>NC_138792.1:2680000-4020000 GCF_965178545.1 Coloeus monedula
GTGATGGCAATTACCATTGGTAATTTCACAGCTCTTTGCTTGCTGATGTGCACAGCGGTAAAATGAATTTGGACAATTTCTGGGAGCAGTCATAAGTCAAGCCCAAAGCCTGTGAACAGCTCACTGCTCTGGTTTCACACTGGTCCTGTATGGGACACTCTCACAAACTGTGCTGCCAAGACCTCAGCCAAGGTCTACAGAAATCCAACAAGTTATGCTCAATGTCACTCTTTTGAAAGAATCTGGGCTCTGACCTGGGGTGCAAATTAACTTCAGCATGCTCTCTACAAAGTGCTGACATGGAGACATTACTTAATTCTTGTACAGCAAGGGTGACTTGTATGGATCATTTAGGACTGTCAAAACAAACTGTTCTGTGACTAAGGGCTTGCTCCATGTGAGCTGTGCTTGCAGGATTAAGTTCTTGGGGAAGAAACCACAAGCCTGTTGCTCATATGTCTGGGGAATGGGTCAATTTAAAATCCTATAATGCAAAAATAGTGGGGTTTTTTCAAGAAGAAAATATTGCATAAATCATTAAGAAAGAAAAAAAGTGAGGGTATGATAAAAAAAAATCATTTTACTCCACTCTGAGGTGAACAGGCTGCTCAAACAGAACAACAGCAACCAGTTATGCCAGTGCTCATTGTAGGGATTCAACCTCCTTTGTATTAGTTTTGAAATGAAGCAATTTATTTATCTGTCTTTGCTCTCTGCTCAGGAATAACAACTCCCTGTGCTGACAAACCCAAGTGTATTTCATTTGTGCTGATGCTGTACTGAGAAGCAGAATGGCTGAATTCAGAACGAGCTGCAGGGCAGGGACAGGTGCTTAAGACAAATACTGGAGTCAACACTGAGAACTTTGATGCTTTTAAAGGGCAGAAAGAGGAGGATTTAACTGTTTGCAGCGAGCAGCAGGAGGTTTCTCCTCTCCCATAGCAAACACGACTCTCCTGCTAACAGTTTCCAGGCAAACACCCATGAGTAAAGCTCATCCTGAAGTACTGATAGAAGAGTTTTGCTTGAAGACCTTACCTGATTTGAATAGAAGAAAGAAGGTGCTTGGCAAGGTGACTAAATGTGGCAGCACAGAGAAAAGACTGGGAATTGTCATATTTAGTGAATATCAGCAAAAAATTTTCGATCTAAACCCCCAAATAACTCACTTCAGTCCAGGGCACATTTCAAGGAGTAGGGGAAATGTAGGAACCCAGAGTGCCAAGATTATTTCTCTGCCTGTTCTTAAGGGTTTTTACCCCCCTGGACACCACTGGTATAGCTTTAAACCTTGGAAAAAATTACCAACAGTCAGACAACAGCTAGAAAATACAGTGGTGTGAATTAGGTTATAGACTACTATGTAAGATTGTCACAGGGTGAAAAATTCAGAGGTTTTAGGCTTCTCTTTATAGTATATAGATAAGAGTAAAAAATACCAAAATGGAGGATTGTTGTTGTTCTCTAAACCTTCTTCCCCTTCTTCTACCACTCCATATTTTGCAGTAAAAGTAGTTTGGATTGATTGGATAGAAAATTCCGCAGTTCCTGCCCGTGTTACTGAATAATTTGTAAGAAAGTAAAAATAAGGTACGTTTTTAGTAACTATTGGTTAAAATGTCTTTAAAAGGCTGTGTAAATCTTGATAACTGCTCTCACTCCTACTTTTCCTCCTTCCATGCTGTACCTGGGTCACGCTAGTGGCTCAGTTCCTCTGATAAAACTTAATAAACTACGATCTGGAAGCACTGAAACTACAGGAGATGTCTCGCTTTATCTTTTAAGCGCCTTGCAAGGACTTTCAGCAAATTCTCTCCCATCAGGAGAGACTCGATTTATGGCACGTTAAAGTGTCAGGGAAAATTCAAATAAGTAAATATTTGGACCAGACTAGCTGGTTTCTGGGATATTTAGGTTTTTCTCCCAGAAGACCCAGGTTGTTGATGAGCCTTTGACAGTGGAGGTACCAGATCTCAAACACAGCTCTGCATTAAATCCTCCAAAGAAGAAATTGCAGTAGCCTGAAATGCCCCTTGGCACATGTGTATTCATCACACCCTGTGCCAGTCTGCAAAGGTCAAAATTCACCTCCAGCTGGAGACAAAGAGTAGAGAGACATTTGCTGGAAACAATTGTGTTTTGTGTATTAAGTCAAGTGTCCTCCTGTTTTTGATACCCTTAAGACATCCACTCCTTCTGCACAGTTTAAATTACACAGGTCAGTGACATGGGCCAGCACTTCCTAACAAGCACAGATCTAACAACAGTCTTTGTTTCCCGTCCTAAGACAAAGTGAACATCATTCTGGACAATTAAGTTGCCTACAAAGCACAGCTGGACAAAAAAAGAAAACTTTCTTCGTGTTGCCTTTTAGTGGAAATGTGATGCTTCATTTTGGCACAGACTCGTTACATAGTCGACAGAAAATGGAGCTGACCCCCAGATGTGGTACTAGAACAACTCTACACAATTTTAGCAGGTGTTCATCCCAGCAGTACTTTGCAATATACAGCAATACAGACTCTCCTAAAGAATCTCTTCCAGTGAAGGACTATCAGCATTTTAGGGAGTTTCAAAAGTGTTTAAATCTGGAATTCTCCTACCTGCTGGTTTTAATTCTGTTTCTTTGCTTAGAGCAGCATGTTCACTGCCTTCCTCTTACAAACACACCAGTATTGCTCCCCTCAGCCATCACTCCCTAAACCAGGCACCCCACAGCCCTTCAGCAGCTCCTCAGAGGTCACTCATACCCAGATTTCTGACCTGTGCTCTTCTCCGGCCACTTGCAGGTCCCTATTTTTTTTTTTTTTTGCATGGATATCTTTCATATTTATGACATTTCTCTGCCAGAGACAAATGTCAAAACAGCAGTAAATATGTTGCATGTCTATTAAGTAACTCTGCTGTTGATGAATCCCCAGTTTAATGTGCTCCTTTTCTTGCAACAGACTAAAGATCATTTAACCTGCACAAACCAGTGTCTTACTATCATCCTTTCTGTCTGTGCTTCATGCTTTGCTAGGGACCTGCAAGTTCTTCATCAGTCAGTATTTTAAATTTGTTGGAAGCCCTTCTCTACCTCAGCAGCCCAGGGGCCACCAATTCTCCAAACTGCATCTTCTTTTTACTCCGCAATATGGTGTCAAAAAGAGCCCTGGGACCAAAACTGCCCCTTACACCTCGCATAGAGCAGCTCTGCAGAGAGCAAGACCAAACCCAGGGTTTATTTTTCACACAGGCAATGGCAACTCTGCTTCTCATGGCTCCAAAATACCCTCAACAAGCGCATCAGAACAGACTTGAGGGTGTTTGTGAACTACCATGTCAGGGACCAAGTTTCTATGCTTTTGAAAAGACCTGGGAAATTAGGAACAGGAGCACCACCATTACTTTAGCCATCTAAACCCTTTCCAAAGTTTTCTGAACACTTTCGTTCTGTCTTTAAATAGAAAAAAGAAAGAATTTCACTGTTCCTTTGCCCAGTACATAGTGTGAGTATTACTGAATTGCTGTCCCCCTGGAGTGGGCACAGCAACATTCTGGGATGCAAAATGGGAAAACCAAGTATGTCATTTCAGCTGTACCTATCCATTGGTGCTAGCCACCAAAAAATCCTCTGTTGAAAGAGAGGAAAAGTAGAGGTTCTGTTTGGCATGACATTAGAGGGATAAACAAAAGGCAAACAACCCCCAAGTGCAGCTGAACAGCTCTCTTAAATTTGTGGTGCAGCCATTTAATCAGAAAACAGCTGGGATGGAAAATCTGATATTTCTTGGCAGCCTGCATAACATTTTCTTCTCACTGGAGAAAAGTATGACCCTGAGGGTTTATAATTAAGCAATAATTAATCAGGCATACAAGCACCTCAGCAAATGACACAAAGCTTCAACATCTCTACACATTCCTCTACTTCTTTCTGCTTTATCCAAAATACACCATGAAAAGCAAACTCCAGAGTTAAAGATGGAGAGGCTGCCAGGTGAGCCAGGGAAGTCCATAGCACTGGTCAACAGTAACACTGACACATGGGAGCATTTCTGCTCTCCAGCCCATCCACGAGGGGAAGGCTCACACCTATTACAGCTGGTGAGGGGGTCCGAGGCTGTGACCCAGGAAGAGATGACCGGTCCAGGGAGATGGTCCTGAAAGGAATCACCTGCCCAAGGTCCAGTGTCTTCCTCTCAGCTGCTGGCAGAGGAGCCCTTGCAGAGACTGTCAGCTCTTTAGTGATTATCAGCTCGTGATTTCAGCTCAGCTCTGCAGGGCAGCCTCCAGGCCAAACCAGACCAGAGAGAGAGGAGAAGGTTCGTGTGGCTGGTTCTGCACAAAGGGAGCTTTATTGTGGGTTCCCTCTGGCGAAGGGGGGAGCCATGGACAAGCTCTCTCTCCACAGGGGCAAATTGGTCTTCTTTTATAGGGATACAGGGGATCAGTAGGGGACCAATGGATTACAGAGGGTCTGGGACAGACCAATGGGTTACAGAACGACCTGCATAGGGTCTCCCAAAGGACTGTGGGTCTACCTTTCCTCGCCATGACCCAAAGGAGTGGTTGCCTTTCCAGGGAGTCCTGCTGGGCAATTGTGAAATCTTTTATCTCAGCAGACATCCCTCCAGGACAGTGGCTGGGCATACCCCACACACACCTACAATGGCTTTGTAAGGTTTTGCAGAGTGAAGGAGGATTTGACAAGGACACTGGCAAAGGGAGCTGCCCCAGAGACCAAATGCGAGTCCAGATTCAAACGGAACACCTTTGTTCAAGCTTCAATTTAGTCTGCAATGAAGGAACAGCTGCCTGCACAGTGTGGAGCTGAACCTTTCCAGAGATCAAAAGGGCCCAGAAGTCAATATTCAGTTCTAGCTCTTGGAACAAGCTACTAAACAAAAAAAACTTTGAGTTTTGACTCACAGGTTAACCATTGCTTGGGATGATAAAATATTCAAACTCTTCAAAACCCCTCCTCCATTTCTTGGCACAGCATCTCCATCCCACTTAGGGCTGTAACAATTGGAACTTTTTTGTAACATTGTCTTTTCTACCTTTTCCTACAACATTTCCACGTTACCTTTTACAAGAGAGACCCGCAGACAGAGAAGGAGAGTGCAGGTGCAATGAAACCCTCCATGGTTCTGTTGTGCAGGAACTTTCCATTACCTCTCATTTCCATTGTTCTGCAGTGAAAACAACCAGGCCCAGTTAGAATGGGCAGCCTGGGAGCCTGAGATTGGACTGTATTCAAGTTCAAAGCCAGATCTTTTCTAGCAATTGCTGTTTCTAACTATTAAGTGGCTTTTGCCACCTCTCAGAAGTTTTGGTTATCTCCTCTGGTGACAGGCAGGTGATTTGTTCATGATTTTGGTGCTTTCTTTTAGGGGGTGAGGACACACAACCTGAAACAAACATCTTTCATTCTTGAGTTCTGATAAGATTTGAAATCACAGAAAGGCTGTGATAGATAATAATCCAGATAATTATTTGGATTGCAGCCTTTGCAAGGAAATTCTGTATTGCCATTTGCATCCCAAGAGAAGCAGCTGGGAAACAGAAGTGACAGAGATTGTCCTTGCTCTGATTACTAGATTTTCTGGCTCCAGAACAGCATTGGACCAGGCTTTTAAATTAGTTGGCATCCACTGAAAGTGGTTTAAGAGCTCTCTATTTTTCTGGCAGATTATCAGTGAAATATTGACTATTACAGAACTTCATCTTCAGGCTTTTTGTCTGCAATTACCAATTCTTCAGAACCAGTACTAATGCTGGTGTGGTCTCACTCCTTCATTCACAGTAATGAGCAAAGAGAGCAGGGTGAGCACCAACCTCCCTGTCATACACGAGATCCCAGGGAAAGCTCTGACTACAAAAACCACTTCATGGAAAATCTGTTGGCTCATGTTCATGTGATAAGCACTACCATGCCAAGTGCACTAGAAAACATCTCTGGAGGCAGAAACAGCTCCTGTGAATTCTGTGCCTATAGAACAGGTACCACACTGATGACCAGCTGCTCTTTGGAGCCTCTTGGATGATCATGTTTCAAACCAGACACAGAGATATCAGCTGTTGGGCTTGCCAGCTAAAGCTAAGGAGTTTGAAAACGAAACTTTCTTCATCTACAGATGTCACAGGACAATTCAGCCAAAATAAAAGGGGTTAGGCAAGATACCCCACCCTCCCAACTCATATAAATACTTAAACCACACCATTTCCTCACTAGAACTGCCTCAAGCAAGAAAAGGTGTGAGTAATACACAGAGATTTCTACAGACTGCAATAGAGACAATTGCTATGGAATATTTACAGAAAATGTCCTCAGTTTATGCAAGTCTGGTGGCATGAGAATATCTTTGCTAAAACTCAGATTATCCTTGTCAAAACAGACAGAAAATTCCCAGTTTCATGCAGTCAGAACCAGCTCAGGAGTTGCTTCACGTTGGTGAAGCGCTGGGCACTCCAGAGGCATTTTCTGCCTGTGCCTGTACCCTGAGTGAGCATGAGCTGGCAATAACCACGCTCCAAACAAGGGGGTGACAAATTTGACTGGTGTCAAATCTTGTTTTTACACCAAGCATTTCATTCCAACACTCACAAATGACTCCAGTGCCACTGAAACAGAACCACTCTTGTGGCAGACAGTGGCAACTAAAAACACATCGTACGACGTCTGAGGGAAATAAAATGTTGGCAAAGATAATGTTGTCAAAACTCCATTTCTGTGAAAACTGCTCTGGGAACTTTCAAGTGCATTTCAAGTACGCACAAGTATTTTCAATTTATGTAGTTTCAACTACATAAAGCAGAGACAAGACCTCAAGATTCAAGTTTAAAATTTCCTTCTTCACTCCTCATCCTAACAAGCCCCACTTTCCTTGGAATAAAATGAATAATACTCAATTTATACTTTTTCTTCTCCAATTCTGTGTTAAGACCAGCTATACATCAAGCTGAGGAGGAACTAATAGCATTTTCTAAACATTTGCTTAACTGCAGGTAGGGATTTGTGCCAAAGAGAGGTGGGAATAACCAAGCTGTCCTTTGGTCACTGATGTGAAGGCATGGCAGGAGCACTGGAACAGATGTGTGCAATCACCATTTTGGACAAAGCTCTGATGTAAGTCAATAGCAACTGCACACACAAGTGTGTACATAAATGAAAATATAACCTTGCCATCTGAAAATTAACCAAAGTATATAGCTATGCTATGGGCTGGATCTGGAGAGGGATTTAGGAACAAAAAGCAAATTGGCTGAAAGATGCATCTTTAGAGGAAAAGAAGAGGGAGTGTCAGGATAACAAAGTGTTTTGAGTTTTTATTGTCATACTTTTGCTTTGAGCTTGACGTAAGGAGGATTAGGTCACTTAGGAATAGAACATTTACTGTGAGTTTATTGGAAAACAACTTGAGATGCCCAAGAATTCTTCAATTCTTCTATTCGATCATCCCACCCACTGCACCCAGTGGAGTCAAATCTGGGTATCAGGGAGCACATCTGTGGCTAATACTTAGCCAATAATTCATTTTTTAACTAGAAAAAAGCCTGCCAACAAAGCCTTTTGGAGAATACAGAAAAGGGGAATTAATACTCATTGAGTAAAAATCTTTAGCTCTTTCCTTGTGCACATTCTACTGGAACAAGTAACGTTGAACTACTACATCTACTGGGTCACAAAAGAGCATAAACAAAAACCAAACAGACTCCAGGAAACAAGGTCCCCCTTTTCCATATGCTGGATGTGTTGGGATTGCACTGGGGCTGCTGCTTTGGACAGCTGGGAACACTTTGCAGGAGGGCTGAGACTTCTCACCCTCAGCTCTTGTCTTCCCCAGAGGTGCCCCCGCAGCTCCGTGGTGATCAGGGCAGAAAACTATGGCCAAAAATGTCTCTTTGGGGAGTTATCTGCTGAAGATATCGAATATAAACAACATTTGCAGCCATTACCATGTGCCTCTTGGAACTTCAGCCTTATCCAGTTTCCCCAAGTTGCCAAGAAATGCCATTAAAATTTGGCAGAGGCAGTGAAGAAGCACTATAGTGCCATGCCTTGTGTTCATGGCTCTTAGAGAGTGCAGTGGGGCTCCCCTGACCTGCTTTGTGATGACAGAAATCCACTGACAGCAGTGGAATTCTTCCTTGTTTGCACTGAGTAAAAACAGGCTTATATTTACACCAAAAGCAAGTTTCCCTCTTTCTGTGGTGGGATCACCCCTTAGAAGTTTTGTTGATTACTCTGAAGAACTGTTAGAAGCAGAAAACTCAATTCCCTAATGCAAAATGGGTGCTACCAGCAGTCTTTTAGTATTTTTCCCTATAAAATCAAGTATATTTTAAAGTTTTGCTGGCCCCTGTGCAGGTTTCAGCAGATTTTAGAGGCCTGACCACTGTAAGCAGCCTGTTCTCATCCATCTGCAGGCTCTGCAATGACAGAGCTGTGGGGAGAGATTTAAACATGAGCCCAAACAGCAGCAGTGAAGGTGGCACTTATGGAATAAACTGAAATTTGTGACTGAAAATGAGACGAAATTCTACCTCAGTATCTTTTCAAATCAGTTCAAGACTACTGCAGACAAGGGATTAAATGCTGCTGGCTGAAGTCTCTGTTTTCTGTAGCTGAAATCATGGAGTTCTTAATATAAATCAAGATATAGCTACTTATTTGTAGAAAATAACTTCTATAAAGCAAGATGTACAAATTAGAATGTAGCAAGGTAACACAATAAAATCCCAGAACTACAGAAACACAAACACAGATTTGGCTTAAAATAGTGAAAAAGTAACCATAAACCATCCAGCATTTAATAAGAGAAGCAGCTGGAATGGTTAAAAAGAGAAGATGAGTTTGTAAGAGTTAAAAATCTTGGTATATTCGATGTAACAGAACTGCAAAACCACACTTGAAAATCGGTGATTTGGATGGGAAATAATATTATTCATGATACAGTATCTACCTGCTGGCTTGTTGTATTACAGGAGCTTAGTTAAAAACTAACCAAATTCATGGTAACAATCCACACATATTTTACTCGATTTATATAAGGTTATTATTAAACTAGAAAGACTTCATCAAAAATGTAGAAGTTAAAATTCTACCAGTAATAGAATCTATTTCTCCTGCTGAATTTCTCCTCTGTCCCTGCCAGGAGTTAACTGTTGTTTGTGACTAATCAAACAGAAGTAACATACCCTATAAATACATATATTTACATGTAAATGTTAGCCAGTTCCTGTGTCTTACACAAATAAACTTATGGTATCTTGAAAATTGTTTTATTCCTTACTAAGGAAGAATTTGATATGAGAACAAATCCAGACAAAAAGCTCAGAAAAGGTGAAACAACTGTTAAGGGCTGAGTAACGGTATGACCTCAGACACATATCTGTGATAGACATCACTCTAGAACTAATGATTTAACACCTGGTAATTAAAACATTACACTATTTCCCTTCCCATCACTTTAGCTGGTGGGATTATCAGTCCCCTAATACCCTCTACCACCAATTTCCTTCTTCACACTTCTATTTATTTTACTAACTTAAGCAGAGCACCGCTGAGGATTCGTGTGTGTTTTTATGAACCAGTGGGGCACACGATCAGATGTGTCAGCAAAATTAACAGCAACATCTCCACTGGACAGGATAATTTGTAAAAGGTATGTGCACACCCTGGTGCTCATGGTTACACCTGTGTGTGTTCCCTTAACCAAAACCAGGGATGTGCAACAAAAGAATGGAGCTCATTTTAATTCCAAATTTTGTCCGAGTTGTTCTTCCCTCACAGACAACTGAGAACCAGCATAATCCACGAGCTGAACCCTCAGTTCCAAGGCCTTGGAGGAAGTGTGGTTTTCTGGAAGATCCCCTCAGAAATGTTTTCCTTAAGTTTGTTGAAACAAGTGAGGCCTGCCCACCCCTTGTGCCTTGTTTGATTGGTTCCTTTCCAAGCATGACACGATCCCAGTGCATGTGGTTTACATTAGGGTGAGGCGCTTTGCAAGGCTGTGACCAAAGAGAGTAAAGTCATAACAAGGCCAACCATGTGCAAGAACATGTTCAGCAAGACCACAGCGAGGATTCCTTAATCCTACAGACCAGAGCCACAGGAAGTGCAGTCATGGATCACACACAGCAATGGCTTTTCCTCCCCCGTCCCAGCACCATCCAGGATTCCTTTGCTTCTGTTGATGGCATCACCCACCTCCCCAGTCATTTAAACCCCAATTTACACTCAAATTCAGTGAGCATCTTTGATGCTGCCTCTCAGTCAGTGAAACTCCAAACAGTCTGGCAAAGCCAGAGATGTTTGGTCACTTCTGTACTGTGATTAACCTTCAAAGCACCTCAGCTTTCGCGGCTCAATCTCTGAAATCATTAAGGTACTGATACCTTTTACAGATGGCTCCAAGTTCACATAAACTGCAATTAAGAAGGGTTACAACTCAGGCAGGCACACTCCATAGAGCAGCACAGAAATTAGTCAATGAATATATGGATATAAACAAATAAATTGAATATTGTCTCAAGACAATAGCAATAGCAGTTACAGAATCATTTGAAAACTTCATTAACAAAATAAAAGAGACACTCCCCTCACTCAAGTATCCAAAGACCCCAGCTCCCCAAATCCAACAGCCACAGGCTGAATTCTCATGGAAGCCCACAACAAACTTGAGCTGTGAGAGAATAGGAACAGTCTCCAAAAACATAACTTCTCCCAGCATGGCTTTGGGGAAAAGTAGAATTTCTCAGCACTATCTGCACTGCCATCAGTAAGTATCTGAGATGGACAGGAAATGGTCCTCAGGTTGATTTGGGAGCCTTGATCCTAGCCAGGATCCTTGCCAGGATTTGTGCCAAGGGGAGGCCTCGGGAAGTTCTCTGGTGTTGGGTTTGCCTCTGCCAACCACCAACTTCCCAGGCAGCAAGCACCTAAGGAAACAAGGCCAGACTAAACAGGAGCTACAGGCTGATCAGGGGACTGGATTTCTTGCTTAGTCCCTGAGAATACAAATCTAGCAGTTATTTACTGCATCCCACCACATTAAGGCAGCAGGTGTCCCTTGGCTGTTCTTCCAAACCTGGCTCCTGTCTCGCTCGCTTTCTGCTCTAAGGGACCAATCAAACTAACACCAGTTCCCCCCCCCCCCCCCCCCCACGTGCTGTTGTTTCTGCTGATGGGATTTCCTGATTTCCTAATCTCACTGTGCAGCCCCTCACAACACTCCTGGGAAATTGCAGTTTGGTGCAAACATCAATATTTTGGTTCCTAGTGATGGCTCCCCTTCCTTGGGTCACGTTCCCCCAGTCTGTCACCAGATATCCCATTTTTCAGTTTCCCTTTACAGGACACCACCAAGCATTTACAGCCATGTTTGTAGTGTTGACTGAGCAGAACAGAGGAACTGAACCCACCATAGACATCTCAGCAACTTCTCAATAGGTTCAACCACATCACAGACCCACAGCTGGATTTTGCACTGCCAGCAAAACTACGTGTGACTGCTCTGAGAGGCCGGACACCAGCACTGGAATGGATCTTTACAGCTTGGCATTGCTGCTGCCCTCTGAGGAAGAACAGGATGATGAGGTGGGAGAACAGAGCCACAGCCTCTTTTGGACTAATGGGTAAAAAATGCAGGCAAACTATTTTTAGATGAAAGCATGAAAACATTCTGCTTAAATTAAACTCAGAACCAACTTGAAAAAGCAAGAACAGATGCAAAAATACTTTTAGTAGAAAAATATGTTGAAAATTCTCTAAAAAGAATTTGGAAGACGCACTTCCTTACAGACTTGGACAAAATGAACCAACGACCACCACTCTCTAACCTTCAAACACTCTTCAAGGCTCTCTGCACCCCCACAGGAGTTCTGGGAATGCTTTGAATGGGCACAGCAATGCCATGAAGTAGCATCCATGTAAATGAAAATAGCAACCAGACATTTGGCAAACCAGAGCAAAGGAGTGGAGAGATAGTCACAGCAAGAACGGACATTTGTCAGCTCCAATCCTTTCTTTCAATATATTTTCTTAGGCTTTATTCAGGATAAAGGTCTTAAAACCTGAAGCTGGGCAGCAGAGCAGAGAGGGGAGGGCTGGCAGGGGGTCAGGCTGTGCTTTCTCACAAAGGTTTTAGTCCAAAACAATTGGGTGTGCCAGAGATCCCCCTCCTGCCACCTTGGCTCTGTTCTGGTGCCTACAACTGAGTTTCGTATCGACTTAGGGATAAAACTTATCTTTAAAATAAAAAAGGATGGCTACATGACACTCTGCAGAGACAAAGGCTGATAAACTGGTGTGGATTTAAAGTACTGAGTAATTGCCAGGGCTATATGACTTATCTATGGGAACTTCGTTTAAATAATGCTATTTTTCAGCTCAGAAAATGTAACAGTGCTACTATTTCATCCTGTGCAAGATCCTTCACAAGTAAATGTTTGTAGACTCATTTTCAGGACAGAAACCAGTAGCAGTCTGAACATACCAGGTTCATCTCTGGGTTATTCAAAGTTACACCAGCACCAACACCAGGTCATGCACTACCAGATCACCCCACGGCATAGTTTGATCCAGATCAGGTGTGGGCATGGGATCAGATGTTTCTAAAGTTAGCCAGAACCCCCAAAATCGGGTTTGTGCCAGTTTTCCATGGCTGCCTGCCAGCAGCAGGGCAGCAGAGCATATCAGACCAAACATAAAAGCACAGCAGCACCACAGAGAAACCCTGAACCAGAATGAAGTCAATCAGTACGGATTTAACCTCCCCTGATATTCCAAACACTTCTCAGTGAACCTAAACTAGGAGAATACTGAATTCTTATCAGCTACCAGGAAACTTAAAGCCAGATTTGCTGTGTTTCTAAGCTATGGTGCAAGTGCAAAGCAGAAAGGCCAAACCAATAAACATCTATAAACATCTATTTTGGTGTTTGGCACCAGCTGGAAACAAAATCCACAGCAGGGATGGGAATGCAGCTTAGCAGAGAAAGCACTGACCAGAAAGCTATAATAAAGCAGAACTTCCCACCACAAATCACTGCTCCTCATATCCACAAGATTCCTGGAAAGAGCACAATCTATGAAGCCAGAGGGAATTACACTTTATAGAAGGAGGCCAGTTATGCTTATTTTACACACTGCTGAGTGGATTCAGTTTAGTCAGAGTAAAGAAGTGTTAGCAGCAACATTGGTTTGTTGGCAAATAAAGCTGTTGCCAAAGGATCCCACCTGGGACAGGCTGCTGCACTTAAGTCAGGGTCTGTTTTCCTTGCCTTGCCCTGGACCTTTCACTCACAACTCATTGGCAATGGAAGAGTAGCTTCTTCCACTGAGGCAACCAACATCCATTGGGAAAGGGAGAAAAATTATCCTTATTTTTTGAACCAAAAGGATTTTTTTTTTTTTTTTTTTTGGATAGCTGGAATTTAATAATGAAAATATTGGGAAGAATAGAAGATGAACCATCATTTCACTCTTAGTTCTTCCCTGGGCATTATACTTTGGGGCCTGGACATACTGAGGTCACTCTTGTTTTCTTATTATACATTTATGTATTTATACACAGTCTCAGGATAAAAGAGATGTCCCAGGATCTCTACAGGCAGCAAGACGGACAGAAGTAGGTTACAGGCAGGAGTAACATAAAGCTCAGCTTCAGCTGGGGAGCTCATGGAAATAGTCTGCATTTTCTTCTAGTGAGTTTTGAATTAAAGTTTTGCTTTCTTTTTTCTTTCCTTAAATCTGTTTTCAATAAGTGTGGAGCAAAAAAGCATGAAGATAATTATAGCTGTCTGTGCAAAACAGAAATGTCAGACCTCACATTTCCCAACTGACCTTTCATCAGATGAAAATTCCCACAGCAACATTCCCCAAGCACAGAGTTGGGAACTATGAAAATTTGCAAAACAGCCTTCTGTCCAATAACTTTGTTCACACAGCAGATGCACAGGTGGGTGTTACTGTGATTTACATAGGAGAAATAGCTTTAAGGTAGTAAAAAAGTAATCAAACCTTAAAAGCTGTTCTATGAGAAAGCTTGTGCTGAGCAATCAGAGAGCAGCCATGCTGAGGGACTGCTAGTGAAATCTGGCGTGCTGGTCCTCTGAGTGCAGGAAAATGAATGACAAGAAAGTCAGATAAAAATGAAAATGGAATATTTGTACAACGTATCTTGTCTTGTCTGGCTCCTTCCATTGAATTTCAAGTGCTGCACTGAAAGTCTCCTGTGAGGGGAATGTCCCTAGGAAGGATGGAAGGGAAGAGGTTCTCAGTGACTAACACTGGGATAGGAGAGTTGGCTTTAATCAATAAAAAATGAGTGAAAGTCACACAAAATCTCAGACTAGCTGGAAGCAACCTAGTACTGGAGATCATAAAAACAATACTTTTTGTTCCCCAAAGTGCTCCACTGGCGAGATATGCAAATATCACATGGTTCATGGGCTGCAGGAGCAGAGCATGGAGGAATGTGTGCAAGTACTTTCAGTTGGTTTGGGAAGAGTTTTGGTGACTCCCAAGTTCTCATATCTGACTAAAACTCACCCTGCAGTCACAGGTCTATCATCCCATTTTTCCTGGATGGGTACACAGAATCCCAGAACTGTTTGGGTTGGGATGGACTTTAAAGGTCATCTCATTCCACCTCTGCCATGGGCAGGGACATCTTCCACCAGACCAGGCTGTTCCAAACCCTGGTGATAACCCTGGTGAACATGTCCTTGAACAGTTCCAGGGATAGGGAATTCACATTTTCTCTGGGCAATAAGAGATTTCCCTCCAGGGAATACTCCAGGCAGGAATCAGCCACAACTGCAGTCCCTTCTCCCTGGAGCACATTCAGCCTCCCAGAGCAGTTTAGGGAGCTGCCAGGTGTGCCAAGGTGTCCTTCACCCCTCTGTGCCGTCCCACAGCGCTGTCCTGGTCTGACAGTGGCACATCCTGAGCACCATCCTCACTCCCCACCCCACGTCCCAGCCTGACCAGAAACACTGGGGAGCACTTCAGAGGAAACTCAGAACCAGTTTCAGATTTTCAGCCATTTCAATATCTGTTACTCATTGATTCTTTACGAGAGGACTGGGGCAATTCCTAAGCCTTTCTCTTGTTGTAACAGATCCTCAGCTGTTCAGGACACAACTCCCCTGAGAGAAGGGCAGTAACTCTTTGCAGCTGAGCCCCGGGCCCACTTTGTAAGGAAAACATTCCTGGTTTCCTCTAAGAGTTAGCCTTCAGATCCAGAAATCTTTTTCCTATTTAGTGTGTAAGAAACAAAGTTCTGTTGGGCACTGTGTGACTACAGCAGTGCAGTCTGAAGGGCCACACGTCCTCCTTCACCCTCAAACCAGACTTGTCCTGCAGTGTCCTGTCACTCTAACACAGCCAGGCACGCCAGGCTCCATCACAGACCTCCTTAGTACAATTCCAGCAACAAAGATGGGCAGGTTTGACCTTTTCACACACATTGACATGTTATTGATGCTCCTAATTGCTGGATTAAAAATGTAAAGGAAATGTGTTTTCTTCCACCTGTAGAGTTGCTCTCCAAAAAAATTACCACCTCTTTTATGGAAGTGTTTGGTTTTCACAGAGTCACTGGTTCTGACAGAAAAGTTGTGAATTTGTCTTAAGCAGTTAAAAGGCAAGATGTATTTAAAAAAAAAAAGGCACCAGATCTAACCATAAGTGAATAAAGTAAGAAAAAAAAATCAAATAGGAAAGGTAATGCGTCTCACTCTCTCTCTAAAGACAAGGATATGGTTGAGGTGGGATTTTACTCCTTTTACATTTTGCACAAGCTTACCCAGTCATTACATTTTTGAGGGTAGCAAATCACATTTTTATTATTATTTCTTACTCTGTATTTTCATAGTGCCTAAAAAGTATTCCAATATAATCTATAAAGTATTTTCATTCAACAGAGCAGAAAAATAAAAGTACAAAATGGGGTTTGAAAGAAGAAATACTAAAATATTAATTCATCATTATCAGTTTTGACCACCACACTTTGTACCACTCCCCAGCCCATTTTAAGTTACATCACAAGCCTAGGACGATTCAGAAACCAAAATTTAAAATCCAGACTTCGAGTGAAACAACTGCAGCTGCACTTTTTATCCACATCTTTCTGACTTATTTTGGTTAATCCTGCTCCTAAGGGTAATCCACTGAAATCAGATGGAGCACTGGCCCAAACCTGTTGCCTGAAAATAACAAAACCAAAATGTAGCATTTATTTTCCACTTAGTAATCAAGCTTTACCCTCCCAATTTCTTACAGAGCAACGTAATTTCCAATGCAAAAAATTTTCATTTTTTCAAACAAAGTGTTGAGTTCTGGAAAGATTTTACTGTTAAAGAAAAAGCCCTGCCAAATTGTTTGGGCTGACAGCTGGGGGTAAGGTAAACCAGGCTGGGGAATTTTTTTGCAGAACTTTGACAAAATTTTTAAATCCCTGCCATTTTCTGATAATTGCAGTGAAAACTTCCACCACTTCCAGCAATCATTTTAGTAAGAGTGTTATATAACCCCTACAAGCATTCCTTGGGAAAGCTCCCACTGGGAGTCAGCGATGCCCTGGGTGTTCAGGATCACCCATCACTGTGGGTACAAATGTGCCATGGCTGGTGCTACACCCAGAGCCCCCCTTTTTCCTGGGTTATATTGGGATAGAGTCATTCCAGTCGGTTTTCCTAGGTCTGCAAGCCACTTATGTAGCACTAAACATGGGCTCCATCAGAGACATTCATGGCAGAGAAATAATAATTACAAAGCCCCTACACTTGCCCACTTGTGTACTGCTGTTTACATTAGACAAAGTACAAATCTGCTCAGAAGTATCAAAATAAGAGGTGATAGATGATGGAGATAAAAGCAAATGCAAGCCTTTACCCCTGAATAGGGTTCCTAATGCTCCCTCATCCTTGCCAAAGTCCAAGTCTAAATAATCACATGGCTGTGATTTATTATCCATGTACGACCACATTCTGAAAGTCCCAGGGGGTCTCTGTAGATTGCAGATGTAACCACAGATTAATGCTCATAATCCCTGGTAAAAACTCTGCAATAACACTGCTATAGCCTAAAGAAATTCTCTCACTAATATTCCTAATCCTTTCCCATTGGACTATATGATCCTTCTGTGATTTTCAGGCAGTCCAGCAGTGACTAAACAATATTTATGATTTAATTCTGCTGGTTTTCCTTTCCAGACTAGAGGACTTTTAAAAACTTAAAATAAAGTTACACCCACACACACAAATGCTCCCTCCTATAAATCCAGGAAATGACCAAAAGAAAAAATGATAAGAAACAAGAAGATGCTCTGTGTCCTTTATTGCCTCTCATGCCACTGCATACCCATTTGGAAACTTGTATTTCTTGTCAGGCACTGGAAAACACACCTGGGAGCATTAGTGACCTTCCACTGCTGCTGCTGTAGCATCACACCTTCAACTCCAAACTCACAACCAGCAGGACAAATAGAAGGAAGAGCCTTTTATTTTTCCCCTTTTATTACATCATACTTAGTCCTAGTCTTTCTTGTGAGACCGAAAAGCTGCCAGTTTTCAAGTGTCCCTCATTAACTTTTAAAACCTAAGCTCTGCTGAAGTAGAGTTATTAGTTTTTTCCTGGCACTGCCTGAAATTGCAGTACCCACATAAGAGCACTAAATCCTAATAGCTGCTCAAAGCAAAGCAGGAAACAGTGCTTAGTGTGAGAGGTGATATTAAATATTCCTACACAATAGGTTCTAATGGGTGGGAATTGGAGCTGCAGGTGGTTGTGGGTGCTTTTGGAAAGACGGTGATCTGGGTGTTTCAAAAGAAAATTACCTTTAAAGTCAAAGTATAAGAAAAGACACTAAATAAATAATATTTCTGTTGTTTACAGACATGCAGATATCTTACATAGATATGCAGAATAAATTTCATACTAGAAAGAGGCTGAATTAAGGGGATTACAGGAATGAGGGATGGTAAGCACATATCTTTAAAGGGAATCCTAAATAGCAGTATAAACATAAACAGGATGCCACAAGTCAGATTCTGTTCCTCCTCAAATCCCTCAAGGGCTCTGCAACACCATCAGTTTGACATCTGTACTTTCATTCTCTATGGGGAACCTAAGATTTAATTAATAATTGTCTGGAAAGATCAGATTGAAAGATGCCAAGTCAAATATATTTAAATCTCTTTTTGACAGAATGTAAGACCAAAAGATTCTAAACAATTTCTACTGGTTTGCTCTTCCTTTTATAGTGGAATTACAGCCACCAAAGCTCAGACTTTTTGATATCTACAGATTTGCAGCTTCAGTGTAACAAGAACGGTATAAAATTTAGTAAGCATTTTGTTTTGAAGGTGTCTAAATGCAATGACCCAGGAAGCAAGCAGCACAAACCAGAAGAAAAAGCCCTGTTTTCAAATAAAAGGTCTGGCCATCAGCTTTTTAAGAAGCTGGACCTCATTAGAGTCAACCATTTCTACTCCTTGTGCTTGTAAAGGCCAGTATGTGGACACATCTCTCCAATAACTACTGTGCTGGTCTTGAAAATAGTTCTGTTCTTCTCTTCAGTTAAAAAGTGGCTGTTAAAATGTGCAGCCAAAGAATGGTCCTGCTGAAAGGTTCCTACCCATCTTCCATGTGGAATCTCACCAAGACAGACTTGCAAAAGATGTATTAAACTATTATAAGTGCAAAATCCAGGAATTTATGGTGCTGCTGAATGAAACCACATAAATAATTCAGTATTAACAGGACTTTAAACCTTCCTAGATATACAGAACCTGATAGAAAATGAACTTCAGCACCTGACTTTTACTTTCAAAAAAGTAATGCATCTTTTTCCTTCTTTCCTCTTGAAACTGATTCTCTTTCCTTCCTTTTACTAAACTGGTAAACTGCCAAAATCCCCAGACTGGAGTCCTAGATCAATATTCTATAACCATTCCCTGGCACAATGGATGTCCTCAAGGAGAAGGAAGGATCTTTCCCTGCTTTCACAGTGCTTTCATTTCAATATCCTGAAGCCTGCAGCAGACACCTTCTGACTAAGCCAGCCAGATCCAAGCACATTCTCCTGAGATGAAGGCTGTACTTAAGTTCAGGAGAACACTGGGAATGTTTAAGAAAATAAAAGTTAAGCTGAATGTCTCAAAATACCTCCTTTACACCTGCATTTCACACTTCTCCCTGTGACACCTGCTAAGTGAAGAAGGGAAGAAGATTCATGAGCACGCAGACAGAAGCTTGGAGTTGCAAGAAAATATAGGATATTCTTGGAAAATGACCTCAGGTTTAGTTCTGTGGCACAGCCAAAGGCAGCACAAAGCCAGATGAGGAGCTGCCCTTTCAAACACTGACTGTGATGTACAAAGAGATTCCAAACCACCCCAGAACTTCCTACCCTGTGCTTGGAGTTTCACACTTACATACACACACAGTTTTTATGAATAGATTTTTATTTCTGGAAAGTTGCTAGAGAAGCTGAGTGCCTGACAGGCTGTGCCAGCAGACGGCGACCCACAGGATCATCAGGCTTGGAAGGAATCCCAGATGGGTCAACCCAATCCACCATCCTCCTTCAGAGCAGAAGGGAGCTCACTATCCCTGAACTCCACCCCAAAAGGTGAGTGTCAAGCCTAGCTTGGAATCTCTCACCTGCTGGGGCCGGTCACCTCCCCCAGAACCTCACTGCACTGACCCTTCTCAGATGGTTTTTCCTAAGCCTTTTCTGGCCTTATTGCCTAATCAAAATAATTGGTCCCTGTCCTTTCCCTAACAGTACTTAAATATGTTTGCAGACACTTACAGTTTTCTTTTGGTCTAGACTGAATACGACCCTTGAATTTTCCACAGAGATCCCAAAGGTTGATGATCTCCCTGGGGCTGAGAGCGGGGCCTGGCCACAGCAGGTAACAGCTGCTGGGAGGACTCAGCCATGCCCTTGAATAAGCCATCAACATCACCCTGCCACTCACAGAAACAGCTTCAAACATTCCTCACTTTCACCACATTACGGGGAAATTTCAGTTTCTCCAGACCCACAACCATAACTTATTTATTGCTGCTTTGCCTCTTGAAGCCGTCTGCTCTTAAGAGAAATGCATTTGATTCTGCTGTAATACATGGGCTAGAATGTGCATCCATACTTAAAAGCAGTTTGAACAAAGAGGAAAAACTTCAGGGAAGCATACCTAATAAAAGACCCGAAAGATCCTGACCTATTCAGTTTGTCAATTAAAAAAAAAAAAAAGTAAACATTTTGAACACAGTCTTTAAGAATTACTTTACAAGGAAAGAACAAGTCGTGCTGAACTTAGCAAAGGCACAACAAGAGCAAGTGCTCAAGTCCTACATTCGAACTAGAAATGAGATGGAAATTTTTCACAGACAGGTTACCAATGAATGTGTCAAGGTCTCAGTCACACAGGGTTCTTCAGTCTAGACGAAGATCCTTCTAAAAGAGGCCACTTCAACCACATGTGTAATATTAAGGACTGTTTATGCACAAGAGATCATAATATTAATTTCTGGGAATCAAGTCCCTGTTACACAATTTGCAGGTTTCCTCATGGGAAATCAGCTACAGAATAGTTGAAGACGGACTAGACTGCTGAGCTGTGAATTAGCTTAGAAGAAAACACCAAACTGCAATTCTATAAAATTGTATGAAAGGTACTGCAACCTTTTCTTCTCCCACTGGTAACTGAATACCCTGAAGTTCTGGTAGGCAGACAGAAAAGAGAGGAGAGGAAATCGCTCTTCTAAGTAAAATGTAGCCTGAAAGAAAAAAAAACCCATGGCATATTTAAAAACTTTTCCCAGATCTTTTTGCTCCCTTTTTCTCCCCTATGTTTTCTGTACTCCTTGAGGAAGACCTACTGGAACATCTGCTATTACCCTTTCCCTACCATCGTAAAAATAATGCACTAATTAGAACTCTCATCTGATTAAGCACAAGAGCTCCCACTTCCCTTCTGTTGTTTTGTTTCACTTGGTCTCTTCTCCTTCCCCGTATCTGCTCTTCCATCCTATCCCATCCTCCCTGTGGTTTTCTTCTCTCAACCTCTACTCTTTGGTTTTACGGGTTATTGGTTGGCAATTACACATTTCTGTTATTAGAAAGGTTTTCCCCAATTCTTGAATGAACACTTCAGGCAATGGAATTCCTTCCTTAACCTTATTAATGCCAAGTACTACAGTTGCTCTGCTGATCACAAGGTAAATCAAATCAGATTTTTTTGGGATCTAAAAGCGGGTTATAGTCTAAGTACCATTTAGCAATGGAGGGTAATAAATAAATAAATAAAGTCCCACAGCTGGAGTAATTTACAAAACACAATAAGGGAAAATTGGCCTTGGCTGTTAGAAATCAGAGCATTAAAAGGGTGTCACGCAGAACAAGGTTAAGGCCTATTAAAACATTGTAATTTCGCAGCCTTTAACGTTATCAGTATTTTCCACTTGACGCTGCCAGATAATAACTAAGAGTGGACAGCAAACATCCTGCCTTTACTGTCAGGGTATGTGCAGAGAACATCCCCCAGCCTGAACACAAAAAGCCACTCCCTACATGTTGGTAAGGACCAAGAGATGAAACCTCCATGCTGAGGAGCCACTTGAGGTGCTGTGAGGGCTCCATGCCCTTGGCAACCAGATATGGGGCAGAGCCCAGAAAATGCCTCAGTGCATCTCCCTGAGCCTTGCTGAGCAAAAAAACAGCAGGATGGATTTCAAGGTTAAACAAGAATCTGGAGGGTGACATCTGGCAGTTGGGATTATCTTTTCTCCTTGAAAAGATCTTATGTTTACCCTCAGCTTTAATTGAAGGTTGGCTTTGGGCTCCTGTTTAGTTCACACACTGATCCATTGGCTAGGGAATAGTTTTGGTGGATGTTTTCCTCCACAAGCTCAGAGAGCATAGGTCCAGCAGACACCCCAACAGCCAGGGTAGATGAGCAGCACCCTCTGACAAGTCAGAAAAACCAACAGCTTCACATTTTATTCCTAGTGCTGGACAGTTACTTCAGCAGCACTTGTGCTCAGAGCTGTAGGACAGCAGAGCACAATGTACAGAGTCATTGCCATGGCACAGCACAATGTAAGAGACATGAAACCATGAGAGAGTGTCCAAAGGAGGCCACGAGGATGAGGAAGGGTCTGGAGGGGCCTTATGAGGAACAGCTGAAGGCACTTGGTTTGTTCAGCTTAGAAAGAGGAGACTGAGGGGAAACCTCACTGCACTCTTCAACATCCTCATGAGGGGAAGCAGAGGGGCAGGTACTGATCTCTTCACTCATGACCAGTGACAGGACTCAAGGAATCAGCACAAAGGAGAGGTTTAGGTTGGATATCAGGAAAAAGTTCCTCACCCAGAGGGTGCTGGGCACTGAACAGGCTTCCCAGGGAATGGGCTGCCAGAGCTCCAGGAGCATTTGGACAATTGCTCTTGGGCACAGGGTGGGATTGTTGGGGTGTCTGTGCAGGGCCAGGAGTTGGCCTGGTGATCCTAATGGGTCCTTTCTGACTCAGGATATTTTATGATTCTATGATAGAAATAAGACTCTGCAGAAGACCCAACCAGTCTTGCCTGCCCTGCCCCCAAGCCCACTTGCTGGGGCTGGTATTTGGCTTTGTTCAAGATTTCTGGTCTCAGGGCTCCACATTTCCTGGGACCTCCACTTTTGAGGTGGAGCTCCTGCAGGACCTCAGTACTTTATTCTCCCCCACAGCCCCTTCCTGCTGGACTGCAGCACTATGGTGCAGTTTAGGTAAAGAATCAGTGAATCTTTTCCCACTATTAACATCAGTAAATAAAAACAGAGCAGCACTTCCCAATGGAAGTGGGATACGTAAAGAAATCTATGGAGAGTTTTTTCTACCTTGACAAAAATTTTGCCTTTACTTCTTTCTTCACAATTCTGTGAATCACTTGAACTCTACTATGCCACAGAAGATGGAAATATTTATCATGGGGAAACTGAGATAGTTGTTAAACAATATCAAAGACTAATAAGGAAAAAAAAATACAAATAATGAGCCTGTGCTTTAAGCACCAGGCAATGTTGTATCTGTATTAGATGGATGAAGCTGCTGCAGCACTGGATAGGGAGGGGCTGTTCCTTGGCAGGAAAAGGCAGCAGAGGGTGTAATGCTCAGGAACTCCACTATCCCTTGCCCAGCACAACACTATAGTTAAGAAAAAAAAAAAAAAAGATGGAAAAACAAGGCAAGAAAAGGTGATTTTGGCTGAGCACGTAAAGGGTATCTTGAATAAGTGATATTTAAGTCATGTTCTTGTTTATTCTTTTAAACACGCTTGTGGTGAGCAATTGTTCACCTGCTATAAATTACAAGTGACTGATAAGTCTCCATTTATGGGTCTCCAGTCAACAGCACTCATGCTAAAAAAACCAACAAAACAAACGCAAAAGCAAAGACATCCAGAACCAACAGCATTTTTCCAGAGCTGGACCACATAGAAAAGTTTCCAAAGCAGATATGTAGCAGATTTCTTTACAATTTAGTGGCTCAAAAGAGTCCCAAATGGTCAGGCAAATTTCACTCTCCAACCAATTCTGTTGTAGTTCTTTGCTAGATGTAAGTTTAATACTAAAAAAATAGATTAATCTGTACGCTTGAAGCCTGCTCTTTTTAATCTTAATGAGTTATGATTTTATACAGTGTAAAACCTTATCCAGAATGGCTTTAAAAATTGAAAGGAATAAGATCAGAGAGCTGAGAATACGAAGTGGGGTTTTATCCAACATATGACTTGATGTTTCCAACTAGTATTCTGTGCTAAGAAGGGGAAAATGAGCCATTAAAAAAAAAAAAGTATTTTCATAGGAGATCTTCACAAATATGTTACCTCTGCTGACCTTTAGATAAAGGTAAAAAGGTTAATGCAATAGTTTGGAAATTGTTAGCCTGAAAAAGAACCAATGACCTTCTCAGGGTTGTTCCCAGATTTCTCAGCATAGCTTCTAATTCCTGGGAGATCATTTGAGCCGTGCAGAGACCTTGCTTAGTCAGAGTCAAAATATTTTTCTGCCTTTGTAGTGGCTCTCCAAATCTATAAAATGTGGAGTTTCCTTTTGTTCCACCTCCACCCCAGCCTGGGGAGGGTGCCAGTGTAGGCTTTCATTCATGGGGCTGCAGATTTTCCAACCCTACTCTGTACCGGAAAGAGCAACAGTTGGGATTGACTTCTCCCTAACACGTCCTCTCACTTTGCAGGGCTTGTCCATTGAACCATCAGCTCCCTCAGTGCATCAAACAATGCAAATTCATTTCATCCATTTACATCATTGCTCAGCTTAGCCAAGAGTTAGGCAACTCCTGATTTAAATTATGGCAGTATTGATAACAGAGACCTAAACGAGGAGTGCAGAAGAAATCCAGAGTTCTGGGATCTTTCCCAGCTCCTTCAATAACCTGAAATCCAGTTTGAGTCAACAATTAGATTTATTTATGCCACAACTTGCTTTCAAAGTTGATGTTGAGCAGTAAAATATCCCTGGGATGGATGCAAGTCTCAGACACTTTTACAAAAACCCCTTTAGAAGTGGGACAAGGCAGTGCCAGCTGTAAAGAAACATGGAGTGACACCTGAATGGGGGAAACTTCAAAGCAGGACCTTCAGTAGGGGCCAGAATCAGAAATTCCTCACAATTTCAGCCCCTTAGTTTTTCAGATCTAGATTCTCCTCAACCCAAGTTCTGCCAATTTGTCATTCTGCAAAACACACAGATATGAACCCCAAGAGAGATCTCAGTTTTGATGCACTGTGAAATGCTGTCATTTAATCCTTCAGTCCTTCTGCCCAGCCCTAGAAGCTGACATTTCCTTTAAAACAAAAACTAACAGTATAGTTACATACCTCATACACACAGTGCACCCTGTGCAGAAGGAAAAGCTGACAGAACCTGGATGTTGCACAATCTCCTTTGAAAGGGGGGCTGTGAAGATTTATTTTTCACAGTCTCATTGCAGCAGAACCAGTTCCTGGTCTCTACCACACTGTGGTGGTGCCAGCCACCCAGCAAAGCCACAGGCTGCCACCAGCCTTTTAAAAGCTCTTCCTGCTGCTGCTGATCTTTCCCCAGGAGCGAGAGGAGGGCTGAGGGCAGGATTCAGACCCAGTGCTCTGCCACCCCTGCCAAGGAAAACCCAGGAGTCTCCACCAGGGCAAGCAGGACTGTCTAGAAATGAGATTAATAATGGTGACATGCACACCACCTTCCAGGAGCTCAGATGATTTCTGTGCTCTCCCACTCGCCTGTGTGATTCCCAGTATTAACCACAGCTCACTGGTGTAATAGTGCAAATTCTTCTTCCATCTGAGCTCTGTTAAAAAGGCAAATGGTATCTCAAGGAGCAAGTTGACCCCATTATCAGAGCCTTTGGGAGTTAAGAGAGCAGCCAGCAGTGGAGCCAGCCAAAATGCCTGAGCCGAGGCCAGCTAAGAAGCCAGCCAGGCAAATCCAAGGCTGCTGGAAAAATACATCCTGGAGCTTGGTGTCTGGGACCCCGAGCTACTACGCACACCCTGCTTTGGTGGATATGGGTGTTGGCTTGAACAGAGCAGCACAGAAGAGAGGGTGAACAGGAGAAGCAAATTAGAGTTACATAAAAGGCCTATTGACTTTTTAATGACTTTGTTATTTGGAAGTAGCAGGTATATTTACCAGAACATAATCTCCTCTTTTACTGTAAAAGGCTTTTACAGGGAGGAGATATGTAAAAAGGGATCTTACAATATACCCTTACAGAAGTGTAGAGGGCTAGAATAAGCAGCACAAGCAAAGCGGGATGTTCCTGTCTACTTACAGTCTTTCCAAGCTTTGGAAAGTGTATTTTTCAGTCACTGTTGAGCATAATTTCTTTTTAAAGCCAACAGAGAGAAGGCCTTTGCTACCAAAAGCAGTAGAAAGCAAGAAGATTTATTAGCACAAAATGTTACTCAGTCACTTCCAGAACTTTATTAATAAGAAGAAAATTATGTATGATTTTTAAAATGCAGTGTAGATGACACAGGACACAAGATAACTCAGAGACAGAGGGCTGTCCTCCCACTGATTCTGGGACTGAACTGCATTTTGAGGGATTTCTGTTGGTGAGATCTCTGCTTTAAGCATAGCCAAACACCAGGATGCTGCCATGGCAATCTGTGAGCACCGTGGAAGAAGGTGATATCCAACTACAATCAGTGGTTCAATCACTTATCTTGCTGTACTGAAGTGCTAACCTGTCCTAAAAAGATAAGACCACCTAATGCACAGAGCCTGGCAACCCCTAAGAAATTACTGATGGAATTAAGAAGACCTAAGCCTAAATCACAGTAAAGCTACTTTAAAAAACACTGCTCTGTTTTTACCTCTGCCTTCAGGTCTCAGCTCATCACTGGAAAGCTGTATTTCCATGCAATGATTAAAGTCTTGAAAAATGTTTGTTCCAGTGATCTCTGCTCCCTTTTCTGGGGAAGCATTTTACTGAAGCACTGTGTAAGAGGAAAAAACCTATGCCCACAGCAGCAACAAAAATGAGAATGCCATAAGAGTCTTGGGGAACTGAAAAGTAGGTGGAAATATCTGATACAGCTTGGGACTAAACCACAGTGTTAAGTCCACGGCCACTTTTAAGAGCATACAGCTTTTCACTCCTGTGCCATCTGAAGCTCCAGGCATAACACCTGTCCAAGAGCTCAGACTGAGGTTTGGACTCAGCTCCCGGCCTAAGGGAACAGAAAATGATTAAGACACGAGACAGAAGGCCTGCAAGCAGAAAGAAAATAGCCTGAGTTAAAAGCCTACAGCAAAAGAGGATAAGGTGCTCAGAAATGTTTCCAAAGATTGTCAGTGCTTGCAGCACTTCAGGTTGGAGCGAATTAGCACAGATCAGGTGAAGGAGACTGCTGCACAAAAATATCCTGTAACACAAAACTTTCCTGCTGTCAGAAATGCTCTTTTTAATCATTAGTACTTTAGCAAGAAAACACATGTGCCCATACACACAAGTTTAACGTTTCTCTGAAAGTCTGATCTCTTGTACTTTAGACCAAATAGAAAACACAGAGCAGGCCAAATTTTGACCAGAATCTGCAGCAAAATTCAGCTGATCTGTGGTGTTGAAAGACCATTGCTGCTTAAAACAAGTATTTTACAAGGCAGTGAAATAAACTTTAGATAAACACAGGCAACTGTTGCTTTGGCATAGAGGAGACCGACACGCTTCAGAAATATTACTCCTGTTTTCTGCTCCCAAGACCAAGGAGAGAACACCACCGTGCAGAGGACACTGAGACTTCTGGCAGGAGAATGTTACACATTCACAAATGTCAGAACAGAGTTACAGCAGCCTTGAGTGAGCAGGAAGATGAGAGGCCGCTGGAGAAATGGTCTTGTGTCAGCTAAAAGTCATTGAGAGCATTTGTCACGGGAGACTGAATATTGCTGCTTTTCCTGGAGGATGGAGGATTTCCAGCAGAAAGGAAACATGGGGATGTTTCATCTGGCTCCTGTGAAGTTCCATATAGGGCTGGAAGCTGTACAAACCTGGAAGAGTGTCTGGGAATGTGGCAGTGCCATCAGGGAGTACACCACTGAGTTATGCACACAGAACACACTCAGCGTTGTTCGCACATTTTGCTACTAAAAAGTCAGGGTGTCAGCCCTGCCTCCAATTTTCAAGTTCCTCCTTTATGGTAACACTCAAGAGTGGAAGGATCTCCATAAAGACACAAAATGAACGGAAGCAATGGAGCAATTCAAGGTATAATCATTAATTTCCTTCTGCTGAAGTGAGTGACAACCTCTGCCCAAAAGACAACCAAGAGACCCAGGTACAATGAATACAAATCCTTTGGCAAATATTTCCTGTTATTTCTTTTGCTAAAGCCTTGAAGTTGCCTTTGCCATGGCTCTCGGGGGATTTATGGGAAGTTTCAGTGCTTGAGAGCACCCATTTTTAGCTTCAGTAAGAGAACAGATATTTGGCATTGAACTTATGCTTCCCATATTGCCTGTGCCACACTATCCATGTCAATGTGAAAAGCAAGGCAGGGCACAAGGTTTGCACTTAAACATTAATCCGAAGGAAAAAAATCAAACCAGCAAATGCTTCAAAATATAGGGCACATCCATTCACATGGAAAATGTGGTTAATCTTTGCCATATTTACTTTGATAAAATCACACATTTAAACTAAAAAGGCAAGAAAGAAGGAAGTGAAGCCATTTTTTAAAGTTTGAGTCTTCCTCATGCAACGCCAGAAGTCACAGATGATCACTGCTTGTCTCCCATCTTTTTTATTTGGAGGTTTCCATTAACAACAGACAGTTACATCAAGACCTGGATAAGTACTTTTCCGACTTTAAAAACCAAACAAAATACACTCAAATGTAATCCACTTCCATATCACTGTGAGGAACAAAACACAAGAAGTTTGCCAAGCAGAATGCTGAGGCAATTGGACAGCAAAAAAGCATTTATCAGCATAACTTGAATAGGTTGATAACTTCAGAGCCAATGTAACACCTTTTTGGTAAAAAATAATCAACTTGCATTTATTGATATTATTTGCAATGGGAGATAAATGTTAGGTATTTACTTTAATGACTGTATAATCCATGTACTTAACCATAAACTGCCCCTTTCACTCATTCATTTCTCTCACTGTGGGTGACCAAAAATTTAAAAGCAACATTATCATATCATTTGATCTAATAGATCCTTTTTTTTGCCTTCCACATAAAATTTTCAAATTTATATCTAACCCAAAATATAGAGAGAGAGATCTGGAACAAACAAACACTCAATTTTTCATGGAACCAGTAAATAATGCATTTTCTAATCAGCTGTATATTTTATTAAAGTTGGAACTCCCTAGAACTACAATGGGAGACCCAGATCTTTTTAGAAGGACACATGAAGTTATGCTAAACACACATTTAGGAAAAAAGGGATCGGCCACTGAATCTGGGCCACAGAAAAGTGACCATGAACTTCTTAGGCAACAGTGTTCTAAAAAGAACTCCAAAGCCTCTCTGGATGCAGTGGGTCTCATTATCAAATATTTTACAGTTGTATGAGACATGAGTCAATATGAAAACACTGGTGTAAAAGCAGAGCAAAGGAGTATTTATTATCATAGAATCACACAGTGGTTTGGGTTGGAAGAGACCTTAAAGCTCATCTCATTCCATTCTCCCTGCCAGGGGCAGGGACACCTTCCACCATCCCAGGGTGCTCCAAGCCCCATCCAACCTGGCCTTGGACACTTCCAGGGATCCAGGGGCAGCCACAGTTTCTCTGAGCAACCTGTGCCAGGGCCTCAGCACCCTCACAGGGAACAATTTCTACTCAATATCCCACCTAACCCTGCCCTCTGGCAGATTAAAACCATTTCCCCTTGTTCTGTGACTACAGACCCCTGTCCAAAGTCCCTCTCCAACTCTCTTGGAGCCCCTTTAGGGACTGGAAGGCTGCAATAAAGTCCCCTGGAGCCTTCTCTTCTCCAGGCTGAACACCCCCATCTCCCACAGCTTTTCCTCCCAGGAGGGGTGTTCTAATCCCTCCTTCGTGGCCTTTGAATGTTTCAGCTGGCTTTTCACTGACCCTGCCAATCACTGAGTTTGTCAGAAAAGGAAACAGATTCTCCCGTTTTCCCCAGATAATCAAACCCTACCCATAAGCAGTGCTAGGAGCAGCACACCACCAGCGTTACCTTCCTTTAAAGGGGTTTTTCCACATTTCCATGCACATCTAATTACCCTGCCTCAACAACAACAGCCAAAATAAAAATTGGAAGGCTCCACTCCCTCACAAGGAAGCTGCAGTTGTGTGTCTGGAGCCATCAGGACAGCTTTGGGTGTTCATCTGGCTCAAGTGCACGCAGCCCTCACATCCGCCCAGCTGTACAGAGGGATCATGGAAAAGCAGAGATCCGCCCGGACACGTACACCAGCAGTGAATGGGCCCTGAAGGATTTGATGAATGAAAAATGCTCAGGATTGTGAAGTTTCATTTGATTTCCAGTGCTGAGGGAATAAGGTTGACCTTTTGGTTACCATGCAACCTTGGAAAGTGGGAGCTGGGAGAGCGTGTGTCACCCCAACAATGGGCTTGAGTCAGCTCTTGCTCAGCATCTTATGGACCAGCTGCTGTCTGGACACATGTCCTCATTTAAAGCTGGTCCCCTGCCAAGGAAATAAAAGGCAGTCAGAGCTATTTCTTCCTGAAAATCGGATTAAGGAACCTTGGAAGAAAAGAAAGATTGTATCATCTTGCTACACGGCTACAAAAATCAGCTGAAACCCAGGAAACAACACTTAGATAACTGAGATAAATGAACTGTAAGTACAAAAGGCCATCACAGAATTAGATCCTCCCATCAGTTTCTCCAAGGGATAAATTCCCATCAAAATTCAAGAATCAGAGCCTGATATAAAATGAAAAGTGTTGATGGAGCTTTATAAACCCCCCAAGAAGAGAAAATGAGGCGTTTCATCATCCAAAAGAGACAGTCATTTCATACAACACAAAACAATTTAGGTCTGATAGTAAAAAATCTGATGCAATTTCAAGGTAGTCAATGCCCTCAGCTAGGAAAACACCACTCACAGTATTAAAAAGCAGTTTTTAATAAAGAAGCCTTCCATTTTTAGTATCTACTTCACCTCAAAAGCCTTTTGACATGCAAATGAATACACAGGCACTGAAAGACTTGAGGAGAATCTCCAATATTAATTGTCAACTTTTCAGCAATTCAGCTGAATTTCAGCATTTGATATCCTCAAACAGGAGAACAGGATTGCAGCCAGAAGCCTCTAAATAGTACAAACATTTGTGCACTTTTACAAGGCAGGTAAAAACCTAAATTATGTTGCTAATTAATTTTATATTTCCTTTGGGTACCCAAAGAAACCTGGAGCTGCTCAGCAATCATTGAACGATGGGGTTTTGCCAAGTATTCAGGTATGTTATTAACAGAACAAGCCAGAGGAACTGAGATCATGCTTTCTGCAATACCTACAGGGAAAAAAGTCAAATTCAAAGCAAGCTCATGCAAAGCAAATATCTACATGAGGCAGAAAGGGAGAAAGGAGCACCAAAGCACCTGAGACATTTAAATACATGTAAAAAAGCCCTTAAAAATATTTCTCCAAAACTAAGACAACAAAGCCAAGTCTAGAGTTCAATAGCAGCGAGTACCAACCTACTCCAAAGAAAAATATTTACAAGCAATTGAGAGCAAAACGTTAACTTGATCAACTTGCAAAAGATACAAGGTATGATTTGCACTTTGCACACATTGTCCAAATAGGCTACATCAGACTTAATTGATTTTTGTAATTGAGCATGGCACAGTAAGCCAAACTTTCCTACGTACCTGCACTGTGTAGGTGTGATGCCCTGGAGAGAAATAGACAGGCAGGACATTAAACAGAATATTTTTACCTTCAAAGCTGTTTCCCTGTCTCCTTTTAACCTGCACAGTCTTTTTTGTTTTCCTTTAAAAGATCTTGTAATTCAATTGACGAACATCTGTGTTCATATCAGCTTTTAAGATACTTAAAACCCTAATTACCCATACGCAAATATTCACTTCTCTCTGCACCCACCAGGGTAAAGCAGAGGCCTCTCTTCCTTCACTCTCAGGGCACAAATTAAAGCCAACTATCTTTTCTTCTTAACAAGTTGATCTGTTCGGCTTATGTTAAATGGGTATCAACTATTAACCACAATATGAGTAGTTAATAAAAAATGTATTTTTAAAACAGATTTTTAAAAATATATCGATAAATAATACTTTTTCTCCCCCACAAAGCCTTCAATCACCAGTCCTCTTGAAGCTACTATGTGGATCTATTGCTTATAAAGCTATATTCTTTATAAGATTTCCAGTTTTCCCATCCTAAATCACTCCCAAAATGAATTCCAGAGCCTACACTCATCTCATCATTACAAGAGCTGGAGTGGAACCTTTGGCTTTGTTGAGCAATCAAGGAAATCCTTACAGAGGCAGATATTCAGGTAGTAACTTTGTCTGTAATTCACAACCAGTCCCCCTTTCTCTGCTGGGAAGGGGATTAATATGGCAAATCCAGCTCACCACTTCATTCTGTTTCAAAAGGGCCAATATTTTAAATTGCATTCTCTAAGGGAAAATGTAACAATTTATCCCAATCCTTGATGCAGCATATTTTTGTAAATACTTTTGCTATTTCCTTCAAAGGAAAGAAAAACATCCCAAACACCTTGCTCCACCTACACTCCAACAGTTGAATTTCAAAGGCTTTGGCTTTTCCAAAATAAGAGATGCAAGAATTACCACCAGCCAAACATTTTGAGTCACTGTTTTAAGATTGGGTCGATCACGATCAGCTATTGCTGAAATTAACTGGTATAATTCCATTCCACTGAAAGAACTTAATTCCTACTCAGGGAATATACAGGTTCCACTACCTTCATCTCCAGGTTTTATGAGCTAAGAAATCTCTCTTAATTGCTGAGAGACTGATGCAGGGGTAAGGTTCCCCATCGCTCTGCATCCTCTGCCTCCACTCAAGCCTTGCAGCAGTCCCAGAGCCCGGAGGAGAGGCCAACGTTAACAAGGTGCAATCCAACTCCACGTGTTCAGAGACACCAATAACCAGCTGAGACAAAGGGCCTGGAAACGCTTACGGGAAAGAGTGGAGCTGTGCATTAAACCACACCAGCTCCTGCTTTATGGGCCCCGAAGAAATGGACAGAAACGTGCAAGTGCACAGAACATTTGAGGTGCTCTCCTGCCCAGGATCTGCCGCACTGCAGCGCACGGCTGGGCTCGAGGCAACTCTGTTCCCATGCCAAAATCGTGTGGAATGCACAGAGAGGTCAGGACTAGGAATTTATGTGCTTTGCAGTTATTTAGAAATTACGGGAAAGAGAACTTGGCTGTTCCTGCCACTGCACAGGTGTAGTGAACTCAGAGCGCTCGGCGGGTCAGACTTTTTCAATCAAAATTCCACTTGGTCAGGAGCAATGGCTCCGTGCATGTGAAAGGGTGGCTCAGTCTGGGGAGACAAACTGAGGGATCACCTTCAAAATTCTTTCTTTGCACCACCTTTCCATCTGACCAAAAGCCAAGTCTAGGCTTTACGTTAGAGGACAATTATCTCAAAGATATCTAATGATAAAGTATTTAGTCTATGCATGTGAAAAAACCCCTAAAAAGATTACTCGAAGTTTTCATTTGGTTATTCTCTTCAGTGGAACAAAACCACTCAAAAATCATCACAGGAAGCATCATTTGAACCCTTAGCTGAATAACTAGTGAAATGTTTCATAAGCTGAATGGAAGAGCTCATTGGCTGCTCTATCCGTAAGCAAACCTGCACTCCCAAGACTTTATGGCTTTGTGCATACAAAGAACCTGACTGATTTACTCTTACATTTATTGAGCAGAATAAAGGTGTGGTGGAAATGTAGATGTTGGGGGTTTTTGCCAAAAAAAGGACAGGAAGATAAAAATACAACAGGAAGCAAAGTGGATGATGGAGGGAATGAAGGAAATGTGAGAACATGCAGTAAGGAAATAGAAAAGGTGCCACAGTGAAAACCACCCCAGACAATCTCCCAGGTATGTGTTAGGGTGGCTCTAAACAACTCTCACCTATGTGTGACTGTCAATTTTTGTGCTCTCAATTCATTTTGCGTGAATCTCTGAAAAAGACTATTCCACATCACAATTTATTAGGAACTAAACACAGTAACAAAGGCTATAACATCGAAATTAAGGAATTATTTTTTCCTTCTGAACATAATAAGCACCTAAGAAATCCTTCTGGGTTGATGGCAGCTCCTGAGGAGTGTCCCAAGGTGGTTTTCCAAAGCAGCACACGGCTTTGTTTGTGGGCACAGCAGCAATCTTTCCACAAGACAGAGTGTGCTACTCCAGTAGGAATCTGTCAGTGCATGGAAAGTTAAGAGTGTCTGGACAGCCCAGTGGTGGGTAATGCGATACAGATGATTTCACCTTTAGGTCTCCAGTTCAAAAAAACTCAGCCCAAAAAGTGTCATCACCTGATAGATTTTACTACTTCTATTTACAGTACAAAATTTCCCAGAGGGCCAAACTGAGATCGAGCCTCTCCTCCCTCCATCCATGCTCTAGGGATTGTGTCTGAACTAAGGAACAGACCTTCTCCACAGATCCCATGGTGTAAACAGACTGCAGATATGAAGGAAAAAAAGCACAGAAGACTGAAATGTGTTGTCAAAATTCAGTGAGTCAGACATAAAAGTGAGTCTGACTCCAGAGCTGACGACATTGTTACTCTGCTTTTTGTGTCAGGAGAATTTCTCTGCCCAGCCCCAAAGGCAAAAATGCACATGTGCAGCAAGATCTCAGTTCCAGGATGCATCAAACTTCCTAGACAAGGACGTATTTTTGTTTTAGCCCATGTAGACTAGGGCTGACACCTCCCAGGAGTGCTGGGCTCACTCCACACAGGCTGCAGAGGTGATTAGTACCCAGAGGGAGCACATCCAGGATTCCCAGACATCCAGCAACGTGGTCTGAGCTACCCCTCTGAGTGCCTGGGAATCCTCGGCAAAGGTTAAAAAAAACCCCAAAGAACAAAAAAACCCCCAGAAAGCCAACCCCAAAGTTAATTTTTACCTAGACAAAGTATCCATATCCAAGGTGTTATAATCTGATAAAGCAGTTTATCCTAATTTTAATAAAAAGAGCAAAAATCCATGATCCTACTCTGCTCTCCTAAAAACAGGACCACCTATGATCATAATTAAATATAAGATCAGAAAAGAAACTTCTGCATGAATCCTCTTCCAGCTCTAAAGATGGCCTTTCCAGGTCAGGCTGGCAGGGTGGGCAGGGATCCTGCCACAGCTTAGATCACAACATCCATCAAACTCATATTCGAGAAAGTCACAGCCTTTCCTCAGCAAAATAATAATTTTAAAAAATATTATTAAAAAAATAGTAAAGCCTCAAAAATGAGGGAGCCCATTCAGAGTAAAGCAGCGACAGCATCAAAGGGTTATCTCTCCATAAATATATATATCTCACCATATTATATCTCTATATAATCAACCACCTCATCTCACCATTCTGCAACAACAAGCAGTAATTCTATTTCCAGTGTAAATCATTTCAATTCTGACATCTTCACTGGGGACTAAATAACATGTGACCTTATCTAACTTAAATCTGGTATTAATTTTAACAAGGAAAAAAAATGCTTTATGAAATTCAGGAGCTTAAGGGTAACTGGGGGGATACAGGTCTGCCTCAAAGGGTAGCATATGGATTTAATTTTCCCTACATTTTTCACCAGATTCTAGGAACTACAGTAATGTTTTGCTATAGGGTGCCACAAAACTAACTCAAATCTTGCCTAGAAGAATCAGGGTCTGAATGCTGCACTGGGCAAGGGAAATTTGGAACATTTGAACAACAATTGCTAAACCTTACACCAACTTGATTTCTTTTCAAGCTTTTTTACATAACTTGCAGAACCTTTAAAAAAATAATTGCCTTCTTTGAAAAGCAGGAGTATGATCCTATTATGAAATATAGATAAAGCCTGGTTCTGCTTCCAGTTATGTATTTAAGTGTGGAATGAAATTCAGGAAGTTAAGCTGCTATGATCACAAGTCTAAAAATTGATCCTTCATGAGACCTTTGATATAAAGTGTTCAAGGCTAGGCTGGGGCTTGGAGCAACCTGGGATAATGGAAGATGTCCCAAGGGGTTGGAATGAGATGAGCTTTCAGGTCCCTTCCAACCCAAGCCATTCTTTGATTCTCTGATAAATGTAATGAGTGTTAAAAACTTATAGTAATAAAATAAAATACACAAATTCATCAACAACTGTAAGATGAAATCCCTCAATAAAACAGTATTTTTTTAAATGGTTATTAACTTATTCATTAAATCTGGGAAGAAACGAGGCAAAGTTCACATTCTTCCTTCCCACTAGAAGGTCACAGCTCATTTTGCAGCTTCATCCACTGCCATAGACTCAGCTGTTACAGCTTCCATCAGGAGCTGCACTGTCTCCAAGTTCATGGGTTTCTATTGGTAGGAAAGAGGATGAGACCTGGAGCATCTCATGTCCCACAACAAATCCAGGACAAGCACTTTGTCCTACTGCAAGCAGACACAGCTCTCCTTCAATTCATGGTGCATCAAAAAAACTCAGCTGAAAACACCACCATACATTGGCCTCCAAAAGGAAGGACTCCTTACACAGCATCTCTCCCCTGTGCCCACCAAAAAAACCCCAAACAATTCAGGAAAGGCATCCTGCTGGACTATTAAAGAGCTTGGAGCCAACAGTCAACACATTAGGTAACCTCATTATCCACTGCCTAGTGCCAAAGGCAAAACAGGTGTGAGGATACCAAAGCAAGAGGAAAGCACAGCCTGTTAATAGAAATCTGCAATTTTAAGGGCATTAAAATATTTCCAAATGTTCAGAGAAAAGCCTCACAGTGGAGCAGACGTTCACTAATGGAAAATAAAGGAAAATTGTGAACTGCTGGAGAGGTGCACCATCTTCAAGATACAGCTTGTTTTTCCCCTTTTTGGGTTCAGATTAAACTGAGACTTAAGGGCTTGAGTTTCCTTTTGCTCCCCAAAGTGTGGGACAGCAGAGAACAGTCACTATCTTTGTATCACATTACTGAGTTTATCATTTTGGGGGGATGGAACACCATGGCCTTTTTGAGGCTCAGTGAATGAGACCATTCCACAGGAGAGGTCATATCACACTCACCACCTTGTCCCTTCAACTCCCACTAATCCACCATTTCCAGTTCAGACCTGGAAGTCACTGCTCTCAGAAATGACTGCTAAGCAGTAGCAAATTCTGGTGAAGTTAGTGGAATTACACAACTGCAGCAACAAAGTGAGAATGAAACTTTTTCCTTTAGCCACCACAACAATCTGACCCTGGAATCTCTCTCTGCCATACTGAAATATCTGGGCAAGAAAATCAAGACTATCAGAGTTCCAGAAGTCATAGCTCTACATCACTTTGATTCTCTGATTTCCTGAGGCATTTAATGTCACAATTTTCAGTGAATTTAGTTTTGTCCATTCCCTCAGTCCCCACACCCGAACTACACCATTCCCTTCCCTACGAGGTACATAAAAGCCTAAACATGGCTCATGATGAGCAGTGCTCTTAGGAGACTGGAGGCCTCAGATTTTGTTGCTATTAATAACCACTTTCATGAAAAAGACAGCAAGTTCCAGAATAATAATGTAAAAATATTCTTCTATTGCAGCTTTGAATTCCAAATACACCTCCTTTTCTTCCACACACCTCCTTTTCTTCCACACACCTCCTTTTCTTCCACACACCTCCTGCAGATGCTGCAGGACACACTGATGGAATTTTAATTTCAAAAGATACCTGATGCTCAGAGCTTGCAGGACGAAGACCACATGGGTTTAATTTATAAATTTTACTTATTTATTTCAGTGAAGCTATAGGATTTGCAGAGGGGACTTATGCTGGAGAGGATGATGCATGCATGTGAGGGGAACACTGCACCACCTGAGAATTAAAATCCCATAAGAATTATTTACTAGCATTTCAGATGCTGTTCACATTCAAAACACAATAACAAGGTTTAATTAGTCTTTAACAGCCATGATAAATTGGCTGGCAAGGATATACATAGAGAGAGTGAAGGACAGAAAGGAAAAAAAGGAGCTTTGGCAGCATATTACTTGCAGGCTGTCTTCAAAGTGTGGTTTAGTGGTTTAAATGGGAAGCCCAGCCCAGTGGAGCCTGGTCCCTGAGCTCAGCCATGCCATGGCTGGGTTTCTTGGAATTGTTTGCCGAAATAATTTAGCAACATATTTGTACATTCTTTCCTTGCCTGTGAAAAACGTGACAAAAAGTTGGAAGTTTCTTATAAACACTTCAGTGGGCCAGTGGGAAAGGCTGTGCCAGCACGACATGGGTGTCCCTTGGTCACACAACAGCCCACAGGGCCAGGGGTTCTTACACAGCCACTTGGGAAAAATTCACCTTGCAGGGAAACACTCCGAGCTTCAGACTGCAGATCTCCTCACAGAACTGCTTCCAGCAGGTACATCTGCTCTTTAACAGGCAAGCAACACAATTTCATTTGCCATTTAACAAGAACAAAGTTTCCTACACTTTTTCCACCCTTCCACTATCAATGTGCTCCAGCACCAACCTCTGTGTCATTATTTCCACAGAGTCATGTAGACTGTTTTATTGAAAAAATCTTTCCAGAAGTTTTTGTTGAAACACCACTTTGAAGACAATCTATGTACAGCTCAAATGCCACATTTGGGTTTTTTTCAGCTGTCGCTGTATTTTTCCTGACTTTTAAGAACTTGTGAACATTCTTCCAGTTAAAACTCTGGTCAATCCAAAACTGTGACAAATGTAGAGTCTCAAGACGCATCTGAAGCGAGTTCTAGGTTTCCAATTATGTTGACCTATACTTGTGCATTTCAAAACGGCTCCTTCAGAAGCTGTAAAATCAGGAAATAAATAGTGGAAAAAATATATATATAAAACCAGCTGAGGAAAGAAGAATAATCTCTGTATCGAGCTTTCTCACATGGATTTAGTGCAATAATTCAACTCCTCTTATCCTGCTGGGCAAAGGTGAAGGAATGGATTAAATGAGAACTTTACAAGGGGCCATCAAAAGATGGTACAGGCAACAACGTTGTAGGAACACGACAACATCCATGGCTGTTGACATGCTGGAAACCTGCACACTAAATAATGCTCACTAAACCTAAACTGGAGTTAGAGTCATTTAGAAGGAAATTCTCTCACAACAGAAAGTGCAATGGAAATCACAGACGAACAAAACGACTGCAAGTAAATGCTGGCAGCGAGTCCCCCCTTCGCACACACACTTCTCCAATGTTTCTCTTGACTGACTCTTGTGCTGAAATGAGTTCATATGACAAGTCTGATTTTTTCCTCTACAGATCACCACACTTTTCCAGCACAAATAACCCTGAGTATAAATCATATACTTGCTGAAATGCTTAGATTGGCATGTTATCTCATGTAAGAGCAAGGTACCAAGATCTCGGTTGTAGAGACGTGGTATTTTTTTGTTAGGCAAATTGCACGGGTCTTTTCTTTATATAATGCTTCTGTAGGACATTCAACATTTTTTCCCTCCTCTGATAAAAGATATAGACTGATAACTCAGTGTGTATGTACTGCTCTTCACTCATGTGTTTCAAAATGCAGATAATTATCACCAATTTAATAATGAAAATCCTGATAAAAAGATCTTTCTTCTCATTCCAGCAGTAAAACATGGAACAAAATTTGTGAGTCTGAACACTCATTCGATATATTTTCCAAATAATTTACATCCCATTATAAAATAATTAGGCTGGCTCAGACTACAAAATGACCTTAAGGAAAGTTCAGGAATTCTGGGTCCTAGGATGTGTACCAGACTCCCACGCCTGCTCAAAACAAGTCTTAACATCAACAGTTCAGCGAACATTGACACTAAAAATTTCTGTGTTTAGTCCTATTCACTTCAATCTCAGCATTTACTTTCTCTAAGACGGCCCTTGTTTCAGCATCCCTTTTCCTTCCTTCCCCCAGTCACATCTCCCAGGCTCTCCAGCTCCCACCCTTTCCTATCTGTCTGGAGAACAGCCAGCCGTTGACACTGTGAGCCAGCTCATTGGTGAGATGATGCCTCAGAATGGGTAACATTTGAATTCTGTATATTTATCTTTTTGTAAGAGCACCTATTCACACATCTTTCCTTTATTCAACTCCTTTTTTCCACAAAACTTGCAGAAACCTAATTCCTTGGAGATGCCAAGCTGAAAAAGAATACATGATATCATTCTGTCTGGAGACAGGGGTGGAGGGAGATGGGTAACTGTCTTCAGACACATCCCTGGGCTGCTGCAAAAAGGATGAGTGTTCCATGAGTAGGATGAGAAGAAAGAAGGCTGAATTTCATCACAAAACATTCAGCTTAGGCATGTAAGGAATTACCCACCAGTTGTAGCTTAATTAACTAAATTGCCGATAGAAGCTTGGAATGGCATCACTGGGGCTTTCAAGAACAGGTGAGTTGAAAGGGCTGGAAGGAAACCAGGTGTAGGTTGGTTGTACTCACTTGGTGGGCAAAACACCTTAAGAAGCCACCCATCCTTGTGTGCTGGGCCTCAGTTCACAGCAAGAGAACAGGACAAACACAGGCAGGGTACAAATCAGCACCAGACACAGCATGAAGAGAGGCAGGGATCTCTTGGAGCAGGTCCAGAGGAGGCCACAGAGATACTCCAAGGGCTGGAGCCCCTCTGCTCTGGAGTCAGGCTGGGAGAGTTGGGGGTGTTCAGCCTAAACGGTCTGGGGACAACTTATTGTGATCTTTCAGTACTTAAAGGTGGCCTGCAAGAAACATGGGGACTGTAGCTCTGACACCAAATTAAAAGTTTAAATTCCTAAATCTGTGGGGAAGGAAAGAATCAATTATAGTTAGCTTGTGAAAATCAGCTTGGTTCATGTCTTGCAGTCTTTATTCAGAACTGCCCACCTTTTTCTCATCACTGTCCTCTCTCACTCAAAGTCACTGAATATTTAGCTAGGAGTTTCTTTTGTTACTGTACTAGTACTGGGCTTTTTCCTCCCCACTTGTGTAAAATTATTAAATGAATCAGTTTCCCTTTAAGAGCTGGATGACCCTGCCAGCTTAGCCAACATGAAGCATTTCCAAAGAAGTTTCTTGCTCATCGCAGTAAGGAACAAAATATTTTAAAACCCCACACTTCAAAATCCCAGATGGTCTTGAAGCCCTTTTAAAATAAACTGTGTGAGTTTACAGTCCAATCTGCCCAAGAAAATCTTCTAATGGAGACTGAAAACTATAAATGCTCTCAGTTTATTAAAAAATGATTTGACACCAGCACAGACTATTTCAATTTTTTCCCCTCACATTGCAGAGCTAGACACACTTCTCAAAATATTTGCTTTCAACAAAGTGACAGCAGCCCCTCAAGAAGTGTTATGTATGAGCCAGTATTTGATTTTTTTTTGTTATATTTCACATTATATTGTCTGTTGAATAAGATGTTTTAAAAACATTAATGTAATATAGAATTTCAGACTCTTAATCATTTTGACAGGTTTTCTGAAACTCTTCAGAGCAACATTTGAGTAACGACCCTGTGCAATACACGGGGCTGAAATGGGCAGGACTGGGCGAAGGGGAGAGGAGGGCTGGAAAGGTCTTTGCTCTAAAACACATGCATTCATTAGAAGAGAAAAATGCCTAGAAATTTGGCACTGGGAAGAGTGTTTAAATGAAGTCTGCCTGAGGGGATAGCCCTGACTTGCACTCTTACCAATGGGATGGATATCATGTGAACGTTAACAAGAATTACGTACCGGGTTAAAAATCTCCCCGTAAGAAACCACACCACCGTGCCACGCTCTGCACCACGGCAGAGACAATGCCTTCTGCAGGGAGCTGCCTCCAGATTGACTCACAGCCTACACACAAACACCTCCAGACAAAAATGGCAGCAAGCTGAAACAAAAATTCACTCTATTCTGTTCTTTTGGGATGTTCTCTAAAGGTGAATTTGGATCCAAGCTTAATTAACAAATAGGCAGGGTTTCCGCTCAGCTTATTTTGAATGCTTATTATTTTACACCTCAACTCCAGTTTTTCAGTGTGTCTTCATCCCAATTCTTTAACTTCTACATTCAAGTCTTGCATCTTAGGTCTCTGGAAGGACTATTTAAATGTCAGAGTCCACGTGCCAATCTTTGTAGCCCCATCTGAAAAATCCACAGTTGAAAGACAGCAATGGACTCAGAATGTATGTAGTTTTCCAAACCACAGTTATTCAAAAAAATACATGGGGACCAAAACAAAGCAACCTTCATTCACACTACAGAAAAAACCTATATTGGCCTGGAGCTTTTGGTATTCATTTTTCCCCATAACTAATTTCAAATATCTATAAATAAAACACATAGTCTTTCATAAAAGGATCTATTATAGCTCAAACACCACAATAGGGAATATACACAGAGCTGTCAAATAGGATTTATAGTTTTTTTGCTCTATGTACTTCCCCTTTCAGAGAAAGTTTGAATGAAAAGGACCTCATGCTTTGCTTTTCAAAACATTACAGTAAAGCAAAATAAACTAAAAGTTTAACATACATTTTTAGTGTACGTTGCAATCCAATGTCACATTCAGAAGGAGACAATTCCCTAACAAACTACAAGTTAACCAGCCACCTTCACACCCATTTTTAACTTATGATAGATATTAATATTCTGTATGAGCTGCTTCCCCAAGCAAACTCCGCTCCAATTCAGCACCTGGAGGCTGATGAAATTTTGCTTTTGCCCATTTTCACAGCTACAGCAAACCAGCCAGAGAAGGCCGAGCGATTAACCTGAGGCTGCCGAGTGAGTCAGTGCAGCAGGATTACAATCATTAGCACTCCTGGCTGCCAGGCTCAGCCCTGCTTCTTCTACTACCACATACACAGCCCTCACCAGCTTTGGCACACAAAAATGATGGACTAGTTAATGTCAAGCAGAGAGAGTAAAGGGCAATTTTCCCTGGACAGAGCAGCATCAGTCCACTCAGCCTTGATGTGTAAACAGCCGCCAGCCCCAGCACAGCTCTGCCAACACATCTCGCTGCTGGCCTGCCGAACCCCAGGGTTTGTGCTGCAGGACCCTGTTCAACACAGACTGCCTGCTGAGCCAGATGGAGAGGTGGCTGTGGAACTAGACAATTAATTGGAAAATTCAACACCAACCTGCACCTGCAGCCAGCAGTTCACTGACACTGCAGAAAGCAAAGAGAATATAAGCAAACCAAGCCAGAAAGTGATGGTGTATTCAGCTCCTGCCCACAGCAATACCTGACTGTAAACACTCACCTGTACTGCAGCTAGAATTACAAAAACAACTTAATATGAAGGTTGCTTCCATGGTGGAGATGGCAGCAGCTCCACATCAAGATTTGGGCAATCTTACTTTTTTTTTAATCGAAGTTTAGTTCATACACAGCTCTGATTGCAGTGTCCCTTGCCCTGCACCACAGAGCTTTAATCAGGTTGCTGTCATCTTTCTGCAAACAGGGGTGCAGAGGCTTTGCTCACTGAGCCCACTGACAGTACATCCACCCTGCTCGGGATTCACAGCTCGTGGTGCCCATGACCTGCAGGCTGGAGTTTGCTCAGCTGTGTCTCTGTGGGATTACAGGCAAGGGGTCACAGTATGTGAATCCAAAATCTCATGAAAAAATATTCTCATAACCCAGTTTTGTACATCCAAGAACCTGGAGAGCCCTGGAACTGTCATCTTTTGTCAGATTTGTGAGTGTTTTTTCTGAAACAAAGCTCCAAAGCCTCTGAGGGTCACCTACTGATGGTTTGTAATATCATTAATCAATCGCATCTAATACACTTGACTTCCTGCATGAAAACTAGAATCAGTTTCACTGCATCGATTCACTGCCAAAATCCTGCAGCTGGTGTCACAGGGTGGTGGCATTTGTCAAGCCACAGCACCATGTAGGAGACAGCTTTAGCAGCCAACTTACTCTGCTCTTCAGCCAACGGCGCAGGATACAGTGGAAGATTCAAGAACCACAAACAGATGGGAAATATATCTAAAGTCTAGAAAGGGTAACATTTATCTTATACCAGGGTTTAATTTATTTCAGGTTTTCCTCAGGATGTTAGAGGTACAGCTCAGAACAACACAAACCTGCAGAGATGTGAATGTAGGAATCCTAAGCACTGTCTGTGTTTTTAAGGATCACCCCGGGAATCCTGGACATTAGCAGCAAAGTGGAAGAGTCAGGTGCAGACCAAGACAGCCAGAGTCACCTGCTGCTATCTCAAGGCCACTGTCTCTCTTCATTCTCACATTCACAGTCTCTTGAAGATGGGACTTTTCCAGAGTGACATCTTAATCCTGCTGCTGCTCCAAGGAATAATATCTCCAGAGACTTCAGAACTCAAATGAATCCTGAGACAGCCAAGCATGTACAAACCAAGGCAGAATAGCAATACTTGTTCATCACATTTTATAGGAGGATTTCTCAATAAAACTACTGAATAAACCAAATAATGCCATTTATTTGAAAAACAGTCCTTCAATTCAATCATTAAAAGAATAATAGAACAACAAAAAGAAAATGAGCACAGTGCATAGGCCATTATTTACAAGCCATCTGTCCCATTTCAGTCCTGGGCTGGTCTTTTAAGCCAGACAAATCTACCACCAACTGGCAAGAATTTTTTGGTTCCCAAGCATTCAGTAGTCCCTAGAGCTCTCAAAATTGAAACTGCACATCAAGTGCATGATCACATCTATAAACTTCCCTCAGCCATCCCCCTTTGGAAGGTTCTGCATGGGGAAGAGAACCAAGCACAGTCTAACAAGCAGAAGGATTGCTACAGCCAAGCAGAGCCATCCACCCCTTCACCAGCTCCAGGTCAAACACTCCCAGGAAGGGATCTCATTCCCAGCTAACAGAGCCCACATGACAAAGCCCTTAGTCCTTAATTAGTATTTGCATTAGGAAGAGTCTAAATCAAGTGCTTAGATGGCAGTGAAAGTCGGGTGTACATTTATAATAACAGGTTTTTACAGAGGAAAGGCCAAAGGGTTTTCTCTAAGTTGCACAAGAAGTGGACATTTCACCTGCTCCCAGGTGTCAGCAGTGACCCAACCCCATCCCCAGCACATCCAGTCACCCACCTGAGGGAATGTGGGGCTGAGCCCTCCCAGTCCTTAGGGACACAGGGCAGGGACAAACACTTTGCAGCCCCTGCTGGGACTGACTGGACGCATGGAAGGAGGCAGGGATGCCTGGGTTCTTTTTGGCCTAGGAAATACCACCTGCAGCTGTGAAATTCACTGAGTGGGTAAAGGAAACAGGTGCCAAACAGGAGCAAATGGTTAAAATGTTCCCTCCACTGCAACACATGGGAAGTCCCTTATTCCAAGGGGCTGCAGTGAACCTACCACTGTCAGTACTTATAAAATGGGTTGAAGAATTTTTCTTCACAAGGAAGTAAATCTGATTTTTATCTAAGCTGGCAGTAAACAGGGTCAAATATTTAACTGTTTCTGTGGCAACTTCCCCACTGTTTCTCAATTATTCATTTTTTTTTAAATAATGCCAACAAAATCAGAATGCTGCACAGCTACAGATCACAAGGATGTGAACAAAGGTGAAGGAGGTCCATGGCAAACACCAACTGCCAAACGAGAAAAAGTAAATGCTGATTGTGATTGTAAAGAGCAAATGGCGTTACCAGATAGAGGAGCTCAGCTTCACCAACACTGGTTTTATTGTGCATGGTTTAGTCAAGTGATTTATATGGATTACACCACATTTTCCCTTTTTGTAGCTTGCCTTGGTAATCAAAAAGTCTTTTTGTAATTTACATTAATAGCTTTGCAACATTGTGGAAAATATTAAAAAAGACCTTTATATTTTTGGCACCTCCTACTTCAGAGGACTGCACACAATCAAGGCTCTTTTGAACCGTTCCAAAGGGTTTGGCAAGAATTTGAGGTACACCCAAAATGTCATGAAAGACCCTGTACAGAATCCTCAGAAAAGCTGGTCAGTGAATGTCCAGGTCAATAGTTTTCTTAGGCCCGAGTCCGCAGCACGTCCCTGCCAGCAAGAAAAAACATTACACATCCAAGTCACTTCCATTATCTTAAATCACTAGGTTTGAATAAGAATAATAATAATAAGACACGTTATGGAAGTGTTATTTCCACAGTCAGTGGATCCCAAGTTGGGGAATACTTTCAGGCCATAAAAGGATGTCACCACAGAAGATTTCTGAACTAAATCAATTAAGAACTAGCACGTGTTGCTGCCTCAACAACACAAGAAAACAAAGAACGGCCAAGTGAAGTATAGTAACCCAAGGATGGAACTCAAAAGCCTGAGTTTTTGGTTGTGTCTACTATTCTGACCTTGGACAACCATTCCCTTATTTTCCTATCTATATTTTCTTATCTGTATTATCTCAGAAGAGGGTGATAGATTGAGAGAGTGAAAGGATAAAATGGAAGTTTTGTAAACACCAAGATGTTAATTGATACTGAATTTGTGTCGATGCACCATGCAGTGCTGGCAGTGATCTGCAGCACACTCACAGCTCAGCCTAGTGACAACTGCCATAAAATTGCCATCAAGGTTGTGATGCCAAAAAGAAAACAAGAGGAATTTTGGTGCATCTTGCCTGTCAATTCATAAAATAGTACTTAATTACTACCCCTCCAAAGAAAAGCATAAAGTACAGGACAAAATGCCTGGTAAGAAAGAACAGGAAGTGTGTGAAGCTGAATTCATGGTCCCAAATTCCAGCTGAAGACAAACTTTTTCCAAAACTTCCCATAAGGACTATGTGTTTCTATCACTTCTGTAAATGTAATTATCTTGCTTTTCTTCCACCTCATCCCTGCTGTCTTTGTGAGCTTCAGGAAAATGTGAATCAGAACAGGATCGGTGCCAGTCCTGGGCACTAAGCAGAGACTCTAAAAGGTATTTACCCACACACTGTGTATTTGGAACTGTTTAAAAAATTGCAAAGATAGATTTTACTCCCTTTTATTTTATATTAGTACAAGAGAATGCAAATACAACAACTAATATAAAATGCACCAAGAAATACTCAACAAAATTCTGATTCCCAGAAGAACTGGTGATTTCCCATGTGATTCCCAAAGTCATTAGGAGGCTTTGGAGCACTGGTTCAGTATCCTAAAGAAGATGAACTGAGAAGAGCCACTAAGAAATACCTTTCTGCTTTCCAAGTTGTCAGTCCCCACACAGGGAGAAGAACAACATCTGACCTCAGAGCTCTTGCTCCTCTGTGCTCTGCCAGGGCTGTCCACACCACAGGAGGATGAGGTAGAACTTGCAGCAAATATTTGCTATCACTAAGGTACCAGGCCTACATGCAACCAATGCCTACATTTTCTGGTTTAAGAACATAAAATTAGAGCTTTCATTGTTCAGCTGGAGCCAAATCTTGTTCCAAAGATACACAAGACCTATAGCAGCTTCTCCCAGGGCCAGGATTCAGTAACTCTAGGAGAAAGCTAGGGACGTCTAGAATTTCCCCATATACATATTTCATTTTACACACAGTGAATCATCCTAGAAAAACGCTTTCCAAACACTTTGAGACAAGCTGGATATGTGGTATTTGGATAAAGCAGTATTTGAACATCGTGGAATAAGAGAAACAAAATGGATTTTTACAGACTGACCCAGAAGAACAGTTGTAAAGAAAAACCCCAAACCTTTTGTATCTTAGAGAGGGATCTCTTTCCCTTGCATTGAATATTAAGCAGAAATAATCAGGCAGGAGAATAAACCTACATGTTTAAAAATGAAGCCATAGACACCAGCTCCCCTCCTGCAGGATGACAGCGATCAGATCTGTAACTCCAGGCAGCAGATAAAAGCTGTGATGAATTAGCACCACAGAACCAGGCACTGAATTTTTCCCTGGTTCCCACTGTTCTGCATCACTGGATTCCAGGAGTTAGTTAAAATCTGACTACATATGAACAGGATTGACTTCCAAATTTTTGTAGCTATTAAGATACCAGTTACTGTTAACATCTGGATCAGCCCAGCTTCAGAATCCACCCAAGCCTGAGCTAATTCCGTATTTAATCATGTTAATTCCAGCCTTAACAGTGACAATATGTAAACCTTGTCCACATGCTGAACAAGAAAGGGAGGCAGGAATTTCTCTCTTAAAATAAAATACCAGTGATTAATAAATCACATGTTTATATCTCTTCGGAGGAATACTTCTAATAGAAAGCCATTCCAGCCAGAACATTCCATGCCAAATCAAATACTCATATGAAAAGACAACTTCTGCCAGTTTCTATGTCCAAAAAAGCTTTGAAAATTGGAAAAATGAAAGCATTTGCCCTCTTTCCATGAAAACCCAGAGTGCTGGGCACCAGGAAACAATGTCCCCACCAACCTCCAGTAACTGAGGTGAATAATAATTCTAGAGTTATGAGAAGTAATTTGATGCATTCCACTGTGTGGAAAAAGCAAAAAACCAAAAACACCACCAATGACAACAACAACAAGCAAACAAAAAAAAGGCAACTCCTTTTGATGCTGTAAAAACTTCTCTACGAGATGTCTGCATTGTGTAAGAATTCAGATTTCTTTTCCCCCTGTATTGTCCAGCTGAAGAGAAGGTGCTTACCCCTCCCTGTTACAGGGGATTTGTAAAAGCTGTCAAAGCCCCAGTAAAAAGAAGGCAGAAGCTATTTATTTATTTTTAAAAACTGAATGTCATTTTCCCTTACTCTATAGAAAGCTTATGAAGATGTTCAACTTACAAAGCTCCATTTCAGAAATGACTCCCAGGCAAGAAGAGGAGCAAGCAGTTTAGTCAAAGTACCAAACAGAGCTAGTGGAAATTGTGTCTTTACTCCCAAGAACACACTCAAGTGTTTTCCAGAAATACTAGAAAAACTTTGAGTCAATTTGAAATTTAAACAAAGCAAATCAAACAGCCAACAACCATTAAAAAAAGCCCAACTAAACAAACCCACAAAGGCATGCAGAAACAAAAACAAGCAATGGTGAAAATAAAATGTACCATAATTGACCACCAATGTTTTTAGTTCTATCTCCATTTATCACCAACCTTACAAACTGCCAGCCCATTTAATTTCTTACATAAATAGAGATAAGGTTGATAAGGACAGCCTTAACAAAGAATACAAAAGGCTTAGTGGCTTTTCAATGAGGAAGTCAGATCCAGCCCCACATGCCAGTGAAGTCATGGGCTCTGGAATATACACCTTATGTTGTTTAGAGTATCTCCCTCTCAGGTATATAATTTATTTGAAATCTTATTTTTCTGTTTAAAGTTTCATAACCCCCTGGTTAGGCTCTCATGTCCGTGCTTTATTTTACAACACCAGCACCAGTATATACACATTTGGGGAGCCATTCCCAAACAACACTTTTGATTTCAGGGGTTTGAGAAGGGATGCAGACACTTCCTAATTTTTTTTTTTTTTTTTTTTTTTTAACCAAGGAAAGTAATTTTCCTGGAAAAGCATCTCCCAACAGACTGGTTCTCAGTCAACCTTCACCAGTAAAGGGAATCTGAGATATTTCAAAGTTGCCTCCGCTCTCCAAGGACAAATCCATCACGTAACACGGCCCCAGCTCCAGCCCATTCTTTACCTCCTGGCTTGTCCCTGCTTCTCAGTGTTTCTCTCTACCCATTGTTCCTCCACTATGGCAACTTTGAGTTTATAAACTCCATTTTGGTATCAAAAGCAGACATCACACTCAAACGAAATCCTAGGCTGAGCACCCAAATAGTGAATATTAAGTTCCTGACAAAATTATCTCATTGACACAAACTTGGACTTTTTAGACCAAGCAACTCTGAACAGAGAACCTGGCAACATATTTAACAGAGAAACATCAGAGGTCTCATCATTAAAAAAAAGAAAAAATTCATTGCCTGACTAACTTCAAATTCTCTAGAAAAAGAAAAAATCCACCATGCCATAAGTTCCACTTCACGAAACATGAGCCATATTGAGTCAGTCCTGGCAAAATCTGCAGGAAATGCCAAGAATAAGTTTTGATGGAAATGTTATTTAACAGAATTACTGCAAATGCACTGATGAGAACTCTCTAATGGTACAGAGCAAGGAGGCCAAACAGAGTTAAGGAAATGCTGTCATGTCCTCTTAATTGTAAGGCTTTAGAGTCTGCTGCAGCAGCAGCATCAGCAGCTGTGCTGAAATCTTCACTGCAGAAAGACAACCAGCAAAGACCACTGGCACCTTCCTCTGATGGGGAAAAAGACACCTGGAAATGACACCTGCAAGAGAGAAACCTTTCCTTTGGAGGTGTAGGTGTCACATCTCTTCCAGCTGTGTTCTTGCTCTCCTGGCTGCCCAGGGCAGCCTGAGGTGCAACCAGCTGGGTATTTTTTAATACCTATGCAAACAGAAAAACTCTGATCCTTCCAATGGAGCAGGAAGCTTTTTAGTCCACTCCACCCAGCTGTACACGATGTGCATTTTCCAGAGAAGGGACACATGTCAGATTGCACATCAGATCAGCTCTGAGGTCCATCCAGCCTATCTCAAGTAACTGTGTTAATTGGAATACATATCTGACACTTCCCTCCCAACCTTGACCTGTTTTCTACTCCAAGTTGCTCATCCTCAATAGGCTTCTCTTTCACGAGCTTCCTCTGTCTGTTCTGAAACCTCCACAAGCTTGGAGCATCCACAGTGCTCTTCAGCAAGTTCTACAGGTCTGCTCCCCACCACATGAAGACCTTCCTTTGCTCCCATTTTGAGTGGGCCCCATCAGCTTCACAAGATAATTCTTTGTTCTTGTATTAATTAAACACTTCACCCACTCTGTGCCATTGAGACTGTGCAAATACCCACCATTTTATTTGCTTCCTTGCAGACTGAAGGCCTTACTCATTTCTAATGTTGAATTGGTTCCACCCATAATTTTTTCCACCTTTTTTGTCCTTCTGTGTTACATATTCACTTTGATGTCCTTTTTAGATACAGGTAGCACACAAGAAATAGGCAAGTCAGATTTTTCTTATGCAATACTACCAATACACAAAAACTGATTTCCTTTCTTCCTCCTGCTGTTGCCAGCAACTGAGGAGATCTTTCCTCAGAACTGTTGTCATCATCCCTAAGGTCTTGCTTCACATTTTATATGTGAAGGCAGTATTGTCATTTCTCCACATGCATAATTTTGTGCAACATTTATTTATGTTGAATTACATCAACCATTTCATTGCTAAGTCAGTCTCAAAGTATTTCTGAAATTTGTCCTAGCCTATGTCATTTCTCTTGTAACACATTCATACAGCCCATAATCCTAAACACAGTGATACAGGCTTAAAATTTTAGGGACAGGGTTTATCTGGGGTGATTGAGGATATTTTTAGAAAGATTTTATAATTAATTATTCCAAAGAGAAAATACATTATTACAGGAGGATATTCAATTCCACTTGCTACTAGAAAAAACACATCACAATACAGATTTCCAAGAGTCCTCCGAGGTTCATTGCTCTATTTCAAAAGCAAGTAAGCTGCAACTCCCCTTTTCCCACTGAGCACACACAGGTTTTTTTCTGTAAAACTGTTCAAATAGTTGTACAGGAAACCAGTAGAAAGTTTTGAATGCCTCTATCCTCTACTCCCTAAGGCAGTCAAATGAGCCTTGTAATGGTGCTGCTCTGTGGGGCTGGAACATCCCTCTCACCTCACCTCAGAGCCCAGCAACAGAAGCAGAGCCCCAGTCACTCCACCTTTCCACAACACAGGGAATTGTCAGCTTTTCTGCAAAGCAGAGCAGCTTCAACAGGTGAGGAACTGCTCTCCTGCTTTTCCCCTGTTCCACGTATAAGAAGGAGGAACAGAGGCTGTTCCTGTTTTACTCAAAAGGAAGGCATGAGGGTTACCAAAGCAGGTTGTCCATGGTTAACTTTTGAATGTTCTCTCAGCACAGCTAAAGGTCAAAACCAGAATCTCACAACACTTAGTTTTTTCTCAAGTTGCCAAAAATTAATTTGGGCTCCCGTTAAAAATATTGGTAGGTCTGAATTTCGGGCAGCTCCTCAGTTTCACAGGACAGAACCTGCAGTGTGGAACACTTGCCTCAAAGAGACTGTGTGTGCTGGAAGTTTACATGGGTTTAGGGGAAGATCAAACAAGGTAATGAAAGAAATTCAGAGGGGTTTAAGGCACAATCAGTCTGCAGCAGTTCTTGAATTCCAAATTCTTGGGAGAAAGTTTGGGAAAATATCCCTAAAATAATATTATAATATTTTTCTCCAGGCTTATCACTAGGTAAAATGAGGTCTTATGCTACAAGGCCTCACACCTTATCTAGAGTAATTAAGTCCTGTGTCAGCACAAAGGCATATAAATAATGGAGAGAACCCTGTGCCATTGACACCCCCAAGCAGGAAATGCAGCCTGGAAGATGGCTTGGGGTTCAGGCCCTGCAGTTGACTGGTTGGACCAGCCTGCTCTCAGGCTGCACAGTTACCTGCTGGTGATTTCACAAAGACCCTGGAATGTCCAGGTTGCCCTCCCAACCTATCCCAACAGTTCTGTGTTTTATGAACCAGCCCGCTCATTTGTTTGTGCCCCAATTTCCAAACTGGGATAAGCTTCCACCTTTAAAGCAGTTGTGCATTAAAATAAAGGAAGTTGCAATCGTACACATAATCCTTTTCCTGCAGCTATGAAAGGAGATGGATGACTTTTCTCCCTGTGTTATTCTGGATTCTTCTTTACCAACTCTGAAAACTCAAAGCCATCTGGTAGCAGCTATGCCTTGACTGCACACCTGTGCTCAAGCTCAAGTGGGGGAAAGTTCAGTAAGGATTAGACTGTAGGTGCCAGAACATCTCGTTCATTCCAGAAATATCTCACTGATTTCGTATTTCCCCCCATATCTCCCTGAATTGGTTTGTGCTTTACCCAGAACACACAGATTAGAAGGACAAAGCAATTTCTGAAGCGCACAGAGCCCTCGCTGCTGGGAGCACTGCAAGAGTTTCCATGGATCTCTGTTGATCCTGGATCTGTGCTTGCAGAGCTCTATTGACTCAGGACAAAAATAGGCCTCTGGCTGGGCACCGTGGCTTTCCATGGATATCTGCTCATCAGCAGGCCAAAGCAAACTGTGCTAACAGTGAAAAAACACCATGCTGAGGAATTAGACAACACCAAGCTTAGAAATTACTGCAGCTGCAGGGGCAGCAAAGGCGAGTGCAATTAGGGAATACTCTCAGGATAGCATCTCTGACTCTCTTCTTGTCTACTTCTTACTTTAAATTCAATAAAATGAGAAAGTTGTGTATGCAGGACGCACAAAGAAGAACCTGCCAACCTGCAGAAGAATTCAGGACAGGACAAGTCAAACGGGCCATTAATGATTCTTTTTGTATAGCCCAGCACCACTTCACTGCTGGTGATTCCTTTGCTTTAGTTGCTCTTGCAAGGACACACATTCCTGTAAGTATCCCCCAGAGTTAGGCAGTCTGAAATGCACGATCTCCCTCAAACTTTAATCTCATTACACTAGCGCTGCTTGCCATAATCTAGCACTGCCTTTAAACCATTGATGTGAGCTTCAATCCCTCCCCCAAGCAGCTCCCACCTTGTTCCCATCTCTCCTTTGTCAAAGCCATGCCCTGGGGTTTCTCCTCCAACTCAGTGCTCAGCCAATGCCTGAGCATGGTTCTAAGAATGCTGTGCTGTTAAAGGCATTATCATTCAAATTAAAGATATCCCCCAAGCTATCTGCAGATAATTGTTTATGACCCCACAGCATTCCCTGCTCCATCCATCTTTTCATCCCCAGAATCACCAGTAAGGCTCTGAAATCAGCAGCATCCTCTCAAATGGCAACATGCAGAAGCTGAGCAAAACCCCAGGCATTTTTTTAATAGGGATAGGACTATAAATGTTAAACCTTGAAATATTTCAAGTTATGGAACTATTTTACTTCTAATAGTATTTTTGATTCGTGTACTTAATCATTGTATAGATTTCATGAGTGCTCAACAGCTGGACAAAGTGCTGTGGGATTTTTCAGCATTAAATCTGTGGGAGATACAATTTCCTTCTACCCCCTCCTCTCTTTATTAATCCATCAAAATGAAGCAATGCAGTATCTAATCTAAATTTAGCTCTCTCAAAACCCTTCTCTAGAAGACATTAGTCACACTTAGATGCCCCCTCTGTAAAATCCAGGGGCACTTCCATTCTCTGCAGGAGAGACAATGCATTTCCTGCAAGAGTGAACTAAAAGGCATTCCCTGATAAGAACAAAAACTTTAACAGGATGCAGTTTTCCAGAAGTGGAAAAAAGTTTTCTTCCAAAAACCCCTCAGTGTACAACCAAGAGCAAGTTTCAATATCTAGAGGAACTTTCAACAGAGTTGCAGAATACAGAATTCATAATTTCCTCATCTCCCTTGAAAATCTTTTAGCAAAGCAATTGAATTCAGAAAGAGAAAGAAAAGAGATTAAGTATTTTTCAGCATGAAATTTAAATCAAGCAAGAGTCTTGGTTTTGGGCAAAGATGAAGAAAAGTGGAGTCCTCCTTGAAGGACAGAATGCACTGAATGAACTTCCATGAAAATCAGATGGCACTTCCATTTGCTGTAAAGAGGAACATTCTATTACAGAATCACCCAATGGTTTGGGTTGGAAGGGACCTTAAAGATCATCTCGTTCCAACCCCTCTGCCATGGACAGGGATGCTTCTTCACTAGATCACATTACTCAGGGCCCCATCCAACCCAGCCTTGAACACCTGGGATGGGCAATCTACAACCTCTCTGGATAACAATTAAAAAAATCCCATCTTAAAATGAAAACTGCAAGGTTATAAATGCTTCTCATTAGCTACAGAGGAGCCCAGGCCAAACCCCAGTGTTCCACCTCCTCTACCAAAGAAGGTTGGTTAAAGTCCAAACCCAGACTCACAAGCTGACCATGTTTTAAGGGCCAGCTTCGCATGTGACATCACCTTGGAACACAAGCACCCTTCAGTTAATGGAAGGTCTTCCACAGCAGAAGTTTAAAGCAAAAGTCTTCATATGCACCATCTCATTCTGTTCCAATAATTTTGATGATGCTCCATCATGATATCCAAGTGAGGAATCCCACAGCATCACTGATAAAGGCAGCACTGCTTCCAGTGCAGTAACTGGGCTGTGGTAGCACTTTCGGACCATGTCTAGATTTGTGCCCCTGCTGTGCTAGCTCTTGTAGAATGGAACAAAAGACAGATTTGGGCCAAAGAAATTATCATCCAAGTACTCTAATTCCTATTTTGCATTTGTGGGAAGTGATTCACTTGTAATCACTCAGTAAGTTAACAACACAAAGTGGGATTCAGCCAAGCACAGTGGTTAATTCACCAGGCCTTGCAAGATACTGAGATCCTGTAATAAGGAATTTCTAGAAGGGCAAGAGATTAAAGCAAAAGACTGTTAAAATGCAACAGTTGCCATTTGCTTCCATACAGATCTACTTGGGAAACTGTTCCTGAGCCAGAGCCGTAATGGCTCACATAGTGCAGTTTTTTCAAAAGCTATTACAGCCTTAAAAATCCCATTGTGGTTATTTCCCATGACTGGAAAACTTCCATGCCAGAAAAACATACTGCTCACCAGCCTGAGGTAGGGGAAGCTCCTCTGTAATTGAGCTGGTGACCAGTTCTTCTTAAGGAAAGGCTTTTGCTTTGTTATTCAAAACTGCTTCCTTGAGGATAAGGAGAAAATTTATCATGTTAGCAGCCTGGTCAAAAAGCAAATGCACAGAAATGCAGTAGCAGATCAGAGGGGAATTTTCCACCCGGCTTTCAGAGACCACTTATTGAACAGCTGTGGGGAAAGCAGCTAGGGATTTTTTACTATTTTGAAAATCTCTGTTAAGAAGAGATAGAAAATACATTGGAGAGGTGTCAAAGGGTACTTACAGGTATTTCTTCCATTTTGATTTCCTTTCCAAAAGAATAGAGTTACCTTCATGGTACAGAAAGAAAGGTTGTACCTGTATTTATAAAGTTGTTTACAAGATTCTACTTTAAATGCACTACTAACATCACCTACAGTCAAGTTAATTTTGAGAAGTTCTATGTTCACTGAAATCTCTTATCATGGTGGCATCAAGTCCTGATACAGGTCAAAACTGACATCTGTCATGATTCAGCTGCTTATGCTGTACCCTTAAATCACATTTAGCAATTCATGTCCCCTCCAAAAAAAAGCAGCAAGAGTGCAAATAACTTTAAAGAGCTGCTAAACTCATACCAACCTGCAATGTGCCCTAAACATAAAAGAAATAAAGTAAACCTGCTCCTTCCCTTATTTTCCCAGTTCAGTAGGGTTCTTGCATGGAGTTTGTGAATGAAAGAACCAAAACAGTGAAAGAAGTTGCAAAACTTGGAAATCCAGATTATACTGAAGCCTCAAGAGATTCCCCTAGTTTGGATTAGCTCCCAAACTCCTAGATGCTTATTTTAATTGAAGCATGATGAGTTTATTCTTTTTTTTTTTTCCCCTCACACTGCTCTCTCATCAGTCCATGTATCTCAATCTCTCCATTTTCAAACAACACTATGAGGTAAAGAATCAGATCCTTTAAGCTCAACCTGTTGTGACTTCTTGTGTGTGTGTATACATATGTACACATATATGACATATTCCTCTTCCAACTCCAGCCCAGAGTTTCTCAGCAATTCATTCAAGCCACGTAAAGTTCAGGGGGGAATGGATCCATCGTGCCATTCCTCAGCATTTCCACTCTGCTCATTCACCGCCTTCTGAGCCTGCCCTGAGCTTTCACGAGGAAGCCCTGGAGCAGAGGTGTGACAGGAGCTGTGGAGGCTGCAGCCCATCCCTGGGTCCTGCAGCACTAGATGGCACCCGAGCATTCAGCTCTTCAGAGCTTGTACAGCCCTTTGCTCACCCTCTCTTCCCAATACAGGCACCTGAATTTTAGTCAGGTCAAGAACGTGGATTTTTCATTCTTTACATGGGAACGTGCCTTCGAAAATACCATCTAATACAGTAGTGCTATATTACAATTAAAAATTTAAAGCATTCTTCTGTTCTACATGGGCAAATATTAGTTATTCTAATTTTTTTTTTTTTTAATTAGAAATGAGCAAGCGGTTTCATTCAATGCAAGCAATTTATAAACAGCCTCTAAATTACAGGGAAAATACTATGCTGACATGTTTCTTTACTTGATGCCACTAACCAGTCAAGAAAATGTTGCAATTAATTTCTGAAAATCTGATTGCCTCTGTAAACACTGGACAAGTCAACAGAGTTGACAGCATGCAAAGATTTAGCTACCCTGAAACAACAAGGTCTTTGTGTTTTCTGCCAAACAAACTGGCATGCACCTATTTCCAGAGCTGTTGGGATGCAAGGAGGCACTGTTATCTCTAGATAGCACACTGATAAGGAAATCCAGTCTTCAAGCAATTAAGTGATATGGTCAAAACCACAGAGGAAATCAGTGTCAGAGCAAGGAAATGAAGCCATTCCAGGTGCCAGAGACTTACCCAGGAGGTAAGAACTTGCTCAAAAGTTCTCACATCCAGCTGGAAACAGGCAGATTCCCTTTGGGACTCATGCAGAGCATCCAAGCATTTGAAATACAGTAGCTAGGTCTGAACAGGATGCCATGATCCACCTGCCGACCATCCCATACAACCAATATTCTCTTTTTCTGAAGCAATGACAAAACAGGGTGTTCTATCCAGTCTCTGAATTATTGCCATGAAACTTTATAATGGCAGAGAAAAGGCAATACCAAGACAAGAAGCACATTTTAGGTACATTCCAGATCACTGAAAGAATAAAGGATCACAGCAGACAAACACAAAGCTATTTTATGGTGGTATTATGAAAAGCAAGAGCAGTAGAAAAAGGATGGCTTAGGAAACTGAGAAATTGGAAGGGGAAAAAAGGTTATACAGCCAAAAACAAATGTGCTATGGTTTTATTTAAAATAACAAAGAGCAGAGAGGTCTAGGCCTTGCTAATGTTTAAATCAAATGACTGAAACTGATTTTACAAACCCCATGTAAGTTACACCAGGGCACATGAGGTCAGAATTGGACCCAAGGAGCCCAATCTCTCACCATATCAACAAGTTAGCAGGTGGTCAAGACAGTCCAGCTGGAGAACAGGCTCAAATTTTCAGTGAGCTAATACACACTAATCTTTTATTTCTGCAGACCTGGATTCAAAAATCTCAGATCATGAACTAAAATTAGTCTGCTGGTTTCACTCTGGTCCCCATTTGTGCACAGCACAAAACCACCATGGAAAGTGCCATGGCTGGCAATCCCTGAGACAGCCCCAGCTCTGGAAGAGCAGAAAATATTGTAAGTTAGGACTGAAGCACATTGGCACAGCTGTGTTTGGAATTTTATACTCTCTACCCACACTATGCTTGCCAAAGCCAAATGGTTTTTTCTCCTTGATTTCTCCAAGTGCCACATTTATGCTCAAAACAAAAAAAAAATAAGGAAAGGAAAGAAGAGACAAGACTGCAGAATGAATCACTGCAGTCACTGATTCACACCGTGCATCTGTGGTAAAGGCAGTGATATTGCATGGGATATAAATTTGCACAGAGTTTGTTTACAAGAAGTAGCTGTGGCTTTGGTTATTTTGGATTCTTTTTCTTTAGCATAATAAACACCTTTTTATCCCATAATAATGGTGCAGACTGCTAGACTGGGTTTGTAACTTTTGAACTCTACTAAGTCAAGGCACTGTAAAGACAGAAGATGCTCCCCCTCAAGTGACTGTTCCAGCTCAACTGACAACTGACCCAACCTGGAAACATGCTTCAATTTATTAACACAAAATATTCATAGTTACTCATGAGAGTTCACTGTACAAACTCCAGCCACATAAACCAGGGATAATCAGCCACAGGTCAATAAGGAAAAACCACGTCCAACTCTTAGGTCCAAGATAGCATCATGTGTTTCACACTGGGTCTCAGATAGTTGGAAACTAAAGGAAAGGCTCCTGAACTATGCCCTATCCCTCTAAAACCTTTTATTGAGACAGGTTGTTTGTAAGTAGAATTTCTCAGTTGAATCATGAAACTCCCAACCAAAACTGGCAGTGAAAAACAAGGTCTTCAGTAACACATAGGGATTACATAAATATGAACAGCTTTGGGCAGCTATGGTATCTTTAAGCTAGCAATAAGGGAACACACTAGACTGGGTTAAAAGGAAATGAGGAAAACTCAACTGATTTAGGAGCTTAATGAATTGTTCTGTTCAACAATTGTGAGCCATAAAGCACATAGCTTCACCACATCACAGCATTAAGTGGGACTGACTGGAATTAGCCAAAGCAGGACCATCACTTGCCGGCAAAAAAACACAAACACCAGATAACAGTAGCAGCAGGAGTTGCTGTTAATCCCAGGAAACACTTTCCCCTTTTTGCTAAAGCAGCCCTTCTCCCCAAGAGCAATTCTCACTCCGAGGCCAAGGTGGTGCTCAAATATAGTAAGTAACAACCACCTCTCGTAGCAACCACCTGCTTCAACTCTGCCCCTTCCCCTGTGCTCCAGAGGGACAAGAACCAAAACTATTTCCTCTCCAGAGGAGGACCTTGACTTGGTACGAAGGAGCTCATCCACACAGCTACAAACGGGAAAATGTGCACAGGCACACCCAGATTCGAAATTCCACGTTCCATGAATTCGCCCGCTTACCCAGACACCACGCGCTCTAAACCACACCGTGTTCATTGTCGGAGCTCTACTTTGAGAATAGCTTCTACTTAAGTTTGTCAGCTTCTAGATAAACATGGCAACCACTCCAGCTGTGTTTTGGGTCCTCACTCACCAGTGTACATCCATCACTAAAGCTGGCATCAAAGATACCAGAAAAGGGTGTTCAAACACAAATAAGAAAGCTGAAAATTCCCTCGCTTTAGTGTGCGAATACACCGAGTAGTCCTTGATAATGGGGTGGACTTCACTGGTTTTTCTATCTTGTAGGCTCCCTCCTCAGGAAGGGGAAAGCCCAAGGTAGATACCCAGGACTGCAGAGGACAAACCCCAAGGAATAAATAACAAATACAACCGGAAACCAGCCACACAATCGAGATGTTTAAACTGTACATTTGCAACATGTTCACTCTGTTCCCATTGCTCACAGAAAATATGGAAATCAAAGTATGCTCTCTGTGGATTGAGTAGGTTGGACAGTGGAAGGTGATTTTCAGTGGCACAATCTAAGTGGGCATGGGAACACTTGGGTTCTCAGAAATGTTTCCAGGGGAAAAGTCAAGAGTGGTTTGTTGGGTTTTTGTTTTGTTTTTTTTAATAAAACTTGCAATGATAAAAATAGACAACTCTCTTCTTGACAGTTCAGCTTTTATTTCATGTTCCCAGTGGTCACTGTTGTTGCTGCAACACATGAATATGTAAAAGCAACAAAGCCTCCAAGGGCAGAGGCCTGGGAGTCCAGCTGATTTCCTAATTAGACGATACAACAAAAATCTCACAGAAAGAGCCCTGAATATAACAACACAGCCAAAGTCAAAAAACAGAGACCCATATTTTTAAAAATATTTTTCGTTTACACAGCAGGAAACCCTTCCTGGTAGCAGCTCCCTCCTCAGCCACCTCAGTGCATAACAGTTTGAGCTGAGCAGCTTTTGGCTAATTCACACCACTCTACCTCAAGTGCTTACACAGGTGGGAGCTGCCAAACCTGGCGCTTTTGCAGGCAGCTGTGGCAGGAAAAAAAAAATATCCTCAGACTACAGACCAAAAGCAAAGTAACGAAGAAAGGAAAAAATCAATTGACTTCTGCTACCAAGTAAAAACTTTACAGCTGTTTTAAAAGGTACTGAGCTACCAATTTGCTTTTCTATCACACCAGTTATTAGGCACTCCTGGCTTTCGTGACCATTTTCTGCTCCAACCATTTGTGTAATGCAAAAGGAACATAGGGCAAGCACGAAGTGTTTAATTAGAAGTGCTGTTTGCTAAGCATTCAGAGGAAGTTACAGAATGGTGTGTTTCACCACAACGATATTTAATCTAATGAAATTGTCCTTAAAATAGGTTTTGTTTCCTTTACATGACATAAACATGTTGTTCATGCTAATTACAGCTGATTCCCACAATAAGGCAGCTACCATAAAACTAAAACAGAGATATGTGAACAAATCAGCACAGGGTAAACTGGGTTATGAACTTTTAGGGTGCATCACCTGTGCTGTGGGAACACCATGTAAATGTTTTCATCCCATGGTAAATTAAAAGTAGCTGATCCTTACTCAAAGAGCTGTTGAAAGAATTCCTGCTCCTTTGCCAGCAAGTCCTCTGGCTTCGAGCAGATGTGGTCAGAGAGCACATGAGACCAAGTCTTGGCAAGAACTACAAATCAAGATACAGCCATTAAGCAAGTAGAAAATACCAGGCCTGCTTAAAACATTGTAAACCCTATCACAGGCTTCAGTGAAAACACAATTTTGGCTGCTCTTTCTGGGTTAGTTTCTTAGAAACTACCTGTTTAAAATGTTTAGAGAAGCAACCTGGCCACTGATTCAACATCTGAGTGGTTACAGCAGCCATTTCAGAAAGCTCTGGTCTGACAGTGCTTCAACTCCTATTGCTCCTTTGCAAGCATCCTTACATGTGGGAACATTATCTGGCAGCTCAGGAGGACCTGTGGTCCATAGGATTTGCTCTTTTAACAGCAACAAACACATATATAGTTCAAAAGGCAAAGTCAAGAGCAGGTTGAGTGTGCACAGAGGCATGGATGAATTTCCAGGAGTCTCTAGGGAATTTTGACATACAATATGAAGAATTATAATGAGCAAGAATTACCTGAATCTTCCTAGATTACCCAATAAAGTGTTTTTCCTCATATGTGTAACCTTTTGGATAATAGCAGTAGCATTTAAAAGAATGAAGAATTCCCTCTGTAAGCTTGGGATTGTGTCTAATGTACCTAAATACAAAGGCTCTGGAACAAACCCTCTGATTACTCAAATCATACTTACTATTGATCCAAGAACTGAGCTGAAATTTGGAAATCTGAGTTATTGCAATTAGAATGGAAAATATTTGAACTTCCACAGGTATGATTTCAGATTTCAAAATAAGTGTCAGATATTCCCTTTATCTTCTCAGAAGCAGGTTATAGTGACATTATGCCTTGTGTCCTTCAAAACACAGCAGTTTATCGTCAAAAAATACAACCCAAAAACCAATCATCACCCCTTGATCTGAGCCACATTATTAAAGCTTTTAATGCCTGAAAGTGTCTGGTATTCTTATAAAGATAAAAGTCATAATAAAATACCACTTTATTCATTTTCATAACTACAAAGATCTTTTTTTTTTAAATTCCAGAAATCCATTTTTGAAAAACAGTTCAAGTTTTGGATGGGCATAAGCCTCCAGTTAGTGCCTGTATCTAACACCAATTAGACAACTCAGATTTGGAACTTCACGTGTCATAAGCTGGGTTAGGATCAGGTGTTAAAACAAAAAATTGCACAAAAATAGCTTCCAACTATCACTCTCCTCATTAAAAACAATTTCTTTTAGCTTCTCCAGTGAATGATTAAGATTCACTAATGAATTCTATGCTCTCCTGAGAGTACCTTTGGTCTCCCTTTCCTGACCTTGCTCTGGAAGTCCAAATTGACTCGTGTGACTCTGTCCAGCCATGACACTGAGACATGTTATAAATCCGAATCAAATATACTAAGTCAGTTTTGCATTATTTGGACTTGACCAATTTGACCTCTCCCCTTTGGAAATCCCTCCATTACCAGGAAGGTCCAACTAATGTTCCATCACATTTAAGTCCTTTCTTAACCCTTTGACATGGCTGAGCTACCTGAGAAACCTCAGGGGGACTGGAAACTCAGATCCCAAGGCAGCCCCTGGAACTGAGCGAGCTGTGGCAGCCCCATTACAGTAAAAGCTGTGTCTGACACAAGAATTTAACCAAAGGCAGCGCTGCCCTGCCCTGCTGACACCCCCCATCCCTGGGCATGGTTGGGGTCTTTGCTCACATCACACAGCTTGATCAAATTTCCTTGGCTGAGCACGTGCCCCAGAACGAGGTCTGCCCTCAACTACTGACCACTGCCATGTCCCTCTGGAGAAAAAGGAATCCAGTGCTCCTCCCTCAGCTGCTCAGGCTGAACATCACATCCCCAGGCCTGGCCAACAGCATCCCAGCAGTGCATAACCCTCTGCACCAGGCTCAGCTTCACTCAATGGAAAAATCAATAATGGAGAACAAAATTCTAACAAAAGTATTATTTTTTTAAGTGCTTGAGAAAGTGTGCATCTCTTCAGCTGTCAGCTCAAGTATTCTGTTAAGAATTAATTTGTTGATGTTTCCACAACTCCAGCTTTCCAAAGCCCACACAGGTGGGGTGGGAGAAAAGAAAAGGGGAAAAGGTTTTGTTCTATTGAGAGATTAATTATAATACAGCTCAACAATTGGAAAATATGGAGTGTATGAGGACTACTGCAAAGTGACAAGCATTAACATGTTATTCTATAGAACACTTAGATACTGGGAATATTTTCCAGCTGAAATCCACCCAAGTTTTCTTCTATCCAATTCCCCATGTTTAGTCCAGGAACACTAATGATGAAAATCTAGACAGCGTTACACAGTGTGAACTATTAGATGTACACTGATGATACTTGATTTTATATTGCCTTTGGCTGAGCCAGTCCATAGAATTTAAATGAGCTGAATTCTGGTCTGCATCTGCTGTTGAATGAGTAAACAGTAAATCAAACTTAAGACTTCATTACAGAGTTGAAAGTCTGTCTTCCTCCAGACCTTCTGTACCACATGATGCAATCAAACACATTATTATCTGTCAAGCATCCAAAAATGAACTAAATGACTCAAAAAACCAATAAATAAGACACAGTCTCTGCCCCTGTAATGCTTTACATTGTAATATTAAAACAACACTCCCAGAAAGTCCAAATCCTGAGGAATTAATTCCTACAATGGAAAGGGAGGACATGGGTTATACGATATGATAAAACAGTTTTTCCCTAGATGAGGGTGTCTCTTCTCCCTCATTTTTAGTGTAACCTACACATCCATGAGGTTGTTGTAGGCCACCCCTGAGTGTTGGTGTCTGTTGCATTTGTCAATCCATAGGTATTGCCAGCAAATGGTGCTGAATCTCCCCTGACTGCTGCTCACTCACAAATAACTCAACACAATTGAGCTTCTAAATCTTTAAAACAGCAAAATCCTTGTTCAGTGCAGCACTACCCAAAAATCCCAGCTTCAGAGCATACCCAGCAGGTATCCATCCCTCTGATTTACAAGCCAGCCTAATAAAACCTTGGCTCAGGGAGAACGGGGAGAATCCTCCTGTACCCCAGCAAGCCCAGCCCAGGCAGCAGCTGCTCCCGAGAGCTTTTGCAGAGGCAGAGAATTTCAAGAACACATTTAAACATCCAAGCACAGCTGTACATGTCCAAGACCATGCACACAAAAATATTAAACAATTATAGAAACACCCATTATACTTATTACTTACATTTTGCAATTAGGTACTAAGCCTATTATATTTCAAATATACCCAGATTATTTCTTTTTATTAGGAAGGTCTAGTAGTCATAACAAAAATACTTTTGCATTTTGTTAATGAAGACTTGCTAAAACTACCTATTTTTAAATGTAATTATTTGGACAATATCAAATAATACAGGCACAAAGCTCTAAATTTCTGCTTTGGTTGTGACAGCCAAGGAATCCTACAGTGACAGTGGAAACTGAGCCTGCTGGTAGTGACTTTTCTTTTATGAAATTAGACCTTCAGCACCTGAAAAGCATATTGAATGTTAAATAGCTCATGATACCAATGAGGAGTATTGATAACTACTTTGAAACAGAATCAGATAAAATTTGGGACTGCATTTTATGAACTCTGAAACTTGCACTACTGCCAAATCATTTTTACACAGATAAGCATTTTTAAACATTGGTTCTCACTCAGCTTTAAACATTCTTCATCCAGGGCTCATATGGGGAATGTGAAGAAGAGCTGTTCAAATTTTGTCTTACTCCATTGTTCAAATGCTGCCATACACTTCCTCTGCTGTAACCTACCTGAAATCTTTGCTTAGGACAAAAACTGAGGTCTTGATGCACTTTCCATCATCATGCAGGTGTGCCTATAACTGTTGCTCTTCTTTTGTGATTCCACAGCCAAAGAGTTACTATAATCTATTGACAGGCATAAATCTTCCAAAATGCTGGTTTTGAATACAATTACCTTAAGAATACACAACATTATGAAATGACATTCTCAAAGTAAAAAGAGCCCACCAAGCTTAGATCAAATTATGCATTTTGTTAATGGCAGTAAGAGTTGATAAAACTTTAGAGGCTTTGACTGTTTTTCTTTCCATACATTTATCAAGCAGGTTTTCCTTAGTAGACGCAGAAAGCCCCCAAATCACAAAGTACCAAATCAATATTTTCATGCTAGCAAACAGAAATAAGGAATAAATCTGATCATAAAACACTGATAGCTTGATTGATAGAACATTATTTCAATATGTACCTAGGAACAAAAATTTTACTCAGACTGTTGCCATGGTATTTGTCACTAGAAGTAAAACTCCCAAGGAAAAGTATGTAGCAGTTTTCCTTTCAGATGCAATAACCACAAGGCCAGTCTACCTTGTCCCAAGAGACACGTTATTCCATTAGCAGTCCACAAAATTTCTGCAGGATCAGGCCCTGAATATTCTCTGCTACCAGCTTTATTCTTTGCAATTCTTATTTTAAAGTACCTATTCCACCCTACTGGGCCCAGTGGTCCAAATTGATGGAATAAAAGTCACCACATAAAATGTAAGAAATATAAATATTCCCTCTGTTATCACATAAGTGAAATACATTTATTGGCTCTTGGTGGGACAACCCTTTAACCCCCCAAAGATGACTGAATTCATGCTCCCTCTTGGACAATGTACACAGAATCCAATCACTTTAACACTTAATTAGTACAGAAGGCAAGGAATACCCAATGCTGGCAGTGAGCAGATCCTCAGCCAAGAGACAAACCCACACAAGAAAAAGTGTGCAAAGGATTCAAAGCATGTAAAGGCACATATATGTGTGTTTACACATATGAAACTGAAGCCTCTGAGAGCCATGTTTAGAATTGTGCATGGTTTATTACCATCAAACAGGGTGTAAAAATGCACAGATCTTGGCTGGCTGAAGCTCAGAGCAGCAGCACTAAGTGCCCATAGACTCTGCCTGCCTCAAGAAACCAGTTCTTGCTGTAAAATACCAGACTTTAGCACATTCTGGAGAATGACATCACCCAAAGTAGCCTGCCAAAAATGTTACTTTCACATTTCTTCAACAAGAAGATTTCCTTTCACCACTCTTCTTAATTTTTTTTTTTAGTCAATCGTTCAAAAACCTGAAAGTTCTAAGTATTTCCAGGCCTATAGATGAGCAGCTTTTAACACAAGCAAGTGACTATGCCTTTTAAAAATGTTGTGTGTAAATGTACCTTTTCTCCTGGTTCTTTTTAGCAGATTTATATTTGCAACCACACTGAGCTAGAATAATACAAATTGCTGCAATTGCCATACTGAAATGTCTTTTTTTGCTTTTGATTTATCCCTATTCCACTGAAGAATACTCTATTTTATGAAATTATGTCTGCCTGCTTAGTGAGCTGTAGGTAACCCACTGGAAATACTGAACATGAACAATAAGATAAATTAGAAAAAGCAGAAAGCTTTTTAAAGGTGAAAAGTGCAGGTAAGTGCATTCCACTCCTCCAAACAGCGTAAACAAGCAACAAAAATCTCTAACTTGCAGAAATTATGGTTCTTTCACTGAAATATTCAAGATAAAGCTCTTCCCTTTCACAGTTTTGATGAAGGTTTTGCATCTTACCTTGGTGGAAACCACAGCTGAAGTACACAGGAGCTTTCATCGTGTGCTCATCAGTCTCAGGTGTTACTCTTTTCTCTGTCAGCGTTATCAAGTCAACACCCAGCTCCTCATTGCACAAATTGTGTCTTCATTACCAGGTTTGAACCTAAATAAGATAATTCCATGTTAGCTAGTGCTGTGAACATTGGGATCATTTCCCTTCTGAAAAAAAGGGTATAAACTGCAGCGTGTTCAAGGTAGGAGTATAAATTAAAAGCTGTGTATGCAACCCAATGGCATTTCTTTGGTGTAAAGGAATGTTCTATATTCATCTTTTGTAGCTCTTGTTATTAAACAAATGAATAGAAAGACTACTGAAATTCAGATGCCTTTTTTTGACAGAAGCTGAGCTAGTCCTAAATATGAAGCACTTTGTATGGTGCAGAAAATAAAGCAGCTTTCAGACAAGAATCCAGCGTTATCAAAGGGGAAGACAAGATAGTTCATTACAATTTTCTAATGTAACAATGCAATGCTATAATGTCTTTAAAATTTCATACTTCACATAAACATTTCTATGATCTATAGGTACACAGTATCTTTAAGAGACACAGCTGTGGAGGAAACACTATTCTTTAGTTCTTTTTTCTTAGCGCTTCCACAATGATTTTTTAAATACAGATTTAGAAAAAAATAGGGCAGACAATGAATGCAGCTGGTTTGCTTTGCTTGTAAAGTAAAAACATCATATCTAATGTTCTCCAAGAATAGGCTGCAGTCCTCCTGTAAGAAGCATTAAAATAAGTTACTTCTTAGTTATTTTTTGTTAAGAGTCTTGGCCATAGTAAATTAAGAGCCCCAAATTTGTGCTGAACTGTCTTCTATAATCACATTTTAATGTAAACCTTAAGAGAATTCCACAGTTATTTTGGATTATAAGTGAAGGAGAACAAGGTTTTAGGCCTAATCTCACGACTCACAGCTCTTCCTTCTGCATGGCACCCAGTTATAATTACTTAAGGGATGCTTTCTACTGCCTGTCTCATATGATTGATAAAAGCCTGATACCATCCAAACCATTCTGCTTCCTTGAGACAAGAAAAAACTACATGAATTCTCCTCAGATTGAAATACACTGATCCCAGGATGGCTCAGTGAAGTGAATGGAGATTTAAACAGTAATAAAATGAACTCTTGTTTGTTCTATTAGCTCAGCAACTCCAGGCATCAGTGGATCCATTTAGATTAAGTGTGTTTAAACAATGAAAGCTATTTTTAAAATGCAGAAGGGGAGGAAAAACCCCCAACACATGGAGATATTGCACTGGGAATGGGAGATTTGATTCAGCTGTGCATGCGATACAATATTCTTTTGAAGTTAAAATACTTTTATTTACAGTGGCTTTATTTGCAGATTGTAGTTTTCTTTCTGCAAAGGACATCACTGCGAGGTGAGATTAAAAACAAACTTCACAGATCCCCATTTTGTGGCATTAAGAGTAGAAACCAGAGGAACTTTCCCCTTCAGTGCTTGTCAGGGCTGCCCTGAGAAGTGCAGTGCTGGATGCTCGGGTTACACCTAATCCCCCAGCTGCGAGGGACAATTAGCACCACAATCTCTAGAAAAGCTTTCAGCTCTCAACAGGTGCCTCAGCATTGTGTTCAGGTTTAAATCAAAATCTGGCAGAGGGAATGTCCCACCTCCTGCCAGCCCTCCCCTTTGAAAGAACTCTTGTTACAGCCCAGTCAGAGCAGCTCCACTCTCATTTTCTCCAAAAAGACCAAACATGACTTTCACCCCTTTGTCTGAGTGCTTTTTTTCCTTTATCTTCCTTCATCTCCCTTCATCTCTCTGACTGAGAGATCTGAAGCCAGGAAGTGGAATTTATTTGTTGCATACTACAAGTCTACTACTTCTCTCCTGACTGAAAATAGGAGCAAATCCTTTGAGAGCTATATAATTATATTGACAAAAATCTGAGTCTTGGCCTCTCTCTGGGCAGTTTCAGAAAGGAGAGGCCAGAAAAATACAGAAATACATCAGTCTAACATTAATATTGTATCTGCATTAAGGTGTGAATTATAGATCTGAGGGGTTTTTTGTAATATTGTCCATTATGAAATTTCCTTCCCAATCAAAAATCATATTCTTTAGATTAAAAATTGTTTGTCTTTCAGAACATCTTCACAAGGCAGAAATGGCAAAGTGCCTCTTATGATTCCAACTTGTACAGTAAGTAAAACAACACTGAACGCTTCTGAGAAATAGAATAGGCATGCTCTACCCAGAAGAGAGATTTATTAGGAAGAATTCCCTCCTTAGTAGTCAGTCAAGCTTTTCTGATCCAGTAATAAATATTTTTTGGCAAAATAAGCAATTTAGAGCCCTGCAATACTCAAGGGAGGCCGCCTGCCTAGTGAATTAATCATTTATGATGAATAAAAAGAAAATCGTTATGAGAGATATCAAGAGATGCAGTAAAACACAACAGCACTTAAAAGAATAAGAAATCTTGACATTTGATCTGACTTGTTTCCACATGGAGACAAGATTGATAATACAAACCAGATATTCCTTTGGCACAATTCAGATTATAAACTCAAGTCTCCACAACACAATGAGAAAACAGCAAGTAGATTAATCATGCACAATTTCCAGTTTGCTTTCTTCTCTGCATCTTGTGGAGTCCTTTTGCCATTATCTTTCTGGGCCATCCTTGTGACTGTTTCTCCCATTTTTTTGCTGCCTTCTGGTTCCCCTCCACCTCCCATGGGCAGATCCCAGGGGCTCACACCCTGTCCCTGGCAATCAGTCCCCAGGGAACTCAGTATCCTAAATGGTGTGTTGGACTTGCTAAGCCTCTAACATCAGCTTTTATTATTATTTTCTTCCCTCCATCTAAATTTAGTAACAACTAATTCTTAATCATGCATCTCCTGCCTCCCTTGGATCTGAAGCTTCCCCTGGATCAGAAATGCTGAATACATGAGAGGGAGGGTCACAAACATCAATCTTCACATATAACCGAAGCCATACACAACCTATCCTAGCAGCCTCACAGTCAGAACATGGAAATAGCTCCCAGTTATGCTGCAACATCTTGCCATTCCTTTAGGATGGCTACAGAAAATTCTTCTCCTGAATTGAAGCTGGCAGCTAAAACAATGGCAACCCTGGAAGTCAGGATCCTCTGAGTGGGGCCTCTCCCAAAACCAAAAGGGCTGAGATGTCTGATGGGCACAGGGGACAGCTTGGGTACAGCAGATTTGGAAAAGAGGTGCAGATGAGGCAAAATAGTCTGAGAAAATTAAATCAAGGCAAGAACAGAGAAGAAAAATCAATGTTCCTGGCAGTTTGCCATTGGCACAATCAGCTCTGTATTGACATCAGTATATTCCAGTAACTGCAGCAAATCCAGTTTGCACAGCTCTGCCCAGTAGAACTCATAAGCTACACTTTTACTGAATAGCAGAATTAAACTCCCTTATTTTAAAAATAATCAGTCTCAAACTTTAATATACCAAAATTCACTCAAACAAAAATGGCAGAACCACTGCAATGTAAAGAGCATATTCTCTTTAACTGTCTTAGTGCAACTACCGTGGCTTGCAAGAGGGAAGTCTGGAGTCTTCTATTCTATCAAGAACATCCTTCTGTTTCCACAAAACAGCAAATCTATACTAAAACAAAAATCTTCACCTAAATGTTTCCAACCCACTTTCCCAGAGAGCGGTTTCATGAATAGATGTGTTTGCAGGATGAGAAAAAGCTCATTCTGCCTATCTGTTTCATTAGGCAAGCAATTAGCAGAACACACACAAAGCCAAAAAGACAGGATTTGGATTCCCAGACACCCTGGATTTCATGCCAGTCACAAAGATAAGTGGACAGCTTGAGGTCATCAGTATGTTACATGTTTCACTGGAAAATATTCATCTTTTTTAGGGATTCAACTGACTGTAGAAAATACCCTATACAGAAAGATGAATTTCACTCTGCTGAATTATTTTGTTACCAGCAGTTTAGGATTCACTATAAGCCTTAAGTACAAGCCAAAATTTAATTGTCCTACTTTTTCAATAATTGTAATAAAAGAGACAAGACCCTGATCCAATTTATTTACAATCTAAACAAGACTGAAAATAGCAAGGAAGCTCTGAACAAGTATTGATGACTCTAAACAGAAGTAATCTCAGGAAACCAGAAGCCTATTGCAGTTGATTGTTGTTCATGTGAAAACTAAATTTGGTTTATTTTGGGGTGCTTCTAACGAGCCTCTCCAAAGTGTGAAGGAACCAAAAGCAAGAACATAAACTTACTTTACCTGGCAAATCACTGAACAAGTGACAGAATCACATCTCTAAAAGAGGGGCAAAAAATTACAGAAGAGGCATTAGAAATCAAGACACCAAAAAGTAAAAGAAATTAGGAAGCACCTGTATGGGGAAAGAAGTGGACAAAGGAGAAAAGGAAGTTTAAAGAGTGAGCTGGAAGTGGTGCAAGGGTTGCTGGACTTCAGATGGGCAACGCTGCTCATTTACAGAGCTTCAGCTGCTCTGCTGAGGAGAGAGCAGGAGTGATGGATGCATCCCAGTGTGGGATAATTCTGAAGTCAGAGAACATATGCTTTGAGTTTAATCCAACTGCAGAGTTCTGGCAAACATGCTGCATTTAGAGAGGCAAACACATCAACTTCAATTTTTTTAGCAGCTGTGCTGCCCTTTAATTCCTCACACCCTGAAGTGTACACTTGTACCCCTCTCCCTCACCTCCAAAACGCAGACCACTTAGAACAGCCCAGCCTTTCTATCTGAAGCCAACTAACAGCTCTTGCCCACTGGAATTTTCTTGGAGATATACTGTTATTTTCCACTTGTTCTGCCCATTTTCTTCTTAATTAAACACACATTGAAGTGTCTTCCTAGGAAGGCTGAGCCCTACCAGCAGGAACCAAGACTCACTAGTTCAGCTGGCAAGCTCCTCCCTAGAAATCCCAAGTTATCCCAGATCTAGAGAGCCTCCTCTCTTTCACAAATTAAGGTTCTCCTCCCAGACCCACCAGTTCCTAGCTCTGCTCCATAACTCCAAGCATTTCAGCATTAACCCAGTGTATCAGATCCAATTGAAGTCAGCAACACCATGAGACCACCTCTAACCACACTTTTCCTTCCAGCCCTCAGTGGGGGTTTTACTCACACACCTCAGGTCAAGTCCACGAACTCTCTCCAGCAAAGCCAAGCTGCCTTCCAACAGAAGTGAGAAGCAGGAGGCAACATCTATACCTCTCCTCACAACCAATCAGGCTTTGGCACCAATCAAGCTCATTGGCACCAGGTTTTTTACATTCCCTCCTAATTACAGCAAACGTTCTCTTAAAGCTACAAACCTTTTAATGTGAGCGGGGTACCAGGTGGGAAAGTGGTGATGGCAGTCAGTGCTGGAACAGTCCCCTTGAGGCCAAAGGGGAGAAAAGGATGGTGTGAGAGAGGTGTAGAAAAGGAGAAAGTGTTAATTTTGTACCTGTTTTTTCTCTTCCCCTGGCAAATGAGGGACAGGAGGAGCTGCACAGAGGGGAGATATGCAGAAGGAGGGGGATGCTTTGTTTTAGGGCCGCTGGGGGAAGGAGAGGAGCATCTGGCTGAGGCAGCAGCCAGAGGGGGGTTAACCCTGCTCCCCTTCGTGGCTCCAGAGCCCCTCTGGCTGCTCACCCCCAGCCCTACCTCTGCTGCTGTGGGTAGGGAGGAACATCCCACGGGGAATGGGAAGAGACAATATTGCTGTAAGCATGAACTGGCAGCTGATTATGGAGGTGTTTCCCAGGGCTGGCCTCTTGTACAAATGCATTTATTCCCTATCTCACACAGGAATGAACTGCTGTGCAGGCACCTATAAATCTTACCTGCAGGCCTGGGGTTTTGTTGGTTTGTTTGTTCTGAGCTGCTGAACTCATAGGAACCCCCTGGCCATGGCTGGGTGCAGGAGCTCAGCACCCCTGGACTCCAAAGCACAGGTACAACTCGTCAGCTCCTCATTAGCTCAAAGCAGATGTCCCACACACTCATCCCTGCCTGTGATGCCTTTGGAGCACAGAACGATCTCAGCTGAGGCACATCTTGTGCATGCACCACATTCCTGCCCACCTCCAGCGCACAGGAAATTCAGCTGGCGCAGGGTGTCGGAAACAGCCTCAGTGCAGCACGACAAACAGGCTCCCAGCACTGCTTCACCGAGACACAAATTTCAATCTTGTTTATTCAGTAATGACTGCTGCCCGCTGTCGCCAAGAAGACCCAGCTCCCTTAAACATAGAAACTCTATTTGTTAAGATATTGTTTGGCTCCTCTTAAGCTTTGTATTTTGTTTTCATTTGTCAGATTGAGCACTGGTTGGCTGTATACTGAACTAGACTATGACCCCTGATTCACTCTTCCACCAATTCTCTTCATATCTCTTAATTGTCTTGAAATAGCCAGACTTCTGCATGGTAATTAATGTTACTGTGAACTTGGACACTGGAAATCCTAAAATGATTAGATTTCTGGCGGGCTGAATGAACCAGTGCCTGCCAGTGTAACGGGATGCAGTGATCTGAGCACAGAACTTCGAATTGCTGACTCCAAAACCTGGGCCTACCTTGTTGTTCTGCCTCTGCCCTTCCCTCTGCAGAAGGAGAATCTCTCTCTTTATCTACCTACCTCCCAAGTCAGGGAATAAATTTGGAATGTGACATAAGTGCTAACACTAATTAGTAGGAAAAACTTTCCCTGTTCATCTCAACATATTCAACAACAGATGTCTATCACTTAAAAAAGACTAATCGAAATTTTAAAACATATATTCTGGGCAGAATATTTTTAAAACAGAACATATTCAAGATGGAATTGTCCTGACAGTGCCTGATGTAGACAGACTCAGGGCAGCTCATTTTGTTTAAAATTTAAATGGAAAGCTTGTGGGACTTGCTTTTGTATTTTTCTGTTATAAATAAAAAAGTGTGTTATAAACAAAGAGATAAAAAAGAATTTTCTTAGCGCTGGTAGATTAAGACATCATTTGTAATGCCCAGGAGAGGGAAACTTAGGATTTACTGCTTTTGGATCCAAAGTGTCATGGAGCATTAAGAATCCTGCAAAGCTGCCCGACCTCAGGCTTTGTGGAATTCCCTGTCCCACAGCACAGAGAGGACACAGACCTGCTCTGCCTTGCAGTAGTACCCTGAAAATGGACCCCTCAGGATTTTGGCCTGCAGAGGGTAGAAAGGTGGCTGCTGTTTTGATCTCCAGTTATTGTACAGTGAAACATTCATTCATGCAAAAGAGGAGAAAGGCAAAGATCGTTGCTGAGGAAATGAGGATGAGCATTTCCTGTAAAATACAAACAGTTCACGTATAGAAAAGGACAAACCTGAAGCATTCACACAACTTCCAAGGTAAATTCCAACGAGCTTCTGGGAAAACAGAAAACAGCCCATCATGTTCTCATAGCAAAAGTGAAATTGTCATATTTAATCAGGATTTCTTTTCTCTGTGCTGTGAGACTTTAGATGCAGTAAGACAATCAATGTTGCACAACAGAAAAAGTAGATATTCCATAATGTCCTATTCCAAGAGAACAACATTTCAAGTTTCAGGCTTTTGAAAGTCTTACTTTAAAAATGAAATATAAAAAGAATTTGGGTATTCTATAAATGCATATGCTGGAGCCAGGCTAAAAATGTTCTTTGGACATCCAGTTTCAAGCAAACAACCAAACTGCACTTGCATATGCTCCTGGTGTCAGCCTGTCTCTCCAAGCTTAGCAAGAATACAGCTGGGCCTCACCCATCGTTTTCCAGGAGATAAGATCCCTAAATCCCAGTATCACATTTTGTAGAGTTACTGATATAATGTAAAACCAAAATTTTCCATCCATAAAGACATCAACACCCAGCTCTGCTGAAACATGGACCCTCCTGAGCCGAGGAGTATGAAATGATGCATGAGCACAGTTTTATACTCAGACAGATACACGAAATAAAATTTTTAAGGTCACCCTAGGAAAATGATACAAGTGGAAATTAATGATTGAGAAATTATCAACTAATTTCTAAGCTTTTCATGCACGTTATGGAAAACTGAATGCAGAGTTATTCAAGATGATTTGGCACTCTAAGAACCTGTTGCTGTTTCGTATTGTTATTTTATGTTGCTACTGAACAGCAGACAGGCAAGTCTGCAGGACCAAAGCTTTTAAGACAACTGGTCTGTCAGCCACCCCTCTGATTATAAGGCAGTGACTCTGGAGAACTGAAAATCAGCAATTGCCATGTCAGCTCACAGCGAAGAAAAATTTGTGATTTAGGGAAATAATTAGTCACATGAAAAATATTTTAAATTTTGTAACATGACTGCTTACATCAAGAGTAGTAAGAGTGGAGATAGTCATTAAAATGTTTGATTTTTAGAGAATATTCGAGAGTTCGAAGGTTTCACCTTGAAAGAGGTAACAACATCTCCCGGTTTGCAGAGTGTAGCCAGTGTGCATTCTATTCCTGATACACTTCAGATAGAAACACTTACATAAGTGCCAGGTCTGGAGGAAACAAATGAGTTCCAGAACTGGCCATTTGCCAGATCTCCAGGGTTCAAGCTCTAGGTGAAATGGGAACGTGAATATGTTACAATATAAATCTTCTGGTGGTGGATGTGAAATCACTTTAGTGATCACAGAGCAGTTTCTGGTGAACAAGCCCCTGCTGTACAAGTACACTGCTGGCTCTGGCTGTCCTTTTTTTGCTGACAGTCTTGGCAGAGAAAGCAAGGACTCACTGATAAGAAGGGACTCTTATCTCCAGAGGTGGTCCTCGGGTCAGAGTTGAGGAATGTTGGCTGGATAGCACCAGAGCATGTGCTGCTGCTGCTGCCTGCAGTGTGTTTATCTGCTCCTTCCATGAGCACCTAATGCTCCATGACATAATTAGGACCAAGAGTAAAGCTACGAACGAAAAGAACCAAATATTTCATCAATGACAACAACACCAAGAACTACTTTACTAAGAAATAAGACATTTTTGAACCTCAGGAGAGAATTGGAATAGAAATAAACCTTAAGACGTGAAATTTTAGTTACAAGATATCAGGAAAGAATGTTTTCTTTGGGGGAGTTCTTCTCAAACTAGCAGCTGTCATATTCCTTTATCCCAGTTTTAGAGGCACAGAACCAGCCTAGATGAACAAAGACAATTCATATGCCATGGGAAAACCCACCTGTAAGAACCTTATACCTAGAGATCATGTGGAAGTTTCTTACTGTCAAAGTTATTTGAGCAGCAGAAAAGAAATACAGCAGAAAAAAAAAAAAATGCTCAGCAATTGCAAACCCCATTTAATCCAGAAAGATGGAACAGGGAAACTCAAGTTATTTTTAAGCCAAGGCTGAACCATCCAGTGTAATCATCTGAGTGCCACGAAAGCGACAGGAGCTGGAAGGGTCAGAATCAAAACCCACCCATGGAAGTGTCCCCCTCAGCAGGGACTGTGCTCATGGCATAAAGAGATTGCCCAGGGTATCCTGATGTGAGGCCACTGAAACAAAATTTACTTAACTGTAAAAATTTGTATTTCTTTTAAGTCACCTGTAGAAAATCTAAACTGAAATCTTCATGATTTTTAAGTTCTTGGCAATGTTTCTTCTCCCTTTTTCTCCTTCACTGAGCACAAACTAACATACACCGTGTCAGTTAAGGTCAGGCTTATCTGAGCCGTCTCTGAACTACTAATTCTTCTCTCTCCCAAAAGTGAAATCCAAACCTGTTGAAACTGGCCTCTCTTTTCACAAAACAGGATGTGAAACGAGGGCTGATAGCCCTGAGAGTAATGAAAAAAAATCAAAAGCAGTTTGCTTTTGTAATGGTGTTAACAGTCTAACAAGCTTTAATATATCAAACACTCATGGAATATTACAAGATAATATTAATCAGGGACATAAAAATTCAGAAATTTATACTTTTGGCAAATGTTGTACTTCTATATAACTTATATATATATATACATAGAAAAATCCAGTGTGTTTGTGTGTGTATCAGGAATCAATTCTACCCACCTGCATATATGTGAGTTAAGTATCCACTTTGTGCACAAAAATAACCAGCTGTCAGGTCTCTGAAGGACCCAAAAGGACATTATTTAACAAAAATATTCTTGTCATAGAAACCTACAGCCTATATCAGGTTATATGCAAACAGTTATTAGCTATGTAGTAGAACTTTGATCACTGCTTTTGGAATTTGATAGTAAAGTTTTAAAATGCTGGAATAGTTTGTTGGACTACACTTAGCACAGTCATTAAAATACAAAATTCAACATATTCTACACATGTTATGTTTATGTGAATGAAAAGGCTACCAGGGGTATATTTATGATTTCCTGTGCCTCTATCCCCTTGCTTGTTCTTCTGTCCTGGTGTTTGCTGTCTGATCTACACAACAAATGTTCTTCAAGGAGTCCATGGGTGCCCTTACAAGTGCAATGCTCCATTTGTAAATCACTTGCATCCAACTTTCTGCAGGTACTTAACTCTGGGTATGTGGAAACACACACAGGGATGATTTCAGACACTCACATCACCCCCAGGCCATTTCATGCACACAGATAAAAAGTTCAGAACAAGCACGTTCTGTCTGAAGGTGCTGCCTGCTACCCCTGCAGCCCAACCTTGACACAATTTATAAATCTCCTGCATGTTCCCAGGACGTTCCACGAATCCAATTGCAAATAAACAAACACAAACAGCCAATGTGGCCTTTAATATGAGATGAAAATATTTTTATCTATTTAAATGTGCATTATCCTGTGCTGTTAACTTTTGCATACCATGGTGGTAGTTGGTGATGAAATTGTGTAAAAACTTTAATGACTTCTGTGTTGGGAATATCTGAGTTATGCAGGCTGTTTGCATCTGCCCAACCCCACTTTTCCTTCAGAGGGACAATTGAGTGTCCCTGAAAAGGAATGCCTGTTGTCTTACTCAAGATCAGGCATCACAGATAATAAAGACACAATTGTTTTGGACATAGAACATGAAGTGATGATTAATCCTTTCCCTGTGCATTCTTGTCAAGTGCTTACTTCACCTCCCACTTTAGACAGTTCTCAAAAACCATCTGGCCTACAGTCCTTTTCTTTTTTGGTTGTTGTTTTGTTTTGGTTTTGGAATATGTTGCCTAATTTTTGTTAGTCATGATGAAAAGTTAAAACCAATGGTGATGAGTCTGCACCAGGTGCCTGGTATTACATCATGCTAGACATTATCTTGCAAAACAGTCAAATACTTATTTTGGCTGAAGGGTTTTTTTCCAGAGCAGGACTGGATATTCTTCCCACCCACCCACATGTATTATTTTCTATTCTACTACCCAGAGGGCCATGAAGGAGAATGCCACTTTATAAACAAAGAGACAGTTGTGCTCTCCTGAAAATGTAAAGTTCATTCTTTCACTTGGACCTTCATGTACCAAAATCAGGTAAAGAATTCCCTAATTCTGTACATAATACACTGAAGTGCAATTGTACAATGACAAGCACAAGCATGGTTGAAGGTAGAGAGAGATAAACAAGTAATATTATGTTCAAACCCATCCACCCCATATGAAACAGACTGTTTTGAGGCTCTTAAGCACACAGCGCCTTCTGGCCACAGCCAAGAAGTGCTCCTTTCAGGAAAGGCAACACTTTGCTTTGATACATGGACTTGTCTCACAGCTAAAATGTTACTCATGACACAGACGTTGAGTTAAATCATTACAAATAAACAAGCCCATTTCCCTATCTGGGCATTCTTCTACCAAACAAAAAATACTTTGCATTGTTTCAGGTGAAATCCCCTCCAAAGTGACTTGCCCAGATAAGAGTGTTTACTTGAGTTATTTTACCATGCAGTTATGTTGTTTTCCATCCAGAGTCTAGCTGAGATCCGAGATCCAAGATCGTTCTGTTGCCATTGGAGTGTGATGTCGGAGCAGCACTTGCAAAAGACATTTCACCCCCCCAGGGCACGATATCTCAAATATCTCAGCCATCTCTCTATAGTGTGATGGATCATCCCTGTCTTTCCTTTTTGGCTACACAGGGAACCCTGACAAACAGAAATCTAATTTTTATCTGGAACTCTGGCTAATTGCCTGCTCTCTTTTAAACTGGCTGCTGACACTAGGGAAAGCAGTCCTTCTCTGAAAAAAAAATGTTAAAAGGGATCACCAGGAGTTATCTTCAGTATCAGGGACCTTTTCTTTGCAAATAAAAGCTCTTGGCTCTTTCCTTTTTGAGACCTCTGATATTTGTGTGTTTGTGTTGTACATTTTCATTAAATTCTCAGTCAATTCTTCTGCTCTGGGGCTCTATTGGAGTTGAGACACCCATTTTGTTATTTGTTCGCCTTCCCAACTGATTAAATTAGGCCTAAGCCCACATATTTTTGTAAGCCAACAGTTTTGATATCAAATAATCACAATAGGTACACTGCTTTTATAGCATTATTTTTATGTTTCTCTAGAAATTAGATGTCTCTTTCTTTCTAAAACATTAATGAAACTCTTTGCACTATTAAACACCTTTACCAAAGGCGACTTTCAAAGGACTATGCAGTGACAGTATCATGTTTCACTGTGAAATTTGGGACCGTGGAGCCATGACAGACACAGTTACACAGTAAGTTTGACCCTAGATGACAACCCAGGACAGATAAAAAGTAATCCTTCCTCTATCTTTCTGCACCTTCTTTCCCCTCTTTTATTTTTTTTAATCTTTATAATGGCCTGATCATACATAAACCCAGACTATCCCACTTTCTCACAAACGTTGCTAGGTTTGTACTATGCCATTATTAGAAGAGGGGCACTGATTTCAGAACTTTCCAAACACTGTGTAAAATGAGAAAGTAGCCCAAAGTCAGAGAAACTGGTTCCCAAGCAAAGAATAAACAACTAAAAATAAAATACATGTAGCAAAAATATTATTATAAAAATTACAGATTTACAGCCCCAGTCTGTGATCAAAGTTCTCTAAGTTGCTATCACATAAAAGCTCTGCTCTGTCATGGAGGAACATTACAGCTCCTCTATTGTTCTCAAACACAGCTCAGGTCAAAGAAGTAGCATAGCAAATCAATTAATGTCCTACCTGCCTCCCTCACTAATTAGAGACTCAGCCTCTCTCTCTGCTCTTGATATTTGAAACTTCTCAGAAGGTGAAGATTAAAGTAGCAGCTCTCAAACTTTTCCACAGGGTTTCCTTTTTAAGCCTTACCTTCCCTGACAAGTATGGATTCGGTTGAGGTGAAAGAGCATTAGGAAATTTTACCACCTCTGCTGCTTTTATTTATTTTTATTCACCCCTATAAACACAGTCTGTTAAACACTTCCACAAAGGAATATCTTTATTATCTGACCTCCAATTCTGGTTCTAAAAATATTCAGATCATCCATAATATTGAACCTAATTGTTGTTAAACCTAATTATTCTTGTTCCTCCCTGTTCCAGGAAATGTGGGCACAGTACACCTACAGTAAAGGTCCCATCAACATCCCTGGGTTTGTAATCATCTTTCAGATATAAACCAGCATTGTCCTTTTTTTTCATAAGAGAAATTCTTCAGTCTGTGTGTCTGAATTCCCACTGGACCATTGAGATACATGTTTTCTACTCTTTCTGCTGGTCATTCCACTCTGAACAACGAGGACTGTATGTTCTGTCATTGTTATTTGGCTTCCTATATTTTCCATATACCAAGAGTATGGTCTAGCAAAACTTTTAAATGCCTTTCCTTTTACTCCCTCTTTGTTCCAGGCATGGGGACCATCCACCAGTACTAGGGATCTAATCCGATTTAATTATTAAACATGCAGGTCTTTGTTTCCATTACACAACTTGTCTGTGTGTAATAGAAGAATTTGCTCTGTGTTGGTGCAGCTTCTTGGACTAGCACATGATTTGCATATTCACACACAATTAAACACAACACAGGACTGAACCCTGCACATGTGTGTATCACACACGGGTGAGGCTTCTGGGCACATGAAAACTGCTCTGGAGTGATGCAGAGCATGATGGCACCTGGTAAACGCCTGGATATACAAACCCCAGAGAGGAAAGCAGGAGTGCTTTTGCAGGGATCCTGTGTTTGGAAGGGTTAATCCAGAGCTTCACTCTCCTTTGAGAACAGCATTTAAGAACCATATCACACACCCGGACTGTGCACTTGCAGCATGCACTGAAGCCAGTGGGAGTCACGGCTTCTCCCAGCAGCGAGCCATACACACATAAACTAAGTTAAAATATATTGTTTACATACTGCAAACCTAATAATTCACAGAGCCCCTGGCACGGTACCGCAGGATTTTCCCGCAGACACAACCACTTCTCCAGAGCTAGTTTTTCATATCTTGGTAGCAGCTGACCCACGAACCATTTTGAGACATAAGTCGGTGTTTTCTTAACCTGCCCGTGCCCTACTGTAAGCGGTCCAGGGAGCAGCTGCGCTCCGAGCCCTCGGGAAGCAGCCGCGGTTCCCGGCGAAGGTTCCCGGCGGGGCCGCTGGGATTTGGGCGCTGTCAGTGCAGTGCTCCCTGCCGGGCTCACCAGGGCATCCCACAGCGTTCGCTCGGGGCAGGCGCTGCCCGGCCCCAAAATGTGCCCAGAGCTGCCTCTGCTCTATGTGCTCATCCTTTCAGGGTGTTTATCAAGAAGCTGAGCAAGAATAGCAAGCAGAGCACAGCAGGGTAAAGATTATTCCTGACAAGTCTCACATGAGCTATTCTTTTTTTTCTCAATTAGATGATTTTTAAATTTTTTAATGTGTTTTATTGCTATAGGTTTCTTCCCTCCTTCCTGATTTCCAGCTATCTAGAAGTTTTTTTAAAGTACATTAGATTGAGTCAACCCCCAAAATTTATCTCAGCCTCAAAAATCCTAACAGGTTCCAATTACCATATTGGTTGACTGTTAGTTTTATTTTAACTGGACCCTTACTCATGGCAACCTTTAGGTTAGGAACAAATTGTTCCCTATGCAGGTGCAGAGGCCCTGGCACAGGGTGCCCAGAGAAGCTGTGGCTGCCCCTGGATCCCTGGAAGTGTCCAAGGCCAGGTTGGATGGGGCTTGGAGCTCCCTGGGATGGTGGAAGGTGTCCCTGCCTGGGGCAGGCGGTGGGAGGAAATGAGCTTTAAGATCCCTTCCCACCCAAACCATTCCATGATTTTATGAAACTCTCACTTAATGGTCCAAATTTATTTCAAGTGTATGAGGTCCAAACTGGAATAACAGTTTTAAGAAACTGGTGGGGCCTGCATCCATTAAACCAGAGTTAGGGAACAGTTAGCAAAGGCTTCTATTACCCAATATTTAAGATGAATTATGTAATTCCATCATAAGCTAATAAATAATTGATATCTAGAGGGAAATTCTGATGTCATTCTCAAAAACACAAGTCTGTCCAGTTATCTTTTTCTATGAGTAGTTTTTAGACAGAAAAGTGAATTTTAATTCTAGCTTTTCCTAATCTTTCTTAGATGACACCTCGAACAGAACAAAATGTTTTAATAGAAAACAAGTAACTCGAGCAAGATGATTGCATAATTATAAAACATTCTGATTTTCCAAAAGCAGATGGAAAAAGCTTATACTGAAAGACATTATTCAGGAAATGTTAGAAACATCTCTTCTATGAATTTCACATTGAAGGAAACATAAAATGATACAATGAAAAAGGACAGAATCCAATTATTCTAATATTTTATTTGTCAGAAGCCAATTTTAGGCATTCCAGGGAAAGGCAGAAAACCGATTCTGAACAATACAGAGGCTCAATGGACTCAAAGTTTAAAATCTGAGCAGGTGTTGGAAAATTGTATCTGCCCTTTTTTCTGTTTGTTGTCCAAAAATGCAAATTGCTTTTTACCGGAAACCTTCCAGCTACATTTTAGCTTGAGACAATTTAGCATCTACTCATGCTAGTGCTGAGAGAAAAAGCCATCAATGTCAGCACACAGCAGTCTGGATTTTATAATCACACGTCTCTCAACATCCTTCTACATAATGCACAGGACCAGGTAATTACAGCACGATTTTTAAAAGTCTCATAATTAAATAAAATTAGGATAGAAAAAACAGAGACATAAGGAAACTTATGTGTTGGGGGCTGCCAAATATGGATAATTGGCCCCATTTTCTTTAGTAACTGAAATATGTAAACACCAAAGCGATAAGAAATCAGCCATTTCCACTCATATGGAAGATTCCTTAAAATTTAAAAAGTATCTGTGCTTTGTTAACGGTATCAATAGTCAGAGCTATGAAGTCCAGGAGCCTCTAACATCAGAATTCCGATTTGCACAGTCCTGAGCAGAATCCTTTCCTTGTTACAGACACTGTACCCAGTCTTCCAAATTAAACCAGCACTATTTTCTTAATTCCTACGTCCAGCCAGTGCTATTAAAAGGTTGGTTTTCTCTGTAACCTGTTGCTGCTGCAGGATGGGGCTGTTTACTGGGGAGGGGAGCAAGCGAGCAGCTAACAGTAAGTGGAGTTTGAGCTGAGGTTTCATCCAGCATCCGTCACAGTCAGCCCCGTGCTCCTGTGCCACGTGTGCCCCTGGCAGGAGCTGTGCTCAGAGCTGGGGGCCTGGGCACATCCTCATACCTGCACAGGCTCCAGCTGAGCTCACAACTCCCCTGCATGGGCTGGGCAAGGAACACTTCTAGTCCTGAACACTCACATCCTTCCCCAAACACATTCCAGTCCTGACCTCCAGTACCTGTGTGTCACTCCCATCATGGGTGGGAGCACAGCATCCTCTGCACTTTCTATTCTGGGCCTCATTTAAAACCTCTCTCTTTTTATTATTAAATGAGTAAGAGCAGAAGAATGGAACTACTGAACTCACATCCTTCAGTACCTTTCCAAAAATCCCTGTCCCACCTGGCCTCTTCACTGGACATTAACTGACCTTTGTTCCCTGCTGCTTTAGTGCATTTTAGGTACTTCAGGCAGGGCTCCAAAGTGCTCACAGGAGTATCTGGTGGAGCTTCGTACCTAAATAGACAAGTGGAAGAAAACCAGAACTACCAGGGTGGAAAGACTGGTATAAATCTAAAAAGACCACTGAATTTCTCTTTTTTTCTATAACTATGAAAGAAGTGGGATTGCTGTATTCTGGCATTCACCAAAAGTTGTTGCACTGTAGGTTTTGGCAGATTTTAATATGGCACCTGGACATCATTCCAGAGTTGCAAAGTTTTCTGCCCTACAGATCACCCAAGAACTTCAAAGGAAGGAAGCATATTCATTCTTCCATATATGAAGTTGAATCTTTTTCTTGCAAGTGTGTCAAACATACCTTTTCCATTCTGGGTGCTTTATTTCACTTCCAGAGCTGGACAGTCTGAGTTATCCACAATATCTTGCATCCGTTTGGGAATTGCTTGCACAAGATTCCCCTGATGACAGTTCCCATTAGCACACATTCATTTACACATACTTTTTTTTTTTTGGCATTTGTGAAATTCCTTTCTTCAAGTAAATATGAAAGGTTATTCCTTTAATAGTCCCTTCCCCACAGGTAGATAAGTCTATTTCAGGGAAGCCGTCGCTCAGCATGACCACGAGATCAAAGGGGCTGCAGCAGAAAGACAATCTCTGAATCTGTGAGGGGTCACTTGTCCCCTAAGCCCTGGCTGATCCAGGTCCATCCCAACCATTCTGACATTGTGGCTGGAAGAGTGGGATTGCCAGGAATGCTGCTTCGGGTCAGCTTACATATGAATCAGTCACTTCATAAATTGGTGCAAAATTTATTTGATCAGTGTAACCTCCTTCTCCCAGGCACTAAAACACACAGAAAACCTTGGCTAGTGCCCACAGGTACAGTGAGATTATTAACTGCACATTCACCCAAAGTTTGCTCTGTGGCCAACAGCAGATCTCAAACCAGAACTGATTCCTGGTCCGAGGACACAGTGCTGACAGTGAACTGAAGGCAGATCCTTCCCATAAGGCTGAGTTACTGGAGTTGTGGCAACCAGAGCAGGGTCTATAGGAGAGAGGAAGTTCTAGTTCCTAATTTCTGTGAGAATGAATATCCCATCAAGGTATGCACTTCAAACCTGTGGGAACCTCATTGGGAAGGGGGAAGTCTTTTCTGAATGAGATCTGAACCCGCTGGCATACATGGAGTTTTGTCTGAGTGAAAACCAGCAGTTTTAGTCTCTTTTTGTATTATTTATATTAATATGTAGTAAAAACAAGAGGTATCTGAAAGGTGGCTCAGGGACAAAATGGTTTAATAACTACTAGTTCACAGATAAGAGTAAAGAATACACTGAATTTATAAAACCTTTCAGTGTTCAAAAAAATCAAATCCTTACCTGTATTATGGGGCACAGCAGTTTCTGCTCCAAATGAGAGCTGAGCCCCCTCATGAAGTGCAGTATTCTGCCTCAGGAAGGAACAGTCTGGAAGCCCAGTGCCAGGTGAACAGCCCTAGACACTGCTGTCTTTCCTTGATCACTACACAGTGTCCCCCATTGGCTTTGGACAGAAAAGGTGATACTTAGAAGATCTTAAAAAGTCCTTGGCATAGAGCAGAATTAGGGCCAGTCAGACTCTGCTGCCCTCAGTATCTTGTGTTATCCCAGCTTTAGAGGTCTGTCTAAGCACCAGGCACCCTGAGAGACAATTCAATTGCCCAATTTGCCTGTAGTTTTCTTCTTTCTGTAGCTGAGCCTGAGCTGGGAATTCAGCTGCAAGCATTTCAACATTGATGATTCACTGTTTGAAGGACCTCCAGGGAAGCCCTGCAGTACCTCCAGACAAAGTTTTCACCTCTGGCTTTTCTTGGCTTGCAGGTTTATTACCCACCAGGGGGTGAAGAGGTGTAATACATCAAAACACAACCTAAATTCCAGGCTCATACACGTGCTGATGGACCTGGAGCTCCTAATTATAGTTACATATTCGTATCAGCTGAATGAGATGCTAAATCAGCCTTGATCCCACTCTGTGCCTCTGCACAAAGCCACAGCTGATGTTGATTCTCAGCTGGATGAATGGGAGGGGGTACAGGAATATCCAGCTGTTGTGCATTTGACTCAAGAAATCATTTCGTTTCTGATGTGCAAAATGATGAGAATAAAATAAGGGGAGCAAAATAATATTCCCCACCCTGTGATTTACAAAAAAATTGCTAATGACTTCAAACCTAAGTCTCTAATGAAAGGACAATAATGGCAATAATAATGGGAAATATTGTTTAAAAGCAAGCCTTTTTTCAATCAATGCACATCTCTTCACTTTGTTTCCTCCTTGAAAGTTTGGCCAAAACAAATCTTCCTAAAGTTAATTTGTCTCACGAGTAAAAGGGTCGATGCAGCATTACATGTTCATGCTCTGGATTCCAATAAAAGAGATGTTACCATAGCAAAAAGTATTGTTGCAAAGACAACACACACAATGTAAGATTAAAGAAAAAAATCTCCAGAAATATTTACAATGCTCAACAGTAACATAGGATACCCTGTCCTAATTACATAAGAGGAGAGTGTGCTGCTGCTGCTGTGATAGCCCCACTGTGATGAAACAGGCTGGCTCCTTTAAGACTCATTTTTCAAAAGGCAAATTTCTAAATTATTTGGGTTTTTTCAAAGTCATATAAATTCCTTTTAAAATTATGTACGTCATAATGGCCTGAGGCTTGTTAAGGATTAGAAAAAAGACATATCGTGTAAAATCTGTACATAAATTGTAAAAAAAGGCAGGCCATAACTTATAATCTGGGTTAATTTCAGGAAACAGAGGAATGAAGGGGAAAAAAGGCTGAGAAATATGAATGGAAAGACAAGGCAGCAGAAATCTGAATAGAGATGCTCATGTAGCTTGTCATGTCAGCATTGTTCAGCAAGCATTTTGATACAAGGTAGTTTGGAAAGTTTCAAATAATAAACTCTGAGCTTTGTGGGCTTTCTTAGACACCTCAGAAGGCGAGAGAAAGCATGGAAATGATTGCAGGAGCAGACTCCCACGTGGGAAAAGCTTGCACTGCTGGAAAGTGAAGACAGCTGTAAATGATGCAGCACCAGCTGAGACACAGAACAAGTGGAAGAGAGAAGAGCAAGACAGCAGAACGTGTGAAATAGGGTGAAGAGCCAGGAAAATGATCTAAGTAGCAGAGTTTGAAGGGACTGCGTGAGGGTGAGGCTGCCGAGAGCAGGGCAGAGAGGAGGGCTCTGCCTTGGTAAAACCTGAGCCAAGGGGAGCCCAGAAACACCTCTGCACATGAGGGCACCTGGTGATGGACAGGGCAGGGTCTCTGCGTGCCCTGTTGGAAGACACAGAAGGATTTCAGCAGAGCCAGCCTGTGCCAGGCTACAGAAGAGATGGCCAGGCTGAGAAAGAAACCAAGATCCAGCCTTTAGCAACAGGACAATGCTGTGTCTGCTCACGGGAGCGAAAGGAAAGGGGAATGCAATAGAAGGTGTAAAGGCAGGGACAAGGATTTGAGGGAAATGGACTAAAAGGGGCAACAAAACTGTAATGTGCAAAAGCAGGGCGTGTGAGGGGAGGAGAGTAGCAAAGGAGTTCACTGAAGAGGGCAGTGATGAGATGGGAGATGGGAAAGTGGTGTGGGAGGCACAGTAAAAGCTGTAGGTCGATGGCAAATAGGCATAAATGAACAGTTACACACCACAAGATATTAAAATAATGTTTAAGTTCTTAATTAGCCATCATAAGATCTTTGACTTCACAACATAAGGATTATTTCAATAGTTTGTAGAAAGAAGAGGGGTATTTATAGTCTTGAATAAATCCTTTAAAATGCTTACACTGCAAATCAAATGTCATGAGGCAGAATTCCACCCCTCCAGGTGGTCGGTCTGCCAAGGATACACAACACACTCTGCTTGATTTGCCACTAGAAAGAGATGGAGAAACAAACCTCCTCTCTGGGTTTCAAGTGCAGAGGTGTAGTGGTTATTGATGCACATGAGGGAAGCTTCATGGTCTAATTTAAGAAATGTTGAGGCTCAAGACGAGTGCACAATCTGTGAAAAATTCAAATTACTCTCCCCTGAGCATGTTAAAATTGTCAATTTTCTGATTGAAAAATAAAGTCCTCACCTCCTCACTGCAGACCATGGAAACACCAAAATTTCTCAAAATACTTGGGTTTCTTACATATACTTACACATGGCCATATTTACATTCATACCTACACACAGCCCTGTGAATGTGGGTAAACAATATCTCCTTTATTTTTTTGTTCCTAATTGCAGCTGGAGAAATAGTTGAGGATTTTAGAGTAAACTCTCAAAAATATTTGCCCAAGGCAGACAGCATGGAAAATTTTGGCCCAAATGATTTAAGTTTGGCAAAGCCACAAGCAATAGAAAACAGGACCTTATAATAGCAAGTGCTGGGCAGCCTCATGGCAGACATCACGATTTGTGCTGCTTGTAAGACTTCATTTTTGTTAATAGGAGCTGCATGGCAGGGCTGGAATACCCTGGGGCTTCCTGTCTTTAATTTCCTTTGAATATAATCTTGGTCTTAAGCCTTCCTTCCTAAATAACCTCTGTCTTCAATTTATTTTTTTTAAGCAAATTACAACTTAACGAGCACACATTCTCATAAGGCAGAGCCTCTAATTATCAAAATGACAGTGGTGCTCAGAATCTGAATTTCACAGTCATTCAGTGACCAATTCCACAGGTCAGTAAATAATTACACACCATCCCTGCCAAAAAATAATTAAATAGGATATTATAATGCATCGCCATGTACACCTACACCTTGCATTACTTGGTCACCTGGATGATTCTTGCAGAGGAGTTTTGATGAAGGGAGCAGCAGGGAGGTGCAGATGTGCAGTCCCACCTGGCCACACAATTAATGAACACTGAGAAGGTGTTTCTCAGCCTTTATTGAGGCACAACTGTCACAAGTGCATGTAAGAGACACCAGGATGTAGCTCACCACTCTTGGATGCATCAGGCAAAATTATTCTGCTAGAAATAATTTTATATTACTTATCTTGCTGGGAATAACTTTTAGATCCTTAGAAAGGGTGGTGTCATTTTGTAGGATTGGCTTTGCAGGTCCTCTAGAGTTGCAGTACTTACATGTTTCTTCATCCTCTGATCCAACATAGAACAGTCACTGGTTATGAAGCCAAGGAGTTTCAAATTTAAACCAAGTTGGTTGCAGAGTCCTTAACTCCCAAACCTCCCAGGGCAGTACAATTTAAGCTGGGATATGGCATTTGGAATGCTTGCCAGTTGCTTTGGGCCTCTGTTGCAGCATTAGTGCTCAGAAATTCCTGCATAGTTTCTTTATGCTGCTTAAAGAAATGTGCCCGACGCTGACCCTAAATGCCCCCCATTATTAATCCCCGTGTTTCCATTGTTACACACATCCCACAGCCATACCTGAGGGGCTGACATCCAAGCAGTGAACCAAGGAAAAGTGGGCACTACTTAAACTGTTGGGTAGTTCGGAGACCACCTCCTCTCCATGACCCATCTCCTCACCCCCCATTTTTCTCTTTGCTACCACATGTGCAAACCCATGTTACGTTTAGATCTAAGTGGAAAGGAGCCATTTTCATGGTGTTCCCCCTTTGCAAAGGCTGTCAAGAAGGTTTTAATTTCTTGTTCTGGTTGCAGACTGCCTGGGGCGGCTGCAGGCTGCGCCACTAGACCCTCCTAACACACTTCTTAGTGGCCAGAAGCCTCCAGTAGTTACCAACTTCAGACCAATTTGAATTAGAACAGAATATTTCTTATTCCTATGCCAATTTCCTTAATTTAACCATACAGCTCCTTTACAACGTATTTTTTAGGTTATTCTTGGTGGGATTTTAGGGTTTTCTGTATATAAAAAAACCCACATGGCTTTTCTTTAGTGACTAAAACAATTATACAGCAATATCCTTTGAAAAACAGCTGCCAGTTGTTTCAAGTAGTTGGTCAGAGTGAAAATGAGTCTAAAAATCGTAAATCATTCCTATAATTAATCAGCAAAATTATACAACAAAGCTTTTAATCCCTGCTTTGAATATGAATGAAAATTCCTGAAATACTTGAGTTGCCTTATTCAAGGTAAAGACCTGACTTGAGGAAAATTGATCCATCTTGAAAGCAAACTAGAAAATAAGGGCTACACACATCTTCATGTGTGTTATGCTAGTCTAAGTAAAAAGATGACTAACATCACCCTAGATTCAACTTTCCACAGCAATTAGCTAAAGTATCTCAATTTATCTTTCCCTGACAGTTTATGATTTTAAGGAAATTTGAGATGTTTGGGTTGTTGGGTTTTTTTTTTCCTTTTAATGGACATTTTAGCACCATCTGCTGGTGTTAAAACTTGCTCTGGAAACTAAACACCAACTTCCTCCTTCATTTTAACTTCTTTAAGGCCTACTTCTGGCTCTTATTAGGAAAGGTTAATTGCTTGCTTTTCTACTAGAGATCCCAGGATTGCATAAGTAATTCGGCTGAATGAATCATCCAGATGGAGGATACCTTCTGAGGCCATAGATCAGTAGCAACACACTATTAAAGAAATATCTCATCTTCAGCTACATCCAAGGATAAATGCAATGGGTTTTCACTGTGTGAAAAATGACAACCGCCAGCCCTCGTTCCTTAAGAGGTAATAGAGTTTTTTCCATTGATTTATTCTGGGTTGGTACTGGTATTTAGACTACAGAATGATGCTGTGATATTGGACATTTAATGTCCGGGTGCACAGTGAAAAACTGACCTGCTAGAAACACCTCTTCTGACTGTATCCAGTTATATTATTATGTGACTTATTCCATCTGATTCATCCACTTGCTTTTTTATTCCCTTAGACTACTTCTGGCTCACAGCCAGTTCCTTCCTCTTTCAGAACCTCTCAGGGCACAGATAGTCTGAAAGCATTTCAGGAAATGGTCCCATTAGGTCTCAGCTGCCTTTGTGCAGCTCCTGTCCTGAATCCATGAAACACCTTCAGTACAAGTGTGATCTCTGCCTTGCTGAAGCCAAGCTCAGAGAATTCCTCTCTACAGGACTTGCCAAATGCCTGGGTTTGAGTGACAACATCACAAAGCAGTAAGAAACCTGCCATGCACTTCATGGTCTCTGCACAGGAAGAGATTATCAGCCCATTGGAGTATAGGCAGGTCTAGCAGGTAAATGTGCCAGGGGAATTTCAAGTTGTTCACATTGGTGACTGCTGTGACATGAAAAACTGGGAATGGACCTGGGGGTCATTTTTTCAGTCTTCTCTTTCAATACTCAGCATGACTTTTAGTGGCTGTACTTCAATCTCAGCTCCCACCCACCACCATCCCAGCCTGTCTGCACATCTCTCACACCCCTCGCTCTAAGGAATACACTCCCTCCCTCAGCTCTCCTTTGCAGCCACCAGTTTCTCTTCTCAATTGACCCTTCATTGTGCTGGGAACTCCTCCTTGCAGAATACCCATGGTTTAAAGCTGAATTTCAGTTGTCTGAACCTTAATAGGACACAGAGAAACAGTCTCTCATAAAAGTGCATTCCAGATTGCTGTGAAAAGCTGATGTAAAAGCAGCTGACAGGATGAAATGCCAGTTTACCAGCATGGGGTGTCAGGATGTTATGGGCCAGCAACAGGGCTGGGAAAGGAGTTCCTTGTCCAGCTGCAGGGCTATGGCATCTTCCCCTACAGATACCAGTAGGCTCCAGTACAACTGTACCTTGCCATTGTCAACTTTGGCAGCAGTTGCCCCATGGAATCTAAATGGCCACAAGACAATTCATTATCTTTTGCTTCCAGTCACACAGATAAAATAAAGCAAAGCCCAAACTTTGCTTGCCCAGAAATTCTCTATCCTAGACAGTGACAGAAGGTTTTTCAGATAGATGTCGTTGGCTAAGTTTTCAAAGTTGTGCTCAAAAGGATCAAGTCAAAAAAGAAATCTGCTTATTTGTTAGAAAGATTCGTATGTACACCTCCCACATCCACTGCTTTGAAATGGACCTCTTAATGTCTGAAGGGGATACAAAACCTAAGGTTCTTCTAAGGTTTCAGAAGGAGGAAGAAGGCCATGACCTTCAACCACAATTATTCTGCAGAAATAGGACTGCTTGTCTTTGCATAATGTTTTACAAAATAACCTTGAGAAGAGGTGCAATACTGTCAGCTGAAACAATTCCCTGAGAGCTGTAAAGAATTAAGGAAAGCCCTAAATATATTAAATGTATTGATGGACAAACTATGATCAAGAGATCCAGGCCAGAGTTGGTTCCATTGCAGCACTGAGCCTCTGTGGATTGCAAAATAAAGAGGCAAATTTGGTATAATTAGTCCAATTATCTATGCCAACAGTGATGAATGCCAATTCAAACCCATTTTTGAACTTCTTTTCTTCAGATGAATATAATTTATATCTGATTTCTGGCAATATCAGTGAGATTCAGAAAGAGGTTTATCAAGAAGAGAGTATTTGGGTGAGGAGGGACAAGAAGACTCTCTGCTGTTTCAGCAAAACAGAAACTGTGGAAGCAAATTAATTTGGGCAAATTTCCCATTAAAACAAAGCCAAAACCTTTTGAAACTGTCCCAATGTCCTTTCCAAAATATTTTGAACAAATGAGTTCCTTTGAATTGCAATCTACTTCTGCTTTGCAAATTTAAATGAATATACATTCAAATAAAAGGTCAAAGTTGGGATGAAAACTTTCCAAATTTAATAAAAAGAATTGCCCTGATCTCCTAGATAGCATTAAGGACAGGAAGCCACCACATGCCCTGGAACTTGCTGTGCACCAAGACAGCAGAGATCTCCTGAGCTCCACCACACGTACACAAAATTTGGTATTTGGGTTGTCAGAGCTCTTGAAGCAGCTCCATGTCACTCCCTGTCCCTTCAGTCTGATTTCAGGTGTGGTCACTTTGTTAAAAACAAATGCTGTATTTGCACATCTCATGGATTTTTTCATGCACTGGAAAAGAAGAAAATATGGGGTTTTTTCATGTATAAAATATCTAATAAAAAATCTCTGGCTTAATTACAAATTTTTTCTACATCAAGAAGTACCAAGTTGCAAGCCATCAACAATTTACACAGGCCACTCGTCAGAACCTCAAATTGCAGCAAAGACTGTTCCTAAGTGTGACAGGTTCTCCCCACCCAAGGGTGCCACAGCCCTGTCCTTTGGGGCTTTGTGCCAGTTCAGTCCCCTCATCCTCACATTAGGCTACATGAGATACTGACAAAACCAAAGAGTTTAGGTGGATGAAAGACACAGTTTTCAGTCTTGCCAAGAATAGATTTCACTGGATGAACAGGGATAGTTCATATTCCTGTTCCAAATATAGAATCCAAATATCCCTTTTTGTGTTCATTCCCTGTCCATGGTTGATTATCAGACATATCAAGTAATTACCCATCTTCACCTCTAACCTAACCTAAGTGGGCATTCTTTCTCCATGGCTGTGTTTGCTGCTGCTGGAAGAACACAGATAATTTTCTGTTCAAAATTTGATATGATAAATTATGTTTCCTCTCAGAACTAACCCAGCTTCCTCTGAAGGCAACAATAAAAAACCCATTAATAAATGATGAGAGCATTTAACAAGTATTGCTCTGGAATTTTATTAGCTCACTTCCTAACCAGCACAATTGTTCAGATAATTTCTGTTCCTCCAACCTCTCACAATCAAACTGGGAGTTCACTAAGCTGGTAGGTAGGTAGGTAGGTAGGTTGGTGGTTAGACAGATATTTTGAAGGAGGTAACATCCAAATGTTCCATTCACTGCAGCAAACCCCTACTTCCAAATATGCTCCTTACCATAAAATTATTCCTTAAGTTGCATTTAAATCAAAATGCAGTTGCAAACCTTAAACCTGGATTTCAAACTTTTTAAGTTTATGGAGAACCTATGTATTTTTCCTTCCAAAAATTGCCCTTTGTGATCAGAAGAGTTTTCCTCTGAAGTAAGGCAAAGCTTAAGTATTAGAAAAAGGAACTGCAAGTACATTGCAGTGAAGCCATGCTTAAGGTGACAATGAATTCAGCAGCCACAAAATATTACCTTCCTGAGGGTTTTTATTACCAAAGTATAACTTGATAGGAAGAAAAGCGGGCTCCCTCCTCCCACTCATCATTCTGGTGAAAAAAAAAATTAAAATCTTGAGCAGAAATCCCTTCAAACCATCATGAAAAGGTCTGTGCACAGCCTCGGTATAGTGCAATGAAATTAAAAAAGATGTCATGTAGCCATGTCAGCCACATCTGTGACCCATATGGTGCATGTAACAAGAGCATATGTCTGCACCTAAAGAGAACATTATATGCTGGATAAGGCTGGGACAAATGTAAAAGTGAAGTAGAACACCTTCACATTACAAACACAGTTTGTTATTTGTGTCACATCAAAGAAAGAGTCTCTAAGAATTATTGGCCTCTGAAGTCATTTAATTATGATTAAGTGAACTAAGAGCTAATGTAAATGGTATTTTATACCCCAGTGAATTAAAGTATGAGATCTAGTCAAGGTGAATAAGATTTACAGCCAAAATTCATGCAACCTTACAGTAATTTCATGACACTTTTACTACGAGCCTAGACATTTTTGTTCTTGAAATAATTAAAAGTACACGAGCAAATTTTACTCTTTGGATGCTTAAAATAAACCAGAGAAAAGAGAATAGGCTGTTTATCAAGTGACCCATGCACTTCTACTTTTATGATAAAAGGAACAAAGGTTATGCAGGACAAATACAAACTTCAGATTTTACTAAAAATATAAAAGGAAAAAGAAAAATAAGCAGAGTAGAATGCTCACAAATCTCTTCCATTTGGACTAAATCTGACACAAATTAAAGTCTCAAAACTCATCTCTGTCTAATCCCAAATACCTGCCTGCTAAAGAACACATTTGTTATGTTGAGACCCAGTGCATAATAGGAGCAAGTCAAATCAGCCAACTCAGTTTAAAGGTACTAATGGTCTTCTCACAGATATTTAAGGAAAACTGTTCCCAGGTATTTGCCTTCAAATAGAATTAAGGGTGTCCAAGCAGAAGTGCATAACATATCAATGAATGAATAGTTATATTTCACAGCTTTTCCAGCTGGAAGTAAACTCATTTTCCAGTGACAAATGTTAATCCACTCTCTTCGAGAGTGGCTGTTTGAAAGGCTCCAGGTAAGGAACAGAAACTTGGCTGACAGAAGAAAGTACCAGATGGCTGCTGGGATGGGAAAAAAATTGAAGGGAAGAAAATGGTGAAATATGAGTTGTAGAAATAAGGATCGAATCACAATCACAGTGTAAGTAGAGAACCAGAGCCTTCGGGTTTTAACAGGAGCCATGTTTGCAACGAAGCATCTCCCCAAGGCTCAAACTGGGCGGCCTCAAGAGGCCCTTAAAATGCAACAGAGCATTAACAAATTGCATAAATTAAACAAATAAAGAGTGCTCTTTGAACAGTCTCTTTTGGCTCATGTGGCCATGCGCTTTTGCACAAACTGATCCCCTTGAACCTCTTATACACAAACTGTGCACTTTTCCAATCTTTTAACAAAACTTTAAAATTCCCAGTAACCTGTTAAGGAATCAAAGGGATCAAAATCCACATGGTAAAAAAATACTAATATAAATGTCCATGCTGAGGTAGTAGACCTTGTCTTTGGTAGAAGATGGTGTGGAAGAAGAGGAACTGTGGGGCCAAAATTAAGCTCTAAATAGTAAACATGTAACTGACTTAGGAGCAGCAACAAGAGAATCTGGGTTACAAAATACAGTCTTGACTCATTGATCACCTCCTTCTGGCTCTAGACACTAAAGTTAGTAACTTTAAATCTGTCTCTTTTTAATTTGCCTTCAGAAATACTGTCCTAAAGGAAGCTGCTAATACTACATTAACATTCATGGGTATCCAGATTTGTATAAATTTTTATTTGTAGAATATCCACCAGCAGGGGACAAGCACAGTGATGGTGGGATATAATCCCCTTGAAGAATAGGGCCACCGCTGTCACCTGTGCTGGGTCACGATAGCTCAGGCCCCCATTTTATAACCATCCTGACAAGCTATGTTTTAGGGGGATTTCTTTCAAATAGTTACTGCTAAAGCTGTTTGGGAAATAATGAGTTCTGCATTTCCCACAGCAAACTCAGCACAGCATGGCTGTTCTGAGCTAGCTCAGACACCCGGACTCGTCACACCCGTACTTAGACACACACTTCTGTCACCTCTTCCTAGACACAGCACTGCAAACCAGCCTTCCAGAATACCCCCATTTTCCCTTGCCTTTCCTTCCATTAGATGATCTTCAGCCCGACTGGTATGAGAGACTTCATTAAAACATTCCAGTTGAACTGAACTAGCCGATTCTTACTGCCAATGAAATGGCTTTTGCTAAGAAGTCTGTGTAAAAGACCAGCACCTGGAGACAGGAGATTGCTCAGGGGATTGGTAACAGGCTGTGGAATATTTAATCTCTGGGGCACTGGCTCAAATCCAGAGCCAGGACCAAACGAGAAGCATCAGTCTCTTAGGCAGGCTGCCACACGACACCTTTCAGAATCACAGAGCCTCACTCAGAAGAGCCCTTACCAGCTCTCTGCTGAGAAACTTTCTCCTCTCTCCAGTCTGAACCTCACAGCTGAGACAAGTTGGAAGGCTGTAATTCAGAAATGTGCAAAATGTTATGCCAACACAAAATAAAAGTTTTAGTGCAACTGCCTGAGCAAAGCCATGAACTAGATTTAGTGGTCTTTCAGAAGAGGGATGTGTAGGCTCATGATTTTTCTGTTGAAAAATAGTCCCACTATACACAAGAGACAAATGACAGCAGTTCTCTATGCCCAGAGCATAGAGGCTACATGCCAATAATCTTTCATTTCCTCCATACTGAATCTTTATGGATCAATAATCCAACTAAAAACCCTTAATAATGACTAAATATAAAAAGGAGAAAATCATTTTAATGGAAATTAAAACATAAGGACCATCAAAACTTAAAAAATCACTTAAAGCCAAATGACACAATGGAAGTTGAATCTGTTTTAGACAAAAGACATTCCCCTGCACCTTTTCTCACACACAGCAGCAGCAGCAGCAGCTCTCTGCTCCTTCTCTGTGATGGCATTGGAAAGAAAATTCCTGTGCCACTCCCTTCCCTCCTCCTGTGTTATCATTGTCCACAGCAGATTTCTTCACACCCTTCATTACTCCTGATCCTCTAACTATTTGAGGAAAGACAAAATTATTTCCACTTGATGTCTGGTATCACTGTTCATCTCAATGAAAATCCAGTAACTCCCTCTATTAGTGACTGAGGAGGTCTGTGACTGTACAGTATCAGTGAAAGCACAGCTGGAGAAATAAAACCCATGTAAATAGCTGAAAAGATAGGTAAAAGTCTGGGCAGGGATCCAAAAACACTAAACTACAGACTCCCAACATCTGGTTCAGGGTGGATTCCAAGAAAGACAGAAAGAGAGAAAAAGAAAGAAAAAAAAAAAAAAATTGATTTATCTGTAGAATTTTTACATAAGGTTTTCATTTCATTTTTTAATTCATCAGAAATTTTACTCAATTATTGTGGTTTAATTTCTTCACCTTACTGCATCCTGTTGCTTCACTCAGAAGGAAGCAGTGCCTTGGACTGGAGTTATAAGCAGCCCCCAGTTTCATACTTTCATGCTTTATTGTGATAAAAGCAATTACAGGTAAAAACCTCTAAACCCTATTGCTCAGCTTCTCTCTCTTTCCAGCTAGGACTGGGTTTATGACACATGCATGAGAATCCTATACTGATTTCATGGCCTTTCAGACTAACCATTACAACAGAGCTGTGAGCTCCTCAGCCTGCCCTGAGCACCACCTCATCCTGTCTGAGCAAAACCCACCTGGCTGCACACCCACCTGAGGCACTCAGGGCTCCACCCCTGCTGTGTGAGGGGTATTTTCTGCTTTGAACACTTTTATTAGCCAAGACCTTTTGTGAGGACTTCAGAGACAATATAATTTTCAAATGCTCATAGATGACTTAAAATCATAAAAACCCCCATTTTCCAGGGATGTTTCCACTCTTAATGTACCTGAACTCTTTCCAAACTCCTGCCTCCCCAAGATAAAAGAGCAGATCACCCATCCCACTCAGGACTGCCTATGCTGGCCACACAGAATGCTCCAGGCTATCAATACTGTCGCTGTGCCCTATTGCAGGTGGGACTCTTCCCTCCAACTGCTGCCAGTGGCATCCAAACGTCAAAAACTGCACCCGCAATAATCATTAAATGCACAAATGAGATAATGAGAAGCTCTGAAAATTCTCCAAACAATTTCAAATTTGCCTACTTTGTGCGTCAGCACTGCCTCGCTCAGAGCTGGGCCATGAGTGTTTGTGTGCTTTCCAAGTGTTATTATATGCATACAGACACAGAAAGAGAAATAAATACACATGGGGTAACTGTGTGATTCTCCTGCCTGAGGACTAATTCTCCACTACATTTAGGCAAGGTGTGCATTCTCCTACTTTCTCCTCTCTCCAAACAGAAAGAAGGTTCAAGACAGAGTTCAGGACTCGGCACTGAGCAAGTGCACAACCAGGCTGGACACAACTCTCTTGCCTCTTCGCCACTGCTGTGCCCTGGCCGGGAGCACCCCAGAGTACATTTCCATCAGAAAACCTTTTATGTAACAAGGTATCGCCTTCCAGGTAGTACAGACTGCCAGGATGATGGCAATGGGCCACCACTCAAGCCTCTGAACCTGTGATGAGCTTTCCACTCAGGAAAGGAGGCAATGACATTACTGAAAGGAGAATCCCTCTAGGGCAGTAACAGGTAATGAGCAGGAGATGAATTCTGTCCCTCAGAAACAAAATCCCTGAGAAATAAGAAAACTACAGTTCTTGAAGATCAGTGCAATTTATTCTTTAAGAAGAGAGCCTAAGGGCAACAATTACATATGCATATTATTCAAACCTGAATTCTTTTCTTGAAATTCTCTTTAAATTGTGCCAGTTTACAGGACCATCTTTTCTACCTGCTCCCAGCTTGCTGCCACAGAAGATCAGCTTTCTCCCCCTACCTGTCCTCCTCCTGCCCACATCATCTTGCTTCTCCCTTCACCTCAGTCCTGGCTTGAAGTGACCCTTAGGAAGCACATTCAGCTCTCCAGACCACCAGAAGACAACTGACTTGCACTCTGAAAATACTTGACTGATGCTCCACTGCCCCAGGCAGAAGAAGGAGAATAAAGCAGCTTGCTGCATAGTTGACAAAGCATGAGTGCTTTGAAAAATGACTGATGAGCCCTCCACCCCATACCTTTGTGCTACCCACATCAGTCTGCATGTGTATTTTCACACCCAGGCACCCAGATCACACACGGAACTAAAGGAACCGTCCCAAATGAGAAAGGCAGTTTCAAATCAAACAGCATCTCCCTCCGGGATACACTAACACCCCTTTATAATAGAAGTGACAGAGAAGTTGCATGAAATGCCCTGCTTCAATCCAGTACCTTTTACCCCATTTCCTGCAGTTATTAGATTCTTCTGCAACCAAGTAATCTGGCAGAAAACTAACTCCAAAAGACAGGACAGGATAGAAAGTTTTCACCTGAAGTTGTTTGCAATGGGTTTGGAAAGCTGGTTGGTTTGGAGATTAGCAGCTACCAGCTGATACATAGCTTTGGTTTAAAAATGGGGTGAAGGAGGAGAGAGAAAATGTCTAAATTCAGCCTCCATGACTGGCCCTGTCAAGCAGAATAAATCAAAGCATTTCACAAATAATCGCATTAGACTAGGTAGAAATCTAGCATTATACAGAATGCATTTTTGCAACCTACGAGGCACTTGAAAAGATGAATCAAGACAGTCAAAAGCAGATGTATATCCTTGCTTTACAAGGTTCCTGCTTTATAGGCAGACCTCTACACAAACAGGCCAAAGCCCTCCCCGAGACAGTCCGGCTTCATCCCGTGCAGAGAGGGCAACACACCAAGTCAGGCAAGTTGAAAGGAAGTCCCTTTTTTCTATATCTCAGCCCTTTGGCTTTCCACCACCTGGACACCACTTTTAAAACGATGACTTCATCATTTATCATTTTACCTTTCAGTGCTTTACTTAATACATGACCTGCTCAGTAAAATATTTGCAGACTTGGTACTCTGGTGCTTTATCCCATTACAAAGGCACGCATAACATTTCACATCTCTCTCATGCAGGTGGTCCTCTGTTCTGACTCAAGGCCAAACAGAATATAAAGTTAGGCCAGTTCAGCAGTGTAGGTGAAGGCATCTGAGCTGAGGGAGGGGAGTACAGTAACTAGAGATGCCAGTTGTGGCTATACATTTCAAAGATAGCGCTAATTTATTTATTTGGCTTACAGTGACCAAATCCATCTGTCCAGTACAGATGATCTACTGCAAGACATCTAAGAATCACTACAAATCAACATTTTTTTATTCAAATTGTTCACATATGTACCAAGGAGCCACAGAAAGGTGTATTAATGGTCCAGTTCTTTCAGGCAATTCCACTCCATTAAATATTATGAGTACACATGTCTGGGAAGGAAAAGAACAGAGGAAAAGAGTTTCCCAGTTTGTTTTTGGAGTGTTAAACAGTGCAAAACATCATGCATTTTTACTTAATTTCTCCACTTTTTTCTTCATTCCAATAAAATATTTCCTGTGCTAGATGATCTCTCTCTCTTAATAGTTCTACACCAGATGATTTATTTGCAAGGATCTTCAGACACCGTGATTTTGATTTACAATCAGCAAATAGAACATTGATGAAAATACAGACAAAGGAGTTTCAGTGCAGCCAGGAGGCCTTTCTTTGCAGCTTATTTACAAAACCCAACTGGTTTTGATTTCTATTTATATTCCTCACTAGGGACATAGATGTGAAATTTGGTGCTTATGGCACTGAGAGGTCCCAGGACTGTTGCCACTCTCAAAGATGACACCGTGAACTGGGGCCTCAGTGACATACAGGTCCCTCCCAGTTTCAGCTATTTACAGGGTTCTCAAAAAGAAACACAGCAAAGAAGAGTCAGGAAGGAGATTCCTTCTGAAGTCCAGCTGGCAGTAACACATCCCATTAATTCTGATGCAGGGCTTGCCTGAGCAAGGACTGGCATGAGAGCAAAAGGGCAGACCCAGAGACACACAGGCAACAGAATCTAAGAGTGAAAAGAGCCTTACAGAGCTCTGCATTATGAAAAGCTGCTAAGGAAATTGTTGGGTCCACAGTAACTGACTTCCTATTCTTTCCCCTTTTTTTCAAAACCTCAGCTATTCTGCTCTCAAATTAAGATGTGGCTTCAGCTTTTAGAAAGACATGAATAATAATAAAAGCATATTGCTGCACATATGATTAAGCAGCTCTCTGGGTTATATACAGAGGAAATGTCTGAAAAGGCACTGGCTGACACTTATCAGAGAATTTGGAAATGGAAATTACAGCAAAAGAAAGTAAATTAGCCAAGAATTTAAAAAGAAACAGGATATAGTGATCAAACAGATGACATCAAATTAAAAACCCAGATCAGGAACCAATGCACCAGCCTCAGGAAGCCATGCTCTCAAGCTGGTGACATCATATTTATGTATGTCCTGTGTCATTCAGACATTTTCTGGTGGTTTCATTAAAGATACAAAGCACATGTTTTTGAACTCCTGGGGTTTTTGTCTGTGTTGTATATCACCAGTTTTTCAGGGCTTTTTAGGTTACTGAATTAAGTCCACATTCATAATTCTGTTTCTCAAATTCTACTTCATGTCAGTGTTGGAAGGGAGAGCTTTCCAGCAGTTTGCTGATTGTGAAGAAAGAGTACAGCATTTTTCAAGACATGAGTTAATGAGTCATACTGTTTGTGTTTCCCAAATAAATTAATAACAACAACTAACAATTCATTCCTAAAGTTCCTGCATGCCCACAATTCCAACCAACTGCAGTGGAAGCCAGAAATGCTCTGCAGCTTTGGAAATGAAAGCTGTCCCATGTCCCTCCCCAGCAGAAATTTCTACAGATGAATCCAATGATGGTTAAAAGGGTACCCTTAAAATCTTTGGAAACCAAATTTTAAAACTAAAAATCCTAAACCAGTAAAACACAATAAATTTGTTTATAGAACAGAGTCTTCTGAGACTATTACTCCCTTTGCATGTGCAACATGCCATTGAGCAGGAACTTCTATATTTATTAAGGGTATTGCCACTGACAACACTATCATTAGTATTATCTGTTAGCAATTATTCCCAACAGATTATTGACAGCATGGATAGAGCAATCCAATTAGAAAAATTCTCCCTTCTGTGGAATCACCAGCACCTGGCAAGAAAAGCTGAAACCTGAACTCATGTCCTGGATGAATATTTTAGATGTGTGTAGGTATTCCAGGTACCTGTAGCACATCTGCATGCAAGGATCTCAGAGGTTTGGGTGGGGGCTGTTTGTTTGGGGGCTTGTTTTGTGGTCTTTTTTTTTTTTTTTTTTTTTTAACAAGCTGGGTTATCATTCCCTTCTCTGTGGGAAGGGAAGAGGGGGCTCAGGACCAGTGCACAGGTTTGCTCAGCACGACGCACTTCAACGCAAACAGGGCTCAGCCTTCCAGCACCCACACTGCTGTGCAGCTCTCCCGGGTGGGCAGCTTTGAGCAGCTCCATTCAGGAATCTACGGTAACACACAAAGCCACTTTGGCTCCTGCAGCTGCCAGACAACTGGCTTCACTCTGCCCTGAAAGAAATCCTCGGAGCCTGGCACTCTGCTTGGCCATTAGAAACCAGAGCACTGAGCCCAGCAGTGCAGCGTGGCCGTGGGTCAGGGCGGGGAGCTGGAGCCGAGGGCAGCCGGCACTTCACCTGTGTGGGGAGAGGAAGGCAGGGCAGCCGGGGTTATGTAAGCAAATTCCCGGCTGGAATGTGCAGAATGTACACAGAGGGTGTGCCGGGCAGGCCGGGAGCTGGGGGCCAGGGAACAGCCTCTCAGCCCATGGGCAACAGGTTCCCTGGCAAAAGGCGGTCCCAAAACGCAGCTCGTGTTCTCTGCTGCTGCGGCTCTGTCTGCCCTCGCACTCAGGGACACAAAAGTCATCAGATACAAGCGTGGACAGCACAGTGAACTATTTAATGATATAAGATAATCATGAATAAAACAGTCAACATTTCTCCAGTGGCCTCATCTCCTTCCTGAAAGGCAAGACTGCTGCAATTGTTGGCAAAAATAGTGCAGGCAAGATATACAATCAAAGGTAAAGAAAAAATTTCACACCATTTCCGGAGCAGTCTGGGTTTTAGGCCCTTGCTACTTCAGAATTTTTCCCCTGACTAATTAACACATCCCTCCCTAAAATCTACTCAAACCCCCAAGCAACTAAAGGAAAAAAAAGAATATTTCAATATTCAATGAGTCTGCTCTAACCACTGAAATGCTCCTTTTGTTTTTCTCCTCAGGTGGCACTTGAAGCAATCAAACCCAACTGGTAAAGGCATTGAAAGTAAGTCTGCTTTAAATTTACAGATGTTTGTAAAGCAAGTACTTATGAAATCATGGAATAAAACCTCATCCAGCTGAGAGGTAGATTTATCTAACTAATGTGCAAACCCAGGGATCTGAGTAAATTTGTGTGTTGAATACATTTACTAAATACTTGACCGTTGGCTTTGCAAACCTGCTGTGGGCATAGAGTGTGCCTGAATATCCTCTGACTTCAGTACAAAGTGAATTAGGGGCAGAATTCCACTCCTGCACAGCTACAGCACTGCATCCTGTAAGTGTTTTGTGGCTGCCAACAAGAAATCTGAGTTAAACTATCTGCAGTGGTACTTGAACTAGCTCTACTGATCAGAACTAATTATAAGAAAAGTTCACACATTGAATGTCAAAGATGAATTCACAGAGGAAATATAACACATGAAACACATGTTCCAGACATGCTGTTCAAAACAAATCTTAAAAAAATAAGGTCAAGGGACCTGGAATATTTCTCACAGAGATTCTGCAAGCTAAGTAGTGAAATGGCGTTAAATAAATTACATGGTTTCAAATTACTCACTCTGCAACTGCAGAAGAGTCTGGCTCTTTGGGGTACCTGCTAGAGCACAACAATTATGTCTGGAAAAATACACAAAGAAGAGCAGAAACTCTCGGATACTTTGTAACTCTTGGCCACAATTTACTTTCTGTTTCATAAAGGGCAATCTCTTCTTCAGGAGCTGGATGCTGAGTGGACTCACTAAGCAGCTCTGTACGGAGAAATTGAGAAGAGAAGCATTAGCAGGCTCACAGGCTTCTCTGAAGCCCTCTCACAGCAGCTCTGGGCAGAAGTCAGTGCAGGATTGGGGCACTAAGGTAAATTTAATTTAGAACCAGATGTAGCTCCCAGCATTTGCTTAATTTTGCAGGTCCAAAGCTTCACACAATTGTATGATCACTGTTTCCTGAGGTAACAATGTCCTCTTTTCAAAAAGGGATTGTTCACCATGCATTCAGCTTCTGTTAGAAAAGGGATCCCCAATTCTTCTGGAAATTTCATATTCTCAAGTGCCATTTTTCATAGAAATGGCCTCTTTTTTGAGTTCATAGACAGCGGAAAAAGCAATAAAACCTTTAGATGCGAGGTGATTTGTCATCTTGCTAGAAATACTTTACCACAATTCTAATTCCACCATCCCAGGAAAGGCTGCCTATAACATACTGAGAGCCAGCTTGGGCTGTGAGCCAGCAAAGCACTCCAGCATGATTTCAGCTTTCACTGTACCACTGCCTGGAGTGAGATGACTTAAAAACCATTACAATTAAAAAGCCTAAATGGGTTGCTAATTTAGAGCCTTGGTGTGAACTTCCTAGAGTATCATAGCACACAGCTACACCATTTTGAGTTTATAATGCCCTACCACATGGCCCAACCTGAGTAAGGCCCTACAGATGAGCTCCAGGTGAAATTAGATGGGAATGGACAATATTTGCAAAGGGCCTTCAGCAGAGGCCTTTGTATTCAAGTCTTTTATCCCACTGTAGGTGAGAGTATACTTTATACATCCCAGGAGGAAAATAACTTAGTCAGAAAGCTCTCAAGGAAAGATAAAGAGTACAGACAGAAAAGCTATTGTGCATAAATCCATGTGGAATCATAAGTTTTTCTCAAAAATGCTGAAAGAATAAATCCCCCTCCCACAAACTACAGGAAAAGATGTGGTTCCCATACACATCTGAGTGGCAAAGCAACTTCCCACATAGTCACATCTGCCTCCTTTTTGCTCTGTTCCATTGCTTAAATTCTGTCATGAGAGTAAACACAAGAGGGGGCAAGGGGCTGTATAGGCACCTGGTCAGGGCAAAGAGAAAAGCAGGGAAGATTTGGACCTTAGATATTTGCATATGAATTTGGCTTCAGCCTTCATGGCTTTTACATGCCTTTGAACACTTTCTGTTTCTTTCTGCATTCTTCACTGCTCCATTTTATTTATTTTCACCTTCTGCTTCTCAGATCTTCTGCCAGACTGCTTATTTAATTCTACTTGTTGCCCTGAAAACACCATTGTTGTCATCCAAATTAATATCTGAACATAATAAAAACCTCAAAATAGCTCAGACTACCAGTTTTCCGTCCTTTGGTCTCACTTCAAGTACAGTATAAAAGCCAGGTCTTGGGAGCTCTGATAGTTTACACAGGACCAGTCCTGGGTACATGGTGTTTTAGTAGGCAGAGGAGGCTTTTCCTTCTTCACCCATCTTTTCCTTTCACCAGTTGAGACTGCTCAGAGTCCCCCACCATCTCCAGCCCAGTTAGCCCCTCTTCCCAGGTAATCCACTGCAAACCTTGATGATTTCCAAAAAAACTTGGTACTTTTCAAATATTGCCTTCTGTGACAGGTTGGTTGAGAAGCAAGATAAACTAAGATTACCTTTACTTTTAGGGATGAGGGAAGGGAACCATCTCCTAAGAGTCTGTGCTGAAGCAGCAGGACACTCTGGCTACAGATCTCCTGTTGGGTTTTCTATGTTCCTCTCTGTTCAAACTGCACAGTAGAAAAAAAATAGGAAAAATAAGACCAGACAAAAAAAGGCAAGACAAGGAAAAAAAAAAAAAAGAAAGAAACACAATAGGATGAATATTTCTCTCAAACCTGTATTGCCATTATCTGCCCTCATCCTCAACCTTTTTCCCTTGCAGTCTTCTCAGAGATGAGAAGGGGTCTGAAAAGACTAAACATTCTTTTTCTTGCTGGCTTTGTCCAGTCTCTCAGTACTGTATTTTTCAAGGATAGATCACCAATTACCCTTCCATGTTTTAATTTCCTTGATTTGAACTAGGTTGCAAATAAATATCATAATGTGAGATTAAACAGCACATCACTTCAAATATACACGAAACATTCACACTGAGAGTGCAATAATGTTTGAAGCTGTTTCTAACTTTTAAACAGCTACTTTAGACCGATTCCTACAGTCTCCACGACTCCCATTTGATTTTTTCACATAGAATTTACAATTATTCCTACCATTTATGTCATCCAGTAGTGCTTCTAAATTAGAAAACCAGACTGGAACTTCTGCAGCCTGTCTGAGTACTAACCAGTCTCAGCTCTGCTTCTCTGACAAAGCCCTGGCTGAGAGATAAAAAAGAATCGCATACTTTACTTGTTAAGAGCTATTCATGCCAACTCTTCCTCTTGCTGTGATGCACTAATCATTGATCAGAAAGCATTTTCATGTTGTCAACACAGAGACCTTATGTGAATACAGATATGAGAAATAAGTCAAGAAAGTAACAAAATCGTTGAATGTATGCTTATAGTAATTTAGCAAAGAATTAATTGGCGAGAATTTATGCAGGCTGCTCTCCAGTCTGTGGATGTGTAAGATGCTATTTTAGCAAACAGTCTATTTTTGAAAGTGAGTCTTCAACAACAAGAAGTGTAATTTAATCCAAAACATTTTAAGCATCCACTTTTTACACTCTCTTGATTTTGCCATTCACTGATTTGGGGAAGCCAAATTGTAGCTTTCTGCTTCACTTTCTGTTCATACCAGGTTCCCTTTTTAGCTCTGACACTAAACACAGCAGGACTGCCTTTAAATAAAAACATGCTTTTTCCAGGGGTATTGTGGATGTATTTTCCAACTCACAGATATTCCCACTCATATCAGACTGTGTAAAAAACAAAACAAAAAGCTAAGTCTAACCCACATTTTAATCCTAAAATATCTGTCAGTAGAGCTTTAATCCTGAAAGATAAAACCAGAATAAGATCATTACACTTACACAGAGCAAAAAGCCCTCCTAAAACAAAGCCTTTTAACTGTGGGGAGTTTCCCTGAGTATTTTGCCATGCACTGAAATAGCCAACTGCTTCAGGAGGTCTGAGGCACGAGCAAAAGTTCAACACTGACATTTCCAGCCTCAGCAGAAAAATTATTCTGACATTTGAAAAAGTTTTTACCACCTTGTAGCTGCTCTTTCCCATGCCAGTGTTTCTATCCTCTCAAAACTGCATAAGAGGGATACTCTTCCTCATTTTAACTTGGCTGCCATCAATAAGGGCTAACTGATAGAGAAGAAAGTAATGTGCATAGCTGCCTCTCCACGGCTCTGGAATCCTTTGAACTAGGAGCCCCTCAAAGCTTTCACTGAAAGGCAGATTTTTGCACTGGGACTGGGGCTGATATCCTTGAAACCATAATATTTACATTCTCCCTCTTTTATATTGCTTTTCCTAAATGCTTCCACGAGACAGTTAAAAATAGAAGGTGAAACACCCTAGCTGCACAGAAGGCTATCTGGCAGCATAGTGCTCTCTGTGCCTTCTCCATGCCTGTTCCTTTTTGATGAGTAGGGGAAATACCTCCTAGGTCAGTCCATGCCTCTCCTCCTGCTCCTGCCAGGGAAGGTTCCTACACTGCAGCTCTCCACCCTGGTTCACACCCAAGAGGCTATAGGATCTCTTGCACAGGTTACGTAATGAAGGATGCTGAGAGCTTCATGGGCTGACCTGGAAAACTAAATCGGCTCTTCCCTGAAGGATCTATTTGAGATCCTGCCTCAGTTTATCTGACCTTCATGGCACCTCGTGTGCCATCCATGCCTGTGCTGGAGGTTATCTGACATTGTAGCACTTCAGCAAAACTTCAGGAATTTGCTCTTTCCTACTGCATGCTGTCAATATATTTTTCAATCAAATTGTCTTTTCAATGTCACTTTCTTAAGGTCTCCTCGTAGTAACTAATCTCTTGAATACTGAAGTCTAATACAGAAACAAGTTTCATCCTATCCTAGGCCTTTCCCCTCAGAAAGTTCCCTGCACATGTGATCTGCTTACTTTGGGGACTCTCCAAACTCTAACCAGTGTGGGAAGAGTGAGACCTGTCACTCATTTTGATGTAGGATACAGCTGAAGGATAATACACAGAAAGAATGGTTCTTGAAATCTCTAGTGTCAGTCACCATTTCTTTATAAATAGTGTTTTTATGGTTTAGAAAGCAGCAATGTTCACATGCATCTAATATTTTTTCATTCCAAATGCATTTCTTTCCCATAAATAATGTTTAAATCTGTTTAACTGTAGTTCAACTGTGAAAAGAATGTGACTAAATGATTTAACTAATTTTACTTCTTTCTTGCTTTATTTGTGACTGTTTTTTGCTCTTCTTTATGCTTGATTATTCTTTCATTTTGTCTGCCAAATGACCTCTCAATTTAGATTCCTCCTCAAATCCAGTAATTTCTCCACCTCTATGCTTTCCTTTAAATGCAACCAATGGCTTGTCCCTTTTAGGCTTTAAATCTTTTCACTAGGCCTACACTTGCAGTGTTTACTTGTACAATATCTGATTAATTTGCAATCCTTTGAAAATTCTTACCAATATTTTAGTAGGTTTTTTTCCCCTCACACTTAGGAAGTGATACAGTGTTTGTCTTTTCTGAAGCCAGAGAGATAAAACAGCGATCCATAACTACATGGACAAAGCACAGTGGAAAAATTAGGTGGTTTCAGGCAGAAAAACTAACAATCAAGAACCTTTTGGCAGGTCTGAATTTTAACTTAAAGCTGCAAAATACATCATTTGAGACAGTTTCAAGTCTTGACCAAATCTTTACTGGAAATTACAGTAGCAAAACAAAGCAGAATCTCCTGAGACACCCTCACATCTCAGTTAACAGAGTTAATCACCTGGCAGCCTGCAAGCATTTATTTCACGTAAGAGGGAATGTTCCAGATGATTCTGGAATTTGATGGAAAAGATTGTTGAATTCAGTAATATTCAAAGTCTGGCAGCACTAGCCAGTGTCAAACTTGCGGGGTCCAAAATTATGATTTCTCTTCAAATATTATTTCCTTCTCATCGAGTTTAAACTCTGTGAGGCTCCAACTTACACTTGTTCTTTGCAAGACCAACTGGCAAGAAATTTTACAGACAAAACCCAAACAATTCACCCTGGGGCCTCACCATAAACAAAGTCATATATGAATGCTATTTTTATTACAAAAGCCGTAAAGATTTCCTGGAAGCTCATCTGTGAGGCTGCTGAATGCTACATACCTAGCCGAGGTTTCCATCACACTGCCTCCAACTCCACGGACTTTCCAGGAGACAGGAAGATTTTGAATATCCTATTCCAGCAGTGGTGCTTATGTTGAAGGAGAGTATCATTAGCCAGAGTTTAATAAATTTATTATTCTGATCAAACAATCATTTTTTTCTTCTGGAGATGGCAGTAGCATCTATGCACAGATCACTTAATTGCCTTTCTGCCTTTTCATTTGAGTGCATGGAGAGAGTAATATTGCCCTTAATAAGTGGAAGATATGACAAAGAGAGAGAGACACTTTTGCAACACGTAACAAACTGGTTTCATTCTCTCTCCTCCCCATTTTACATCCTCAGCACAAGTCATGCCTTCATCTCTTCTCCAGTTTGTTTGGCAATCGTAGCTGCTGTCAGTCACCTTCACACATGGGTCATGAGCTCTGAAAAACAGTAGGTGCTCAATCATACAATTCTCACGAAGCTGACCTTTTCAAGTAAATTGATTTTCTTTTTCCAGATCAGGCTTGCATCAAAAATATCCCACCAGATAAATATAGCTGAGGAAATAGAGCCCAAACACCATATGGGCAAGCTGCAACAATGCCACTAATCTGCTCACCTGCCTGTCCTGCCTCCTCCCACCCCAGCCCCACATCAACTCCAGATCTTTCAGATGTCTTTAATCTTTAGTTAAACAAAGAAGGTCTTTTCCTCTGTTCCAAGTCTTTCAGTTACTTGCCTAAATAGTTCTAAGTGACAGTTTTTTGCATCCAGCTCTCTGCCTCCTTTCCAGCATTATGCAGACCACCCAACACTCAACTGCTTTACCCTCCCTTCTCCTCCTACAGCTCGTAGCGTCTTTGGTTGAAATTTCTCAGAGGATCAACAACACAACATATGTTCACATTGTAATAGATTCAGCATGTAATAGCTGAAGCCCTGATCCTAACTGGTCCTTAGATGCTATCAGAATACAAAGTGACACCATATATTTTTGGTTTTAAAATAAGCTTCTGATTCATGCTCCCCTGGTATTGGCAAGACCAAGTGAGTGTGACAGAAATAAACTGTGTGACCTCCATATCAGCAGGGAATCTGCTTTAGGTTGTGCTCACAGAGCAGAAATGGGAGAAGGGGGAGCCAAACAGGCAGCACTTCAATCTCTCTCCTCCCCCTCTCTGTTATACCCTGGCCCTTCCAGGGCTATGCTTCCATCCTCCAGGCCTTCCTTCTGGCCTAAACTTCTGTTTGCTTCACAATGTCCTCTCAAAACATTTCCAAATTCTACAAAACAAGCAGCATTAGTCTATTTTTTCTTAAAATCTACAGATGAGTGTCAGAGAGCAAGCTACTGTCAAGCAGGCAAGCTCTAAACATCTTTCCAAACAGAGATTACTTTGAATAAAAAGCATTTCAGAGCCAAGGAATGATCATGTTTATTTTCTTATCTCCTTGATGAAACAGAACTAATTTCTCTCACGTTCAAAGAGATTGTGTTCAGAGAGAGCTCCGTTTTTAGAACTGCAACTCCTAACATTCCCATTAGGTTCTCCTTGCAGTTTAAACTTTTGCCAGCAAAATAAAGACAAACCTGTTGGGTGTGGTCTGATGCCCGTTCAGGAGGTCTCTCACACCATATGCTTCTAATGGTTCTAATCCATGATTAAATCAATCTAAATGAACAAGAGCTGTGTGAAAGGAGACAAGAACTTTATATAAAAATAAAAGAAAATTCAATCAAATGTCATTTTCTGAGATTTAGAAGGTGTTACATCTCCCAGCAGGTGCTAAAGACAGGAAAGTCTCACTCAGTCGTGAGTGCTTTCCCTCCTGTGTACAGAGCAATGGGTACTGCTCCTCATCCACAAACCACAAGATCAATGAGCAGCTCTTCTAGCAGAAAACATGAAAGAACTTGCCTTAAAAAAAAAAGATTAAAAAGACAAAATAGACCCTTCCACAAAAACCTCACTTGTCCTTTGGAACCCTTTAGAAATCCACTTGTTACTCTTTTCTTCATGTTTCCAATTGTAGAAATGTTGAGAATTATAGGGCAGTAGGCAGGCTTGAATTGTGTGTGTGTGACATGATGCACTCACTTGTGCAGAGGTGCAGGTTCACTTACAAAAGAGGTACAGAATATGTAATGATAGTGTCACAACATTCTAGGGGAATACAATAACATGCAACTCCTGTATTTCAAGTCCTTGAGATAAAAACTGTTTCAACCAGTAAATATGCTTTTCAGAACAACTGTGTTTATAACCAAAAAATGACATACTTGATTGTTCTGTAGTGGCACCAAATTACATTGTCCAAATGTGGGGATCCCACATTAAATCTCCTATACCAGGAGCTCATAATAAGGGAGTAAATTCACAACTGAGCCGTCCCTAGTCCTTGCCTGATATCCTCCCTCTGGGCACACCCTCCCCTGCCCTGGACAGTGCTTCCATGACACCACACGGCCTTTGCATGGCTCTGCATTGGGTCTGCACCATGCCAGGTACAGCACTTCTGGGCCCTTCCTCTCATTCCCAGGGTCCTGAAGACACGGTTGTGCTGTGAGCACCCAGACGGGAGGACAGAGCCCGGTCAGTGCAGAGAGGCACCAATAAACACAGGAGCAGGAGACCGCAGCTCTGCTGGTGTCCCTGTGCTCTGAGCCCCGCCCTGCTGCGTCCGTGAGGAGCCAGGCTCAGTCAAACCAGGGAGGTGGATGAAAAGGATCATTGGCTTATTTTGCTCCATCACAGCACATTCCTCGGACCCCAGCCCTCAGGGGCTTTACTGAACTTGCTGTGTGCTACACACACTTGGCTGTCTCATTAAACACCACGTTTGGCAAATTCTACCTGCCTTAGGCCATGTCTACAGAGTAAAGCTTCGCCAAAGTTTTGCACACCCAAGGTCAGCTCAGGGCATGGAAAATGCACATCCTGTAGCTGACACTGTTACAATGGTGGGACTCTGGGGACTTGATATTGCCTGTGCTAGCAGTAGGGTCCGGATGAGCACACCTTCTGCTGTTTAGGAAGGTGAAGTCCCTAAGCCACCAAAAAACCTGCTGGCAGAATATGCTGTGCCTCCACAAGGGTGTCTGTCCTGTAGCCACAGCACAATAAATAGCTTTTTCTGGGTGCATAAGACATACTAATTGCAAGCTCTATCTGTAGACTCCCATCTGGCATCTCTTTGTTCACTTTCTCTTCCTTATACACCATAGAGCTCCTTAGCTTTTACTTTGGAAAAGTTGCCTCAGGATGTAACAGAAATTCTCTGTGAATTTTTCATGTTGTGTTTACAAAATACACAGGTTAAAACATGCTTTTGGAGCTCAGTTTCTTGCAGATATCAATTATACGAAGGCTTTTTTTGTTAAAAATACTATCAACGTTTCACTGGGGGAGACACGTTCAATACCGAGAGTGCAAACTGATGGGAGCTGAGGGAGTCAGTGATAGGCAAAGAGGGCAACATCAGGTCTTTGGGATTGTCACTGACACATCATGACAAACATTCCCAAGCATGTTCTGTGCAAAATAAACTGTGCCCTTTCTCCTTAAAATAAACATCCTGATATACTTACTGAAACCAGGAATGTGCCATTATTAATGATAATGTAGTGCAGGAGACAGCTTTTCTTAAGGTTACCCAAAATATTTTTGCTGCTTCATCAGATGTATTGTTAGAGCTCACCAAACCCAGAGCTGTGGTGCACCTGTTTTCTCTCAGACACATCTTATTTTTCTTCCTTGGAAGTCCCAGCTGGCATCCAGGTTTTCTTAAATTGCTACCAGAGCTAATTGCTAAATTGCTACCAGAGCAATGCCCCAGAAGATGGGGAATTGCTTTCTGCGGTGAAAGGTGAACAAATGGGTGGACTCCGTGGACCAGAATGGCCAAGGAGATGCAAAGAGCTGGTCCTAAGACCAGCGTGGGAGGGAAGAGGGGATGTGGCAGCCAGGCAGGCAACCACAGCAGTTTCAGGGGCTTTGTTTTGGGGGCGCTCAAAGCAGGAACATATTCGGGAGGCTTGGGGGAGAAAGGAGTAGCTTGGGGCTGGTAAAAAGCTGGCAAACAGGTGGTTCTGTTAGGAGTCACTCAGCTATGAAATCAAACCCAGGGAAAATATTTACTGAAGGCCAGATTTGCTCCACCTGAAGGCACAGAGGCAGTCTGTTTTCTTCATTTGTTTTTTATTTCTTTTGCTTGTTTGGATGCTCTGTGATATTATTCCAATATTATTTTTAGGTGGTTTCTCATTTAAGGAGATGCTGGATTCAGCCTAATGGAATGGCTTCCCAGGCTCTGAGTGTTCTTCCCTCACAGAAAAATTAATCTTGAAGTAGTAACTGCAGCAAACCCAGCAGTGAAAAGAGAAAATGGCCATGGTTTAGAACTTGCATCCAGTTGGGGAAGAGAAACAGAATTCAACTCAGTCAGCAAACTCACAACTTGGTGAGGACTTTGTTGAAACACTTGCAGAGAAATTATTGACTACAAAATCATGTATCATGTTAAAACCAACAGTAACAACCACCAGTAGCCCATTCTGAGGGGCCTATAATACTAAAATAATACTAGAATAATAACGGTAATTTTAAAATGTAAGTAAATCTGGGCAATTGTATGCACACACAATGGAAAAGACTACTTTCCTGTGATATTCATCTCAAGAGGCAGTATCAACATTTTCACTCTCTGGCTTCAGGAACCACATCAGGAAATCAAACAAATATCCCATGTGTGCAAAGAACTTCTTTCTTCTTGTAACAAGCAAACAAAAATTATTTTCTTAATAAACATTCAACAGACAAAAGCACTACTGAGAAAGATCTTAAGAGTAAGAAAAAACCTGTGATATTGATAAAAACAAAAGCTTTCCTCCTTCCAGTCAGGAGTGGCTTGAATTGACACACATGGATTACTTATGGCTGGTGTTGCACAGAGGCAGCTTTGCAAGGTGCTCTGTGGATGGGACTGAGATGAGCCCGTCATGCTGCTGGGGACACCTTGAAAAATACCCACAAGTAATAAAAACAAAGAAATAGATGATGCAACCAGATATGTATAAGCCCAAAATGCCCAGTCAAGGCTAGATAGCGATTGTCTTTGGGGATGGGATCTCAAGAAGAAAACAGCTGTGCAGGAGAAAACTCCCAGGCTGAAAAATTCCAAGACTTGTCATTTCTCAGCAAATACACCACTCAAGGGATTTCAGGGAGTATCTCTAGAGAGCCTGGGACATGCTCCCTGAGTGCAAACCTGCACGGCCTGTTAAAATGTGATGGGTATTAGAAGGGACATAACTGGATGAAAGCCTCAGTCCCACTGCACTGGACATAGATTGTTATCTCTAAGAACCTGAGCGCAGTCAAGTCATGTTAAACTTTGTCTGCATCATGTTCCCATTGATTTTACACATGAAAGAGAGGTTGGGATATTGCATTAGCAAGCAAGGAAAATGGCATTAGAGATGGGCTTCAGAGTAATTCTAGGGTGGGTTCTTAGAAGTTCTTAGAAGTCTTCAATCCAAAGACCATTAGTTGCTACCGGAATAAACCACCCTGAAAACAGCACAGGGCAGTTGTTGCATTTTTCTAAGCAGCCAAGCATCTCTAGGTTTATATTTGCCAGGTTCCCCACCCTCATTATCTCCCTTATGCTAGGGAATGGAGTCCTCACCAAGCAGGATTAATCTCCTGTGAGGGTCGTTACATTGCCAACAATAATAAACAAGCAATAACCATTTTAAACTTAGGAAGATTTAAAATGAGATTCAGGGAAATGCTCGTTCCCTGCTTTCATTTTCAGGGAAAAAAAGAAAAAGAAGAATCTTCAGGGGAATTAAGGGGGAGAGGGCAATTCTTCCCTAGAGGTTCAAATATATCTCCCAGGCAGCACAAAAAAAATGTTGGTATTCTGTACCACCCAGTGCCTGCCCACTTCTATGCTTGATTACCCCGATAAATCAGAAAACCTGTTTGTTACAGACTCTCCTTCCATTACAGCTGCTGCTCTGGTTAACATCTTCTGAATCATCCAATTCATCAGGATCACATACATGGGGCTTTAATCCTTTGATTTTTTAAGTTACTTTGTTCTGAATTTTTCGCTTCATCCCCTTACTGACAGAGGAACTGGATAAAGATAAATAAGTCAGAGTAGCATTGTTTTTCTGCCCTGCTTTTTATTCTGCAAGGGGAATAGGAAGGGGGGGGGGCACAGGGTAGCTCTGCATTTCACAGTTCTTTAGTGATATCACTCAGTGTTAATGGTGCAGCCCCAAATTTGAAGAGTCTGAAAACCAGTTCTGAACTTCTGAAGTACAGTCAGCTTCCTTGTGTTCTCCCAAACATTAAAATGCTATTTAAAAAAAAAAAAAGTATATTAAATAGACAAATAATTTGATGGTTATTCCAAGCCCTCCATCACCACTATGCCTTTCAGTACTAATTTCTGTAAAAGGAACAAATCCGGGAATTGAGTTACAGCTGAAATGTAATAGCTACATAAATTATAGGGAGTGTCAGAGTGGGAAGGGAAATAGGGAACACAGCAGGTCAAATGCTTGCTAATGGGCTCTCAAGTCATTCACCTGCTCAAATCAAAATCAGACATGAGTACAACACTGGAAGGACAGAGGAGAATGTACCCTAGAGCACTGTTTCTCTCAGCATGATTTTAGGATTAATGCACACAAACACCCCCCATGTTCATCCCCATGTCCCTGGCAGTCACTCCCAGGATGTACCTGGTCTAACCCACCTAGGCTGACTCCCTGGGGTTGTGCCAAGTGAAGAATATGCTCGAAGAGCAGTGGCAACACAAACCTGCAGCCCTTCAGGGGACTCCAGCAGCAAGGCCACCTCGTCCCCAGGGAGGGCTGAAGCAAACACAAAGAGGTCCCTGAAGGATCCAACTTCCTCCTCTGCCTGCCCAGTACTCAACACGTGGGAATCCCAGCCCCTCGGCCTTGCCACAATACAATAAATCATAACAACAACCTGTAACTGGGGGGAACACAAGTCTCTAATTGTGTTAGTACATTTCTACATAGCACATACATAACACACACAAGGGTGAGAAAAGAAAGATGATGACTAAACCTCAAATGGTTCCATGGTTTTACTATTGATCTGACACCTTTTGTTTTGAAAATCAGACTGGGTATTTCTTTGTGAAAGTGACCTTTACAGGGGTTCCTGAGACCAAGTTTTTCCAATCTTAGCAACCTTCAGAATAGATTTCAAACTCTAATACAGACTATTTACGAGAGCAAAAAACGAACTTTGATAGAGAGGGAACGTCTCTAATATTTTACAGACCTCATGCTGGAGAAGCCTCACATCAACATTTATAAATTCCTTAAGAAGAAAATACCACAGTCTTCCTTTTCTCTCTTCCTCACCTGCTTTTTTCCATCTATTTTTTTCTCTCCTTTCAATAATGGGAAAACCTTATGTCATTGCAAAGAAGTATTTTATTGAGCAGAATAATGGAATCAAGATCTGAATCCAAGGGTACCAAATGAAATGTACCTGTCTAGCCATATTATGTCAGAAGGGACGAGTCCTTAATTATCAAGTTCCTGTAATTATGATCAAGGATTTGGCTTCTACGTAATTTCCCAAGAGCCATAAGGAATATATGGATCCAAAATGAAAATTCCATTCCATCAATAAAAGTGCAATTTCTGGCCTGTCATATTTAAGGCAGAGAAAGACAGGCAAAGAAAACATGAATAAATGAAAAAAATAAAACATATACACAACACTTCTTTCAAAAATCTGTCTGATATTTGCTACAGAAAGATTTAAATATCTGCTTTTGATTAAGTTTATCTGGTGTATTAAGCTCTCCTTGAAAATATTTTGTATGAAAGGCTTTGAGCTCTTGTGCTGGTTGGACACAGTTACACAGTATAAATCTCACTAGTGGAAAATCATAAAATAATCAACTAAACTTGAACAGGAAGAAGTTTGTGAAGGTGCTCAGAATCAAAGACAGCGGATTTTCCACAGTATCTCTTTACCCTAGAGCTTTCACTGAATTAAATAGATTGACAGAACAGGTAGCTGCATTAAAACTATGAGAAATATGAAAATAAAAGCAGTATTTCCACTCTCAAAATCCAAGTGGCTGACTGAGATGACAATATTGGTTTCAAGAGAAGAGAGCATGCTCCTTTTATGAGAAAATGCCACCTCCCTGCTGTTGCAGAAAAATTCCCTTAAACAGAACAGAAAGATCCAAAAGGAGCAATACCACGCAACATCCACCTCCAGCTGGGGAACAAACACAGACCAGGGCCAAATAACAACCATGAGGATAAAGAAACAAGACCAACACAAATGGGAACAAAAATGCAGCACATGGAAAGGTGACATAAATAGTCCAGCAGGAACATTTACCAGACTGTGACAAAGCTTGGGCTGCAAACAGAAACAGCATTGCTCAGAAAACAGACTGAGGAAGATGACACTGTTTTTTAGAATCACTTGTTGAAAAGAAAGTAGAAAAAAAAGCACAAACAGTAACATCTCTGAATATCTGACTTCAAAAATAGAGATTGGACTTGGTAAGTGTCACTATTATTCTTTATAAAACAGGGAAGACTTTTTATTTTTAAGTCTATAATTAGACTTCAATGGAAAGTTACATTGTAAGCACAAGAAAATTGCCAGTGTTTCAATATAATGTGAAGAATAGTACAATCTTTATTCAAGTCTGCTCTGGACACATGTTGTATTTTAACAAGTACTTTGCACTGGAAAAGTTCTCAGTCACAGCAAATTTTTAGTACCATTGGAACCAGATATTTCAAAATACGTAGAGAAACAGATCATTGTAAAAGAGACATCAAAAGGTTTACCTTGAAGCTCTCCAAGGCATCCAAGTGTAGTGAGGATAAGAATAACACAGGCCTACTTCCGACCCCATGTTCCCCACCCCATGGGACTGCTGATCTTGGAGTCCTCCATGAACGTCCCTGGCTGATGGAGGCCTCAGTGAACCTTGGGTCCTCAGCACATGATCACCATAACTTTGTACAGTTGGCAGTCTTTCTTGCAAGGAAGTCAGAACACATTCAGCTCAGATATTGAATTTCCTTTCACTTCTCCAGAGTATGGTCTTTCCAACTCAGGGTTAAGCTTGTTTGCAATTCCCGGGGAAAAGGATTGCTGCAATTGCTGCTGTCTGCACTGTGCATGGCTTATGAACAAAGAACTCTGGTTTCTAGGGCTCTTGCAACTCTTTAAATAGTCACCCCATCAATGAAAATTTCCTGAAATCCAACCCTCAGATGTGAATCTCTTGAAAAGTAGGGGATAAACAGTCTGGATTTAGACCCTCTGAATCAAGTACCATGCTTCTTTAATTTATCCAGACCTCAATTCAGAAGAAACACAGATCTGATTCCAGCATGGCCAAACTAGAGTCTTGCCTTAGCAAATCTCATCCCAAGCTGACAGGATCCTCCATGAGAGAGAAAGTTACTCCTGCAAGATTTTTGCCAACTTCTACTCAAATCATGCAAGGTCAAAGGCAGGATTTCAGCGCTCAGTAATCCAGACTCAGCCACATCAGTCTGAACATACAGCCCCAAGCCAAACACCACCTCTTCAGGACCTCTGGAGTTCCACAGCACTGGGAACTGGACACTTCTGCAATCAACAAAGCCATAAGCACTTCATTAAAAATTGCAGTGTCTTCCCCCCTGCTCAAATGCAGTTGCAATAATGTTAAGATATTCTTTAATATTATGCACTAGTGCAGACATTCCATAAACACCTAATCCTGCTCAGAAGAGTTTTATTAAAGTTTAAATTTAGCTGCCATTCTCTGCTACTTTCCAACAAGCCAAGGGACTCTCTCCAGAGGCAGTTCTGATTTTCCAGACAGTCAGGGTCTACAGTCAGACAAGAACCTGAACTTTGGGAGCCCTGCAGCATTCCCTCCAGTCATCATAAACCAGCTGTGATGGGTTCAAAAGGAAGTTGTATCAGATGGGACTCATGGGAAGTTACATCAGACCTTCATTTGCCCAAAGAAGGTCAGCAAGTCAGAGTGTTCAGAGAGAGCATGCAAAACATGGCACACATTGCAGGGTGTGGATAAAGAGGAAGGATCTTTCATAAGAAAGAAAAATAATTGACATGGCATATTTCATCTGACTGCAATTTTTCCCTATTTCCTGGAGAAACCAAAGCACAGAGAAAGATAACAATTTGCACACATTCATGCACAGCGAGTGTATCAGAACACATATCTCTTGCAGGACACATCCTCTCTGTTTCTCCATTGCCGGGAAAGGAATGCCTAGAGACTCTGTACTCCTGAATCTCCTGCTTAAAGTGTTATTTTGTTTATGTTTGTTACCCTATTGCCTGAAAACTGAAGTGTTTCTAACTGCTGGTCTTTTTAGTCACAAAGATCTTTGGTTCCAACTAGCTAGGAAAGTGTTTACACCCCAGAGCTGATTTCTTGGTCAGAAATACCCAGGGGAGTGCAGCATGAAGCAGCAAGGCCTCCTGGCTGACTTCCCAAGGAAGAGGTGGATCCTCTGTTCTGGCACACCCAACACCTGTTGAGGGACACTGATCTCATAGGGTAGGGGGTGCTGGCCCAGCTTCTCCTGTCACTCCAGAAGGAAGTGGCCTCATTACAGATTTGGAAGGACTGGCAAGTCCAACATCTATTCCAGGTTCCTAGCAGACACTCAGTACTGAGGAGTGCAAAGCCCTGCACCTGGATCAAGGCAACCCCTGCTACCAGCACGGGCTGGGGTGTGGAGAGACTGAGAGCAGCCCTGCCGAGAAGGACTCTGGGGGTGCTCATGGATGAAAAGCTGGACATGCCCTGGCCATGTGCACTGGCAGCCCAGAGAGCCAACTGTGTCCTGGGCTGCAACACAGGCAGGGTGGGCAGCAGGTGAGGGTGGGATTCTGCCCCTCTGCCCTGCTCTGGTGAGACCCCTCTGCAGAGCTGTGTCCAGCTCTGGGGTCCCCAGCACAGGAAGGACATGGACCTGTTGGAGCAGGTCCAGAGAAAGTCACAAAGATTCTCTGAGGGCTGGAGCCTCTCTGCTATGGAGATAAGGCTGGGAGAGCTGGGGATGTTCAGCCTGGAGGGGAGAAAATTCCAAGGAGACCTTTCAGTACCTAAAGGTGGCCTATAAGAAAGATGGAGACAGACTTTTTAACAGAGCCTGTTCAATAGGACAAGGTGCAATTGTTTTAAACTAAAAAAGGATGGATCTCGACTAGAAATAAGGAAAATATTTTTAATGATAAGGACAGTGAAACACTGGCACTGGTTTCCCAGAGAGGTGGTGGATGCCCCATCCCCGGATATATTCAAATCAAGTTTGACAGGGCTCTGAGTAGCCTGATCTAATTGAAGATGCCCTGCTCACTGCAGGGGTATTGAACTAGATGGCCTTTAAAAGTCCCTCCCAATCCAAACTGTTCTATGGGAAAAAAACCCTGCCAGTCTGCAGGTAACAGCATTAACTGTGTTTGACAATGGAAAAGAGATGGAATTACCACTTACTATTTGTAGCAAGGTATCATCTTTGCCAGATTTCTATACACTGTCAACCCACACCACAGTTCTACTCTGCCTAAATACTTGATCAAGACTAATTGGCAATAATGGAAAAGCTAAGCAGGTTTTGACAGCACAGCTGAAGTTACCCAGTAGTCTTTTCTGACGGCAGTACAGTCTCCTAACTGCACACAACTGCCAGGGGTAAATTTTGGGGACAAACTCTCCCCCAGACAGTCAGATCACACTGGTCCCTTTGGCCTCAGACAAACTCCCTCTTGTTGCTCTGGAAAAATGAAGCTCAGCATCTCTGTCCTTCAGCTCTTTCATCTCCCCACTGAAACTGCCAATAAATTGGCTTATTGCAGTTCTGCCTACAAATAGCAGCAACAATCACTCAAGAAACCCCTTGTATTTGTCCCCCAGAAAATATATATATGGTCAGCGGCTCTTTTCACATCAGTTACTATAACACAGTAAGGTGGTTTTGTTCAGCCAAGAGGTGAATGGAGGTTCATTAAGGTGAAAACTCACCCTGTTACTTAATAACCTCTCTAGGGTCTGAGGTCATCTTCTTTTCCTATCTCAGTATCTTTAAAATCCTCTATCATGTATGTAAGCCTGAATTCTCACAGCACAGGTTTAGGGAGACCTATTTAAAATGAGAGATGAATGCACCAGAAATTCTATTCTGCTGTTGAAAGCACACTGACCTTGAGGCTCCCAATAATGTCCAGAATTAGCTTGTCAGCAGCCCAGAGATCCAATCTCAGTTTTCATGGAACTGTTCCCAGAGCAGGTAGATAATGCCCAATCTTCAAAGTAACTATGTCTCAAGTTTATCAAACAAGAAGGAAAAAAAAAAATGACACACCAAAGGGCCTATTCACTTAACAGTGGCTTACATGAATCAGCCAAGCATGTGAAGATCTATTTTTCTTGCTTGGGTGACATAAATGTTGCACTACAAAGGGCAAGAATACAACTTGTGAGTAGATAAGGTGGGTTCAACATGGCCAGAATGAATTTTTCAGCCCAGTCACAAATCTACTTTGAACATCTGAGTTTAGAACTTGATTCAAGTATTAAGTTCAGATTTGATTAGCAGAGACCAAGAAAGGAAAATGACGGGGGAGAAAGAAAAAAATCTAATGAAAAATGCACACTATGTCAGTAGCTCAAGAAAAGCAAATTCCCTTAAGCCAGTGTAACACATGCTAGACATTTCTAACCCATGAATGAAAAACTAGATGCTTCAGGATTTATTTAAACAAAATTTAAACCTCCTCAAAGAAAAAAAACTACAGCATAGGCTTCACTCACATGAAACAGGCATAAGGCCCTGCCATAAGCACAGACTTGGGTAGTGCTATTTCTTGCTGTTCCCATTTGGAATAATTAGAAATACTGTTATTGAGAGAAAAATTAAAACCACACAATTCACACCAGCAAATACCAATGCAAAGTAGCAGCAGAAACAGATTGGGTCAAAACTGCAGCCTGAATGCATTTGTTTTTAACCATAATAATTATTATGGCAACACCTTGTCTTGAGGATACAGAACCAAAATCCTCTCCCAAGAAATGACTCATTGTCTTTGCTCCCAGCTATCTGCAAGACTCCTTGGAAAGAATTTGAGATACTCAATGCATAACTATTTCATCCCAAAAAGCTGTCAGATCCCGCAGAGCTGCAGGGGAGTGTTTCACCACAACCTCACACCTCTCCCTGCACCTCCTGAGAGCCACTGCAGCTTCGTAGCAGAGAAAACATCTCCAAGTTTCAGGTTAGGCTCCCAGGATTTCTGAGCATCATAACGAAGGCAGAAATATCTGAGCATTAAAAGACAAGTCAAATGAACTGTGGCTCTGAGCAACACCTATTGCACTCTAGTGGAAAGCTTGGCATTAACTTTCTTCATGGTTCATCTTCTTGCACTCTTTCCCAGCATTGTTGCAGAGAAACAGGACTAAGAGCTACCTTGTTTCATCTCTATCTCTACAATCATCATTTATAATAGTGTCAGTGTTCCAAATGCAGTTCTTGGGATACACCCCTAGAAATACAATGGTTTTTCTTAGGCTTGGCAGGTCTACTGATGTTTTATTTGCACGGACCCAGAGTTCACACCATGGCTTCAATCATGCTCAAATGGCCTCCATCACTTGACATTTATTTCATCTGGTGTGTGGCATCTACTAAACCCCAGGAGAAGTCACACTGAAAAAAGTATTTTAAAAAAAAATAGTGTTTATCTCTCCATTTGGGCATAAAGCATAATGTTCAAGAGCCAAATGAATTACACTGCATGTGCACAGAAAGCAAATTAATGGACCTTCTGAATTTGCCTCTGGTTACAGCACCCAGCACACCTACTGCTCAAGACTTACACACTTAATCTCCTCAAGAATATCATTCCTTGAAGGTGGGAAATAATTCATATTTTAGCCTAGATGGACTTCAGTGACTTTCCACCAGACAGGTATCTATCTTCCCAGGTTTGGTATCAGTTCTAAGTACTGTAAAATTAAGGGTATTCAAGTCTTGCTTAGTCTTGACATTCTCAAAAACAAAACTGCAAAAAAATAGACAGTCAAAGAGAAAACATCAGAAGCAGCCATATTTTTATCCATTCCCTAATTTTTTTATTTGAATACATGGACCAAATTCTTCAAACCATCTTTATGGCCATCTCTTCAAATTACAAAACCCCACGTCAGCTGCAGCAACTGAAAATGTGACTGAGAATAGAGCTGGTTTAAGGCCAGCCAGGTTGATATTTCATGTAATCTTTCACAGTGACGAGATCATATTCTACTACCAAGCTAACACTATAATCAAGATAAGTCCCAGTTTTAGAGGGGCCATGACTGACACATTCCTTCCTTCTGCCTTAAAGGCACAATCCTGCTTCTATAGCAATCAAGTGCCCAATGTTTTTTCTATCATTTCATTGGATTTAGGGGGAAAACCCCCTTATTTTGCCATCACATACAAAAATAGAAGAACGAACTAATTTAATAAATAGAATATCTTTGAAATCCCAGGTCAGATTTTAAGTTGTGTAAATTTAGCTGATTTCCACAGTGGCCCACAGTCTGCTTCACCGTGAGCTCGTTGCTGCCTCAATATCCAGGAAAGGGTCTTTTAAGAGCAACTCCCTTCCTGTCTTCTGCAGGAGGCTCTGCTCAGGCAGCCCCTAAAGAACTGGCACTGCAGATCTTTGTGCCTGGTTTGTGACTGCTCTATCCAGGTTCACCCAAGCATATTTAGTTGTCAATCTGCAAACAGGCAAATGTGTTTGTAATTAACAGAGTCCTTCATTTACTGTATATAAATCAGGAAAAGGGAAAGATATTGTTAAATGAAGACAGCTATCAAAGGAATTACTTTGCTTCCAATTAGGTTCATAAGGCAAAAGCCTTTTCAATGACCAGTTTCCGTTGGATCTAACGAGATGCTCTCATTTGTTTTGCAGGGGTCCAAAGATTAGCCCTTCATTAGGGCAGAGTTAAGTGAAATGGCTAATTTAAAACTCATTCCCCTACTCCATAGATTTTTGTCTTCCGTTTAACTGAGAAGATTTGCTGGTAGGTCATTTATCTTCTCTGACAGATGCTGCCATTTAGCTCTGATCATATTGGAAAGTGCATACACACTCAAAAGAAAAAGATTTCAAGGAAATTCTATGTCATGGAAACAAGAAAAAAAATGAGTTTCATAATGGCGGGGGCTTTTTTCAGATATTATCCTGCTGTAGTAATTAGCCAGCTATATTCTGCTTGTTACAATCTCTCCTTCATTTTCCTTTTTCCCCTGTCTGTTTTATATTTCAGACATAACACTTATAACTAAGCACTCACTCCAACAGGCACAGTCAGTATTTGACAGAGGAGACAGATTTCCAAGGAGCTCTTATGAAACACTCTGGAAATTCAGGTAGGTAGACCTGACACACAACAAACTTTCCTTTCAAAAAGTATTCAATAAAAGCATTGCAAGTGAAAAACAGTAACTCTCACCATTTGTAGCCCTTAGTATAATATTTTTTCAGCTGAGAGAGGGGGGTTTCTTGTGCAAACCATATTTCAGAGGGCTTCAATAAGGAAGAAAACAATTACTTCCACAATCATATATGAAGAAAAAGCTTCCCTGCCCTAACTGGGCACAAGAATTGCTTCCACCCTTTCAGACTTGTCCTTCCACCCTTTCAGACTTGTCCCACCTCATCTTCACTGCCTGGCTCCAATGGCTAAAGCCTGGACGCTCTGGGAAACCTCTGCCAAGGCAGCAAGAAAAAAAGAAGGATCTTTCTCCAGTTCTTGGGCATCCATGCAGGTAAGTCATGCTGTTACTCACTGCATGAATGAACAGAGCCAGTGCTACTGGCTCGCTCTCATCACACAAAAGGCCTCAGTAGCACACAGTGATCACATATTGCCTCTCTTCTCTGAACTTTGATACAGAAAGTTCCTCCCTTACTCAAAGGAAAGCTGACCAGCAAGACATTGATGTTGTTTCACAGCCCTGTGCTGTTTGATTGAATCCCATTTGTTGTGTTCCTTTGCCACCCCTTTTCTCAAGGCTGTATCTCTCCCACAGCTGTTCCACATTGAGTTGGGGAATTCATTTGGAGACTCAGGGAAGCAATAGCTTGGCAATTCCAGCACTGCAAAGGCAAAGCTGAAATGCCTTTACACAGCACCTGCTGAGGGGACCTTTTACTGCTTTCATAATATGGAACAGGAGTTTGGCCCCAAGGGGAGGATCTCGCTATACACATGCAAAACCCCAGGTTCTGCCTCATTATAGTTATTGGCCTCCCAATTAACTTGCTTCCTGTGAGAGCTGGGAGGAAGGCATTTTGCTCACTGAGATTCCAGGCTCTACAGTTTGTGAAGTCTTTTGCTTTAAGGACCATGTATATTCCTAATTGGTGTTTGTCACTAGCAATTCAAAATACTTTTCCTAGGCCAGTTTCTATACACAGCATCACACCCACATTTTTCAGATAGGTAAACTGAGGCACGGGCCAGGACATCTCACCATGGCAGTGCAGCATGTCCATAATCCAGCCCTCAAGACTCAAGGCACTGTGTGCAATCTGCGTCAACACAGCTTCTCTGATTACTCAGGCATCAGATAACTATTTGTACATGGTACAAATAAGTAATAAGGAGTGTCAGAAACACCCATTCCTGGAAATGTTCTGTGTTTGAGAAATAACTGGGATGCCCAGTCCTCTGTGAGTTTAATCTAGGTCATCTAAAACATCTTTCTGGTACATCATTCAGAGACATCCATTGGCAATACCATCTGCAACAATAGGATATTTTACTTGTAATTACATTAACAAACACAAAAATGCCTGAAATAAAAGTTATCCTCTAAATAAGCTGTGTAATGCTTGCAGACTACTTAATATAAGCAGCATCTGTGATGCAGCACATACCTACAAAGTGTTAAAGAGTGCTACTGTAGTAAAACTGTCAGCCTTGATTATTTAAAAGGTGTCTACCTGCAGGCTTTGCTTTCATTCCCTGTTGTTGTTAGTACATCCCACATGTCTGACCAGACTGGCCAATGCTCTGTTCATATTACACTTGGCCCCTGTTCCTCATTTATCAGCCATAGAGACAAAAGCTTGGCTTACCCTTTCTGAACAACAAAGATTTATTCTTGATGGCATCCCTCTGCAGTCAAATAAAATCCTTGTATGCATTTCTCAACAAATCCACACCAATGCCATAAACTGACATGAGTGTTACAGCCAAGACAATGACTACTTGTTCTGATAAAAGATGGGGATCGTGCAAGCGTTGCAGTTGATTTTAACATATAACAGAGTTGACATTGCATGAGCCATAGTTTCCAAGCTCCTTTGCTCCCTCCTGTCCACCTCCTTCCTCCAAGTTTTTTCAGCTCCGTCTGCAGCCCCCATCTCATTCTCCACATCTGCAACTCCCATTTCATCTCATGTCTAGTCCATATAATTCCTTGCATCACTGAAAACAGGAATACTACCTAGTCAATCTCTGCAGCAGAGTTAAACAGTTTATACAGCCTTCACACCCTGGCAGAAAACATGTTTATGCAATCTTTGTGTTTCTATAAAACATTAGCATGCACGAAGCAGTATGGGCTTATTGTCCCTGGTGGACATGGGGAGTAAAACACTCTTAAATGTTCCAGAATCTGTCCTTTCACAACCACTAAAATAACTTGAAAGCCTAAAGGGAGCTCTGCCTGATTCAGCAGCTTTTAGCAAGAGTTTTTTAAAGCAAAACATTAAAATAAATACAGTCTAGATTCTATCTGATGTGAACCTATAGGTGAGATTTATATTGCTTATCCGTATGAATTAGACTAGCCAAAAATTTTAATACCATTTTGCATGCCTCGGAGAGACAGAAAGATAAAGATTTAATTTTCTGTGAATGGGCCATTAGTAGCTGTGAAATTGCTCGCTGTTATCTACAGCAAAGCTCTTTGTGGTCTAGCTGTATTTGTTCTGCATAATGAACAGAATGCCAGTGGTTTCCATCTCCATACAGCTCCTCACTCCGGGCACTCCACAGACACGGCTGACTACCTTTGCTAGTTAAAAATGGAGTTACCAGAGGCAAAGAAGATTTAGCGGTCAAAACCCAAGTCTGCGGCAGAGTCAAGAATAGAATTTCAAGCTTCTAAACTATTCCCAAAGGCCTGTTTTAACCACTACACAGCACTGTGCTGGCAGGGTGCAACCACAGGTCGAACTCTGCGCCAAAGGGAGAAGCCGTCTCTGGTGCTGTGAGCTCCACACGCGGTGCCGAGCATGTGCACATTTCCTTCCCATCCCCCAAATCTTTACGGAGCTTTTCGTGTGTGTCACAAGAGAATAAATGCCTGAGACATTATCTGCCCATTCCAAGAGCTCAGAGAATGTGTATAACATCATGGGCATGACTCCCCCACTAATCACATTATATGCTGTTTAACTTAACACTGCTAAGCTTTGTCTGATAACATTGTAAATACCATTTTATTGCAAATTAGATTATACAAACCTCCTCAGAGTTTAGGCCAGTTCTTGCGTGAGGTCCTTGTTCCCCCTCCTCTCTACTACCCCAATTTGAATCTTTTGGTGCTTAAACCAAGGCATTTCTACAGAAGGAAGCAAGGGAAGAAACAAAAGCTAAACCATTATCTGTGTCTACGTGGGTACTGCAGATTGACTAAGTGGACAGAAGACTCCATACATCTGTTCTTTTTCTCTCTCTTCCTTTGGAACAAAATTATTAGGTTTTGTTTTTCCCTTGAAGCTGGCTTACAATTTTCCTGTCAGGGTAGCATGTATTTGAGATCTAACATTTCCTTCAATCAAGCCTAAGCTGAGTTATACCAGTTGGTAGCCACGGTGCTCTTCTCCTGGCCTTGAGGTTTCAGATTTGTTTACAAAGGAAGCTGTAGAAGTGTTAAATTGTTTTAATTTTTGCATTTGATTCTGATTTTTCTAATGACAGAACAAGACTCCAACTAAACACTAAACCACAGCCCCAGCATCAGCACGATCTTCAAAGTCATTGCCACACAGATGCTCCCAAGTTTTTGAGAAGGATACTTGAATTTTCACATTTTGATTCATTTAATGCTGAGGGAGATATCTGAGAAAGTTCTCATCTTTTAGAAAACTTCAGCAACGGGATTTCCCAACACTACTGCATGAGAAGATGCCCCTCATCCTTCTTCCCTAATTTTATCAAGGCCATAAATATCCCGTGCTATTAAAGCAGAGGTTTGAGAATCCAGACTTCTGCTTGTTGCTCAGGACTCTACACATCCTCAGGGTAACTTTCTTGCAAGACATGGAGTTAAGGAATGCTAGCAGCTCACAAAGGGAAGTAAACACAATCCAGGTGACTGCTCAGACCAAAGCACAGCTAACACAAGTGCCAGTAAGGCACCGGTTAACTGCACTCAAGACAGATCCTCATGTCCTTGAGCAAACCACCTGGCTTCTGCATTCCTGCATGTTCCCATCTGGAGAAAGGCAACAGCAACACTGCAAAAACACAGCAAAGGATGCTGTAAAATAAACATTTTGAGATCTCACATGAAACTCAATCTACCAGAACTGTGATTACTAAATACTGCATTTGTGAAAGGTTAAGGCTATAGAAACTGGGTTCTGTTAACTCCTGATTTCTCAGGACAGATTTTAAGGAAACCCGTGTTATGAAACTCAAGTGGCTCTCCTGTAAACAAACACCTCATCCAGCAGGAGGGTCATGCACGTTTCTGTGGTGTCAATCTGATGCAGGCAGGACTGTCCTCTCTTTACTCTGTCCTCCCTATCCTTTGGCTGTTTGCAGAACTCATCACAAATACACCTTTACAGTGTTATTTTTAGCCTATTCATTCCTCTCTCCACAGAGATATAGCAATGAAGCATCATGATTTGCAGGGTAGTTGGGTGCTTGATTGTGGAATTCTTATTTCTCTAACCAAGATTGCAAAGTACCCAGACGCTTTTTTGAAAACAGGAGAATAATGCTGCATTTTGATTACCTGATTCATTAGTGAAAAAAAAAAACCTAGTAAGGTATACAGAATTTATATACAGAAAAGAATAATTACATAATAATTATCAAATCAGGTTATTTATGTTTTTCAAGTTTCTATGTGTCTTTTTATAAGCATACTATACAAATTAACCCAGTACTATACAAAGGAACTTGAGTAATGCTACTCACATGAACAGCAGTAAAGCTGAAAAGCTTCAGTCACCAAAAATGCACAAACTGGAGCCCTTCAGCATAAGTAGGAAAAAGTTTTTTTGTTTTACTTTATTTTTCCCTTTTTTGTCCCTCTATTCTTTATTTTAGGATGTCCCATCCAATCATCCACTTCTAGAACAACTCTGAGCTCAGATTCCTAACTCCACCTCAAGCACCAATATATTTCAGTTTTAGTTCTCCATTGAGAGACCCGGTGTCATCCCTAAAGACAGATACAGAGATACTGGGCCAAAAGTCCCAAAGCAACTTGACCACAGAAAATTACAGACTCTGTTCCACTGCGTAAATCTGTGCCTCAGTCTGAACAGTCACAGCACCAAGAGTTGCCTGACGCATTGAAAAAACAGTCCCAGGTGAAAAGATGATAGCAAGAAAATTCAATGAATCTTAGTACTGATATTCAATATAGAAACCTACAGCCATTTTGCAAGGAGATTGAATTTAGGCAGCAGCACAGATGAAAATAACACAGTGATATGAGGATTAACTGATGATCCCCGCAGGTATCACATGGGAAATTGCCAGGCCATTAACTTTACTATGAAACCCAGGTCATGAATAAGCCTTACTGCAAGAATGAGAGAATAAGTGACATAACTGGTGATCATAACCAAGAGAAATAGATGTTTGACATCAGGAATGTTGGGAGCTCCCTACAGACTCAGAATAGGGTCTGTTATGTGACTCCTGCTGCTTCATATTCCATAAATGATCTGGAAACGCTGTGGGTAGGTGGCTGATGATACAAAGCCAGTGGGTGTTAAAACAGTAAATTTAACTCAAAGGCCATGGATAAAAAATAATGGACGAGGAAAAAGCCATTCTTGCCATATTTTAAATCCTCTATTACCAGTCATGAAAGAAATCTTGGAGAAGTGGATCATTCTCCAAAAAGACTAGCACATTATCAGCTCTCAGCATTTGGGGAAAATTATCCTGTTAAGAATTTTTAGAAGAATGTGAACAAAGCAGAAAATGGTGTTATTGCTCTGAATAAACCCACAGTATGCCCATCTCTTCAATACTGAGCACAGTTCTAGAAATTGTGGAAATACAAAGCCACAGAAAGGGCAAGAAGGACAATGTACCAAAGCTGCACATGAGGTGTTAGAAGGCCTTAGCACAAGGAAAACTCAAGCAAGCCAGAGCCTTTCAACCTGGAAAACAAGAATAATAACAAATAAGTTCTAGACAAGCTGTTACAGCACAGTAAATGTAAACACCAATGATTATTTTAAAGTATTCTTAACAGAAATAACAGGGCACCAACTCAAACTGGCAGTCAGCAAGCAGGTTCAAAAGCAAACAAAAGGAAGTTCATTTTCACACAATGCCTAATGATGTTGTGGAACTCATTGCCACGGGATGTTATGGCAGCCAAAAATACAAGTGGGTTTTAAAAAAAATGATTAGACAATTTTATGGAAAAAGGTCCATCAAGGAATATCAAAAACAATGATACAGCTGCAGCCTTCAGCTCAGGAAGGTCTCTAAACCAGAAACCACTGGAAGCTGGGAGGGTTTACCAAAGGAAGTATCACTCTATACTCGTCCTGTTTTCCCTATACAAGTTATTAGCCATTATCAAGAGGCAGGATATGGGGCTAGACAGACCTTTGCTGTGACTCTTTTTTGTATTTGACTAATACTCACTGAAGTAGATATAAACACACACACCCCGCCACGGTCACGGATAATTCCATAAGAGGCCGCTACAGTTAAAAGGCGCATACTTAGAAGAGTAGCATAATAAAGGACAGCATTTTTTATTTGAGGACTAGAACCAGTTCTTGTATTTCACTTGATGTGTTCTGATCTGTGTTTTCCATAGAGAAGTTAAGGTTTTAACCTCCTTTTTATTCCCTAATTACATCAAAAAAGACAAGCTCCAGTTGAGAAGTAGCTGTAAATGATAGCTGTTATCCACACAACGACTTGCACCTGGGTGGCTGAGAGCTCAGCTTAAGAAACTCTGGAGAGGCACTGGAGTAACTGCCTATCAAGTTTATTTTATGCTGCAGAGGTACTTCAAAACATAGACTGAAACTTCCGTCCGTGGTCTAGGGTAGAATTTGAAGTCAAGGTAGGTCTTCAACCAAAGAAAGGAACAGTTCTTTAAGACCTTGTTCCTTACAGACTCCAGTATCCTGAGCATGCTTTGCTACTTGAATGGCCTCCTCATCTTCTCCATCGGGGAAAACAGAGAGGGAAGTGACTAAAGATATGAGATACACTCCAGAGAGAAAAACTGTTCATCAGTCAGTAGCCACATGGCAAGTTGCATTGGTGTGCAATATACTGAAGGGTAGAAATACACAGGTACATATTCTCTGGACAGTTGCCCAAATGCCAAAGGCCTAATGACTCAGCAATCCTGTAATTCTAGCACAAATCCCCAGAAAAAAAGTTACAAGTGGAGACATCAGTATTATGCACCACTTTGCCCCCAATAAAGGAGTGCTCCCCATTCATCAGTCAGCATCCAGCACTTGGAAATGTATTAACATGAATAATTTGAGTCAGGATTCAAACCTGTGCTTAGCCATGCCAAGGAACCTGCAATTTTCAAATGGGACAGAACCATGGCAAAACAACCTACCTGAGGGTCAACAAAGCTCCCATGTTCATTTGCACGTGTTTGTCCCCTAAAGACTTGTTCCCCTAAAGACTGCAGATCTCAGTTACAGCAATCCTCTCCAAATGGGAGTTCTCATGAGTCAGAGTCAAGCCAGAACAGTTCTGCTTTCTACTGCTAATCCATACTGGGATTATTAAAGCCAGCAGATCCATGTTTAACACCAAACTATCAATAACTGGAAGAGGTGGGTACTTCCTCATTTGAAAGTCACATCATTTATTTAGGCACTTGATTCCAATACCCAGGTAGGCAAGTTTGGAGCTTTATCCTTAGATCCTTACCTTCATTCTGCCCCCAATTCTAAACATGTCAAAAAACCATACTTGTAAACATAGTTCTATACCTTGATGGAAATTCTGTTGCCTTCCATTAGAAATCCTTCCACGAGGCAGAGCAGTGAGATTCCTCAGGTCAAGGACTCTGGTTTGTTACTCGCTTGTTAACGCAGTACCCAGCACAAACAGGGTCTAGGGCCTGGAAGTGGTACTGCAAAAGATGATAATAGTAGCTTAAGTAAAACCAATCCAAGATAAAACCCAATAAACCATCCTCTGCTCCCCTTAAGAAAATTTGTTTATTCACCCCCTCACAAAGGAGGTTGCCCTATTTATCTGCCCGGAGAGCTCAGACATTCCTTGCATGTGCAGCACAGATGGTCACCACACCACAAAAGGCAGAAAGGCTCACGGTGGACGTGTCTGGTTTCTGGATATACAGAAACCTGGTCAGAGCTGCTGCTCCATCAGGGCTGCTATGCATCCAAAATCCCAAGCAAATACAGAAAGCCATCAATATCCTTCGGACAACATCTCTTAGTGGGAAAGGAGACTGTCCAGGGAAAAGGAGTTGCACTGTGACCTTGGTTGTGAGTCTTAATTCATTAGTGTACATAGACTGTTTTGAGATCCCGAGGTGAGAAGTGCTAAGGAAGCAGAAGTATTATTTATTAAAGCTCAAGGCTCTGTTGTTTCTTTATCCTCAGATACTCTTCATGTCTGTTTTTGCATTCATGGCCATTGCTACTTCAAATCATTTCAGCTGTCTTGATCTTTTCTTTACCAAATGGAATAGCCCCAGGCAGAGGATATGCAGTATCTAGTAGCTCAGATCCTGGGTTTGCTCATTGCAGTTATTTATCTTATTCTTTTCTAATTAATTTACTGTTCTGATCCCAGCCTTGCTCTTCCTTTGATCCAGATATCAAATATGGCTGCTCTCCATGGACAGAAATCTCTCTGACAGTAAGTGCCATTAATATTTTTACTGCCTCATTAAATACATTTCTATGGCGTGTGGAAGGGGTCTGCAAGGTCTGTTTTAGCAAACTGGGTAAAAAAAACATTGCTAATTCTTCTGAAAACTGAAAGGCAGAGCAGTTTGGCAGTAACCATTTTAGTTCCCAAGGTGGGCAATACAAACTGTAATCAAAGAATAAACATGGGTAGCTGAATCAACTGAAACAAAGCAGAGCAGAAAGTTAATTTTGTAACACTCTATGTTCTGTGACACAAACTGTACATAAGTTTTTGTCCTCCTTTAAGAAATTACTGAGTGCAAAACTGTGTTCTATGTAATACATGAAAAAAATCGCTAAACTTGTTCTGGTTTTGGAGGAGTCATTCTAGCTTTCAGAACTTAAAATACATCCCTTTTTTTTCCTTCAAAAATACAGGGTATAAATCTCTGCTTTTTCCTCAGCTTAGTAAAAACATAAATAAACCAGGAAATTAAAGACAAAAAAAAAAAAAAGAGAGAGAGAAAGCTACCTTTTCCACATCCTGTTGTGCCTAAATAGAACATGTTGTACCAGCATGTATGATTTCTCAATAAAATGTATCGCAGACACTTCAAAAGCTGACCATAATCAGGAGAGTTAAGTGAGGAATGTCAGCTTGGATGAGGGATTGTGCTGCTTTTGTTATACATTAGTTAAGCACGAAGGTTTGTGGGTTTTTACTTTATCTTGGATTTTACTGTAGTGTAATTGAACTCTGTTACCTTTGTCAGTTTCCTAAGTGTTCCACTAAGTGCTTGTGTGGATTTGGGTTTAAGGATATTGTAGACAGACCCAGAGGCAATTGAAGTCAGTGGCAGAGGCCTCTACAGAGTTTGGCTAGTCCTCCACTGCGGAAACTAGGTTTTCCTCTCGCTTCTTAATCCCCCTGGGATCAGCTCTCAGACATGTGCAGAAATAAGGATTCACAAACATGAATTTGCTATGGATCCACAGGCAAACTCACACTTACATCAGCAAAACCAGGTTTCACAGAGGAGTGTATTTGTTTGTAGTGGGATCATTCACATTACATTAATTTTATGCATTAAATTCACAGCCTTTACAGGATCAGATCCTTAACAGTAATTCCAGGTTTGGAGTGTCCTGTCAGCTGTGTCTGGCCCCTCCCCATCTTGGACCTCTGTCATTTTCACCAAAGCACAATTGATTTCCTTCAGTTACCTCATCACACCTGAGTCTTCATATAGATACTACAGCAATAAAACCGTAATCTTTGCAGTGGGATGCTTGAACTCCTCAGACAGTGGTATCTCCATGTAACCACACATGATAAACAAATAGTCAACAAATGCACTTCAGTAGATTTTACTACCTCTGAAACAGCCTACATTTCTATAAAAAACATGAGTTTAGGCTTCATGTGTCAGGTTCTGCATCAACACCCCTTTTATAGCCACAGCTCTGACAGGAAAAACCACCCCAAACCCCATTCAAAAACCAGACTCCTCACCCACTGCAGACACATGGGCAGGTATTTCACATCACGGTATCACAATTTCCTTCATGTCTTCACAAGAGAGCACTGCCTGAGTCCGGGGGAAAGGACCTGCAAGCAGGGACCATTTTAACCCTCCCTCTGGGGTGATGTGGAGAGCAGCACTTTACTGAGGGGAAGAGACCTGCTGAGGGGAGACCCACCATGGCGGGAACCCAGCTGAGGGGGAGAGCCTTTCTCCACCATGGCGGGAACACATTTAGGGGGAATCCACTTTGAGGGAGATGCTCTTTGAGGTGAGAGACCTGCTGAGGGGAGACCCATCATGGTGGGAACATCCTGACAGGGAGAAACTTTCTGATGGGAGAGACACACTGAGGGGAGACCCACCACAGCGGGAACCCTCTGAGGGAAAACCCACTGTGGGGGAGACACACTGAGGGGAGACTCACTTGCTGAGGAAGAGACCTGCTAAGGGGAGAGACACTCAAAGGGGAGACCCACAATGGCAGGAACCCCCTGAGCCAGAATCCACTGTGAGGGAGACACACTCGGTGGGGAGAGATCCACCATGGCATCAACTTTCTGAGGGAAGAGACCTGCTAAGGGAATAGACCCACTGAGGGGGTACCCACCATGGCGGGAACCCATTGAGGGTTCATCCACTGTAGGGGAGAGACTTTCTCAGCTGACAGACCTGCTGAGTTCTCTTCCACCATGTGGTAGACTTGCTGAGGAGAGACCTACTTAGAGGAGAGAACTTCTGAGAGAAGACTTGCTGGGGGAAGAGACCCGCTAAGAGGAGAGACACACTGCAGAGAGACCTGCTGAAGTAAGAGACCAGGTAAAAGGACAAACCCACTGAGGGGAGAGACCCTCTGAGAGGATACCCGCTCGGAAAGAGACGCCACGGTGGGGATACCCCATGTGGGAGACCCGCTGAGGTGGACATGACCACCGATGCCTCAGCCCTGCACGCTGACGTCACCCGGAGGAGCTGCTGCAGCAGAGCTGGCTGGTGGCTTGGGGGCAATTTTGGGCGCTTGTGGTTGTTTGTTTGTGGGGTCTCTGTCCCCTGGCGGGGCACGGCGGAGGGCACGGGCGACACCCCGCTCCAGGAACACGACAGCCCAGTCCCAGTCCCGGGCCCACCTGGGCCCCCTCAGCACCCGCGATGGGGCCCAGCGCCCCGGGGCGGCGCGGCGCGAGCAGCAGCGCCGCCTGCCGGGCAGGGCGGGGACCCTCCCTGCCCTCGGTCCCTCCCGGGCCCGTCTGTGCCCGCTTCCCCCCGGTTCCCCCGCACCGCTCCGCTCCGCCCCGCCCGGCTCCGTCTGTCTGCAGCGCGGCCGCAGCTGCCGGCACAGATACGGTGTCGGCGGGCCGGGGAAAGCGCGGAAACACCTGTTTCCAACATGGGGAAGGTGGGGAGGGAGCCCGCGGCGGGGCCGGGCAGCGCCGCTCGCTCTCCCTCCCCTCCCGCCGGCTGTAACCCGGCCGTTCAGCCCGCGGGATCGCCTTTCAGAAAGATCGCATTCCGTTTTTACACGTTCGGCTGAAAAACGCGTCTCGACCCTCTCCTCATGTGTTGTTTTTTTCCAACGTGTCCGTTCCAGGGGGTGGTGGTGGGTGGGGGGCACGCTCGTGGCTGAGGCGGTGGCGGCACCGATGGACCTCAGGGTTCCGACAGCCCCGGGGCCACCGAGCCACCCGGGGGCTCCGATCGAGCCGGCCCGTGCGGGGTCTGGGGTCGCGGCTGCGGGGCCGGGCAGGGCCGGGCAGGGGCCCGGGGCTGCCGGCGGTGCGGGAGTGGGTGCGTGCGGGGGCTTCATGATTTCATCGTCAGCTGGCGGGGACCTGCCAAGAGCTGTTATGCCTCACTGCGATGTGTAGCTTTTTCCTGCCATTTTTTTCATAATAAAAGAGGGAGTGAAGCGGGCCCTTTTTTTTTTTTTTTTTTAAGGAAAAAAAAAGAAGCCAAATGGATCAGAGAAGGGGGTGGGGGGGGGTGGAAAGCAATAGCCAAAGGGGATGCCAGTGAGGTGTGGCTTGCATTTAAATATCCAATATGTCAATGTAAGGGGAGTGTGTACGTATATAAAGTGCAGTTCGCATCCGACGGCGGGACACTGGATCCAGCGATGGGAGGCGCGGGCGGCGCGGGGCCGGGCCGGGGCCGGCAGCGCGGGGCCGGGCGGCCGCAGCCCGCGCTCTGAGCGGCCGCTCTGCCCGCGCCCCCGGGGCCGCTCCGCTCCGCGCCCATGGCAGAGGTGGGCGGCTTCCTGGGCGCGCTGGACCCCGACCTGCACGGCTTTCCCCCCGCGCTGGGCGCCGGGCTGCCCCTCGCCGACTCCCCCGGCTTCCTCAACGAGCGCCTGGGGCAGATCGAGGGGCGGCTGCAGCGGGGCTCCCCCACCGACTTCGCTCACCTCAAGGGCATCCTGCGGCGGCGGCAGCTCTACTGCCGCACCGGCTTCCACCTGGAGATCTTCCCCAACGGCACGGTGCAGGGCACCCGGCAGGACCACAGCCGCTTCGGTAAGGGACCGGGGGGGTGCCCGGCCGGGCCGGGAGCAGGTGCCCCGCGCGTACAGCTAATTACCCCGCTAATATAAATCATCCCGGGACGGATATAATTGGCCTCCTAAATAAATGCGCTCACTCCCCAGCAATGCGGGAGTTTTTATTTCCAATTTCCTACTCTCCCGGCGCTCAGCGTTTCTGCAGGTGCACTAAAACGTGCCTTCGCAAGGGAGAAAAAAAGAAAAAATAAAATAAAAATTAAATAAAGAAAAAAAAAAAAAAGAGGACGGTGACCAGCTCTAGCTGTGCCTCTAAAGTTAGTGGTGAGGGAGGCAAAACAGAGACGTTCCTGGTTGGAATTTCTTGGAAATTCCTATGTTGGAAAAAGAAATTCCTCGCTTTTTTTTCAGTTGTTTCTCTCTTTTTCTTTTACTCCTCCTTCTTTTTGGCCTCTGCAGATACTTGTGAGCTGCTTTCTTTTACATCATGCATGACTTTGATTAGAAGAGCTTCTCCCCAAAGCGGGCAGGGATCAGTTGGCTGGAGGGGTGTCAGGAGCTGGGTTTGGGAAGGTTGTTGGAAAGGAAAGGGGGAAGCTGAAGAGGGGAAAAACACTTAGGGGACCTCAGAAAGAAGATGGAACAATAGGCAGAGCACCGTGGACTTTACCTTGCCGCCCAGGATACAGCTGGAAGACTGCAGTGCCTGTATCAGTGGCACACAAGAGCAGGGACCTCTAATGAGACTATATGTAATCTTCAAAAAATGCATCCCAAGCCGCAGGCGAAAGAGTCCAGTCAGTTTGAGCACAGCTAAGAGAAATTCCCGCTACTCCCGCATCTAGTGCAGGTGTCTGTATAAGCTATCAACAAGTCCCATGCCAGTGATCTCAGCTATGTTGTCAACAGGTTGCAAGACGTGCTTGCAAGACTTTTTATAGTTTTCAAGTGATTTAACTCCTCAGTGAAAGGAATTCTTTTTTTGCCTTTACTTGTTTGCAACCAGTCAGTTCTGATACTCTAGGAAGTGCTTCTGCTGCTATTGTTGGAGGTGTAAGGCAGGTTTTTGGAACAACTGGGGAAGCTTATCTCCACACCGCGCTTTCCATAAACACCAGGTGTGTGCATGGCATGTCCCTGCCTAAATCAACAAGAAAGTCATAACCTGCGGGTCAGAGTCAGGTACTAATATGCTCATGGGGCAAGCATTCTTTAATTACCTCCTGAAAACACCCATCTTTTAACGTTTCACACTGCAATACGCAATGGGTTTCCACATTCAAAGAGTTGAAAGCAAACCCATTGCATCTGGTTGGTTTTAGTTCAAGCTGCCACGTAGTGTTTCTAGTCTATCAGTTCTTTTTCTTTACCTTTGTACAACTAACAGCCAGTTTCAAAGGGCAACATTTGTCTCAGGTCCATTTTTTATAAAGATTGAGTAAAACAAGCGTATTTTCAAACTTGGAAAAAACATGTTAAACATGCTAAAACTTTTCATGAATTTTGCACACTGAAGCCTAAGTCACAGAGTGCTTCCAATAAATCGAAACATTGGCATTCCCTAAGTGTTTTAGCAGTCCACATCCAGCTCCGTAAACTAGACCAGACTTCAGATATTATAGTTTTCTGCTTCAGGGTTTTCCCAGAGGCAGTGTAAAATAAATAGTTATTTGTTGTAATTGCAAGACAAAGCCCCAAAGGATTAGACTGGAATCCTTGCATTCAGATCAAGTTGGACTAAGCCTTGCTTCAGCAGAGACTCAAAGCAATAACGTATTGGCACACAGTATTCACCATCTGCGTTCAGTAGCCATGAATATTTAAATTCCAGTGTCCCTGGTATGGTTCATATTAGGATGTCATGTATCAATGCATTCCTAAATTTTGCATGCAACAGTCAGAAAGGAGTGACTTATAACAGGAGTAGGCAGCCTGAGTGATGCTGGGGACTCCAAAACTGTGGTGAGGGATGCAGAGGTAGACAAGGGGTTCAGGGAAGCAGTTTAAAGCTGCCTTAAATCTTGGGGCATCTGGAGAAATACTTAGAAATCCAGGATCAAGGCCATGTGGCTGGAAGGTGCTCCCTGGTGTCATGAGCAGATAATTAAGATGCTCCATGGATGGCTGCAATGCCACAGCCGAGGCACGTGTCCAGCTGCAGGTGGGATGTAGGGTAAAACCAGACTTGGCATCCCCAGTTCTTGATTTGGAAGGGATTCAGGAATAGACAGGCAGTATCTGCACCCTCCCATGTGCAGCCATCCCAAAAGCTACCAGATGTGCAAGACATCCACATCTTCCAGAGAGGAAAATAGCCAAAGCCCTGCTGATGCAGAACAGAGTCCCAAGGTCCCAGAAGTGAGGATTAAAGGGAGAGATTCTTTTGTACCACAGCATTTGGGAGTATGACTGTAGGACACAGGGGAGGCACTGGCATCATCCATCCACACTGCCTGAGCAATCACAGGAACTACTGCTTCTCATCTGTCAAGGATTGGAGCTTTCCTAAATCACACCTGTCTTCTGGAATGTGATATTTTATACTTGTAAAAACACAGATTCTTGCAAGAACAATGGAGCGCAGCTTATTTTTCCTAGAGGAGGTTTAACGCATAATGTGGCAAAGCCCTCTAGGTTTGTTGGAAGAAAGCTCATTCTCACACTACAGAAGTGCCCAAATTCACTCTCTGAACTGGCAGCTCTGGCAAAGTCACTCCCAAAAGAATAAAGTGTTTTCCAAAATATATCTCTCTCACTGCATCTGCTCAGAACCTTCCTCTACAAAGAAATAAAGGATGATGAAAATCTGGAGGGGGTCTGGACTGACATTAGCACCCCTATGACAATCCTTCTCAGAATGAAACTGAGAGAAATTTGCCAGGAAAATCCCTGCCAGGAGGAACTGCTCCTTTTCTGCCTCACATCTCTTTTACAGCAGCATTAAACAAGTGAACCCAATGGTGCTACTCACTGCAGTGGAGGACAGAAAGAGGTCTTGAGGTTGCACTGCAGACGAATAAAGGCAGAAAATGAAGCTCTTCTCAGGTACAAACCTGCTCATGGATCTGTTACACAGACTCCTAGAGAAGCTGCTGAGACCTCCAGAGAAAGTTTTGCTGTAATTTTGACATTCAGACCATCGTGCACCTGTTGCTGAACAGTTGTTGAGGTTTTTGGCTGAAGCTTTAGATTTGTAGCCATTAATACAACATCTGATGTTTCTGTACCCCAGCTCCTGAATACAGTCATGTAAGAAGAGACAGGTGCAGGGAGCTGAATTGTTCTTTGAGGGATGGTTTAGAGTAAGGCGAGAGTGTGTGGGTCCAGCCATGGCAAAGCTCAGGAGATTATTCAGTTCTTTGGTGGTAAATTAATCCAGTCAGAGTCTTAATCAAATCTCCCCAAGTCTTATCTGGAAAGGCTCAAGGAACAAAGAGAATGAATAATCAAAGTGAGGAGAAAAAAAAGAGGCAAGTCCTGGGAGAAAGAAAAGAAGAAAGCAAAAGAAAAAAACAAAAGCATGTTCTACCACAAAAACACACCGCTACAATTGGAAAGAGAATTCTTGAGCTGGCCCCAGTGGCCACTCCCTGTGCTGCTGGAGATCAGATGTACGAAGCTGCAATTTTGTCTAGAATTGGAGTGAGCTAAGGACAGGATGGATATCCGCCCACATATTTTCAGCCTTCACTCTGTCTCCTGACTTTTGTGGGCTCAAGTTACATTCTTAATGCTCTTTCAACATAGTCATCTTCCATGCATGTCTCCAAGTGCCACTCAGAGATCAAAAAAGGGGAATACTACAAGAGATGTTGTCAGAAGAGATTGTCATGGGCACACCTTGGAAGAAACTTCATTTGCAAAACCCATATCTACCCAACCTGCACCAGGTGAGGGATGTCTCACCTTCCCAATCAGAGAGGGAAGATGCTGATGCTGCTCCTGGCTTGGTTCTTACCAGGTCTTTGGAGACGTGGATTCACATGGCTCATACAGAGCATGCTTGTGGGCATACTCGAGAAAAGATCTGGGTTCCCCTGCCTTAGACATCCCTCAGTTTCTCATCAGAACCAGCAACATTTTCCTACTACCCAGAAGTGACAGGAGACAAAAAAAGTGCTGATGCTGAGGACTGTGTCTATACCTATAGGAAGGTCCATCTACCATTCCCCAGGTACCTGATAAGTTTCACTTGAATGTTCCCTTGTCTCTAGCCTGGGGAAGACTCCCCCATTCCTGGGTGTATCTCTGTACTCCTGTTTTACTTTTTACACTCCCTGTAGTTGTCCATCTTCCTTCACTCCCTCCTTTTCAAAGAGTGACTGTGGTAATTTCTGGTCTCTGGATGGGAAAAAGCACTCAGCAGTTCAGTAACTCCCTCGTGTCAGAACTGGTGGGTAGTGAAGGGAGGAAACCACCCCTCATCCTGCACCTCTCTCCTCCCTGTTTGGGATTCTTTTCAGCTAAGAAACCACAACAACTACTGAGGAGAGCAGAGCCAGGGTCTGCGCCTGTCTGGCTTGGAAGGGCTACCTTCCCTGCCTGTGCTGCCTGTTCCTGGTGTTTCTGCAGGCAGGATGTGTCCCCAGGCCAGGATGTGTAGCTGGGCATATTTCAGCCTGTAGAATGTCTGCTCTGGTCCATAAAGTGCATTTTGTGATGTTTGCTTCCCTGTTTGTCTCCAGGACTTGCCACTCCCAAATGCATATTTCATCTCCCCTAGCACCCGCTGGTTTCAGGGAGGGCTGGATTAGATGCACAAGCCCCAGAGTAGGCAGGGGAAAAGGAGGACAGAAGGTCTGATGGAAGGTAGGAATTCCTGCAGCCAGCTTAGCTGCCAGCACCTGATGATGAGTCTGTGCTGCACGAAGGGGGACAGGGGTGTCCCATCACCATCTGGTCTGTCCCATCTTTAGGCAGTGAAGCGGTGTCGTCTGAGAGTTGTCACATCCATGCTCCAGGCTGAGGGCTGACCCAGAGCTGTGGCTGCCACTGAAGTCAGCTGGCTCAGGTGGCCGCTGGTCACGCGGTGGTTTTAAACCAGGGCAATACTTTTAAGAGGAGCTCTGGGAGGTAACCTGATCAGAGCATCAACTGCCCAGGGCTGGATGTTTTGGGAGCTATATTAGGAGAGCTGGAGCCACGCTAAAGGTTAGAGCAACTTTCTTCTCCAGTCAATGGAGACATGCGGTCATCAGATGAGATGAGGAAAACCCTCTTCCTTCTGCCTCCCAGCTAAGTAATCCTGCACTGGACACTGGCAAAACTGCCCATGACCTCTAGCTAGGTAGTGTGTGGAATCCATAATAACACAGTTCCACCACTGCCTTCAGGAAGTCTTCCTGGGAAGTTTGAAGGTCCTCACCACTTCAGGTGTTGGGTAGGGGCTGTTTGTTTTTAAGTGCTTCACCAAAGGTTCTGTTACAAGTCTTTCCCCCATTGAAACAGCTGCTGGCCATGGGGGTGCAGCAGCCAGACCCCGCTCTTTCTTTCCAGAGGAAATAAGGCTGCCCCTCATTTTTAAAGTGTCTTACACCATCATAGCAGGCTGCAGCCTGTGGGTAAAACAGTTGCTCTTGCAGGGCTGGGCCTGGCTGGGACAGATGCTGCTGGACTGGGAAGAGGCAGGCAGGAGGTTGGGACAGGCAGCAGGGCATAGGGGGCAGGAAGAGGGTTCTGGCAGTACTGGTGGCAGGGGATGACAGAGAAAGGACTGGCAGTGCCATGGCTCCAAATGCTGCAGAGGAAATGCATTTCTATCTGTGTGCTTTGAAGCTGGATTTTATCCCTATGGCTTGTATATACATTTCAGGTTGGCAAGTATCCCACTGGAGTGCCAGGATGAGGATGGTCCTCACAGACATCTCTTCTAGTGCTTTTCACTTCTTTTTACTGAACCCATGACTTTAAAACCTGTGGGACAATAATCTTATTGCAGAAGACAAAATGGCACTCCTTTTGGTGAAGAATAAAACCCAGCATGGTAACAGCCTTCTGACATTTCTAGTGGCTAGGCACAAGTTTCTACATCTGTCTTCTTGGTGATAATTACGAAAAAAATCCAAACCCAAACCAACAAAACCTTGCAAAGCTTTTCTCATTAGCAAAGGTAATCCCTCTTGGGCAACTCAAATTCACAATGCTGGGGAGAAGCCCAGACTGGAAACCAGAAAATTGCACGCAGATGGGACTATAGAGTTAAGAACTGTATTGTTACTGGGAATGGCTGGTTTGTTTTTGTTGCTGGAGCCTGCTGGTGTTTTTTTCCTCTGGATGATTTGCAGTTCTTTTCTTTTTTAGGGATTTTGGAGTTTATTAGCCTGGCAGTGGGGCTGGTGAGCATCCGTGGGGTGGACTCCGGACTCTACCTCGGCATGAATGAGAGAGGCGAGCTCTATGGGTCGGTAAGTTCAGGCTGGGCTGATTCCAGCACTGCAGCCTGTGGCCTCAGCCATGTCACAAGCTGCTCTGTCACAGGTCCCCCACCTTCTTGGGGTGACACTGATCTCCATCCTACCCTTGATGCCACTGCTGTTATAGCATAAATGATATATAGGAATTGGGTTTGAGGGAGGATTCACTCCTGCTGTGAGAGCCCACAGTGGTACCCAGCCCCCAGACATCACACTGAGGTTTTGCCTTTCAGACATGGTGTGGCAGTGGCCAGGTAAAGGCAAGGGGACATTTAGCATAAAGCCAGGAAATGCTGATGTGTTTTCACAGCCTGAGTAACACAGCAGTTGTATTCTCCGTGTGGTCAGGTCTGCACCTATCTGCAGGTCTTATCTTTGTATTATGGCTCTTTAACCAACAAAAGCTGAAATTGTGGCCTGAGTGTTATTGTGAAATTCTCTGTGACTCCTTTTAGAAGTTTAGGGCTGCTGTTCATGATTTCCTAGAAGTGCCCTTTTCATGCTAAAATTTTCCTCTGTTTTGACAAAAAACCCCAAGTGTAAACTCATTAAGTGTTATGACTTGCAGTCAAAATGCCAGGTCTTAACAGCTGGGCAGAGGTGCTTCCTACAGGTTAATTTAACTCAATTCCTAATTATTTAGCTCAATTAAGGGTGGATCATAAAATAAAATGAAATGAAATAAAGCAGTTTTAAACCAAAGCAGAAGGCACTACTTCCTCTCGCCATCAGATAAGTCTCAGAGTACAAGTTAAAACTCATGTACTCTGCATACACAGAAGCTGTGAGAAAACCTTTGATTAGCAAACAGTAAACCATGAATTTGGCTCCTTTTTCCTTGTCCCATTTCCACCTGAGACTGCCAAAGACCCTTACACCATTTAAGATGCAGTTGCTGATGTTTATCTGAGGTAGTTGCCCAGAGAAGCTGTGGCTGCCCCATCCCTGGAAGTGTCCAAGACCAGGTTGGATGGGGCTTGGAGCAACCTGGGATAGTGGAAGGTGTCCCTGCCCATGGCAGGGGGTAGAACTGGATGACCTTTGGGGTCCCTTCCAACCCAAACCTCTCTGTGATTCTCTGATCATCAAATACTGCATGCACCAGTAACTGTTCTTTTCCCACCTCATTTCTGTAACAGCTTCTACCCTGCACAGCAGTTAAATGCAGAGACAGTGGTTAAATTGCAAATGTACAACACAGAAAAAAGAAAAATCACCAGGATTCCATAAAACACAAAATCTCCTGAAGCACACTTCAGAAAGCAGGGCTGGAGCAGCATGTCTCCTGTCAAACCCTAAGGCTGCTCAGCAGCTCCTGCAATTGTAGTTTTCACTCGTGCCTGCTGGAGAATGTGAGCCCATGTATTGCCCCCTTTGCCTTCAAACCCTGCAGCTCTGATTGTGAATCAAGTTTCATGATGGGTTAATTAAATTCTAGAGCCCGTGTTCATGTTACAACACAGAAACAAAAATAGGGTAGCATTTTACAGCACTGAATCTGGAACCAGGATTGACCTGAAGATAGTCGTGGGAGCTGTCCCTGCCCATGGCAGGGGGTTGGAATGAGGTGATCTTTAAGGTTGTTTCCAACCAAACCATTCTGGGATCTTGTGCACCAGGCAGGACACTACAGGGACACAGTCAAAAGGCTGCTCCAAACTGTGCCGGCGTCACGAGCCAGGTCCCCAAATTACCCTGGAGTTTTAAAATCTGGGACACGTGGGTTGTACAATGATGGCTTTTCTAACTCAAAAGCCACTACAGTATTCTTAATTAAAGGTCCATAAAACAGTGCCTGACAACAGCATTAACATTACAATGGTATTTTGGGAGATCACAGTACAGCAGTATTTTTAAATTTTCAGCAAGTTTATTTTTTCCCTCTGTGCCAACTTTGCCTGATGCCTGTGTTGATGCAGCCAGAGCCAGCCATCCCCACAGCGACACGTGGAGTCCCCTCGGGACACAGAGCTTTTCCGCCTGTCCCTGTTGACCTCGTGCCAACATTTCTGTAAAGCTTCCCAACGATTTCAGAAATGCCACTAATACTTTGGGCAGCAGAAGTCATGGGCAGCACCTTGCCTGCTGCCTGGATGGTGTCAGGTTCAGTGGGGACATCCCAGGGCTTGGAAAGGAATAAATCACTCCTTGCAGAGTCACCCCAGACTCTCCAAACATTTTCCACAAACACTGTACTCCAAACTGCCTACTGCAGCACAGGGGAATGGGGGCAAAGCAACAGCCAGAGTTCAGCCAGTCATCAGGTTCCAACATATTCCAAGTAGATGGCATCCGAGAGGAGGGAAAAAACCCAGCCTGTATTTATTGACAGATCTGGGAAGAGAAGTCCGTGGTTCCCTGGGTCTCAGATGGCCAGGGCTGCGGCCTAGGACTTTTCGAGGGCTCACAACTCACCTCAGGCTTTATTTAATTAGCAGCAAAACATTGAAAACAGGTTCTGAGCACAGGTGAGCTCCTGGATTGTGTTACAAAACACATCTACTGTGGGCGCTAACATTTACTGAGCACTCTGTGTGCCGAGGAGGGGACACATTCCCTGCCCGGATAGTTTACAGTGGAGGGACACTGGGTGTAATATTAGAGCCCTCTACATTTGCAGACTGCCCTTCAGCTGAAAGGGCTCCCAGTCACCCTGCAGTACCCTGATGGGATGGGATGGGATGGCTGGACCCTCTGCAACAGCACAGCAGTGCTGGCAAAGCCATCTGTGTCCTCATGGGGCAGGGGGACAGCCCTGCTGCCCACTGCAGCTGGGTACATCCCTGTAGCTGGCACATGGAGATGGGAGAGAGAGGGAAGGAGCACTGGACATGAACTAAAAGTCCATCAGCAAACAGCCACTGCCAACAGCCCCCAGCTGTAAGGGCTGGATGGACAGGCTGGCTGTGGGCATGGTGACACCAGTGCCATCTGTCCCCCCATGCCAGCATGGGATGCACCAGCCACACACCCTCATCACATCACCTGTCACCACCCTAAATCTTCCCTGGGGTCTGACATCCCACATCCCTCTAGGTCTTGTTACAGCCTCCCATCACGGCTCACTGGCACTCCAGCAGGTGGAACCCTGAGGAATGCTTTCATTCCCATCTCAGCGCATTCAGCTGTGTGCCCTGAACTTCCAAAGCAGTTCTTGCTCCTGTTTTCCTGTTTAGACCCCTCAGATGTGCTGCCTGCTGCTTCTCCCATCCAAAAGAGGCGATCTGGGCTGCGTGATACCTTGGAGGGCACTGCTACAGGGGGACATGTCCCTGCCTGGCAGCACGGCCACCCAGTGAGTTCAGACTCACACCTGGACATGTCTGGAGCTTTGCCATGTGCCTGTCTAATTTATTCATGGGGCATCTTTGCAAAATCCACACCCACCTTCTCCTGCTTTTGTCTCCTTCTTCCTCCAACTCCAAAGCTCCTTGGGTCTTGACTTGTGCCCATTTCCAGCTCTCATCCAGGGGAAGCATCCCCAGCAGCACAGTCCCCGTCCTCAGGGGAGCCAGGAGAAGGCAGCTGCGAAAATGCTAGAAAAATAAAGTAAGGAAGGTTGACAATGTTTCCTATTTTACCTTTTTGACGCGAGTGTCTCTTTGTTTCCCTGCTGCGCTGCCCACGGCAGAAGAAGCTCACCCGGGAGTGCGTTTTCCGCGAGCAGTTTGAGGAGAACTGGTACAACACGTACGCCTCGACCCTGTACAAGCACCCCGACTCGGAGCGCCAGTACTACGTGGCCCTCAACAAGGACGGCTCCCCCCGTGAGGGGTACAGGACTAAGAGACACCAGAAATTCACCCACTTCTTACCCCGGCCTGTGGACCCTGCCAAAATCCCTGCCATGTACAGAGACCTCTTCCACTACAGGTGATGGTTCCTGCAGTGTCAGTGTACATACTTGGGCTCCCAAGCTTTTTCCCAGAGCACTCTATTAATAGTCATTCCATCATTCCTGTAAGCGTAGATGACCTAGGGAAGCACTTACATTGAATTCAGACACTGCTGTTCCTCCTTGTTTCCAGTGTATATCAAACCTGGGTTATTTATGGGGCAGGGCGGGGGTAGGGGAAGGGAGGGAACCCTACATTTAATCTTCCATTTTCATTCACTTTCATTACCTGGTTGCTACAAGAGAGGCTGAATATTCAATGTTATAGTTGCTTAAAGGAACGAGTAGGTGAGCAAACCTGATCATTGGGGAAAAGAAAGTCCCAAAACAACAAAAAAATGAAGAGAAGAAAAGATAACAAAGACCACAGAACTGCTGCAGATGCTGCTGCTGAGCTGGGTTAGCTCCCTGCTAAGGAAAAGCCTTTGAGTGGTGCCCTGCTTAAGCAGCCCAGGAGTTTGCTACATGGATGATGCTCCATGGACCAGTCCTGATGTGCAGGGTTCTTCCTGCTGTTGGGGTGGGAATGGGGTGAGGAACATTATTCAGATGTAAGCATGGATACTGTGCATAAGGACAAAACTATTTATAAAATGTATATGATATTTATTTTATATATTTATTTATTTCAAAATAATTTTATTTTTAATGAGAGATGCTATGACCGGATTTTCATCAGGAAGAATAAGGTCCTACTGAACCAGGAAAAAAAAAATGAGTTTTAAGAGCTTATTGGCAATAAAATTGTCTTTATATTGTAGATTTCTTGCTAGCCCTTTTTTTTGGCACTCTTCAACAACTAACCCAGTATTTCCCCAGCAATATGAACATTAAATCCACCTCTAAAAGGGCTTTGTACAATAAAGATCAATTACCTACGCCCCAAACTCCTGCAGAAGGATGACATCAAATTACAGGTCTGGGAAGCACCAGCTCAGCTCTTGGCAGGAGTCGTGGGCAGCTCAGTCTCCTTGGGGTGTGGTGCATCCCCGTGGATTTACTGTCCTGTTCTAAACCAAGAGGACAAACATTTGGAGCATCTGCTGTGTTTTGGATGGACCCATCATTCCTGCAATAAAACCAGCACACCTCACATGAGGTTTACCTGCAGCACCATGAAAAATCGGTGGAGAAAAAGAAAGCAACAACAGCAATTTTAAACCCCCTCACTTTTAGGCAATTACCGTGGATGAGGATCATCCCTGCAGGCAGTGCTTGGATGTTTGTGGCTGTGTGGCATTTTCCTCTGCAGAAGCTGCCTGGTCACACAGTTCTGTCACCTTTCCTCTGCCTCCAGCTGGGCTCAGCAAACCTGGTGACATTTGGCAGCCCTGAGCCAATCCCATATTCCCATCTGGTGCCCAACAGTGCCAGGGAAACACAGCCCTCCTCCAGTCAGGCCAGGCCAGGGACGCTCATGGGGGAGGCTTGGCTGGGCCAGCACAGGCCCTCAGTGCCACTTGTGCCACATGTCTGTCCTTGCTGCCTGCTTGGGATGTCACAGACGTGCAGGGAAAGCTTCCAGCAATGATGCCAGTGTATGTTTTGTTCCCTGTGATCAGCAGAGAGATTTCAGCACACGGTGGGAGCAGGAGTGTGTGGTTGCAGAGGCACTCTGCAGCAGGAGGAGAGGCTGACAGCAAACAGGGTTCTCTGGAGTGTGCAAAAACCTGAACAACTACAGCTGTGGTGGCTTTGGGTTTTCCTTATCACAACTGTTTGTTCACAGTGTTGTTTCTTAACCTCTTCCTTGCAAAACAGTCATGGTAAAACCTCAGCTCCTTCATCTTCAGCCTGTGAATTCCCAGGACACTTTCACTGACCTACAGATGATCCACACCAGCTTCTCTGTGAGCTACATCACTGGTGGAGCAGCAGCCCTAGTGCCCAGCTCTGCTCCCCACTGTCTCTCGCCCTCTCTGCCACCTCCCATGTCCCTGCCATGTCCCTTCGCTGTCCCAGCAGGTCCAGCAGCCACCAGACGACAGGCTGGGGTTGGCAATGAGGAGATTACAGGAGCTTTACCTTCAATGATCCAGACATGAAGGAATTTAATCCCGTGTTTGAAATAAAAAGAGTTTATTTAGCTTCTTCCTCTGAGTCACTGCCGAAACATCTCATCCCCGGCTGCTGTGTCGGGAGCTCGATCGCTCACGAGACCGTGTCCTCAGGTGCACTTTTGACCTTCCCCTGCATGAAGGGAAATCCCTCAGCCCTGGAGCCTCGCTCTGTCCCCCGGGATGGTCCTGCTCCCTCCAGCCAGGGCTTTCCGTGGTGCTTGAAGATAAATCTGGTGGTTAAGATCCTGCTCCTTTTCAAAATGAAGGTCAAAACCTGATCTCAGCAATGCCAAGTACATTTTTTACCAGCTCCAAAGGGAGATGATTTGGCCCATGGGGACAACACTGGACTTGTTCTTCTGATACCCAACTCAAAGAGCTGCTGCAGCAGAGCCTCCAGCCACAAAGGGACACACAGGTGCCAGGGATGCTGTAAAACACCTTTTGAGGATCTGGGTTCAAAAAACTTATAGTGCCTAAAAGCAAAATCCACAAAGAATTTGCTGGAAACCCCTTGGTAAAGGCTGGTGTCCTGTCCTGTGTGGGGCGTTCATTAAATGGGGAATTCAGCACTGCTAAATCCCACCCAAATGGTTCTTTCACAGGAATTGACTGTGTTTGGTTCTGGTTCAACAAAGCATCTGAAGATGTGAGTGACCTGGGAGCTGAACAGCAGCAGAGGGACCCACCACAGATGCTGGGTGTGCTCTGAGTGGCACAGGAGGGGGCTGTGATGCACAGGGGGTTTGTGTGGACACACTCACCTCTCCACCCCATCCGATCTCCCTTGGTCCGTCTGTTACTCCACCTGGAGATGCCAACTGCTCCTTCGGCTTGGAGATGTTACAGGGCTGGCAGATGGACCCTGCTAGGAAAGTTTGAGAGGAAAATAGGTTTGGGTTGCTTCAACCTGAGAGAATCTTCCAAGTCAGCAAAAGCAAACAGTGTTAGTTTGGGGTCTCAGCTCATGTAGATTCCATGTGATTCAGAGTCACAACAGCCAACTGGAAAACCTCTCAAAGGGGAGGCAAAAGCTGGTGCAGGGGTGGCTGTGATCCCCAGAAACCCTACTGTGCCCCCAACCCCAGAGCTGTTCTACACAGAAGACTGTGGGTCTGGAAACACCACAGCAAAGGGGACAAAAGGCATCTCTTTCAACCCTTCTCCTTCCACCTGAGAGGGGTGGGCCTATTCTGTGGGAAACATTATCCCGGGACAGCTGTGCAGAGCAGGAGAGAGGAGGTTCCAGAAAAGAGGTGGGAAAGTGCTGGAGTCTCACTATGGAAGGTGCAGAAACAGAGGGGAGCTGCCTGTGAGAGGCCAACGTGGAGCCAAGCACAGCAGGAAGTGCCCTTCTCCCTGGCTTTGGCTCGTGATCCAAGGCACAGGGATGGATTCAGTGGATTGTCTGGAGACGTACCAGTGGCAACATACACATGTTCTCATGGACATCCCCATGGAGACCCTGCTGCCTGTGGGGAGCTCTTCTGGGTGGAATGCATGGCTTAGGGCTCCTTTCTCCAAGGCGGGAAAGGAGAGGAGGCCCCAAAGACTCACCTCCTGTGGAGAGAGCGATGGAGATCCCAAAACTGTAGAGGGAATCCAGAAACTCAGTGCTGGAAGGCAATGAAGGTGTCCTGGTGTTGTCCCAGCTGGCTGGACATCCAGAGAGATGTGCTGCAGCTGCCAGACTGTGCCCGAGAGGTTCTTGGAAGGGCATCCAGGGATGGACCATTCCTGAAGGAGAAAGGCTGAAATTCCTGTTGATGTGGAGACAAAGACATCTGCACCCCTTGGGATACTGCTGGTTATTGCTTTTTCCAAAGCAAGGAACTGCCTGAGAGCCCCTGAATTCTCATCATGGAAAACACCAAGGGCATCACCTCGTACCTGCTCTGGGTTTGAGCAGGAGCCCTGGGAAGCTAATTCCAAGGCTTCTCAGGCTCTTCCCTCACTGTGCCACAAGGTATTTGGCACCAAGATGCCACCGAGCAGGGCAGGTCACCACATCAGACGTGGCCAGGGCACGTGTCCTCTGCTGCTGCTGCTCGTGGGCATCAGTGAGAATCCAGAGAAAGGAGCAACACCACACTGTGCAACTGAATTCCTAAAGCAGCTGTTGTGGCTGGATCTGGCTTTGAGGAATGCCTCAGGTATCAGTTACCATCTCACTCGTTCTCAAGCAATTTTTGTGCACACACAAGGCCAGGGTGGTGTTCAAGATCAGACCTTGGCTGAGGACAGACCTAAGGGGTGACGCCACCTCCCCCTGCACCCACCTTCCCTGAGCCCCTGCCCTTCTCCAGGGCAGTATCCCCACGCCAGGCCACAGGCCCTTCCCAACACTCTCCTCCAGTGACCCCCAAGCCACCTCATCCCTGGGGAAAGCAGGAACAGAGCTGTGGCTGGATGAAAAGGTCACACACAGGATGAACCACTCACCCCAGCCACACACAGCAGGGCAGGAGCTTCTCCAGACCCCTTAACAGCAGCACAGCTTTCCCAGAGATGCACTGGGAATTCTGCTGGTGCTCTGTCCCAGGCCACGTCCCCAAGGTGGGTTCTACAGCACAGAGGGTGCACAGGGGGTTATTTGACACCTGAGCAGGTCTGGGAAGTTCAGACACTGCGTGATTACTGGAGCTGCTGCTGCAACACCAGCATTTTTCCATACTCCTCCAGCTGGGAACATTTAGGACATTTGGCTTTCCATAAACATTGAAAATCTATCCAACTTCAAAACTATTTTTTGCTTGAACTGATGAATTTAGTTTAATTTACTGTGCACAGAGCGGTTCTGCTTTTAACATAAAGGCAAAAGCTGCTCAAGGTGGGCACAGCTGACACAGCAACAGTGCTGGTCAGTGCTGGGGCACCTCAGCACAACATTCTGGACACGGGACTTGTTCCAGGACACTTCCCAGCCCAACACAGACAGCCACATCCAGCCTGAGCTGCCCACTGCCCTCCATCAGTGCTCAGCCAAGTTAAAAGTCGCAGGGATATTTAAAAACATGCTGCCCACAGGGCCCCTTGGAGCACAACTCCAGTATCTTCACCCCAGACACCATTTCCACCTCCCTCAGCTTCACCAAGACCAGCTGTGCCCCTGAGCAGCCCCAGCACTGCCAGGGAACAAGCAGAGGGCACATTTAAACACAATTATTACACTTTTCTTTGCCTAGGAAAGGGGGTGTCTTGCCCAACAGGTGGAATTTTGTAACTAAGGAAGGGAGAAGTACAATTACGAGGTTAAAATATGGCAGCATGTTATTCTGATTTGACTAAGCAGAACTTCACCTCACTTTTAACCATCTCATTGCTGGATAACTCACTTCATTTTTAACAGACAGACTGGCAGAAGCTGCTATTAATTAATGTAATTTGAAAATCTGGACCACAACTATTTTCCCTAAATGTAAATCAATGGTTACATCCACTGAAGTCTTTGTAGAAAACAGTAAAAGCTTCAACTCACAGCACAGTTCTTCAAAGCCACGTTCCCAGGCTGAATCCCTGTGGAGTTAACGCTGGACTGTGAATGTAGCACAAGGCACGTTGATGTATTTTGGTCACTTTATTAAATGAGATATTAAATAGTTTAAAGTTTCAACTACTAAAACAGCACTTTGAATGGTGAAAACACAGATAGTATATCGTCATACTTGAATGCTTCTTCTCTTTAAAAACACATTTCCAGTCCTTATATATATTACAAAACAGCCTTATAGGAAGAGGAGACACCTTTTCTATAGTACTTAAGATATTTAATACAGAACTGAAAAGCCATCTAATAGAAACAAAGGCAAGTCTTCACAGCTGTATGATTTCAGCAGCCAAAGCTGGTTGATGGACTGAAACATTACTATACAACTGGGACAAAACATATACAATATCACGATACTAAGCAAAAACGCTTTACATCCAAAGGAATAAACAGGTTACAAAATGTGGATAATTCAGCAGGCAAAACTGTATAACAAGCAACGTTTTTTATTCGTCATCTTAAGCCATTTTTATCTAGTTAAAACATCTAGAACAAATATAAAAATGAGCCTTTTATTATCTTACTGACGTATGTTCTGTCTTTAAGTACTGGTTAAAGCCTGATGTTATATTCAAAGCACATTGTTATGCAGCTAAAATGTCGAGTGAGAAACATATGCAAAGTGGTCCAGGTTTTACTTCAATGCTTATCTCGGATTCCTTCTTGTGCATTAGTCTTCTGTTATCCATAGGTTTGTCCAGGATGAAATAAAATGTGCCTTTCAATGTTGCCTAAAACTTCCACATTTAAGTCTTTGAGTTACTGTAAAACTCCATTTAACATTCCCAGGTTTGGTAGAAAGTATTTCTCTTATTCACAACATGTAGGAATATCGGTGAGAGTTGCCCAGAGTACATTTGCCTTCAAATGTCTGTCTCAACGTCTCACGCTTTGTCTCTTCTAGTGCCAACACGTCTCTCTTGCTCCCTCCCCCAGATCAGAGTTAACTGTAGAGCTGGCAGAGCACTAGAACACACTGAGGGTCTTTTGTGGTATCTTGTAATCAGAGTCCAAGACAGCAACTTGTCAGCTGGGTGTGCAGCAGCCCAACCAAGCTCTGTCCACGTCACAAACCAAGTGCCAGTCACACAGCGAAACATCGTGTGACATCTGCATGTTTAGATGCAAAACTTGTCCATTCAGGGCAAGAACTCAAAACTCCTGCAAGAAACTTTCCAGAAACCAAAATGATTTTAGTTCATGCCAGCGTCAGAAGAGTCCAGCACAATCTGGAGCCACAGCCTCCATCCATCTCCAGAGCTCCCTGTTGTCCACACACCACTGCCTCCACGTTCCTGCTACTTACTTGTGCCCCCAGATTATCAACGGGGGTTTTTGGGGGGGTAAGAATCAACCAAAATCTATGCAAAGAAAAGCCCTATTTGTACTTAATTAGATCTTCACAAGCACAACAAGTGTGGGCAAAGAACATGATAATGATACAGAATAAACCAGAAATTTATCTCTGGCCTACATTAAAAAAATCCAAAAGAGAACAAAACCAAAACCAAAACCCATCAAGCTCTTTGTGTCCTAACTCATGTTTTCACACAACTGAAGGGACGGGGAGGAGTGCACAACCACATCTCTATCAAGAAAGTCATTTCACGCTTCTGGCACCTCTGGAAGTTGCTACAGCACTTTCTCTGTATCCATGTCCAATCGGCAATGGTTCTGCCACGTTAAAGGGCGTTCTCTAACAGGGTTTGACCCTGGCCACCATCACTATTTTACCCCCAAAACACCAGGAACTGAATTGTGTTGGCCCATCCCCCACTGCCGGCAATGGGAGGAGACAGTAGCACCAGCATGAAGGAGTTACCAGAAATGTGCTTTGTGCTGGACTCCAGAGCGAGGGAATTAACGCCTGAAGGAAAAACATCTCCCACCCCCAGATCATCAGCTGTTATTCCAACACATGGAACTGAAAATAAGAAATGGCAGCAGACTGGGGAAGGCCCAGTCGTGTTTAAGGCTGGATGCACAGCTTCCCTGTGCCTCAGAAGGTTCAGAGCAGTAGTATTTACGAATATTGCACTCAATTCTGTTTCAGAGAGTATTTTCAGCTCCTGTTCCATTCAGCACAGATGATCCATGAAGGAAACTAGACTATTTCTGTTAGAACGTTCCCACTAATAGAAAGAAATGGGTAAGCAGAAAAGTATTCCATAATTTGAGGAATCAACTCTAATCAAGAACTCAGCTGTTTACAATTCACATATGTCAGACTGAACATACAGACCTGCAGTCCTTCCTAAGCTTCCCAAAGCTTCGCAGCCACGAAAAACAAGCGTAGGAGTTTAGACAGGAAACCTGTGGAGATGCTACTGTAACGGGAGAACTTGTTTTCACTGAAAACAACTTGTTATCTCCTGTACTCAACATATGTAAGAAGATTCTAGGCAACATCACTGACAACAGGGAAAACATCATGTCCTATTTAAACAAAGCTGGAACACTAATATGGAACATGGTATTTAAGGGGAGCAACCAAACTATTCTTTTTAATTTTTTTTTTACAGTTGAGTTCTGTTAGGCCATTGATTCCTAAAAAAATAAAAGTTCTTTCTCTGATTTTAACAATCCTTTAGGCTTTTAGTGCAAAATCACATTGATTTCCCTTGGGAAGGCCCTGGATTTTTGCCTCTCATTGGGGGTGGTGCTCGTTGTAGGGGTGGTGGCTGCATCCCACCAGACACTGACTGATACATTCCTCTCACATCTATGGTTGGGTAGCTGGAAGGATTCATGATTAAATTTGGTGGCTTTGGCATCATGAGGTGGCCCATGGCTGCTTGCTGGTAGGACATCTGCTGCTGCTGCTGCTGGTTGTACTGGTGCTGGAGCCGCCTGTTCATCAGGATCCTCTGGACACAACCGATTAACTGTGAAGGGAAAGCAGAGCTGGCTGAGTGCACGACCCGTCTCCCTGCTCCGAGGATCAGGTTCAGAGCTGAAATCAATTTGTTAGGGACAGCATGGCCGGGGGAAAAAGCCCCATTGTTATCACCATCCCTAATGTGATGGCATTCAGCAACCCATTACTGGAGAAACCATTCAGGAACAGCATTTAGGGCTCAGTTCTCCCGAAGACTTGGCTATTGTGTTGCAGGCAGCATTTAGGTGAGTTGCCATGGCAACATGTACTCTACTGTGAAATTATTCCCAGGTATAAGTTACATCATCATTTGTCAGGTACCATTCATCTTCCCTTTGAAAGTCCCGCCTGTGGACTGTCAGTGTTTGTTTGCCTGAGAGAAAACTCTTCCCTCTGACGTCATCTGGGCAACTTTCAGATTCTGCCAAGTAATTTTAAGCTAAAACATTACCAACACTTTCTAAGATGTGTTTCCTAAGTGGCTGGCTGAGCTCTGGGAATCAGATTTCTCTTTACGCCTCATGACCTTGCAGCAAAGCACTTCAGCTCAAAAACCTGGCGAGTGGCTTTTTTATGAACTTCTCCTGCGTCTCCCCTCGTTGAGGCTGACCAATGAACTCCAGCACACTGCTGACCATTCAGTGAGGGATATTTATGTGCCTAAACATGCACTTGTAGTTTAGGAATGAACACACACATGATCCTCATTCAAACACTGACAGTAGATAAATAAAAGTAAGGTATTTTACCATCTGCTGTTTCCCGAGGACGTCGTTGTAAATGGCTTCTCGGCGCTTCACATCCAGCTCCTGGCTTGCCTGTCTGTTCAGGGCCAGGGCCTGCACCTGGCTCTCTGTCAGGGTTAAGTTTTCTTTCCACTGAAAAGCAAAAAAACCCAAAACCTTCTTGGCACTGGTCATTTGAACAAAAGCCTGATGGTAACTGAGGCCCTGAGTCATGTTCACAGTTGCACCAAGAGTCAAAGCAGCCCAGCTTCCGTTCAATGCAAAACTGTGCTTCACCAGAACCAGACCTATGAGTTATTAGTTCTTCTAACTGGCAATTAGCAGTCCACAAAATACAGTAACTACTTGCCTATAATTGCTATTCTGATTTATAGAAAAACCAGCATTTTCAGAGCATGGCAAATACTTAGGGATCTAAACTGCCACTCCTGTAAGGCTCTATGCCAGCTAAATACCACTGAGGGTTACTGCAGGGATACAGGTCACTACCAGCTGGAAATGATACTCATTAATAATGCAATTCATTAGCTGAATGACCATTTGCAGTAGCAATATCTTTGTGTGATAATGTTTAACATTTTCCACTCCCAATCCAAAGCCAGGGTTATCCATTTGCCACTCACTATGGATGAAATGATGTCTTCAAGGGGCTGGATTCTCGCTGCAGCCACACTATTGGTTGCTTCCACTACCTTCTCTCTTCCTTGATTAATGAGGTCCTGAGAAAACACCAGAAAATCAGTTATAAAGCACAGAAGCAACAAACACATTTCTTCCCCAACTTTCTTAATCCTTCTCTTGTACATACCTAGACTTCAATTACCTTTTTGCTTTCAATTTGCACAAGTCAATGAGTCTAAGCTGCCACCCATGTGAATTTCGGCACAGAGCAGTTGAACAACATGTATAAACCTGGCAATTTGTAGACAGCATTTGTAAAAACCTATTTTTGTACCCACAGGTTTTCAGACCAGCATGAGAATGCTGCAACCCAGGTAAATTTTCTACCATACAGACTTGATAATGTTACAGTTTCAAATGTGGTAATTAAAAGTCTTCAAAGAATGCAGGTGATGTTCCAGAAGCCTGACAATCTGTCCAGGTATAGGTTTATATACATGCAAATTAAACTTCAATAAAGCCACATGCAAGCCCCCCTCCCAAACCTCCAAACTATTAAAAATAGGATATAATTACATAAAGATATTTAAGACTGACATTATCCACAATTTGTGACAGAAAACCCCTACAGCAACACAGACAAGTTGTGCTCCTTACCTCCAGCTGTTGGTTACTCATTGCTGACAGAGCACCCAAGTTGTAAGGAATATATGTCTGAGAGTTGAAATTTGTGGGAATCATGTTGGTCCCTGTTGGCATGTTGAAACGCATGGTCATGCCCTGAAAAACAGAAAGAGCACTTGCCACTAACTCTGATAATTCTCTAATAACCACACATAGCCAAAGCAGCCCTCAGAGAGGGTCACAGGCACTGAACATTGATCATGGAGGTTTCCAAATCTCAACTCAGAACCACATTTCAGTCACAGAGGAACCCAAGTTCCAGTCTTGAATAATCTCTGAGTTTAGCTTAACTGTCATTATTTGATATATAAGTGACCAAGGCTTATTAGTACAGCTTAAATTGGTTAAGATGATTTTTTTAATATTGGAAATCCACTACTTAATGTTGAGTTTGACCAGCCTGTAATGAAATTCTGAAGAAGTGAAATGCATAATTTATTAGCAGGAATGTAAAGCTCATTGCCCATATGGATTTCTCATAGGGCAGCTTCAGATTTTACTCTATTTATCTCCCTATTTCTTCTCCCTCCCCAAACCTTTTCATCAGTTCACTCAAGGTGGTCAGGGGCAATTTATACACCCACTATTTGTACTTTTAGTGGAAGGCTTTTGAGGGTACCTGACAATTTGCTTTATATATTCATTTCTTGGTCTATAACAAAATTTAATTGCCCCAAGACAAATTGAAAAGGTAATTAGGACTCTAAACTCGAGAAGGTTATTTTCATACACATAAACCAGATTAAACAGCTTTACCTTCTTTTCTGCTTCATATTCTGCCCAGGCTGCCTTCCTTTCTTCTTCAGTGAGTTCCTCCTCCTCCTTATGGTCCAGGAGTGAATCATGTTCATGATACCCAACTATGTACTCCTTGTTGATCTGGAGCAGCTCTGCCAGGATCGTGTCCTGTTCAAAGGAGGAGATAAAGGAGGAGTCACTTGGCAGCTCTGCTCTATTCGCTCCCCGTGTTTCCCCTCTTGCTCCCTTCCTCTATGTGCAGCAGCTCTGAGCACTCCACAGCACAATAAAACTTGAAAATCATTTAAAAGTACAATTTTCCTCAGAGGGAGGGCAATGGATTAACAATCTGTTGCAGAGATGACAGTCCAGTCACTTAATAAACCACAGGAATGCACTCGGATTCCACAACAATAAATGCACTTTCAGGACCTAAGAAGAATGGAATGTGCTCAGTGACTTTTCCTTTGCTTAGGCTGGACAACAGACAGGACCTATCTACAGTCTGCATTTATTTTATACAAACAGCATCTCTACAGCTTCCAAACACTGAGCAGCCCTTTGGGTCCAACATCTCAAATTTTTTTTAAGTCAAACCTTTTTGTCTGAAAGTCAAGGTGATGCTGCAAAGGATGAAGAAAAACACCCCTACAGGAGTATGAAAAACTGCTCCTGCTGCACCTCAGGAGCTCTTTTTCCAAGGTCATTATTGAACAGGGTTTTTACATGACTTGTGTGGCTGATGAGCTTCATGAATTAAGGAAGCTCCAATACACCTCAGCATTCAGGCTAAAATTCCTAATATGAAAACATCATGGAACCACTCCTGAAAGTAATGACAGTCCTGGAGTTATCTGAGTACCTCCAGCCCCCTCCACATCCTGCCCTCATTCTGCCAGGCTTTGCACAAGCAGGAATCCAGCCTGTCCCACCCTGGCATTTTATAATCTCAGCCAAACAATGACTGGAAAAAAGTGCCCACAAACAAACAAGAGCTTTTGCAGCCACTCTGGGAGCTGTGTATGGAAGTGCTGACCAGGGGTTCTGTCACTGCAGCTACAGAAAGTTGTTTGTTTCTTTGTGTTTGAAAAGTTAATTAGGTTAACCAATTCTCAATGAACTGTCCCTCTTTGTCCCACCCTTCTATCTGGTCTGAATCATTGTTGTTATCACCAGCTCCTCCCAGAATATCCTGGGTGGGGTTGGCACCACTGATGGGCACAGGGAACAGAGGATGGTGGGTTTGGGGTGCTGGCAGGGAAGCAGAAAGACCCCAGGGATGGGGGTGACACAAAGCCCAGAGGAGGTGGTTGAGGAACCCAGGACATGGCACAGGGTGTGGGGGCTCCTGGAGGTGCAGGAACTGCCCTGGGAGTTCCTCCCTCAGGCAGCACAGCCCTCAAAGGTGCTTTACATTACATCCAACTGTGTGTTTGCTTTGCTTTGTCTAAACTTTATTTTGTGTTGACTTTAATGATGGAAGCTCAAAAATGGGGATGGGGAATAAACTCACATTTAGTTCAATCTTACAAAAAAAATAATAAATCCACCTTACACATAAAAAATCATCAGGATAATTATTTCTTTATATTTGTTTAGCTTGTTGATAGAATAATGATTATCAGTTGGTTTGTAAGCTTTAGGATGAAATCCTGGTGATGAATGAAAATATGAAGAGAGACTGAAAAAGGGGTTTGAATTTTTAAAAAGACATTTGTCTTTTTAAGAACCTGATGGAATTAAATGCTATGGAGAGATCAGTGTATTAGAAAGGAAATCCTCCATGAAGGAATGCAAGTTATGTTGTAATTTACAGGTTTTTCCTCAACCAGCTGAACATTTAATACTAAAGTTAAAAATAAAAATATTAAATAAGAAGCAAATTCTTCTAATCCTGAGATCAAAACTCACAAAGTTGTGAGTGTGGGAGCACAGTAAAACAGGTCTCTGTCCTGAGGCGGTATAAAATGCTGATATACTATAGCCAACTGAATCTGAACTATGATTTTATTAATCTGCTTCTCCAAGCTGTTTTCACCAAGTTTTCATTCCACATAAATAAAAAAGTAATTTCAAGTCTAATTCCCTGAATGAGGAATGGGGAACGAGCTCAGGGCAACAACAGTGCCAGCTCTGAGGGACACCCAGTGCCCCAGTATTGCCTTTGTCCAGTTCATGGTCTGCACTTCACTATTTTGTAAATTATAATGTCATTATTTCTATACTTAAATACAGCAAAGGTGACCAAGAGATCACTCAGCCTTAAGACGCCTTTTTTGGACTGAAATTCCAAAGCAGCCCTTTCCAGCTGTGCAGGGACAGGGGATGAATGAAATCAAACAGTGGAAGTTAAGACTAAATAATTCATGTGAACCACATTCGTATCACAAATATTCTGTTAACCCCAAGTATCTGCAGAGCTGTGACCAGAGGCTGTTTCTGAGGGGTGACGGCAGAACACAGGAACCCGAGTTGGGGCACTTTTGCCCTGAGAACCTCCACACCTCGAGGTCTTGTTAGACCACACAGGGCAGAAAACTGCTGCTCCAGTTATAACTGGACATGACACTTGGATAAACTTCCAGGAAAACAACAGATTGCACATCTGCACTGTCTTTCCTTATAGAAAATAAAAGCATTCAACATCTCCTCCCCGCTTAACAGCGCTTTCAAAGAAAACTGGTCTGGGACTTGAAGCTGGATTGTTGTAAAGCCAGAATTCTCAAGGATGTAATTTAAAATCAAGCAGGATTTGTTTCTTCACTCACTGATGACTTTTAAAACAATACAGAATGAATTCTCCTATCCCATTAAAAGCAAAATAATTAAATATTTGTTTTCTCTTACATCCAAGAAGTTGAAAAGGAGTATCTTAAGTGTTCCCTTATCTTTACCATATCTCTACTATTGGTCCCCACAGGAAGTTAAACAGGGAACTAAACCCCAAAAAGTCTTGGCAAAGGAAGACATGGATTAAGTTGACTCTCACCTACAGTGCCAGCTCACAGATGTGTTACCACAAACTGAAGTATCACCAGCACCCACTCAGGTGCTAATTTCAATTTTCCACGGTTTCATGCAGTAAAACTTCTCTTCATTCAAAATGCATGAAAAAGCGTCTGTTCTGACTTAAAAGTTTGGGTTTTAGTGAGTTTCTCTTATAGTGTCAGTTACACTGAGGGGAAACTCCTCACCCAGCTCATGATAGGATCTGTTATATTAACTACGGATTTTGTTGTGTTTCCTGCTATTCACCTCCATTCCAAGTGGCCAGCACTGCTCTGCACTAAAAACCTGCAACATCTTTGAACAGACAAAGGTTGTTTTTACAGCACAGAATTCCTGGTGATGGGCACCACTCACTTTTGGCAACATGGGGGTGTCCCTCTTCTTCTTCTTCTCCGAGTTGGGGTCATCCAGAAGGTCTGGCTCGAAGGTGTAGAGCTCGGTGAGCTCGTTCATGGTGAAGTGACGCTCCACCTGCTGCTGGTCCACCACCCTGAAGGACAGCGACTGCTTCGTCACCTGCCGGTCGTAGATCTTGTCCTCCATGGTTCCCTAAACACAGACACAGCCACTGCTCACCCACAGAAAATACTTACAGGTATAAAAGAGCCAAAACAACAACCCAGCTGTTCTGTTTGCCTTGTTTCCGTGACCAAGTTTCTACGCCTTTCAAGCCCTTTGTTTGCTGAGCAATAAAAGGAAAAACCTGCTGGAAGTGGCACAGCAGGAATTGTGCAGGGGGCAGATGTCATCTAGCTGTTGACTAGAGGAAGAAAATTGTTCTTTTAGTGGTGTTTTTAAGAGATCCAGTTTTGCTTCAATTCCCCAAAGTAGGATTATGACCAAAAAATGGCAATTTTCACAGCATGTACCTTATTTTGCTGCTTTGAGCAGCCTGTAAAAAGGAAAACAGATACCATATCACTGTGGTGGAGGGCAGAGGGGAAGGAAGGCAGTCAAGTCTAATTCACCACAGCTGTGTACAAAAAAATTAGATCTTTGATGAAAAAAAAGGAAAATTACTTATTTTTTGGAAAAAAAAAAAAGAAAAAGATGACTGAGAAGGACGAGAACAGCACAGCCTGTTCTGAACAGCGTAATTTAGAAAGGATATCAACAGTTCAAAAGTGCACAGAGAAAACTACAAAAATAAACTGAAGCCTGAAGAAAAACCCCATTTCTGACAGCAACATGTCCCAGACAAGGATCTGCTTCAGCTGGGATGGAAATGGTGACTGGATCAAGGGTTAAGAGCTACTGAGGAAAGGTCTCCAGGCTGCTCTGTCACACCCGAGGAATCAGAAGCTGAAGCAAGGCACTTCCTAACAGAAATAATGGCCTTACATAAAGCACAGAGCAGTGTCCACCAGAGTTACTGCCCATCTTTAACATCTGCAGGGTGTGATACAAGTTTTCAAGTCAGGACTGGATGCCTTTTTATAAAAATCTCATTATGTCCCTGTGGTTTCATCCCAGCTGGACCAGCAGGGTGCAGGGCTATTCCCTAACAACAACAACATCATCCTCTGCAGGCTCTGCTCCATTCAGAATTTTTTTGTGGTGTGCAAATTAAAGGAGCTGAGAACCCCTGTTCAGAGTCTGGACATGTGAATCTGCTGGAATTCCAGAATTTGTGCTACACAAAGTGTCAGACAAGGGGGACTTAACAGGAAATAATTTCTGTTGTCATTTATTTTACCATTCTTTCCTTCAAGAGCTGCTTCAGTGGCCAAATGCTGCTACAGATCACGACTGGATCAGTGTGGATCACTACAGACCCCAACACCAGCCCAAACAGGTACAGTCCCAACAATCCCAGCTCCCAAATTTGACTGCAGGATGAAACAGCACAGAAATAGCAGCCAGAAATGTACCTGAGCCAAAAACCTGTAGACAAACACAGGCTTGTTCTGCCCAAAGCGATAAACCCTGAAGATGCTCTGGATATCATAGGAGGGGTTCCAAGAGGCATCAAAGATGATGACTCTGTTAGCAGCCACCAGGTTTATTCCCAGGGAACCTGCTTTAGTGGATATGATAAACAAGCGGCCTCTGGAACAGAGAAGAGTTGCAAAATTTGAGTATTTTGGAAAACAACTGTTGTTCCTGTGTTGCTGGGTTACTATGGAGTTGTTCATACACTGAAATAACTCTAAAACTTCATTAAAATAATGTATTAAGCATAAAACAGATGCAGATTTTACAAGAACAACACTTCTAGCAAAACATATACTCCCCAAAATACACATCAAGGCATTTTGCAAACCAGCTGTTAACAAAAACTGGCAGGGAAGAAAAAACTTTGAGGTTTGCATTTTCAAGCTCTAATAAAATTAGTTATATCAAATTAAACCATAATTTTAAACAGGCAGATTCCATGCCATTGAAACTCTTTCCTGGCCTGCAAACTTTCAGGGTAACTCTCCAATGACCCTGTCTCTTTGATATATCTGCTTTATTTGAGATTCAAAAAATCTCACTCAGGTTCACCTTGGAACCAGTTCTTGACAGACACTGGACAGAATAAACTATTTAAAAGTATTAACACTGGATTAGTTCACTTCTCAATTTAACTTCTTTTCCCCTGCACATTATAAATGACTGCAACATGATTACATACTTTAGTTTTAAAATAAATCTAGGAAGGTGAAGCTCCTTAACTTCATTCAAATACAAGTTTGTACCTCTCCATAAAGTCCCATTTTGGATGAGCAGTGGAGGGCTGGCAGCCAATTCTGGAGGCAGCTAAGAGAGTTAATTTGCCCCTGAGTGGCCCAGGGACTGCAGCCTCTTGTCCACACCCTTCCCAGGTCCTTATATCCTTGAAGTAATTGCAATAAAAACATTGTCTCTGATTTAAATTGGTTACAATCTAAAGGACAATGAAAACAGCAAGGAAACACTGCTGAATACAATGGAATTCATCTGAAGTCAGTAACACGTTGCTGCACGTTTTCTGTGTGAGTTCTGACAAAAGATCATTCTCTGCCTGGTCTTAAGGTCACTAAGCTCATCAAAGTAATAAAAATAGGGAAAAAAGAAAGGAAAGGGGGGAAATGAAACATATATGTATCTCAGAAGAGACCTCACCTCACATTAGTTTCATCATTGAACTCTTCAGCCCACTTCTTTCTGGACTGAGCTGTGGTTGAGCCATCCAAGCGATAATAATCAATATTTCTGAACCATTTTCCTTCACCTGTAAAATGCAACAGCCAAGTTATGAAAATGCTGATGGTGTAAATAACCAGACTGGTAACTCTGGATACACACAACTCTCTAAATAGTGAAGAACAAATATGGAACACAAAACACACTGATGTGACAATGGGAGACGACCACATGTTTTTGGAGGATACAGGTCCGTGCCACAGACATGCCTTGAAAATTATGTAGCAGAGCCTAACTAACAATATAGAAAGTATGCATAATAACAGAAAATAACAGCAATTGATTTGTGATGACAATGATCATCCACAAGCCTGCAGTGGCTTATACAATCCCTGAGCCAATTTTGTCTAAAATTATTCAAAGTCAGAATAAACGCTGTCAATACAATTTTACCTTCCAAAATGTACCCAGTACTTCTCCCTATCCATTCCTTCTGAAAATTTTATTTTTTTTTTACAGGAGGACCAACTCCTCAAAGCAGTTTTATACCACGTGGAATTTAAAGATGAAAATTTATAATCAAGTAAGTGTCTTAAGGTTAAATTTAATGATTTGAAAATATCTGAGCTTTTTTTGAGGGGAAGTCCTCTTATTTTTCACAATTTCTATCTGTTTTATATACAATTTATCTATTTATAAATTTGCAGAGTTATGCCTTAACTTGGAGCCAAAGTTAATTTTCAAAGCCCCAAAGATGTTGTTACATTCAATCTTTAGGTACTGTAGCACTAATTGCACTTTTCCAATTGATCCAGGTAGGTTCACATTACAGCATCAGTGTCAGTCAGCCTCCCACACAACCAGCACTGATAAGTCAATGTTCCAAAGGAGATTTCAAAGGTCAAACTCTAATCATTTTGGAACTGAAATCCAGCAAAATCTTTGGGTTTAATTACCCTGTGAGTTACAGCAACTTTTGTCAGATTAGGGGGAAAAAGTAACTTCAGCTGACGGAAGCTCTTCTCTCCCCAGTTCACAGTAACCTTCCCTTTTCTCTGGCCATCAAGCTGTATGTACACAAAACTAACACCCCTGAGCCACCAATCCTAAAGAAAACAGCATTTCTGGGAGCCAGCACTGCTCAATTCAATCCATTGTGAGAGACAGATTGGTGAGTTCTGTCAGGAAAGGTGAATCTTGCCATGATACATCATTGAATTGCCAGCCAGAACTACCACACATGAAAAACCCCAAGCTCTTTAAAACATTTTCTCAGAATAAAAGCACAAATTCCTCAAAAAGACACCTTGTAATGTGTGAAGATGACAAAATTCAGAATAGGAAGCAACATCCAGGAACAATAAATCTGTGAGAGACAGATACTGGAGAGCTCCAGTCACCATCACTGAGACACTTTTCTGTTATCCCTAAGTGCAAACACGTGGAAGAGCTGCATGAGAGACTGGAAAGGAAAGGCAGACTTGAAGGAATTCTTCAGTCCACATTTACTGGGAATGAAACTCCGTGCAAGGATGAACAGCATCCTCAGGAGCTCTGGGAACATCTTAGTGAGAAATTCCATGCCATCTGAGCATCACTGGAATAATAATTAATTCAATATTTGCTCCCTAATGAAATCCATAAGCCAACCTGCTGCTGTACATATAAAGCCTGAATTCATATTTTCCATGATTTGCACGGTGGTTTAAAGCAGCCTCATTTTCTTTCACTCTCTCTCTCCCAGGAGGAAGGATCAGGATTTGCCATGCACCAGAATTTAACATCATTTTTGTGCAGAATTTAACAAAATGCCTTCTTCTCAGATGTGACCATTTAATCTGCTTAGGCTACAACAAGCATGGATGATACAGAATGAAATCAGAATCAAGAGCCCATACTGGGGCAGCAGAGACCACCTGCAGGGGAGCCCAATAACCCTGCCAGCTTCAGGAAATGTCCAGAGCATGCAATATTCCAATGAAAACACTGATTTCAAACCCATTCCCTGCAGACTGAATAAAGACTTGTGAAAGAGTTATGAGCACTGCAGTTGTTGAAGGAGACACTCACCTTTATAGATAGGAGGCTTATCTCTGTCAGACTTCTCCCTGTTAGCCAGCTCCAGGAAATCTTCTATCAAATCCAGAGATATTAGGGACTGGCTGAACACTAGGCTGAAAAAAGAAACAGGGAAACGCAGAATTCATCTCTGGAGTTATTTTCATCCTTGTGCTGCTTCCTTTTTGTTCCCTCCTCCCTCTGATACGACCTTTGAGCCAAACAGCAAGATTCAGTGGAGCACAGGCAGGTGTGGGAAGACTCCCTGACAAAAGTGAGTGTAACATGCTTGTCTGCTTCAGAAAACAGCCACAGCAGAACGAGGAATGGATGGGGAACACTGTCAGACTAATATATTCATAAAGTCTTCAATAACAGGTCCAGAACTGACTTACACTTTGTCTCCCAGCTCCTCTGCCATTCGAAGAATTTCAAAGAGAAGCACCATCTTCCCAGAATGTTCCAACACCTCAGCATCTGCATCAGTGACAAAATCTTTGTACCAGTCTGGAGCTGGGCTACCAGGATTGGAGGATGATGTAGCTTTGCCTATTAAAAAAACCAAAGAAATAAAAATCGAAGATGAGAACATGGTCATCATTTAATTGCTCTGAGTGTCTGAACTACAGAATTGTTCCTTCATTAACTGATATGAGAAGAGTTAAAGAGGCAAAAAACCCCCAGGTTTTGCACTATCAGCAATTACAAGGCTGCACAAGAGTTAAATACTTAAGTGATGCAGAGACAGAAACTCATCCTGACTATAATGTAATTCCTCTAACACATTAAATCTCTGTGTGTAAAAGTTTTACATACACACCCTCCCCCCCCCCCCACATTTACAGTATGTTTGTCACTGGGATGGGGACAAAACAAAAGATTTCTCACCTGAGCTGTCCCCAGAAATTTGAAGTACTTAGGGAAAAGGATTAGACACACGAGATAAAAGAATCAGAAAATTGTCTCTGTGATTCCAGATACAAGACAAAAGCTAGATTATTACAGGAAAAAACCAAAAATTAAGTGTGCAGCTGTAAGAAGTTTGAGTAACAACTTTAAAAAGGTCTTGTATTCCTGCTGCATTGGATCTGCTTGCTCAGCATCCAATTCAAATTCCAGATGCAACAAATTATTGCACATATATTTCCTAATCTTTCCATTAATCTTCCAGCAATATGTTTCAAAAAGTTGAAAAGCAGCACAGTTCTTCTTAAACTTACATAATTTTGTACTTCTGAATTAAAAAATTTCACTGTGCAGCTTCCCTGCCTCAAAACGCCCAAGTGCTAAATTGATGCCCCTTGTTTTTCCAGGACAAATACATTTATCCTGGATACATTTCCAGGATAAATTAGAAGTACGGAATTAAGGAATTTGCCATTCTGCCATCCAGCACAATTCCTGACAGCCCTCTCAAATTGCCTTTTGCAAAATGAAGCTGCCTCACATTTTCACCACTCTGTATTATCCTCACCTTCATCTGACTTTGTTGATGCAGGGTTGTTTGTAAGATCTTCCACATTTCCTTCCCCACCTCCACGAGATCTTGAATTCCAGACTTTAATGACTTCAACATCATTATCACTGCCACTTCCACTTGAGCTACACTCTTTCTTCATCTTTTTCCCCTTGGATTTTTTTTTCCTAAAAAGCAACATTATACACCCCATGACTTTTTTTTTTAAATCCCACTGCAAGAAAACGTATTCTAACATACATAAACTAAACATCCACTTTATAGAAATCACTTCAGTTCTGTAAGGGAAACCACACCAACAAACAAAATAAAAGCTCAATTACTTTGCATAATCATCAGAACTTAAGCTCATGGAAGTTTCATCGGAATCTGAAGCTATGAAGTCATCCATGCTGTCTTCATCAAAATAGCCCTCAAAAAGAGAAAAAACAGAAATTATTAAGTGTGTTCATCCAGAAGCTTTTATTAAATCTTTAGCCATCTGCTTACTCTTCATTTAAACAATGGTAAGTTCTACAAAGGCCTGGCCTTGCAAAATGTTTTAAGAATGACAACATACCCAGCAAGAAAAATATAACAAAACCAGCAGCAAAATGACCCCACAGCAACAAAGATTTCCATTAACTTGACGAAACTTTACCTAGAGTTTGGCAGAGCTTATTTGGAAAGTTCTCAAGTGAGAGTATTTTGATATATCTAATTTACCTTATTTTCTTTGCTAATATAATCCAGCTGCAAACACCAAGGGTGAGTCCAGATTCTGCTCAACATCTGGAAATCCTGGAATAGTTTAGCTCCAGCTTTGCCTCTTCCACCTTCATTTCCACCACCTACACCTGACAATAAAGTTCAGGTTTTAGAGTGAGCCCTGAAGTGAGTTTGCCACACAGTGCTCCCCTTCCAAGAGCCCGTCAGTGCAGATCTGAGTGCTCTTTCCAGCTGCACATCACACTGTAACATCTCTTGTAAAAGGGCTCAAATTACTCAGTCACAGCCATTTTTTCTCCTAGTTAAAGCTGTCCAAATTAGTTTTTCCCCTTCTTCTTGATAATGAGAAACATGATTATATATTTTACATAAAAGCACATTGCTCCCCAGTACAGGAATGTATACAAATCCTCCTAAAAAGACAGACATGTCTATTTAGGTTTTGTAAAAGAAGCCCAAGATGGAAAACACAAAATAACATTTGCATTTAGGTTTCAATGAATCTGGCCAACTAATTTGACCTACCTTTAATGACCTGTAATGCTGCAGTATTCTACTACAAAACAAAACTAAAAAACCCCAGACTATTTGTTTGCTGTCCAAGCACTTTAGTGCATGGTATAATGTTCAGAAAGTTGATTTTCACCTACCAATTGTGGCAAAATGCCCCTTATTAAATGCCATCAGTGTTGTCCCCAGGGAGAGCTGCAGGAACATACCTGTCAAATGATCCAGGTAATACTGGTACAGCTTGCACTGGATCGGGGTCATCCGCACCTCGAGCACGTACTCATATTTGGGGGGCAGGAACTTTGTTAATGCTGTGTAATCTTTCCTCTGCAATTTTACAAACAGTGCTTCAGTCACAGAAACATGGGAACGACTCCTGAGAGCTTCAGGACTTGTGGCATCTCAAAGGACAAAGCACTGTGGATCAGTGACAGTGATTCTGGTGCTTTCCAGCCACACAGTGGGAAAATCTGGGCCAGTAAATACAGTTCACCACAGGCCCTGCAGCAGAAACACACCTGCCCCACTCAGGTGCTTGTCACACCCAAGTCTATGACCTGCAAAGCCCATGGCCAGTTCCAAGTCCTTGCAAAGTTCACTGCAACTCCAGGAGCTGCTCTGGGAACTACTTTCGGGGGTTTTTTTTAGAATACTAAACCCCAATTTTACTTCTGTTTTGGGTTTTTTTGACTCTTACACTACTCTGTCTCTCCATTCACCCAAAGACCACAAGAGAGCTGCTCTCTATGGACAGGATCTGTTCTGCACTGGTGCAGGGAGAAAATCATTTCATCCAATGCTTTTTTTATCTAAGGTCTATAAGGTAATGAGTTCTTCACCCTTTTGAACCTGAATAATTTTCCTTCTCTCTTGTTTTCTGCTGTTCTGATTCTCACAGATCAGAAAAAATACATATTCAGAAACAACTGACAAGCTATGGACCAGCAACTTTCTGTGCAGACTTTAAGGCAGCTCTTAAATGTGCATATGGAATTAAAAAAAGAGTATTTCAAAGCAACTCATATCCTACTCTATCATAAAATGCTCTTGTCTCCTAGCAGGAAACAGCTGTATTCTCTAATACTTGTATTTTAGAATACACTGACATTTGGAGAAAAACTATGAAGTTTATCTAATCCCAAAGAAGGCAGAGATCTAACAATCAGTGAAAAATACTAAAGTTAGAAGATTTATGGAGCTCTCAAATCAGAAGTTTACAGGCCTTTGGGTGCTTTTATCAGAGGGAGATGAAATAACTCCTCTCCTTCCCTGCAGTTAAATGAAGTGATGAGTTAGGGACAAACTGTTCTTACCTGAACACAGCCAGCCAACATCTCATAGAGGATGTGAGCACGTTTCTTCATCACTCTGACATCCACCAGAGTGGAGTCTGCGCACTGACCGTTCTGGATGGGATTGATGAATCGATTCCGGAATTCCTTAATTGAGCCAAGCAAATTCTCCTTAATGAAGTTAACCATGCAGTGATCTAGGAGAAAAAAAAACAGATTTGAGTGGTTCAAAATGGAAAGCACAGTGCTGGGATTAATGCAAACAGAAAATAAATGAGTCACATCTAAATACAGAGAAACGTCGCAGGCAGCTGCACTGTATCAAATTCTTCTCTTCCAATCAAACTAAATATATCTTCTATGGCTGAAAGGCAAATGTGTACTGAAGGAAATAAAAGACAACTACTCACATTCTATAAGATTATTCTGCAGTGGTGTCCCTGTCAGAATTATTCTTCTCCTAGACCGAATAGAATTCATTGCCTTAGAGACTGCAGATGCTTCATTTTTCAATATGTGACCTTCATCACACACCACAAAGTCAGGACCTGGAAAGAAACAAGTTTAAATCTCTCCACAATATTTTATTGCCACAAAGAACCTGAGAGCATGAAGTATCCAAAATTTGTTCTACCAGTGTTACTTAAAGGGTTTTTTAAACTTTTTTTTTGTGTGTTTCATGGTGAGATTTTTTAGCACTTGATTGGGTTCTCACTCAGCTTTTGCACAAGCATTCAGAGTAGCCACTCTGGTGAACTAAAGGTTGTTGCTTGTAAAGTCTTCATGGCAAGGATTAAATTCAGCTTTGCAGTATATTCCTGTTAAAATGGTCTATCCCTGCAGCTGGCTGTACACAGCTGCACCTCCATCCATCCCATCAAAACTCAGTAAAACTCCCTTCTCTCCAGCTTTAGGCTGCCATCTACTGACACTTGGGCAATCCCAAAACACCCAAAAAACAGGTAACCTGAAATTTTTCATCAAGGCAAGAATATCACTAGGGGGACAGAGTGCAATCAGAAGTCTTAGATAATATAAAACAACCAGATTTGATCTGAATTACAGACAAGTGAATTGCCACCTTGCAGCTGAAAGTCACCTCAGGAATGTCCTCAGCCTTCTTCCAGGAGATAAAATATCACTCTGGTTTAAGTGAGCTGCACAAGGAATGTCAAAACCACACCACAACACATTCCCACAGTATGCAAAGCAACTCTAATAATAAGATAAATAATACCCAACTTGGCAGAACAGACTTACACACACTAATTGCTTTCAGATTTAGCACAATTTCTGGAATTTCTTTCCTTGAAAATGAAGTAAAAGATATTCTAGGATCCAACTAGCAACTCAGAAGAAATGTTTTACCAGCTCTAAACCTCACCTCAGTTCCAGCACTCTCAACTCTGAAAGCAGCTCATGACAAGTTGCTGCACCTTGGAGAAAAGCCACCAGTTGGGTTCAGCAATTCAGCTCTAAAAAGGCCAATATTTGAGGAGCAAAGGAGGATTTGTCAGCAAGGACAGTCTAATCTTTTGCAACTTACTGAGAATACTTTTTGTCAGACTAAATTTAAACTGCCTTGTAAAGAACAAAATTAATTCTATGGCAGTGATCAACGACAGAGAATCAATTAACCTCTGACTACTCACATGCCAGTGCCAGACACCTTAATCATGCCATTTTAAGGTGATTTAGAAGTGATCTGAATCTCACATGTGAAAAGAAATAAATCAAGAAGATACTTTTTTCCAAGCAAAAAACCCAAACAAAACAAACCCCAAACTTTTGAAACAAGTCTAGAAGACAATTCTGAAAATCCACATATGAATTCCAAATGCACTTAGGCTTGTTCAAGCCAATGTATTTCTGAATTTTCCCATCTGCCACAGAAACATTTCCCCGTATTATTTCATGACTTTTGTACCTTCCCAGTTTTGACAGCATGAAAAACAGAGTGGCTACACACAAAGCCTTCCTTTAATTTTATATAACCATCTCCAGCAGGGACAGATCCTTTCTCTAGTCCTCATTTCATTAAAGACTGTGATTCATTCACATGAAGTTAGAGAAATTAAATTACAAAACCATCTCAAAACCTGTTGTTTAGAGTAAGTGAATGACAGTAAAAATATGAAAAAACCCCAATCTTAGTACAATTATTCATGGTTTGTTTGGCAGGCATGTAGCACTGATATCTTGAACTAACATCTTGGCTATAGTTCAGCAGCAGGGATTTTCATAAATGTGTGGAATTTTTCCCTTGTTCTTAAAAAACACAAATGCAAATCATTATGGACAGAACATTCCTCAAAATATGATAACGAATGTAAAACTTAAAGGGACCTCAGGGGATCATTTAGATCATTTTCTCCATCTGAGATAAGGGTTATGAGAAAGGGACAGACCTGACAGAAGTGGGAAACTCCACAGCCTCTCTTGCTAAAACACTGTGCAATAATACCCAAGCTGCTGCAAATCTGAATAAATTCTGCCCTTTCCTTCCCCCAAATGATGTCAAAACCAACTGATAACACTCCTTTCATTAACCAGCTTCTAAATGGTGGAAAATGTGTCAGTTTAGTTGGTTTTTTTCTAGGCTAAACAGCCCTACTCATGCAATCTTTCCTTACAGTCTTCACCTTCTCATCCTTACTGTACTTGCACATGTTAATATATTGAAATATATAAATGAGAGATATATAGAGGTATATATACACAGTTCTGTTCCTCTGAAGTCTACAAGAACTTTATACAACTGTCATTTAAAGAGCAGTTTCCAAGTTAAACAGTGAGAGAATTTTTTTGAGTAGCAACAAGTAAAAAAAAAAAAGTTATTGAAGTGCTACAAGCAGAGCACAGCAGTGATCAATAACCAACAGCCCTTCAGCAATGGCACAAAGCAGCCTGGAAAACCTGCATGTGTATATAATCCTGCCATTCTTCCACGTAGCAGAGCTGGGTAATTAATGAAATCACTTCTCCACCCATAAACTTTGGCTAAACCTTCCCCCTCTGGTCCCCTTAACAATGCAACACAAGCTTCACATATATTATATGTCTTACCCCAGAAGTATTCACCAGACACATCTCATTAAATTAGCACTTAAATACCAAATTTGCAGCTTTTTAAATGGGAAATGCTCTCAGAGGCCAAGGTTTCCCCATCTCCAGTCCCAGCAGCAAGCCAGCACATGGCTTTCTCCTGCACCGGAACCTGCAACTGTCCATGCTGACTCACCAAGAGAGCAAAAATCAAATGAGAATCTTGCAATGCACATTCTCATCCATTTAGCCAATCCAAATGGCTCCAAAAATTAGTGGGTAGCAACACATGGACATTTCTATCTTTTGGCAATTAGTTAAAATATAGAAAGAGATGAGGCAACATGAAACGCACTCAAGTTGTGCCAGGAGAGGTTCAGGTTGGGTATTAGGAAAAATTTCTTCACTGAGAGTGGTTAAGCATGGAAGGAGCTGCCCAGGGAGTCACCATCCCTGAAGTGTTCAGAAAATGAGTAGATGTGGAAGATCATGGCACAGTTTAGTGGACATGAGTCTGCACTTGATCTTGGAGGTCTTTTCCAACCTTCAAGTTTCCATGACTCTAAAAAAATAATTAAGGAGTTATTTCAAGGTTGACTTTCCTAGTGGTCTGATTCCCTCCTACCAACCAGTCCTAGAAGAGAAGAGAAGAGGAGGCTCCATGTTCATATGGAATTATTCAGAATCTGTAAGGTTCAGTGGGCTGCAGCTTCCAAACCCAATTAAATCTACACAAAGTCCATGACCTAATCCCAAACCCTGCTCTGTCCCAGTGTCTGAAGAGGTCTGGAAGGAGAACAGGAACACAGCAGGGTAAAAGCATGGGATGGGACAGGGCACATTACACTGGTCACTGTCTCCTCCTAGCACTGCTCTGTCCAACATCCCAGAGTTCAGCATTTTTGGGGTTACACAAACACAAATCCATGAAGGGACAGTGCTGCTGGAAAGACACATGGTAACAACCCTAATGTTTGCCCTTCCTTACACTTTCCACCAGGAAAAACTCCCACAACAATCAATCACTGTATAACACTATTTCATCACTGCACCAGAACATGACCCACTGAGCACGAAATTACTGTCCTGTCACCACTACTTTGACACAGCAATTCACACCTTTTATCCCTTTGCTTTGACTTTCCTGGCAATATTCTCAATAAATGCAATATCCTGAGAAAATCAGATACAGAATAGCACTGACAGCACAGGGTTCCCCCCCTCTTTTTTGGTGTTTGGTTTATTGTTGGGGTTTTTTTTGTTCTCAGTAACTACAGCTTAGGTAGGAGGAGTCAAAAAACCCATTGGCAAGAAGTACATTTCCTTCACTGCTTAAATAATGTGTGTGGAATCAACACATATATCAACAAAAATAGTTCATCAGCTGCTGCACTGGAGCTTCCCTGACTCCACAGCCACTGTAGGACTTAGTCAAGCTGGCAGAAAATTAATGTTTTAGCTGCTCAAGCAGCCTTTCTGCAGAGCTGGAGATGCCAATTCCACTTGGCCAATGCCAATAACCACAAAGTTACTTCTCCCCTTAAAATAATCTCTTTGTCTGTTAGAATAGAATTCACAGCCCTGCTTTAGTAGGAAACTTCACAAAATCAAGCTCACCAAGTACAGTTATCAATCAGAAAGAGGGAAAAAAATAAAATCAATCACAGACTGTCAATGTAAAGTCCAGTCAGATAATTAAGATCCAAAACCCACCTCCATTTACTTTGCCTTCCATATCTGCATTCTCAAGGAGAAATACCAACAGTACAGCAAAGGTGCCTTTTAAAAGCAGTTTTTAAGACATCCTGCATAACCCTAAGTTATTTTCAGGTATCAGCTGCCAGTTCAGAATTTGCAAGGAAATTTTGCTATTATGGTGAACCCTCCTAATCCTAAAATTTTTACTCCTTTTTGGTGACCACCTGAGAAATCAGTTATATTAACTTGGAATACTTTCAAGTGCTTCCATACATGTTGACAATAAGTTTGCTCAGTTCAGCTCAGCTCAAAGCAGACATCTGTTTCTCAAGACTGAAAAAATAATTACCTGCTTTATCTGCATTCCGTTAATTAGCGCTTCATTAACACTTGTTTTTTCACACTTCTAAGGTACACTGTCTACTATTTTCATGTGTAGCTGCACCCTTAATGGTAAATTTCCATCAGGGACAAAACAGCTTGTGGTTGTAACAAATTAACAGATTAAAACAGCCTTGGATCCCCAATAGACACCTCAAATTACTTCGCAAAGGAAGCAATGCTAGCAAATAAGAATACTTAATAAGAGAAGTTTCCAGAATATATTCCTTGTATTTGATGTAATAGAAAAGACTATTACAGAAATCTATTTACAAAAGCAGATGGGGGAGATTCTGCACAAATTTCTGTAACTCAGCAAAAGCCAACAAAAAAAATCTGATTTTTCTTTCCTCATATACATACACCTGGGAAGTACAATCTATACAGCCTGTATTAATTTTCACTTACCTGGGTCGACTAAAGCTTTATTAAATATTTCTTTAAGTTTTCTACTCTTCACATTCCTGCCTTGGGCCAGATTTCGGTACATCTCGTAGCCAATGATCATCACACCTCCCTCGTCCTGCCAGTGCTGCAGCATGTAGCTCCTCTCCTGAGGCCTTTTCACAGTTGCCAGCTCACAGACCTTCCAAAGGGGGGGAAAAAAAAAAGCTTTAATTACTCTTAAAATACTCAAAGAATGGTGCAACTTTTAATACTTACAACATATGAAGTAGAATTTTCACATAAAGTGCATTCCTTAGCCTGTACTCTGAGTGGTGGAACTTCCCAATTATGCAAATCATTCAGTTATTTCATGAAGAACTCTTTTTAAGCCTTTTACCTCTAGTCTTTCCTCATCTTCCAAACCTTCTTGCCATTTTTCAAACTCATTCAGCCAGTTCAAGGCAGTGTTGAGTGGACACACGACCAGAGCTGTCCGAAAATCCAGTTTGTCACATAGCAAGACTGTGTGGAGAAAACTTACTACCTGCAAGAGAAAAAAACAAGCAGAACACCAAATAAACACCAGGAAAGAAAGATAGATGTATCTATTCAATTATGTAATTAAATTACCAACAACAGCCTTGTTTAAATATGTTTTTCCTGTTTTAACTCACTGGTTAAAATTTCATACAGGTGTTTTTGGAGTTCATACACTCCTTACTCTGTGTTACATGGCTGCACACATCCTTCACATACTGAGATCCACTTTTGAACTGCTGAAGGATTTCATAAATAGAGAACCTTCCCTTTACATCTCACCAATCATTTTCATAAATTAATTATTTCTATCAGGTCATTTTTAAGCTTTCCCCCAACACTCGCCCCAAACACAAAATAAATTCACAGTCAAAGTTTCTCAAAAGTGAACTTCAGTCTTAAAGCAGTTTCTCACACTTGATTTTCAAGGTATTTCAAAGCAAATTCTCTCAGAAGAGCTCTGCAGCAGGTTATGGCAATGTTTTCCAAGGATTCACCCTGCAGCCACCCTAGCTGTATGTTGCACATGACAACACCTCCTTGAGGCCTGGAAAAAACCCAAAAATCTTTTGGTGTCACTCAGTGTTCCTGCTGGGCTGCCTGCTTTGAGCAGCAGCAAACAAAGGCAGGATTAGAAAAGAGTCAGCAAATCCATGGCAGCTCCAGCTCTCCCACTGGACTTTTAATGCACAACAGCAGAAGCTCCTTCTGCATAAAATCTTGGTATCTGGCAACTCTGATTTAATAGATTGTTCAGAGGAATTTCAAACTGCATGACCGTGCTTGGAACACTGGGCAACAAAGTGCTTTTGAAACAAAAGGAGTTACTGGTTGTTCTGTGGTAAGACAAAACTACTCAGGAAGATTCATGACCAAAGTCCTCTGTCCTGGCCAGCAAGTCCCCAGCTGCCTGATTTCCCTGATCTCTTTGCAGTTTGCAAAGTCCCCTAGAACTCGTGGTGGTTCAGCTCTTTTAAGATCTAAACAGCAAATGGCATCACAGAGCACAGCAGAGTGACTGGCAGATGGACACATGCAGAAAAAACCAACTACCTCAGCTTCAAACACCAGCCTTAAAAATGGGTTATATTGATATATGTTTCTAACTATGGCTTTTTCTTTGATTATCAAGAAGTTGCAGCCAAAATTAGTGTCATTAACACATCTGGATCACTATGAAAATACCTTCTGCTGTGAAGTATTTAATCAAACTATATGGTGTAAAAGTGTAGGTGTAAAAAGTCCCCTTCACAACAGTTCTGCAAAGCATTGCAAATCTCCACTAAAAGGTGTGATTATCCCATCCACAGCAGTTCTGCAAAGCATTGCAAATCTCCACTAAAAGGTGTGATTTAACTCCTGAAGAACCACACCACCTAAGCTAGAATCAAGTGTGAAAAATACACCTTTCAAAGGTGATTTTCAAAGTGTTCTGTAGAACTACAGACTGTCAGAATACTGTGTCTGTCACTCCAATTTCCCTAAACAAAGCAAATTTTTATATTTGCTGGAGCTGGAGTTAAAAACCTGCTGTGCACCAGCACCAACCACAGTTGCAGCTTGGTTTGCCTGAACTGGTCATACCACGAGTGACCTCGGTCCCTCTGATCATCCTCAGCTTTGTTTCACTCCAAAAACCCCCACAAACCCACCAGCATCTGACTTTAGAAATAAAGTCTGGCATTACAAAATAAAAACAACCAAATCTGATAAACTTGTACTTTATCAGCAGCAAATGAATTTAAAAACAGTCAAGGAAATAAACCACTTAAGAGAAAACGAATGAGGAAGATAGTAAAAACCACAACCTGCTTACAATTATCACACTGTCTTAGGTTCCTTGAGCCTCTCTCCTACCAGCTGTATTTATTTTCTTGTTCTGAGTTGCAAGGGAGCTACACAGAAATCAATTTTGTTTCTTACCTGTAACGTTTTCCCCAGGCCCATACAGTGAGCAAGAATGCAGCCAGAGCCAGGAGATGTCTTGGTTTTTTTTACAGATTCACAACAGCAATCCCACATGAACTGAACACCTGAAGGAAATAATTGAAGTTTTCTGATTAAACATTCACTTTATTAAAGTTCACCTGATAAGAGACAGCTGTGATCACTGAGATCATGATAACTCTTAGGAAAGCAGCTGTCAGGATAATTATTGATTCATTTCTGTCCAGTGGGTTGTATGTGGGATGATCTTTGTCTTGAATTTGATTATATTCACAGTTTCTCTCAAGATGTGGCAACTGGGTTGGAAAACATTACTGTGAGGATGCAGATTGACGGATCTTGGGGACAAGGAGAAGAGAAAACGTTCTGGTTTTACCTGCCAAGGAGTTTTTATTCTAATTCAGTCTGCATAAAGTGCTGTGCCCCTGGAGAGAAAAATGTAAATTTTTTTCCTTTAAAGTCTTCCCTTACCATCTACTTGGTGTGGTTTCAGTTTGGTCACTATACTCCTGTGAACCTGCACTAATGGTTCTTTGGTTTCTTCATCTTCATCTAAAACCAGCTTGGTTGTAATGGGACATTTCAGAGGTGAAGCATCTTCGATCTCTATCACCTGCAAACAGAACCAGGGCACCAGAGGAATATTCTCACGTGAATAACATCCAGCATCTGAGACACATCAGAACTGGAAGTCATAATTTATTTAGTAAAAAGAAGCTTTCAATTCTTTACTGCCTCACAACTTACTCTGGCACTGAAGTGAAGCAGCAGGGAACTGAAACAACTTTCTAAAGATCTCAGCATCAAATAAAACTTACCAAGGTCAACCTGCAGGAAACTGCAGATAAAACTTGTGGCTTACAAGGCTGCATGTAAGCAGTTTTCAAAAATTACCCATCAAATTACACTGAGGTTGAAATTTATCATCATAAACATAATCAGGAATTCAAGTTCACAGAATTTTACAGAGAAATCAGACCATACCTCTCTCAATTTCTCTCTCTCCCGTTCTCTCTCTGCTATACGTTTTCTTCTTTCTTCTTCTTCTTTAAGTGCATTTTGTGTTTCTGTTCGAAGTTTATCATCTTTAATGATTTTTCTTATTTTCTTCCTGCCTTTTCCAGGAGACTTTGAGTCATCATTGTCCTCATTCTCGGAGTTACTCTATTAGAAATTAAATAAAGTACACATTAGCTAGAAAATTATGGCACAGACCATCAAACCCTTCTTTCTTAGACAAGCTCCCAGAAATTCTTATACGCACAGGTGAAGTTCAGCTAACAAGAAAAAAGATATCTTTTTTAAAAGTCTGACAAAAGAAGTGCCACCTTAACTGTAATGTATTCTGAGATACCAAAGATAAGCCCTGCTGTGCAAAGGCAGTACTGAAGGCATTGTTATCATTTAATAGTTGCTAATGATTATTAATAAAGCATTTCTTTTCTGTTATACTGGTGCTAAATCAGATCAGCCCTTACCTCCACCACACAGGACAAGAAACCCCAACACTACTAGAGTTTTAATCTACAATTTGTCTCACCTACATTTAGATTAAAAATTCCATTTACTTCAATATCAAGCATTTTTATCAAGATGTAGACAGGAAAAGTTTTTAGTTAAACAATGTTTTACCTCCACAATGGTGGCACTTTATAAATTTTAGCCTGAACTGACACTGAGAAAAGTTTTAATTTTTTACTGTCCTTTGTGCAGAGCTGTTTGAGATACCCTGAGCAGCTGGCAGAAGAGACAGCAACTCCCCATTTATTCCTTCAAAGCATGATACAGCACCTTATTCTCATTTTCACTTGACGAATCCTCCTGAACCTTTATCCTCCTTCTTTTCTTTTTCTGTTTGTAGCTGCGCTGGTTTTCTTCTGCCTCAGCTTTTTTGGCAGATCTATTAAAATACAAAAAGGCAATATTATTGATAAACTATAATAATCCACTGCCTTGCTGAAAAACAATGGTAAAGAAGTACTACATCATTAATTAATAAAATATGCACTCCTTTTGTGCAGTTAGGGCTGACTTGCAAATTCCTTCCTGCCCCTCAGCCCACTGGACACACACAGCAATGAGAAAACCCTACAGAATCTCAAAACTGTCAAGCAGTAGTTTTATACTGCAATCCACCAGTTGACAGTGTGTATTTGACATAAAAATGTCAATTTTTTTGTTCATCTTTTCTTGTACTGGCTCATCAAATTGTTGTGTACCCCCCACTGTGGTACAAATTCAAAACTCCCCCATTTGCTGCAAAATAAATTAATGTTCTATAATTCCTATAGATAAGTATCATCAGGGGTTTTAAGAACTGCTCCAAAGTGTTTAACTTTTACAATCTCCCTGCCTAAACTGTTTTATTAAAACCCCAAATACACACAGGGTAAGCACAGTTCAGTTTTATTCATACCTTGTCCTTGGTCGTTGGTCATCCTCAGACTCACTGACCTCCTCACTCACTGCAGACTCGTGGAACTCGGAGTCATTTGAGTCATCACTGCTCACTTGAAAAAGAAACCAGCATTTATTTCATGGTGAGCATCGCTGCAAAGCCAGCAGCTCCTCACTGTACAACAAACTGGTTAAGAGCAACAAGCACTGCCAAGGTTTCAGACAATATGGGACCCATTAAACCCACATTTATAAGGAGCAAGAGGGATAAAAGGGGTACAGAGAAGAAAAGGTTAAAATTTAAGCACTAGCTGAGTCCTGGTGGATGGTTTATTGTGCCAACAAGCCTTGAGGTCTTTATGCATGAACATCTACATTTATTTTACAAGCAAATGAGAGAGTGCATTATATGATGGAGGAGAACCGTGGGGAGCAGTATGGAACTTCAGAAAACAAAAGATGATTTTTAGTTGAACAGAAGCTTTTGTTTCAAATGCTCTACATGTCATTTTATAGCCATACTTCAAGAAAGGACCCATATTTACTAACAACATATGAAATTACATCACTGCATTTATGGATTGGCATTTCTTCAGGTAATGCAAGCTCAAAACTGCCTCAAAAAGCAATTAAAAATGCGCCTTAAAAAGCAGCATTAGCAATACTCTCCTAAGCACTTTGAGGAGCTAGCAGTGGCATTTTTAGGTAATTAAGACACCAGCATGGCATTTAACACCTTTAATTTCAGCTTGACCTTGAACACAGTGGAAAGTTCAATTGTTTTCTGAAAGACAAGGCTTAAAACACAGGTTGTTCTGTATACACGGGGAAAGGTAACATTAATAACATAGGGCTAAAAAAGGCAAACTGAAATCAAATACTTTGTTCTGTTTGAGGGCAGTCAGCTACAAAGGTCTGCTAAAGAATCCTGAGCTACCTCTTATTTGCACATTAATTCAAAAGTAATTTAAAGTTATTCCCCCTGAAAGAAATGTTGTAGGTAGAGTTTTAATCCCATATGGAGGAAAAACTGGAATATGCGAACAGATAAAAAGGAGAGTTTTCACAGAGGAAAATGCTGAACAAATCACATTGCATCTTTTATTCTGTGGAAGACCACAAAAGCTGGCTGGCATCAGTGCAACACAGGGAAGCCCAGTGCACTTTTCCTGGCCAGGAAACCCCCACAGGTTCTTTGTTGCTGCCTGCAACAATAAAGCCAGCCCCCAGCCCAGGCTCATTTCACAGTGCCATCTGCTGCTCAGCTCCAGCCTGCTCCACTGGAATCCCAGCATGGACACATTCCTCAGGCACTACTGCCAGTCCAAGAGAGAAATTACTTAAAGGACAAGACTGATTTTCCCAAATTAGACATCCTGGGCTTGCCTGTGCTGTTTAAAATGGATATTCTAAGACTCCACCAGATTAATCCAATTCAGAGGACACAGTAAGTGGAGAGAGCTGCAACTGTATTCAGCATTTCAAACAAAACTATTTATCACACAAAGATAAGGGAATTCTAGATTTCATATACAAGGAAGTTTATACAGGGATTTTAAAATCACAGAGGTTGAGATCTCCATTCTGACAAGCTTTGGACTTATTTTATAGAAGCAAGTACTTTTTAAGACCAAAAAAAGAGATGTGGATTACGTACCTTTCCTTCTATTTCTGCGCTTCCCCCCTTCTTTTTTGTCTTTTGGTTTCACCACCTTTTTTTCTTCTCCAGATTCCCCATCACTCACGGTGAGCTTGTGCCTCAGCAGTCTGTGTCTGTATCTGGGCTTCTTAGATGTTTCTTCTTCCTCTGAATCTGACTCAGAATTACCTTCTTCCTTTTCAGACTTACTGTCTTCCTTTTCATTCTCTCCTGTCACACAGAAGAGTCAGTACCACATACATACCAGTCACTTTCCTATCTTACATAAATTGGGCAAGAATTAAAATCTGAATTAATTTCGGCTAAATCCTGTGCTTTTCCAGGGAATTACAAGCAACAACATACCAGTTTTCTCAAATGTTAAGTATTTCACACTGCCTGAATGCTTGGAATGCCTGTTCCAATGGCTGTGTTAGCCAAATCTCTCCTGGGCACTTGCAGAACTTACTGTTCTGTATAGATTATCCCTCACAAACCCCAAGGACTTCTTAATTGCTTACAAAAATCAGACTGTAACAAAAAAATAAACATACAGCAGATTAAAAGAGATGATAATCCTCATGACCACATACATTGGCCTCTATGTGGCAAATACATATCAACCTCAATAATATTTTTTGCCGAAAGCTTTAACAACCATCATTTTCCCAAGTGACCCTTGAAATCATGACAGGTGCCACAGCACCATTTTGTCCCAGATGCTTTTTGGTGCTTACCATCATCTCCTGTGTTTTCAGTTTGCTTTGCAGGTTTCTTCTTTCCTTCCTCCGGCTGCTCATCTGAAGACGTATCCTCATCAGAGGAAAGATTGGCTTTGATTTCTTCTAAAAGCATTTTCTTGGCAATTCTTTGAAGTAAAACAGAAAACACTATTTATTCCATTGTTCAAGTAAATCGATGAATGACAAGTGTAATCCTACACCATTCAGAACTTCAAAAAAAGGGCTGAAAGCTGAACGAAAAAAAAGACACGTGATGAAAAGTCATTGTGGCAAGACAGGATCTATCAGCAAAAATCTCACACTAAATGTGATGTGTTGACTTGCTTTTAGAAAGCAGGTTTGTATAAAGCTTCTTTAGATGAGAAGTTTCCTGCTTTACAGCAGACTGGAAATGGCTATAAAATGTACAGACTTAGAGATTTCATTTTATTCATGGTCTATCTGGGTAACTAACCACAAGCACTTGCCTTACAGCAACTCTAGCAAAAACCCTTATGTGCTTATACCCAAAAAGTCTGACCAACACTACAGGACCTGAATTTCAGATAAAAATTATCATCTTATTTCCTGCTCCACAAACTCTCCGCTCAGCTTCTCATGGCTTCACTGCAGAACAAGGAAGTTTCCAGCTAATGCACAAGTGACTATGAAAAAATGATTTGTTCACATGCACTTTTAACACAAACATCTTGCCTGAGTCTGTCCAAGGCAGGATATAAAATGGTATGTCAAAAGCACAGGAAAATAGTGGACTTATCAGAGTACTTGTACTTCCAGGAGGAAAAAGGATAAACCAGGTCTTCCTCATCTAAATACCAGGAATACTGTAGTTTTCATTCTGAGGTCATCCATTTTAAATGAAAGATGTGTTTTCTAGGTGAAACCTCATCTGTCTTGCCTTTTGGGAGAATTAATGGATACTGTGTATATACATAGTTCAGGATGGGAAAGCTTTCGCACCAGTCAAAACAACAGCTCAAAACCCATGGAACTGAACCACAATCCAGGCTTCACTTGGGAATAGCAAAGGAACGGGGATCCCTCAAGCAAAGTTGCTTACACACCAGAAAACTGCTTCTACAGAGCACTATAAAATAGGTTTTTAACAACCAATATTTCATTTTCAAGCCTGCAATGTGCCGCCAAAACAAAAGAAATTTTTCTAAGGGAATTTTCCCAAGCTATCTTTCCTGACACTCCACACAGTATTTTCTAATTTTTGAGCAATAGTGTTATTTTTTAAAAACACTCTCACACTAATTTATATTCAGTTATTATTAAAAGATGGAAGCAAAATAGTTTAATAAACATTTCAGACTGTTCAGTGAGTCAGACCATCCATCAGCATCCAAAACACACCCTCCCCCTCTCTCTTGAGAAATGGCTTGTGAAGAAAAAACTGATTAAAACTTTACCAAGCAGTACCCTTGGAGAACTTTAATTCCACATCTATCATGAGATCACAGCATGAACCCAACGAAAACTTACTTAAGTCCACAGAAAAGTAACATCCTCTTCCAAATGCTTTTTGCATTAGGTCCTCCCAGAGGATATTTGGAAAAGGGACTTAGGGTTTGACTGGTTGTTGATTTTTCTAAAACCCAGCACATCATGTTAACAGCAACAGAAATAAACAGCTCCTCATGTAAGAAATTCAGACTATATTTCTTCCATCTCTTAATAGTCAGAACTTTTTCTTCAAAATGAAACCGCTTGGAATGTCACAGGTTGGCTTCCCTTTGACAGCTTTTAACATAAATTATTACCCTTGACTTGTACTCCAGAAAATGCGCAGAGCAGTGCTCTGGCTACTCTTCTTGTTCAACAAAAACCCCAAGTTTTGGAAGAGAAAAAAACCTAAAAGGCCTGGAAAAAAACTGAAATTGAAGCCTGAAAGTCCTGCCTTTGACTTATTTTGGCAAGTGCATTAGCAAAGTTAACACAGCTTGTGGATAGCAACACTTACCTCTATACAAGTCACCTTTAAAAGGCTGACTTTGGTTCTTAGCAAAACAAGACCTTCATTTTTACTTGTTCTTTAATGAAGTATATTTTTAGGAGGAAAAGAATACAGCAAATGTATCTAACACCTAAAAAGACCATGCACAAAATCTACCATCCATAAAGAGAAGATGCTCTCATTTTCCTATTAATCATCAGCATAACCAACAATCAGATTGGGTAAACTGATTAGTTTCTAATTATTTATAATAATATTGATTAAGAAGTTATGGCTACGATACAAAATTAGTCCTATTTTTTATCTAGGATAAAGACTTAACCACTTGCAACCAAACTGAGATGGGACTGTTTGTTAGTGAGAAAAGCTGCATGTTCTTCAACACATTTAATTTAGGCTAAAAATGTGAGACATTATTAAGACGTTCAGGATTTAAAAGATGCCCATTTTTAATTAACTACAGATCTGATAAGAATGGTAAGTGTAAGCAATATTAGACCCAAAGAGATTAAGCCTTGTAAATGCATGTGACAAAATGACTGATGCAACAAATGGCTTATATGAATCAGAATAAATTGAGTACTGGACTCTGGAAGCTGGTTTTATATTAAATTACAATAGTTGTTGACCAGGATAACACCTCGTATTTCTACTTTATGACAAACACATTTAAAGTGATCAGGTTTCTAAGCTAAGAAACTTCACATGGTAGCTTTAACATTTCAGTATTTGCATTAATAGCAGCAAGACAAACAAGCTACGATAGTGTGAAAATCCCCTCACTCACATTGTTCCAGAGAAAACCATGTAAATCAAAAGGGACTGTAATATTTACTCAGGTCAAGGACATAAAGGATTCTTGGCCATTCAGTTGAGCATCACCAACGGATTTAATTAAGAGCCACAGAAAGCCCTATGACCTCCAGCACGGGGTTTTCAGGTAGTAAAAAATAAAGTAAAAAATAAAATAAAAATTTTAAATCCCTGCATTTCACTCATTCCTGCACTGATCTGCTGTGACCTTGAGCATGCCATGTTGCCCCACTCCTATCTAAACTTATCGTGACATTTGTATGAAGGGCACTCTCCCAACACACATTTATACAGTGCCTTACAGAACGGGGCTGCAACCTCAACCAGGACACACAAAACCAACTCTAGAATCAAATAATAGCACATATGCACAATTTTGTATCGACTGGGCTTCAAAGGTATTTCCCCTCTGTAAGGACAACACCAGCAGAATACATTTCTAAATCATGAATTGATTACTATGGATTTTTAAGTTGTGCTAAAAGGAGAGAGTTTTCACAAGACAGGCAAACTGGAAGTTACCCAGGGGTTGCTTAGTTACACTGCAGGACTACTTTAAAAGCTCCTTCAGACATTGCAGAAGAACTGGAACAGTAGGTGCAGCCTCTCATGATGTGGAGTTAAGCCCACATGGTAATTTGCACCACTCTTGTTCATGAATTTCACAGTGCCAATACAATGGACTCTTTTAGAGATTGTTCAAAATCTTGGTGAGACAATGCTACCTACCACTGTAAAAATCACTTTTCTTAAAAAGCCATGATTTTAAATTTTAGTTCATTATTGTGATGTTTCATTACCAATTCGATTACATCAACTCACACTCAGTGTTCATAAATACCTACTAATTATATGTAGAAATAAGGTTGCCTGAAATAAGCCCTTGGGTGGGGGAGGATGGTGGAATGTGGCTAATAAAAGCCACCAGAATTCCAGCTAGAGCACTACTGGCTTAAATGGGCCTTTAGGATACTACTAGAAAATTCAGAACCCTTTAAAATATATTTTAAGAAATTAATATTTGGATGAAATATCATACATGTCTAAAAAAAATGAGTGAAAACTGCCAAACACCTTGTTCTAAATACTGTGCTGTCTTTGTTGGAAGAGGCTGATTTTCAAGCTGTCAGAGTTGTATTAAATTAAATGCTTGGACAAGAAAAACGTTTTACAAAAATTTATTGTAACCATCAAATACTTAAAGGCATTCTGCATTAAATACACTATTAACTTCTTAATAAACAGAACTACTGCAAACATATCAAACAGTACCATTTAAAAGATCAGAAGGACCAATAATAGTTACACAACAGAAGATGAAAGCATACAGCACTGTATGGCATAGTATGACCCACTTGGATATTGCATTTTGGCAAAGATGATTTCAAGACTATTAATATTCATGTCATGCACAACCCCAGGTATGCAAATAACAGAACATCTAAACTAGAGACTTGCAAACAGGAGAGTTCCCACACTACAAACACCCAGCAGGTACTAGGTACCCTCTTTGGCCTGGAAGAAAATAGGCAACTTCTCTGAATCAGTAGGTAAACTATTTAAACACTTTGTGTTGAGTAAACAGAAGAACAAGTTTTTAACTTCTTGAAATTTGTTCCATCTTTTTACAGTTTATAGCTCTGATTTTGGTGCCAAGTACAACACATGATTAAGGTAAAGTCAGACTGCATTACCAGTTAACATGTCTGAAGGTTGACAACACTGTTTATTGACAAAATACCTCTCCATCTCATGAATAGATGTTCAAAAGATCCCCTAAATAAAAACTTAACAAAGAGGCAGCTTCAAAACAAAGTACAGAAACTGATTTTTAAAGCCTGAAGTTATATTACTGTTCATTATCAATTAAGTTCATTCATTTCCCAATATAGCTCGAACTCATGAGTGAGTTCTGTCAAAAAAGCATTGGTGTGGTAAATGCTGAACTTCTGACAAAAGTGTATTGGTTTAGTTATTATTGACCAAAAACTCAAAAAGCAAAAAAAAAAGGAAGAAAAAAAAATTTAAAATAATTAAAACAGGACTGAAATGAAAACAGAATTTAAAAAAATCTTGTTATACCAAAGTTTACATGTTCTGCTTATGACCCTGTGCTGTCAAGTCCCTAAAAAGCATCTTTCTTTAAATAGCTGAATTACTGGGTTAAATTTGATGACTAAAAACACACAAGAACTAATTCAGCAGCAGCATTTTGATGCCAAACTGAGGTCCGTAAAGGATATAAAACAGTGTTTTTAAAATTTACTTCAGCCACATATCCAAACATACAACTCTGTGAAACAAGGATTCCACGTTCTAAACTAGTAAGGCTCAGAAGCAGAAAAAGACTCCACCAGCAACTGGTCCCACACATGCTATATGGCCAAAACAACAAAAAAAATCAGTTTCTGAAATACTATATAAAAATTTGTTGAACAGCTCTTCAGTCTAACTACAGTGACTTCCAAAAAGAAACTGTGGCTTGGAGCTGAGCAATACTTCATGTTGTGCATTTACTCCTTAGGAAATGAAGCTTTTACATTTCTAGCCAGCTAATTTTGATAAGCTACAACGTTACTGGTAAAATATGACATGTCTTAGCTAACTGTATCTTACAGAGATTCTCTTTTATTGATTTCAAAACTGAAGCAATACATGTAAGCCACAATTCTGAAAATATCTATGCAAAGACTTAAAATATATAATCAGTATCTTTCATACCAGTTGAGCCTATGCACAGTGCTTGTAGAATCATGGCCTTAACTCACATTAGTCACTTTAGGTACTTTTTAGTGGATTAAAACTCAGTTGAATTAACAGCTGAAAATATCTAATATGGTTTTCCCCACATTTGTGCTTTCTCTTTATTGAGAAAAGTGTTTCAATTAAAAAAGCATATTAAGTAACAGTAATAACCAAATTCATTCTGAAAATATTGCAGCACTGCATATTGCACAGATGCAAATTGTCACCTTCTACTCCCAGAACTAGCTGAAATTCACATTTAGCAGCAGCAGCTTTTTACCTGCCTGCAAGATCCTTTATCACCAACCTCCCACTCGCACCGGGAACCCCAGCGGGACAGTGCTGCAGTGCCTTGAGAACACCCCCTAGCCAGGTGTCTCAGCTACCACTTCTAAACACTTGCTTTGCATTTCTGGCTCTGGGCCTCTGTTTTCTGGCCCCGTGTTCACACTTGCGGGAGGCCCGTGAGCGAGTCTTTACCGGGCAGGCAGCCGTGCTTTTTACCACCTGCTTGCTCCTCCGTTGCGCCGGTTTGCGCCCACGCCTAGGGTGTGTTATAATCGTTTTTAAGTCCTTACGGAGGGTATCATACCTATTCTCAGGGTCGTCATCATCATCATCTTCCTCCTCCTCCATTGGGATAGTCCTTGATAGAGCCTCTCCCTCATCTCCTGCAAAAAAAGCCCAAGAGAAAACACTCAGTACATGTAAACCCGGCAACAAACAAGACACGACAGCACAATGAACAACGCAACATGTGAACTACATCTCCATCAAAATCCCAGTTTAAAGACAGCTTGGAAATACCACTTTTCTACCAGTTACCTGTCTTGACAGATAAAAATAAATGGAGTTTTTCAATGCACATTATGCTTGCTGCTACACACAACTTGCAACTCGTTCCTAATTACAAACTGTGAATTTGGGATTTTACACCAAAACACAGAGACTAACTACTCTACCCAGGAATCAGAAAGAAGTTACCTAAGAAATTATTTGCCCTAAGAAATTATTTGCTCTGTCAGAAGCTCCACTAGTGAGTTTGGCAAACTGAAAAGAAGGCACAAACAAGTACAGGACAGAACTGCTTCCCAAGCCCATGGGCTGCCATGAGGAAGTACTGGAGAACACTAATCCTTCCTATTTTTGCTTTCAGACCATGAGTGTGTGTAAAGAGTTGTATTTTGAGAATTCCACATGCTATCCTTACTGCAAATATCCAAACTCAGCTGCACTACATGGCACTGTCCCATATACAAAGGACATAGAAACCAACAGCGTGGGACACGTGACAGAGAAGGAACAGCACAGTGTGAAGCCTGCCCTTAAGCTCCTCTGCACTGTCCTGGCTGGACTGAGGAATTTGGATTGTTTCTAGCACATTCCCAGGCCTGTCTCCTTGCTTTTCTCTCTTTTTTTCTTGCATGCACATCAGACAAATCTGCTAGGTAGTAAAATTAAGCTTAGGGAAAGAAACCTCACAATCCTAACAAGCTGAGATTCCCTCATCCATAATTTCTGTTTATTTTCTATCTGTGGGGACTGGAGGACTGGACTAAAACTAGGCTGCGAGAGGCACACTCCAAGGTGATCAGAGAAAGTCCCTCATTTGGATAAATAAAAGCATCCTGTTGGTTAAACCAGATCCTAAGTCTCATTTAATGATCAATCTACACAGCTTATTCAGACCCAGAACAGACTCCTTTATTAATTCACCTATTAAACCAAAAGCAGACTGCAGAGAAAGGGCACATTCTTCTCCTCTGAAAATACTCTAACATGGGCAGAATTTCACAGAAGCAAATGATAACTAAGGCTGAAAGAGACATCTGGACATGCTCTACTCCAAATCCACCATCAAAGCAAAGCTAACTCCAAAGTCAGGTCAGTTATTTCAGGGTCTTGGCCAGTGAAGTTTTAAGCATTTCCAAGGACAGGGATTCCAAAGTTCAGCAAGGCAACCAGTTTCAAGCTTTGACCATGCTCAGTTTAAGAACACTTCTTCTAGTGTCTGTATCAGTTTTCCTTGCTAAATGCTGTATCCACTCCCTCTTATCCTTTGGGCACACATCCAGCTCAGCCTCCCCTAAAACTGCCCATGAGCTGATTTGCAGACAGAAATTCAGACACCCCATTTTTAGCATTCTGTCTCCAGTCTAAACCAACCCACTTCTCTCTCAGTCTAACTCTACTGTCAATCATCCCACACCACAGACCTGTTCATTGGTACCATGCTATCCATCTCTCCAATAATGACCCAATCTTTCCACTTGTGACCTGCAAATGAAACAACAGGTCCCACTGCCTCAGACACCTGCTGATATATTAAAACCAACTTTTTCCTCTTGGGCCGTTTCAATACCAAGTCCGTGAACTGTACATGAGCAATTCCATTTCTAAGGCATTTCTCTCTGATGGTTCAGTGATGCTGAACACTGTCACTGAGTGCCATCAATTGTCTGTCTGTAGGAGAGTTTAATGGCTGTGGCAGCAACCACACGCAAAGAGCCAGTTCATTACTATGCAAACCATGAATTATCTGCAATTTCTCCTGCCAGTGACATCACTGGGGAAAATATTGCTAAGGCAGCAGTCAAGGAAAAGCTCTACAAGTCCTAGTATTATCTGCACAGAGACACAACATATGAAAACAATAAGCAATGACAGATTTCTAAGTAGCTGTTCTAAGCCTACATGGCTCTTGTGAGGCACAAAAATCATCTGCTTGATTTTGAAATGTTATTACAATGCCACACGTCTCCAGAGTCGCCTCCAGTGCACAGAACAGGAGGTGATAAATTTGAGTTCACCACATTATCTACTCCTTCAAATCAGCTTCTGCTGAACAGTCCCAGGGCAGGTGAGGTAAGGGCCAGGCTTTGGAAAGCTGGACTTCAAGGCAGTACCTGCTGCAAATACTGCCTGGGGTTCCCAAAGCACCTCCATTTACAGTGATATCTTTTTTTTCCTCAAGGTACAAGCTGCACAAACTGAAATCATGGAATCTTACAGCCACAGGATAGTTTGGCTGGAAGGGAACTTTACAACATGTGCTTCCAAATCTGTATCAGAAAACCCGACAGGCTGCAAACATTTAAATGCACGATTCCCTACTGGTGAGCGTTTTTTGCTTCTGCATTATTAAATGTCACCCAAACCTTACAAAATTCCTGTTTATATTTTAATATGTGTACATGAACATCTTTTGCACACCTGATGACTGACAAAATCCTGCATCAGCAGACAGCATCAAGCTTTCGGTCACCGGCCTGATCTTCTGCTCGTCGCTGCTTCCATCGCCTGTGGAATTCTGATCATCATTTTCTTCCTTATCAGACGAGGAAGAGGAAGTGACAACCACCTTCTTTTTTGCCACCTTCTTTTTTAAGTTGCTCTTTTTACTTTCTTTTACTGATCCTCTTTTAATCTTTTTCTTAGTGTCTTCATAGGACTCCTCATCAGAAGAGGATGAGTCGTTCTGTTCTTTCTTGGAAATTTTCTTTTTGTGGCTTATTTTTTTCTTTTCTTTCGTTTCAGTTCGTTTTTTACGCCGCACAGCATCATCAGAAGAACTCTCCTCTTTTTGGGGAGATTTCTCAGTATCAGAGGATAAATCAATGTGCACTCTTTTAGCTACTCTCTCTCTCAAATTCCTCTTTTCTGTAAACACGAGTTCCTTTTTAATTTTGTCGTTTTCAGAAGAATTGTTACTTCCTTTCTCTGGAGATGACTTATCAAGATCAGAAGAGGAATCACCTTGTTCTTTCTTCAAACCTTTCTTTTTCAGTTTTTCAGATTGTTTTGCTTTGCTTTCTGATCCTTTTTTGTTCTTGAGTCTGTCTTTGGAAGACTCCAACTTGTGCTCTTTCTTTGCCGATTTCTCAGTACTCTCAGAAGAAGAATCATCCTGTGCCTTTTTCTTTTTCAAATCCTTCTTTTTCTTAACTTCAGGACTCTCCTCTTTCTCCAGCGAAGACTTCTCAACATCAGAAGACTCATCGTGTTTTCCCTTTGCAGATTTTTCTTTTGAGTCTCTGTTTATCTTCTCCTTAGCAGCTGACCTCTTACCCGTTTTTTTATCTTTAGAAGAGTGATTAATTTCCTTCTCTGGGGAAGACTTCTCAGCATCATCATCTTCAGAAGATTTACCTCTCTTCTTCTTCAGATTTACCTTTCTCTTACTGCTTACTTTTTTCCTCTGCTCTTCTTCAGAGGAATCATAACTATCATCTTTTTGGGAGTATGTTTTCTTCGATTTTTTTGCAGCCTCGATTTTACTCAACATTTTTATCTCTTTTTCCAACTCAGAATCATAGTTTGAAGAATCTGAGTAGTTTTGTCGTTTCTTTTTAGCAGCAGCAGCATTTTTAGCTGATTTGCCTCTTTTAGCATCTAAATCTGAACCGGAACTGGAACTTTTCCTTTTTCGTTTCCCGTTTTCATCCTTTACTGGTTGATTCTTTTGAAAATCTGAAGCCTTCTGATTATTTGCTGGCACTTCGCTGTTGCTTTCACTGTCTGAGGAGCTGCGACTCATCATCCCTGCCTCTTTAAGGACAGCTGGCATCTCATCAGAGTCTGAGCTGTGATCTAAGTCATATGGCTTTTTGGATTTGGAAAGTTTGTTAGGACTAGGACCATCAGCAGTGCTGTCAGAATTTCTTTTATCGTTTTTCCTCCTTGGCTGCTTGGATGATTTTCTCTTCCGTTTTTCATTGCTCGTGTCATTGCTGTCCTCCTCTGAGTTGGATGTCAGGGGGCTGATGTCCGTGGGGCGCCTCAGCGGGGTGGTCTTGACGCGCGGCGACCTCCGGAGATCCGCGTCCTCCACGGGCACGGCCTCGTTCTCCGTGGAGGGCTCGCTGCCAACATTATGGTTTTGTTTTACAGAATCACAGTTTGCTGCTCTAGGTTGAGATGCATCAACGTCTTTAGATGCATCAACATCTTTACTGTCCTTTTCTACGCTGCTGTCTTGATCTTCAGCTTTAACTGTAGACTCTGAAAGGGAAACAGGAGTCAATTTTACAATCAATTCTTTTGTTCCTTTCGCTGATGATTTTAACTTGGTACCACCTTTGGTATCTTTCACAGGAGTGGTCAATTTTGTATTTGGATTTAGAGTCTCATGATCTGCTGCTGTGTTTCCACTGTCCTGCTCATCTGATGGCATCTGGATCTCCATAGCAGATTCCAGAGTCTCAAAAATATCTTCAGGAACAGACGAGGGGATGGACACAATATCCATGTCTAAAGCCTCTGTACTGTTGGGCTCATACTGTGGTTCTTCATTTCTGCCAGACTTTTTCTCTTCCCCAGGAGCTGCCTTGTTATCTGTCTGTTCCACTGAGGGAACACTTTGATCCATGGGCTCACTGTCAGGCCGCTCCGACACAACTTTTTTCTGTGTCTGTACAGCGTCATCCTCTTTTAATGCCACATGTTCCTTGCCTTCATCTTTTTTCACCTCATTTTTTTCTGATCTAACCTCAGTCTTTTTCTCTTTGGTATTTTTATCTTTGATTTTAACATTCAATGCTTGAATCTCCAGGTTCAGGCCTTCTTCTAGTGACAGATGAGCTTTTTTCATGTCACTCAGCACAGATTTAAAAGCTTTCAGCTGGCACAGTTGCACAGTTGGGCTTATTTCTACATTTTCTGCAGCGTTTTTCAAAAAGCTTACAAAGCTAGAATTCAGATTTGTTGTAGTTTCAACCAGTTTTTTTGTTTTCTTAAGCAAGTCTTTTGGCACCATTAGTGCTTTATACGAATATGTTAGCGAACCTGAATATGAATTATCTAATTTTTTTTCTTCCCCATTACAATTTGCATTATTTCTCTTTGGAGAAAACTTGACCGTGTGGTCATATATTTTACTTTTTTCATTTTCAACTTTCATCTTTTTTTTGTTTTGTTGAAGTAACTGTTCTAAATTTTCAAAGACACTGTCACACGCAGTGACCAAGTCCAACAAAGGCTCTGGATGGCAAATATAGCAGTGCCACTGGTTATTTTCATCCAGGATAGTCGAGAGCTCCTTTCGGCCCAGGTTGCGCAAAATGCACTTTTTACAGAAGGCGTTATGGCAAAAGTCACAGCAAATCAAATTTCCACCTTCAGCACACCACCTGCAACGACATTGAGAATGGTAAGAGTCTTGTCTCCACATCAACAAGATGATACATTCCTAAGTTCACATATTTAAAAGTTCAAGTGATGAACAGATATCCATTACTTGGAACCGTTATTGAAAGCGTGCCTGAAAAGCTCAACTGAGAATTGCCAAGTCAGAAAATTCACGTATTACATTAACACTTCACAAAGCTGAAATGGTCAGTAATTTTCAAACACAATTTCAGCACTGATTTAATTCTTTAAAGAAGAGAAAAAATTAATTAAATCTTATTTTCCCTGTTTCTTATGAAAATTTGTGATTTCTTTTACAGCAAAATTAATAAGCTTAAGCCTTTCTAGCCTTAACTCATACATTACTACTGCAGGAGCACACGAAGACTGGAAAGTGGTGGACAATAAGCTCACAGAAACCAAAGACTGCACAATTTTGACTGAATTACACATTTAGGTATTTGACATAAGGACAAGGAAGTGCTTTAGCATTTCAAAAGTGGGAGATGCATCTGGAGAACTGAGTTTCTGAGGCTCACAAGGTTTAGAATGCCAGATTCTATCCCCACCTTTAAGGTGTTCAGAAGGTGGCATGCTATTTAATTAAAAATGTGATATCTTACAAGTGTTTGTTATTAGATTTCTTTATAAAATGTCTGCCTGTTCATTACTAAAACAACAATCAATCAGTCAGAAAAACCCTGGGGCTGAGTATTTCCTGGTGACAAATAATTGTTCATTCAGCTCTTATGTACTTGTCTTTGTCAATAACATCACGATTGCAAGAAAAAGGATCCAGACACCAGCAGAGCTGTGGGTGTTACTTCAGTTTTTGTACACTCTGCAGTTTTTGTACACTTACCTACACTGTTCATCCATCCCATCCGAGTCACGACTAATGTCATCACTCATGTAATACTTGTAGCAAGTCTGGAAAGAAAGAGAGAGAACAAGAAATTCTTTATTAAATCTCAACTGGGCTTCAGCAATTCATTAGATTTCAGCATGCATTAGAAGCAGCAGTTGCAAGGCAAGGCCCTCAGCATTCTAAGCCTTTTACATTTGTTTTAACCTAAAAAACATCTTCCATGGATAGAACACGTCCCAAACCATGACTTATTTAGATGGCTCAAGGTCTGTTTGAAAATTAAACAGGCTTTTGTTTGATGGCTGCATATCTGTGGATCTTAGAACATCAGCTGAATACTTCTTTCCAGTCTGAATTTTTTTCCATCCATTTCCTAGGTAAATCAACACCACATCCTCCCTGACACATTAATCCTACAAAAATTACAATTTTCAGCTGGATGCTCCTTATGTTAGCATGTGATGCCATAAGGCTATAGACAAAAATGTCTTCAGCATTAATCATGATGTTAACATCCAAGAATTCCATTTCCAGGTGCAAAATAAACATTTTCATTGAAAATGTGGTAATGCTAAGAAAAAAAATTACATATTATTCAACCAGAATTATTGATAGCTTCAGTTGCTGAATTGTTTACACCAAATTCTGTAGGTTTGGTGTTATTTTTTTCCCAGCTGTTAGTGAAGAAGGTTCTCCCAGGCTTGTAGCTCTACTCTGAACAGGCATTAATACAATTCAGAATCCAGAAGAGGCTTCATCACCTGAATTTAAAATGATGATGCCCCATTATCTGGAGCAGACTTGCACATCTGTTCAACTGAACTATCCAAACAACCAAAATCAACATAAAACCCCAGTAAAATCTGATGTTTAGACACTTGATGGGATATTCACAGTCAAAGGAAAACAGCTTCTCAGGTCTGGGACTGTTTTACCTAAGCAGGAGAAAAATAAGGACAGAACTAGGCACAGAAATAATGAAAGAGCTGGAGTATGGAGACCAGGGGCTTCCATTCCTTCCTCTCACATTAACATAAGGCCATGTTCAATTCAGTAAAAACAAAGAAAATCAAGGGAAACAACCCTTGATATAATTCATGTAGCAGAGCTCCCAGTCAAGAGCTGCTACTGAGCCCAACACCCTGACCAGGTTACAAAAATGACCCAGGTCACTGATGTGCACTGCAGGAACCTGGGCAGCTACAGCCACATGCTGAGGTTGTGCAAAGCCAGGAACAGGAGCTGGGACTCCAATGGAGATGGGGAAAGGGTCACCGTGTGAGCAAAAGAAACAAGCCCGAATGCAGAGAAGAGCCAGCACACCAGACTAGATGGGCATGGCTGAGACAGTTTGTTAGCTGAGTGTGGAACACTAAAGAGGAGCTAGGAAGAGGGAGAAGGAGAGAAGAGCAGGGAAATGCTACATCTACTTTTTAACACAGAACTGTATCTCTATCTTTAGCAATATCTTTATAAATACAGAAATCTCCACAACCATAGGAATATGCAAGAGAGATCTCTGCAGCTCTCCAAAAATTACCAGAGGTCTCCATAGCAGGAGGCAGGGACATTTCCTTCCTGCCCTGTCCCACCTCTTCCCACTGCAGCCAACTCAGGGCCTCTGTGGAGCCAGCAGGAAGCCACACAGCTGAAAACTCAGATACTGGGCTTAAGGTTATGGATTAGACCAGCACTGCAAAGCTGCCATAAATTAGAACAGTCTAGGAGCTGGCAGAAACAGAGATGGCTTTGAAGCTGCTTTTCTGCTCCTTATTTCAATGCTGTTTTACATGGAATGCTTTAGCAGGAGATGCAGACTTGAATCTGTTCTTAAAATACATTATGAGTAGGCAGAAATTTCAGACAGATCATTTAACATTAAAAATTCACTAAGATTATACCCATAAAGCTGTAGAAATAAATAACAAAGAAACACAGGATATAAGAAAAAAGGAATATAAATTTGTAAGTATATTTGCCTTTTTTTTCCTCATTATAGTTTCCTTAATTGTAACAGCTAATGACTGAAAACTTTATTGACTAATGAACAAGAATTACTCCCACAAAATCCCACCCAAATCAACTGATATGACATTCTGAAACAAAAACAAACAGAACTGTTTGCCACATACCTTACATATAAGCACTTTCAGTGTAGGGTGTCTATAGATTGAATCCTTTTGAAAATGGTTCACCTGCTGCCCACAAGCTGTACAGCTTACAATTCCATGGAGTCCTTCTTCTATGGAGAGGATTACAAACCACACATCAATTGTTTTCATTCTTATTTAAGAAATCTGTATGTACCTATTGCCTTTTCTTCCAATATTCTGGACTGTCAGGTTTCTCACATGCCTTTATTTCTGCACCCAGCACCAGAGAAATTTTTCTGTAACCATTTGCTATTTGAGGACTGTTTTTACCCCTGATTTCTATGCTTCACTCAGGGTGAAGATACAGTTCTTTCCCTTTGAGAAGTTTGATTTGAGTTAACTGGTCACCTCCTGGAAACACACTTAAGTAAGAATCATCACTAAAATTCTTTCAGAGCAGCTCTGATATTCTGGATGACATTCCCCATTTAATCTCTTTTCAACAAATATCATTGCAGTTCACGTTTGTATTATGACATTTCTTTCACACACAATTTTAGTTTCTCAAAGAAAAGCATGAAAAACTCTTACAGAAAATGCAAGCAATCCTTGTAACAGTGCCTGAAAAATCTTTCCTCACATTTTGTTCTCTTCAGGATAGCAGTTTTTGGGTTTTTCTGAAACTACAATTTTGCTATGATCCACGTGTTCTCCCCATGTTGCTGACTGATCCCATGCTGTGTGCACCACTCTGCTACATTTGGTCAAGAAAGCTTTTTTTTTAATGCCAACCCCCCAGTTCAGCTTAGAAGGGGCAAACTTGGGCCTGGCAGGCTCACTCCATGCCAGGCTCTTAAACTGACTAATTAATACTCTGAAATATTTTTGTTTTCAACAGCAGAAAAAGGAAAATCATTTGTGAAACTTCTATACTTCCAAAAACCCAATTTGTGATCAAGCAGATACAGGTTTGGTAAGAGATCACTTAACTGCGACTTGTCCTTTGCTGTCATGTTCAGTGATTAAGTCAATAAGGAAATTAACTCAAACAGTTTAATTTAATGATTACAATCTGAGTACAGACTCTGTATTTTTTCTATTTTTAATTAACTAATCACTACCCTAGAATTAGAACCAAGCACCAACACCACCATGTTAAGGAACTGAAGGACACAGTTCAGGCTCACAGCAATCTGCTGCTGAAGCACAGCCTCAGATGGCTCAGGGGGCAGTGAACAGCTGATCCACCCTCCTAATTCAGTGAAATTCGGAATACAGGATATGTTTGCACCCTCCAGCCATTCCTGACTGCACGTCCTGCAGGGTCTGTGGACCTGCAAGTCCCTCTCACGAGCTCCAAACCAGCTCAAACACCAGTTTCAAATGCTGCTGTGACCGTGGATGAACACACCCATCACATCACACTCCTCAGGAAAGAACCCCACATTCTGCAGCACAGAATCCAACCCTGGCACACATCACAGTCCTTAAACTCCTGCAGGAATCACTGAGGGTCCCAGCCAACCCAGGGAGAACATGATATTCCCTGCCAAGTCCTGAGCCACTTCCCTCTTGTCCATAACCAAGGGGAAGCACTACGGCCTCCTTCCTCAAACCTCCAAGCTGGAACCAGGAAAAGAGAGAATTTATGAGGCAAACCTTTGTAAACCATGTTACTACTACAAATTATGATGATTCAAAGAAATAAACTACTACTAATTAATTAATACTGAGAAACTACTTAGTTAAAAACATTAACTGAATTTATCAGCAAAAATACAACCATAACCATGCTGCAGACACAAAACTTGAAAATAATGACACAATGCCTCTTACAGTCTTAGATAAGAGCATTTGGTTGCTAGAAAGGCAAGAGTTCTGCTTCTACCACTATTTCTAATACTCACAGGACATGTAATTCCTACTAGAAATGCAAATGTTTTAAATATATATATATGTCAGGCACAGTACATGAGTAACCAGTCCAGATACACAAAGGAAAGCCTGCAAATTCCCTAGGGATGGAGATAAAAAAGCTGGAAGGGCAGGTCATACAAACTGTCCTGGGGATGCAGACACAGGCCACAAAGCTCAAGCACAAGTGTCTGATCTTTTTAACACTGTACCCCTGAAGAGTCCTGTTGGACCATATGTAGAATTGTTATAAGCACAAATGGAAAGAGCATTTTTATATGAACAGGACATCTTGCATGGATAAAACAGAACCAACTTCCAAAGTTCATAATTTGGAGGAAACATCAATGCTCAAAATGTCACTGACACCACACGAGCCCAGGTGTATGCACAAGCACATTTCCACACAGTCACATTTCACTCCCCTTCAACAGATGGAGAAATACCACTCAAAAAATTGCTTTAGAAGAGAGCAAGGATCTCAAATGATACAATGGGAAGCATGAACAGCGTGTGCAAGAGCTGTTTGTGTGAATACCCTGGGTACTGCTGGACATGTGTGAGCTAAGATATTGCCAGTAGAGTTAACAAAAATATCTGCCTTCTTATTGGCTACATTACACATAATCCTCCCTCCTCTCCTTTATTTTTGAGGGGAAAAAAAGAGAAGAGAGAAATTAATTTCTGTTAGTATTATAATCTACCTAACTTCTCAGTTTTAGCAGCAGCTATGGCAAACCAGCTGGCACAGCATCTTTTCAAAGGTAATCCTTAGAAGGGCCCACTGGTCGGGAATTTCTCACAATTTAAAAGCAAAACAAAAAAGTCTTTATAATGTTTGAGGGTTGAGGATTTTTTCTTAGCTCACTGATGGATAATCTGCCTATACACGTCCCTGCTCAAACCTGGTTGCTTTCCTGGTGAGTCAGTGAACGTTCCTGTATCAATGGTGCTCCAATATAATTCCTTAATAAAGGAATACCTGTAACACCTGATTGCAACCAAGCAACTGCACCTAATGAAGCATCCTATACCTACTGAAAATAAGGAGTTTAATGGGAACTAATCTTAGCTTTCACTGCTGCATTGCAGGGGCAGCAATGGAGGCTAAGTTCTATCAGCTAAAATCCTCAATGAACAAAAAGCCAGAAGAGTGGAGGTATTTTTAGGATAATTTATCAGAAATATGGACAATTTTTAGATGTACCAAATGTGGTCGTAAGCAACAATTTAAACCCGTTTCAATAGATGTTTTAAATTGTATTTACCTCCACGCTTTTTGGGAGCTTCAGGTTTCATTTTAACGGTATTTCTGCTTCTAAATTCAGGCCCTTTAAAATCATCTTTGTCTTCATTCAGCACTGGCTCAGGCTGTACAACCACTGTACCTAGAATAATTTTATTTAGAAATTGGAAACCATTACACATCCAAGTGAAGTGCAAAAGTTCTGATTAATAAAGCCAACAACAAAAAAAAAAAAGTGCAATCTGTTGACTAAAACTCAACAAAGTTTTGAATGCACAGATGTTCACAGAAAAAAACCCAAAAAAACCAAAAACAACACCACACATTTCAAACTACACCTGTGTTGCAGCTGTAGGACAGAAGCCAAGGACTGAATGGGCTGAGGAGCAAATCCTGCTCTCTCTGCCTGGCTGTGGCACGTGCAGGACAGGACTGTCACACTGCTGGGGGGGTGTAGGACAGGAACTTGCTACCAATAAAGGACATCACTTAAATCCCTCAAAACCCTTAGAGTAGCTATGCTTTTCTCTCTTTGCCCCCTTCTATTCAGTTTCCCTAAAACTGAAATAACTTGATTTATTTCAGCGTGAAATAAACAAAAAAGCAATGGAATAAAACCTGTTTTGTCTTTAACAAGATTCAAAACTGACATTTTCATTTAAACAAAGTACTTATCAAAATTATGTGAAGGAAAAAGCATATCTTTCCTATTTAAGAGCCCAGTTTTGTTGTGAGGACACTGAAAATAATCTAATATTCTGAAAAAATTATTTTAGAGTGACTGCTCTAAATACTGCTACTCATGCAGTAAACAGCAGCAATTTTTCCTGTAACTTTCCTAGGTAAGAAATGGAGATTAATCCAACTCACACTGCAGCTAAGAGCAGAGGGATGTAGGCCTACAGTGTTAACTGTTTCTAAAAGGTGCTTAAAAATACATCCAATAATGGCATTCTCCTCCCAGAGTTAGTTTTGCCTTTGTTGATCTAATTGCTAATAACCTCAAAGACAGAACAGTAAAATAAGACCTCCAGGTGTCAGAGCTTGAGACTCCTGCAAAACAACAGAATCAATCATTTCCCCTCTTTTGTGATGGTTTTATACAGATGTCAGCAGGCATTGGAAATTAAGCCACCAGCACATCCTTGTGCACCCATGGATTAAAATATGCTGGGTTCCAAACTGAAGGTGCTCAGGTTCCTCTTTTTGTGTGGACAGAAAACCAACAGGACCTTCAAGAGGCATTTTACTAATACATGTGCATTCTAGTGAATTATTTATGCTGCATTATAATCTTGGCTAATTTGCTGAATTCAGAAACAAAAGAAAAAAAGACATGACCTACCTTTAGGCAAGCTTTGCATATCTACATCATTTTCTGAGTTCTCATTTGAAATATCTTCATTTACAGTTTCATCTACGATTTGTTCATCATCTGACCCAACATATTTTGTTACAACTGTAGGTTTCCTGCATAGACAGAAAAAAAACCCCCATGGTCTGACAAATAGTACATACTGCAATTCAGGCAAGCTTTGCCTGCAAAGCACCATATTAACTGTGAAAAACTAAGTTCTTTTTAAATTAATTGAAGACATTATGAAGTGGGATGCTCCAAGTTACTACAATACATAAATTGTAGGTTAATTTTCTGGTTTGGAATAGGAATTCTCCCCTCCCACGTGAAATAAAAATATATACTAATAAAATATTTTTGTTGCAAAACCAAGGTTTGATGTGTTTTTAAGAAAGTTACAGTTCCAGGAAAGAAGTCTAAAAGAAACACAAGTGAATGTCTGCTCATGAATTTTATACATCCTTCCAGGTTTAACAGGCAGCACAAAGAGAACACAGATATTAGCAAATTACAAAAAGCATCTTGGCAGAAGAGATGCTTGCAAGGAAACGAAGGAAATGCAGAAAGAAATGAAAAAGCTGTTGAACAAAAGGATCAGCTGACAGAATTCCACACAAACATAACTCAGAACTGAATCCATGAAAATGAACCAATTTACTATGTGAGAATGGGGAGAAAATAATACAGAATATGGAGCAAATTTTTCAGTAGTCTGAAGGCAATGCATGAACTACTGCAGGATACTGGTTTTGTCAGTACAAGGCACAATATGATAAATGGATGAGTGAAAATCCCTTTAGTGATAAGACAGGAAGCAAAAAACGGGACTAAAGAAGAATATGAATGAAAAGAGTTCAGCAGGACACTGGATTCAAAAGATGAGGGAGAAACTAAAGCCAAATTTAAAACCACACTCTCAAATATGGCATCAAGACAAACATAAAAAGAAGACTGAAGAATATTAATTCCAGCAGACATGATAAAATAAAGCAACTTGGATTAAAAGGAGAGTGAAAAGAGATACAGACTTTTAAAGAGCAGTACTAAGGCAGCTGTGGAAAGCTCAACTCCCTGCACAGTTCACTGGGATTTAACAAAAAGCACAGAGGACAGAATTTTAGTGAGCATCAGCTGAGAGCAGATGAGGAGGACTTTGACTGGAGCAAGTCTGCTCTTACTTGGGACACAAATGATTTGTCTTCTGTAGGTTCAAGCAGCTGGTAAACAATTCACTCCATACTTTTTAGATCAAAGAGGGGGAAAAGGATTAAGCAGAGATACAGCAAATGGCAGTTTCTACACAGGACAACTCAACAGCACAGTCCGATGCTGCACTCTCCTAATAATAAAGCAAATAAAGCCTCTTTTTCTGTGCATGACCCAAGACACAGTTTTGGAAGAATCCTACACGCATAAATAGCAAGACTGAAGGAACTCTTGTATAAACTCCTTTGTCCTGAAGATATGGGCTAATTTTGTCTTTGTTAATAATAATTAAGCTTTAGCATCTTATCCTTTCACCCTGAGAAATCATTTGAATTTTAAGTGTACTATGAGCCATTTGCTTTACCAGCACTCTGCTGATTTCATGGATTTATACTGGTATGGACCAAAAATATTTGACACAGTGCATGCACTTTTCTACAGCTTCCCATACCCAAAAAGTAATTTATTGTTTTATTTTCCAAACCAACCTTTTGGAACGGGATAATCCTAAGGATTTGGTTCTTTCTGAAGAACTACTTCCCTAAAAACAAGAAAAAAAAAGTAAAAGTCAACACATTTATATCCAAGGGACCTGTCAAAAACCAGTTTCTTGCATTAATTAGAACACAACTCAGAAGTCACCAGGGCCCTTATAAAAAAAATACTTTAAGAAGTGCAGCAGGAAAAGCAGTAACTACAAGTGGCAATTTCAACAGTGACACCAGTACAGTTAAACTGCATCTGTGGAGTTTCAGAAGTCAGCAGCTTACACAGGCCTGTGAATGCTCTTCATGCTATGTGAGGAAACCATCCCCTTTTCCAACACACCATTCCAGAGGGTTCTGGCACTCAGGAGCAGCAGCAGCCTGCACCCAGGAATTGCCAGCAGAACAGACTCTTGTTATGTGGCTCGTGCCAGAAAGCACTGGCTGCCTTCAGAGCAAAACTGATTTTTTCAGCCGTTTTTGCACTCAGATCACAACTAGGTCTGGGCAGTTTAAAATACCTGAATTTACAGCAGTAAAGGCAAACTAAGGCAGGACACTGGCATTTGTGTTTTCTCTACAATGTTAAGATACTGTCCACCAGAATATTTCCAACAGGAGAACAGACAGAAGTAAATACCACATGAAAAATTTCTGCTCTTGTTTAACACAGATCCAGCATGTCCATTTTTACTTTTTTTAAAAGGGGAGCATATTTGCCTAAAAGAACAGCTAATTACCTGCTGTTATCTGAGTAACAGGGTGAAGGGTGATGACATTAACGGGTGCTTCTCACAGTATTATTTATTGTAAAAGCAACAGACTGAACTCAGCTGCCGTGCACTAGACACGCAAACAGAATTCAAAAGCATTTTTATTCCTACCTCATCCCTACTGTTCTCCATTGAAGCTGGACTTCCTTTAGGTTCTCTACTTTTACCTATGGAGAGAAATTAAAGGAGTCCACTGAAATGCAAGGAACATCAAAAGTTCTTCACACTGCACATCACAGCATTGTTTGTGTTTCACCAGCCTGGCTAGAGATAACTGTGACTTTCAGAGACAAACTGCTGCACCACAAAAAAGACATTCCATTGTATGGCATAAATGTTACAGAAATAATTCAGAAATCCCTTTCAGTTCAGTGCCTGGGAGCCTTCCTCTGTTGGTGAAGAAATACTGAAGCACTGGCAGTGCAACTGCATGCAGAAATAATATCTTTTTTTGCTGATATCTAAGTTACTACAAGTATTTTCTCTTACACATCTTGACATAAGAAACAAAGTATTAAATCTGGGATCATGGAACCACAGATGAAAATCTCATTTGATCCAAGATGTGACTGAGAATTCCTCTTTCTCAGTCTTGGGAACCATGGAAAACAAAGCCTAAAGACCTGCAACCTATTGGCACCTGCTCCAATCCACCAGTCCTGGAAATGGAAAGTTTGGAGTTCAGTGATTGAATGATTCTTGTATGAAGTTGCTCCAAAAGCTTAGGAACAGGGATTTTACAGATGCTACTGAGTAGGCAGTATAATTATCGGATACTTGTCAGGATTATTTGTGATTTTAACAGAAAACTACTAGGACTGCAACTTCTTTATCCTTAAACTTCAGTTTTGGGGAAAACCAAACCATTTTCTTCTATATTTTGAAAAAACTGAATCACTCAGAGAATTCAATGCTGGATATTTGACCTCTGCTGAATTGTTTGAGTAAATTTCAGGGAAAATCATCCAGCCATTTCCACATGTGAAGGGGGAAATAAAAAATGGAAGCAAACAATGCTTTTGGCCTTTTTAAATACCTGAAATTTCTTCTCTAGAATATTATAGGCATTCCCCTGTTGTGAGGGAGGAACCTGAGATTTGGAAGGAGAGTGACATTTCTTCTGGAGCTTGGATAGTGCCCACCTTCTGTTCTTGACCAATTTTGACCAAGTGATAAACCCATGGAAAATACCATCTTGGAGAGCTTGGCAGAGCTTCCCCTACTCTGGCAGCCCCAGTGTGTGCATACTCTGCACTCAGACTGGCAGCCTGATGCACATGTGCTATTCCCAAAGCAGCTGAACGTGCTCCAGTGCCAGTTTCTCCGTGTGCCCGGGCTGTGGGCACGTCATACCCACCAAATGACCCCACGTGCTGCAGCCATCCCCTCCCAACTCAGTGCTGACCTGGCTGCTCCTGCCCCAGCCACTCCAGGGCTCCCAGAGAGCAGGGCTTCCCCTGGGATTGCTGCTCCAGGGAATGAGCTGCACTCTTGGAGCAAGAGCAGGCAGTCTGGCTCTCCTGAGCTCTCCATGACTCTTCTGCTGGCACCCATGCAGTGGAGAGGAGGGAGACATCCAGTTCCAGTGCAGAGGGGATAAAGGAACATTATTAAGGCTAGAAAGCAAGTACTGCTTCCTATTTTAACTGACCTCTGTGTGTGGCAGGGACCTAAGTTTAGGGTATGAAGTAGTTTCAGCTAATACTCTACTGATTTCTAACACCCAACCCTCCCAGGCCACACTTAACCACCTGCATCATCACCTCCCTCCTTACAACACTCTACCCAATAGTTCATATATCCTCCAAATGCTGCAACAAAACAAGATCCATTACTAAATAAATCTGATTTGGCCCCAGTCACACCCATAACTTCTGCTTGTAATGAGCATCCTGTGGATTAAAAAAAAAAGTAAGTACAGTTGCTGAAAACACTTTCATTATGCACAGAACATTAGGAGGGGAAGGAAATTTGCACAATTAATTCTGGCATTTCCTAGTATTTAAGTGTTTAATTCTGACTCTTCAACTTTAATATGTTCTTTTAGATCTCAAACCCACATTAAAATATGTCTGCTATGAATTTGCAAGTGTATCCATTTCACAGACAATCTGTGTTTTACAGCAAGGAACCAAATGCTAATTTTTAACTACAGAGGATAAAGGGAGAAGATTTCTTTTTCCCAGTGTGCTCCTCAGCAAAATTTCACTTTGAGATGCATCTACAGCACAGTTTATTTTACTATTCTGCTGAAGCATCATGAGTAGTTTCTTTTTCCTATGCTAACAGTTCCGTTTGATGCTGATGTTGAGGAGGTGAGTGCCAGAGGCAACAGACTCTCTCTCTAAACAAAACATTAAAAGATAAAAACTACATGCCACAAAATCCATGGAAGATATTACTTAAGATAACAGGAGTTCGAAAATAAATTCTGTAACACAGCCAGTACACACTCACTCCTGCACTCCACCACATCAACACAACTTTTAGCTCATTAAACAGTAGAGACTGAAAGGTTTTGCACCTGTATCCAGTCCAATTTAAAGTAAGAAACAAATTTAACCAGTTAAATTTGGAAACAGATTTTATTCAGTACTGACATGAAATAATTTCACTTTTAATCACTGTCAAAGTGTTTAAACTTTGTTACCTATGTGTAACTTAGAAGTAAAAATTTCCAATACCAATTCTGACCTAGAAGAGGACTCTAGGTTTTTTAAAAGTATTATTTTCTTTCCAAATGTTTCCAGCATATATGTAGAAATCTTTTTCAAATTACTATGAAAGCACAATCTCCAGAACTTCTTCCACACCTACAAGGACTGCAAAAGCTTTACTACAGCAGAAAAACCAAGACACTGCATTTATAAGTTCAGGAACGCTGAACAAGAACTCCTAGCACAGCAAATACGTGTGTGTTTGCTATCTCATGTTTCATAGGAGGGAAATTACAAGAAGATCAGATTTTTTTCATCTTTAGAAAGATCCAAATTGAAATAAATATTGTATCAAAGGCCTACTGTGTATTTATCCAGATATCACCACTTAAATCACATTAAGGCTTCGTGTAAGTACCCCAGTGAATTGTGATAGAGTGAAACAACAGCATCAAGTTATTTGACTTTAGAATCACATATACATTGAAAATAAACATAAAACATCCCTTTACCTATACTTTTGTTTTTAGATAATGCTGGAGGAGAGTTTGCGTCCTCAGATTCTTCTGATGAGTGAGCCAAGAAGTCATGGAGTTTCTGTACCAAAGTATTCAACTTGCTTTCACTGTTAAAATACAAGTAATATTTAGAGTTACTTACATATCTCACTCCAATTTATCAAGCTTGAAAGAAATTATGTTTAATCTCAATTAATGCATCTACAAGAGATTTAAACATCTGTTTCTGCACAAGTATATCAGAGCAAATAAAAACCATATAATTTTGCTAAATACTGAGTGAAAGAGTAGGTGCAGCTTTACTGACAAAAAAGCACTAAGGATTTTGTTCATAATAAAAAGACTATTTTAAGTAATTTTCACTGTTTACAGTTATTGACACAATTCAAGAAAGTCTGAGTGGTAACGCTGCTATGACATGAAGACAGCAAAAAATTAATATTCTACTTGTCAGAAGCCAGACAGGTAAGAATAATAAAGTCTTTATTTTACTACCAAAAATGTTACCTTTGGGATATAAACCACGAGAACTAACAGGCGAGTTTCACCTGCAAACTTAGAAACAAACAGGTCCACTGAATATGAAAGTTTGCTGATGCCAAACTTTTATTAAATCTACCATCTACATGTTGTGTTGTGTTAATTTCATCAAGAAACAGCCATGCAGGACCAGATCATTCCTTTGTATGAGTACTGATAATTAACTCATAAAAAATAATCCCCTGGCAACTTTCACTGTACACTTTTAGACCCCAGGAACTGTCAGTCTTGTGCACATTTACTGATTACAGTAAAAAGCAACACCTCGATCCCAGGCTTTCCTTGAAAAGCTGCTCCATTTCATAACCTCCATGTTACCCCCCTGGCATTTTACAGGGTTTATTTCTCCCAAAACTCCTACAATTTCCCAGGACAGGGTTTTTCCAGCTGCCCTGACTGAGGCCAAGGGCTCTCAGCCCCTGTTCAGAAGCTGCTGCTGAGCTGTTTGCTCCCTCCCCTCCTATCAGCCCCTCTGGAATCTGCCAGCTGATCTGTCCTGACTCATCATGCCTTATCTGCTGCTCCAGACACTCTCCCACTGCTGACCTACCCTACCCCCAGCAGAAGTGAGCCCAGCTGAAGGATCAAGGATTCCACCCTTCCCACTGTTTTGTTTCCCCATTAATTGCAAAAGAGACTTCTAATAGCAAGAAGAAATTACATTTTCTGTGCCTGTTTTATTGGTCATAGGAATTTTTGAATAATCATCCAGAGCACTCACCTTTACCATCTCTACCATTTCTCTGAACACATCCATTTGTTAACTTCTGACTTTCAATTTAACTGTTATGGCTAAAAAAAAATCCCATTTTATCAGAAGGATGTGAAGGTGAGTGCCCTCTTGAGCAGTGAGTGGAAGGGCATCCTCATATCAATGCCAGTGACTATTCCAACCAGTGAAAATTACCACATAAAACAGTGTAAACCATCCATTAAAAAAAAAAAAATCATCTGTAGTTTCTTTAAATCTCCTGAGGTACTCAAAATAAAACAAAATAGCACTTTGCAATGAAAAGATTTTCTGCATGAGTGAAGGGCACTTTTCTTTTGAGACTACATATGTACCATCAATCACTCGAGCAAGTCTGAAAGAGCGGAACAAAGCTCTTTAACTCTCAAGAGTACCTTAAAATTTTTCTCTCAATCTGTCCAAAACTCTTTCCCTCTAATTACTGGACTCATGCTGCTACACAACTGCCAGTTCCCTAATCTTGGGCTTCCCTTTTTCTCATGGATGGAAGGCATACTCGGAAAACATTACAGAAGATGATAACAGTACACTGCAGTCTTAACAGCTTGCAAGTTCTCCTTTAAAAAGGAGATTTAATGACAATTTACTTGCATTAAGTGAAAAAAAAATTAGAGTTGTTCAGAATTATTTGATAGTAAAAGCATATAAAGAGATTTTATATCCATTCCAGATGGTCTGAAGAAATAAAGCACATTTAGAAGGCCACAAGAAAGTACATTTTTGGTAGTAAAAACAACAAAAAAAACCCCACACATGGGGAATTCTGCTCATTTAGTTTATAAATAACTTGCTTTGGTAACAGCATTTTAGAAAGAAAACAGGAGCTATAGATGAGTTTAGTATTATTGTTGTCAATGCAAAACAAATTCAGAATAGTATGCATGTGTCTTTGTGACTAATACTTGGAACATGATCCACTATTGTATATTAACTCTTATACTAACTAACCTAAAATTATCATTTTCAGAGCAAAATGTGCTTGCTGACAACCAATCAAAAAAGATGATATACAAACTAATACTAAAAAGTCTTCTCAGCTTGGTTTTTCTCTTGATTATTCCTATTTTGTGCCATAAGCCTTTGTTACAGAATACCAGGTCAAATCTAAGTAAAGGTGTTACACTTACTATACTTCACTAGAGAGAAATGTTAATTTAGGGCAACACTTTACCTGGTTTTGTACAAAATACAAAAATACATGATTTTGTGTCATGCATTTATACTTGAGTATAATAATCCATCGTTTTTGTTTAAAGCTTCTACTGCAAAATGTTTATTCTTTGCAGTACAGATCCAGTCATTATTAAACTGATCACAACCTATAAACGTGTGTTTTTTAAAAAAAACACTGGAGCCTAAAAATGTAGAACCATCCCTGAAGCACTACTGAGGCAAGCAGGCTCCTCTACACTGACAGTCCCCACAGTATTTATTAGTGTTTTCAGACTGGAGTTTTCTAAGCAAATGGCTTCCCCATCACTGTAGAGTTATTTCAACACTGTTCAGCCTAATTAAAACAGGACTGAAAGGGAAGGTGCCCTGCTATTATTGGTTTGGCCAGGAATCTGATTTGTGACCTTGGGAACTACCTTGAAACATGTAATTCCTTACCTACATTCAGAGCAAGTGCTGTAAAAGCAAACAATAAATGTCTGGCCCTTACAGGATAACAAAACATCCAGAGTAGGCAAATTACCTCTAAATGAGTCCACAAATAATTAGAATAAATAAAGAGCCAGACAGGCTGTGTCCTAATCTAGGCATAACACACTTCATTCCATCTGGCTCTTGAGTGCTGTCCCCTTGGATGTTCTTACCTGTACCAGGTTTGTGTGCTACAGGGGGCTACAGGGGTGACAAACTTCTGTGCAGAGATGCCAAAAGCTTCCCTCACGTCCAACTGAGCCAACACCAGCCTGCTCCAAGAGGGACACGCTGCTGGCCAAGGCTGAGCCCATCAGCAGTGCCCACAGTGTCTCTGGGATTATGTATTTGGGAAGGGAAAAAAAGCTGCTGCACAAGAGCAGCTGGGAGAGAGGAGTGAGTATGTGACTGCAACAACCCTGCAGACAACAAGGCCAGGGAAGAAGAAGGGGAGGAGGCACTCCAGGGCCAGAAGAGAAATACACCTGCAGCCCATGGTGGTCCACAGTGGAGCAGAGACCGAGCTGCAGCCCATGGAGGAGCCCACACCAGCAAAGGGTGATGCCCAAAGGAGGCAGTGAGCCCAGGGGAAGCCTGTGCTGGAGCAGTCTCTTCCTGAGCCCCATGGGATGGGAAAGGACCCACGCTGCAGCAGTTTGTGAGGAGCAGCAGCCCACGGGAAGGACCCACATGGGAGAAGTCCATAAAGAAGCATCTCCCACGGGAGGGAGCCCACACTAGAGCAGGGAAGGAGTGTGATGAGCTGACCACAGCCCCCAGTCCCATCCCCCTGCACCGCTCACCAGGAGGAGGCAGAGAATCAAGTGAAGTTGAACCGGGGAGAAAGGGAGGGGTGGGGAGAAGGTGTTTTAACACAGGGGATTTATTTCTCATTACCCTGCTCTGATTTGATTGGTAATAAATTAAGCTGATTTCCCCAAGCAGAGTCTGTTTTGCCTGTGATGGCAATTGCTGAGTGATGTCCCTATCCTTACCTGAATTTGAACTTTTCATTGTGCTCTCCCTCCCCTGCCCAGCTGAGGAGGGGCAGTGACACAGTGGGTACTCGCCACACAACCTCACCCCCTGTGCCAGCTGATGATTGTGCTTCCCCAAAGCAAATCACATCACCTTGGACAAATAAAATTTTAAGGAACAGTTTTCATTTGGATCCAACTTGCCACACATTCACATGATCATATTTCTTCTGAAGGCAGGTGAGGTGATGAGAATTCATAACCAGGGCAGTGGAAGGAGTAGCACTGACCATTTCAGCAGCAAACCCAGGACACATTGGATTATCCTACGAAACTGCACAGAAAACCTTGTTATTGCACTCAGTTTCTATTTGCTTTCTTCAGACACTTCAAAAGTGGAAGAAGGGTATGTCTCAGTTATTGTCAACATCTGGAACAAGAATCTGAAAGCTACATTTTCTTTAAACAAACACCTACCAACTATTAGTCTAAACAGGTGTCCCTTATCTGTATTTCAAGTGGCTCCCAAAAGTGATACAGGAGTCCTTTCCAGCTTTTATCTATCCCAGGGTTGACAAATATGCTTTTTTTAAGCATATGCCTTCCTTAAGTTCAATACCTGTCTAAGATTTTTCTGTGTTTAAACTTTTAAAATAGTTCAAGGCACAAGTTTTTTAAATTAATGTTTACAGTTGCTTCAAGTTAAGTCTCAGCTATTTTTCACTTTTGAAACTGAAACAAAACACTGCAGAACAGTGTTTAAACAGACAAAATTAAACACTCCTTAGGAAAAATAATTGAAGAAAAATAAAACCAGCTGTACTTTTAAACTGCTGGTCTGTAGACTGTCATCCTCTGCTTCCGACTGTATCCCTGTCTGAACAGCAGAAATCCAACAACCCACAGCAAAAGTCGCAGTATTTTATTTAGGATAGTGGGAAGAGAGACTACTCCTAAGCCTTGATATAATCAGGCCAGTATTCTGTCACCTGCAAATCTTCATAAAAGTTTTTCCTGATGAAAAGGAAAAGGGTTAGAATTAGCCCATTTCTAAGATTTCAGTTACAAGGGCAGAGTCTACATTGTTGTTTCACATAAAACATGTCAATATCATGGCTGAACACACATGAATGAAATAGCTTAAAGCTGTGGGAAAGAGTGAAAGAGGACAAAACCTGCAATAGAAGTTGCTTATTTTCTTATCCCAATTTAAAAAAAATGGAGTGAACACACCTGCCATGTCCTAAGAAACCTACTTCTCTCAGAAAAAAAATACAAAAGCAAAAAATAAAATCAGCCTAGCATTATATTACTTGAACAAGTAAAACATAGTTTTATAATGGTGGGGAAACAGAGCACTTCATCCCAGTGGTTGTTTTTTAACTCAACAACGGTTTTCTGCAGGCAAAGCAACATGACACTGTAAATCCTAGATCCAAATCATATTTTGGACCTTACTTATACTGATACACCAATCATGCCAAACCAAGTGAGGTTTCACACTCAAGATTCACACAATCTGTTCGTGTTGGCATGAACCAGCCCTACTGCTCAAGGACACAAACCCTCACACGCCGCACACACCTGATGCCATCCACACTCTTCAGTCCTTTCCTTTCTCCTCCACTCCACACAAGGGACCTCTGGACATGTCTTAGTCCAATCCCCAGCACAAGAAGAGACAGGTACAGGTCACCCAGGAAAATGTCCAGCCAGGTTCCAAGTGACTCCACAGATGGAGGCCCCACAATCTTTCTGGGTGACCTGCTTGTGTTTGACCATTATCACAGTAAAATACTTTTCTTGTGTTTAGGAGGAATTGTACCACATTAAACTTACTAGATCAGATACATCAGAAAATACCTGAACACTAAAGCTCTGACTGAAAAGAGATAGAGGCATCTAGCACTTCATCGGAGATTCTGTATGTAACACACTGCTAACACACACTCACTTTTTTACTTTGTTTAGAACTGACTTTAAATCCACATGGGCTTAATCAAGTGATACCTGGTACAGCTGAAGACACTCAACGATGTGGATGAAGTAATTTTAGAGCTTAAATACAGCATAACAGGTTCAGACAAGTAAACAGAATTATTCTCCTCCAGACACACAAGGGGAATGAGAAGGCAACAGTTCAAAGTCACTAAGAGACCCTTTATCCTGTTCAAGGAAGATTACACAATTTCTTTCTGTTGACACGGTGTGAGTTATCACACTTCATTCACTAAGAAGTGAAAAAAAACCCAACTTTGTTTTTAACCTGTTTCTTTAATGGGATCTTAAAAAACCCAAACAAGCAACATCATCACAAACCCACAAGGCAAAAGTAAGACAAACAATCTCATTGTTAGGTTTGTTTCAATGTCACCAAGAAGTGTAACTTCAATGGTGAAATATCCTGCAAGCTGAAAAAGACTGAAGCCACCAAGTGAAAATCTAAACACAGCATTTTCACCTTTATGAGACAAAAATCATGACAAAGTGCACACCTTACTCTGGTGATTCAGGAAAAGAAGCTCAGTCTAGCACAAACCAAGCTATATTTAAAATGCTTAAACACACTCCGTGTGAAGGGAAGGAAGGACCCACGACCAAGAGCAATCAGGGCCCTCTAACTCTAAAAATGCCTTTTGCTTCATTTGCCTTCTGCTCCCTGGAGCTGATCACAGACTCTCAATGAAACATCCTTCAGTACAAACTCTGCCTGAGAATCAAAGCCCGGCCCTTCAACTCTCCCACATATTCACAATCACAGTTGCCACAGCTTTAAGGGTTGTAGCTCATCCAAAGGACAAGGTTTCATTCTACAAGATAAAAGCCATCTCAGTCCCAAATTTATTGCCTATTTTTTAGTTTTGCTTTACATGACAGATGCATTTGCCCAAAAAAGCTTCCAGGCTGAACCTATTAAAGCCTACAGTTGGACCTACTCAGACAGAAATTTCTACAACTATGCAACTTTCGGACTTGCAAATGAACTGCTTCAACAGCACTACAGCTGACATTGGCAGCAACCTGTGTCATCAAGTTCTTGATTTTTTCAAGGTTTCACTCCTTTTCTAACAAAAAACCCAAAAAACAACACAAATCGTCCACCACCCACCTTGAGTGGCAACTGCATTTCACCACAGACTATGATAGCTTTATGCTCCTCCTTTAGTAAATAAATCAGGACACTTCACCACTTTTAAAGTCAACATAAAACCTTCCATTATATTTGCCACTGAATTTCTACAATTTCTTCTTTCTCCTGCTGCCACACCAAGGGAACAACCTGCCACTGACCCATCCATGAACTGATTCATGTTTCCAAATCACCTGCAGGCATGAGCTGAGCTCCAGCAATACAAAGTGTGATTTCATGATGTTCAGCACTATCCTTAGGCTTTCCCTTTATAAAAGACACTTCTGGTAATCCAGTTTAAACTGTACTTGGTCACAGGCTGCAGACATTTGTTTTTATGGTGAACACAGCACATTTTATCATCACTTTGGTATTGTCTTTTGGTGAGGTATAGGGACATAAAAAGCACTATCTTTTCCACCCTTCAAGCAGAGAGTACAAGGAACTCATCTATAACAGAACTGAGAATTTCAAATTCCCACAATGTTAAGGTCACCCTGTTACAGAATTTGTATTACACATCCCTTTGTCACACCAAATTATTTCCTAGAAAATGAATATACCTTCGGTTAAGCCCTATAAAGACCCTGACACAGTTTCCAAAGCCCTGACAGACAATACTGTATAAAACCAGAAATAACAAACTCCCTGCACTGAGTTCTTCTCCCAGAGAATTTCATTTAAGTGCTGCAGATATTGGTTCTGAGGCATATCTGGCACTGAAGATGACACAGTTTTGCTCTTCTTCAGGAAGAATCAAAGAATCTGCCTATGCCCATTCCAGAACAGCGTGGAAGACAGAGAACTTCCACTGTCCCTTTAGGGAATACAGAAGATTGGTGTTGACTTACTTCCAATTATATCATTGTGGCATCAAGTAACACACCTCAAGCAACCCTACAATATCACTCAGAACAAAGACATTCAACTGACTCAAAAATGCACGCAATTTAATAAAAATTTTAAAACCAAATGACCAATATCATAATGTGAAGTGAAAAGTCTGGATTAAAGAAACGCAAGAATAAAGTTTATTTTGCCAACTTAAAACAACAACAACAAAAAATCTACATTCATTGACTACCAGATAGTTCAAGTAAGGAGGATTCAAAACTTGTTTTCTTTTCGTATTGCTGTGCTTATTTTGTATGATGTATGAACTGGTAAGAACAGGTTAGGTCAGTATGACAAAGATTCCTCCCCTTTAAAAGAAAAACACAAAAAAAAAAAAGTTTTTGGGGCAAAAGTTATTGAGACATCTTTATAAATATTTACAGAAGCAACACTTTTTTAAAGTTTCTCAGTAAGTGATTCCAGGTTTTATCATTCTAAATTTCTCATTCGGGACATGGGAGAATCCTAGGATCTTTATATTAAATAAAAGTATTCCTTATAATAATAGTTCAGAACTTCTCTGGGAGCAGACTAGTATTGATTGATTACTTGCCTATGAAACACTCTATTTTCCACAAGAGCTGGGAATAGATTTTCCATCCCAATTCAGTTTTTTGCACATCTTCCCAAGATTTCTAACAGCGATCCCCCAGTCCTTTATTTCTGCACACCTCTGACATGGGCAAAACTACAGAGGCAGAGGATGAAGTGACAGAAATGCAGGCAGCTGACAGCCACCAGGACTTGTGGGAAATGGGAACAAAAGAGAGAAAGACAGGGTGTGCTTTTCTTTTTCATTTCTTTCTCTCCAACTCCAGTTTTAAGCAGAACTGGAATGGACAGAAATAAGGAGAAGCCCATGCAATGTGTTCACCACAACCCTGAAATGCTGGGACCCTGCAATGCTGTGCCCAGCTCCTGGCACAGATCTTGTGAAGTACAAACTGCTCAAGATGAGCTCTACGCAGGATGGGACTTGTAACAAACATTTAACCTGAATGAGAATTGAGTTCATAAACAGAAGGAGAGTTTGGACCACCAAAAAAATGTTATGCCTCTCTACTTAAAAGCAGTTTGTGACAGGGCTGCTTACTCTGTGGGCAGATTCCACCCAAAGACAGCACACAATCTCAGACCTGTTCTGTCCATGCTGTCTCATCTTCAAGATCACAAATTCTCTGAAATAATCCAATCCTCTCTGCAGGTAGCCCAAGAAATTGCACGGGAAATGTATGAGCTTCTGCATCCTCTTCCTCCAAAGCACCAACTGAAGCAGGCCCTTGGTAGTAACAATAATTGTGGCACTAATGACAACACAAGAACATGGCAAGGATTAAGTACAAATCCTTCCTATTATAGACCAGGAAGAAGTGGTTCAAGAAAAGGCAAACAAGAGTATGGATGACAGAGAACAAAATATGACAATCACAATAAAACAAAAAGTGAAGTGGTGCTAATGGAAGAGCATTTTTCAGAATATGAAATACTAATGGCGACAGAAAACTGGACCATAAATATTAGTAACTCAGATCTTTTTGTTCTACAAAAATCAAACTCTACCCTTGATTTTCAAGGGCTGGAGAATAAAGAGGAGAAAGCCCCTTAATTAGCACTTCAGTCTACACAACAAAATAATCACTCCAGTAAAAGAAGTTGTTTAAACTGTCAAAGTACTTTAAGAACACAGAAAGGAGAAAGTGGGAGTGAGGAGGAGAAAGAATGAGAGATGGACAATCCCTGTTTTACAAAATAAGGAAGGAAATACACGAAGAAGAAACTGCTAAACGCTGGGAATCATGCACCAAATAATGTGTATTTGCAATGCTCATGACCTACATCAGCATGTGATCAACATCAACAACGACGATAATGATAAACCCCTTCTTTTTTGTAGATTCCTAATTGGAAATGTTAAGGCTTCAAAACCAAGCAATATACAAGAGGAGAAAAACCACTATCCCTTTAACTTTTGTCTAAAATGACACAGTAGTTACGAACTACTCAAAATAAGACGGGAGGTGAAGATACTCAAATATGATCGCAGGAAAAACTTTACCCAAGGCTCAGTACTAAAGACAGAGTGATGAGTACTAAAGACACAGGGATGCTTCTCTAACACGGTTTGAAGGTATGTGTAGCATTTGTGGGGGTCAAGGGATAACACCTCATGGTTTGTGCAGCCCCTCAGGCACGCGGCGTGTCTGTGGGTGATGGACTGCGGGGGTCAGACCCACGGGGATTCGGACAAACCGAAAGCACACAAAGACAACTATTTATTAACAGTTTAACATGGCGCCTCTCTCAGCCCGGCTTTACGGGCGTTTGTCAGTTCCTGCCGTTCCGTGTCAGCCCCGCGGCCGGAGGCAGCGGCCCGGCGGTGGCGGCCGATACCGGTGCCCAGCATGAGGCGCGGGCGGGGGCTCAGCGGAGCTTCTCCGCCGTGCTCGCACGTGGGGCGGGGGCCGCCCCCGGGCCTTCCCGCCGCTCGGCGCGGTCCCTCCCGCCATCCGCGCCCGGCCCGGCCCCGCCGCCCCAGCCGAGCGCGGCGCTGCCCTCCCGCCGCCATCCCGCTTCCCGCCCTCGTCCGTCCCGCCAAGGCTGCGCCGCGCCGCGCCGGGCCCGGCCCCGCCCCACCCGCGCGGCCGCCGCGGAGCCGCCCGGCCCGGCCGTACCTCACGGGCTCTGCGGTCATGACTCCGCCGCCGCTGCTCGGAGCGGAGCGGCCGCCAGGGCCGGGGCCGCGCTCAGGCGCTGGGCGCAGACAAAGCCGCGGCCGCCGCCATCGCCAGCGCCGCCGCCATCTTATCGGAGGGAGCCTGAGGGGACCTGCCTCCCGCCGCCGTCCTCCTCCGCCGCCTCCCATTGGCTCACGGCCGCCCACAGCTATTTTCTGATTGGGCGGCGCCGCGCCGACTGTTGCTAGGGCAGTTTACGTCACCGTCCCAACCGTCCCCGCGTTGATTGGCTGGGGCGGGGCTGACGTCACGCTGGCGTCATGGACCGAGGCCCGTGACATCATTTCGTAACAAAGTGCACTGACACCTGTGCCCAGCAGGGGGCTCCAGCGCGCGGCTGCGGCCATGGCGGCAGGAGCCAAGCACTGACACATCCCAGGGGACGGACAGTGGGGGACAGGAGCTGGTGTCACACCAGGGACAGGCGGCACTTCATCGCAGAACTGCGGCCTTGGGCGACCCTGCAACCTCGGTTCAACCACGGCAGGTCAATCACAGCATTTAGATACGTCACCCTTACAAAGGGTAACATGGAGTGGGTGCTCACGACAAGGACCCTCCTACTCCATGAGCATCACCAGAACAATCCTTCTCTGCAGGGATCCCCAGAACAACTCTCCTACTCCATGAGGATCACCAGAAGGACACACTTTCTCCATGGGGATCAGCAGAACAACCCTTCTCCTCCTCTGCAAGGATGACCACAACCACCCTCCTCCTTCAACAGGATCACCAGAGTGATCCTCCTGGTTTTTGGGCATCACCAGCACAACCCTCACCTTCTGCAGGAACCAGCCCTGGAACTCCAAGCCCACCAGGACACACACCCCGAAGCAAGCTTGAGAGGAGACTTTCTCAAGTACAACGACAGCAAGACGGGGATAACGTAAGCGGCACACAGGTTGAATGTGAGCAGCCCCAAGTAACCCTGCTTGGGGCCACTTCAGCCCAGCTTGGCTACAACTTTTTCTTTTTAATCAGAAAACTCCCTAGATAAGTAAATGCATCATTGGCAGTTACACCTAAGGATGCCAAGACAATTTTCCCTGCTGGTACTAGCAGCTTCTACACTCTTGTCAGATGTTAAAATGCTGTGAAAGGAGGAGGATTGGAATACAGCCCTCTTCAAGGGAAAGTTGTTACAGGCTTTTTTGAGAAGATGACTGAACTCCACAGGCTGGGGTTTTGGGTGAAGTTCCATCACCACACAGGACCAAAACAGAATGGACCACCAAAAGCCAGCCCAGTACCACAAAGAATCTGAAACAGGTGACAAGCATTGTTCACTTACTATAAAGAAAACCACTTTTGAAAATTAATATCTTTTTCTGCAGAAACTAAAGAAGAAATAAAATTAACCTGCTCACATGGTTTCATAAAGCAACATATGAAACATGAGAAAATACCCAAGCAAATCACCCCTAAAACCCATTTCATTCTCTGATAATAGAATCAACAGCACTTTCACACTTCAGCACATCCAAGCTTACACATCTCCCAGGGAAATTCTACAAACATGTCTAAACATAACTCGCTTTAGAATGTAACATTTTACCCAAGAGCTGTGCCCTGTATCTGCTGAATTTAGTAATAACAGAGAGCAGATTTAACAGCAGCTTTGTTATCAAACTCCGTCTCATGGCCAGTGCTGCACTTGGACAAGACCAAAGCATCACCTGCCTTCTCACTCCATTTTAGAAGGAGGAAAAACAAAATCCATTTTAACTGACCGTTACAAATTCCATTGAAAAACTGCAAAAAGACTTTCTAAGTGTTTTGCCACCAGTGAGATGAAGGAAACTGGAAGCATTACTCAGTCTTAGCTCTGCATTAGGACTCCAACTGTGTGATTACAGTAAGAACACAAAACATTCATTTTCCTCCTCAAGGGATTTAGTCAGCATTACAGACTAATATCCCACTGATTTAGAATAACATAGATAGATTTATTACTGTTGTTCTGTAATATTTTATTCTTTCACTATTTCCTTGGGGAAGGTATTTGAAAGCAGTTCAAAAACCCAAATTTAATTGCCTCCAGTTCATAACTTCTATCTGAAGTCACACATGAAAAAGGAATCCTTCTGTAAGAAAAGGTCAAGATAAAGTAAAAATGGAAATGCTTCCATCTCCCAGCAATTACTCCAGAAGACAAAACCTGACATTATCATGAGGTTGTCAAAAAACAGATTGGAGAAGCACAGGAACTTTCTGTACACTGAAATCTGTGTACAGACAGATTCTGAGTGCATCTGCAGGGAAACACTCTGCACATCCACCAGACCTGCACCCAGTTAAGTTTCCCCAGCACACAGGACCACTTCCCCCTGCTCCAACAGGCATGGGAGAGTCAGGACTCAGAGCTCAGCTGGCAGGACAAACCACTGTGGAGTCTCATCACACCCATTGTTTCTCTTATAGCAATTAGTTTCCTTAAGTATATATTACCCTACTTTTAAGGAACATGGCTGAAAGACATGTACAGCTATCAACTGACAAGAGGATATTTTAATAACTTGATGTGCTCCTGACCTAGAAATACAAACTACATATACATCTCTTTCATATTATTATCTGTGATAAAAGTAGCACAATTAATCCAGACCAATAAAATGCTATGCCTAAATTAATTTTGTAGGAATGATCAAGATCTGAGCTGTTAATTGGAACAGGTTATGTGCAATGAAACTATTCCTGAGACAAAAAGCATGATAAAACTGAAAACAGATGACACTCACTCGATGGCCTGGGTTTGTTTTTGTGTTGCTGTTGCTCTGTTCCCCTTAGGAAAGTTCAAAGGGATGGTGCGGAGTCACTTGAGTAGTGGTTTGTAGTTGAGAATTAAACCTTTTCAGCATGAGAAAGCAGCAAACACCAAGGTCCAACATAGAAACGAAGTGCCAGTACTTTCCCAAATCCTTTGTGAGAATTATTTCTCAGAGCAGATGAATGCACTTGGAAATTTTGAATTCTTAATCGGATTTCAGCTTGTTTCTCTGTTATAGAATGGGTATTTTTTAAAACAGACTGCCACAAACCACTGCCAACAGCCCATGAAGGAACGCTACAGACCATTCTTCTCTCCCAACAAAGTCTGGCTACAAGATGCCACAATTTGGCATCATCTAATATCATGGGCAGCAGAAGCCATCCACACATCTGATTTCCTTTGGATGTTCCAAATGTTTTGAAAGTTAAGCAATTTACTTTCTCCAGTACTTCTGAAACTCCAACTTGAATTTGCTGGGAATGAAAAAAATCCCTGCTATGCTTTTACACATTTTGAACAGCGCTCAGAACAAGCTTTGCTGTACATTTACTTACACTCCCAGTAGCTGTGACCATAAAAGCATCTACACAGTCCTCCTGAAGTCTCTAGCCAGCCATGATCTCACCATATTCCCCAAGCATGGATGGCCATCCATCCCACTGCCTGCTAAGAGGCTGGACTTGTTCTTACCCTCATGGCTGAATCTTAGCCCCATGGCCATCACCTGCCAGGGGATTCATTAAGGTTATTTGCATGACCACCAAGAACACAGCAGATGCAAAGCTGAGCACATCTTCCACCTTGCTGGAGGACTGTGCAGTTCAGCCCCTGAAGGGCAGATGCTCATGGAGCATCTGTAAAAGGCTTACCTGCAAGAATGACCACTAGGCACCACTGTCATAGAATTCCAGAATGGTTTGTGTTGGAAGGGACATTAAACCTCACTCCTTCCATGGGCAGGGACACCTTCCACGATCCCAGGTTGTTCCAAGCCCTGCTCAACCTGGCCTTGGACACTTCCAGGGATCCAGGGGCAGCTACAGCTTCTGTGGGCAACCTGTGCCAGGGCCTCATGAAAATCACATTCTGTGCTGAACACTAGAATGGTTTGAATGCAGGACCTTCCAGTAAATTGTACATAATGCAAACCATTACACAGATTAATCCGTTTAAATTTACTGACTTGCCTTGTGCTTAGGGCAGAGGTCCCAAAATTATTTCTAGCTGTTATTTCAAAATATCTTCTAAATACACCACAGCTCCTTCTCAAAAGCAGAAAAAGGCAGAAGTCACTGAGGCCAGCCACATTAACAAAACCACACAGTTCATTTTCAGCTGCAGAATACACCATTTCCTCCCTTTATTGCAAGTGTTCTCTCAAGGTGAGCTTTTAGGGCACTTCTGAGCTATTTAATGACTCACTTTCTAAAGGAGATGTCCTCAGCAATTCCCAGTTTTCCCAGAGCAGGTCTCGAATGCATTGCCTCATGCACCTTTGTTCTGCTGGCCCCAACTGTGTGTTGTATCAACCAGTCAGTGAGCTGCCAGTGCCCCTGGCCCACAGAGTCACCCTGGGTACCAATTAGAGCCAGCACATTACCTCTCAACTGCTGCACAAGTCAAACCTTGCCAGAATTCATCCTCTCTAAACCTGCCACTTGTCCTTGCAAGCACTCAATCTTCTGCTCCACTACCACATTGTTCCCTCCTCCATGCACTTCAGTTTCAGCCTAGAGAGCAGAAAAACTGTTGGAGAAAAGGAGCATTATTTTCATCTTAAATGTAAGCATGGAAACAAAGAGGAAAATCCCAAACTCTCAACATCCTGGCCACCTCAAGTGGAAGGCAAACATGACTCCACCATCCACCTGCATGAGGTGCCACTGTTTAAACTTAGTCAATATGGAACTGGGTGGTTTTAAAAGGACTGAATAAATTATAACTGAAAAAGTTTATGGGAAGCATTTTACCAACTGGGCAGGAAAACAAGCCACAAGTACAGCACTGCTGAGTTGTTCCAGGCAAATCTACAGTGCTAACAAGATTCCACCTCCAGAAACACTGAGTTGATCTGTCTAGAACTCCATGAATCCAAGATTTTCACTGCATGACAGCTGTCAAAAACAAGCCAAAAACCATGTAATCTTTATGCTATCAGTTGGCTACATGAGCAGCACTTCTGTAGTGCTGACATTCTGGGCTGTAATTCTCCACAAACACATACAGGCTACTAATCCAGTCTACTCATCCATACTCAGGTTATTTACTTTATACCAGGCTATGATTAACACACTGAAGCAATAGTGGAAGAAAAGAGCTTGGCTTGTTTTATGTCAAAGTTCAAAAGACACAGGAGCATGTATTAGACTAAAAAGTTTTATTGAAACTTGTCCAAAATCCAGTCAGGCACACAATTTATCCATTCCACTAAGGCTTATCATTCTATATGGCATAGAAAAATGCATCTCAACAAGTTGAAACATCAAACAACTAAATTAGTCAAGTTAAGGCACTTGAGATGTGTATTAATTTAGCAAAACTGCATAACATTCTACTTGGAGTGATACAATCCTTTCTGAGATTCAATTTCAAACACCCAGATTCTGGAACCCCTTGAGAGAGGGGAGAGGCAGAAGCAGGAGACAAAAGTCTCTCTGACTCCAAGCCTCTAAGGCCACCACAGCCTACAGAAGGAAGTGTTACTGAATCAGGCTGCAAAGATTTCCTGTAGTACAGCTGCTGAACTGCACAACAGTTTGGGCTGAGGCACACTGTCTCCCATTCAGGAATTCTTAAGGCAAAGCATCTTCGTGAGGTGAGAGAAAAAAAGGAGAGAGCAAGCAGCACATGCATTCAATTGTAAGGCTACCAAATGTATCCTGGGGTAACAACATTTATCCTAGTAGTAGCCACCTCTGCTCAAAGGATAAAAATGTGGAGAAAATAAGTGGAGAATGCAAGAACTTACTACAGTGACCACAAATTTGGTATCTGTTGGTTTGCCAGGGTTCTAAGCAGTAACTTGAGAGCCAATTAGCAACTTTGAATTCATGCAACACATAGTTACCTTTGTGCTTTTGGTTTGTGTTTTTGAGAGGGTGAGTGTTGGCCAGTCTAAGGACTTTTTTTCCAGCTCTGAGTCAAAGTTTACAACTTTAAACATTGCAGTTTCAGCATTTGGCAAAGAAATATTTAATTAATTAATAACTTGGTTCTACATGTTGAAAACTCCCCCTCCACCTGTGAAACAACCTCTTGCATCATACAGCAGTTAAGAACTCTTCTCAAAAATGAGATACAGCTCTACAATATGCACATTCCACACTGGAATCTGGAGCATGCTCCAAGGGTTGCACACAGGCTGAAGGAAAAGACTTCCAGGTACACAAAGCTGTTTCCTCAACCACGAAAAGGCACGACAGAGAAGCTGCTGTCACCTGATACGCACAAACAGGAAGATGATAATTCAAGGGAAAAAGAAAGATGGTGAACAGGTTATCCAAGTGAATTGAAAGTACCGTTTCTAGTTAGTCCATGGGAATGTAGTTTTAAGCATTATGTTCTGAGTTTCACTAGAAGTAGAGTTGCTTAAGAAGATGTAAAGCTTATGAAAGAGATTGCATCTTAATACTCTGTGTCCTTCAGAGCAAATTGCTTGTTGTATTTAAGGCACTACACGTCATCTTTGGTTCAGTGTTTACTGTCTCAGTGTAAGCAGAGGTAGCACAAACCACACACATTGAGCTCCTCATTCCACCACATCCAACTTCAGAGCCACCACCTTCCTGATGTTACAGACTCTGGAATCCTTTAGCTCATTAGGAAACTGTAAAGAGCAAAATAACAAACATTTTTATTAATCTTATAAGAAGCAAAGGTGTGCAACATTCCACTTAGCTTTTATAAATGCCAAGAAAACCAGAATGAGAAACTGGGCCTGATGCTGCTACAACAAAAGCAGCTGTGAAGTCACTTAAAAGTGAGTTTCTAATAACTCAAAACCAAAGACAACCACATCTTCCCTACAATAAAGTTAGCATGAGTACCTAAGACTGTTGCAGAGACCAGAATAAAAGCTGACCAGTTACCAAACAGGAATAATTTCAGCTGTCTTCTGCTCTTGAGAAAAGTCTTCATAAAATAACATGTTTTTTATTATTTAGATATTTTTAAAATAAGAACACATTTCTCATAGAGAGGGCATAATATCTGTCTATGGGATTAGCTTTATAGACGAATTCAGCTCATTGCAGATGGTGAAGTCATTAGAAACTGGTCCTTCAACATGTATTTATTGCTTCAAAATGCATAAAAGCTAGCAAACATCTAAAATACCTCTATCAGACATATATAGAAGTGGTCAAATAATAGTATTAGACTCCTTACACAAGCAATACCAAAATGTAGGCAGCTTTAAAGCATCAGGCATCCTCCTTGTTCTCACAAAGAAGATTAATAATGAAGATGTATGAAGATGGAAGAGAAAAGTAGGGGGGAAAATACATTTGTTGGCAGTATAAACTGGCTGAGATATCATTATGAAAATAGAAGTACTTTATAACATGAAATGGCATGGAAACGAGAGTTCCACAATCTTTCCTTTGGCTAGACTGAAAAATCATGATATCCATCAAATACTGGTATTTCTGCTGACTTTATCAACCAATACTGCTACTCTGAGAAACCAGTAGAGCATTTTTAAGAGAGTATTTCCTGCCAAATGAGTCAGCAGAGCTACAGTGGTGTAGCTGTACCACAAAGGCCAGGAGGGCAGTGGCTGCAGGGTCCCAGCCTGACGTACCTGTAAGGGTAGCCGTGGTATTTGGATCTGAAGACAGACAGCAGCCAGCTGAAGAACAGCACCACCAAGCCAATGCCAGCAATGCACATAACTGCAAGAGATGCACAGGGAGAGGCTGTGATGTGACAGCTGCTCCTGGAAACACCACAGTGACTCAGGTTTTCAAAGCCTTCTGCAATAGTTACAGATTTGGTCAGATGAGGCCTCTATTCACGTCATTGAGAAATACTAAATTAACACCAATTTTCTTTCAAATTCCTTCTGTACATCAATTTTATACAAATGCTTTGAGAAAAGGTCCCTTCTTCTCCCCCTTACTAGCGAAACACTGCAAAGCATCTTCATCTCTCTCCATCTGCCAAAAGGGTTTGAGTTTATCTTGCAGTTTTCTAAGCAACTCCAAAAACTGTCAAAAATCCAAATGATTCTCCTCAGCTTAGAGGTGGGAAGTGTACAAAACCCCCAGTGCAAAAACACTTCTGCTCAATGATGTATCAAACACCCTTACTGAATATGCCTTTGCTCAGAGAGGAAAGTACTGATACTTTCCTTTACTTACTGATACTTTCCTTACTTACTGATACTTTCCTTTACTTACTGATACTTTCCTTTACTTACTGATACTTTCCTTTACTTACTTTTTCTTTTCCCCACATCCATGTCAGAAGTAGCAGCTTCGTGGAGAAGGACCATTCCTAAAGTAACTCCACCATCTACAAACACTGTTTAAGGCTAAACAACAAAGTACAAGGAACTCAACACACTCACTCCTAATCTCCTCAATTCAGCTCCCACACCATACCTGGGGCATTAAAACTCACTGGAAAAATCAAAGACTTCCCAGCCAAATCAGCAACTATGAGGGAAAAAGCAGCTGAAAAACATTCATGTCAGCTTTTAAAGGAAAATAAATGCAAAGCTTAAAATACAAGATGGAAGGTCTTCAGGCAGAATTAAAAACATGCATTTATTATCTCAGCTTGTAATGAAGTAGCATTCCTTCCCTTCCCAGAGAGATTGGGTCCACTCCTACTGCTGTTCTCCACTGGAAAATCCCCAAAGGAATTCAGCTTCTGCATTCACTCAGCCAACAGAACAAATAAAACACATGCAGTATTTAATCCAAAAGGCTGTCTTTCAAGTGGCAATATTTCTTTTCTAATTCTTCAGATTTAAAAAACTAAATATCACAAAATTAAAGAAGCACAGACAACACAAAAGGCCTGACACTTGCCAAGAAGGAATTTTAACAAAGCAAAATAGTGAATCTAGTGGAACAAAAGACAGAATTCCCAAAAATTTCATTCCATTTAACTAAAGAAGTCCAGTCCCAAGTCTCCTGCAGAAAAGAAAAATACTTATTATTGACTGCATGAGGAATCTTTCCATTTCAGACACAGCCCACCTTCAGCACAGGAGGAAAGTGACTTGAACCCACAGAAACCTCACCAAATGTAATAATTTAAAATGTCTCCAGCAACTGGTAGGTTGGGTCTGTAACATGATGGATAGCAATAACACAAATAAACATCTACAAAAGGTTTCTACTTTGAATTTGACCAAGTGGATCAAAAGTACAGTAACAGAAAAAGATCAGAAGTTCCCCTCCAAGTGCCTGTTTTAAGTTGAAAAAATTAAGTATCAGAAAAAGTACTGAGTAAAAAATAAAGGTGCTGATACAGGTGGACAAAACAAGGAAGAAAAGCTCCAGCCAGAAACGACTGAAGTTACAAATGATGGATCAAAAACGTACATGTGGGAATAGAAAAACAGAACATTGAGTTTTAAGGTATTCTTATGACCCCAAAGAAACACTTTTTGTACAAATGAGAAATGTAAAAGCCCTCAATCTGAAAGTTTCCACCTGCCTTTCTTGATAGCATGGCAAAATCCTGCATCATTAGCACAAACAAGATCATAAGAAAGTAAGCAAAGAAATAAAAGATCAGTGAGAGAGGAATGAATTCAACACCAAAGCAAGAAAAAAGTGACATTGAAAAGAGACATCCATAGCAGAGCAGGGAGTATCCTGAAGAATCTTCTGATTCCACAAAGATCCACAACTTGAATTCTGTATTCATTTTGGTACTGAAGATGAGAAACAGTAAATATTTTTCTATTCATCTTAACAATCAGAGGCACAGGAAAAGCACAGTTGCCAGTGCAGAAAGGTTTTACAAGCTTCTGCATCAGTGTTAAGTGGCAATTACAGCCATGACAAAGCACCACAGAAAAGGCAGCAGCATTTGCTGACCAAAAAACTGTCACCAACCACATGCTTCTCACAGGAAGGATACTGAACAGCAGAACTATGTGTGTTTCTGCCACAAACTGGGCTTGGCTGCTTCCATGGATATAATTCTGTAAGAGACAAAGAGTAATTAAATTCAGAAAAGACTGGAGTCAACTTTGATGGGATTAACAACAGCTATAGAGCCTGGAACTGGGGTTTGCATTGTTTCTTTTAGGAGAGAGCAGAAGTTGGAGCACAAACAATTTCAGCTGTTGATCGCTGATTTTTGGGGGAGCTGCAACAGAGACAAAAATCCTTCTTCTATTACTATTGCACAATCAGCCTCAAGTACCATCCAGATTACAGTAAGTGCAGCTACAACCTTCGTGGTCCAGATTCTCAGTCCAGCTGGGCAAAATACCATGAGATTAGGCCCTCCTGCATCCAAATGTGATCCATTCCCTGACTGAGATTCTTAGGTTGTGTACACTGCTGCTCAGCTTAAGCACAATCCCTTCAATCTGTGTATGAACCCAACTCACTTGGCTCCAGAACCAAGCATTTGAAATCTTTTTCACTTCTGGGTCAACAGAAAAATTGAAATTTGTGAAAGAATACCATGTTTTAATCCCTATTATGGTTGTGATGTTGTATCTAAGTAGAAAAAAAGAAATTTAATCCACTTTCTACGGAAGAAGAGGGTCTGACCCATCTAACCAGGCACAAAAGGACTTTCACCAAATTAATTGCCAGAGTAAAAACATGAGAAAAGCCAGTATGTGATGTGTAAGCACCTGAGGAGATGCAATGCTCTCCAAACACTGTGACTACTTTTACAGTGCATCTCATTCTATATTATGAACAGAGCAGTATATTCCAAATTATGTTAAAAAGAGATTTTTTCCAAGAAAGACTTAATAAATCTGAGGTCACTAGATATTAATTTACCTCAAGAATCTTGAGGAAAGATGTTTTTATGTGGAAGTCATTAGATGAGTGTATGAGTTAACAAGACCAGGTTGAAACAGAATTGCCAGGCTCAGCAATAGGATTTTTAGCATGAAAGACTCAACCCATAAATACCTTTATTGTGTTGTAAGCAATTTAGAACTACCACATCCCTTCACCACTGGAAATACAACATCTGTGCAAGACATGTTGATTTGCCTTGCTCACTGCAGGAGAGTTTGGTCTCACTCACAGAGAGAGGAGCCAGAAGCAGAATTTGCACTCTGATTGTCTCTTAGTATCAGCCTTACTCTGCAGAAATACAATAGAAATGCAGAAAAGAAAATGAAGGCAAGACTCACCACTTGTCCTGTATGGGGATTCTTATGAGCATAGGGGGGGCCTCTAATGTGGTTCCACATCTGGCCTGATGTCATTGCTAACACAAAACACTGAAAAGGAAAGAAGAAACACTGTTTAATAATGTTTCTTTTTTATTTTTAATTTAACCCAATATCTTTTCACTTCATACCAAAACATAGTGGTTTGGAACACAGGCTAAAAATTGTCCCACTATATTTGTACAAAAGGCATCTAATCAAGCATTCAGTGAGCTGGAAAGACTAAGATCATATAATATTATCAATCTACCAAAAAGTAAAACTAACTGCACCTCATTTTCCTCTACCAGCTTCAAGAATCTTGAAATACAGAAGCTTTTAAAAACTTGGAATTGCTACAAAACTCAATACAACAGGGCAGACAAGAGTCATGATTACTCACCAGAGCAGCAAAGGCCCAGCCAGTTTTGTTATAGAGAAAATCCAGATTTGCTACAAAACTCAATACAACAGGGCAGACAAGAGTCATGATTACTCACCAGAGCAGCAAAGGCCCAGCCAGTTTTGTTATAGAGAAAATCCAGATTGCTGCCCCGCAAATACACGAGGCCTCCGATGACAGCCAGCAGCAACCCCAGCATCAAGGGTCCAGCATAGTTTGGTGGCCTTATCACACGGATCTGAACACAGCACAGTGAAATTATTGTCTCTCAGCAGAATTATACATTATACCTGCACTCCTGCTAAAAAGCCCACAACACATTGAGTGGAAAAAACATCACACACGCACATTTTCTGTGTAATAAATCTGACTCAGGAAGTAAGCAATGCTTCTTCCACCAATAGTGTAACTTCAGTTTCACAAAACTTCACCCTATTCAATAATTTAGAGATTGTTTTTCTTCCACAAGAAAAGAAGAGCGAGAAGGAAGGAGATGAGTTTTACCATCTCAAATACAGCATTACACAAAATACCAGCACAGAGACTGTAAGGAAACTGAAAGATGCAGTTGTGTGTCTGAACTAGATTTTGTAGCCGAGCTATTTAGAGCAGCTCAGGAGCCACAGAACACAAGTGATGTTTCCCAGCTGGCCCTGCACAGAGGGGGTGAGGGAAGGTGTCTGCACTCACGTGGACGTCTGTCCTGTCGGCCACCCAGCGCGCCAGCTGCTCCGCCGCGAAGCCGCGCACCTGCAGCTCGTAGGTGTCCCCCCGCTTGGGCTTCCCCTTGGCCGGGAAGTTAATGAAGGTGGGGGCAGAATTCATGTTCAGCTGCAGGGAGAGAGTTCACAGAAGACACAGCCTGTGAAAGGACTGTTTAATAACACAATTCTATGCCATTTCTGTCTTGCAATATTGCTGCTGAATAAGAAAAATTAGCTCTTTGATTTCATTGGCAGTGACTTTTTAAAAGACAGCACACGGCTTGCATTTCTGTATTTCACACACATTTTTTTGAATCTGTTTCTTCTCTAAATACTTTTGATAAAGTATTTATCTAATTTACTTTTGATAAAGAAATCTGCAAAATAGCAATGTATGATTCTAAAATCCAGAAAGGCCAAAGCTTGAAGAATGCATTTCTAATGTAACAATAAGGAAAAAATTAACAAAAGTAATAAAAAGACATCTCTCTTCAACTCTCTAGTTCAAAACCCTCCATTTAATAAAGTATCACTGCCTAAACTGTGTTGCTGTTAAACAGAGCTTAGTACCTCCTAAAAAAAAAGTTAAGATCTGCAAAACTATAATGAACTATTAATGTGACCTATAATTGCAAGCATACATGGAATATTCTCACAGCTTGAGAAAAAAACATGCTCACACAATGTTAATAGAAGAGAAAAATGGCTGGGTACTTGAAAAGAAATCAGTTAACCCATACCAAAAGCCTAATCTATCATTCTCTAGTAATCTTAAAATTGTAATAGCTGTTACTAATGACATCAGTGCTTTCTATCTTGCCTCTTCATGTACCACAGAAGAATTCCATTAAGAATTACACTCTAAGTTATTATAGGAGACAAATTCAGGGAAAAAAGTCAAAGAAACCAATTTACTCCTTGTACCTCTTCCACATCTCAGTTCTGTTAATATTCCTACCAACATGCTCAGACCATCTTTCTTCCAAGAGTGACAGCTTTTAACTTTTCATTCCTTTATTCCCTGTTACACCAAATTATGCAACATCTTCACCTTCTTGCCCAAAACCCAAGTTAAAAACAATGTTAGAAGAGAAAAGGACATTACCATCTGAAACACATCTGAGCCTTCATCAAAATCTACCATAGCAAAAAAAATCTTGTTGGTAAAGGCACTGGAATACCTCCAGGAGTTTGCCAGAATCTGGTATTCCTCATCAGCTTGCCTGGAAAACACACCAAGTGAGATGCTGTATCATGGATTTGTCCACAGCACGAGTTGTAAAGCAGCTGAGGGAGCTGTGCCTACCCACCCCATCAATGGGTGCATCCCACACCCACCCCATTAATTTTCTAGGGTTAAAAAGAAAGTTTAAGTGTTAATGAAATCATTTAAGCACAAACACTTATCTACCATCAGGTGAAGCATTTGGCACCTGTTTTTTTAAATGCAAGGGCAAGATTTGTTGAGTCCACAAACACAAGCAGAGGTAATTTCTAATTGAAAGGTGAAATAGAACCCAGCTGTTCATGATTTGCCTGGCCACAGAGCAGCAAAATGTGGCCAGGTGTGCCCTTTCTTCCATGACAGAGCAGGGGAAACCAATAATTTCAACGGACCACCTACAGAAACCACCCTCAGAAACCACCCTCACAGACCTCTGCCACCTCTGGATTAATAAAAGAAAGCCATAATATGGTTAAAGAATTAGAATATTATAATTGCAAGTAAGTGACAATCAATGTGTTAATTAAGAGCAACATTTAAGCTGCATGGCCAGCGATAATTCTACAAACATTTCTTCAGCAACTCATGTCAGAAAAGCTGAGCTTCCAGTGTGTCTTTCTCCAGAAGCCTCCCAGAGTAAACACTGCAAAGCAGGAATTATTTTAGGAGGGAGATAAAACTAAAGGATTGTGCTGTTTTCTCACAAGCACATTACACACATATTCCCACACATTAAATTGCAAAGAGAATCCTACTCTAACTTGCCCACATGTATTCCTTCCACATGTGTGAAAGTTCAACCCTATTCTTGAATTTAGTTTCCTACAAAGCGTAAGATGACTTTCAAGTCCTAATTTAGTACTAAATGGAACTCATACTTGCACACAACACACTGTCTGTGAGGCTGAAGAGCAGTGAACATCACAATCACTGAGTAGTTTCTGGGAGGTGCCTTCACAAGGCGCCGGAATTTGTCTCCGTTCATTCGGATCACGGATCTTTTACTGGCCCACTCCATCAGCTGGTTCACTTTCTCTGATAACACCATCTGAAAATCAAGCCAGAGCAACATTGTTGGTTTTTTTTTTTTTTTCAGTCTCACAGCACAATCTTAAAGGTTTTTATATTTGATGGAACAAATATCTGCACTGCTTTTCATAACACCAAGCAGGTGATGTGATACTTCAGTGAAATTCTGCCAGGCATTCACAGAAGCTTTTGACAGTCACCTTAACATAATTCATTAACTTCAACCACCTAGCAACACACACAGCTTTAACCACTTAACATGACCAGGCTGGTGAAGACCCTCAGCTTACCAGGCCTTCCTCACACTGCTAATGGCAAGACTTCTTTCAGCTGTACCAACTGCCTACATCCCCTCCGCAGCCTTTTTTCTACACTAAGCATCAAACTGTTCCAACTTTCAAAACTTATGGCAGTGGAATCAACGCCAGAGATGGAACCAACCTCAACATTTCATTTTCAGCACTGCTGGAAAAGAAAACCCTGTAATTCAAAACATATTTGAAGAACTCAAATTCTCAACACTAAAACATTCCTTAAAAAGGAAGCAATAAATTCTATAACATTATAAAAAGAGGCATTAGTTTGGCAAACTCGCAAATGTTACGTTTATCATAAAGCACTTCTCTACTCATTAACACCGTTCTTCAGATAAATATGTTTGAGGAAATCATAATATACTCTGAATTGGAAGGGAGCCAGTAGGAGCATCGAAGTCCAACTCCTGACCCTGCACAGGGCAGCCGCAAGAGTCCCACCATGGTAACAGTAATAAATTATTCTTCTCCGACCTACAAGTGACACAACTATAAACACTTATGCAGCAGGATTTTTCCAAACCCTACGGGTCAAGTGTGCGGAAGTAATTTGCACCTTAGCGACTGCAACCAAAGACCACCCATCCTCCGCCCCGCAAATCCCATGCGGTAGGAAGACAACACTCGTACAGTGCTCCTAACAAGAACCGAAGAACCTGGAAACAAAGACCTTCCCTCCCAGCGGGTTCCCCTCAGAGCCGGCCGAACCTCAGGGCGGGGGGAACCCGCGGTGAGGCCACGCCACCCCGCCGGGCCCTAGCCGGTCCTGCCCTCATCCCGCTCAACGAGAACGCGCCCCAGCGCGGCGTGGAGCTTCCCGGTGTGTCTCACCTCCTTCCGCCTCTGCCCCGCGGCGCCGGGCCCGCCACATCCTGCCAGCAGCAGCAGCGCCAGCGCCAGCAGCGGCACCGGCAGCGCCGCCATGGCCGCCCCGCTCCGCCCCGCCGGCAGCGAGGCCCCGCCCGCAGGACGCCGATTGGCGGAGGCGCCGGCTCGTGCGTCGCCGCCGGCCTTCGATTGGCCTTCGCGGGAGCGCGGCGAGCTGGAGCCGCGCCATTGGTGGAGCCCCGAAGGGTGGGCGAGCCCCGAGGGGAGGGCGAGCCCTGAGGGGAGAGCGGAGTGAGCCCTGAGGGGAGAGCGGAGTGAGCCCTGAGGGGAGAGCGGAGTGGGCCCTGACGTGCGAAAGGATGGGGGGGTTCCAGGGTGTGGTGGGGTCTCTCAGCCGCTCCCCGTGCTCAGCAGAATCACAGAACCATCACGGTTCGAAGGGATCTCTGGAGATCATCCGAGAGCAGGTGACACAGTGTTGCCCACTAAGATACCGGATTTGTTACCCGGTGTGCAACAAGCCAGTAATTACACGCAGTCAGAGAGACATTGCTTTATTTCAGAGTTGTGCTAGCCTTGGCTGCTCAGTGGTGTTCCACAAATCAAGCACACACACTCTCAAAACTTTTTACTGTTTATACGCTTTAGCAAACAAAGGAATTTGTGTTCATTGGATACAAGTAATGTAGTTCTCTTATTAATTAGTATTCTATCTTCTGTTGGTTAATGCTTCTCTTTGCTTTTCATACTACTTAGTGCACATGCTCCGACTTTCTCTTCTCTTTGGTCGGTGTGTTGGTGGTCGTGATCTGCCTCTGCTGCAATTACCTTTTGCCCGGCTGGAGCTGATTTCAGCCCAGTTTCTGAGTTGGCTTTGTTAGTGTCTTCCTTATTGTGGGAGTTCTGCAAAATGTCCTTGTGGCCTGTAAGTTCTGCATTCTTTGTGTTTGCTATCAGTGGCACAACCTCCTTCCCAAGCTTTGTTAACCTCCCCCTAGGCATGAGATAATTGAATATATCAAGCCATAAACCTTAACAAGAAAGTTTACCAAAAAGTAATTTTTTTTCCCAGCATCTGGACATCACTTAGAGCTTGCTACCTGCTGTTTCATGGATTAAATCTCCTTCCATGTTGATTAGGCTAGAAAGTATACAAAGATCAAACATCGAAGAACATCCTTTCCTAAGAAAATTTTACATAATCCACATTTTGAAACAACACAAATGTGTGCAGATGAGTTTTGAATGTCTCCAAAGACCGAGATTCCACACCCTGCCTAGGCAGATGTTCCAGGGCTCTGCCACCCTCAATGTAATGAAGTTCTTCCTCTTGCTGCATGAGATACACGCTTCGTGTTACACACACGCTATAAATTGCTGGGTCGTGTGTTACAAATACTGTTAAAATCCAAATGCACTGGGGAATTCCTCAGCAGCTGTGTGGTGGCTTATGGCTCTGATACAGAATCGCCACAGAGAAACAAAGGTTTACTCACGCTTCAGGATTCATTTGCCTATTCGAAGACACCGTTACAATTATTTCTGGTTTCCATTTGCAGTAGAATCCCGGACTTCATCAGCTCGGTCCTTCTGTGAATTTAAGTTAACCCAAACACGTGGGGAAGGGGGGGGGAAAAAAAGTGGTGTCAGAAGTGGGATTCGAACCCACGCCTCCATACGGAGACCAGAACACCCAAACCCGCCGCGGGAAGGCGCGGAACGCCTTGAGTCTGGCGCCTTAGACCACTCGGCCATCCTGACACTGCGACTGCAGCCTTGGCCACGACTCCCTTAGCGCTGTCGTCACGGCCGCATCCGCTTTTCTCTGTCCCTCGGCCCCTCACGGAGAGCCCGTCTGCACCCGGGAGGTGCCGGAGAGCAGCCAGGGAACCACCGGCCCGGCCCAGCCCGGCCGCGGAGCTCCGCCGCAGCGAGGAGGAGCCCGGCGTTACCCACAGGCCCTCGCCGCGCCGCCACTTCCGCCGCGACCATTTTGTTCTTCACGGTCGTGAAGGGTACGCGCTCGGCTCTCATCATGTTCCCGGTGGCCAGGGCCGCGCAGAGCCTCGTCGGTAAGGACAGGGGCGGCTCTCGGGGCGTGGGGGGTTCCTCAGGGGGTCACCCCCGGTTTGTGCCCTACCCTCTGCGGACTGTCCCTCACAGCCCCCGGCTCGCTCTGCACCCGGGGAGGGTCGTGAGGGCACCTCAGGGGCTGCGGGCGGCTCTGGCGTCCTTCGCCTCCTGCCTTTTTTCTTTCTTCTAGCTTTCTTTATCTCCTAGTTGCTTTTTGACCTAGGACTCCTTTCCTTGGAGCTTTTTTTCCTCTAGTATCTAAAGGCACATTCTGGTCTGGTAACCTGCGGTGACAAGGTGTAGTCAATAGCCAGCCCTTAAACTCAAGGTTAAAGTTACCCCTTCAGTGATACAGACCCCGCAGTGTTCCTCTGGTCCTGGGTCACCATGTGCTTATCCCGAGGTGCGGGCACCTAAAGTAAACCTGTCTTGGTAGATATTCTGGCTTTTTTATGTCTAAAAAAACGCCTTGTGCAGCCTCACAGAGCATGCGAATGATGTAGTAACATTATGGGTATCACCATCATCTTCTCTAGTCATGTTTGCATAAAACTGCAAACCCCTGACCTGAGACTAAAAGGTTTTATTTTGTAATATCTTTATGCGCACATCACCTTCTCATCAAATGCTTTGTACACAGCTACCGGGCAGTTTGTGTTTTGTAGCTATTGCTTTGATTTTTTACTGTTGTCTTTATAATAAGTGTACCTTTTATAGTGTACATTTATAATGTACATCATCTGCAGATATCATTGTGTATTTTTTTCTCTATTTTTTGTCTCATGCCCGCAGGTTATTTCCGTTTCCTTCCTTCCACACCCTCTATCTTCAACCCCATAATTTGATGGTGAGCTTCATCCTGACAATGCTCATGTTAGGTACATACACTGCCAGGATAGATATTTATATGTAGAAATCCAAAAAAGCTAGGCACTAAGCAAAACATTTTATTAGAGAAACAGTAATACTAAAGAAAATATATGAGTGAAAAAGGTAACTTAGAAGATTTTTTTTTTTCTTACTGGAGTTAGACATAAGGAATAACTTTCTAGAGAGAAATTGAGAGAGCTGAAAAAAATTAAAGGATTTGTGTATATCCCATGTTTTGGAGTCATTCCAGAGTTCTAAGTCCAAAAGATTATTTTTTCCAGCATTTTTAATCTTTTAACACTAGCGCCTCTCTGTTGGTGGGAGATGAGGATTGTGAATGGTTTTAGCATGTATTTTTGTTGATTTCTGTACTTCTGAACACTCCTCAGCTCGTGGCATCCAGCACACTGCAGTCAGACAAGCTCATCGCAAGCATGAGCCGAACTTCCACGATAAATATGGAACCATGGTCCTCCTTGGAGGAGCTGCCATGTTCTCAGCTGTCTGGGGCTATGTAAGTTGGTTTCGTCACCTTTTTGTCTCTTGTGACTCGAGCTGCAAACTTTAAAGGTGTCGATTTTGCCTGTTTGAAATAAATTCAGTGGTCAGAATTTAGGAGCTTCTTACATAAGCGAATAGTGATGTGATTGAGGTGGAAGTTTTGTTAGTTCCCGGCTTGATTTTGAGTTGTTACTCCTATTTCTGTGTCAGTCTATTGCTTGATTTGAAAATGTATGAGAAACACAAGTGTTCTCTATTTTACTTGGGATGTCAAACCTCTACAGGTACAGCTTTCAGCAGCAAAATTTCTGGATGAGCATACCAGTACGGTGGTGGGGTTTTTACATTGCAGATTCTTTCTTCTAAAGTTGGGTATTTTGAAACAGAAAACTGAAACATTTAAATGCTACTCAATATAAATATATTCCACTTGTTTAATCAGAAAATTAATGAGATGTCATGTTCTAATACAAGAAATGTGAACTGAAAACAATAAAAATAGCCCTGTATCAGACGGTTTCTTTGATTTCAGAGTTAATAATCTTGGGTTTTATCCCTTTACAGGTGTTCACAAAGCTTGACATTGCGTGGGGCTTTTCACCTGTTGGCAGAATCACTCCAAGAGAATGGAGGGAGTAACAGCCTCTGCTTCTAATGAACTGGTCTAAACTTTCACTGAGAAAATGATTGTGTAATGGCATTTGTTCCCTGATTACCACTTGGACAGTGGCATTCCTGGTCTAATAAACATACCTAGAAACCTGTCTGACTGTTTGAGGTTTCCTGCGTGCTCTGTTTCTGATGAAGGATAACAAATAGTGTAAAAACCCCAAGTCATTTTACACAGTCCCAGTTGTTGCTGTAAAGGTCACTGGTGGATAAAGGACAAGTCCAGAACATTGCTGAGTCGTCCATTTAGCCAGATGTGTGTGTGAATCAACCTCACTGCATTCCCACTGCAGAGTGCACGTCCCTTTACATCTGACTTGTACTGACAAAGTTGAGATCCCATTTTTTTTCCACAAAAGGATTTTTATGTCTTGAATCACTCTGCCAGTAACCTGCTTCTCCCTGTGGCCTGTGAGAGTCATGAAGAAATTAAATTCAGTTTTGAGTTGGAGAGGCTGAACAGGAGCAGGCAGTATCCCAGGATAAATGGGACTTTCCTAATGAATTCTTAGAGAATTACAGAATGATTTGGGGTGGAAGGGACCTGAAAGCCCATCTTGTTGCAACCCTGTCTCTGCATTTAACTTCTGTTCAGGGTAGAAATAACCAGAGAAATGAGGTGGGAAAAGAACAGTTACCGGGTCATGCTGGTGTTTGATGATCGGAGAATCCCAGACTGCTTGGGGTTGGAAGGGACCTGAAAGTCCATCTACTCCGCACGGCTGCGCGGCGGGCGGGTTCCTGTCGCGATACGGCGACAGCGACCGCGGCTGCGGCCCCGCCTCCTCCCGCCGCCGTCACGTGTCCGCCGCCGTCACGTGCCGGGTGGGCGGGGCCGAGCGCTCCGTGTCACGTGGCACGGCGGGGGGAAGAGCCCGGCGGTCCCGGGCCGGGAGCGGCCATCGGAGCCCGCGGTCCCGGTGAGTGCGGACCCTGCGCGGGGCTCCCTTCCCTCCGTCACTGCGGATTTTCTCCGCGGCCCCGCCTTGGTTGTTTTCCTCCGTCAGTGCAGAGCCGCTCCGGGGCTGTCTCCGGCAGCGCGGACCCTCGGGGGGCTCCCGCTTCCCTCCGTGGGCGCTCCCGCGGCTTTAGGTGCGTGCGGACTCGCTTTGGGAGCTCCCGCTTTTCCCTGTCCTCCGGCGCTGCCCCCGGCCCGTTGTCACTGTGTTCCTGGCGGGGAGGGGGGTTTGTGGGCGGCTGCGGCGGTGCTGGACTACGTGTCCCCGATGGGAGGGGGGGGCCCGGGCCCCAAAGCAAGCGCGGCTCGGCCGGGGTCTGCCCAGCCTCTCCGTCTGATGTGTGAGGGTGCCTCATCCCGGGGGAGCCGGGGGTGCCCCGGCGGTTCACCCACCGAGCGTCCCGGCGGCATCTCCGTGTCCCGGCGGAGCCCCGGAGCCAGAACGGCGTTTCCTGCTCAGCCGCTTCCCAGCGCCCTGGCAGCCCCTGGGGGTTCGGCGGGGCAGGGGCCCGGCTCCGCTGCGGGGGCTGCTGCGGCCCCGGCGGGCTGTGTTTATCAGGGAGCACCCGCGTTTAGGGGCTTGGCACGCAGTGAGTCTGCACTCACTTGGAAAAGTCCCCTCTTGTGCTCTTGTCAATGGCCAGAGAAAGTCTCTACACGCATGAGTCACTGAGCTTCTGTTCCAGTTCTGAGCTGCTCACCTTGTCCCTCTGAAACACCTTACTTAGTGTTTATTCTTATGCCACCTTATGATGGCAGCACTCTGTGCACAAGCGCCTTTTTCCAATTAAAAGCATAGTGTGGATATTCTGGAAAAGGTCGAGGAGTTGTTTATGATGCTTTGGGATGAAATCTCACAAAAATGAGCAAGAGCAAAACAGCTTAACTGTTGCCTCCCTGTGTTCATGTTCTGGAAATTGCACATAAGTAGTATAAAGTTGCTTAAAATCTTTCCTCCAGTCAGCAAAGATTGTGTTTCTGAACTTAAATGCTTGTTGAATTGGGTGGATATAAATAGGTGAAGATTTGGTGGTGCGGGACTTTCTGTGTATTACAATGCCCTGTGTGAGCACAAACACAGTTTGATTAGCAATTAGTAATTATAATGTGTTTTCTTAGTAGAGAAAAGACCTGAAGCTTTTTTCCTCCCCAGGTGGCAAAGCAGGGAAGCAAAAACTAACATTATATGTAGTTTGCTGTCTTACTCTTCTTATTTTTACTGTATAATGCATTCCACATTTTTCTGCTGAGTACTTCGAGACTAAGCTTAAGACTGAGGCACCCCAGTTGACCTTGGTATGCTCACATAACAAGGGGTTATAAATTATATCCTACTCATAATATTTCCTATGGTTCTTCCAAGGGAACATTCATATTCTGCAAAAATCTGACTTGAAGAGGTTGTGGAAAGCCAAGAACGAGTTAAAGGATTTGCTAAGAATTTGTCTCAAGTTCTGTAAAACTTGTTAGAAGTGAAGCAGAATGCTTTCAATGAGTACTTTTTTTTTTTTTCCCCATGCAGTTTGTATAGAAATAAATTCCCTCAGAGCAGTTTCTGTCCTCTGCTGACCAAGCAAGGCTTGTTAAAGTCTTGAGCAACATGAATTACAACCTACTTAGAGCGTCATGTAGCTGTGACATTTATTGCAGATGTGAAGTTTCTCTCTCAGTGATTAAGCCTCATCTATCCATGGGCCTATCATGCATATCTCCTATCTAGTCACACTTTCAAATGGATCTGTTTGCCCATGAACCCTATAAAACCTCCTTCTTCCCTATTGGACCCATCTCCTGTTGCAGTTTTTAAGCCCAAGGGTGAGATGATGCAGCTTTTTCCTTTCCTGCCCTTTGCTCTTTTCCATAGGTGCCTGCAGACACTGAGGGACAGGCACCTTTTTCCCATTTAATGTAATAAGTAATTTAGCTTCCTGCTGCCATAAATAAAGTGAGCTAAGTAGCACTTGGCCATTTAGAAATTTAATAAAATCCAAAGGCTGTAATTAAACCTGTGAGATTCTGTTGCTGCCATTTGTGTGGTATTTGCCAAACTGTGACCTCTTTTAATTTCAGCAGTTATAAATTCAAGGTAATTATAGATAAACTGGTGCAAACTGGAGCTGTACAGGTAACCAGAAGCACCTGTCTTTCCTAGTTGTATCCCCACTAATCCCAAAACAGGCACAAAGTGTCTGTGGGGCACAGAGCGTTGTTGCTCTGTGATGCCTGGGTGAGCTCATCAAAAAAATCTTTAGAGAGATGAATGAGTGTCTCAGTCACCCTGTGGTTGATCACTACTGAATTTTCCTTTCCATAGGGAGAAATTTCTGTTGGAAGTAGAAATCACCTCTTTCTGTTGCTTCATTCACTTCACAGAAGCACTAACTGACTTCCTTCAAGAAAATGGAACTAAATACAGAACTGGTAACTTGTAAAGGGAACTGCCATTTCTTTGTATTGTCAAATGCTGAAATTCTTTACTAATTGATGGCAAAGGTGTTTCATAGATAGAGCAATGCACTGGTTAAGAATAAAAGCATAATTTTTTCTCTAAAACCTGTGTAATCCATAACTTACCATCTCAGGTCTTTTCAGGACCTCAGCTTCAGGTCTTTTCTCTATAAGAAAAAATGTTATGATTAAAAGGATATGTCCATGCTAACTTGCACAAGCCATTGCTTTGGAATATGTGGACTGCCACAGGTACTGACTTCTACATCTATTTTCATGCAAACTTGGGAAAATATTAACCCAAATGAGAACTAGGATTAAATTGTTAATATTTGTGTGCCTTTTGTGTGCATCTAGTCCTGATTCATTGGTGTAACAGGTATTTTGAGTCTGCTTAAGGAAGTCATGGTCTTCCTTAATTTAAAGTTGTCAGGAAGAGGAAATATGACAAATATTTTGTTCAAGTTTCAGCCAAATTCTTTCTATCTTGAAGCACTTGTAAGGGAGGCAGAGCATCAGAACTGAAATGAATATGACAAGGTAGAATACAGTCTCAGATGTAAGCATGTGTTGCCTTTAGATTTAACTGGTTCTCCAGGCAATTTTGCTTGGGGAGGAAAAAAAGGATGTGTCTACTTAGAGTCACTGTGTGTAACCTCATATTTCCTTCTGAGAACAAGATCTCTTTGAAGCTTCAGGAGCACTGGAAATCCAGACAGTTTGGCTTTTGGAAATTTCAGCAAGGCTGTACAGAAAACAGACTGAGAAACAACTCATTAACAATTCAGTGTTAATAATACCATGTGACTGATTAAAGAGACCAGTATTGCTCATTAGATTTGGACATTTCTCATTTCTTGGAGAACAACCTGTTTTTAAAATTAAGATAAAAACTGTTAGCAACCTGCAAGAAAGCAAATAAAAATGCCTGTTGGTTGTCTTCCCCACCAGCAGGGAGCTGTGAGTGATGCTCATGTCATGGAGATCAGGGACATTCTTAATTGAAGGTCAGAGAACAAAAAAGAAGAGCCAGTTTGATCCAACAGATAAATTCTATTGATGGAAGTTCTGCTTTCAGTCCTAGTACTTCAGGGCCTTGAGGGGTTAAAAAGGAAAAATAATTCTAATTTTTTTTTTCTTATGCCTTTATGCTTTTTGTTTGAATTACAGCCTCTTCCAGGAAAGGGTTTTCTCTGCTGTGTTTATGAATGAACAGCAGAAGGGCAAGGAAACGGACTGAGAAAATGGAGGAAACACTTTGGTCATACAAACTGTCATAATAATAGATGTGAAGAAAAGTTTAATGTTGTTTTTACATATTTAAACAGTTGGGGTTTTAATGCATTGCTGGGCATTTGGTAGCAGTGCTTATGGTTACTGTAATCAATGTTAATTCACTGTGCTGAGAGTATGGCTGCTGTTAGTTTGACAGAGAACCTTTAATATTGTATCCTGGTTTCTGTAAAAATTGATATTATTGTCCTGTAGCTCGAGTCTACTACACCAAAGCACAGGCAAGGCAGCCAGGAGCTCAGCAGCTTTTCCCTGGCTTCCAGCTGTACCCCAGCTCTCCTCCAAGGCAGCATCTTGCCAACCTTTGATCATTTTAAATAGCAGCTCACAGCCAAAGTGTCCCCTTCCTTTATTTTTGTTTTCAAAGTACAGTGTCAGGACAGTTCGAATTGGTCATGTACCTGAAATGCTTTTTAATTCATGTCTCTCCAAACCTTACCAGAGGGCAGGTTGATCCTGTCTGTGATGTCTCATTTTAGTCCCATCTGCCTGGTTGTGCTCTCAAGTTCCCTGTAAGTCAAGTGCTTTTTGCAACTTTATCTGTGCTTCAGGCTTGTGGGAATATTGGTGTGTCCCTGACTGTGGAGTTACAATGCTGTCCTTGTTTGCTGGGTGTGGGCTGAGCATTCCTTCGGGAAGAACTGGGGGAAGCACAGAGGATTACATTTCCATAGGATGACAGGAAAGCAAGTGTTTTCTTGCATAGCTTAGTGGTTTTTAAAGTATTTTGTCCCTCTGAGTGTGCAGATCAGCCTGAGAAAGGAGCTGCTGTATGAAATTTGCTTAAAATATACTTTCCTGCTGGTTGGTAATTCTTGTGTCAGGTGAGAGTTCTACATTTCTGTAATGTGTGGATATTCACACACAAATATTGTGTGTTGCTAATAACTCTGGTAACAGCAGGTGAGAAGGGAGATCTGTAATAACTCCTCAGGCAGAGTTGTCTTATTTCTGTTCTTAGCATGGATAAGATATATTTAATCTACTGGAAAAGTCACTATTCCCAGTCTTACATTTCTTTCACTTCTTGTTGAATAAGTTCAGCATTTAGTTTTGTGCATCAGGGCGGTAAACCTGTTTCTATGATGAAACTTCCTTGTATTCTTACGTGATTTGTAACACATCTCAAAGTGAAACCAGAACCCTTCAGGCCTTCTGTAACAGGGAAAAGTCTGGGAATGTCACCAAGGAGCAAGAAAAATTTATTTTACTGAAATCATGTAATTGAGTTTTCCAAGATAAGTCCTCAGGGTAAGAAAACAAGTTAAGCTTCTGCTTCACTTCAGCTTGTCAATTAGTCATCAAATTTTACTGCTGCTTTCACTGCTGCCAAACATTAACTGTGATCATTTTCCTGGTCACTAACCTCTCTGTCAATGAAAACTTGCATTACTTTTTTTCAAAATATTAAGAAAAAAATCTGGAGATTTGCTTCTTTTGCCCTCTTTTCACCTTAGTCACTTACAGTTTATGCATTGGGCAAAAGAAGTTCTTTGCATTGGCTGTTATTTCTACAAATTAATTTCATTTAGGTTCAGTAATTTTTGTTTTCTGGGCTTGTTTTTATGAGCAAAAATAATAATGATTCTCTTCAGAGGAGCAGAAATTAGACTTTCCGAGTGAGGTGTGGGAAAAAGCTTGATTTGCTTCCTGAGCTAATTTCAGTTTCACTTGTTTTTGCAAACAGAGGGCAATATATGAGAGAGAAATGTGGAAAAACACAGTTATCAGCTGTGCCATCCTCTTGTTTCAGCATGAGCTGAAACAGCTGACAGAGCTGCTGTCCCCCTCTCTCTCTCTTGCTTCTCCCTATAATTTAATATTTCACACCAGTGAATCACAGCTTGCTGCATGTGATTAAATGATCTCAATTGTAACCCAAATCCAGTCATAGATGCCTGAGTGCTTTCCCTTTTTGAAAATTCAGGGGAAGAAATATGTAAAGTTCTCCATTCTGCTTAGGTCTGTCAGATTTTGACATCTACCAGAGTTCCGTGGTAAATCCTAGAATCCCAAAATGGTTTGGTTTGGAAGGGACCTGGAAGCTCCTCTCATTCCAACCCCTGCCGTGGGGTCATCTTCCACTACATCCCTGTTTTCATTTCAATCTCCGTGAAATTCTTTAGGAACTAATGTCCTGATTGTTTTTAGCCACCAGCAATGAGAAGACTTGAGTAGAAATTCACAATGGAGGCAAAATCTGTGACCATCGGCGTGGAGGGGATGACCTGCAACTCCTGTGTCCAGAGCATCGAGCAGCACCTTGGGAAGATGAATGGAATCCATAACATAAAAGTAAGTGACACTAGCACTGTTTCTAGCAAATCTTGGTAGGAGAAACGGTGATAAATTGTGCTCCAAGGGAGGAAAATCATGTGGGAAGAGTTTATTGTGTATGTTTCTTGGGAGGCTGGTGTTGGAGGTCCATTGGTGTATTTCTGGTAAATAAGAGAAAAACAGGTGCTTGCTTCATTGCTGTGGGAGCTAAGTCATTATCTGGTGCTCTTAATTAATTTTCTGCTCTACAATTAATTCAGTATTGTGAAGTAATGGGGGGAAAAAAAAGGCAAGAACAGGGTTTGTCCTTATTCAGGCTTTCTTTGCCTGACTTGGTTTTAACTTTTTTCTTAGCTCAAAGGAGATACCAACATTGTTGGTGTTTTTTCTGTCATGGGCAAAATTTTGGACTGTAGAACATTCCAGGGTGAGCTGATTATCCTTGCAGAGTACATCATCTTACAGTAGTTTTAATAATGGAAGCAATTTAAAAGCTGAGAGACTCCTATGAATTTTGTGACCCAGCTTGTGGTAGAAAGAGCAGTTCTAACAACAGAAAATTGAGGAGTTTATTTATTTAGTGTCTGTGTTCTGAAAGCATCCTGTAACATTCTGTAGTTGTTGATTTTACTCCAAAGAAAGTTATATCTTCCTGGTTTTATCAACAGTTAACTCCCATTTTAGTGGGGATATCTTAGGTGAACACTTCCATTCCCAGAACTGGGCACAATTTTAATTTGGGGGGTGTGTGGGCGTCGTCTGTAGCTGGTTTTGCAAGACCCATTGTGGTGCAGTTTCCCTGCAGAGCAGGTGCTGCACAGTTCAGAGCAGTTCCTTTTGGCCTGAAACAGGTGTTTGTGTACACACACACACACACACACACACACACACAAATTTTGGTGAAAAGCAGCAAAACTTACGAGACAGATAATTTTTCATCTTCCTTCAGCTATAAAGGAGCTTTAATGTGAGTCTGTGCTCTGACAGCAGTGCCCTGGAGCTGTGAACAGCCCCCTGTGCATGGCCAGATAAATCACTGGGTGTCTGCAAGCATGAACCCAGATAAAGGCTAAAAGCAGCCTGTAAAACTATACCCCCAAGGTATAGTTTCTCCTTCTTCTAGCAAAATGTCATTTTGTCAGCCTTGTGTTTTCTCAGGTAATTTCTGTGAATACATAGGTGACTTTAGATAGGACAGGGAGATTTATACTTTAAATTGATTCAAGACAGTGTGCATCCCCAGTGTCCTTTATGTAAGGAATGAAGCAGGGCTTTAAAAGGACAGTACTAAGACTTTTGTATTTGGGTTTTTAGGTAAATATCCCACAGCTGAATGCTATTTCAAAAAATACATTGCAAAAAACTCAGTCTGAGTAGAAACTTTTAAGAGGTCAATTTAGTAATTATCGTTTTTACAGCAACAGTGCTTCAGTCTACCCAGATCAGTCGTTTCAGAAAATTCTCTGGGAATAGTAAAACAGGGTTTAGTTTAATGATTATGGATTAGGACAACAAGGGACATGAACGTTGGATGACTAATACAGACAAACAGCTGCTTTTAGGTTATTCTGCAATGAAACCAGTAAATGTCCATGTTGCTAATTCTGCTAAGGCCCATAATTGGGGCAGAAATGAGGAAAGGTGGTTCTTAAAATGATTTAACTGATACAATTTAATCATGTCTGTGGTCTTTAGCTTGTACCTTTGCCCAGAGGAAAGATAGAATTGAATTGATAATGTGTTGGACCTCTGGCAGGCATTGCTTTTTCCTTTTGGAAATTGCAGTTACTGTGTTTGATATATCATCTGTTGGGAGAAAATTAAATTGAGGATATGTGTACCATCAGATGGGAAAGGTTATTACCAAATAACGATGTCTCTGGATCACCAAAATGTACAGAGAGAGGAAAAACAGATTCTTTAATGTTAGTCACAGATCAGGTTTCTGAAGTGAGTTTTGGTGAAGTTTGATGCAGGTTTTTGCTCACAGCAAGTTACCAGCCTGTGCCTCCATTGCCTGGAGATGCCGGGCTCCTTTCACTGCTGCTTAAAGCTGTGGGTTGTTTCAAAGAGTGTTTTCTTCCATCCTTATAGCCTGAGGGAAGTTACTCCTAACTGCATTAGAATTACTGCTAACTGATTTGGATTTCTTCTGTGGGCTGTTTTGCTCCAGGGATTGAATTGGGTTAGTCATCCCAATTCAAGTGAATTTGGCTCTGGAAGTTTCATTAAATGCGTTGGTGCTGTCTGGATGTTGCAAGTAGAAGTGGCCAGACAGACTTGTAAAGGATTCTGGAGCTGGGAGTCGGGCTGGGATCTGTTCTGTCCGGCCCTGTTGTTGCACAGGAGAGCAGGAATTACTCGGTGGTGGTGGCTTTGCTCTTTGAGGTGAGTAGTGGAAGATAAAGTTATGCTGGACAAGTATTGCTAATATTTGCAAGTAAAAGCAGCTTCTAGTCTGCTGCAGTGTCAGTTCTCAACTTTGTGTGTTGCCGTTTGCTAAATTGCTTTGTTTGTCCCCTCGAGGTCTCTCTGGAGGACAAGAACGCCGTTGTCATCTACGACTCCAAGCTGCAAACTCCAGTGACTCTGCAGGAAGCCATCTGTGACATGGGATTTGATGCTACCCTGCCTGATTCAAACCCCCAGCCTGTTCTGCCTGACACAATTTTCCTCACCCTCCCTGCCCAGCCAGCTCTAACACCCAGGCAGATTTGTGCCACGCTGCTGAGGAACAAAGGGATCATGGATGTGAAAGTGTCCTCTGATCAAAGAACTGCAGTGGTGACTTTCATCCCTTCCATCACCAGTGGCAGCCAGATTACCCAGATGGTCCCAGGAGTAGATTTGACCATCTCTGTGCCAGAGGTAACGCCTGGAACTTGGGAAGATTCCAGCTGGTCCCAGGCGAGCAGCGCTGTGCTGCGCCTGAAGGTCGATGGGATGACCTGTCACTCCTGCACCAGCACCATCGAGGGGAAGCTTGGCAAACTGCAGGGAATTCAGAGGATTAGAGGTAAAACCTTAGTGTGTTGTCATGTAAATTGAAGCTGGCAAATTGCAAGGAATCCAGCAGATTAGAGGTACAACCTTAGTGAGTTTTTAGCTGAGATAGCTGAGTGTGACAGTGACTCTTTGAGGGACTGGGTATTTAATTATGCTTTTAATATGGACTAGAAGTGAAGAAGGGAGCCCCCATTGTGGGAAAGATGTGGCTGTTACATGTGTGACAGTGTTCAGAGGTTGTTTTGCGTTTGGTAGGGAGCCTGGAGTAATTGTGTTCCATAATTTTATTACCAGTTACAGAAATCTCTAATAACAGATGTCTTTTTAAAATTGCAATTAATAGTAGTTCATCTTTTCTGTCCAATTAAAAATTTGTATTGGCATATATATAATTGTATCTGAAAGGCAAGACCAACTTACTGATATCATTAACTTTGGGATAAGTATATTGCCACACATCCCAAAACAAGGATAAATTCCATAAGAAGTAGTGATGCCATTTGTGAAAATCTCAGGGAAAGAGCAAAAATTTGAGGAGGAGTTGAAAATTGTTGTAGTACTAGACAAAAACTGGTTAAGAACTGAGTTGTTTGATCTTTACCAAACCAATGAAATCTCCTTTCTGTTGCAGTTACATTTCTGACCATTTAAAGTGTTGCTGGAAAGCTTTGACGAGGTCCTGTGATATGCTTATTATGCTTAGGGCAGTGACACACACTTATTTTATTGATTCATTTCCAGTGTCCCTGGACAATCAGGAAGCTGTTGCTGTCTACCAGCCTGCTCTAATTACAGCAGAAGAAATAAAACAGCAAATTGAAGCGGCGGGTTTCACAGCAGCCTTCAAAAAGCAGCCTAGACCCCTGAAGCTCAGTGGGATTGACCTGGAGAGGCTGAGGAATGCTCAGCCCAGAAGCTCTGAGGCACCAGAGAGAGAAAACTCCAGTGGGACTGGCACAAAGACAGTTGTGTTCAGAGTTGAGGGGATGCACTGCAGTTCCTGTGTCCTCAACATCCAGAGCACCATATCGGCGCTCCCGGCAGTGACGAGTGTAGTGGTTTCATTAGAGAGCAAATCTGCTGCTATAAACTACAACCCAAGCTTAATTAGCATAGAAAAGCTGAGGAAAGCCGTGGAGAATGTGTCTCCAGAGAGGTTCAGAGTCAGCCTTCCTGGGGAGCATGAGAACGTGGCACTTTTCCCCACGCTGGTGTCTCCACTGGAATCTCACCCTGCATCCAAGGATCCCAGCCAGCCTCTCACACAAATTGTTGTGGTCAATATTGAGGGGATGACTTGCAGCTCCTGTGTGCAGTCCATCGAGGGAGTCCTGTCTCAAAAGGCAGGAGTGAAATCTGTTCATGTCTCTCTCCCAAATGGAAATGGGACTATAGAATACGACCCACTGCAAACAAGCCCGGAGGACTTGCGGTCCTCAATAGAGGAAATGGGATTTGACGCCTCTTTGCCAGGTAATGACATGTGAAACTTTTAAATTTACAAGGGTTGTGCAGTTTTGTTCAGGATTTGGTACCACCCAAGATGAAATTTAGCAGCTGACATACAGTTTGACATACTTGCCAAGAGAAGCTTTATGTCTTCACTGCAGGTGAGATCATTAAAGATAACGTGCACATCCTTTCATACATCAGATTGGCTCAAATACCTGAGGGGTCACAATATAAATATGTCATATAAATGCTATTTTATGTCAATAACTGCAGAAGTGGTTGGGTGCTCACACTTAATCCTTTTCACCCTGTTCTTGCACAAACAGAGCATCCCCTGAATTGCTGTAAGGAGCAGTGGCCTGTAGTTCCAGAGCCTTTCTCTAAGGTTATAAACACTGACTTTGCTTATGAAACATGCATTTGCTTACAAGTTCAGCTTTGTGCTCCAGGTAAAGTCAATAAAACTGGGGGTGAAACTAAGGTTGCAACACAGAGGTTTTGCTTACAGCTACAGGAGAGAACAAAGGATGTGCAAGAGAACAAAGACAATGAGGAAAGGCAAAAGGAAAAATAGTAACAAACAAGTAAGTTAATCAGTGGCCAACTTTGTGCTGACTCTTAACTGACAGAGAGGTGGATGGATCAGCTTTACAAGGTGTGTACAACCACCATTTTCAGTCTAAACAAACAGCAGTGTGTCTGTCACAACAGCTCTTCCCTCCCTGCAGTGGCTGTTCACAATGTCTCAAACTGCAATCTCCTTTCCAGCAAAGGCAGAGCTCCCTGTGGCCAAACCTCAGCTCTCCCTCGAAGCACAGTTGGACTCTCACAAGCCTGAGCCACCCTCCAAAGTGCCACCAGCCCACCTTGGCAGGCAGGAGAGCAAGACCATCTCCAAGTGCTATGTCCAGGTCACAGGAATGACGTGTGCCTCGTGTGTAGCCAACATCGAGAGGAATCTGAGAAGGGAGGATGGTGAGATGTGTGTCAGTGTTGTCTGTTACATTTCCAAGCATTTGTTTTGGAGAATCCGTCTGGATTTTGCAGTGTTCTTAAGGGCTGGGTTGTCAGGACAGGTGTTTCTGCTCACCTCTGGTCCATAGGGTGGGAACAGGGATATCCTTGCTGCTTTATGGATGTGCTGCCCAGACACTGCTGTTGCAAAAGCAGCAGCTGAGTGCTCCAAGGAATATAGGGATGAAACATGGAATCCTTTTGAAGGCAAAACAGCTCTTTCCTACTGCAGGGAGGTGCCCAGGTGTGCAGCTGAAAGGCAGAAGGAGATGTGTGCTTTAGGGAGCTGTGACAGAGGGACTGTGTGAGTGGATTAGAGGGACACAGGGTAATTTTAGCTCTGTGAGTCAGGGCAGTGGTATCTGTGATTATATTTGCAGGAACAAACAGCTGCATGACTGTGATGTAACAGAGTCATAAATGCAGACTGTGTTTAATTAATAATTTAATGTAATTAATAATTTATTTAATTAATTTAATTAATAATTTAATTTAATGAAGATGGATGGGTTTTGAGTTAGCCTGGATTTTAATTTTTTTCATCCTAGAAAATGGATGAATCTAAATCCTCTCTGTGCCCATTAGGATTGCACTGTTAGATCTGCCCTTTCTCATACAGGTCCTCTCTTGAAAAGAGGCTCCTAGAAATAGTAAATGCAGATCAGAGAAATATGCAACACTGTATTTTAGAAGAACTTCTTTTAAGTAAAAATAGATAATTTTTAATATAGCATAGGCAGAATTAGATTTGTCTATTTAATATAATTATTTGTCTAATTAATTTGTAATTAGACTGTTAAAGGCATGCTGCTCATATGGAGTAATGCTTTCATCTGTCACACCTGCACTGAGGTGCTGGTGTTGGTGTAGCTTCCAAACATGAGGATATTTTCCTTTCTGTACAACACAGAAGCTTTCCCAATTTCAATAAACTGTGTTGTGCCCTCACGTTACAATAAATGCAGGCTGTTTCTTAAGCCTCATCTGACACTCACATTTTGTTTCCTAGGAATACACTCGATCCTTGTTGCCCTCATGGCAGGGAAGGCAGAAGTGAGGTACAACCCTGCTGTCATTCACCCTGCAGCTATTGCAGAGCTCATTCGGGAGCTGGGCTTTGGAGCCACCGTGATGGAAAACTGCGGGGAAGGAGATGGGGTTCTGGAACTTGTTGTAAGCTGATCATTAAACCCAGCCACCCTCAGCTTTTATTGCTTTTATCTGTTGGATGTGCTTGTGTTAGTGTCCACTTCCTGGAGTTTAATCGTGTCACAGAACTTAATTTATAAAAAATGAAGTATAAGGGTACATGAGGTACGTATCACAGATTTTATCTTGTCCTGCAAACTGTGCTGGCTCACTACTACTGCACTGAAAATGCAGAGAAATGCTCCTGTATTTTTCTGTTTGCTCTTCCTGTTGCCAGAATTTACTTTTTTTTTTTCTTTTTGAAGCTGAGTATAGCTCAGTGTCCCCCAGCTCAGAGACTGAACAGCTAACAGAGTTTTAGCAGGGCTTAATAACCTGGTCTTTAAGCTGTGCTTCCTCTAGAAGGATTGGAGGGGCCCTTGAGCAGCATGGTTTTGTGGGAGGCATCCATGCCCATGGCAGGGGGTTGGAACTGGATGGTCTTTAAGGTCCCTTCCAGCCCAAACCATTTTATGATTCTACAGCACTCCCATCTTTAACTAGAAAGATCCATCTCACTGCTTCACACCCAGATTAAAGCAATAAATAATGCACCATAGTCACAAGCACTCTTCCTACTTCTTAGGATGCATTTGCCAGGTAACCTGTGCTTTGCTAACAGGAAGGAACCTTTTATTTTACAGGTGAGGGGGATGACCTGTGCCTCCTGTGTGCACAAGATAGAATCCACCCTCATGAAGACCAATGGTGTTCTGTACTGCTCGGTAGCTCTTGCAACCAACAAAGCCCACATCAAGTATGACCCTGAGGCCATTGGTCCTCGAGATGTCATACAAGTGATAAAGGTGAGTTTCATGTAGGCACCAAGTGTCCTAAAATATCCAGTGTCCTTGGAAGAGTTGCACATCCCAGAAATAGAAGGAAGAGCTCTTAAAGCAAAAAATAGGTCTCTTTTCTTCCATCTGCTTTCTTCTTCTTAGTGCAGGTTTCTGCAGCTAATATGTGTGTTCTGGCTCAAAAATGCTCTGTTACAACTTTGCCTAAGTTTTTAAACAGAAATAAAGTGAAACCCAGGTCATGGTAGACTTGGAGATACCAGCTATAGGTTTGTAGAAAAATAAAAGCACATCTATTTAAAAATAAAGCACTGTAGCCGGTGAGAGGTGAAATAAGTTTCTCAGCCTTCTTCAGTTTCTCTGTTTCTGTGCTTTAGGAACAACCATTTTGGAAAGTCACACTTTAGAATAGCATTTTATTCCCAAAAGGTTAATTTCTACATCAGACTGCTTTTCTCTCTTTGTAAGGTTACTAAACGTTAGTAACAGACAACAGTAAGTAAACAACAGTTACATTTCATATCAGAAATGTTAATAAAGTTAATCAAAGGTAAGACTGGCACCACCAGTAATTTGGCAATAACTGAGCACAAAGTGTATTTTAGAACTGACTCTTCTCATTTTTATTACTGGGCTTTTTTTCTTAGGATTTAGGTTTTGCTACTTCCTTAGTCAAAAAGGATAGATCTGCCAGTCACCTGGATCACAAACAGGAAATCAGGCAGTAAGTATTCCTGAGCATGCTAAGATTTTGTAAACATCTTTGATTCTTCTTTGTTACTCAGGCATCAATTTAGGATATTTTGTGTGACTGTGCAGACTTACTGCTTAAAATATCCTCCAGCACTTGGCTGCAATACAAGTTTTTTTTTCTTTTTTTTTTTTTTCCTCTTTTTAAATCTGAGGTGGAAAAGGTCTTTTGTTGTGAGCCTGGTTTTCTGTATCCCTGTCATGGGGCTGATGATTTACATGATGGTAATGGACAGCCAGCTCTCGGATGCTCACGCACATCACAACATGAGCAGTGAGGAGATGGAGGCCCTCCACTCCTCCATGGTCCTGGAATACCAGCTGCTACCAGGATTGTCTGTCATGAATTTCCTGTCGTTTTTACTCTGTGTCCCTGTACAGGTGAGTGGGGTTATGGCAACTCCTGCTTTGTTGGGCTTAAATGCTCAAAATGGAAGGTGATGAAGACATTAAGTTTGAAAAGCGAATGTAATTATGCTGATGCAAAATGGTTGTGTTGTCAAAATAGTTGGTTCTGGGGACTGTCAGGGGTGGGGCAGGGCAGGCACTGGAGAGATGTTGTGCACCTGAGGCAGCTGAATCCCACTGGGAGAGGGCACTGGAAATACTGGGAGTACTGTGAGAAGACCACAGCCTCAGCTAGAGCTGGGATTTTGCTCAAGGAGAGAGGCAAATAACACAACTAAAATGGAAAAGCTGCTGCTGTGTGTTAGAGATGTGCGAAATGCCATTGCAGGTGTTCGGAGGGTGGCACTTCTACATCCAGGCCTCCAGAGCACTGAGGCACAACACTGCCAACATGGACGTGCTCGTGGTGCTGGCAACATCCATTGCCTTCCTCTACTCCTTTGTCATCCTCCTGGTGGCAATGGCTGAGAGAGCCAAGGTGAACCCTGTCACCTTCTTCGACACCCCCCCGATGCTGTTCGTGTTCATCTCGCTGGGCCGGTGGCTGGAGCACGTGGCAAAGGTGAGGAAAAGAGAACCCCAAGGCACTGAGAATCATTTCAGAATGTTGTGAACCTTGTAAAAACACCCCGTGCAAAAGCTTTGCTGGGTTCTTTTAACCTTCTGTGTTGTAAAATCATCTTTAGTAACCGAACTAATAAAAGTTTGACTTAATATCAGACTGTTTGCAGAAAGTGTTGTCTAAAAAGGGTAAATTGCAACACACACAGTTGTCATTTACCCAGCTTTTTTTTTCAATAGTATAGTCAGAAAAATATGAAAATTATTATTCTAGGGTAAAACCTCAGAAGCACTGGCAAGACTAATTTCATTACAAGCTACTGAAGCTACTATTGTTACCTTGGGCCCTGATAACGTTCTTTTAAGGTATCTTGCTTTGTCATTTGCTTTTTCTGTTGTTCCTTTTTTGTTGTTAACATGCTTAATTCACAGACAAATTTTACTATTCTATAGAATTATGAAGCAAATAACTTCAAATTTGCTGGCAGATAAAAGTATTAAAATGCAGAATTAACACTGCTCTGCTTTGTTTTATTGGTTCAGTGTTTTATTGCTGGTTTTTGTTTTTGTTTTGGTTTTTTTTCTGTGATAAGACAATTAGTGGATTTTCTTAACTGGAAAGTAAATAAAATTCTGGTAAAATAGGGCATTTCAAAGAGCACTATAACTTTCTTGTGGTCAATTTGGTATGCACTAATGCCAGCCAGTGGGGTTGTGCTTTGTGTGTAGTGCAAGCTCCTTTGCCTGGGTCACTCCAGTTCCAATCTCTTATAAAACATTTGCCCTGTTCCAGTGAGGAGCAAGTCGATGTGGAACTGGTTCAGCGAGGTGACATTGTCAAAGTGGTCCCAGGGGGCAAATTCCCAGTGGATGGCCGTGTTATTGAAGGACACTCCATGGTGGATGAATCTCTCATCACAGGTCAGCATTTGCTTTTTCCAAGTGTAAAAATGTTTTCCTTTAACCAAATCCGCAGACAGGAAGTCAAAGCTGATGTTCTCCCTCTTGTCAGGAGTTGGCAGCTGTCCCAAAGGTGCATTTTTCAGCAGTGTTGTGTCTGTTGTTGCCTTTCCCTCAGGTGAGGCCATGCCTGTGACTAAAAAGCCTGGCAATACAGTTATTGCAGGCTCCATCAATCAGAACGGGTCCCTTCTGATCTCTGCCACCCACGTGGGAGCTGATACCACTCTTTCCCAGATTGTTAAACTTGTGGAGGAGGCCCAGACCTCAAAGGTAGAGTATCATCAAATTTAGCACTCAAGGTTTGCTGTCTCATGCAGGCACCAGCACACCAAATCACTGGAGGGGTGGCTGAAACTGCTTGGATTTGAATTGCAGCTGCATAATGAAATATCTTGCTGAATAAGGGCTTTGATCCTGTCTACTGAGCCAAGTCTCATCCTGTTATTAAGTAAATCTGTAATTATAAAGTGGCAAGCCAAGTGTGCTGCAAGCAGCAGCTGTGATTCTTCTCTTCTGTGCCTTCAGACACAAACATGATGGTGCTGAGTGATGTTTCTCCTTCCCAGGCTCCCATCCAGCAGTTTGCAGACAAACTTAGTGGCTACTTCGTTCCTTTTATTGTGGCTGTGTCTGTGGTTACCCTTCTTGCCTGGATTATAATTGGGTTTGTGGATTTTGAAATAGTGGAAAAATACTTTCTGGTAAGTAAATCTCCTTAAGCACCTTCTGAAATATTTAATAAACAGCCTTACAATTCTATTAGACTGCAGTGGTTCCCTTTCTGGATTATCCCTGCAGGCAGTCGCTGACTATTGCTGCTCTTGTTAGTACATTTTTTACATTATGTATTTTTTTATACTCTATCACTCCTGCAGTTAAAGAGAATCCACATTAACTCTGTAAGTTAGGATTTTTAAAAAAAGTTAATTAAAAGAAGTAAATATTAAACATCAAAAATTTCCCACCATCCATCCCTCCTCTGTGAGGGGGGAAAAAAAATAGTCCCTCCTGTCAAAAGCTCCAGTTCTGCATCTGGCTATGTTAGCACACCTCTGTGTAAATTCATCTTGGGAATCAGTGGAATTCATCTTCGTTACAAATTCCAGAGGAGGGTCAGGATCCCAACTTGGATTTAAGGGTTGCTTAGATCACAGGTTTCTTGTTTCAAAACTATTTCTGATTAGAATTTCTTAGTTTCCAAGAAAGTCTATCAAAGATATATACAGTAAGGAGGAAAAAAAGCAGATATGAAGATGGCTATCTCTTATTACGGTGCATCATTAAAGAATTGTAGCACGTGGTGTCTTGTTTAGGAAAATGTCCTATAAATAAAACAATGGAGGGTAGATGCAGTATAGAACAGAATTGGGTTAAATAGTCATTAATTTAATCATTCATCTTAGGTTTTGCACAATTTGCCTGTGCTTTACTTCAGTAGCTATATTAGCAGATGTTTCCAACCTCCAGGGCAATGTGGAGTTGAACGAGTTGTTCCTACTGTTCACTTTTCTTCCCTGACCAACTCCCCCCTGTACCCAGGGCTACAACAAGAGCATTTCAGCAGCAGAGGTGATCATCCGCTTCGCCTTCCAGGCCTCCATCACGGTGCTGTGCATCGCCTGTCCCTGCTCCCTGGGCCTGGCCACCCCCACGGCCGTCATGGTGGGCACGGGCGTGGGGGCCCAGAATGGCATCCTCATCAAGGGCGGGGAGCCCCTGGAGATGGCACACAAGGTGGGCACTGGGGTGTGCCCACAAGGGCTGTCCAGCCTGGGGGTGATGGTGTTTTGCCAGCTGTTGTTGGAGCAGGTGATGGGATGTCCTGGTGGGTCCCATCCAGCTCGGGATATTCCGCGTTAACGTCGTCGCTCCGTGTTCAAGTTTGGTTAAAGGAGGTGCTTTTCCGAGGAATCTGCACCTCCACGATGGGTTCATGGAATCAAATCTTCCTGCTTTCCTGCAGGTCAAGGTGGTTGTGTTTGACAAAACAGGGACCATCACCCACGGCACTCCTGAGGTGATGCAGGTGAAGTTCCTGGCGGAGGGGAACCACCTCCCTCGTCACAAAATGCTGGCGATTGTGGGCACAGCCGAGAGCAGCAGCGAGCACCCCCTGGGAGCAGCAATCACAAAGTACTGCAAAAAGGTGAGGGGCTCCCACAACACTGCCTGCTCCCACTCATGGAAAGAACCTCTCTTACAGGACTTCATAAATACCACAAGGCTGTTCATGCTTATTAAGTAATAGCTGTTTAATTGGGTAAGCTGAAAATCGTGGAGCCACATAAATCACACCGTATTAGATGCACCATTCAGACTTAGATTTTGATGATTATTTCCCTCCTCCTCTTTGTTCAACTGCACTTTCTTTTGTGGGCTTTATAATTGTGTTGTGCTATTATATATTTAAAAATTTCATCAGTTTCCATCCTTTTTTTTTCTAGGAGCTGAACTCAGAAACCCTTGGGACATGTACAGATTTTCAGGTAGTTCCAGGCTGTGGCATTAGTTGCAAAGTCTCCAATATTGAAGCTTTACTCTACAGGAAAACCAGAATGGTTGAAGAAAACAATGTTAAAAATGTGACACTTGTGAAAATTGAGGAGAATGCAGACGAATCAGTGCACCCTGCTTTGATCATTGATGCTGAGCTGCCAAGTAAGTTAATTCTGGGTTCGAGAATAAAATGGGGGTTTTTTGATTTTGTGTCTTTAAGATCCTTAAGAGTGAGGTCACTTATTTCTGCCTTGGAGAACCGGGCTGACATCAAGGCACACATTAAACAGTTGCTCATTAGTTTATTTCATGCTCACACATCACTCAGAACATTTAAATGAAATACAATTTCAAGTTGCATGTTGAATATGGGACTGGAAAATCAGACAGGAGTTGTCTGTCTGCTCTCTCTGGCTTTACTTTGCTTCATCCCAAGTTACCATTTGCTAGCCAAAATTATGGGTATTTGCATAACTAATTAGTTTTCACTCAAGAACAGCTCATTTTTAGGTTTTTCAACTCCATTGGGCTGTTCATAGAAATCAAAAGCACTCAGAAGGGGAGTTGGTCCTTTGACCTGGGGTTTTTGGTCCTCTGACATGGGGTGACTCCCCAGGACTGAAGAAATATTGGTGTCTCCCGTGTTAAGGACACATGAAGAGATTGGTTGGGCAGAAAATATGGAGAAATTCTTTATTTCTGTTTGGATTTCCTGCAGTGCTGTTCCAGTGCATACTGGGAGAGCCTGGCTGGGATGAGCTGCAGGGAAGCTCCCTGGTTATCCACATGATGGTAGCATTGTGCTTTCTTCCTTCAGCTACTGTGACCTCTCAGAAATACTCAGTTCTCATCGGGAATCGGGAATGGATGACCAGGAATGGCCTCCTGGTGAGAAATGAGGTGGACAAAGCCATGATGGAACACGAGCGGAGAGGCCGCACGGCTGTTCTGGCAGCTGTGGATGGTGAGTTCAGGGCTGCTGTACTCAGTTTGGTTGCCACTAAGTACCACATAAAACATCACATAAATTGAAATTAATAAATAGTGATGTCACAGCAGCTGCACCTGAAGCAGGGTAATGGGCTGAAAAGAGATCGTTAATCAGTTTTACAGCACTTTCTTATGGGAAAGGCTCTTCCTACCCAACTTAGCTGACAGGAGAGTTGGGCATAATAATAAAATGCAAAGACTTCAAAGAAAGCAAAAGGGGAGAAAGGAGGAAAAAAAGGAATATTTTTTTCATTGTGGTTGTACAGTCCATGCTCTGTATAGCTTTAAACCTTGCTGCCCTGATACCTGTTCTCATCCCACTTTCTACTGTCAGTATGAACTGGTTCTGGAACTGGACTTAGTGGGAGAAGTTCGTTTTTCTAAATCAATAAAGATCTTTATTACAAACATTTTCTTTCTGTTTTCAGGAGTGCTCTGTGGCTTGATAGCTATTGCAGATACTGTGAAGCCAGAGGCTGAGCTGGCAGTGTACACTTTGAAGAGCATGGGGTTAGAAGTTGTCCTCATGACCGGTGACAACAGCAAGACAGCCCGGTCCATCGCTGCTCAGGTGGGCTGGTGTCCTGTGCCTGGGGCTGGTTTCAGCAGGAAGGGTGGTGTGGCATGTTGATATTGCTGGTGGCTGGTCTGTTGTGAAAGATGGTAATATAAAAAAATTCAGAGTAAAGAGGGCATGCAAGAAGTTTTTTGGATAGAAATAACATCAGCTGTGAATTCAGAGCTGTTTTCATATCATCAGCTGGGTTTGCTCTTTAGCTCATGAATGATAATATGGGTTTCACTCTTCCTGGCCACATCATTCCAGGCAGGAGCTTTGACAGCTGCTGGAAAAGCTGCAGCACAGTTGTGTCCTCTCTCTCTGTCTAGGTTGGCATCACCAAAGTGTTTGCAGAGGTTCTCCCCTCGCACAAAGTGGCCAAAGTGAAGCAGCTCCAGGACGAAGGGAAGCGAGTGGCCATGGTGGGAGATGGGATCAACGACTCCCCAGCCCTGGCCATGGCCAACGTGGGCATTGCCATTGGCACGGGTACGGATGTGGCCATCGAGGCAGCTGATGTGGTTCTCATCAGGGTAAGAAACTGGAGTTAAAGGGAGCTGGTAGGAGGGGTCAGAAGGCCCAGAGTGTTGGGGTGATGCAGGGGTGCACAGTCTCCATAATCCAGGAGAACTGGAGCAGAGGTTGTCCTCCCTGTGTTTAGATCAGTGATTATCTCATGAAGGAAACTTCTGAGTTTTCTGGGTACTGGACATGTTGGGATAATTAAAGTTTGAGAGTGGACAAAGGAGGAGGAAGTGACCTGTCCTTTGGCAAACATAAATTACATTTGGGTAACGCACCACGGCACCTCCAGCGTTACAGGCACTTCTTGCTGCACATCAGCAACACCCTGGCAGACTGTGGTCAGTGTTTGGAGCCCTCCTGTGAGGTGCTGTGGATGTTACTTGGATTGTGATGGATTGGCACTGACCAGAGCAGCCTCCAGAGGGCTTACTGTGATTAGCCTGTTACATCCAGTGCACTGTAGTGAGCTGTAGAACAGGACTATGCTGGCACTACACGTGTGCTTTCTGTCTATCTGACTGCTCCAATAAACATTTTCACTGCAGGATGACCTGATGGATGTGGTAGCAAGCATAGATTTATCCAGGAAAACTGTGAAGAGGATCCGGATCAATTTTGTCTTCGCTCTAATTTATAATCTCATTGGAGTTCCCATAGCTGCAGGTGTGTGAGTGTTGCCTGCACTAATTGGATTGGGCTCAGTGAGTAGAAGATTGCAGTGATTTACTGTTGTGTGGGAGAGTTCCCATTGTCTTTATTTCTGGCTGGCACTAAGGGCAGAGTTCTCTGCCTGGGGATGCTGCAGTGGAATATTTGTGAGCTGTCCTCATCCCACACTATGGCTGCTATGGATGTGCTCAGCACATCAAAACAACTTCAGGATAAAAAGTTTCTTGAAAGAGCCTGGTCCTGTGAACAGTTTTATTGTAGGGTGGGCAGGACATGCCACCTCTGAGTTTCAGACTGTGCAAGTGCAGCACATCCAGGTGTGTATTCACCTGAGGTTCTTGTTAAGATAACCCCCAAATCCCTATGGATTAAATATGGGTCATTTAAACTAAAATCCCATTTACTAACAAATTAAAAAACAACTAAAACTAGACAGTCCACATGAAATTGTATCTATCAATAGATGATTAATGTAGTGTTCCTGCTCTGAACTTGCTGCTGGTGTAATTTTCCAGGTGTCTTCCTGCCCATTGGTTTGGTTCTGCAGCCCTGGATGGGATCTGCAGCCATGGCTGCCTCCTCAGTCTCTGTTGTGCTTTCTTCTTTGCTCTTAAAGATGTGAGTAGGAAGAGTCTTGTGGTTTGTACTTTGGGTTTGAAGCTTGGGTCTTTTACTTTGAGTGGCAGAAAATAAATGCGGGACTGTGAGAGATTTTGAAGGCTTTTGAAGAACAGTTCTGGCAAGTCTGTGTTAAGCAGACAGTAGTGTTTAAAAATATAATTTCTAATGTGAAGAGATGTACAAATTAGAAGTGTTCAGAATGGGAAATTCCTTAGTGGCCTTTGTGTGTTTGTGAGAACTCTTGTTGTCAAATTACAAATGCTGCTGACTTGTGCATAATCAGTTTCTATCCATATTTCCGTGTACTTCACTCCAGCCTCAGAGGTATTGATATATTTTTGTTTTTCCTTCCTTAGGTACCAGAAACCAAGTTCTGAGAAGCTGGAGTTCCGTGCTCGTGGTCAGCTGAGGCACAAGAGCCCCTCAGAGATCAGTGTCCGCGTGGGGATCGACGAGAGCGGGACTGGCTCCCCTAAGCTGAGCCTGATGGATCGAATCATCACCTACAGCAGAGCCTCCATCAACTCCCTGTTCTCAGACAAGCGTTCAGTGAACAGCATAGTCCTCAGTGAGCCAGACAAACATTCACTTTTGGTGGGGGATTTTGGAGAAGATGATGACACAGCCTTATGAAAGACTCGTTCCTCCCACCCCCACTAAGGCAAAACAAAAAAACCCCGAAGCAAAAAACACAACCAAAACAGCTGTGGTGAGGTCTGTGCATGTTTTGATCCTTGTGGAGGTCTTTTAGATGCATTTCTTCTTCAGTGTGGAGGTAGTTTTTGCAGTGACTTTCCAGGATCTTTGGTGGTTTTTAATCTAGACTTACCAAAAATATCTGGTGCGGGGCTGTTGATGCTCACAAATGGGGCTGTGTTCCCATTCCATGGAGCTTGCAGTATAGCATTTATTTTGGCAAATTGTCGAAATACAATTAAGGAAGCTAAGGAACCAGAAACTCATTTCCCAGCCTTATACCAGGCTATTTTATGCACAGTGGAGTTCAGTGCTGTGTTAAAAAATTGTGAATTTGCATCTGCAAAATCCTGAAGGTTTTGTTTGCAGAGAGATGTGCCTTACTTGAGAACCCTCTCGCTTCCACAGCCTGCCTTCTGCCAGAAATGGGTCCTCTCATATGCCTTTTCTTGTCAACATCTGGTTCCAGCTTTTTGCACTCCAGACTTCAAATCATCTCCATGGGATCTGGATTCCTGTGTGGTGGAAAACAGGGAGGTTTGGGGCTGAATCCACACTGAGCTCTGCACATCCTGCCCCAGGACACTCCTGCCTTGAGGCTGTCTGCCTGAAGGTTGTCCAGGTTGGGAGGTTTGCTCATTCCCAACCTCTCCTAAGCCAAAAACTCCTGCAACACCTGAATGCAATACCAGTGTGAGGTGTATTAGCCAAAATGTTCAGCTTTAGGAAGGAGCAGTGCAGTTAGTGCTCACCACCAGAATCTACTGGCACTCCTGCAATGAACCAGGGGAGTTTGTCACACAGACTGCCTTTAAAATCTCTACAGTTCAGTCTTTGCTTGTAAAGGTGTCTGTATTCTAGGAATGGCCCAGCATCACTGCATTGGTTGATGCAAACCCCCTTTGTTTGGTCTGTGCAGATCCAGGCACTGTGAATTCAGACAGCTGTCATTTGTTACTGAACTGCAATATCAAAATGCAGCTTTTGATCATGAAATCATGAATATCAAAAATATCCTCAGTGAGAGATGCCCATCAGCCAGTAGCTGGTTACCTGTTTGTTACTCACTGATCCTTGCTCTCCCCATGCACTGCTGAGGCAGCCATCAGCACCAGTTGCTGGGTGCAGTAATGTTCAGTTTCATTATGAAGTGCAGTCCATGATGTCAATGTGTACTGATTGTACTTGTGGAAGAGAAATGCTCAGTTTGGTGTAGATAAAGAAATTCTCTCTAATGTTCTGCTTTTTAACTCAAAGCCTGATGTCAGGGCATAGATTGTGTATGTAAAAAGTCCTGAGTAAACAGCTCTTGCATTTCATCTGAGAACCACCAGAAGAATCCCGTTGTGTGAGAGCAGAAGAGCTGTACTGGGGGATATGTTGTTAGGAAATCAGGATACCTGTATTGCAGTCAGGAGAGCAGCTTCAAATGCTGCTGCTGCTGCTGGTTTAAGAAACAAAATACTTCTGTAGCAGGATTTGAGTTCTTAATATCTCTACATGAATACAGAGTATTTTTATAAATTAGATTCCAGCTGTATGTAATATGTAGTGTTGTTACATGCTGAGATACATCATTGCACAGCCATCCCGTGGGGTTTTGTTCTCAGTTTGGGTCAGTTGTCTGAGTTTGCAGCAGCAGAGCTGTTCTTACAAAGCAGATCGTTACCCAAAGCTGTTTGGTTTTGTTAGGATGTGTTTTAGTGCTTCACAATCATGCAGAGACTTCAGTTGTTTATCCACCCTCCTTCTTGGTATTCTTGGCACAGTTGTGCAGGTGAAAGGGAGGTGTTTACATATTTCTGTCTGTGCTGTGGGTGGTCTGTCACTCCTTCAGATGGGAGTTTCAGTGCTGCTTGGGGAGTGGATGGCATGGAAATGACACATCACCCTCCTACTGCAGGAAACAGGGAGGTAATTCAGGGTTGAGTTCCTGGTTGGTAGATAAAGCAGCATAAAGAGCTTCTTAAACTATTTCCAAATATATTTGTAGAGCACATTGCCTTCAGCCTTTTGTTGTCCAAGTGCTGTGTGGGTTGAATGTTTACAGCTTTACCTCCAACTTTTTCCCAACACAGATGTTTTTCTAGGCTTTATCATTTTCTGTGAAACTCCGTGTTTGATCCAAGTACAGCAAAATAAGGCTCTTTTTCCAAACCAGGACACTTAAAGTGGTGCAGAGATGATTATCAGGGAATGAGGAACAGCAGCTGCTATCTGGGAGGGATGTGAGAGCAGCTTGTAGGGACAGACAGAGGATCAGGCTCTGGGGAGAGGAAATAACTGAGCCCAAAGGGGGGTGGGGGCAAGGTGGTTGTGATAAACTCAGATTTTTGAAAGCAGGTTCTCTGTCCAACACTCCCAAGGGTGAGGTAGTGACTTCTAGGATGTTTAACTTGTGATTAAAATACTGTAAAAGGTGCTTTATGTTGAAGAACCAAAATCCCCTTCAGTTTGAATGTACAGTGCAAGTGGAATCATGTGTGGGAGCTCAATGTTTTCCCAAGTGTGAAAGTTTTAATGTGTAAATAGGTTGCTCCTGTTGGAGACACTTTAAATTTCTGAATCCAAACCATCACTTGGAAGCACTCAGTTACAAACAATATTGTATTACTCCTTTGTCTATTTTATTGTTTTCTGTATCTAGCTATTTATAAACCTGTGCTCTATTTAATAAAAAAGTACATATGCTCCAGGCTTCACAAGTTGCTCTTTGAATCTTACCAAACTTACTTAAACTTTTAAAAGAGTTTAAAACACTTGAAATTTTATACAAAAAAATATGAAGTTGACAGAACACAATGGAAGCAAGAAAACACTTTTATTTATTAAAAACTATGCGCTTTTTTTTTTGCTTAGAACTTCCAACAAAATGTTTTAAACTGGAGAATTTTTGTTCTTCAGTTTTAGTGATGAATGGAGAAGGGAATGGTAATGTAGGGCTGTTACAGTTCTTTGCATCTCAAAACATGTTGTCTCACGTTTCCTATTCTTCTAAGACTGTGCCTCCATCATTCTGATGGCAATTAGAAGCTATGTAATAAAAATGTAGCATCTACAGACTCTTTTAAATCATGTTCTTTCATCTCCTTTAAGTATTTGTTGCTGTCTCAGCAAAAGGCCAAGGATTGGGTGTTAGGTGTAGTTCCAGCTCTGCTAAACACAGCCCTGAGCAAACACTGAGCCTGTATGGAACTGCAGGGCTGGGGGCAAGTGGGGCTGGTGAAAGTTGGGAAATTGTGGAATAATCTCATGTGGGAATTTCCCTGTGTTATGGAAGGGGGGAGCAAAAAATGGAGCCTGGAAGAGGCTGCTGGAGGTCACATAATAAAAACCTGTCCCAGCAGCGGAGCCAGAGCTGCTCCCCCAGGACTGAGGTTTGTAACATCTCCACACCCTCTGGGCAGGCTTTTCCAGGGGTCACTCACCCTCCCTGTAAAAAAGGGGATTCTTGCGTTAGGATGAAATTCCCCTTATTTTGGTTTGTGCCTGTTGCCCCTGTTCTGTCACTGGGTGACAAAACCTACAGTTTTAGCTCTCGTGGTTTGGAAAATGCAGGTTTGTTGCACAAAAATAATAACCAAAAGCTTTGGGATTGTTTCATTTAGGCCTTGAGTAATTTTGGGTTAAGGCAGTGTGTGAACCTTCTTGTTTCAAATGGCACTGTTCTGTTTTAGCTCTGACTGAATTAAAAATAAATAAATAAAAAGGCCAAACCAAAACTTCATTAAGGTCGTACCGCCCTTTGTGCTGCTGTCTCCTGGTTTTATTAAACTTTTATTAAACGGTCCTTTTTCTTCAATTTTCCTTCAAATTCTAGACTGAAGCGCGTTTTGGCAGCTGCGCGTGCGCGGATCCTTGCGCGTGCGCAGAATGCAGGGGCGCGCGGATCAGTGCGCATGCGCGGGGGGACCGCATCACAAATAGTCCCTCCCGGCGGATCACTCCGCGCCGGGCCACATCACCGCTGATCCCTCTGTTCTGAACGGGATTGTGATGTTGGCTTTTTGCACGTTCCATCGTTGTTAGGAATGGATTGTGATGTTGGCTTTTTGCACGTTCCATCATTGTTAGGAATGGATTGTGATGTTGGTTTTTTCATGTTCCTTAATGTGAGAAAAGCTTTGCCTGGGTTCTGTAATGTAATGCTGTAGAATGTCTGCAGTTTGGGTGCTCAGTTTGGGAAGGATGGGGAGAGGGTCTTCACATTCCTGGAAAATCTTATCCGAAGAAAAAAAAAAAAACCGAAACCAGAGGGAATGGAGCCAAGGAAAAAGATAAGACAGATAAGTGGATACTCAGCAACTTTAATGAATTAATGAATGATGCATGATGGTGATGAATAAAAATAAGCGATGTACTTTTAAAGCCGATCTTTTGGCTGTACAGGTGCGCCTTTGGCTCTCTGCCGGAGCACCCGGCCGTGCCGCCCTTTGTGCTGTTGTCTCCTAATTGTCGCTTTTATTAAATTTTTCTTAAAATTGTACAAAGAGTGAAGCTCGTTTTCGCAGCTGCGGGAGCTGATCCCTCCGCGGGCGGGGCCGCATCACCGCTGATCCCTCCGGCCGATCCGGCACTATTATTGTACTTACAATTCTTTTCGTTTTTTCCTGAGTCCAATACAGAGCTGGTTTCTCGGGGACCCGCCATGTACAAGTTCCATTACTGACCTTCTATCTCTTACAGGGACTATTTCCTACTTCGTTGAGGAAATTGTTCCCGGTGCGCCAGGGACGCTCCTCTCCTGTCGCTGTTGAACTCAGTACCCACCCTGCTGGGCTGTTTTCTCCCCTTATCCTTGTCCGATTCCGCTTACGGAGTTCTCTTGGGCTCAAGCTCCTGCCTTTCCATGTCCATTCCTCTGTCATCAGAGGCCCTCCACAGACCCAGCAGTTGGTTACATTCAGCTCCTTACCTATCCTTTGCCCTAATTCCACAAACAGATTTTTTTTTCTCCATTTTGAGATTTCATTTTTTTTAATTGTTGTTTGAGTTTCACATACATGTCTTGAATTGGGGTCGATACAGAGTTAGATTGTTGTGCTGGCTTTGCCTCTTTATTTACTAGTTGTTCTTTTACTAAGCTTGAGACTTCATTCCCAACAATATATATGAAACAAACCCATCTTTCTCCTTTTGGACATTTACTTCCCAACCTGCTCCCACTCCTTCCTAGGTTTTCTACAGTCCAGTGCTTTTTCCCATTTTGCATACAGTCTTCTCCTTTGGATGGGTTGTAACAGAGACTGTTGACATGGGTACATGCAATGAAAAAGGAACCTGGGTGTTTTCCATGCACAGCTTTCTGTAACACCCATGGTGTGGCTGTGTCGGTATCCCCAGAGGGCAGAGACAAAAGAGGAGTGAGAGATAAAGGAATAACAGAGGTCCCATATGGCTGATACCTCCACCCCCCGTGCCTATGGGGCTGCTGCCCACAGCAGGGGTATGTGATCTTCTTGGTGGCAGCTACAGTGGTCATCGGGCCTTGCCCTCTATTTCCTCGTCACTTCCTCTTTGCCAGTTTCCAGGCAAATTGCTTTTGCCACTTCTTAATTGTAGCTTCCCACCGTTCCTCAGGTATCTCCCATTCAACAGGCACTAGTAATTCCCATCCACAAAGCAGGGTTACTGTTTCAGCTGTTCTTTGCTCTGCCTGGATGGGGAATAGATTCGGCGTTCGACACTTTGTGCAGTGAGAGTGTCATTTCTGTGAACTACAATAGCAATATTTTATCAGTCTAGACATTTACATTTAACCCAGCTAGCGTGTCCAGTAATGGGATGAATTATACAGGGTATGTGGTATGGCACTGTTGGAGGTAGCAATTCCTCCTCCTTTTTGAATAAATCACAGGCTAAGGGCAGAATATGAGAACCCTCAGCCCAAAATAGTCCTGATCCTCCTGTTTGGAGTGGAAGGATTCCTCCCCAAGGAGGGTATCGGAGGTGTCTCAGGACTTGTCCAGGCAACACTTGAAACCACTGCTATAAGCTTGGCCTTATTTCCCAGTCAGGTGTGATTCTTGGTGTATCTCTTGAATCATTTGGGTTTTCCCAGCGCATTAACCCCCAGTTCCCTCTTAAGAGTTACCTTGGTATCCCCAGGCTTAGATGTTCTAGTCCACTCCTTAGGTTCCTGCACGGGTCCTTTGATTCGGCTGCCGTGGATCCACCCTCGCTCCTTGGCCCGGATCACTGCCTCAGCTGTCAGTAGCACCTGAAAAGGACCTTTCCCTTGTGCAGCTAAAGATTGCTCCTTCCGTGTTTTTACTAACACCCACTCCCCTGGATGGATGTTACGGATTTTAAAGTCTAAAGGAGTGGTTTGAGTTCCTTTGAACCGCAAATCTTCAAGGGTCCTTGCAATTGCGTTGACATATTCTGTAACACTCATTCCCCTAATTCATAGGTAGCAGTTTCATTTTGGGTGTTCAAAAAGGGTAACCCAAACTATAGGAAAAGGGTTCATGAAGGATGTCTGGACTTCAGGCAGCTCTCTTGAAAGCTGTTTATTGCATAGGCCAAGTCCCAGCATTTCAGGGAGTGGGTATCCAGAGCCAGCCCCACAGCTGCCAGCCACAGCTTGTAGGCATAACTGAAGCCACTTTCTGTTCAAGAGAGCATTGTACACCTTTCTTTGCTGAGTATCCCAAGACATAACAACCAACAAGCACCAGACACAACACCTTGACATTTGCCTATAGCCTATCTTAGCTACTACCACCACCATACCATACATATCCTATAGAACCCCAGAGTCACCACCATCCACTCACAAGAGCAAGCAAGCTACAATTCAAGCTCACAACGGAACACTCTCAGACCTCTCTTCTTCCTGCCACATCAACATTCCTTGTCTGCCTGCCATAGCTCTCTTCCTGGCAAAAACATGTTTTCTATTTACTTCTGCTCTTCCTGGGACCCACCCACCTGGTGAAAAACATGTCCTTATTTGCAGTCACATACCTCTGTCCTAACCACAAAAATCTCCTTCCAACTCATCTCCAACCTTTGTCCTCTCACCCATTCAGTGATCAATGTTTCAGCAAACATCTTCCACTCTACATCAAAACCTGCTTCCATTTCTGTCCCATCCTCAGGCTCCACACTCAGATCTCTCCGCCAAGCCCACACATCTGTGAAACTTTCTTACCAAACTTTCATCTTCAACACCAACCATCATTTCGTAAGGTGACACTCTCAGGTCTGACCTGGTTGTGTCTGAACTCTCAATAAAGCCAGAGGTTGGCATTTTACCCATGACATTTGAGTTTCAATTATTAATTCAGTTAAGGTTCTCTTTAAAGTTTCTTTCATTCTCTCTACCTGTCCTGAACTCTGTGGGTGCCATGGGGTATGGAGCTGTCATTTTATTCTTAAGGCTAGAGTTAGTTGCTGTAAAACTTTTGATGTAAAGTGTGTCTATCTTAGTAATCATTCCATACCTGGGAATAATTTATTCTAAGAGGGTTTTACATTCTACACTGGCTGTGGCTCTGACACTGGGAACAGTTTCCACCCAATGGGTAAGATGGTCTGTTATTACTAACACGAATTTCCACCTCTGCACTTGGGGGAGTTCAGTAAAGTCCACTTGGATACTTTGCAATGGTCGGAGAGCCAACTCACGACCTCCTGAAGTTGTTTTTCTCATCACCTTCCTTATTTACTTTTTGGCAAACCATACAGCTTTCAGTTATTTGTTTAGCCAACCCATAAATTCCAATGCACCCATAATTCCTTAGAAAGTGATCACACAAAGCCTTAGTACCCCAATGAGTTTTTGATGCACGTTTTCGAATATTTTTCTGGTGAGTGACTTATTAAGTAACTGCCTTCCGTCAGGAAGTTTCCATTTTCCACATTCATCTTGGCTTTTCCCCCCTGCTTACTTCATTCCTTTTCCTGTGTTTCACTGAATTTTGGAGTCTCCAATTTTTCGCTCTTTCTGGTCAAAATTAACACAAACTTTTTTATCCCATTCTCTGCAGCATCCTCAGCCCCCCCGATCTGCCAAACTGCCTCCTCCCATCTCTGAGGCCATCCCCCCTACTGTCCCCCCATATGTACCACAGCTCTCTCTTCAGGCAATTCCAATGCCTCTAAAACCTCCAAAACAAGTCTCCCATGCATCAGCCCCTCTCCCTCTGAACCAAGCAATCTTCTTTCTTCCCAGATTTTCCCAAAGGCGTGCACCCCTCCAAAAGTGTACCTTGAATCAGTGGATGTATTTCCCTTCTTGTGTGCTAAATATTCCAGTGTGCACAGTCCCCCCATCAACTAAAGCCTACCCTGACATTCTTTTTCCTTGGACACATCTGGAAGAACCGTCTACAGCTATTATTTCCTTCGGAAAGGGCTCGTTCCTCGAGCTGGAACTTTGGTGTTTTGCTTCTCCTTTCAGAGGAGCAGCAGAAGCGGTCGCTGCCAGGGGAGCGGTGCAGGCGAGGGAGGGAGGGGGGGTAGGAGGTGGGAATCCTCTCGGAGGCCGATTCCTCCAGGAGCGGGGGAGCAAAGGCGGAGGCTGCTGCCGGCACCGCCAAGGGCAGAGCAGCTCTTGGGGCCGGTACCAGAGGCTGGCGTGGAGCCTCTGCACGGGTCGGCAGCAGCCACGGCGCCAGGAGGCCGAGCTGCCGGTGAGCCCAGCGCGGCCCGCGGGGCCGAAACCGGGTTCAATGGAGCCGCGGCAGAGAACGCAGCGGGGGCAGGGGCTGCTGGAACGGCCGCGGACATCGGGAGCGGGGCCGGAGCCGGGACTAGGGCCGGGGCGGGGCCGGGGCGGGCCCCAAAAGCGGCGGGGTGGGCTGGTGTGGAGCGGAGAGCCGGGCTAGGGACGGGCACAGGGACACCGAAAGCGGCGGGCTGGGCTGGGCTGGTGTGGAGCGGAGAGCCGGGCTAGGGACGGGCACAGGGACACCGAAAGCGGCGGGCTGGGCTGGTGTGGAGCGGAGAGCCGGGCTGGGGACGGGCACAGGGACACCGAAAGCGGCGGGCTGGGCTGGTGTGGAGCGGAGAGCCGGGCTGGGGACGGGCACAGGGGCACCGAAAGCGGCGGGCTGGGCTACCGCTGGAGCCGCAGGGCTGCAGGGGGCGGCGGGAACAGCGGGGCTACCGGCGGAGCCGCCGCCGCTGGGACCAGCGCTGGAGCCGCGGGCGCTGCCTGAGAGCCGGCACAGGCGCGACCTCGGGCTCCGGGAGCGGCGCTGCGGCTGCGAGCGGCGCCACAGGAGCCTGGGCTTGGGGCGAGGCAGGCGGGAATGGAGGGGCCGATGCTGCCAGGGGCTCCCAGCCCTTCTCTTTCCTGCTTGCCCTTTGCTCCTTTCCTTGGGTCTCGGACAGCTTTAAAATTCTTATCCCCTTAGACTCTGTTTCCCACCCAGCATGAAGCGTACTTGCTTTCTTCTGTGTTAACGAGTTCTTTTGAATTTACAAATCCTTGTAAAGCCTGACAGACCCAGACTTCAAGGGCCATGTCTGGGCCAGAAGACACGGTCGGATCTTACTTCCTTCTCGGCCCAACCAAACATAGAAAACTGGATCATTTTGACTTTGCTCGTTTCCTTTGTACTTGGGTTTGTATTCCAGTTAGCCAGCATAACTCCCCGAGGGCTTTCCTGGGGTATTTCTGCTGGCACGCCTCTATTCCCTTTTTTATTCCCTGACTCTTGCTTACTAGTTTTATGTCCCATTTTATCAGAATCTTACCTATCTTTCCCAGGCCTTTGGTTCCCACCTTTTTAATAAAATCCAACAAAACAACTATTCAAACCTCACCACCTCTTTCCCCTTTCTTCTCCTAGAATACAAAAGTTCCCTCCTCTTAATAAAATATGCCTCCTTCCAGAAAATAAAGTTATATTTCAAGGTTTAGCATTTCTATCACATACATTCTCATTCATTCCCACTCACTCCTTTTTATTGTTCCAACTTCTCTTTCTCAAGCGCTATCAGTCACAACCACACAAGACTTAGGTACCTTTTAATTTCAAATTGTTGGCCAATGCTCACCCTGGGCCCAAAATCCCAGGTTTCTTGAAGTAATCCTCAATTTGGCAGAATTAAGCCTGGATTTCTTGAAATTTTTTTGAACTCTCAATCCAGCAGTCTCAAAACCCAAATGTCTCGGAACTAACCCTCCATTTAGAATTAAGCCCGGATGTCTCGAATTTTTGAACCCTCAATCCGGCAGTCTTAAACCCTAAATTTCTCGGATCCAATACTAGGAAATTCTTGACTCACCTCCTTCAAGGAGTTCAATCCCTTCCCTGAAAGCCCGTCCCAGTTAACCCGGGGCTTCTCTCACTCCTTTTATCTTTGGCTTCGCCTCTTTACTGACTGCTTCCCTCGCGGCAGAGCAGAGCCGCAGCCTCAGAGGCTCCACACTCGCTTCGCAGCTCTGGGGTAACCAGCCCGCGTCTCATGCACACACTTTCATCCCCCTTATCCCCCCAAAAAGAGGTAAGAAAAAATACTCACCTTTCTCGGAGTCTTGGTGCACAAGATTTTACGTGTTTAATTACCGCGGTACCTCAGGGAGCCTTTTCTTTCCTTTCTTGTTGCTTTGTCTCCTCTCTTGCCCTCCGGGTGTTTGACTGCAAACGCCCCTGACCCCGCCGGGAAGCACAAAGCGAGGCGGGGGCACCCCCTGCTCTGGGTTCCCCGGGAGATCCCAGAGCTGAGCCTTTATCCCCGTACGGGCACCGAATTGTGAAACACGAGGCTCGCTATTTGTAAAATTTGAAGGGAAGTTTAATAAAAGGGACAATTAGGAGACAACAGCACAAAGGGCGGCACGGCCGGGTGCTCCGGCAGAGAGCCAAAGGCGCACCTGTACATCCAAAAGATCGGCTTTAAAAGTACATCGCTTATTTTTATTCATCACCATCATGCATCATTCATTAATTCATTAAAGTTGCTGAGTATCCACTTATCTGTCTTATCTTTTTCCTTGGCTCCATTCCCTCTGGTTTCGGGTTCTTCGGATAAGATTTTCCAGGAATGTGAAGACCCTCTCCCCATCCTTCCCAAACTGAGCACCCAAACTACAGACATTCTACAGCATTACATTACAGAGCCCAGGCAAAGCTTTTCTCACATTAAGGAACGTGAAAAAACCAACATCACAATCCATTCCTAACAATGATGGAACGTGCAAAAAACCAACATCACAATCCCGTTCAGAACAGAGGGATCAGCGGTGATGCGCATGCGCAGGCGGAGTGATCCGCCAGGAGGGACTATTTGTGATGCGGTCCTGCCCGCGGAGGAATAACGGGTGATGCGTCCCGGCGCGGAGTGATCCGCCAGGAGGGACTATTTGTGATGCGGTCCTGCCCGCGGAGGGATCATCAGTGATGCGTCCCCACGCGCATGCGCACTGATCCGCGCGCCCCTGCATTCTGCGCACGCGCGAGGATCCGCGCACGCGCAGCTGCCAAAACGAGCTTCACTAGAATTTGAAGGAAAGTTGAAGAAAAGGGACCGTTTAATAAAAGTTTAAGGAAATCAGGAGACAGCAGCACAAAGGGCGCTACGGGCGGGTGCTTCGCACAGAGCCAAAGGCGCACCTGTACAGCCAAAAGATCGCCTTTAACAGCGAGCTCCCGCAGCCAGCTCACAATCCCAGCCCGCCTTCCCGGGCAGGGTTTCTTTGGGACCTGGGCTGCATTTCCATCCCCCGCTCTGGGAGTCACCAGGTGCGTTAGGAGCGAGCCGATCCCGCTCCCTGAGACACAAGGGCTTGCTCGAGGAGACTGTTCCTGTTCCTCTGTTCCAGCCACTCTGCTCTCCCCAAAACACCATTTCCTCGGAGCTCCTCTGAAACTGTATTTCCATGGACCCAGGGCTCCAGAAGCTGCAGAGTCGTGCGATGGGGTTTTTTTGGGAAGGGACCTTAAGCTCTTGTCATGAGAATTTCAGGGCTCTAAGACTCAGAACGATTTGGGCTTGGAAGGACCTTAAAGCTCATCCAGTGCCAGCGCTGCCACGGGCAGGGACACCTCCCACTGTCCCGGGCTGCTCCCAGCCCCAGTGGCCAGCCTGGCCTGGAACATTCCAGGGCATCCAGGGGCAAATCCCCCTCTCTGGGCAGACAGAATGAGCTAAACCTGGCTATTCCTGAGGGAGTGATGGCAGCACAGCCGGGTCCCGCATCCCTGATTCCCACTGGGAATCTCCATGTCCTTCCTGCTGTGGGATCCAGGAGTTGCAGTAGGATTTTTGTGTTTGGTGCTGCATTCCCAGCACGGCAGAACCTGTCACCCTCAGAAACACGACCAGCGTGACAAGTTTTTGCTCCCTTTCTGCTTTGTTTTTGCTGTGTTTTGTTTCTCTTGACAGCTGGCTTAGAACTTCTGTGTTGCTGTTTAGACATCAAGCTTTGGGGCTGAGGTTTTTTTATTCCCAAGTGCTTGCTGGGAGTAAAAATACACTTCACATCTGCAGTGTGTGCACGTGGCTTGGGCTGTGGATTCACAATTCTGGGGCACAAAAAAGTCCCTTCACACCTGTGCTGGTGGTGGTGTCCCCTGTGAGAAGTTTGGTGGCTGCCTCAAACATCAGCTTTTCAGGCTTGATGGAATCCATTTTCCGTTTTACCAGCATGCAGTTCCCGCATGGATTTTTGAACCGTTCCCTAGATGCTTTCAGTTCAGTACGGCTGCATCATCTTTTAAGATACTCTTTTTTTTTTTTTTTTTTTTTTTTTGCCTTTTTAAGTAACAATTTTAGACCACATCTCTGCAGAGCAGTGCTATGGGCAATGTTAGGGTGATTTTTTTCCCTTCCAGTTGACTGGACAATTTAAGTAGTAGCTGTGAATTTGCACCATGTCTGCTTGGTCATGAAGGAAAACTGCTGATCAGGTGAGATTGGGTTGTCTGTGCCCCATTAAACACATCTCTAAAATAATTTTTTTAAGGAGAGTTGGAGAGCCGTACACACACACCCAGGTGCAGGGAAAAGAGACACGAAGAAGGATTTTCCAGCATTTTTTACTTAACCCTCATTCCATTTCATGCACGGACAGCCCTGACACCCTTTGTTCCTGCAGATGTTGGGAATGAGATGGTGCAGGCATCGGCCAGGTGAGGGAGCAGCCAGGACACGTCTGCCTTTATTCCCTCAGGATTGTGCCCGTTTTTCAGGCAGCTTTTCCCACAGTTCCAGACTGGATGCTCTTTATCTTTCCTACACGATCTCTGGGCTTGAATATTGACCATCTCCCACTGCACCAACAGAGCCCTCAGACCTTGTGCTGCAGCCTGTTTTTAAGTGGAAGCTTCAACTGCAGCGGGTGCTTCTAAAAGCAGGAAGTTTCTGCAGCCTGGCTCATTCGACACAGAGGGAGATGCAGATTATTGGTCTCCAAACCACAGCCCTCCCGTTGCCTGTGGTCTGCCTAAACTTGCACAGTCCTGTTCCTTTAGGATAAATGAAGCTGGCAGGATCGTGCAGGAGAGGCCTGTGCCAGTCTAAAGTACAGCTGCTGCTCCATATTCCTAGGAGTGAGTTCCTAGGATGGTCACAGGTCTAACCCCCAGCTCCTTGGGTTTGTCATTAGCAGCCCTTTGCCCTCCTGGCTTTGCTGCACTGGTTAATTTAAAAGTGCAGGGGTTGAACTGTTTGCATGGGCTTTTTTCTTTAAATATTTGCAGTATATTCTAAATATTTCACAACAGGAGGAAAGGACAGAGAGGTGACTCAAGAATGGAAATGAGCTTTGAATGTGTATCTGTATATCTTCCCCTTTTTTTGTAACTCCTTTTGTAAGACACAAATTCTGGTGCCTGGACCATATCCCATCTGCAATTGTGTTCTGCCGCCTCAGGTTCTCATCTGACATCCTTGCTATTCTTCTATCTCATGTCCTTCACCAAAAAAAAGGGAGGAAAACCAAATAAGGATAAAACCAGACAACACTGAATGAGCTATGGCTGCACTTCTGCCAGAACAATGATCTTCATTAAGTGTGCCAAGATTGCTACAGACTTCTTATCCAATACTCTCCTAACCTATGGAATGGATACAGTGGAGTTGGTCCTATTGAGTAGAGTACTCTTGGTCATTTTTATTTATGGCTTGCTTAGTCCTTTATTGCTGACTGCCCTGTCTACCTGGGGATTCATAAGTGTCCTGCTGTCCCTTTTCCCTCAGCTGTGGCACAGGGCTGTCCTAAATCGCTGTGGGTGCTCAGGTTACTGTGTTCTTGCCACCACACACTGTGACATTCCTGCTCCACACTTTTTTACCCCTAGGAGGTGACAGGAGAGCTTTTGAAATTAAAGCCTTGTCCTAATGAATGAACCCATTTCCCAGGGAAAGCAGGAGGTGCTGCAAGGGCTGGGTTGTGGGCTGCAGCTGGGAAGAGCTTTCCTTTCTGAGTCAGCATCGAGGAATTTAACCTTTGCCTTTGGAGAAAGCAGCACAGCATGAAGTAGAACAGGGAGAAGGAAATGGATTAATTTCAGAACAGTTAAATAGTTACAGCTCCTGTGGATCCAGAGAAGCCCTTCCTTATCTCCTCACCCAGAGTCCCTCTAAGGTGAGTGTTTGTTCACCTGCTGTCACTGGTGCTTCTGGCTTGGCAGGTGGAAGTGGCTCTGGCCAGCTGTGCTTCATGCAGGTGATCCCAGCTCCTGAGGAGAGGCTGGATTCAGGACCAGGTTAGGATTTTACTCTCGGGCCTTGGTGAAGGCTTTATTCACACTGACACTTTCAGGTGTCCCTGTCCACAGCTGACATTGTAAGTGCCATCCAGGGGCTCTGGGTTACAAGGTCTCACCTGATGATTCTGAGGTCAGGTCTGGGTTGCTACATCACAGGAGGGACCCCTGGGTACACCCCAGATTTACTCTGCAGTCAACACTGAGACTGTTACTGGACCTAATTTAATTTGAAACCTGAAGGTAGATTTATAGCAATAGATAAAAAACTACAGTGACACACACTGACAAACTAAGGTGGTATTTCCTGGTGACCACCTCACAGGTGATTTCATGTCGCCTGTCAGTTTGCTCCCACTTGTGTATTTCAGCATTTATTGCTGTTGGGATTGATACCTTTCAGATGTCTTGGAGGCCCATCCAGGCTTTCCTGAGCTTTCTGACAAGTCTTGCAGCAGGAGACTCCCACCCTTCTGCCTCAGGGTGTGAGCAGTTCATTAGTCTGGCTCTCTAGGTACATTTCTGTTGACTTTCTAGTCAGTGCATGCTCATTTGACTCAGAGAATCATTTAGGTTGGAAAATACCTCTGAGACCATTGAATCTGATCTTTGACCAATCACCACCTTATGAGTGAGACCAGAGCACAGAGTGCCAGTCATTCCTTGAACACCTCCAGGGATGGTGACTCTACACCTCCCTGGGCAGCCCACTGCAATGTTATAACAACCTTTTCCATGAGAAATTCTTCCTGATGTTCAGCCTGAACCTCCCCTGTCACAACCAGAGCCTGTTTCCTCTTGTCCTGTCCCTGTTCCCTGGGAGCAGAGCCCGACCCCCCCCGGCTGCCCCCTCCTGTCAGGGACTTGTGCAGAGCCACAAGGTCCCCCCTGAGCCTCCTTTGCTCCAAGCTGAGCCCCTTTCCCAGCTCCCTCAGCTGCTTCTCACATGACTGACTCTCCAGACCCTTCCCCAGCTCTGTTGCCCTTCTCTGGACCCTCTCCAGCACCTTTGTGTCAGCAGAGAACTGATTTTGTCATCACCACTTTCTCAGCGGTGTCTGTACATTTTTGTGAGCATGGCAAAAAACCAACGCTGTCAGCAACAGAAAGGCCTATCCTATGGGCAAAAGACAAAAGCCCATGAGCTCCTTTTTCACCCAGTAGAGTCCATTGCACTGTGCTATTGTCGCCCAGTGCACAGCCCACTGCACTGTGTTAGAGGCTGCACGTATGTTGGGGCAGGTGATTTTGGACTGCACCCACCAACGTGCTACGAGGGCATGGAGTCCCAGGACAACAGGGAATGGCTTTGACCTGGCAGAGGGCAGGGTCAGGGCTGCCTCCAGCCCTGGGGTCCCCTGCCCAGGGAGGACATGGAGCTGTTGGAGAGATCCCAAAGGAGGCACCAAGATGATCAGAGGGATGGAGCGATTCTGCTATGAGGAAAGGCTGAGAGAATTGGGATTATTCAACCTGGAAAAAGGAAGGCTTTGCGGTCTTCAGTACCTGAAGGGAACCTACAGGAAAGATGGAGAGAGACAAGGGCCTGGAGTGGCAGGACAAGGGCAAATGGATTCCAACTGAAAAAGAGTAGGTTTAAATGAGGTATTAGGAAAAAATTCTTCCCTGTGAGAGTGACGAGGCCCTGGCACAGGTTGCCCAGAGAAGCTGTGGGTGGCCCTGGATCCCTGGCAGTGTCCAAGGCCAGGCTGGACGAGGCTGGGAGCACCCTGGGATAGTGGAAGGTGTCCCTGCCCACGGCAGGGGGTGGAACGGGATGATCTTGAAGGTCCCTTTCAACCAAAACCATTCCTTGATTCTATGAAACCATGCTGCTGAAAGGTGTATCCCTTCAAACAGTTGTTTTGTCCCCAGTTGTCTTGAGAAGTATTTATGTAGGTCACTTAAAAATATCCCGGGTTTTGTCTCGTCCTTTACTGTCGACACTTGGCCTGCCCCAGGCCTATGGCTCAGCTGTGAGGTGCCTGCCCTTCATCTGAAGGATTCCCACCAGCCGACACACGTTTAGACACCATTTACGGGTGATTTTCCCTCAGATAAGGTGCGGAACCGTTAATTTGGTGCTCAGGGATCGAGCCCCGCACACTCCCGACTCCCTCAGGGAGCGGCGGCTGCGTGTGGGACGTGACCGGGGCCGGCGCCGCAGCCCCGCCTCCGAGGGCCGGGATGTCCGCTGATGGACAGGAGACTCGACCAATAGAAACGGAGGGCGGACAGCACAAACCAATCGCTGATGAGGGGGGCGGGGCGAGGCGGATTGGGTGGTGGCGGCGCGGGCGGCGCTGCGGCAGAACGCGGAGGCGGCGAAGCGGTGCGGGTTGAGCGGCAGTCGGGCTAGCGGCAGACATGTCTCTCTCTAACAAACTCACCCTGGACAAGGTGGACGTGAAGGGCAAGCGCGTCGTGATGAGGTGAGGCGTTTCGGGGAGAACGTGCGTCTCCGGGGGCCGCCCTGCTCCATCCTCCACGCTGGGGCCGGGCCAGTGCCCCCTGGCAGCAGCCCCTTGCTCGAGCCCGGCACGTGTCGATCTGTGCGGTTTTAGTTTCATTTTTTTTCTCTCTCGCTGGGTGGTGGAGAGGCTCCTGCATCCATCATCGAGTCGGCCTGGCTTCCCTGCGGGGGACGTGGCGGCCGGGCAGGGTGTAAATCCCGGCCAGGCTCTGCCGCCTTGGATCACCCCGCTCGCACGTGTGTCGGCCACAGGCGGCTTGAGGCGAAATCCAGCCAGCCTGCCGTGCTTTTATTCTAGAGAACTACCCCCAAAATGTTTATTTCCCGGTTATTTTTTCCTTACTGAAATTTCACAAAGCATTGCAATAAGAAAGTGAAGATACGGCTCTGTCCAGCTATCCAGATACCAATAATAATTCAGCATTTTGCACCCGGAATCAAATCATAGAATCACAGAATTGCCTGGGTTGGGAGGGACTTTCAAGCTCATCTCTTTCTACTCCCATGCCAAGGGCAGGAACACCTTTTGCTAGGCCAGGTTGCTCCAAACCTCTTCCAGCCTGCCCTTGGACACTTCCAGGGATGGGGCGTCACCGCAGATTTTCAGAACATCCTGGTCTGAAACCCTAAAATAGGCATTCATGGCTTACTTTTAAAGCATCAGTCCCTGAACGCCTAATGTTGGAGTTGTTGCCAAATCCTGGGAGATAAGGGCACCAAGGTACATCGTGATATGCCCTGCTCGAGATACTTTTATTGTGGGGTAGTTTGTTCAAGGTCACTATAATGTGGCTGCTACGTGTGTGTTATCTATTCTGTGAGTAGGCAGGGACACAGCAAAAGTACAGCTTCTTTTAGTCGTAGTATGACAGACAACTTGCTCTTTTTACCTTGTCTCTGCAACCTTGTTTTGACCTAGTTCCCTAAAAATTTGGTTATCAGAAACCAGCCCGTGTAGCAAGTACTGAAGAAGCTTGCTCAGGATTTCTGTGCACTTTCTAAGTCTGGTATAACAAAAGAGCTTTCTATCTCTATAAAAGTCTGTACCTGACTGGTTTTTTTGGCCATCTGTCCGGTTTTTTTCCATTTCTGAGTCATGTTACAGAGAGCAGCCGTGCGTTGGCAGACGATGGGCTGGGTTTGCCCGCTCAAAGTCTCTGTTAATTAATGCACAAATCTAACTTTGCTGTTCTGTGAGGGGCTACCCAAATGCAGCAGGTGACTGCCAGGCTCTGTCTCCTGCCTGCATCTCACTTCTCTGAAACGAGTCACCACGTGTTTTCGGTAGTACTAAAATCGATACCTCTTCATTTTCTGCTCATGTTCATCGTAATTTTGGCGTACTCACGTCCTGCTTAGCTTCCGGTCCTTAATGCGGAAGCTTCAGGAAAAGTTGAGAATGGGGAGGAGAGAGGGTTCAGGGCAGCTCAGATTTCAATGGTCTGCAGGGGGGAAGAAGGCTGAGCTGGGTCTTTCTTTTGTAGTTTTGATGGCTCTGTAAAGCAAACTGTTCTTTTATTCTCTCCTTTTAGGATAACGGCCCGATAATGATGCTTTTCTTTGCCCTTTCTAGAACTCTGACCACTGTGCTGTGGGGCTGCCAGTTCAATTTCTTTCTGCTCAGCTACTCCTGTTTTGCTAGCAGCTTTTGTCTTTTCTTCCCATTTGTTTCACGTGCTGAGTGGGCTGCAGGGGGATTCATTCACTCAGCTTGCTGAACTCGGACGTTCTTTAACGTAGAGAGTGATAAAGGATGCACACTCTGCTCTCTGCCATTCGCTGTCCCAGCTGTGGGTGTTCCCTTCTGTAGCTCAGTGAGCAGTTCTGCCTCCGCAGTTACGAAACGCAGCTTCCTGCACATGGGCACGAGGGATGCCAGGAGATCGGGCTGGTGAAACTCCTCCCTTCCAGCCCTTCAGCTGGCACGAGTCAGGAAGTTACCTCAAGATCCAAGTCAGGCCTTCCAGGGAGAATGTGATAAACCACAGCACTCAGCTGTAGGGAGATTCGAGCTGCAGAGGACAGAAATGAAAGCTTCCTTGAACTGCCTGCTGGCCACAGTAGTCCAGCCAAGTGTTTTAGAAGCCTCATTAGGGAACACAAGGTCATTTGTCGTTGTTCATTCCCTTTCTCTTGGAAGCTCCTTGTTGGGGATCTGAAATCATGTTGTTAAAAAATAAAAAGTTCAATCTTTTCCTGCTCAGCATCACTGCTGCTCTGGTCCTGAGCATTAGGATATATTGGTGGCCCAGCTTTCCTGAGAAATCCTAGCAGTGGTTGTTCTCCATTTGTGGTGTTATCACAAGCAGAAATGGCTGGTAATATATTGATTTCAGAATGGAACTTGTGGACAGGGCAGAGCTGAACATCTTACTCTAATTGTAACATTGCTTTTCTAGCCAGGACCTTTACTGGCAAGTTCCCTCACTCATTTGTTGAATATTTAAAATTAAATAAAATAAATAAGTAATAAAATAAATTTGTTGAATATTTAATTTTGCTTGTGGTTTTGTTTTTTTTTAGGGTTGACTTCAATGTTCCAATGAAGGATCACAAAATAACCAACAATCAGAGGTGAGCCATAATTTCCATCCCAAATGGAGGCCACAAAGTCTGCTGTGTCTCTGACTTCTCCCCAGTACCTGGAACATTACCACGATTAAGCTGCCATTACTCATACCAGAATATTAAAGATATCAGAGAAAGTCCCACCATTTTTAATTAAACCCCCTGCAGTTATTAGGAAACTACACTTAACTACAAGGCTGCTGCTTGCTGTAGCTGCTGTGGAAAGCATATGGAGAAAATATGTTAGAGATCCTGAACTTCCTAAGCTGGTTATGACTATTTTGCAGCCACATCCCTTAGGCTGTGTGTGAAGGTTGTCTCTGTTACTATGCAGAAGTCTCTGTGCCTCCTGCTTACCCTGGGGCTGTGTTAACTTGTCTTTGTTAGAATAATTGTTGCAGTGCAGCACACGAAGATTTAGGTTTTAGAAACATTGATGCCAGATGTCTCGCCCTGCTTGTCAGCCACTTGCAGGCAGGTGCCAGTTTTGTTCCCCACAGTGTGCTCACTACTTATCATTTCTCTATTGCTGCAGGATCACAGAGTAACCCAGGAAGCCTGGTAGTGTTCAAGTGTCTCCTGGCATTTCTTAGCTGAGCAATCAGCAGAATTTAGATTACAAAATGCATTTTAATTCCGTGTCCTGTATTGCTTGGAAAATAACAGTGAAATGTATGAAAACAGGCTGGGATGGAGAATTTTGTTGATGCTTTCTTAAGGAATTGTTCTGTCCAGCTCTTGTGCTGGTAATTGAGTCCTTATTAATTTGTTTCTCTGTGCCATTACAGAATCAAGGCAGCTGTTCCTACCATCAAGCACTGCTTGGACCATGGGGCCAAGTCCGTGGTTCTCATGAGTCACCTGGGTCGCCCGGATGGCGTCCCCATGCCTGACAAGTTCTCCTTGGCCCCAGTAGCTGTGGAGCTGAAGGCACTCCTGGGCAGGTAAAGTGGAAGAGGAGCCTCATGTGCATCAGGCCCTCCCTGTCAGGGAACCTGGATGTTTTCCCTTCCTTTCCTTCCTGACCAGGAAGTCACTGGTGAGGTTACAGTGTGTGTCTTGTGTTGCAGGGATGTCTTGTTCCTGAAGGATTGTGTTGGTGCTGAGGTGGAGAACGCCTGTGCTAATCCTGCTGCTGGCTCAGTCATCCTGCTAGAGAACCTCCGATTCCATGTTGAAGAGGAAGGGAAAGGGAAGGATGCTTCAGGGAACAAGGTGAAACTTCAAGTCTGGCTTTCATGTGTGCCTGCTCTGATCTTACCACCTCTTTTGCTGCAGATTGACAAGGAGCCAGCAGCCTCTCTAGAACACTGATTGTGAATTTGCTCTTCAAAGGATGTCAGAGATCTTCAGTTCAGTGTGTCCCATTGTTGGGCAAAAGTTTTGAGTGGAATATAGTGAATTTCCAAGATGAAACAGCTCAAGTGAAAGGCTATAGAAGACTCTGTCAAAGGTGGTGTAGTCTGTAAAAAAAAAACCGACAAAGAAACTAAATAGGGCTGTGCAAGAAACTGCTGCTTGTTAGGCTTCATTTTTGGATGTTTGAAATGAAAACCAATTTGGATCTAGTTTGTTGCCACCAGGCCCATAAGAATGATGCTTCTTTCTTGGGTTATATGGCTAATATTTCTGCAGCACAGGGATTATCAAACCTTCTAAGCCTGTCTGCTCTTCAGAGTAGTTATCTAGAGCCAGGCTGCCTTGCACCTCTGACATTTTGTTGAAGGTCAGCAGAGTGCTTGCTCCAGACAGCTGCTTTTCTTAGCGATGGTGACCCCTCTGGCTTTACAGAGGCCTTGGCTCTGTTCAGATCCAGTGCTTGGAGGGAATGCTGACATAGACTGGTGCCCTTTATGGGCTGACACAGGACTCCTGTAGTTTAGGAACACAGCAGAGAGTTGGTGAGCCTGTGCAGATGAGAGGGGGAAATGGAGCAAATCTGGAATTACTCACTGCTAGAACTGTGTGCCGCTGCAAGTATGGTGGCAGGGAGAAGAGTGGGGCAGGAATTTCATTTTCTTTGGGAGACAGTCCCTTGGTTCTGTGTGTTAATGGAATTCCCAGATGATGTAGCTGGATGTGTGCATGTGGAAGCACACACTGCACTGAGCACAGTAGGAGAGGTGCCTGTGACAGAGCTGCCTCTCCTACCAGAGGTGAAAGTCAGTGTTATGGAAACAGTGTTTGCAATACAGGATTGCACGTTCCTGACTGGTGCTTAAACTGTGTTTTTCCAAAGCAGATGCAGTGGTAGTGGTTCCTCTGTCAGAGCCTCTTGTGTTCTGCTCACAGATGGTACTGGTTCTAACTGGAGCACTTAGTCTCTGTAAAGCCAGACAGTTTGCTGAGTGAAGGAGCAGTTGGCAGCATTGTTCTAGAATCTGTATGGTCCCTTGAACTTGTCTCCTGCTCAGGCTCTGCAAAAAAGGGCCCCCAAAGCTGTGCTGAACACCCCCTTGCCATCTCCTGGAGTGCCTTCCTGCCATTGTCCCCATGGAGTCACATCTGGGTGCTGGCAGGGGCCTCCCGTGGGGTGATGAGCTGACAGAGCAGAAAAGCCCTGGGAGAGGGGCTGGCCTGGCTGCCAGTCTGGGCTATTCCTCTACAGCAAGTGGCTGTCAGCCACCTCTGAGCAGTCACCCGCTGCCCAAGTGAGCTCTGCTGTCTCCTCATGGTGGGAAGGAGAACTGAACTGCATAAGCCATCCCATGAGGATTTGGTAGGATGCTTGGAGGAGGGAGAAAAAGTTTTTTAACAGAAATACACCTGTTCTTGCCCACTACATACTACACTTATCTCCAGTTTTCCACTGTGGCCTGTTGTAGTGTGAGGCCATTTGTCGGACTGTTCATCAGTTAATCCTCAATGCAGTTGCTAAATCAGTCCTTCAGGAGCTCATCCTTTTACCTGTGGCTCTTGGAGACCGTGCTTTCTTTGTTCAGTGAGTGAGCATGAATTTGTTTAGTGCGATTTAAGCATTGCCTTGTCTCTCCACACCCTTCTGTGCTACCTGTGTTCACCACACAACACTGGAAATCTGCTGGAGAGAGACTGAAAGGTTTGTGGTACTGCAGTTCAGAAGTGGGAACAGTCTTCAGGCCTGCAGTAGCAGTCTAAGAGTTTAAAATGGAATTTAAACCATTTAAACTTTTTTGTTGCTCCTGCTGGACTGGGAAAAAGCAAATAAGACTGACCCACTGGATGAACTGATGAGTTCTTCCAGCTGACCTTTCTTTGCTTTGCATTTATGAGGCAAATTGCTGACTTTGAGCTTCGACTCAGAATCAAAGTCTCAGGGTACAAACTTGTCCTCCTTTTTCTTTTCAGATCAAGGCTGAGTCTGCAAAAGTGGAGGCTTTCAGAGCCTCTCTTTCCAAACTGGGAGATGTCTATGTCAATGATGCTTTTGGCACGGCCCACCGAGCTCACAGGTGGGTACCCATTTCCCTTCCACAGGCAGAACTGCAGAACAGTATCTGCCATGGAAACACATAAAATATTGCCCCCAAGGAGTTTTAATTTCCTTTTGGGCTTATCCCACTATCACTGTGCTGTGTTTGTTCCTCAGCAGTGGATTTACTGGAGGTAGTTGTCATTAGTGTATGCTCTTTCAAGTTTGTCTCTGGGAAAAGGAGAAAGCTGAAACAAGATCTTAAGACTTGCATTGCCTTTTTTTAGACTTTGAAGATCTAAAAATTACTTGCTTAGGGCTTATATGAATTGTCCTGTAATCACAACAGGCCTCTTTTCCAAAAGATTCATCACTGCAGAGTGATTGTTTTCATGGAGTGTGTTTAGATGTGTACTTGCAAACTGCAGTGGTCCTCCTGGAAGAGGAAATCCCTGCTATTGGCTATTCTTATTTGTCCTCCAGTGTTTTGGATCACTAGTTGAGATGATAAATGTCTTGCAGATCAATATTTCTGTGCAAAACCAACGGCAGAAGTTAAGCATGTACAGCTGTCTTATCAAACTAGGTGAACAAAGCCCCTGTGTGTGTTTTCATGTAGGTGGTTGCTGTTCTCATTGCTTCAGCTGACTGAAGGGTTGGCTTTGCAATGCTGCGAGACATGGGGGTGTTTCTACATGTAAATTTTTCCATTCCTCACTTTTTACTTTCATTCTGCAGCTCCATGGTAGGTGTCAATCTGCCTCAGAAGGCTGCTGGCTTCCTGATGAAGAAAGAACTGGATTATTTTGCCAAGGCCCTAGAGAGTCCAGAGAGACCCTTCTTGGCAATTCTTGGAGGGTAAGGCTCAAGAACATTGTGACTGTATTTCTCTAACTCCTCTAACAAATGACAAGTTGTTTTGGCTTGGTTTAAACAAGTGCTTTCCTTTCAAGTGTATCTGCAGCTCATATTTGTAGCTGACTCCTGAGATCTGAGACTTGGATTAGAGAAGAGCAGTTCTGCTCCTGTGATGGTACAATCTGGCTGCTCATTGTCTCTCCTGACCTTTTACACTCCCCAAATTGAGACAGTCCCCAGCAGTTTTTTGCCCAGATGAGCCAGGAGAGCAGTTAAAGCCATGTGATGGCCCAGACATTGTCAGTGACCTTTCCTCCCCAGTTCAGGGTACAGGAGAGCTCAGGCTCAGCACTCAGTAAACTGACATGACCTCTCATTATGCAACGGAGCCCTGCTGGGGCTGCATGGGCTCTGCTCTGCCCCAGCACCTGGTGTGCAAAGGGACTGGAAGGTGCACAACCAAGTGACTGCTCCCGTGCAGAAATATTTAATTGCAGCCAGGTCTCATCACGTGTGCCCAGTCCAGCACTGCAGCTCTGCGAGGTGCATTTCGTCAGGTGAACTGACTTGGCTGGGCAGTCTGGGGAAATCAAGCTCTAAGGGGCCAAATGAGGTTTATATTTAAATAGAAATGAAGAAATGGAGGGCTGAATAATGCTCTAGGAAGCTGAATTTTCATGCTGGCCTGCAAACTTGCTAAATTCTCTTTCTGCCCATTCCCAACAACTCCTTTGTTGGATCATTCTCTAGAACAGCCTTGACATACCATAGTCACGATACTCACTGTTCATTCTTTTTCCTTTTCTCTCTCACCAGAGCCAAAGTTCAGGATAAGATCCAGCTGATCAATAACATGCTGGATAAGGTCAATGAGATGATCATTGGTGGTGGAATGGCGTTCACCTTCCTCAAAGTGCTCAACAACATGGAGGTACGAGGAAAAAATTCCGTGTCTGCTCCTAGTGAAGAATGTGGTCTGAATGCCCCTTACATGTTCTGGGATTGAACACTGGGTATCTTGGCTCTCTGCAGGAGTAGGGAGCACTGAGAAATTACTTGACAATCCCTTTGCAAAACTCGGATTACTGCTATGTCTCTCCATGTGCTTTATGAAAACAATCTTTCCAGAATTGCTGTCTGAGCAGTTTGGGTGCTGATGTTCTCTTCTGTCATGACCGTGAACTAAACAAACACCTCTTACTTTTCCCAAATATTTCCTCTAGATTGGCAACTCTCTGTTTGATGAAGAGGGATCAAAAATTGTCAAGGACCTGATGGCCAAGGCAGAGAAGAACGGTGTAAAGATCACTCTGCCTGTTGACTTCATCACTGCTGACAAATTTGATGAGAATGCACAGACTGGGGAAGCCACAGTGGCTTCAGGCATTCCTGCTGGCTGGATGGTAGGTTTGAATGGGAAAGGGACTGAGAGGAGGAGAAATAAGGAACAGGGTGGGTAGGACAACTCTTAAAGGAGTAGAAAGATTAATTGTGATCCTTGGCAAATGTTTTTGAGGGCAGTCAAGCTGTGTAGAGTTTGTTGGTTTAATGAAATTGACACCCTGTTGTTCTGAGTTTTTAAGTCTAAAGTAGCTTTTGTGAGATTTGGATTAAAACGGCAAAATTCCTCTCCAACTTGCAGATCTGAATGCAGTAGAAATCCCTTTTATTTGGCTGGAATTTAAGTAGCATTGGCAAAGTTCCCTAACTAAGGCTTCAAGAATCTGACATTGATTTGAAATTGACTTACTAGTGTTAGGAAGATAAATACCACACCAGGCTCCACCCTCTTGCAGCAGCTGCTGGCAAATCTGTCCCTGCCTACAGAGAAACTCTTGTTTCATGTCTGGGGTGAGGGAGAAGCTTCTGGCTTGGCATGGGTGATTTGAGCTGGGGTCAGCAGTGAGTATATCTGTGCCTTCTCTCACTTCCCTTAGGGCCTGGACTGCGGCCCTGAGAGTGTGAAGAAGTTTGTAGAAGTTGTGGGAAGGGCCAAGCAAATTGTGTGGAACGGTCCAGTTGGGGTCTTTGAGTGGGACAAGTTTGCCAAAGGAACCAAAGCCCTGATGGACAAAGTGGTAGAAGTAACTGGAAAAGGCTGCATCACCATTATTGGTAAGTAGTTGTGTTTGTTCTTGTTTTTCTCAATGAATGAAGGAAGCTTCTGCTGGCCAGCACTGTGTTAAAAATATTGGTCAAATTATTTTCCTCACATTCTCCTCTGTCCTTCAGTGTGAGCCTTCAGTTGGACAAAATCTGAATTTCTTGTGTGTCTCATGGATTCTGCTTGTGCTACAGGTGGTGGAGATACAGCTACTTGCTGTGCCAAGTGGAACACTGAGGATAAAGTCAGCCATGTCAGCACAGGAGGTGGTGCCAGCCTGGAGCTGCTAGAGGGTAAATCCTCTTTTATCTTCATTTGTTTGAGTAAATTTGGAGTTCTGGGTGCTTTACCATGTGTCGGTAGTCAAAAAGGCACAACAATAGCAGAATGTTTTTTTCTGTCCCACCATGTGGAGTTGGTTTCATGCAGCTTTGGAGCCACAGGCTCCTCCTGCTGCTCTTCTGTAGCCCTCACAGAGGAAGAGAGGAAGGAAAATGGAATATTCCTGCAAACAGCACAGTCTGCCTCTCCCAGAAGGCAAAAACACTGGGATAGAGAACAAGAGAGTGAGCTGGATTTTGTCACTGATCCCTCAGGACATGCCAACCACCCTGTTTAAAATGCCTGGTTTCTGTTAGGGAAATCTCATCAGAACAGTCTGGAATTCTTGCCAGAAGTCTCCTCTTCCTGTTCGGAATTCCCTTGGTTTGGGGGAGCCCTCTAGTGCTCACTGACAAATCTGCACGTGGGCACTTGGAATTCAAAATGGTGAGGATTGACGAGATTCTTGTAACGAGTTCCATTGTTCTCTAAACGACTTTTCATTTCCTCTGGTAATTTGCCGTTTCCCAGTGTGTGTAAATTATCCAATGCTGTCAACTCCTCCGGAGAGGAGAAACTTCAATAAACTGCCTTGCAGCTGCTATTTCCAGGAGTGAGGTGGGAGACAGAGCTTTTGTTTCTGTTGCCAAGGGAGTGATGGGCAAGGGAAAGAATGCAGATGGCTCGAAGGAAACGCTGTGTATTCAAAAGGACAAACTTGTCTAAGGTTTGGCCCAAAATATGGGTTTGTGTGTGTGATCTTTTAAATGTAACGGAAGTCTGGCTAATTAGAAAAGCTTCTGAAGATGAAAAAAGGGGGGGAAATCCCTGAAAACCCGGCAAGCTAGTGGGTTGTGAACAGTGTAACAATTCAGTCCTGCTGCACAGCTTGAGCATTAGAAGGTTGTTTTTCTGAGGAAAGGCAAAACCAGAGTGGTGTCTGTTAATTATTAAAGTAGGAGAAAAAGCTAAAAATGCTGTAGAAAACATAGCACTTTAGTAATCTAGGCCCTTGTACTCAAAGTTGAGCATATTCTTTTATCCCATCAGTTGGAAAGAGACATGTAAATGTCTCAACCTGGGTGTTTTAGTCACAGTAAAAGACTTGAGACTCGTGGGAGGCTTTTTCTCTAAATTAATTCTTAAAATTTCCGCCGCACTCCCCAGAATTCTATTTACGTGCCACTAGGGATTTAAGAAAGTATGCAGCAACTCCCTAAATCCAATTAAAAATCTGTTTGCCATCAAATTTAATGGAAAAGGATGTTGGGTGTTTGGATCTGGCCCTAGCAGAGACTTGGACAGAAACGTGCCGTTACTGTTAATTGAGAATTGATGGCTGGGCTGTGTTAGGAATCTCTCTGCTGACATCTGAGTGCAGCTGTGCTCTGGGTGGATTTACTCTGTGGAGCAAGTCCATGGAACCACCATGGTCAGCGTGCAGCCAAACTCTTCCATTTTCAACCTGTAATTCCTGATTTACTTCTTTAAATTGCATCTCTTTTCAGTGTTTCAGTTGCAAGCCTGAAGCAAAGTTGTTTGAGCACAGAGGGGTTCTTAACCCTGCTGTTGTGTTTTATCTGCCCCCAGGTAAGGTTCTCCCTGGTGTGGATGCCTTGAGCAACGTGTAGAGAGCAGAGCCCCACGTCCTGGTCCCGTGCACAGCCCCTGAGATCCAACACTTCAGCGCTTCTGTATTCCAGCTGTGCCAGAGGCAGATCCCAGAATGTAAACCGGAACGGGACCTTGGAGCAGGAGACAGCAGAGATTTTTCCGACTGCAGTTTACATGATGTGGGTTTGTCCACTGTTACCCCACTTGAATTAACGTAGTGAGTTGAAACTGTTGTTGTGAATTTAGAGTGTATATATTTATATTTTGCCTTTTCAAAGAGATTAATCCCTGTTAGACATGTATCTCAGAAAGGAGTGCACTATCCAGCTTCCATCCTAGAGGCATTTTCATCACTTGACACGGTTCAGAAACCAGAGGGGACTCCAGTTTTTTGGAGGTTGGTTGTAATAGCTGCTGAATAAACATATTTAAAGTGCTCCTAGTTTGTATGTTGTCCTTATTTCAGGTTTTTAGAATGGTCTGCATTAAAATACCTTCTAGCATCAGGAATCTGAGCTAGTTTTCCTGTTTGCTCTAATTATAATATTTCTAAATCTCCTTTTATGTTTGTCCCAGTGGCTCTATAAGCACCCAGTCATCATCAAAATGAACTTGGTAAGGAAGTAAATTGCCACAGATGTGCTGTTATGTTAAAACTTCCGTGCCCCTCATAATAAAGTAAGATGAAATTTTGAATGTGCAAGTCAAGTAAGAAAAATGCAAGTTCAACTGCTTGTCATTTAGAGAACTTGCCTTGTAGTGGGCAACTAATGTATTTAACGTCAATATAGGGAGGTAAAAATGAAGTCCCCAGCAAACAGAATTGCAACGTGCCTCTGCTGAAGTTTGTGGTCCTAAAAGCACTAGGAGTAGCATGGTAAAACTTCACAGTTGGACACTGAGGTTTGTGTGTGGCTTCAGCACACGGCAGAACTGCAGGTACTGTCAGTGGAGGCCCAGCAAGGTGGTTCCAGTGCCTGGAGCTGGATTTCCATGTGGGCTGTCCCGTGCTGGCTCCTGTGCTGGCTTCAGGGCCCAAATGTGAGCACAGAGTGGCTCAAAACCAAACCTGGGACTTCTCCAGCCTCAGCCTGGCCTTAGCTTTGGATTATGGCAGCAGTCACGGCTCTGCTCTGAGGAGAGTCACTGCTCCAGCTGAACTGCTTGTGGATCTTCCTGCTGGATCCAAGAAAAGTGAGTGGTGTGGGGCAGCCATGGCCTGGTTTGGTTCCCAGTGAAGTCCCCAGCTCTGGTGTTCCCAGGAGGTTCTGCACTGCAAAAACCTTCAGGATGAGCCATGGAGGGCAATCCCTGAGGTAAGCAACAGGTCACAACACAGATTCTGCTTTGAAGTTCATTTCTATATATGAAATATGACTAAAACAAAATGAAAGCATGTGTTATAAGACATACTCTGCCAAGTTTTACCTGGTCATGAGGGGGTGTGAATTAAAACCCAATAATGCTGAAGGGTGGTAAAGCTGCTATGAAATATATACTTGTTACAGTTTAAAGCTGAAAGTGACTATTGCAAAGACAGTAGAAATAATGCAAATTACTGCAGCACTGTGGTGTCCTCCTCCTCTTCCTCCCCTCCTTTGTAACTCTCCCAAGCATTGTCTGATGGCACATGAATGATGCACATTTTTGCTGTGCTGTGCTCATGTTTTCCAGGCAGGGGTGCAGACCTCCAACAGCTGCAGGAACGAGGCAAAGAAAGGAGGGGGCTTGTCAGCCACAAAAAGACCGTGGATTTTGGAAATCCAGTACTACAAAAACAAACATTCCACCACATCTTGTAACAGATCCTCCTTGTCTGGCTCTGGCAAACAAGGCCTCGTGACAGCACAGCCCATTTTTGTTTGAGTCTTGTGCCCCTGTGCTGCTGGATTCCCATGGAGCAATAACAGACTTTCCCCCAGCCCTCCTTTCTGGGTCTTTACAGTGGAAGGTTGGTGTGTGGCCACTACCTCTGCTGGCTTTTTCCTCTCTCCATCAAAAACAACAAAACAAAGCTATCTGTAATCAAATACAGCAAGCAGTAATGATGCTCTGTAAACACAGATGTCTCTGCTTAAAAGCATTTTTCCACCTGGACTTTGGATGGTTCCTACTCGCATCTCTAAAACGTCCTTTTGTTTCCACATGGCTTGTTTTATGTACTGTTCTGTGTTCAACACAGCAAACCTTGCACAGCAGGGCCAGAGGGATACTCAGCTTTAAATAAAAATCAACTGTAGTTGTAAATAAAAATGGGTGGAACATCTGAACATGAGGCCACAGGAGCTGAACACTTGATGGCCTGCAGCTGAGTACTTCAGTGACAGACTGTCTATGGCCTTTCTTTAAGTTTTGCCTGTTAATACGTTGACAGTTTGGCTTTTACAATTTTATTACTTTTATTGGGAGTCTTTCTAGGGCAAGGAATGGTCCCTGTTAGAAATATTGTGGAAGAGAGATTAGAAGCAAGGCTGTTGAAAGCTCATGATTTGATGATGAAGGTAATAGATAGAGCAGGTTCAGAGGGCTGATAATGAGAGCCAGGGGCAATAAGTAAAGAGCTTAAATCCTTTGGCCACAACAACCCCATGGAAAACTCCAGGCTGGGGCACAGGGGCTGGAAAGTGCCTGTCAGGAAAGGCCCTGGGGGTGCTCGTCAACAGCAGCTGAACATGAGCCAGATGTGCCCAGGTGGGCAAGAGGGCACTGGTACCTGGCCTGCCCCAGCCATGGTGTGGCCAGCAGGACCAGGACAGTACCCGTCCCCCTGACTGGGCACTGGTGAGGCCACACCTGGAGTGCTGTGTTCAGTTCTGGGTCCTTCACTCCAGGAAGGACAGTGAGGGGCTGGAGCCCGTCTAGGAAAGGGAACAGAGCTGGGGCAAGGGGCTGGAGCAGCAGCAGTGGCTGAGGGGGGGCTCAGCCTGGAGAAAAGGAGGCTCAGGGCTCTGCACAGCTCCCTGACAGGAGTTTGGGCATTGGGCTATGCTCCCAGAGCACCAATGATAGGGCAGGTTTAGGTTGGATATTAGGAAGAATTTCTTCATGGGAAGGATTGTTAAACATTGTAAGGGGCTGCCCAGGGAGGTGGTGGAGTCCCCATCCCTGGAGCTGTTAAAAGACTGACTGGATGTCAGCCCTCAGTGCTCTGGTCTGGCTGACAAGGTGGGGGTCGGTCACAGGCTGGGCTCGATGCTCTCAGAAGTCTTTTCCAGCCCCGGTGGTTCCGTGATTCCCCCTCAGCCGAGGCTCGCTCCCCGCAGGCGCTCGGCGGCTCCCCCGCCCTGCAGAACTACAGCTCCCGGCCGGCACCGCTCGCCGGCCCGCCGGGGGATGCCGGGCGCCGTAGTTGCAGCCGCCTGCTGAAAGTTACCCACGGCATCGGCGGGGGGCCCTTGCCGGAGCTCCCCGGCGTGGCTCAGCGCCGTGCCGGCCGCGGCAGCCCGCGGGGAGCGGCCCGGGATGGATGTGCGGGCGGCCGCGGGGCCCGGCGCCCGCGGGGTAAGGGCGCTGCGCGGGGTGAGGGCGCGGCTGCGGCCGCGGGGCGAGGCCGGCGCCCGGCGCGGGGAAAGGCCGGCGCTGCCCCCTCAAGCACCGCCCGGGACGGGCCCCCCGAGGCGGGGCAGGGGAGCCGGGTGTCCCCGCTGCCCTCGCGGGGATCTCCTCCTCCTTCCCCGGGCGGTGCCGGGCGGTTCTGGGGCTCAGCCCGCACTGCTCGGGGGCTCTGGGGAAGGTTGGGCGTGGGCAGGCGGCGAGGCTCGGGGGCTGCTGGCGGTGTGTGGGAGCCTTCTCTGCTCATCTGTCCGGCCCCTCCCCGGCTCCATTGTCAGCTTCAGGTAGTGCCGGGGATGTGTTGTTACCCACAGCCTCTGCCCCAGCCGCCAGAGATGGTCCCTGCTCTGCCCTTCTCCTCCCGCCGGCCCCAGACACCCGCAGGAGCTCCCCCGCACCTGTCCCAGCTCTGAATTTAACAGAAACGTCTCCAAATCCTCCTGCTTTGATCTCTGAGAGAGCAAATTTGGAGGGTGATAATCCCCAAAGGGTTAAAGGCTTTGCATCCGTGCCTTGGTTTGGCCATCCCCGGTACGGTCTGAGGGATTGTGGATTTCATTCACAGACTGAGTCAGGCAGGGCCAGAAATATTCACCGTGACTTTTACCACATCGTCTAAGCAGCTCAGATCACATCTGCCTCAATTCCAGGATAGTTTTTGAGGAAGGTGGGGGCTGGAAAGCCTAATCTTTAGTGTGGAGGAGCTGTGGTGGACAAAGGAACTGGGGTGATGTTAAACACCACTGCTTTTCTTGATGCTGGCACCAGCCAAGAGCTGGCTGCACGTGGTGGGATAACCCAGCACTTCCATATTTCAGGCTCCTGGGGGGCTGAAATCCCAGCCCGGACTCTGGTCCTTGGCATCCTCACCTGTGCTCTCCCACCATGACATGCATAAAGAAGATCTCCACTCAATTTTCAGGTTAAAATTTTCAGTGTTGCCTCTGATAAATGATTCTTAATTCAGCCTCGATGCAGTATAAAATAGAAAATTCCATTTTAGCTCATTTTTCATTTTTATTCCACTTTCTAGTGATAATTTTTTCATTAAGCATCTAATCACATCCCAGCATTTCTCATCAGCAAGGCTCACGGTGCTTTACAAAAGAGGGAAAAATATGATTATTCTAATTATCCTTATTAAGGCTTCGGTTTTGGGCAGGTTCTGCAGATAATATAGGCCATAAATAATTAAGAGTACAGTCTAATTAGGAGAAATCTCTAGTTGTAAACTAAAGTGCCACACTGAAGAAGGCAGTGTCCAAAGGCCTGGCCTTGTAACCTAATCTCCCTGATCAGAACACTATCCCATTAACCCAAAAATCTCCCCTCTCCTGACCTGTCTGCCCCACGGACAGGTAATTCCATGTGCAGGATCCAAGGGAGGGAGTTTCAGTGACCAAAAGCAGCCTGGAGAGTGTTCTGTTGAAGTTCCTTGCCATTTGAATAAAGGTCTTGTGTTTACCAAAATGTCCAGCCTGAGCTGAGCAGGGTTGGGCATGGAACTGATGGAGTCTTTTAGTAGAAATAGGGTTTGGAAATAAGAAGCATTGCTCCAAATGAGTCCAGAAGGTACAGAAAAAGGTTGTGGCTCGGATCTAGTTCATCCACAACCTAAATAGAATTCTGACCTGAAACTTGCTCTGAACTCTTTGTCAAATTTCATCGAAGTTGGACATTGGCTTTCCTGTTTGGGAATTTAGTTTGCCTGTGCTAAACTGGGTCTGTGTATCCTGACACCTGCATGTCCTGCTGGGAGCTGGCTACCTCAGGACCACAGTTTACCCACATAATTCAGCAGCAGGACTACGTGGATTAAATCCTTGTTCTCATTCCAAGTACCTGCTGTCACATCTTAGTTGTTCTGTGGGAATGTTTGTGCTCTGATCCGTGGTCACCCAGTGCTCAGCTCTGACCTAGTTGCAACATTCTTGTTAGGCAGAGAAATTTCTGAGTTTGGCTTTGCAGTTCACCTTCTCAGTAAGTAAATCTTTGCTCTGTGACACCATCTACCATCACTTTATAAGGGATCATGAGGCTGATGAGGACAGTGTGTGTCTCTACAACAGCTTCTCCCACTGTACCACTGCAATGTCCAACACAGAGCAGGTGTAGACCATGTTGTTGATGAAAATTCCTGAGTCTGGTGATCTGTAGCAGCTTTCTTACCACTAAAGGAACTGCACCTGTGTTAGTCTGGTGTTGTGTAATTTCCTTGAAAGTTGGTGACATAAGAGCAGCTACAAATAAAGCTGAAAATCACAGACTGCCTTTCTCCCTGAGCCTGACGGGGCTTAGTCTTGGCCAAGTTGATGTAATTTTCAAATGTAACTCAAAGGGATGCTGATTACAAGTTACACTGAAATGAGTCCCCAAGTCCCTTGGGGTCTTGGACAAATGTGTATCTTTATATATCTGTGCTGTCATTTCTTCATTTGTATCGTGTTAACTGTAGTTCAGTCTCATTGCTGGAAGCTTTGAGTAGTGAGGCAATGGCTGGAGCTCACAGTAATGTTGGTGCTACTGGGAATGTGCTGCATATGGCAGGGGAGGACCTGCAGCAATGAGGAAGCTGGGAGTGCAGGCATTTTGAGCAGCAGAATGAGGGAGGGTGAGAGGGAAAAATAGAAAAGTCAGGAATAAAAGCTAAACCACCACCAGGATTGTAGGTGATGATGGGTTCCCTAAGAACATTCTCATGTGCTGCTTAGGGGAGGGAGAAGAGAAGAGCCTTCCTGGAGAAGTGCATTTCCACACAGTGAAGCCTTTGGTTTCTTCCCTTGCACATTTGTAGAGCGCTCACATCTTTCTTTCTTTTACCCCAGGAGACATTCCCGTTTCCTTTCATTCACCAGTGTTTGGAAGGAGATGAGGCAGTGTTGGGCTCCCTTATTAACTTAATCTGTGGGAAGCTCCACATAAATCCCTGGATTTCCCAGTCCTGATAGAAGGAGGTGTTTGTGGAGTCGAACACAAGGTGGAGGTTCCTGCACAGGGAGGGTTTGACGCTGTCCTGAGCCTGTGACTCTTAATCCTGCCTTGCTTTGAAGTCTGAAGCTCAGGAGTCTGCATTAATGATCAAGGGGCAGAGCTGAATACAGAATTCCTATGGCAGGAAGGTAAAGGTGTGGGTAGGAATGTGGGAAGAGAATATTTAAGACAGTCTGGCATGTATAGTTAATAATATTAAAAAAGTAATCATGGTTATTTCCTACAGGTGCTCAAGTTCTCAAGGCTTTGAGCATCTTCTCATCCCTTGTGCATCACTGGTCTCTGGCTGGATCATGTCATGTTCACAATATTAAATTCCTGGAAAAGTAGAAAACTTCAGTTTTGAAAACTTGTCCTTCTCTACAGTGGGAAACTTGCTCTGCCCCTTAGGCAGGAATGTCTGTTCCTCCTGCAGTGTTTCAGAGCTGTGCTTGGCATTTGGCTGTCACTCTGTCCCACTCTGCCAAGTGTCAGTGATCCCTGAATGCTTAAAAAGTTCCTTGGGACTCTCAGCAGATGTGAAGCTCTTCTAAATTTGAGATTTGTCAGGAGCAGAATGCGTTAGAACAATTATTTCTGACTTTGACTTATGCCTGTGTTAAAACTCACTTATTTTTACCACAGTGTGTGTTCTTTTTAGGACTCTGAGCTGTTTCTCTAATTCAGGAGCTGTTCTTCCCGATTTTTACTTCATAAAGGAAAATAGTCAAAAGGGCTGTGTATCTTGCTACACATAATACACAGATATCTACTGCATTATGAAGTCTTGTGTATTTATTTTTTTGTGAACACTGGATTTCTTTATGTATTTAATACCATAGTGTAAATGAATATTTATGGAGGTGGCTGAGGTCTTTGAGTGAGCTGTGTCATGTAAAATTTTGATCCAAATCCCAGGAGAAAAACCCCATCTCTGATATTGCAACTCTTTCTTGTCCCCAGGGAATTAAAAAGACAAAATATTTTAAGCCATTGAACGTGCACTGAGCTTTAGTTTGTTAGCTAAGTAGGAGTAGGATGTCTTTCCTCAGCTACATTCAAAACTGAAGAACAAAAAGCTACCTTGAAAAATGGCCTTTGGGAAGCAGATGGCAGAAGCCAAGAAACTTGAGCCCTTTGCAAATGAATACTCTGTCCTCAACATTGTCTCTTTTGTTTCCTACACTTCCATGAGCTGCACATGGATTCAATTTACCAGTTTTTAACCCTTCTTCCTGGTGCCTGATCCGAGCACAGTTTGGGAGCTGGGACAGCTGGCACTGAGGTGCTTGGCTTTGGGTTTATTTTTGCTGCCTGTTTGTCCCTGTGCAAGCTCTGGCTCAGGTGTGTAAGGTAATCCAGGAGACACGGCTTGGGTGCATCCTGGGGAGAGGGAATCAAAGCTTTTCCAGCTTCCTGGCAAAAGGTGGAACAGAGGCAGGGCTGGGAGCAGGTTTGCTTTGATGAAAACATAGCAGCCTTCCCACTGTGGCTCCCATCGGGGAAGGTGTTGGAGCTGTGCTAGGACTTTTTAAAGGAGAGCTGTTTTTCTTGGCATAGCTCAAAAATTGATGGAAAGTCAGGGTGGAGCCAAGGGATTTGGCATCATGGGAATTTCTCACACCAGCTTGTCTTTGTGTTGCAGCACCACAGAAGTGCTTTCTGCTGAGAGAAGCATTTACATCAGATGTTTATTTGAGACAGTGAAATTTATTCCAGTGAGTGATGATTGCCCAGAGTAAATGCAGTTCTTAGTAATGACTGTGTTGTTTCCAAAAGCATACCTAGCTCCTAGAGTTGCTGTTTGCCAAGTTGTTAGGGATCTAATTAATAATCAGTTTAAAACAAAAATGGCATTTCATATCAAGAACATAATGCATTTTCATCCCTCATTTTTCTCTTGATAACTGTTGAACAAAGATCACCAGCAGAGAGTGCTGGTGCTCTTCCAGAATGTGGCAGCAGCTTCTGAAATTGATTGTAAAATCTAATCAGACTTTGTTCCGTAATTCTATTTTTAATTTTTCATTTACATGAAAATGAAATGTTAATCAATTACCTGTAACTTGATATCTTGCTCTCTCTAATTATCAGTCTTTTTGTAGCTTACTACAGGGGAAAGATTGTTTTTAGGAGAACATCTACATATTCATAAAAATTCTAATTTGAAGCAGTTGTTTAAGAAAAATTAATCTCTTTTGTTTCGTTACGTTTTTTGTACATAACATTTTTTTTCTCCTTTCATTTCTCTTCTTTAATTTCACATTCAGAATAAGCTGATTACTCTTCAGTACAGCTTCTGTGTAGCAGGGGAAGAGGGTTCTGCTCCTGCAACTAGCAGAGCTCTTGCATGCACATGGCACTGAGTGTTTCACTGAGACCATACCTTTACCCTTCCCAGGCAATGCAAGGTTGCTCCCAGCCAGAGATTGCTGTTGGTTGGGCCTCTTTCATTTCTCACTTCTGAGTCTGCTTTTGACATCAGCATTAAAAATGAGTTGCAAGAGCTTTAAATCAAAGAGCACCCCCTCTCCCCCATCCCTGTGGTATTTATCAGTACAGCTGCACCATTTTAAGGCCTGGAGGCTTTGAAGAGGTTGGGCTTTTTGATATCAAATCAGCCATGGTTGTCCCCTCTTAGGCTTTATGATCATTGAGATATCAGGATTAGCAAGTCTGGTTTTTGCTGCAGAGCCTGCTGTGCATCTTGTTCGCTTGTAATTTCATACAATCTTTAGTCCTTGGGAGCAAACAAATACTGTGTTGAAGTTCAGTGCCTCCATGCCTTACTCTTAAAGCTCACTCTGGTCCAAATCCACTGGAAGTTGAGGGAATATTTCAATTAATTCCAGCAGATTTTAAAGACACATCTCTTTTTAAGGAGACTTGAGAGGCAAGAGTGCAGAGGGAAGGGAGCAAGAGAGAAGCAAGGGAGATGGTCAACTTTCCTACATCAAGGTTGTTAACATATGATAGACATCAGATAAAGGCTTACAGGTCTGTGTTTGGGAGAGGAACAATGTCTAAGGAAATCTCTTTGTCGAGACCAACCTTATTTTGCCCAAACTACATTTAACTGTAGAGCACTGGGATGTGAATGTGTTTAGGGCAAAGCTGAAACATTTGTTTTTCCATAGTTGGCAGTTGTTTACCGCTCTCCTGGATACACTGCTCTCTTCTGCAGTTCTGCATAGAGAGGGGCCAAGGTTCAGCAGTTAGAATAATTCTCCTTACAGGTGGTACCTGATCAATCACCTCACGGGTGACATGTCACTGCTGACCTCTATATTACATTTCACTGTGGTGAGCTGTTCCTTTCCCCCCCTTCCTTGCAGGCCTTTTCTTCACCCCAGGAACCATGCTGCACTTGAGTTACAACCCATTAGAGGTACCTCCCAGACTGACAGACTTAAAACTCTTCACACACAGCAGCATGAAAAATCTTAGATGAGCTGGGGCTGTGTTACGGTGTAAATCACAGTAGACACAGGGCAGGAAGTTGGCTATGCAGAAGTTTCTGTATCAGTTACTTCCCTCCCAGAAGTTATGTGGTCATCAAAGTTTTATTGTGTAGAATTGCTGAAATAATACATTTGTGTAGAAAGACACAGGAGTTACTTAGTGAAGGTCAGAGGAATAAATAGTGTGTAACTGTTCCTGCTTGTGTGTTTGGAAAAGTAGAATTTTTCTAGCAATTCCACGCATGTCAGGTTTGATGGTAGTAATTTCTGGTGCTGTTGGTCTGTGAATAGCTGTTGTTGCCATCTTAGTGAATGGTAACTCATGTAATTCATGCCTCAGTCTCCTGTCTGATTCTGTTTCCCTTCAGAAATGGTAGCTGCTCTCCAGCTGTACCCAATGACAGGACCGGAGGAAGCCTTTCAGGCTTTGTTACAGCTCAGGGCTGGATGTGGCAGCAACACCAAATCTCTGTGTATGACTTAAAGATAGCCATGGCCACCCTGAAGGTGCTGGGTGCTAAAACCAGGTGGTAAAACAGCAGCAAAAGCTGCAGTACTGCATGTCCAAGCTCACTGTGCGTGTGGGCAGCAAGGCAGGGCCTCTGCAAGTGCAGACTGAGCTCCCAGCCTGACTTTGGACCAATTGTCCAACCCTCCTGTACCTTGGTGCCTTCTGCACTCATTTTTGGGTGATTTTTAGAAGATTTTGAAATCTTTTAGTCTTGTTTTAATCTGTGTTCCCAAACATGTTGGTTCGCTTACTTCCTTTTCTTCAATGAGTACCTGTCAAACTGACCTGGAAGTGTCCAAGGCCAGGTTGGATGGAGCTTGGAGCAACCTGGTCTAGTGGAATGTGTCCCTGCCCATGGCAGGGGGATAGAATGAGATGAGCTTTAAGGTCCCTTCCAATCCAAACCATGCTGGGATTCTGAGTTTGGTTTCTATGACAAGAAATACACTCTCCCTTTTCAGAAGTGCCTATGCCTTGCTCCTGCTCACATTCCTGGCAAACATGCTCAGCTTCTCTTCTTAGGCTTTTTTACTATTTCCTGTATTACTGTCTCTTTACTGTAGGGTCATTATTTTGCCCAATAATGTATTTTATAGACAAAAAACCCCCTCACTTTGGTGGGGACGTTCTGTCTGGCCCCATGAGCTAAATGCCACTTCTGAGCCCTGCTGACACTTTATATTTATTTGCAAGAAGAAAAGCTCTGTTAAACTGGCCTAAGATCAGAGATCCATGGAAATTAATTCAAGCCCCTGTGCACTGTGCTGAGTGGATGCCGAACTGAGCTGTGGTGTGTCTGTACAGGAGGGATAATATCAGCAGCTTCCTGAGCTCCAGCTGCTGCGGACAAAGGGCGGCAGAGTTACAGCCATTCCTGGAGGGAGGAACTTTAAGATGGAGGAATTTTCAAGAATGTGAAGGACAACCTCTTAAAAAAAATTGTAGGTGGAGCAATTCCAGGTTTTCCTCAGCCCGAGATTTATTCTCCTACTTTGAACTAGTTGCCGTTGTAGCTCTTATCTTTTGTGCTTTTTAGCACAACCACCGTGACCTTTGTGTGATTGCATAAATTGGCCCCAGCACGCTGGAACAGTTATTAGGAACCCCTTTCTTGTGTTGTTTCCTGAATTCCCACATTGTGGCGTGATGTGTGTATGGAAACTGCTCGCTTCCTCCGCTGGCAGCCGTTCAGATGTGCTGGAGCTCCTGAGCACCGGGCTGGGCGGGGAGCTGGGTGAAGGGAGGATACAGGGGGAGAGTATTTTAAGGAAGAGAATTTGGATTTCATGCAGCTTTGTTCTTTTGCAGTTCTGATAAGGCTGGTATCTCCAGTTGTGTGGGTTGAACATGAGCAGTGCTCCTGGAATAGGCAGCAGAGGAGCCGAGGTTAACACGCCTCGGGCAAGGCTCGCTGCTCCCCAGTGCCTGCATCAGGCAGTAGTTGTGCTTTGCTGATGACTCTGCCTCCTCTCTTTACTCCCATATTTTCTTTGAGCACGTGGGAGGGAGACAGGATGTGTGACTGAAGCACAGTTTATAACTCTTTCCCTCGCTCTAGATGTGCATTTCCCTTACAGCGCTGCCCCACAGCATCCAGCAAATGTGGGCTTCAGTAGCTGCTTCTGCACTGCCTTTTTTTTCCCCTTTGGTGCTTCAAACTATAAGGTTATGGGATGTTAATGAGCTGTTTACATGTGTTTCTGCATTTCTTCCTTTAAAACATTCCAGTGAATGAATGTTGGTTATGAGGGGGGGAAAATAGATGTTTATAGATGCTGCATTTGGGATTTCTGTAATTTGACTTCCTGAATTTTTGTCCAAAGTCTTTCTTTTCAGTGTTAAGAGTTGGGAATGTCGGAAAGGATTTATTTGCTCAGAGTGATTAAAAGGTAAATGGCTGAATCATGCCATCTCTCCTCACATGAAGGCCAAATTTCACAGTGCAAGGATTTGACATGTGGCCAGTTTTTGCACTTTCAGTTCTTTTTTGGAAACTGGTGGCATCTGAGGCCCAAGCCTTACCAAATTGGGGCTGCTCAGTGGGCTTCATATTTGCATGATCAGGCCTTTATGTATTAAATCAGCTGTGGACACACTGTGAGAGCTGCATTCAGTTTTTTGTTTCACTCCTTTTTGAAATTACAAGGTAATGACCAGGAGCCAAGTGGAAGCTGTCACTGGGAGATTGTCCTCCTCGGGAGTTCAGGACAGGAACGACCTCACTGGGGGAGGATTCCAGTGCTCCCTATGCAAAAGCTGGAGGAGGAGGTGGATTGTGAGAAAGGCAGGGTACGATTATTTGTACACAAATAAGTCCCAACTGAAGGACCAGTTTGTTATCTCTTGGCCTTGTTTAGACTGGGGATTTCCCCTGATTACAGGGATTGGGTGAGAAGTTGGTGTTGCTTAGCCCATTTCAGAACAAGAGCTTTGTCTCTCTGATGCAAAGACTGGTTCCACTGCAGAGCTGACTGTGTTACTGCCATTACTAATCCTCTGTTAGATCTTCCAAAACATGACTGCATTAGGTCTTTCTTTTTAGCAACATTTTGGGATCCTTTTACAGGCTTTTGAATGGGGACACATGCACAAAGGTGATGTGTTCATGCTTTGCTGTAAAGGTTATGGAATGTTTGAAGCTAAACTGTTTTAGGAGTTGAAATTCCACACTGTGATTCCAGGCACTGAAGACTTCAGCAAAAGCCACCTCTGAATGTGGCCACCATCTTTTTATCATGTGATAAAATGCCGAAACACAGCAAAATCAGAGTTGTATTTGGGGAGAAGAACAAGTGTCTTCAGTCTCTTCTTTCCACTCCACACTGACCATTATTTCCCGCTGTGGCAGAGTAGTAGCAGTCTGTGGATATTTCCTATTAGGATAGCCTGAGCTTTGGAAGATCACATGATGTACATTTTGGTTTTAAGGAGAACATTATATACAGGGATCTCCTTTAATACCCTGCCTGTGTGCAGTTAGCATGATCATTTCTTGCCACACTTTTCATTTGTTTTCAGCTTTTGACCAGTGAAAAGGAGGGTGAGTCCTGGGCTGGCTTACGTTGATATATATCCATTTCACTCCAGTGGCTTGGCAGCTTGGTTTTGATGGGGCTTCCACAGGTGCCCAAGTGGCTCCTCCTGCAGAGGGACCAGGGCTGTCCTGGGGGCCACTGGGCAGAGCATCACTGGCCAGGTGAGGGAGGGGATTGTTCTGCTGTGCTCTGCACTGGGATTTTCTCGCCTCGAATGTTTTGAGCAGTTTTGGGCACCACAATATAAAAAAGACATCGAGCTTTTAGAGAGTGTACAAAGGAGGCCAGGAGGATGGGGAAAGTTCTAGATGGAAACTCTTATGAGGAGTGGCTGAGATCACTTGGTTTGTTCAGCCTGGAGGAGGCTGTGGGGAGACTCACTGTGGTCTTCAACATCCTCCCGAGGGTCAGTGGAGGGGCAGCTCCGATCTCTGCTCTCTGTGAGCACGGACAGGAGCCAAGCGAACGGCCGGAGCTGTGTCGGGGAGGCTTAGGTTGGGTATTTGGGAAAGATTCTCCCCTCGGAGGCTGCTGGGGCACTGAACATGCTCCCCAGGGCTGGTCACGGCCCCAAGGCTGCCAGAGCTGCAGGATGCACACGCTCTCGGGGATGCACAGGGTGGGGTTGTTGGGGCGTTTGTGCAGGGCCGGGACCCGCAGCGGCTGCTCGCCGTGGCTACCGTGCGGCTCGGGCCGGTCCGTGTGTCCGTGTGTCCGTGTGTCCGCACACAATAGCGGCGGGCGGGCGGAGCGGAGCGGGGCGGGGGCGGTGCCGCGGGCGGGGCGGGCCCGGGGGCGGCGGCGCTTCCTGCCCGCCCCGGCCCAGCGCGTCCCGCGGGCCGCCCGCGCCCACAGCAGCGGAAGGAGGCGGAGGAGGGAGCCGAGCCGCCCGTGCCGTCCGCTCCGCTGGGCTCCGCTGGGCTCCGCTCCGTGCCGCCGAGGCTGCCCCGGTGCCGCTCCGCCGCCGCGCACAGGTAACCGCGGAGAAGCAGCGAGCGGAGCCGAGCCGAGCCCGCCCGGGCGCGATGCCGCGGGCCGCCCTTCGCTGCCGGGGCCGCGGGCGCTGCGACTGCCCCGGGCGGCGCTGCCACTGACAGCCGAGCTGCCACCGCCGGGACGCGGACTTTCCCCTCTTTGTGTTTATTCTGCCGCCCTCGAGGTACCGCTATCCTCCTCCCAGCGACCGCGGGCAGGTCCTGGCTGACTCTGGGATTTTTTTTTTTTCCACCCTTCCAGCTCGATTGCCTGTTCTGAAAGTATATTTATTTATAATAAAAGAGAAAGTCGAGCCACAAATCCAGTTCGTATCACATTCCCCGTTCTGTGGAGTCCGGTTTATTTCTGCGGTTAAAAAAAGTTTACTCCCCCTCCTCCAGTTTTATTGACACTGAGGATGAAGAAGGATTTGCAAATGAAAGCGCCTTGAAATACAGCATCTTTTGGAGACAGCTCTGCAGTTCTCCAGCCCGTTAAATCTCGAATTCCACCCTTTGCCCCTGCTGAATCCACTGTTCTGCCCTTTACTCTCTGGGGTAAAAAACCAAACAAAAACAACAAAAACCCGAGGGGAAAAAGAATACCTTTGGCAGCAGGGAAGCTTTGTGTGACTGACCCAACGAGCTACAAGTGTCCAGTTTCTGAAAAGAAGAAAACCCTTTTGTCTTCAGCAGATCAGTAGGTAAGAGATGTGCTCATGCTGCAAGGGACTCGGCATTCTTTCTTCAGTCTAAACCTGGGAGTTTGGCTGTCTTCTCTGTCAGCTTTTGTCCATCACTTCTCTCTCCTGTAAAGTTTACTTTTAATCTTGCAAAATTCTTGCAAAAAAAACCCCAAAAAATACACTCATCCACCTATTTCACCAATGGTAGTAAATTGCCAAAATGAATAGTGGTGTACTTGTGTGTAATTGGATTGAGTAAAACTCGGTGGAAGTCGCTGAAGTGGGTTTGTGTCAGGCTGTGTTTGAAAGCAGCCGTTTCTTGTGGTGCTCTTTTCTTTTGAGAAAATAATTGCAGTCATTGTGCTTGTAATCCACGTGTTGAGATTGTCTTTGCTGGTCGTGCTCCACAGAGGAGCACGTATGTGCATTCACATGTGCATTTATGTATCACACGTGCAAACAGGGCTGCCACGATCGACTGATTTCTTGTTTCACACTGGAATTTGTTTTACATTAAGTGCTTTACTGCTGTGTCACAAGGTGTAAAAGTGTTGCACCCATAATTAACACGCCTTAACAGATTATTGAACATGGTCAGGAGCATGCTTGGCACTGCGCAGAGTGAATATGAGGGGATGTTTTCTTTGTTTTGTGTTTTTTTTTTTCGAAGTAAGACTGAAAACTCAGCAGGGACATGTGCACATAATAACTGGATGGAGGCCCAGTCTCTGTGCAGGGAAACATATTTTGCAGAATACTTCTTTCTCTAGGGGCCGAGTGCTGAGTGTGTCCTGGTTTACAAGTGATAATACCACAGGGAATGTCTCATTTTCCTTCTCCCCCAGCTCTGTACCTACATTCCTCCTTCCCCTCCTTCCTTCTTTGCTACCAGCCATTTCTGCAAGGGAAGGACCCGTGGAATTTTGTGTGGCTAGTAGTAGGAGTCCTTGTGTCAGGGAAGATTGTATTGTTCCCTGTGGAATCACACAGCATCCCCCAGCAGGAGGAACTGCGTGTTCATGTGGTGAAACCAGCCTTGACATCGAGCTCTTCCCCACTGCGTGGGTTTTTCCTGTGGATGATACAGGAAATGCTACATATTGGTCTGTCCTGCTCCCTGTTCCTCCTTCTTTTTTAAGGTTTTTTTCCCCTTCCTCTTTCCTGGGGGGATTTCTGTGGGAAAAGAAAGCAGAAAAGTTGGGGCAGCAAGTCTGAGCTGCTGGACCCTCCGAGAACTGGGGGTGCCTCAGTCTCTGCTGAGGTGCAGCAGCCAGTGGGGCACCTTGTGAGGAGCCTGGGGCAGGTGACTGACCGGAATCCATCCTGGGGCAGAGGACAGGGCACTGGTTTTGGCTGCCGGCTCACATTTTTCTGCTACCCTTGACTGTTTCTGAGCACTGAGCCTTTCTACCAGGTCAGGGTGGGAACACAGGAACTGTGTTCTTGAGCTTTCCCTGCACCCTCGTGCTGCTCCCGTGTAAGTGATGGGCAGCATCACGTTGGTTTTTCAGGGCTGCTATGAAAACATGAACCCTACCATCAGGACCATGACCCTGTTAAATCTCTGGGTCAGACTTTCACTAGGGTTACCTCAGTGACTGCTCCTCGAGGGAGTAGGGTCATGAGCTGACCCTGGAAAAATTTGTGCTGTAGCTGAAGTTGCAGGTTCATCTGGGACACCTGGTCTCCCTCTCTTTTACTTCCAGGACACTTATTTGCAACATAACCCTGTCCATCAAAGATTCCTGGGAGCCACAAAGACAACATAGAATGATTTATTTTTCTTGAGGAAAGGGTGGGATTTCTAGATGGAGGGAATGGGGTGCCTGCTCATCCCACAAGCTCTTTGTCTTTAGGATTCTGGAGGTGTTTTGCAGGCAGCGCTGGCTGCCCTGGGGACGGGGCTGGCAGAAGGGAACTGGGCAGTGTGGAGTGGGCAGAATGGGCCACGTGGTGGGACGTGGGATTGGAGTTTGCCATGACACTTATTTAAATTGTGTTGGCTGGTTAATGTGCTGGTAGCGTGGTTCATCATCCTGCCTGTTCCTGGTGACACATGGCATCAGACTGTGCCATAAACGTGGGACAATCATTCCCCTTTCCTGAAGCACACTTCGGACTAATGCTTCCTAGCAGAGAATGCCACAGCTGGGCCACAAGGTTTTCATATGCCTTTGATACAAGTGTATAAAAATTCTCTGCCGCCTCTAATACAGCTCAAAGGGCAGCTGATTTAGACGTGCCTGAGTGTTGAGGTCAGGAGATCACATTCCATAGGTTACTAGATGAAAGTGCTTCAAGAGGACATAGCATAAATATTTGATTCATATAGAAGGGATTGGTGCAAATCCTTTTGTTCCTTCCACAAAGATGTTCTGGAGGAAAAACGCTGTTAGGAGGAAAAAAAAAAAAAAAACCAAAAAAACACGGAACAACAGAAAACTTGTAACTTCTTTGTGCTAGAGGAAGCTGGATGGTAACATAGTGTAGTATTGCTGAATTCCACTAAGGTTCTTCTCGTGGGATACACCGTCTTGGAGAACACTGAAGGGAACTAATGTTTTTAAGTGTAAAATGACTCATAATGCATGGGCTCTTGAGGTTGGGTTTAGCATTGTATGCAAACACTGCCAGCTGGTGGGGATCTTTTGGGATAAATAAGAACTATATTTGTACAAGGAGGCTTGAATGATGCATTTCAGATGCATCCTGATTAGCATAAGCCATTCACTTTGCAAAAGAATAGCCAGAATCCCAGAAGTGGAGATAATTTAATAGTTCTCTTGTTCTCTTTAGTCTGTCTTGCATCAGTAGACTGACCAATCTTTTTGTTTATTTAGAAATAAGGTTGCAGTGCTTTGCTGCCACATTTTCCTAACCATGACAGTGAAATTGAGAATTTGCAACCCCCCAAGTTCTCAAAGCATAAGTGCTTCTCCCACTTCTAGCCCTTCCTTTTGTTTCCAGTTGAGTGTAATGTGATTTATTTTTTTTTTTTGGTGGCTATTTTGATAGAACAACTTGCACCATTTAATTCTTCCTAGGGCTCAGCACAATGATGCCTTGCTCCATGGCTGGGGCTCACTGTCATTGCAATGAACAAACAGCTCAAGTAAAATTCGAGCTCATTAATGCTTAATTTTCTTAACGTGGAGCAAAATCTGAGCTTGGTTTAGATTGCTGCCATATTAATGTATACACAGGAATAGGTCTTCAATTTTAGAATTATCAACAGTCCAAGAGCGTGTTAATGTATAAATACTTCTGGCAGTGAAAGAATTTGTCTGTTTATACCCCTGGTGGGGCAGAACTCCTCGTGCAGTTCTTGCTTCTTTCTTACTGGTGGTTATTAAAGAGCTGCAGAGCTCTGCCCTGCTGGGAGGACAAAACCAATATAATAAAGTTCTTACACGTTCAGAACATGCATTAAACTAAAACCTGGCTCCAAACACCTGTAAATGATGCGATTCTCTGCTTGGTGCAGAATATGTTATGTGTTGGGTTCTGTTGTGAATTAAAAAGAAAACTATGACCTTGTTCTTGGCAAAAGGTTCTTGGATTAATAGATGTTCCCACTTTGGGCTGAAGTGTAAATGCTTTCAGAATAAAGTAAGATGCCTGTTTTCCCCCATCTGGCTGTCGTTGCACATTCCCACAGTTCAAGGTATTTTCAGACACTCACTTTTGAAGAAGTCCTCTCAAAGGGTTCCTAATCAAAGCAGCCTTATGGATTTTTTTTTTTCTCCTTGCTATTGTGGACAGTATAGTGGGAGTGGAATGTCCTTGGTTGCCAATGTTTGCTGCTAGGTATCCCCCTTCCATGGAGACCAAGTGTTTATAAAAGTGTGAGAACAGCCATTCTTGGGGATTGGCAATAAGGTCCAGGGCTCTCTTTCTCCTCTTCTGTCCACTGAAATACAAGAGAGGACTTGGTTCCTCATAGAAGTGTTCCAAACTGCCTATTGCTGGGGTTATACACTTTCAGGAAGCACTAGAGGATTTGTCAAAGTGATTTAGTCCATTGTGTTGAATCTGGGCCACAACCCATTTCTCTAAGCTCATTGCTTTCAGGAATTCTCTGCTTCTCTTACTTTCTGATGAGTAGTTACTTTCTAGGTTAGACTTCCACATACCCTTGTGCCTGATCCTCTCTGTGCACGTGCCCCATATGTGGCAGCAGCATCATATTGTAGATTTAAATCATTGTCTTTTATGAAAGAGCAGGCACATACCTGCCCTGTGAGTCCAGTCTGGCTGCAGGAGTTGTTAAACCCTTTTATACAGGAGAGAGTGTATTCCCAAACAGCTCTGGAATGCAGTGCTGGCCACAGGAAGAACTTCATCCTGCAGCCTCCATGGCCATACCTTCAGTCTTTGCAAAAGGCTCATGCTTTGGACAGATCTGAGACTGGGATTGTGTCCATGTGAAAGTAATGGGCTGTATGGAGAACTCTGAAGTCAGCAAATATCCAAATTTTGTGTATTACCTGGCTCTCCAGAGTAGCCTTGAAATGTTGTCTTCAAGACAGAAAAAAGATCCAACAACTTTGGGGAAAACTAGTGTGAAGTTGTTTCTAGGAGCAATTAATTTTTAAATATGTAATTGAATCTTTTCTTACTGCCTGCTATGCCTGTAAGTGAAAGGAGTTTTTCATGGTTGATGGAATTTGTGTTTACATGGACACTTGGATGAAATTTTTAAAGTAAGAATAGATTTGAAACTTACTTGTGTATAAATGGCCATTCAGGGCAAACCAGACATTTGATGTCAGCGGGAGCTCGGTGCCTGAGGAGTGAATAGGAATGGAAAATGAAGTATCATAAATAAAAAAAACCCCTGTGAACAGAATTCAAAGGCCTATGGAAACAAACTTCTCAAAAAAAAAAAGGAAGTTTTCTTTTTAAAATCTTGTCTTTGTAGAGTGGAGAGGTTTGTGTGAGGTGCTTGGCTTAGGTGCGTGAAGAACAGAACGTGTGTTGGAGCCTCCCCTGGTGCCTGGGGATGGAGCTGTGGCCATCCCTCGTGGTGGTTGTAGGATGTGGCATCCCTTGTCGTGGGCAGCTCCCATAGGGCTTGGCTGGCCCTGGAAAAGTGAGGGCTCCCTCCTGTTCCCAAGAGCTGAGCGTCTCCTCTCTTCGTGGCAGGCAGTCTGCGTTCTTGGTCCTGCAGAAGGGCTTCAGAGATAAATGCTGCCATTCATACTTGCTGCTTTTTTACTTTCTCGTCCTCTCTGAGAATGACTCTTGTCTAGTTTGGTTGTGTCTCAGCTTAAAATAACCTTTTTTTTTTTTTTTTTTAATACTAAATATTTGAAATTCCTTGGGAGTTTGGAGAGGTCTTTGGTCATTTTCCTCAGTAAAAGCTGTTGGGCTATATAAGGTTCCACCACTATTGGTCACAGTATAGAACCAGACTTTGTGTAAATGACAAAAAAGTTCACTGATCCAATAAAATTGGTTTTTGAAGGCTTATTTGTATTAGCAAAGCACTTACAGTGTCTAATAGTAGACTAAGATGTTGTTGAACAGTTCTCTTATATGAATGTTTATGAATTAAACTAGTTTAGGATTTTGTTTAATGAATTAATTAGCATTTGTAAGACCTTGTCTGAGAGTTGTGTCACAGAAATATTTTTTTAAAATGTTTTGTGTCTCTACACAACTTGGTTTTTGAAAGAATTACTTAATATATTAGGATTATTTACTGTAACCCTCAAGGAAAGTAATTCCACATTTCAGTGACTTTGTTCCCATCAGGGTTTGGTGGACTTTTCCTGCTGTTCTAATTTGGGTGGTTCTGTGTTCAGCTGAAACAAATTTGATTGCTTCATACTAGGGCTAGCCTGTCTTGTTGTGGGGCTTGGGAAAACATATCTTCCTTGTTTTCCCATTGTCTTTTTGAAAAGAAACAAAGCTGAAACCTCCTCTGTATTTTTGGAGAGCCAGAACTTAAAACCAGTGTGAGATGGTATCCCTGCCTGTGCCGGGGGGTTGGAATGAGATGGGTTTTAATGTCCCTTCCAACCCAAACCAGTCTGGGATCCTGGGAGAGCCTGCGGAGGTGCACGAGGAGGTGGTAATCTGGAGTTTTCTGGAGTCATCACAGCTGAGTGCTGATGTTTGTATTGGGTAAAAACAAATTTGGAATGCTTTTTACTGTACAATGATGAAGCTTGAAGTGCCTAAGAGCCATTATGTAGCCTGTTCCACCCTTCCTTTGGGTAAGATCAGGGATCCGTGGAGAGCGGGCAGAAAAGAGCACTCCAAAGTTACATGGAAAAGAGCAGCTTTTGCTCTTGTTGAATTGGGATTGGGTGTGGAGCACTTGGATCTCCTTTAAAAAAAGAAAAAGCAGGAAAAAAAGCTTAGCACCCCTGGGGGGAAGAGTGGATTTAGCATGTGTTGAAAGCCCAGTGGATTTCTGATTTGGGGGAGTAGGGATGGCAATAGAAACTGTGTGTGGGAAACTGCTGGCCCCATCCCCTGCTGCTCAGGGGGTTTGAAGGGATGCTTCCATGGAGCAATCTCAAAAGGCTGGGGTGGAGATCAGGGCCCAGGGTGGTGCTGGGGGAGGCAAACTGCAGGATGTGTTCCCTTGGGAGACCCAGGACAGCAGCCTGGAGAGGCCCTGGCACTGCATTCCTCAGGCAGGGGAGAGCTGAATGCATTTCCTGCACCAGCCCTGCTGGCATTGACTGAGCTCTGAGTGGGAGCAGGGAAGGTTAATCACCTTGGATTTGTGCTCAAGGAGCCATGTGTTACCTCTGGTTTCTGTGCACTCCATGAAGTTCATTTTGTTCATTAGGGCTCTAAATCTTTAACTATTTTTCTGCAGCTGCTGAGGATCCTTTGCAGAAATATCTTCTCCAGCTGTAGGAAACACTCAGAAGGTTCCTCTGCCTTCTGCTTGCACAAGTCCTGGGATGCCAACATCCTTGATCCATTTAGGCAGAATCTGTGCTTGCTGCTCCTGTTGCTACAGAAAATCTTTCTAGCAGTGATGGAGTTTATATTAGCAAAGAAGAAGTTGTGCTGGTGTGGTTTACATGAGGTTTCCTAAGCAATACACCTAAAACAAATTATTTCCTACTGTAACTGCATCTGTTTTAGAGTGGTTGCTGGAATACTTGCATTGAAAGAAATCAATTCCCTGAGTGACATAGTTGTGGCAACAAAAAACATCAATGTAGGCCAGGACTTAGCCAGTCATCACTGTGCTAAAATGAATGGAGTAATATCTTCCTCCCAGTGTGGTGGTGAGGCTCAATTAATCATCTTATAGGTAATTAAAGGTTTTTTTACAAGGTGCACATGAAAAGCCCACGTGGTTATGATAAAAGAACAACACCAAAACCACTTTTATAACATCCTTGCTGTCTAAAATGCAGTGGGCTGGATCTTCTGTAGGGTTTTACTTTTAATTCATATTTTTAACCCGTGGTACCTGCTGAGATCTCTTGGTGGTGTTGGGCTATCCCAGTACTGCACTAGGTTTGTGCCCTTCTGTGGGCCACAGCATCTGTGACTGACAACTGGCAGGGTTACCTGTATTTTAGCTGTTTCTTTTTCTAAAGGAAACAAAAAGCAGCCCTTAGACCATAGGAGGGGCCATGCCTGCCTGCTTTCCGGATTCTGTGGTTAGTCCCGTTAAATTCTGTGAAACTGCTTTCTGAAATAAGAAGAGCTCCTCCATATGGGGGCTTAAAATAGTTTAAATTGTGGTATTGCTAGGAAAAGCCAGAAAATTCCATGCTAAAGTTAGGCCGTAGTGGTTGTTTTCTTCCCTGCATCCTCCTCCACCTACATTTTTTTATTTGTGTCAACTTATGATATAAATTTTCAGGATGTCACAACTGACATATGAGGAAAAACTACCTTAAGGTGGCACAAAATGGATATATCTGTTTAGGGATAATATTTCCATTGTTTTCAGGAGTGCTTAAGCTTTTAGGTTCGAATTTTGACTTTATTTTTAATGTGGATGGTGATTCCAATCTTGGTTTGGTTTTTTTTTTTTTTGTTTTATCTCAGCAGCAATTAAAAGAGTCTGATCCTATCTGTAGGGACAAATGATGCACTGTCAACATTTTGCTCCCTTCTGATAATGCACATGAAACTGGTTTGCGTGTTTGAAGATTACATTTTACTCTCACATGGTTTTCATTATCTGAGAGCCCCGAGGAGAGGCCTGGACTAAATCAGGGAAGGAATGGAGAAACCACACAATGCAATGAAACTGGTGCTGAGGCATAGTTGGGATAGTTGTGGGACAGGGGCTGCTGACGACAGAAGCAGGGCGCTGCCTGAGTGCCAGCAGCAGCGAGAAGTGGAGCATTCGCAAAAGACAAAACAAAGCTTGATGTTGAATTAAAACTGCGGCTTGGGCTTGCAGCAATCCCCCAGTTCTGCAAGGATAATTACTGGAAATCTGCGAAGTTTCAGGCAGATGAATCTTGCTCGGTCTGTGCTGGGAGGCAGCCTCTGAAATGAGACCTGGTGTGGCTAAAGCTGCCTGAGCTTGAGCTGGTTTTAGCAAGAGGACGTCTAAAAGGTGAGATCTTGGCCTTTCTGGAGTTGGTAGCAGAGCTCCCATTGCCTGTGCTGGAATTTGTGTTTCACTAATTATGCAGAAGTGGCAGTACCTGCCCCTAAAGCGTTGTGACTCTGCAGATGCGTGAGCAGTGTTAGGTGGTGCTGCGTAACAGTTTAAGTAATTGAGTGGTGGGATGTCTTCATGAGGAAATATTCTCAATAAAAACAGCTGGTTTTCCTATTAGACTGGTATATTCAGAATAAATCCTCCTGCCCCTGTGACTTTTAAAATTTTATGGAGGAACTTGAAATTCCATAGCATTCTTTTCAAAATGCTTAAAAGCCATGACACATTCCTATTTATACCGGGGCTTTCTAAGTGTTTATTCTTCTCTCTTTTTTTTTTTTTTCTTTGTAATATAAAGCCTAAATTATGTTGGTGAAGATTATAGGAACTTCCCTGTGAAGAAATTGATACTTTTTAGTGAGGGGAGCAGTAATTCAAAGGTCAAGTAAGGTCTTCTCAGTTTTTTCCTTTGAGATGTTATTTAGAGGGGATCTTCCCATGTTGATGTCTTGACTTATTTATCTCCAGCCAGGCCAAGCAACTCACTCCCTTTTCTTCAGGCCTGCCAGGCTTCCCTGTGCTTGGTCCCAGTGACATGAGTGTTTGAGGGCTAGGGTTAGGGACAGTCTAAGCCTTGCTCAGGTGGACTCAGTTTGACTGGGAGAGTTGTTAAAAGTGGGACCAGTCTTTGGTTGTTCTCGTGGCCTCTCGTTGCTGTAGCCCGATGATCTAATACAATGGGTATGCATCTTATTTGCCCCCCTCCGGGTGACATTGTTCTTGTTTTTCGTTAAAAGAAGGAAGTTTTTCTTGTTTGCCCGGTGACTCTGCCCTTCTGGAATGAAGATGAGTAATGCTGGCAGCACTCCATGCACCTGCTCGGTGCCACCCTCCGGGATCACCTGAGCCACGGGCAGCAGATGGAGGCAGGCAGGGCCGGGAGGACTGAATGGGAGCTGGGGAGGTGTTTATGGTTGGAGTCTGGAACCTCCTCCTGGTTAGGAGCAGGTGCTAAAGCACTTTCACAGCGCTGGGACTTGCTGAGTGCTGCCTTGCAGGTCTGGGTGTTGGCACCAGACGTTGGGAACATTTATTCTCCAGGACTATCCTGATGTGTATTCCCTCCCTTCCTCCTCCTCTTCCTCGGGTAGGACTGAAAGGAAGCAAAGAGCATTCAGTGATAACCTGCAGTATTCACTGAATAATTTGGGACCTCGCCTCTGAGTCCCTGGTGCTCCCAGCCACTTCAGAGTGAGTGTGTGTGCAGAACAACCACAGCTCCAGTGATCTTGGAGACACCCAGGCTGAGTGAATTCTGCAGGATCAGGGATCAGCCTGCGGGGTTTGCGTGGGCCATGGAGCAGCGGAGTGTTTCCATTACCCAGGGGGTGACTCAGCATGGGAGCATTGCCCGGGGACCTCACAGCTGGTCCTGTCCACACTGTCTCTGTTTCATGTCCCCTCCTCTATTATAGAGTGCAGGTCTGTCTGAAGGTAACCCTGCACCTAAAAAACCAGCCTAAAACCTCATCTACCTGATAGCATCCCATCCCCTGCTGCCAACCAGGATGGGCAGTATCACGAGCACATCCTTTAAGAAAAACCACAGAATTACTTTGCAGAATTTGCAGCTGGAGTTTGAAGTCTGTCACTGGATTGTTTCAGGTGTGAGTGACACAAAACTTCGGAGTAAAACTGAAAGTGCTTAACTGTACTTCAGCCCTGACGAGGTGGTGAACCTGTTCCCATCCCACCTGATGTGTAAGCTAATTAGCTCCTTGGCTAAGCAGTAATTCTGGGCAAGTATGCACAGGCTGTCCTCACAGGGACTCTTGCATTCCTCTTCGTTTCACAAGCTACAGAAAGATGCTTCTCTTTGCTTGTGAGGTTATTATTGCTCCATGCAGGTTAATTGAGCTATAGCGTTAGAGCCACTCATCAAACAGTGGTGAGTCGCTCACTTGTCTAAGCTTGTTTATTTTTATAATGCTGGAAAATATTTGCATGCTGTACAGAAATGTGCTGCTTTGGTTCCCTACAGCCTGGCAGTATTATCATTTTAAATTCTTCATTAATCTTCCTTCCTCACGAGGGACTGGCAAGGTTCCTGTGCATAATTACATGATGTTTAAGACAGAAGCTTCAGCTACTGGGTTTTTTACACAATGCCCTGCAAACATGAGGCTTTTCTTCCTTAAATAGTACCTACGCTACCCCCTTTTATGCCCGTTCTTGATCTCAGCATGGTGCAGCACTATTTGCAATTCCTGTGTTAGTTCTACCAGTTCTAGGTTCTGATGTTTCCTCAAGAGCTTTTCCCTCAAGTTACCAGGAGTAATTTCAGAACAGAGGTTAGAATGAGGTGGAAGATGATAGAGCTGCGATGCTTGGGAGCAAATTGCAAAATTGCTTCAGCCTGGGAAATCTCACTGTGGTTCCTTGGATGAGATTTGATCTAAACCTGATTTCTCCTCCACTGGAGAAGGTATTTCTGGGCTTTGTGGCAATGGAGAGCGCACTATCCAATCCATACAGTTTGGCAGAGTTGTTGGCAGTCTGATTTCAGCCTATCCATCATAATAGATGTAGGCTAAACCCCCAAATACGTCAGTTTAAAGTATCTACAGAACCTTCCCAATTTCCTTCCAGCTCTATCATAACAACTTTTCCAGTGCATCTCACTAATTTCCATCTTTGGCACACTGAAAACCGAAACTGCTGGAAGAGCCTGACACAAACAGAGTTTGGTGTCCAAATAAGTAACACATGGGCTTCAGCACCGATAGTACTGTTCATTTTTGTGTTTAGTTAATAGAAAAGTTAACTCACTAGTTCTGCCAGGAGTTTCCAGCCTGCTCAGAAAGCAGATTCCAGAAATGCTGCCACCCAAATTAGTTGCACAAGATTTTCTTTGTTAATAAAAATAATGGGATAAAACTGGGAAAAAAAAGGCTACAAGTCAGTATTTAAATAAAGCGGATTTGTTGGCCAGAATATCCTTATGTTGTATCTCAGCCCACCTTTTGCTTTGGATTTCCAGGTTGATTTCTTGTTTACACCCACACTAAAATTAGTAGTATTCAGTTCTGGCAAATGTTTTCAGTGTGAACTGTGCCCTCCCTCCATCAGCTCAGCAGAACGAGCTGGTAGTGCTGAGGAGTGAAGCTCTGTGTGTGAAATGGTTCCTGGAGCATTTGAAGGAGTTAAACATGCACAGATTGGATTTGTCTGTTGAAAAAAAAAAAATCTTTAAGGCAGAGAGGCAGAGTCTCAAGCTGGGTTGTATCTTTGTATTAAAAAAATAAACAAGCCCCCTCCACCTCCTTAGATTTTTCCAGTTGAGACAAAAGAAATCTTTGGGTGAAAAGGCAGCATCATATTGCATAATAAAAGCCTTTTTATGCTCTAATAAAAAGGTTGCTCAGGGCAGCTTGGTTTAAAAAAATAAAAAAAGAAGAGTCAGTGATGATTCTGGTGTGAGGGGGATGAGGAATCCTTAACTTCTGTTGTGCAACACTGGGAAAAGAGGCTAGAAATTGCTCTAGTTATCTGCTATCTTTAATGCCTGGTTTAAAGGTTCTTTACTGCATATTTGCTGGCAGCTGCTTTCAATATATCCCTCTTGAGCTAAGTCACCAGTTAAGAATTTGACATTAGCTGCTTTTTTCAACCACCATCTTGAAGTACCACACCACACAACACTGCCTTGTTCTCTCCTTAGATATTGTTCATGTGCCTTGAAATTGCTGTTGACACCTCAAGTATTTAACTTGCAGATCTGAGATAGTTTTTGTTGGGTGTGGATTTGTGCTGTAATAAGTCAGAGACAGAAGTATCCATGTCTGCATTCCTTCACTACATCTGTTCACTTTATTTTTTGCAACATTCCAGGAAATTAAGTTAAATTATACATATCAATGAATATTTTTAGTTTCACTAGTTCTGTTTTCATTGCCTTTCCTTTAAGTATGAACACACTGAGTGCACAAATATGTTCCACATCTTTTGCATAGCTTGTTTTTTTCTTTAGGACACCTTCAGGAACTGCTTCTTGTAACAATGCCTAAATAGATATTGTTCTGTATTCTCCTGCTTCTCCCCTCAATGGTTAAAGTTTCTTTACTGCTTCATATTCTGAAAGAGAAAAGTACCATAATTAAAGAGCATTTTGGGAATTAGAGCTGTGCTCTGCTGTGTATTTCTGGCATAAACTCTGTCAGTGTCCTTTTCTTCCCCTGACTTTCCCAGTCTGTAAAATAAAGCTAATATTCACAAACTGATCATTCTCACAGTTATTTCTGAGGCACGGTGTGTTGAAGTTGATCAAGCATTTCACCGTGTCACTGTCCAGCAGAGGATTTCTGCTGACATGACACAGTTCAAAATACTCAGCACCACTGGCAAAGGAGACATAAGCATAGGACATCCTCATCTGTGCTGCAGCTTTCATTCTGAGCAAAAAGTAAAACAATGGAGTTAAAGAATTAGCGGGTTTTAATCACTGTTTCACTTGGAGGCACAGATGGGACAAAGCATTACTTGGCAACATTTAATCTTGGAGCAGAAATGGTCATGATTAAAGCAGCAGCTGGAGTAGATTGCTAGGGACATGGGGGTTCATTCATCCTAAAGGGATCAAAATTGTTGGGCTCTGGGAGAAAACAAGAAGCTACAAAAGGAATATCTGAAATATGGGCCAAGGTTTATTATTTCTAGGGTCTCATGTACTGATTAAAATGATGTTTTTAATGCTTCCCTCAGAGTTATTTTGGGAGCGAGGAGAGTATCAAGTGATCTGGCCTGCTGAAGAGGAGCCTGAAGCCATCTCTGAGTGGAGATCTTGGATTTGCAGGAGGAAAGCTGAGTGTGTCCCCCCATGTGGCAGAACTGCTCCTCCTTACCAGGGAACTCCAAGTGAAGGACAAAGGTATGTGCCACTTCAAACAGGATTTCAGAGGAGTCACATTCCAGGTCAGCTAACAGGGCCTGAACTCCTGCAGTGGTGAGCAGCCTGGAATGAGGTGGATTTTAACTTTCTCTTCATTAAGGTTTGCAAAGGGTTTTTGTCTGCTCCATGTTGAGTCCTTGTGTTGCAGGGGTTGGTGGCCTGAGGGAGCAAACAGGGAGACTGTGGACGTGCAGCACAAAGCAGACCCTTCAGGCCTCCTGATTCCTGCTTCTGCCGCAGAACAAACTGTTGGGAGCAAGTTACCTTCTGCTAAGGGACAATGTTATACAGAAAAAAGGTGTCAAAATAAAATGCTAGAACACCAACACGTGTTCTGCTGTCAGGGCAGAGCCACAGCTTGGCCAGCGGGTAAAGCTTACTCCCTATTCTGAGCTGTTCTAGCTCAAAAGTAGCTCTGCTTTCAGTTACATGTCTCAAAGGTGTCATTAATTTTTGATGCTTCAACTCATGCAAGGCCAGTGGGCCTGAGTTTCCATGACACACTCCTGACTCCACTGGGAGACTGAGCAAAACGTAATTGCTGTTGGTCACTGGCTTAATCTGTACTTAGGATGTGCCTGACATTGGCTCTTTGTGTTTCTCTCATTGGGACAAAGTGTTTTTTCCTGCCACTCAGAGGTCTTTTTCTGTTCCTTAGATCAGACAACTCTTTTTCCTCCCCTTGCATTTGCATGCATTCCACTGAGGATATTTAGATGTGTGAGGATTTGGTTGCCTTTGTATAGCAGGAAGTTCCTGAGTCCTCACTTGCACCGTGCCTGGGGTTTTCTGCAGCAGGGAGAATAGGTGCTGATCTCACTCTGGGTGCTTCATAACTCTGAAAACCTGTTGGCTAACTAGGTATTCATTAATTGCTGTATCTAAGCTAAGAGATTTCTTTACTTCTTTTGAACCATACGCTATCTCAATGGGCCTCTTTTTTGTTTTTTCTTTCCCTTAAAACTGACAAGTTGCTGATTCCACACTTTAATCCTTGTCTGCCTACAAATATGGGAAGTGTATTTCACTGTTGGTAATTCTAAGTATAAAGCAAACAGGTTTCAGGCATTTTTACCATCATCCTGTGAATTCCACATCTCCTTTTTGCCCAAGATGCTGTCTGAGGTATTTGGCATGCATCCCTACAGCTTGCAGTCGATTGATTTGCCTATAAACTTTCAAGTCACCTTTCATCACCTTTCTAAGGCTTTGCCCCCCGGGCATGCAAGTCCTTCTTAGGTCAAGGGCCTTGATGACCCCCATTGTTACGGGAACCTTTGGTAATCTAACCTGCTTTTTTTCTGTATTTCAAGCCATTGCTCTTGAATATCTCTTGCCCGATCCACTCAGGCGCTAATAACCGTGTCTCCTTTCCTTAGGTCAAGGGCAGCTTCTACATTCCACCCAAAAGGCACCACAGTTTGAGATGAGGAATTCAGAAGAGCAAGCAGCTACGACAGTTTTACAGCGCCTGCTGCAGGAGCAGCTCCGATACGGGAACCCAAATGACAACCGCAACCTTCTCGCCTTACACCAGCAAGCCACAGGGAATGCCCCCCCTTTCAGCAGCACTGGCAGCCCGGCCTCTCAGAACGAAGGGCTGAGCTCCCAGGACCACCAGCTCGTGACTCATGCTGCCCGCCAGGAGCCCCAGGGCCAGGAGATACAGGTGGACAACAGCATCATGGAGAAGCAGCTGTCGCCGCGGCTCCAGAACAGCGAGGACCTCCCGACCTACGAGGAGGCCAAGGTGCAGTCGCAGTATTTCCGGGGCCAGCCGCACGCCAGCGTCGGGGCGGCCTTCTACGTCACGGGCGTCACCAACCAGAAGATGAGGACTGAAGGGCGGCCCACGGTGCAGCGGGTGAGCCCGGGGAAGGTGCACCAGGACGAAGGACTGAAGGACCTCAAGCAAGGCCACGTGCGCTCCCTGAGCGAGAGGCTGATGCAGCTGTCCCTGGCCACCAGCGGGGTCAAGGCCCACGCGCCCGTCACGAGCGCGCCGCTCTCGCCGCTGTCCCCCCTCTCTCCCCAGCAGTCCAGTGACCCTTACAAAAATTCTGGCTCCAATGAGTTCTACAAGAACTCGGTGCAGCCCCCTTCCCAGGCCAGCATGAAAGGAATGGAGCAGCGGGGGCCTCCCCCAGAGTATCCTTACAAAAACGTGTCCACCCCGTCTATGAACTGCAAACCTCAGGACTCGGGGCATTTCTATAGTGACCATCGCATGAGCCAGCAGGGAAGATCTGATGGGCCTATGATGAGGTATCAGCATCCCCCTGAGTATGGGTCAGTCAGGTAAGCAAGACCTTAAAACAAACCCCGTCACAGCCACATAGGGAAAGACAATATAACAGTCCATCACCTTCACTTCTGAGGCAGGTGTTCCTTCAGCAAAGACCCCATCTTCATTATGTGAGATGACACATTGTGTTCAGCTGCAGACTGTCTGGAAGGACTCTTACCAAGGCCTGACTCTTTTTTACCAAAAAAAAAAAAAAAAAAAAAAAAAAAAAAAAATCCAAAACAAGCCAACTCGATTTTATGGTATGGGGAAGTTTAATGCTGAGGCTCCAGAGCCTCACAAAAGCTTTGCTACAAAAGCCAAAGTTATGGTGTGATTCATTGTAGAAACTTGCAGTTGCTTTTTGCAAGACTTAAGCTGTACTTTAATTACATCTGCCAGACAAAGATTTTTCTTAAAACTGCATCGCATAGGAAAGGAGAAAGTGAATGAAAGCAACAACAGTGCAGGTAGCAAAACCTCTGAGCTTCCTGTAGAGTTTTTAAAATTTTAATTTCAGTGGACTGAAGTGTGGGAAAGGAAAATGGTGTATGCTTTGTGCCCCATCCCAGATTTGCTTGTTCAGCTTTTGCTCATTTTTCTTGCATTATTTGAAATCTCAGCCTGTTCTGGTTCCCTCTAGATAAGGAGCTGGATTTGGCTTAAGCCAAACACTGATGTCCATGTGGGAAGATGAAGTTTTATTAAGGTGGGCTAAAACCCCAGCTTTACTTTACCTGTTCCCATACCATCTTGTCTCTGCCTGACACCAGGTGGGATCTGGTGTAATGATTTTGGCCTCATTTTGAAGCTAAAAGGGTAATTCAGAGGAGCTACAGGAGGATGTAAATGGAGAGGTCTCTGTGCATTTGTGTTTGCACATTTTGAGGGGAGCATGAAGAAACCAGTCAGTATTTGGGAGCAGAGACTGAGCTTTAGGGAGTTTGAATCTGCTCAGAACCTTCCTAGCCCTATGAGGAGCTATTTTCAGAGTTTGTCCACCATTGTTTGTGATCTGAAATGACTTCAGCAGCATACAAGCCTGATGAAAAGGCCCTTTGATCTGGCTAAATAAATAATAAAGAGGCCAGGAAAAGGGGAAGAAAGGGTTTAGGGGGGTAATGATTGTAGAAACTCGTTGCAAATGTTTTTGCAAATTCAAAGGCCTCAAACCTCTGTGCACACGGGACAGGGAAACTGCTCCTCGATGGTTCAGCTGCATCAGAAATACTCATAATATTATATGCAGTGAGATGTAGCCTGCTTGCTGTTTAAGGGAGAGGTATTTGAAAACACGCCAACAGTCAGCTCCTCTAGACAGGGTGATTTTTGTCTGTATTGGATGGATCCTGGCTGCTTTGAAAGAACATGGTGGGGGGAAGGAGGGGGAGGAGAAAGGTTCAGCTGGCAAGGTTTCCAGTAGGGGAAGCAACTGAAATTTGTCTTCAAAGCATTGGGAATCTAATGAGGTTACTTTTTAACCTAAATAGCTGCACAGAGGAGAGGTTTCCTTTGCAAGCAAATGCTGGAGTAGTAGAACAATTGCAAGACTAATCCATAAATTACAGAGCAGCGTAGCAAAGGAAGGGAGCGAGTCCTCTATTCCCCTCCCTCTCCCACACGCTTTAACAGAAACTGTCACTTAGACAAGAAACCTTCTATGTTGCTAAAGGTGCAGCTGGGTGATGGTGTGGGGATTTTAAAGGCAAACAGCTCCGGGGAGAGCCTTTGCCTCGCACCAGGAGTGTCCTCGAAGTCTCCAGTTTTCCTGCGCCGCAGCTCGGCGTTTATCGGGATTCATTTGGATTGGTAAATGTGTGCATTTTTTGAACTGTGCGTCAAGGAAACAAAGCCCCTTCTCTCTGCTCCCGAAGCCACACCCTTTTCTGCGGGTTTTTCCCCTCATTGTTCGGGGGAATTTGAGGGTGACCTAATGATGCGGTTAAATAAAACTCGTTGAGCAAGATAAACATTGGGGAATTCACAGCATTCTCATGCTTCACCCTCCCCAGTCTGGGAAAGGAATGGGCTGTGTGGTAAGTTTAAACCAGTCTGCAAACAGTTTGCCTCACCTGCTCCTGGGCGGTGTAAGTTTGGGAACAGTGTATGTTGGTCATGATGTTGGTTTAATGTAAATACCGGGCATGCCAGAGGCATCTCTGCTGTTATTTGGAAATTTTAAAGAAAAGGGCTGGCTTCTTGTGAAGCTCCAGGGTCCTGTTCCCTCCCGTATACCTCAACTGCACTTGAGCATTGGTGGTGAAAACAAACCTCCATTCTAAGAGCAGAGCACGGGTGCCTTGGATTCCGTGTCCTGGGGGCTGCAAGGTCTCCTGTGGCAGCACAGCGAGAGTGGGAGCAGTTTTGGATGCAGAGGAAGCCCCTGTCCCTGATACAGTTTTGGATGCAGAGGAAGCCCCTGTCTCTGATACAGTTTTGGGGGCAGAGGAAGCCCCTGTCTCTGATGCATTTTTGGGGGCAGAGGAAGCCCCGTCTCTGATACAGTTTTGGGGGCAGAGGAAGCCCCTGTCTGATGCATTTTTGGGGGCAGAGGAAGCCCCTGTCTGATGCAGTTTTGGGTACAGGGGAAGCTCCTTGTCTCTCTGATTCAAGCGCCATCCTCCATCTGGAGCCCAAGCGACTGAGCTCCTGCTGTGGTGATTAATCCCATTGACTTCACAGAAAGTTTTTGAGAGGGAGGTCTGCAGAATTTGTCCCATAATTAGTAAATCACTCTGTGCACTGCGTTCCCCTGAGCAGCATCAAAGTGGGGGCTAATCAGGTATGACTGGGCAGCAGAACAAAAATGCCTGGGTTTGATTTCGGCTGTGTAATGGAGTGGAGCCTGCTCCCTCCCGCAGTCAGCATTTCCTGGTTTGTGCAGGAGGGCTGGGGAAGAGAGGGGAACTGGAACTTCTTGAACACGAAACATGTAGGAGAAGCTGGGAAGGCATTAAAAAAAACCTTAACGAGCCAGAGACCTTTCCTGATCCCTTCATTCTTCTGTTCTCCCCACTGTGTTGCTCTGCCCACAGACCTTGTGTGTGACCCTCTGTCCTGGCAGCCTGAGCACCCCTGATGGCTGCAGAGCTGCCCTTACTCCCTGTCTCTGTCTTCCTGCCTGAAAAGCTGAGGTGACCCTTGTAGTTGCAGAGCCATAAATCCAGGTTTGTACTTGGCCTGTGTGGAGCGTTCCTCTGATCCATGCCAGGGCCTGTCAGGGGAGCAGAGATTCCTGCGTGGTGCACAGAGAAGTGGCCCTTAAAGTTATGCCTTCAAACCCAAACACTTGTGGGGATAATTGCTCTGAGGGGTTTTTTTTCTGCATTTGGTTTATTCAGGTCTCTGTGATGCTTAGGCAAATGGAAGGAGATTGTGTAATTTCGTTGTATATGTGTTTTGAGAGTCTACATTTTTTCTGAAGTGGTTGGTTCAGATAAAATTTTGATGACTATTGCGGGGTTACCTGAGGACTCATTCTCTCATGGAGGGAATTTTCTACTACCATTTTATTGGCAATACTGTTAGGTGACAGCAATAGTCATTTTTACTTTTACATTTTGCAGTGCAGCTTAAAAATCTTGAAAAATCCAAATTGTGTTTATTCATCTTTCTGACTCTCTCAGCCCAAAATTGCTTTACTGGAGAAATAAATTCTTCAATTATCTTGTTAATATAAAGAAATCCCAGAGCCAGGTATTTTGTACCCACAAAATGTATGTAAGTATTTTATATGACAAAATTTTAAGTAGTGGGGATGCCAAAAAGTTCTTTGAATGTGTATGTAAAAGTTTGCATGCAAGGTCTTAAAAAGTCTGGTGTCATTGTGAGGTTACTAGGACTTTTAAATATATATTTTTTAAAGGTAGGATGTAGTAACCGAGCTGTGCTGTCTCGTTCTGCTGGGAATATAAATGCATGTGTGACATTTTGGAAGCCCTCATGCTGTTGGTAATGCCACAGAACTAGAGTCTCCAAGCTCTCATGTTCTTGCTTGAGCCCACAGGATTGCTATAATTTGAAGATTATGAGAGGCTCTGGATGTGAGTGCCAAGAAGCTGGAATTCTTGGAAATGTATCCCATTTAGAAATACTCAGCCACGATTTCCTAGAGTTGTGCTTTACAATAGGTTTTTTAAAAAAGGATCATTACAAGGCATGGCAGTTCATCTGTCCCTTCAGAATTAGTGCTGCTGTTGTGCTTCTTTGGCCATCATTTTGTTCCTTTCATTAGTGCTCAGGATGGCAGGGTTCTGCCACTGGGTCTCTGTTGACAGAATAACAAGATGTTTTTAGTCAAATAGCTCAAATTGTTAATATTGACATCTAAATCATCCTCATTAGGCTTATAAGATTAACTCACTGAGACCAGTCTCTCTGAGTAACTGCTCCAGGTTGTTTTCAGACTGGCAGAGAGTATTTTGTAGGTTGAAAATTGGTTTTTTGCATCCATGAGGCAGACTGGCAACGTATTTCTTTTTGATCTAACTCTGTAGGTCATCACAGATGAAATGTCACAGTAAGGTTATTCCCTAATTGATCATAGCATCAAGGCAGAGCTGTGGTGATAGGTAAAGAATAAACTCAGGAAGATGAGTGGTTTGTGAGGATGCAAAGTTTTAACTCTGCACACAACTGGGTGAGCTAAGAAAGCAGCTGGAAACCACCTGAGACAAACCAGGTGACCTTGAGCATGGCCCATGATGGTTTTGCCTCATTCTTCATTAGGAGAACTGGCAAATAAAGTTAATGAAATCAGTGCAACAATAAGTAGAGCTGCCCCCCAGGGAGGGGAAGAACCAAGTTGCTGCAACTAAACTGAACATTCCTGAGGAAATTAATTGCACATCACTCTTCTGCATGACCCCTGAAATCCTCATGCTGCAAATGATCATTTCTGGGGAAATAGAGCTCCTGAAATGATGCTGCTGGCAGGGACCACAGTCACCTGAATGTGAGAAGGAGAGAAGCAGTAGCTAGAGCACCAACTCTTTGTTTTCTCTTAGTTAACAAAGGCTAGATTTGTTTCCCCATTAGAGAATTTGAGCAGGAGCTTGGAGGTTTCCATGCCCTTTCTCTGCTGGGAACAGGGCAATGAGACATGAGGGGCATGATGCTGAACAGTGAACCCTGTGCTGGGCTGAGAGCTGCTGAACTCTGCTGTGCTGCTGCCAGGTGTGAGTAATGCCCAGATGTGAGTGATGAGTATGAGGAGTGATTCCTTCTTTCTTGGAGAACAGGAAGGATGATACTGGGTGTTTGCACTTGGGCTGAGAAGCCTGTTGTGTAACCCTTTAGTTCCCAGGTCAGCTTCCTGCTCGCTGTTGGCAGTTCCTCTGAGGCTCCTGGTGTGGTGGGAATGCTGTGAGCTGCCCTGTCCATCCTCTGCAGGGCAGGAGTCCAGGGTTCCTCCTGGGAGCACAGGCAGCCAGGGGGGTATTCTGTAGCAGCTCTGGCCAGGTGGAACAACAGTGTGTGCTTTTCCAGCTGCAGGGTTGAACTGCATCCCAAAGGGTGGGAAATTTTGTCCGAGCAGCAGGAGTGTTTCAGGACATGCTGAACTGCCAGGCTGGGTCTGCTCTGAGCTGAGCTCTGTGCTCAAGAAGAGACTGGCTGCAGCGTGGAGAGGGGAGGGGACTTGAACTGTTAGAATAAAGAACATCCAGAGAAGTTAAAGGTTGAATGTTTTTGGAGGAGAAAGCAAATCCTGCCTCCTGAGGTCATCCAAGCATGATAAATCCACACAGTCTTCTAAGAGAGATTTCTTACTTGGCTAATGCAGCAGGAGTTGAGCTGGGGATCTCCAGAGCCTGGGAAATGTGAGAGGTTGTAGCTTGGAGTTAGTTCTGTGATGGACTCAGGCATGTTATAGATTGTTAGATGTGTCTTTGACAGCCTGCAGAAGTTAGGAGCAGTAAACACACCTACTGCAAAGGACAGGGCAGGTTGGAATGAAAATGCTGCTTCTGATTCTTAGGTTGGTTTTCAGATCCTGTAATTGTCTCATTGAACCAGGCTTCAGCTTGTTGGTTGATATTTCAGAAAGCTCAGATCAGTGGTGCTGGAATATTAGCATCAAGCTTAGCCAATGCTTTTAACTCTGTATCCTGGCTTGCAGAAGAAGATTCATTGTTTTCTCGATGACAGATGGCACATTTAAGGCCAGAACAAAAGAACCTGTTCCTAGCAGTCCTTAGTTGAGCAGTTTTATCCACAAAGCGTGGAGAAAAGTTATGAATGTAATTTTGGCCCGTAGTTGTTGATGCACTTTGTCTTAGTATTTCTATAAAATACAGTCTTAAGGGGAAACACATTTGTGCCCTTAGAATGTATTTTCTGCTAAAGATTTGATTTTGAAATGCTTTTTAAAAACAGGCTTATAAAATTGAAGAAAGCCTCACACGAGTCTTTTGCATGGGAAGACCTGTGCACAGGAGCTACACACCTTGACCCCAGGTTTGTGCACCTTCCTCTGCATGACTGTGATGGAGCCTCTGCTCTCTGTTTTCCAGGCAGAACCCAGATGTGCAGCTGCAGTTACAACAGAGACCACCTCACCACCACAGCCCAACTTCTTCCTTGACATCCCTGGGATCTTTGACTTTGCTCCAGTCTCCGCCACCCTCCAGGCTGTCCCCTTCCCAGCACCAGCAACCTCTGACTCCCAGCCAGGCAGATCCTGGCATTCTGCCACGGACCCAGCAGCCTTTCTTGTCCAACCCAGTCCATCAGGGAGATCTGTACCGACTATGCCAGCCCTTCCTAGGCCCGCAGCAGCAGCAAGGCGACTCCTACTCCGTGATGCCCCGGGCCCAGCAGATCCCTTCCCCCTATCAGCAGATGCAAGTAGATCCTTTTGCCATCGTTTCCAGGGCCCAGCAAATGGTGGAAATCCTGTCGGAGGAGAACCGGTCCCTACGACAGGAGCTGGATGGGTGCTATGAGAAAGTGGCCCGGCTGCAGAAGGTGGGTGGTTTTGGAATTCAGGCACTCTCCTATCTCTGGTCTAGTCCTTAATGGGATCATTTAATCTGCAACTGTTGGATGGTTTGCTGAAGGGATTGATTATGTACTTTAGAGTGTTTTATATGCAGATTGATTAGTCTGTGTCCTGTGCCTTTGGGCATCAGCTTAACTTTGGCAGAAGATGGAATCAAAGCCTTCAGTTTTCTGCCAGCAGTTCATTGTCCGTGCTCAAAAGCCCATCCTCCTCAGCTGCTGAAGAAGCTGACTGCTTGGCTTGCTTGGTTAGGTTAAAGCTTGCCCAGGATAGCAGCAGGTTTCATTTTCCCAAAAAGACTTTAGAGCTGCAGGAAGGGCCTGTTAGGGATGGCACAAGACCAGAGTCGCTCAAGGAGGCACAGGGGACATTGCTACAAAACTGGTTGGCAGCACAGTGTGCAAGGCAAGTAGTGCTGCTGTGGCTACACTGAAGACGTTTGTACTGCAGGACTGGGACTAACATTCCTTTTGTCCCTCTCTCAACACCACACAATTTCCATGAAAACTTAATGTCTTGATTTGGACCCAGCTATTTGCCACCTTTGGCTTTATGGAACAAGTAGAGCAAATGATGCTAAGACAACTAAAAGAAAATACCCCAGTGAGACCCATCATTAAGGTGCATGTGTGGAGGTATTTTAATGCTGCCTCACAGAAATAACTTCTTGATGACCAGTGGTTTAAAGCTGTGCAGCAGGTCAGCTTTGCTTTTGCCTTGCAGCTGTGGAAGGGCTGATGCTACTTGGCAATGTAGGACTTTGTGGGCCTTGCTGTGCCCTTTGCACTGAGCAGTGTTTGGGGCCAGAAAAATGTGTGGCTGTCTTAGAGTTCAGGTGACCAGTGTGGCTTTCCACACTCATTATTCTCTATGTTACCTCTTACCAGGGACATATATTCATTTTGTTGTATTTTTTGGGAAGGTTTCTGGCCAGGAAATACTTGAGAGAATTGTTTGACAGCTTCCTGATAATGACAGAAGGATACAAATGCACTTCCCTCCACCTCCCTGTTGATCACTTGCTGTAGACAGTGCTGATGGGGTTTGCTGTGGTGTGGATCCACACTTCCATAGCAAACTGTGCCCAGCAAGGAGAGTTAGGAGTCAATCTCCTGCTCTGGATGATCAGAGAAGCTTTACACTGAAGGCTAAAAGGAAGGATAAGCATATTTTATTGCAAAATTATTCAACCACTGATACTTTCTACAGAGGGATTCATCACAGACCTGAGACTTTTTTACTTAGTATGTAAGTGTAGGTTTCCCTCAATAAAGAACACTTGAGACAAAGTAATCTCCTGTCTGAGACTGAATGAAATTTGTTAGTGAAAAATAATAAGTGCTTGTTTTCACTTCCACTGCAGCTGGAAACTGAAATTCAGCAAGTTTCAGAGGCATACAAAAACCTGGAGAAATCATCCTCTAAGCGGGATGCCCTGGAAAAGGCCATGAGAAACAAACTGGAAGGAGAAATTCGTAGGCTTCATGATTTCAACAGGGATTTAAGAGGTAAATGAAGTAAAACTTCTGTTCTTCAATGCTGGGGATTTTTATTGTTATGCTTACTTGGCAGGACAGAGTTTTGCTGCAGAATTCAGTGTCTGACATGACTGGAATATGATGGGATACTCAGGTGCATTCAGTAGTCAGAGATTTTAAGCACTTGCTGGGAGAATGGAAAAGACAGGTTTAGGAGAGGGCTGTAGTCTTTCATTTCCAGCCTGTTTCTCATTGACATGAAACATGTGATAAGCCAAATACCATAAACCAGATGCAAGCCTGGAATTCTCTCATGTCTTATATCCTAGAGACAATTTGTACAATTTGTTCAGTTTACAGAAATGGAAAGAGGTTCTGCTGACTGCCTAATCCCACACCAGGCACGTTCACTTTATTTCCTGTCCAGTGACCCTTTTGCACTGACATACAAACTGCAGAGTGTCTGTTCTTCCTGAAGGTCTTGTCATTCCTTATCAATGTAGGCATCTGTTTTTTTGGATCTCCCTTCCTTTTCCAGAGTGAGATGTTATTAGTGTCTGGTTCTTGCTAAGAGGCTGAGGCAGCACCACGGCTGGCAGCAAAGTGGTGTTGAGTGGTATTTACCAGGGGTAAAAGTTTAAGCATTAGTTTGGAAGGTGGAAAACATCTGCAATTTGAGATTTTTGAAGGTGCACAAACAGTTGTTTAAACTGCAAGTTTAATTTTTTTAAGAAAGCCTTCTGATTGTCCTGCATGTTGTCAGCTCTCACTGTCTCATGTCTCTTACTAAGACTCCCAGAAATTGTTTTGCGTCCAGGAAGTAAAGCCATACATTTCCCAGTACTGTACACAAAGGCCTTCGTTAAATAATCTTATTCATAATAAAACACAGCATAAACGTTTCATTCTAATTTTCACAGCCTGATACAAACTTCTAGCAGCTTGCAGCAGCAGAGCTGTTAAGCTGTTTGTAGGGTTTTACAGTATTCCCTCAAGTCAGGTAATTGGACAACAGTGATTTAATCTTCTGTTAAGATTTAATGGAGAATTATAAGAGAATCTTTTAGTTGCATGGTGAGATTTATTTGTGTGGAAAAAATAAAGGTATAAATTGAAAAAATAAACTGTGTTATAAATGTTTAAAATAATTTCTTTGGAGCTTTAACCTCTTTTGTCTCATTGAGTGTTATTTCCTTAAGGACATAATTAGAAACATTTCAAAAGTGAGTGCCAACTTCTGATAGGCTGTAGAATTAGGAGATCCATTCCCCCAGCATCAGGAATGCCCTGAGCAGATGTAACTTAGTGATTGAAAGTTTTTAATTATTTAGTTTGCTTTTATTGAACATTTTTGCAGAACGCATGGAGACAGCCAACAAGCAGCTGGCAGAGAAGGAGTTTGAGGGATCTGAAGACAATCGGAAAACCATCTCTCAGCTCTTTGCACAAAGTAAGTTACACAGCCATTATGGGTCAGTGGAAAGCTCCAGTCACCCTGGGAAGGAGGACAGTGCAGCAGGTTAATTATCAGCAAAGAAATCAGGGCAGTGGCAGTCCAAAACTGGCAGTGGAGAAAGGAGGAGGGATTCAAGAGTTCCTTTTCTGTCAGTATATAAAGTTCATCTGATGGGATTTATTAGAGATTTTGGAGCAAAGGTAATTTGCAGTTAAACTGTAAAATTAGTGTTCACCCCATGATTTACATGACATTTTATCCACCTGTTTTATTCCTTGGAAGCTTTGAAATTAACCTTCCCAGGCTAACAGGAGTCCTGGCATGAGTTAAGGCCAGTGGGAGAGGAGCCTGGTAGGTCGCCTATCTCTTCCTCTTTAATTTGCCACTGCCCTATCCTGTTCAGCAAAAATAAAGGGGATGAACACTCCTGTAGTCTGCTGGACTGGGTGAGGGTCAGGAATGCTGTCCACAGCAGTGGATTTATCACAAGGCAAACCAAAATGACGGCTGTGAAATGCTGCTTTTCCTTTGTTCTGAAATGTCTTGAGGCCGACGGCGCCGGGCCAACTTTCCTCTCATCCCACAGTGTACTCCACCCTTCTGACAATGCTCACTTTTCTCCAATTGTTATATAAAAAGGTAGTGCAATAAAATTGCAAAACAGAGTTTTTCTGTGGTGCAACAGACACTGCAGCTACTCTGACAGATGCTGGTGTCCCTCTCTTGTGTCATCTTTAGCTTATTCCTTGTGCTTTGCATTGCAAGCAATGACTGTCAGGGAGTGAATTCCAAACTCCTGGTGGTAGTGGGAAGTCTAGGAGTTTAGTCTCTCCTTCTGTTGGGTGCTCACTGAGATTCACAGGTGTACCCAGAAAGGTGGGAAGGTCAGAGCTGTGGGGCCTCTCCTTTTGGATGGACATGGAAGCAACAGTGCTGCATTTCATAGGTCCCAGCATTTCTAGGGGTGCTGCAGGCACTTGTCAAGTGAAGCAGTTCTCATCTGGGGAAAAGTCTGCAACAAAACCTCCAAAAGCCTCTCTGCAAGCATTTCCAGATTAACAGACAGCCTGGTAGCACTGACTGATACCTGCTGGCATAATGCCACCCTGTCTCATTGCAGCTCAGTCTCTGCAGTACAGTTAATGTGCTCACACTGTCAGCAGCTCATTCCTGGGTGGAGGAGAAATGCTGAGAAAAGATGGGGAAAAAAATAAGCAGGTGATGACATTTATCCTTATGTCCTGGGCTGGCTCTGAGCTGCACTCAGGGTTTGCTCTGCAGAGCTCTGGGTGCTGTTGGTGGACAGGTTTGTTTTGCAACCTGTGTGTGGGCTGCGTTGATTCCCTGGCAGAAGGGAATCTTCAGCTACTCTGTGTTGCTAAAGCTTTGTTCCTGGCTTTTTGCTGGCAGAAGAAAGGGAGTAATTGTGGTCCTGTAAATATAGTTATGCACATGCTTGCACAAACGGGCCTGTGTACTCCATATGCAGTCTGCCCTAACACCCAGCACCTCGTTCCTGTTTTTCAAGCCTTCCACTCCTTGTCCTCATTCCTTTGTCGTGGGATATTGGTTTCTGGAATGCAGTTTCTCTGGTGTCATCAGTGCTGGGTGTAGATCACTCCAGGGAGTATTCTGTGGTTGTGTATCCAGCAAGTGGGTTAATGTTATCTTTGGAGCTGGTTGGCTTGAGCTGGGAATGGCAACATACACAGAGGACATCAGCTCTGTGTTGTGGCTTTGCCTTACACCCCTGTGTGATAATTTCTCCAGTCTCCAATTATTTTTATCCTATCTATTTTTTTTATGAAGGCAGTGCCCTGTTCCTGCAACTCAGCATTGCTGCTCCAACACCATCCAGCTCTTCCTGGAGAACAGCAGAAAAGGATGAATTGCTGTGTTTGGGGTGGCAGGTCTGCTCTGAGCAGTGACAGAACAGATGTATGTGCCTCACTTCTGCCCAGGGGGTCATTTTTACAGGCAGTAGAGGAAGACTGAGGAGTTCTCACTGCTGACTTTTTTCTGACTCCTCTGAAGATAATTGCTGGATGTTCCTCTGAGGAGGGACAGAACAGCCTTCCAGTTTGGGAGGTCAGTGTGGAGAAAAGGAGCACAAGTTTTTCAGGCACACAAGTCTGCCATCTCTCTCCCCAGCCTGAGATATTAAAATTACTCGGTTTGTTTTCCACTACTGAAAGCTCGCAGGTGAGGAGGTGCCAAGTTTCAGTAACCATCTGCATAGTCACAACAAATTATCTGAGTAACTGTACTGAGTGATGCATCTTCTATTCCTTCTCACTATCTTTGTGGCACATTGTTGCTTGAAGGTACCATACTTGTTTTTCAGGGTTACAGGTCCTTCTCTTCTTGAAAGCCATGTCTTTTTATTTTCCCCCTTAGCACTAGATTTGCATTCTCTCTCTTGTGAGAGTCCCAGTGCAGTCTTTCCTTCACCCTTGGGGTGAAAGACTCCTGAAAACTGGGCATAGACAAGTGCTGTGCATTGATAACTATCACTTTTTTATCCATAGACAAGGAAACACAGCGGGAAAAAGAGAAACTGGAAATAGAGCTGGCTGCTGCACGCTCCACCAACGAGGACCAGCGGAGACACATCGAGATCCGAGACCAGGCCTTGAACAACGCTCAGGCCAAGGTGGTGAAACTGGAGGAGGAGGTAAGGATGCTGGGAGAGAGGAATCAGGGTAGCTTGTGTTCCAGCAAAAGTGACTGTGAGAATGAATTTGTCTTGTGGAAGTTATAAGGAAATCTGCTTTCTTCAAAGCTGTTTCTATCGGCTTAGCTTTGTGTTGACTAGCTAAACAGATAAGCCACAAATCTGTATTTCCTTGGAAGTGCTTTTGTCTAAGCAGTCATATTTTGTTTTCTTTCTGTTTCAATTTGTAAAAGTGGGCTGGAAGTAAAATCTCAGGCCTGGAAACCTCCTGAACTTGGCAGAAATTCAGATCTGGAGGGACTTTCAAGTAATATCAGATGAATGCAGCTTGTCCTCTTGCCAGGTGTGGGGACAGTACAGATCATATGCAGTATGTGCCCAGCATTTGTAATAAGCTGGGCATGACCTTAGTCGTTTTCTCTCCCTTTCCTCCCAAGAGGGGATAATGCATTTGAGCTGCTTAGCTGGGCAGCTTTCACAGCAGTTTCTTTTGTAGCCTTGTCCCTGCCACTCATGGCTCTCACCTCTCTGCCCTTCTGCGTCACGGTGTCCGTCCTTTCCTCCCGCCTACTGCTCTCCTCTCAAAGGCCCCATTTCCCACTCCAGCCTCTGCTTCCTTTACTCCTACTCTTCCTCCGTGGAGAGTCTTGGGAGGAAATCTCCTGACCAAGCACGCTTCCTCACTGCAGATTTGTTCTCCAATCCTGCCATCTCCCTGGCTACCAGGACTCAGCCTCACCCTCAGCTGGGCACTGTGCCTATGTCCACCTGAATTTTGCTACCTTCAGAGACATTCCTCAAACCTTCCCTTTGTCTGCTTTCAGTTCTCTCTCCCTTCAGGATCCCATTGTACCAACAGAGGAGGAATGATCAAACAGAAAGTGAATACCCTCCTCTCCCAGCTACAGGTGTAGCTGCTTTCTGAGTTTTAGCCTACTCTTCTCTGAGCTCTGGATTTGCCTCAATAGCCCTTCCCCTGAACCTTCCTGGGTCTCTCCCTGGTGTCCTTAATTTTTGGCCTTCCTTTAATCTTCGTGGAAGCCTTGCCTCAAGCCCTCTAGATCTCCCCTGTATCTGCTCTGCTCATTCAGGATGTTGTTGTGGGTTTACCTGCTGTCATAACCTCTTTTAGCCTGGCATGGCTGACTTGCACTCACTCAGGGGACAGGGAGCATTAGGTTATAGGGTAATTTACATGTAATATGGCTCTCTTTGGCTCTCAGACTGTTCTGTCATTGATTCTGCAATGTATTGGAGCTCTTTGGCTTTCATTCAAATTTCAGCACCTTATTTAAAAGTCTGATGTGTCACTAACTCCAAGTACATGGGACATGCTTGTGGTTTCCTTGGAAATGCTTGGAGTCAATGTGGATGAGGTGCTACGATCAGCTGGGCCAGCACACACAGCACTTGGCTGGGTTGAACCTCTGTGTAGGCACTAATTTTGGCTCACTCACAGTAAAGTTGAAGCCTTGAGGGGTAATAATAATTGTATGTTTTATTTGCAAAAGACTGCTCTTGTTTTACTAGAATTGGGTTCGGTGCTGTGGCAAAGTATTTCTGCCTATGTAGAATAGTGAAATAGGTAAGTAATGCTGGGCTAAACTGCATGAAAGCTTAAAAAACACACATAGACTGATACAGAGTGAAATGATCTGCAAGAGGGCCTGTGGTCACATGCATCCAACCTTTGCTTGAATCCCAGGGTGTGCAGGAAGTGCCACCCTTCCTGCTGTAGATAAATATGGAAGCGTCTCAGTGAGGAAGCAGGAATTAACTCTGCTTTTTCCTAGAGGTGAGAGGGAATAAGGGGAAACAAATGGTAAAGAGTCACTTCTGTGGGTTTCTCAAATCACTTTTTAATGAAATACTTAGGATTATAATGCATTTGTTGCCTCATTAGTGTTGAATTGTGGAAAGTTCTCAAATCCCCAGGCTGTTTGGTAACTCTGAAAGGCGGCCAAGGAGCTGCTCAAAGCTCAGGGTGCTTTTAGAAGGGGCTGAGAACACCATTCTGAGTTAGTGGCATTCACTGGCCAAGATATATGAACAATTTGTGGATCATTTCTTTATTCCTGCCGGGTTAATCTGAGTGACTAGTCCCTGTAAGTGTTGGGAATTTCCAAACTGGTCCTGCAGAAGAGGGTGGAGTTTCTTAGACTCAGGTTTGGCAGCCTCTCTTGCTCAGGACCTGAGGGGGGGGAATGTTGTTGCCTCCTGTAATGTAAGTTTTCAGCTTTTTCTCTTCCCCCCCCTCCATTTTGGCTTCCTATTAAGCAGAGTAACCCTGCCTCATATGCACCAGATCCTTTATAAAAAGAATATTTCCATTCTAGGGAGAGCCATATATCACTGTAACAGAATTTAAATGTTGCATTGGAATTGGAACTTTAGATTCTTTCCAAAACCCTTTGCTTGAATTGCCAGTTTGGACAAAACCACCCATCTGTATAATGTAGACACTTGTCTACACCTGTGTAGCTTTGAGGGTTTTTATATATACTGGATTTTAGCATCCAAGAGAGTGAAAGGAGAGATGAAGGGATGTTAAATGTGATGGAGAAAGGAATGATCTTGGAGATATTGAGGCATAGTGTGAAGCAGTTGGAAGCAAAAGTAGACATTCACAGAATGCTTCCCCTGTTAGCAGGGGTGAAATGGCTCTTCAAATTTAGAACAAGCTGCCATTACAGTTTTTAATAGTGTGGGGTTTATTTCTGCAAAGTGCAAAATAGGGTGAGTGATCATAAATATTTAAAGCAAACTTAAATATGTCTACGAAGAGAATTGCTAAGTATGTATATGTTTTATATATAATATTTAAACTTTACTACTTCTCTACTCTCCATAAAGATACACGGTTATTAACCCCTATTTTCACTTCTCTATTTTTGTTCTTCCCTTTAGTAAATGTTCCACAGTTTTGCATAAATCAGCAGCTTACTCAAATTGTTTCTAGGGGAGTATTGGTCTGTGGTTTCTAAAATCAAAACTTCAGATTATTTTCATTACATGTAATACATTTGACATAAATTGAACGTATTTGAGGTAAAATGCATGTTGGCTTAAAAATGTATATCACAGTCAGAAGCAGTTAGTGACAATAATATTTGGAGCTAAAGCAATGAAAACCTCTCATTTTGGAGCATGGATTGCTGTGAGAGTCTCCAGTGGGATGGCAGCAGGGTTGTGGCTGGTTACCCATGATTTCACCACATCTGCTCACATACACCTTGAGAGCCTGCAGCAGATGGAGCAGTTAAACTGGGCTTTGCTCTGGGCCAGGGCCAGAGCTGCTGGGCTTGCAGAAAGGACCATCCTGGCCCACCTGACCCTGAGTAAATGCTGACTGACTGCCAGTCCTTACCAGACTTGGAATGTTGCAGGTGGGAGTTTGATGCCAAATACTTGAACCACAACTGCTGAATGCAGAGGCTACAAGTGCTACTGGTTTTACTTTTTTTTTTTTTTTTTTGGTCAAATTTGGTCATTTCTGCTTACCCTACTTAATTCATACCATGGAAGACCACACTGCAACTTAAGAAAAGTTTGTGGTATTTTTATAATAGTGTGACTTGTACTCCTTTGCTCCACTGCTTTACAAACCACTTTTTTACTGAGTACCTCAAGGAGACAGCTTTGAAGAATAGTGACAACCACCAGGAAGATAAAAATACCTGCTCTTTGTCATCCTCACACACACACCTTGCAGTGGGAAGAGGAGACAGAGCACCTCTGTAACGGGTGGAAATTGGGAGCTGAGGGAGGGCACAAGTTTGAATGAAATACCTTTTCTAAAAATGCTTGTGTTTAGAAGTTCTAAGATCCTTCAGCCATCAGAATTCCACATGGAGCAGCTTTCAGCTGAGATACTGTGTTCATTTCCCACTGTGCTGTTGTGGAGAGAAAAAATGCTCTATTTCTGATAACACTGAAGGTTCTGTCCAGTGGGAAGTGAGAAAATGCATTTCCCAATGACATCTGTTGTACTTTTTATGCTGTGCCTGAGATACTTTCAGAACAGAGACCCAAACGAGAGCTGTCTGCTTGATGCCTGGTCTGGTTTTTTCCAGTCGCTTCCCTGGGTCTGTAAAAAGATACTCCTGGTCTCCACAGCTTTGTTTCACATAGACTCTGAGAACTACATAATACTCCTTTCAGGAAAGAGTTGCTTCTAAAGGGGACACTTTTTGGATGCCTTGTCACTCCTGGATGGATTGGGTGCAGAGGAGAGAAACCTTCCTGTTTTCCCTGTAACTGGTTCCCTCTAATGAGCTGCATTCTTGTGACAGAACTGCCTTTTTATTGCCATGTCACTGTCTCACATATTCTGCCTGTTAGTGATTTTCCAGAGGTGGCCTGCAGAGTTAGAACTTTATTTTAACACAAACAAACGGGGCGACGACATTGTGACATTCCCATGCCACAAGCACTGTTCCCTAGCAAGGGGATAGTGTTACCAAATTGTTTCAACAGGAATTCTTGCTGAGGCCACTGGCGCCTTGTTGGGCCCGAATTCAAACAAACTGAGGGTTCAAAGGCATCCTAGAGGAATATATTCCAACTGCAAGAGGGTGAGGTGATTTAAACGTGCTTGCTGTCTCTTTTTTTCTTTTTTTTTTTACTACATTTCTGCCATAGCAGGCAAATTCTTGTGGGGAAACACATTTTCAGCTGCATCTGAGTGGATTCAGCTTTAGGATAAACCCAGAATGTTATGAAAACACCCTGAATATATTAAACAAAGGACTTTGAAGACATCAGAAATAGTGGGTGGGAGACAAGCAGATGCTGACGAGTGTTACCAATTTGCTGAAATAGGAGCTGTCCAAGATGAAGAGGGTAATGGCTGGGTTTGACAAAATGCCTGGGAGCGTTCTGAATCATTGCAGGAAGTCTTCTCTTCTTCCCCAGGAAAAAAAAAAAAATCTTTGCTGAGTAACGCATCTGGAAGCAATGAATCTCTTTCCAGAGAGAAGATCCTTCCCCCTCACCTGCTGTGTCCAGGGCTGTGTTTGTCCTGCACAGGCAGCTCCAGTTGGAGGATGTTACAGCCTCCCTTGTGCCTGGTGACCTGACTGAAAATTCCTCTTTCCTGTGTGCCCCTGCTCCCTTTCCATGAGGCCTCTGTGCCCTCCTCAGAGCCTTCCTTCTGCAAGGACCTGGGATCCCTGAAAGGCATTGCATGGTTTGTCCAAGCCTAAGTGAATGGAGGAGCAGGATTTGTTTGGCTTTTAGGATGTTAATCTCCTTTCTGCTGGACACTTGTAGTAATAATCAAATACCCCTGTTTCTGAGAGGAAAACTTTGTCTTTAGCCATTGATTTTAGACCATGCAAGGGCATGCCAAGGGAGGGGAGAAATTAAATGAAGATGGAAATACCTGATCAAGCAGCCAGGGAATCTTTCAGGGGTATTCCCTGCATTGCTTTGTTCTTTGTGCACTGAATTTCTGCAGAGCCCAGGCCAGTCCTGGTCATCTTTATTTGTCTTGTCCTCAGTCCTGTTGCAGAATTTACGTAAACTTTGTAGTGAATGGCAACTGGAGAGTGACTGCTCCTGTTTACATTGGTTTAGTTAGAAAATTTTGTTGATAAAATTACAGCCTGACCTCTGATGCTTGGTTAGGACATTTTCCAAAGCAGTCAGGGATTGACCTGGAGACGATAAGGACATTATTAAAATTGTGCTGTAGGAAATGCTGGGAATGGATACAGTCATCCTGCAGTGCTGTGCTGTGCTTCCAGACATGCACTGAGGTTATGTGAGACCTTACATCGTAAATAGGTGTTATAATAAAGATATTCTCATTAGCAAAATGCTCTGCATTTTCAGAGCACCCTTGGAGGCAAAGCAGTTACGATACATGATGTGAACATGAGCTTGCTTCTTAGTTAAATGCTGTACCATCAAAAGGAAAATTACTATCTTGTCATATTTACTTAAAATTACATACCGAAGGGTGTGACTGCATCCTTGTAAAGCTTCAGGAATGAGCTCTTATCTAGAGCACGTGTTCACTGCAAGGCCTGATGCAAAAGAGAGAATTCCTGCATCCTTTGATGCCATCTCTGCCCTGGTAGATGTTCCTGTGGCCCTTGGCACTGCACAGCCAGTTTTGATTCTTTGCTGGGCAAAAGAGGGTGGGAATCCATGGCAAATGACCAAGAACAAGCCTCAGCACGCTGGCTTTTTTTACCTTCTTCCCATCTTAGTTATGTCTTCAGCACCCTGGCAATACTCAGGAAATTGTTTCCAATTCCTGTCTTAGGAAAACAAGATCATACTCCCGATTTCTGGTAATGAAATCCCTCTGTGCTTGGAAGAATCATTCCTGATCCTCTTTACATTGAGAGTTCAGATCAAGTCAGAGACATGAAAACCAAAAATTTATACATTGAGATTTCCCTTCCACCACTTGTGAAGAATAACAGAAAAGTAAATTTTTCTCACAAATACTTGCGGTAGCAGAGTGGCAGAGCTGGAAATGAATGAGAGTGCCAAAACATGCAGTGACTTAACTGAAGGCAGCAAGTACATGAAATGAAACTATCTTATAGATAAAGGATAGTTCTGACAAAGGACATTAGGAAAGTTGAGTTGTCTGGAGCACATCCCTGCCTTTAAAGCTTACTGAACACGTGGGTTCCAAAAACCTGAACATTATTTGAGGAATTCGTGAACTAATTCTGCTTTTAAGCTGTTGAAAAGAATACACACACCAGCCCGAAATCTTCCAATATTCCTAATTCTCCCTGATGCTGGAAGATGAAGTGCATCTTGTAAAGGGAGAAAAAAATGTTGTCTTTCTGCAAAGCCACTGAACAAGCTGTGCCTGTACGTTGGGTCTGGTGCCTGAGTCAGGCGTGTGCAGGCAGTGCTGGGAAGTTGGGCAACAGCTTGTGTTGCAACTTTTCACCTGCAGGTTTGGCTGATGGGAGCACGTTCAAAGTGAATGTTTCAGTGGAATTTCTGTGTCCTAATTCTGCTTTTTGGCTGGGCTCTTGGTATTCTTTGAATGTGGGCCAGAACGTTAATCCACACATATGCATACTCAGGTTTGTTAATTGTGGAACTGTAAAATGTTGTCGGTGGCTGCTTTTGCAGGATTTTGCCTGTGTGTTAAAAAACTTCTTAGAAGTTTAAATGCTTCATAGTAGGTAATAAGAGACCAAATGTCCATCACCTCATCCTTAATTTCTTTTATAAAGAAGAGAGAGGGAGGAGAGCTGGTTTTGAAGAGATTATTTTTCAGCTCGATGCATGATATTTCACTGCTAGTGAGCTTATCAGGTTGTTCCTCACTCTTGTCCAGGTCAAAACCCAAGATACTGAGTCTCTCCATGTCTGGGTTCTGCTGCTGAGCCTATAGGTTATCCCTTTTGGCTCCTTTGAGCTGTTGTTAATCTAAGTTTAAAACTGCTGCATTAATCCATACTTCAGTGGAGTCTGAGAAACCTTAAATTGGTGTTACCAAGCACAATGGTATGGAATAAAAAGATTTATTAAGTATAACATCTTTATTAATTTTCTGCAGAGCAGCAGTGGATATTAAACTATATTAAAATGTTCTCATCCCTCCCATTCCAAACAAGCTTGAAATCTTGAGCAATCAAAGAATAAAAATACCTTTCTACTGTACATGCACTGGTGGGAAGTCCTTTGGCTGGATTGCTCACTGTTTATTGTAACTTTTATTATAAAATTCTTGTTTGGGGAAAATCTTCTAAGGCAGCAATGTTCACGCTGTGAGATTAGATGCCTGCTGACTTTATGGAGAGAAGAAAAGGATACTATGTCTGGGATTAATAGCGTTTGGAGATTTTTCTCTCCCTGCTCTTTGCATTGCCTGAAGGAACAGGAGTGAGAAAAAGGAAAATTTTTTAAGAAACACATGATAAGACCTTTTTGGAACAAAGGTGCGATGTGAGAACAGCTCATGTTCAGATCAAAGTATCCTGTGTCTGCTGAAACGGAGAGCAGATTCCTAGGGAACACTGTCAGAATGGGGCCAACGAGCAGTGATACTTTCCCAGAATACTTTCCGCTTCCAAGAAGGACTTCCTGAGCCAAAAGTGGTGTCTTTTGTCTTTAATTTCCCTCAGTGGACTTTTCTTCCATGAAGCTGTAGAACAGCTCTTTGAACTCACATAAGGGAGTCTGTGTTTTGCATTGTGGTGCTTCTCTAGAACTTTGGCTCTGACTGTTGGGAAAAGTTGCCTTCTTCCTGCTATTTTTGTATTTCAGGGTTTATGACAATCAGAGCTACAAAAGCAGTGCCCCAGATTTGCTGCACAGGGCCAGCTAATTGCAATTGTTATTCTTTTCCTTAACAGAAAATAATGCACACAGGTATGCAGTATTCCCTATATTTGAGTAGAGCTGGGCTCTGGGTATGTTTTATTATTTTTTAAAATTTTCATCCGTATTTAAGTTTTGGTTTTTTCTGCCTAAACTGTGGATTAACCTTGCTAAGACAATTACTGGGAGGCTCAGTGTGGCAGTTTTTGTTGCTTCTTGTGAGGCAGGGTGGCAGCTTGGTTTGCAGGATGAACGATGGAGGAGGATGGAAGGGCAGTGGCAGGAACAAAGCAGGACCTGTCAGGCCAAGAAGAGTGTCCAGACTGGTGGGATAAACCTGGCATGGGGAGAGCCTGGGCCATGGCTGGTGTGTGCTTTGATCCTATTATATTTTTGTGATGGGATTGCAATAGGATCCTACAAATTTTGATTCCGTTTCTGCTTAATCTTGTAAAAATGCTGCCAGCAATTTTCAATATTGCACTGAGAGTGTTGCCAGCTTGTGGACCAGCTCTAAACACTGCTGCAGTTACCTTGGAAACGTGTGTCAAGTTACTCAAACACTATTTCAGTCCCTAGTGCCCTTTCTAGTCCATTGCTGCTCTCAGACATTTGCAACAGATAATTTCCTCTGTTTCCCCATCGTTACCATGGGGTCACTGAGGACAAAAAGGGCAAATACACCCAGCAGGAAAGCAGAGATGGGACAGAGCTGTAACATCCTGAGTGTCCAGTCCAGAGCAGGAGGCCAGGGCCCACTGACAGCAGTCATGAATCATGGAATAGTTTGAGTTGGAAGGGACTTTAAAGATCATCCAGTTCCAGCTCTCTGCCATCGGGACACCTTCCTGTATCCCAGGTTGCTCTGAGCCCCATCCAGCCTGGCCTGGGACACTTCCAGGAATCCAGGGGCAGCCACAGCTTCTCTGGGCACCCTGTGCCAGGGCCTCATGGCCCTCACAGGGGAGAATTCCTCCCAATATCCCCTCTAAGCCTGACTTCTTGTCAGTGGGAAGCCATTCCTCCTTGTCCTGTCACTCCAAGCCCTTGCAAATAGTCTCTCTCCATCTTTCTTGTGGGCTCCCTTCAGGTTCTGGAAGTCACCTGGACATCTTCTTCCTGGCTGGTGGCAAAGCCTGAAGTTCACTCGCTCATTCTCGTTATTTATGTTGCCTTTTCTTCCTTTGTTCAGCTGAAGAAGAAGCAGGTCTATGTTGAGAAGGTGGAGAAGATGCAGCAGGCCTTGGTTCAGCTGCAGGCAGCGTGTGAGAAGAGGGAGCAGCTGGAGCACAGGCTGCGCACCCGGCTGGAGAGGGAGCTGGAATCTCTCCGCATGCAGCAGGTACCCCCTGCCCCTGGGATCCCTGTAGGATTGCACCCTGCACCACACAGAAGAGAAAGGCACTGGGGTTTTTCATCTTGTGTTGTTAAAAAACTTCTTTTTCACTAGTTAGAGTCATGGATTTGCTGGCCATTGTATTGCTTTTACGTGATTTGATTCTGTTTCAACCAGAGGATTTAGGCAAGGAGCAATAGGGGATCTATCCAGTGACAAGGTGTAGAAATAGCCTCATAGCTACATGCTGGTTTATCTTTAAATAATATGGTTATATTATCTGAAATTATTTTAAAATCGTGTTCACCATTTGGGATTTTATATAAAATTCATTAACAACTGTCCTGAAAAGAGGGCCTTCAAAAACCTTTTGCATTTAAAAAAAGCACACAAGACTAAACCATCAAAGCCAATTCCATAAATGCAGTTGATGGAAATGTATGGGAGTTTCACATAGACTATATTGCAATTACATTATGAGTCTTTTTCAGCGAAAAGAATGAATGAGAAGTAGATTATGCAGGTGTGTTATGAATTGGACGTGGAGTTTTAGTTTTACTTCAGCCTCTGTCAAACACAGGTGAACTGTCAGGTCTCTGATTTTTACTGGACATAGGATGCAGGCCTGTGTTCTAAATCACATTTAGTTTCAGGTTACTTTTATCCCCTAACTTCCATCTCTGCATAGGAATAGAAATTTAAATCTTGGGGTTTTGCATTGGTTTTAGTAGGAGTTACAGTAGTTTGATAAACATTTCTGTTACACCTTTGGAAGATCAGGTACTCTAAACCTCAAGCTGAGCCTGAGTCAACACAAAACATTGCTTTCTTGTCATGGTTGAAAATCCTGAGTTCAGCATAAAATAGCCCAATTTCTATTCCTTTAAACCATTTATTTTGTTTTTCAAGTCAAATGTCTTGCTAATTCCACATGAGACTTCCATATGAAACTGGAATTTTTATTCCTTGAACTGTTATTTGAACAAACCTCCACTCTTCCTTACTTTGAAAGAGAGCACTGCCTGCCTTCCAAATCTTGCTTTAGCACTGGAGTATTTCAATCCCCAGCTATACACTGATCATATAAATTTAATAACCAAATGCTTTAAAAATATTTAGGATGTATTTTTTTGGAAGGGATGATACTAGTCAGTGCCTTGCTGAACACTTGGGAGTCAGTCTGTGTTACTTCAGGCGTTGTGGAAGGGCTGTGCACGTCACACCTGTATAGCACAGTCTAGCTCTGGGATGCATATTTGGGGCTTTGGACATGGAAAAAAGGCCTTGGGAGGAGTATTTTCCATCTCGGGTATTTTCTCCTTAGTCTGCCCAACACAGCATAAAGCCACTGCATTTCCCTCTGGGGGGATTCTTGTGTCAAACCAGTGACAAAAAGCAAACCAGCCAACCCTGAGCCTTACAGCTGCATCCTGAGACTTCTATTTTTGTTTGGTTTGGTTTTTCCCTCTTGGGAATCAGCGTCAGGGCACATCTCAAGCTGCCAACGTCTCCGAGTACAACGCCACGGCGCTCATGGAGCTGCTGCGTGAGAAGGAAGAGAGGATCCTTGCTCTGGAAGCTGACATGACCAAGTGGGAACAGAAGTACCTGGAGGAAAGTGTGATGAGACAGTTTGCTTTGGATGCAGCTGCGACTGTGGCTGCTCAGAGGTAAATGGGACTTTTCACAGTACTGGGATTATTTTCTTTTTCCAGTTGAATGTCATATTTCCCACCCAGGAATGTTGTCATGCCACCCTCCCGCGATCGCTTGCCCTGTGGTCTGAACAACTCCTCAGACCTCTGCAAGCAAGTGGAGCTTGGCTGCTCTTCCTGGGAGCTGTGCAATTGCCAACAATTAGAAACATTTTTCCAGGGGAGGATTCCTCCACATGCAGGAGCCGTTTTCCAGACTAGAATTGTTCTGAGCCATTCCTGGAAGCTGTTGATTCAAAGGAGAAGAGGCTTGGGGGGTTTTTAATTTTAAAAACAGGAATCCATCCTTGCTGAAGTCATGTGAGATGGGGTGAGCTTGGTGATTCACATCATTCACCCTGAATGGCTTCCTTGTTCTCCAGAATGTTTTTGCAAATTACTTTGTGGTATTGTCTGGTTACTAACCAGAAGCATCTAGTAGGAAATTCTGCTCAAAACATTCTGCTCTGTATGGAGAGCACTGCTTGTGGGGGTGGGAAGGGTGTCTGAAATTTGGTAACAAGGTCCCATTCCAAGACAACTGTACAGAAACACTTCTTACGGCTGTAAATAGGCCCGAGTGCCTCAGCTGGTTGGTAAACAAGAGCTGTTACTGGAGTGCAACTCCTTAGCATTAGGCCTTGCTTGCATATAATTGCATTGCTCACTAGTTTATGGTTCTGGACAGCAGATTTTACTGTAGATTGTTTCATGAGCCAGATCCAGATAGGGATGTTATCACAACTGGCTTCCCAGCTTGTAAGATCACACTGGAATTACAGGGGTGAAGTTGCAGATCTGCTGTGTTAGCGTTTAAAGACTTATCTTATCTTGCTCCAGGAGCAAGCTGTTATTTTAGGGTATTGATGCTTCTTGTGCACTGTTTTCCACCTCCCCAGAGATTCCCTAAAGGCTCCTGCTGCTGCTTGTGCTTAGAGGCCATGTTATATTTTCAGTGTGGGCTGATAAGTTGGGGCCTGGTCTATTGTTTATCATGGAGTGGGAGGGGATGTGTTAGGCCTGCTCAGGTTTCATTAAATGAACAAGAATGTTGCCCAGTCAGGAAAGAGCCTCTGCTTTTCCATTTCCATCTAGATTCCACTAATGCCAGTGGCAACCTCATCTACACTGTCCAGATTTCTTTCCCTTTTCTTTAACAGTGGAAACTGGCATCCCTTGGGAAGCTGAGGTTGCAGGAAGGATGCTTTAGAGGCCCGGCAGGAACTGGGTCAGATTGGGTTTCTTTGGTGAATGATCTCCTCATGCCCTTCCACATTCACAAGTAGGATGAAATACTCATTATTTGGTTAGTGGACTGACCAACTATCACAAGGTTAACTTCAGGCACTATATGGAATCAGTCTGAAACTCTTTTCACCCTATTCCAAATTTTTTGGACCTAGCTGCTTAGGATCGCTTAAGAAACTTCCATGCCTCGTTCCCTTTGATATTCACATCCCTGTATGATACTGTTGGAAGGGGAAGGGAAAAAGCTTTTTAACTGAAGTTGAAGAAAAGTGCCTGGTGTTCCTTTCCCCTCCCTGTGTCCTTGGATTTGCCTCGTTGATCAGTTTACAGTAGTGCAGTGACTCTGTTTAGATGAGGGACTGGCCTGAGATGGACAGGAGGTTGTTGTAATGGTCTGCATGTTTTTGCAATCCTTCTTCATTAGGACACAAATGAAGTTGGGAGTTGGATTTTTGGAAGACACTGAGCCAGCTTAAACTCAAAAAAGTGGGATATTCTTGTTTGTTACATTTGAGCAGTATTTTTGTGCTGCTGGGGGGAAAGCAGCAAACTTAGCAGGTCTTCATCTGCTGTCCTTGTTCCAGGGACACGACAGTGATCAGCCACTCGCCCAACCCCAGCTACGACACCTCGCTGGAAGCTCGCATCCAGAAGGAGGAGGAGGAGATCCTGCTGGCCAACAGGAGATGTCTCGACATGGAGGGAAGGTGAAGTGCAGTTTGGTCCTATCTGGCTTCTTTGGGATGGGGATTTGAAATTAACTGCCTGGGTAGACGCCTCAGAACCAGAAATTCTTGTGTCTTCACCAGCAGCAGGGATGTTGAGTGCCAGACGCTCATTTGGCCAAGGAAGTACCCACATAGCAATCCAAAACCTGTCTTGATACTGAAGGCTAATGCAAAAAAGTCTCGTCTTAGATTTTTTGCATCTAGCTTGTTCCTGTTCTCTCTTCAGGGCATCTTCATCAGACCCCAGGCTCCAGCTGCCCCTTAACAGGCTCACAGAGCTGTTTTCTCTGGGGTTAGGCCCAGTGCAGTCTCCCCAAAGTGTGTTAATTCCTTCTGTTGGTTCCATGTTGTGCCCATAACTCTCAGGTTTGTCTCAGAGCTCCTTCCATGGCTGTTTAGAGCAGTTTCCAGTAGCCAGAGGTGGGTGGGTGTGTCAGTGCACTCTCTCACATGATCTGCTCTGTGGGTCAGAGAGCAGCCAGTGCCCAGGACAATGTCCTGGCATCCTCCCTCCACCTCCCCAAATGCCTAAGGGAGTCCTAGTCACAGCCATGGGGACACTGAGGCCTCAGTCCAGGGAGATGGGAGACACTTAAACTGTTCTTTTTCCTTCCCCCAAAGAATTAAGACCCTGCACGCTCAGATCATCGAGAAGGATGCCATGATCAAAGTGCTGCAGCAGCGCTCCCGCAAGGAGCCCGGCAAGACAGAGCAGCTCTCCTCCATGAGACCTGCCAAGTCCCTCATGTCCATCTCCAACGCTGGCTCGGGCTTGCTGTCCCACTCCTCAACGCTGAGCAGCACCCCCATCCTGGAGGAGAAGAGGGAAGACAAGAGCTGGAAGGGCAGCCTGGGTAATTTCCAAATACCAGTGGCAATTCTGATACAGGAGTCACTGCTTGGAGGGGGGTGTGTTGGACAGACAGACTGTTTAATTACAGTAAAGCTGGCTGCAAGATGAGACACATTTGAAATAGCTGCTTATTTTAATCACTTTTGGGAATAGTGACTCCTGATACTCAGGCTCTGCCATTAAATATATAAGCCTCTATTCCCACTTTGGCACCTGACTTTAGGGATGTCTGGGATACAGTTTTCAGGGTTCCCAAGCACTTGCTTTCAGCTGGGTGTTACAGCTGGCTGAAGGTGTAAAGTCTCCTTGAATTGGAGCAGAGATTCTAATCATGATTTCTATCCTGTAGTGTTGTGCCTGCACCAACATGACTCCTGTCTGGAATGGCTCGACAGCTTTGTTCTGAGAAATGGAGTTGTAACAAAGCAAATCCCAGATGATTTTTTTTTCCCCTGGGAGAAGTTAGGCCCAAAACTGAGAGTAAAAACCCCTGAAATGTAAATGAGAACCTGTTGCAGGTGATTTCAGAGTGTGTAGATCAGTGCCCACCTGCAAGCAGCAACATGGGGACACTGCTATTCCTCAGGTACTTCAGCACCCAGGGGTGGAAGGTGCTGTGGAAAGGGAAAGGCAAACCAGTGCGGCCTCTTGAGGGAGGGAGCACTTTCCAGGTCCTGGAGCAAGCAGTGCAGAGTGGTGCAGAGCTGATAGCAGTTAGTTTTCTGTGATGGTGACATTTCCTTCCCTTTTCCCACACAGGTGTTCTGCTGGGAACAGAATATCGCTCCGAATCCATCCCCTCCACCCCTTCTCCTGTCCTTCCCTCCACGCCGTTGCTGTCGGCCCACTCGAAGACAGGCAGCAGAGACTGCAGCACCCAGACAGACCGGGGCAGTGAGCAGGGCAAAGCTGCTCCTTCCCCTGCAGCTCCCACCCCAGCACGACTCCCCAGCACCAACCTGACCTACAGTGCAGAGAAAACAGGTAACAGAGCTCAGCCCCAGTCCTGAGGGGGGCCCTGCCACCCACTCCCCATCCATGGAGCAGCCCTGACATCCCTTTCTCCATCCAGGCAAACTTGGGTTAGTTTTTGTGAGGACAAGTGGATTTCAGGGACAAGTGTGACGGTGTTCTGAGTGGTCTCAAATGCTCTGAAGGAAAACAAAAGCTTGGAGAGTGGTAGCATAAGCGTGGGCACACTGGGTAGGGAGGTGCAGCAGGATCTGAGAATTGAGAACAGGGAGATGCAAATCCCTGGGCAGTCTCTGAGTCAGTGTCTTCTCTGAAGTAAGTTTGTGAGTAGGATGTGGGGTTTAAACACATGAAAATGGGCTCTTCCAACTGGCCATTGCATTGAGTGGGCATCCAAAGCCAGGTGGACTCAGAGAGGGGGAGGGAGAAGCAGGAGAGGGAGCTATCACAATAAAGTTGTCTTGGTACCTTCCCAGTCACAGGACCAACTTCAGCCTTGGAGATCCAGTTGACAGTGAGTGTCACAGGAGCTGAATTTGCTTCCCACAGAGCTCCCAGCTGGCAAGAGCTGCTCATTTTCCAGCCTGCTCTGCCAAGTCAATGCAGATTACACAACCTTGCCTCTTCTCCTTACAGACACATTACAATGCTGTTGTTCTTTATGGCAGAGAGCATTTGGCTGGGCTCTGCCTCCTGCCCATGCTGTGCTGTTTAATGGATATCGAGGGAGAACAGGTCTGGTGGTGAAAATCTACCCTGACTGCATTGGTTTAAATGCAGTCACTCCAGTTTTATGTGGAATTGTGTATCAGTGGGAAGTACCCAAATGGAATTTGATAAAATAGCTTTATGTCTGGCTGCATATGTGGGAATTGAATTTTTTAAAACTAAAAAAATTATTAGCTCTCCTGGGCAATGATACAAGATGACTTAAAATGTTAATGTCATATTTCTAACCTCAATGAAGTTACACCTTTAATTGTCTTGTCTCTTGTTTTTCCTCATCACATAGATGGGCCACTCTTCCACTCCAGCACTCTTGAAAGAAAAGCCCCTGTTCAGACTGTGGGGCAGGACCTCCCAGATGGAGAGATGGTAGAATACCTCATCTGAAAGGCTGTACCAGGATCTAAGCTGGGATAACAGTAGCAAGAAATTTTTAAAAGACATTTTTGTTGGGAAAAAAAATGTAGTACCTGAGTAATAAAAGAACACTCAGCTGTTTGCTCTTGTATATTATGTCTCAAAAGTTTGGACAGGTTAATTTATAATTTGTTCTAAATTATAAAAAACCCGTAACAGTTGTTCTTTGAAAGTTTTCCCCTTTATTTTTTAAATACTGGATCTGATAACATCTGCAGAAAAATACTAGAACTTAGGTGCACTACATCTGATATTTCATTTCAGTGTTTTTAAAGTCTCTTAAGCAGAAGTACCTGCTCTCACAGGTGCTGGTTACATGTCTAGCTTGAATGTAGTAAGGTGAGCTTAATGGCCTTAAAATGGCCTCAGAACCAGGGACATCGTTGTGAGCATCACTTAATGGTTGTAGAATACAGGTGTTCTGGGAAGCTTTTATAAATCTGAGCTGTGATCAAGGGAGATTTCCCTTTCACTTCCTCTTTCTTCTCAGTGTAAGAACTCAGAATAGGTATTTCATGTTCCTAGGCTGAAAAGGTTTCCATTTTCAGTGTGGTAACATTTTTTTTTTTTACTTCCCAAATTTCTTTCTTTATTATTTCTATATTAAAACAAGTGACTCCGGTGATTAATGTCGCATTTCATATTTGTAGTTCTTTTTGCAAGATTTGCCACACTTTTATACTTAAGTACTTTTTCAATAATTTGTACAGTGGATAGTAAATAATATATTGCATTCATGTTTTACATAAATTAATAAGAAGAATTTACAGGCCCAGCCCTGATCTGTTAGATCAGATTTCTGACATTGTAATTCCATTGGCTTTAGTGAAACTACTCCAAATTTACCATAGTTCAAGTGGGAAGCCCTGTTGTTTTTCAGAGTTAGCAGCTTAATCTACTGCATCTGTGGAGATCTTTCTCTGTAGCAGCCTTTTCTGTATTTCAAATGCCCTTCAACTTTGTATGTCCCTCCTTTCTGGAGAGACTGGATTCTTTTTCATATAGCAAAGCCTCAGAGGTAGAGCTTTAAAGAGAAGCTCTATGCAAAGGTTTAGATGGCAGATTCTCTCCTTCCAAAATAGTTCTTTAATTCATCTGAGTGGAGAGAGCAGCTTAAAGTCCCAGAGGCATTACAGAAGACAGTTACGTGTTTAAGTCATGAGGTTCACTTCCAGATTTTTGGGAACTAGCACAGATGCAGCAGTGCTTTGGTTACAGAAACTATAAGGAGAGATTAAGACCAATAGAAGTATTTCTTTGTTACTGTCTTTGCATTTTATTAAAACACTTCAATATTAATTTCTGTTAAAAACTACTTTTTTTTTATTTTTGTACTTGAATGTTAAAATATTTAATTACCCAGTGGTCACACACTGCGAACCTGGCTAGTTTCAGCTTTCTGTGCAGCATTAGAGTAGCAAAATTTTCATTTCAGATCGTTTCACCCCAGAAATAAGGAAATCCAGCAACTAATTGTCACAGAGTTAGTGAATGTCTTTAATTGCTGTTTGACACTACTGCTGCAGTGTCCAATTGAAATGGCCTTACCAGTCCAACAGGGATCACAGGATCACAGGAGGGGAGAGGAGGTGCCTCTCTCTCTGCACAGGTGGTGCCTAAAGGCCAGCCCTGAGTTTTCCTTCTGACAATAATCACTTAAAATCCAAGGAAAACACTTCTCATTGTTTCTAGCAGATTTGCTGCTGGTCAGGGTTCTCCAGGCCATATTCCCAGTCCTGCAGAAGGCAGAGATGGCAAAGAGTGGGGTAGGAGATGCACTGGGTGAGTGCAGCCCGGCCAGGCACAAACCCCTTCCATCAGCCCAGCTCCAGGCACTGCAGAGCTGCACTGCAAGGCTTTGCCTGACTCTGCCACATGGGACAAATCTTCCCAGACAGTTCCAGACCTTCCTTCCCTCTGAACCATTCCCCACTCTTTTCCAGGCACACTGTCCACAGCCACTTCATTCTCATCCCTGAGAATGTCTTGCTTTTATTTCTCTTGGCTTAATTCCATCCCATTTTATGAAGTAATGCCCACCCTGGATGATTTGAAGTGATTTCTCTTCCTCTTCTGCAGTTGTTGAAAATGCAGCTTTTCTCATTAGCTCAAGGTGTCCATCTTTCTGCCATTTCAGCATAAACATTGATATTATATCTTGTGGGTTGGCTCAAAATAAGCAACAAGGGAAATCAAATGCCATTGAGTGTCTTTGTGAGGGGGGGGGAGAAATGTTTGAATGCTTTTCTTTTAGAGTCAGGAAAAGTTATATTCCATCTTTACAAATACTTCTCAGCAGCTGGAAAGAAGTTTTACAACTGTAGGGCTCTAAAAAAACAGTTACAACTCACTTGATTCACATTAATTCTAAAATGTCTGGGAAAATGTGAATCTTCTACAGATAAAACCTCTTTCAGAAAACTGGTTTTCCCTGATCAGTATTGGCTGTTCAGGTGAAAATAATTGGTTTATCCTCCTTGCAGCTCACTGCTTTCGAATGGAGTGCCACTGTAATTTATTTTTACAAATCAAAAAGGACACGATAGCTTTTTGTGAATAAAATACAGCAACTATTTCCTCCAGAAATGGAAGCCAGGCTGTCTCTGACAGTCTGAACCATCAGGATTGCAGGAGTCTTGGCAGTTCCTTGCCCATGGAAATAATTTTGGAAGAAGATGATGCAGTTTTACACTGCTTAGGTCAGGATCTTTGCCCTATTTTGTAATTTTGATTTCTTCCAAAAAAGCAAAAACCCCAAAAATTTGCTGTGGAAGTTGGAGGTCATTTTCCTCTGCTGACAAACAGGAGCCATCAGGAATGTATTCTTCCCCTGGAGCTTCCTCAGAGCCATCCTGATGTGAATGTAAACGAGCTGCTCGCTTTGAGGAAGATGTGTACTATAGTCTTCAGTCTCTGTACAGAGTTTTATTTTGTTTTTAAAACAGAAACTGCTTTAAGGAGACAAACTGCACACCTAGTTCCTTTGCCTTCTGTAGAGCTTATTTCTAGTAGAAAGTGGTTTTTAACAATGATTGCAATGACCTTTGCAAACCAAAATTTTAGACTAAGAGTTTTTCTTAAACTCGGGTATTAGAAGCAGAATTGTAGCTTTTATAAAGAAAGCCACATATTCTTCTTTGTAGAGCAAAACAAGAAAATGAAGTTTAGTTATTTTTCCTCTTTCCTTTCACTGCTTACAGAATGGCCAAACTCCCAAGTCCTTCCCTTGGGCAGTTCCTTTGTGGTTTGATTGCTTGGGGAACTGCCTGAGATCCAGAGATTTTTGTTCCACCTGGCCCAATGCTGATATCAAATTAAACAGCTCCTACCTGGCAGCTCCTGGGCAGTCTGGAGCAGCACTTTTGTGCCTGAGGACTCAAGGGGGTGTGTGAGTTGCTCCTCAGGGTTCTGCAGGGGGACACGGAGGTCACCAGGCGTGGTGGGGCTGAAGTTCTGCCCGTGTGGTCTGTGCTGAAAGCTGAGCATCGCCTTCACTTCGGTTTTTGGGGCTGTCTGAGTTGGGGGGACTTGCAGAGTTTTAGGCCAGACCCATTTCCAAGGACACCTCCTGCTCCAGGAGCCCCCGGCGGGGCCAGCAGCGCGTGGGACGTGTGACACCCGTGGTGACTCCCGGCCGGACCAAGGGCTCTTCCCACCGAGACAAACCCGGGGTGCTCAGGGCAGGAAAACCCTGGGATAACTGGGCTTCCTCTGCCTAGGGCTGGCACAGCTTATCCTGGGATTCACTGTGCTGCCTGTGGGTTTGCTCCGTGCCAGGGGTGGGGGGACAGGGGGCTGTGGGGAGAGGGGGGGGTCTCTTTTCATGTATTTGTATAGGAACTCTTTTGTAAAAGTTAGTGGTTTTATGTCTAGGAAGTAAAAAGACATTGTAAAATGTAATTGTACTGTATTTATGAAGAAAATACATTTCTTTTCAAAAAGATCTTCTTCTAAGTTGGTTTTGGAATCTGGCTTCCACCACCATCATCTTGGAGAGTTTTTGGGGGGCAAATGGTTTCAAGCAGTTTCCCTCTCAACTGGGTTGTGGTCTAACAGGGGCCCAGTCAGCTGCTTCTCTTTATGATCCAAAATACCCAAGGATAAATTAAAATACGAAAATTTAACATTTCACAACCATAGACAGTGTGGCAAGAGAATGATCTTTCCTGTAGAAGTCTATACTGAAGTGAATCACATGGATTTTTTTTTCCCTCTTTATTTAAACCGTTCAAGTTTATTTTTTAATTTGTGACCGGGCTGTTTTGTAATTCAGCTGTTGAAACAGCCCTTAAGTCTTTGAAGGTTTATGGCAGCTTTAATTCTAGAAAGAAAACAAAATAATCAGTGTAAATATGCACTAAGAAGTCTTGTAAATGTGTATCTGTGAATTTTTAAAGAATGCATCCTGTGTTTCAGCTTTTTCCCACTGATGTGCTTGTTTTGCAGTAAGTTTGCTTAGTATGAAAAGCTTATGGAATACAAAACAAAAAGTCTTCACCTTTCCTGGTCCTCACTACTGCTTGGCCTCTGTCTTTAAGTTTTCAACTCCTAACTGGAGATTTTACAGGATAAAGTAATTGTCATTCCAGTCTCTTCCCTTAAGCATCCCGATTTATTTTTCCCTCTGGCCAGCCCTGCAGCTGCCCACAACTCACACCTTTTAACAGTCAGATTAGCAGCACTTTGAGCTGCGGTGACAGCCACCTCCCCTTTGATGCCTGGACCCTTTTCCAGACATCTGAGGCCATCAGCCCATGAGCAGCCTTCAGCCCTGTGAGTATTTTCCACATCACAGCCTTCACTAGACCCATGTGCTTTTTGTTCCTGTATTCTTGGTGCATTTTGCTGCCTCCTAATTTATCTCTCCCCTCTCATGGTGCTGTCGGAGGGAAGGAGCAGGGATTACTGGCAAGCTGCTTGAAAGTAGCCAGCCTTGATGCAATTTCACTGTTGACTTTTGAGTTTGATCTTAACATAGCTGTCGCCTCCCCTGCTGTAATAAATACCAGCCTGACAAATCCAGGGGCCAGTGGTCAGCTCAGCACATCCATCCCCTCCACTCTCAGGCCTTTTGATGTTGTTTCTATAAATCTCTCTGGCGTGCCAGAGCAGAAACAAGAAGACAAAAAAGAAAAAAAGCTGGCCAGACAAAGCCCCACAGCTCCAGAAGCTGCTTTATTTAATAACACAAGTGTGGCCCATCTGCACGGGGGTGTGAGAAGAGTAGCTGGGCATTTCACAACCCCCTGTGGGCAGCAAAGATCCAACCCCTGCTCTGTGGGGAGCAGCCAGGAGCCACACAGGGAGGATTTGGGATTCCCTCACCTCTCCTGCTGACCAGCCCACCTGGACACAACCATCTCCCAGAGGCCGTCCCTGCTCTGCTGCTGCATCTGCTGAACACCTGCATGGGAAAGGCGCCTCCTTCAATCCCATTATCTGCTACTTGGCCTGCCAAGAATTGGGGCTTAAAAGGGAATAAAAATGAAAAGGCTGCTGGTTAAGGTTTGGTTGATTGGGTTTCCTCCCCCCCTGCCCCTCAGTTGGCTCCAGCCTTGAGGTGAAAAAGCTCCTTTGCTCCAAATCCTCACTAAGTGCAACGTAGGTAGGGGTTGATTTCATGCCAGCCCCATGGGTGGGAAGAGGGAGTTAGAAGCTAAAACAGTGCACAGTGAGTACAGCACAGTCCCAAGGGCTGCATTATTCTATTTATTGTGAAGTCTTGCCTGTTACTGCTGTTAAACACCTCTGGAGAAAAGCAAAATTCCATAATGCCACAGGACCTTCCCCAGCGACAGCTCTGTGCCTCCCCGTCCTGCTCCCCAAGGCAAAATTGGAGCATTTTATATATTTTCTATAAAATTGCATTCTGAAAGAATAATATAAAATGGCAGCAAAATACTGGCCTTGTAAAGGTGCTTTTACAGTGCTATTTATATATAGTGACGTGGGAATGAGATAATCTTCACTTTATATTGTGGAGGTAAACAGGAGAGGAAAAATTTTGTTGATGCCTTGCCAGAAGGAGCACTAATCTTTTAAATATAAGGCTTTTATATATATATATACACACACACACACACACATAAATACATGCAATTTATAAAAACTGGTAATTTTGAGAGCCTCATTGTACCCGATGAAATTTTCTTTTCCTCCCTAGTAATTTTTTTAAAACATAACTGGGCAGGTTTAGAACTTCATGATGTCTCTACTCTTCTGTTTTCTGTTGCTGCATTTCAGAACTAAAAAATAAGAAACAACCCCTCCTGTCTGCAGCATTTCAGTTCTTTATTTCAGTATTTTGAGGGTATTTTGGTTGCTTTTCCTTTGCTGGTCACCCCAGAGCACCATGGCTTGGGCAGGATGAGGCCTGGGTCATGTTCATTCACAGCCACAGTATTTCTGTCTCCACGTGCCCCTTTGGCAGGGGGCAAATCCCTGTCCTGTCCTCCTGTGGGAACCACCAGCATTTCCCTCAGCCTTCCAGTACCTAAAAGAGACCAAAAGAGCTGGAGATGGACTTTGGACAAGGGTATGTAGTGATAGAACAAGGGGATATGGCTTCAAAGTGACAGAGACCAGGTTTAGATGGGATATTAGGAAGGAATTGTTCCCTGTGAGGGTGGGCAGGCCCTGGCACAGGGTGCCCAGAGAAGCTGGGGCTGCCCCTGGATCCCTGGGAGTGTCCAAAGCCAGGTTGGACGGGGCTTGGAGCAGCCTGGGACAGTGGAAGGTGTCCCTGCCCATGGCAGGAGGTTGGAACAAGATCTCAGCCTGTTCAGAGCCAAAACATCTGCACTTGAGCCCATCTCCAGCAGCAAAGACCTTTCCTTGCCCACCTGGGGACACATGCCAAAGGCAAGAGGCCTGAGATGTCACTGGCATGGTTGGAAAGTTGGAAAGAGGGGCAGACTCCTTGAGAGCCTCAGTCTCGTTGGTCTGGTGTGCTTATCCCAACATTTTAACCCTCTGCAGCCACGTTATCTGGGATGTGGACTTAGAAGAAATAAGATTTGCCAAGGGAGAAGGGCTGGAAGACTTAATGAGCTGCCTGCTGGCACTCAGCAATTAGTGCTGGATGGTGCAGCCCAATTAGGGTACTATTAACTTTAGTTCTCTGGAAATTCAGCAATTAATATTACTAATAATTCTCCTGACCTCAAAGTAATTGCAGAACATTAAAGGGGAAAACTGTTTCTAATTAAGCAATTCCCAATCCTTCTGTTTTCCCTTCTTTCTAAGCCTCTGGTGCCCTCTCAGCCATCCCGGGGTGAGGCTTGCCAGGCTCAGAGATGGGATGTGTAGTGGGGCAGAAATTGCTGTCCCTGCCACTAAGAAGTGACATTCCTGAAACTCTTCAGCACTTAAAACCCCAAAGTCTGGGCAAACCATAATCCTGCACTCTCTAAACAACTTCTGATGGGAAATCTTTTTTCACTGCCAGATTAAGCCCTTGGAAGGAGACCCAGAAACCTCCACTGGTCCTGGAATCATAAAATCACTGAATGGTCTGGGTTAGAAGGGACCTTGTTCCAAACCCCCCTGCCATGGGCAGGGACACCTTCCACTATGCCAGGGTGCTGCAAGTCCTGCCCAACCTGGCCCTGGACACTTGCAGGGATCCAGGGGCAGCCACAGCTTCTCTGGGCACCCTGTGCCAGGGCCTCCTCCCTCACAGGGGAAGAATTTCATCCTAAAATCAATATAAATTAAAGTTACTGCATTAGTGGTTACTGTGAACAACTCATGAGTAGAAAATGGAGGTTAAAGCAGAGTAAATGAACAAAAGGAGTGGAGATGCCCAGCTGGCACAGCCCCGTGCTACAAATCAAGCTCAGTTTGACCCGGAGAGTGAAAGAGTTCTGCCTGTACAGACACAGTGGGCAGTGTCTGTCTGCTCTACCCCTCTTACGGCCCAAACCAAGGCTGCTGAGTGACACCCCACATCACAAAAATCCAAATGTAACCTTTCCCACAGCCTGCTGTGATAATGAAACCTAGATTTCTGTTTCATTTCAAGCGCCAGGAGCAGTGAGGATAAGCAGCCACACCAGCTCCACTCACGGGTGGTGGTTTGGTGGTTTAACCCTCAAATGCTGCTGCTGAGTCTTCAAAAACAGATACCCCATGGCTGGATGGGAAAATAAAGCACTTTTTGGGGTGGCTGAGCAAATCAGGCTTGAATCAACCATGCACCACACGTGTAGGAAAAAGTTTCAATGCTACCACGTGTATTTATTTGTGATAATTATAAACCAGGGCCTTGGGGTGCTGGGGTCACGAGGCACCACTGCCACAGTGATGCTTCCCTGTACCCCTCACTGCAACCACACAAAGTGCTGCTCGTGGCCCTCCTTGGCAGGGCAGGTGTGTCAGTGGGCACCACGCCACCTTCAGGCACTGACCAGCGAGAAAAGCACATTTTCCAGTACCCAGCCCTTCAGGGAGACCCGGCTGAGCCAGGACAGGTCACCCTGAGACCCCTCAGCCACGGTGCTGTGGCAGCTGCGCCAGAGGCATCGCTGGAGCCTGTGCCAAATGCACCTTTCTCGCTTCCTTGTTTTTGACATGAAGGAAGGGAAGAATGGGATTTTGGAAAGCAGCATTTTTTCCAAGGAAGTCCAAGCAAAATACAAAAGTTGGACAGCAGCATTTGGGCTTTTGGGGGGCATCTCCACCCACAGCTCAGCGCAGCTTCTCTGTACCTACAGCACGGAACATAAAGGAATTGACTGCTGGCTCTCCCAGACACCCGTGCTTTTAAAAAACGAGCATTTCACGCTTCACGGACCAGCTGAATGAGAGGCAAGTCCCATTCCTCACCTAAACAGCACCATCAGTGTCCGCGCTGCTGCGGGCGGGGTCCCGGCGCCGGGGATGGACAGTGCCCTCAGCAGCGCCGATAAACAGATCGATAAGGAAATGCAGCCCCGGGGCTGCAGGTGCCACAAGGCAGCTGCGGCTCCAAAGACTCGCCAAGACCCTTATTAAATTCATTTGTGCTTCTGAAAGCAATCGGTTCCTCGTTGGGTTACACGGAGCTGCAAAGCGCCGGTCTGAAGGAGGCAGGAAAGGCAGCGCTGCCCCGGGAGAGAGGGCGGGGGCTCTGCAGGGACAGCAAGAAGCAGGGAAGCCTCAAATGTAATTATCTTTAAAAAAAAAAAAAAAAAAAAAATCAAATCAAACCCACCCCGCAGCCGTCTCTTGCTGAGCACATCAAAACCTGAGAACGGAGGCAGCTCAGACTGCGAGAGGACAGAGGCAAAATAAACAGTTATTTTGCAGTTTTGTCACAAAAAACCCCCAACTCTTTACAAGCAATGCAATACTGAAATGATGTGGGTCTGGGGGCAGCATCTTTGTGAGCTAACCCTTTTTGGAGCATCTTTTCACTTCACCATCTCACCAAGCAGAGCCCACACCCATCCCTGGGCAGAGATGTCAAAATTCAGCGGCTGCCCTTGGCTTGGGAACAGGCACAGACCATCCCTGGGGGTGCCACAGGCTGTGCCCACCTCACCTGGCTCATGCCAGCTTGTCTTTTCCCCACGCAGCCTCTTGGGCCCATCGTCCTGGAGTAACGGGACAAGGAGGAATGGGTACAAATTAAAAGAGGAGAAATTTAGGTTAGATAATAGGAAGAAATTCTTCCCCTGTGAGGGTGGGGAGGCAGGCCCTGGCACAGGGTGCCCAGAGAAGCTGTGGCTGCCCCAGGATCCCTGTAAGTGTCCAAGGCCAGGTTGGATGGGGCTTGGAGCACCCTGGGATAGTGGAAGGTGTCCCCGCCCAGGACGGGGGGGGGGTTTGGGACTAGATGACCTTTAAGGCCCCCTTCCAACCTTTAACATTCCACGATTCTATCCCAGGGGCTGCCACAAACCCGGCCACAATCAGCTTTTCTCTCCTGGTCTGACCCGACGCAGCCATCCCGTGCTGGGGCGGGGGGGTGTCCTGGGACATCCTGTCCTGGAGGAGCCCCCCGTGTTGTGCCCCCCAGGAGCACCACCTGTGCCACTGCTGACGGCTCGGGCTGTGTTTGTAGGGTCGAGGGCAGCAGTGCTTCCCCAAACACCTCTAGATGGCAATCGCTCGCAGCGCTGCCGAGCCTCTTCCCGGAGCTCGCTGGGAAACCGGGCCAGCGCAGCCACCCGCTCGGCTACCAGCCACCCTGGCTGCTGCATCCCGGAGAATTCACGCTCTGAGCCCGGTGTTATTCGTCAGCATCCCGTATGTCCTGCTCCCTGCTGGTTCGCTCCCCGATGCCGCATCCCTTCTCCCGATCCCCCCGCTCCCGACACGGGGCTTGGGGAGCGATGAGCAGGACGAGCCACCAGCCCTGGCATCAGCTCCTGTGTCTCGCAGAGGACCAATGTACCTGGAGAAAAAGAATCAAACCACCCGGTTTATTCCCAGCTGCCTGCAAAAGGCTTTTCCCGTTGTATCTAAACTTGAAAGTGTCTTTCTAAGTGCAGAGTGACTGACCAGGCAATGAAGGCTTTGCAGGCTGTGGGTGCCAAAGGGGGCTGAGCCAGGGCACCCCAGATTCGGCCAAGCCCACTCGCTGGGTGCTCCCTGTGGGGCTGTGAGGGACAGGGACCAGCTGGGTCCTGCTGTGGAAGCTGAGACTGGAGCAGCTTCAAGCCGGGAAACTGAAAATATCGTGTTCCCGGCGATGGGTGCAGTAAATGGCATTTATTGTGTTAAAGGGAGAGTGCTCCCAGCCCCCAGGGCTACTCACTGCAGCTGCCGGGCAGGTAATAGGGGAGATACTGCTGTTTTCTCTGGTAAAACACAATCACAGCCGACTGCAGCCTCAGTGATGGGAGATGGGGAAAAACAAGAGTCACTTTCCAGCTATGTTTCTTCATGCTCACTCTTAGGCACTGCCGCTCCCAAATTTCCATCTCCACGTCCTGCTGGTTCCTGGGCTGCTGGCAGAGCTGGCAGCCAGGCAGGGGCATCAAGGCCCTCGATTTGCTCTGTCTGCTGCCTCCTGCCTCCAGCTAAGGACCAGGCTTGGCTCATCCCGCAGTCCCAACTCAAACCACAGCCCTATCCTATCCCACTGCCCACCCTCCTCCTTCTGTTTCAACAACCCTTCCACAAATACATGTTCAGGCTTTTTGAAGAAGGTGCCTGGGCTCTTTCTGCCTGCCAGGTGCAGCCCTTCTTTTCACCCCCATGAGAGCCATTCATCACCCAGCAAGGCTGGACACATCCATCAGTTACTCCCCCCTCCAAAAAGGGGGCTGCTCATTCCCCCTGCCTCAGGAACAGGATGACCTGCTGGCATGCTGGACACCAAACAGCTTTCCCAGCAGCTTTGCAGGGCTGCTTTTCCCTGGTGAGCCATTTGCCCAGGGCTGGAGTTGACTCAGCACCAGGGATTAGGAGCTGCAGAAGGGAGCAAGCAGAAAATAATGAATCATTATAGAAAATGATAAATCCTTGCAATAATAAATAATGCAGTGAGAGGTAATTAATTATCTCCATTTACGCTGGGCTGCCTGGTTATTGATTTAGATGTGTTTCCAGCCTAGGCAGCTCTGACTCCTTCAGGATTTCATCTGTGTTGTTCCACCTTCCCTCTGTCAAAGCCACCGTGCTGCAGGTCTGTGCAGGACTCGCATCTCCTGGACCAGGCACTGGTTCTGAACTTCCCTGGCACGGGCTGTCCTGTGCCTGTGCTGGCCACTCAGGTGTCTTTCAGCACAGATGTGGATTCATGTTTTGGGATCAGGCTGTAGGGACAAGAAAATAACCCCTGAGTTTACCCTGGGAATACCAGGCGTACGTGGTTGCATCCCATCCCTTGCTGGAGCAGTGATGTCAGAGGCACCAGATGGCTCCCTTTCTGCCCGATTTAATGGTGCCTAATGAGGTCACTTCCATAAAAGAGTTAATTATTTCCTGGGAGCCATTTGCTAATGTAATTAAGTCTCTTTCATGCCTGGTTTTAGCGACTGGCTGAGAGCAGGGCTGGTGTGAAAGGCAAAGCAAGGGGTGACCACTCCAGCAGTCCCCACTTCCATGTGCTGGTGTACCCAAACCAGGAACTTTTCAGTTTCTCTTTCCCAGAAATGAGCCAGCAGCTCCTGCACCCTGGGCTGATTTTTCATCCTACTTCCCCCCAGAAGCACTAGAAAGGCCATTCCAGGGGTGCACCATGTGTAATGTCATTTGTAAGTGCAAAAGATGGATCTGGTATCTTGGAGGTGATGGAGCCTGGAGGAGTTTCTTCACTTCTTCTTTCTTAGAAACCCTACTCAGTACAGATGGCACTCTGAGCGTTTTTATTGAGGTAAATAGGAAAGGGCTGTGCCCCCAGAGGCCACCCTGCTTCTTTTCCCAACCTGTGGGTGAAACACAACCACGAGCATCTGCCAGGGCAGTGCAGCCACAGGAACCACAGCTCCAGCCCTTCCCGCACCAGCGCAGCTTTAATTAAAAAATAAACGGTCAGACACCATAAAAAATTAAAACTTCAATGCCTTTAACATCCATCTGCAAGTCTCCTGGCAAGGCTGAGGAAACAGAGCTGCTGCCACTCCCCACTGGGCCTCTGAAGGCTCCATGTCCCCACACAGGACCCTGGGTCCTGCTGCTGGTACCTGATGTTGTCCCCTCATGGGCTGGCATCTGGGGAGCATGCCCTGCTCCCAGTGTGACTGGCAGCAAGGAGCAGGGGTGCCCACAAGCTCCCAGGAATGCTTTAAGTGCTTTCATTTAATTTTATTAGGATTTTTCTGCTCCCTCATGGGTGTTGCAAGTGTCAGCCAGGTGAGGAGGAGTTTTGTGACCACATAGCAAGGCCGGTGCCATGGGAGATGCCACCGTGCTGCAGAGCACATGGGACAGGAGGTAACGGGTGCCAGGCCTGGCCCTGCTCTCTTTCACGGGTCACAGCGATGGGGACAGCCAGCAATCCCACAGGGGAAATTTTCCTCCCCCTTATCTCGCTCCTAGTGCCCTGGTCACCACACCAGGAGCTGGGGCAGCTGATCCCTGCTCTGCGAGGGGAAAGGTTCAGAACATGACGGTGCTGCTTCCCTGCCAGGCCACCACTGAACTATTTAATCTCTTCTGTAAAGCCTGCCCAGTGCCTGGGGTGGAGGGAAACTCCCAAAGCTCTGCTTGGAACCTCCTTTTCTCTCTCCTTTTCCAGAGTTTTTTGCTCCTTTTGCTGTTGCTGCCCTGGAGAAGGAAGTACCATCCCTCTGTCCAGCATCAGCTGGCCATGATGAACCCTGCCCCCCTCCCAGCCATGCTGCTGCTCCTGGGTGATTATTCCTGTTAATTACTTCCTTCAGAGCAGAAGCCAGATGCAAAGCTGTCAGCTCAGAGTGCTGCTTGGCTTTTGCCCTCACATCTGCAGCCGCTGGCCTTGGAGAATCCTCTTGGAGGCTCTCGGTGCTGCTGGCAGGAGGACAAACAGCAGTGCTGCAAAGGCACCGTGCCACCAGCACTCCCAGCTGTGGCTGTGTTCCAAAATCTTTCCCTTCCCAGTGGTTTTCTGGATGTTTGGGCACTGGGATGTGTTGGTCAGAGCAGAGGATGCAGGAGCAGAGGCTGTGGCTGGGTACCAAACCCCATCCAGAGTGGGGTGCTCTGCCCAAGCTGGGCTCAGCCACCAATCCACACCTGCTGGCTCTGGATTCTGCACCTGGGTGAGGAGTGTGTCCTGCAGGGTGGTTCTGGGCAGTGAGAGGAGCAGTTCCACTGGGGTCTGAGCAATCTCAGCATAGCTGTGAATATAGGACCACTAAACCACAGACCTGATGGGATTTCCTCTCCCTCTGGATCAATTCACTGAGTGTTCATCAATGGCGTTGATCACCAGGAGTGACAGGCTGTCCTGGGTACATCAGCTGTTTCTGCTGCCCCTTCCTTCATCCCAGGCTTGCTGATTGCTTTGCCCCAGTTCCCACATGGGAAAAGCCCAGCTGGGGATGATGGACAGGAAGATGCTGCTCAGCAGGAGCACCACTGAGTCATTTACTCCCTTCTCACCCCGGGAGTTCACAGCCCACAGGCTGCACCATGGGTCTATCCCAGCAGAATGCAGACTAATGTGCTTCCTGGGAGGGCTGTGAATGAAAACAGGGTTTCACACCACAGGTTGCACCTTGCCCCGTGCTGTGCTCAGCTGTAAAGCAGCAGAACCCAGCCCAGGTCTGCTCTTGGGGCATTGGATGCTCCTTCAAAGGGTTGATGCTTTGCAGTATCGCCGCTGTCTCGTATGCCTCCTCTGAAAAGTGGCTGAAGGAAGGAAACCCGGGGCAGGCATTTGCTGGCAGAGGGTGTTTGGAGGCCCTTCTCTGTCCATTTTTCATTACAGTGCTTTATAACACAATTTCTGGAAGCAGCAGTGAGGAGCATCTGCTGGCAAGTACCTCCCATGGCCACCAGAACTGTCGTGAAGCACTCGAGCCCAGGGCAGCAGCTGAGCAGAGGCACTGCACAGAGCTGGGTGACTTTCAGTGCCTCATCCTTCCTCCCTGAGAGGGAGAAGGGAAGGGGGAGAAGGGAGTGGCTGTGCCTGCAACTCCCACTGCATCACAGAGCAGCAAAACCTGCCACCAGCCAGGGCCCCTGAGAGCCTGCTGCTGGTTTCCCCATCTTTACAGTGCTGGAAAGAATTTAAAATACACATTTCACTGCTGTTTTGCACATCCTTTTGCACTCCTTAATGCTCATCTCTCCCTGCTGAATGAGCTTCAGGAATTTCAGGAGGCCTGGAGGGAGAAGAATCACCCTGACTCATGGCAGTGACCTTTAGGAGAAGCACAAGTGCCCCAGGTGAGAGATGTGTGTGTGAGGACTTGGTGCCAAAGGCACAAAATGAGCCACGATGGATAAATCTGAGGAGCAAGTGCTGTTCCAAGAGGTGATGATGCTCACAGTCATCATCACCAGTCCAACGTCACACCCTGGGGCTGGTTAAGCCAAGGCAGACCCACAGCCAGATGGACACGACTGTTTATCTGCACTGCCACCACAACACCTGCGTGTTTACAGCACTGTCAAAGAGCAATAATCCTTTAATAATCTGTAAAACAGCCAATTTTTCTTGCAGGGTGAATGACTGTCAAAGGGTTCTTGCAAATGACTCTGGAAACAGGCTGGGTCATAAAAAAAAATGAAGCAGAGCCTGTCTGTTCCTCAGCCACCTGCCCCAAGGTATTTTTTGCTTTCTCATACCTGATTTTGCTCCAGGGATGAAATGCTCAGCCCTGGTCCGGCAGCAGAATCCAGGGCTCAGCTCTGACTGTGTGCACCCTGCCCTGGGGTGACTCCAGCAGCAGCATCCCATGGCTGGAGGGGCTGGGGAGGCTCCTGCACAGCCAGGGCATGAGGGACCTGCTGCCTGTGTGGGACCATGACCTCCCCTGGATCACCCAGCACAGAGCCAGCTGCCTCAGCACACACCCTTTTGTCCCAATTTTCTCCTTTCTCCCTGCAGGATCCCATCTGGGACTGGCAGAACCCCTGTGCCAGAGGAGCTTGGGTGGATCAGAAAGCAGCTGGAGCTGCTGGAAGGCAGACACAGGCACACCTGAGCCACTCCCAAACCTCCACCCCTTCCCAAACTGAGCTGAACCCCACCACCCCTTGGACTGAGGGTGTTTACCTGAGTGCATTTTGGGGGGAGGCTCAAGCTGTGTCCTCACAGCTGCATCACTGCTGGGTGCTCTGGTGGTTTTAAAACGTGCCTTCTGCTGCTGTGGTTTGTTTCCTGGTCCACCTTTATTTTGCACCCAGATTTTGCCTTGGATAGACATGGATTGTGACAGTGGTGAACCCCCTCAGCTGTTTTGGTGCCCAAGCCAATGTCTTCATGCTCCTGCTTGGCTGACTTGTCCATGCCATGGGCTGGCAGCAGTGTCTGGTCCTTTGCTTTGGGCTAAAAGTGGCTAAAACAGCTCCTCCCTGCCCAGGTGGGGCATAGAGGAGAGACCAGCCAGGAGAGAGCTGGGGATGAACACAGGGCTGTAAATCCCACCAGCGCAGGAGAAGAGCAGCAGTTTGGAAATTGAATTGAAGTCAAAGTTGAATTGAAGTCAAAAATTGAAGTGGAAGTGCAAGTCCCTGCTCCTTCCCCACATTTTCCATGTACAAATCCACCAGCAGCTCTTCCCTTGCCCCGTGCCCAGCCCTGCAGGCCATTCTGCTCCCAGGGGGATGCTCCCTCTGCAGTGGTGCTCCCAAGCAAATTGCCATGGAAACAGAGCCAAGGCACACAAAATCTGCCTCTGAGCCTGGACCAAGGGGGTCCTGCCAGGAGAGGGGCTTCATTCATCCCTGCTGCCTTCATCCTCAGTCCCTGGGGCTTACACCCCCAGAAACAGCAGGGACAGGGCAAGGGAATCTCATGCCAGCGCTCCTTGGGCATGTTGCAACTTTCCCTGGGATGCTGAGGGTTAATAGTTCCCTATTTCTGTGACCTGGCAGGAGCTTGCAGTGATTTTTAATAAAAATGTACATGTTGAACTGATGCTGGTGGGGACCAGCTGCAGGCCAGAGCTGAGGGGAAAAAACTCATTAAACTGCAGGGTCCCGACTGCTTGTGCATCCTCAGAAAAAAATTAGTCCCTGCTAATTTGCCCAGACTTTTGCATAGGCATGGGGGACAAAGTCTCTTAAATTTGTCTTTAATAAATCTCAACCCTAAAATAAAACCCAAAACCTCAGCAGGGTCAGACCCACCCCACAGGGCAGCCCCTGCCCCAAAGAGGTGCTGCAGTGGGAGCAGAGGAAAGGCAGAGCAGGACCAGCCAGGTCTCTCTTTTCCTCCACTGCAAAGTACCCAGAAGAGGAGGCTTTCCCAAACACCAGTTCCTGTTCCTTCAGGAATTCCTCTCCCTGGGTTTCCAGCCTCCAGCCACTTTTGGGCTCTGTCATTCAGCTGGGTCCCATCACTGAGCAGAGCTAACTTTGCCTTCTACTCACTTAGGTATAAATAATCTTTTACTATATTAATTACTTTGCACAGAAGGATAAGACGTAAATTGTAACCCAATGGTTGTAATTGCATGTTCTTAGCACGTGTGCTTCGTTACTAATTATCCCCCTTCTCCCAGGCAGATTAAAAAGCAGAATCATTGGATCGTGGCTGCCAGGGAATAAGGCTGCTGAGGGAGGAGAAGGAGCCCCTTCTTGCCACCAAAGGGGTGTGAAATACTGCCACAAATACAAATATAGCCCCTTTTCTCCCCAAATTAAATCAGTTGGAGGTGGTGGCTGCAGCTTTCCTGTGGGACAGTGATGCCCATGGCAGCCCTGAGACCTCCCTCCCATTCCGTGCCTCCCATCCTGCCTCCTTCCACTCACTGTAGCTTCTCTTGGATTTATACCAAAAAGAAAACTGTACTGAAAGCTTTTTTACTTATTCCTACTAGGCCTGTGGCTTTCCAGCAGGTGTCCTTTGGGGCAGTGTGAGTGGTCATTGGCCCTGCAGAGCCTGCAATAAAGAAAGAGGCAAAAAATGTCATTGTTGTGGCTATGAGTGATCCACAGCATGACCTGCCACCTATACTTGGGTCACTCCAGGAACTGGATAATCAAATGCTGCTCTTCACATCCTCAGCCTGGGTAACAGCACTGGACATCACCTCAGATTTCTTGGTCACCATCACCCCCATGGCACCAGAGATTTGGGGTACCCCAGAGATGGTCTCAGGTTGTGTATTCAATTCCAGACTTAACACTCCAGAGTTTCCAAGGCCAGACTGTTTTTTCTGCTTATGGAAAGCGTCTGACATGCCATGAGAGGACACATTTGTACCTGCAGTGGGCAGCCTCTCCTGGCTGAGGGACCTGGAGTAAAGCTGGAGAGCTCTGTGAAGCCACACTGGGTTTAATCTGCTACAAAATAAATCAGCATCTCATCCTCAGGACAGTTGCTCATAGCCTCCCTCAGCAATCCTGCATACAATCTCCTCTTGCTCCCAAACTCTCTGCTAGGAGAGCTCAGATCTGCACAGCCCAAAGCCTTCCACCCCACCCCAGCTTGCAGCAGAGCCCTTAGGCTCCAGCCTCTTCTTTCTAGGCTGGCTGCCTTGCAGCCCAAGTAACACCTGGGAGGTTTTTTTTGACAAATTTCCAACCTCGAGGCTCTGGAAGTCCCAAGCTCTGGTTTGGTGATGATGTTCAGAGGGCAGCAGCACTTGGCCATGCTCTCAGCAGGGAGTGAGGACCACACTGAGCCCTGGGTTTAGGGTGCCCAGTGGGGTCCCCCTAAGGATTAGGCTGAGACCAGAGGTTTTCAGGGTTCCCCCAGGGTTCCATGAGCGTTGTGGGGATGGAAGGGAGGGAGCAGCCTGTGGAGTCAGGGTGATGTTCCTCCCGAAGCTGCGCTCGCCGCAGTGTGCGCCTGAGCCTCTCTCCGGGGGCTCTCCAACACCCAGCCCAGATCCTGCTGTAAAAATAGTTGCAAGTGTTAATTGCAGGCACTGATGGTTCAGCAAGCTCCTGCTGAAACCTCAGCTGAACCTGGGAAGGAGCAGATAAAGCACGATCCTTTTCACAGCTTGTGGAAAAGCTCGGATTCATTGGAATAGGCGGGAGAGCAGGGAGCGTGTCGGTTCTGTTCTTTCTGTGTCAGGAATACAGAGTATTTGCAAGGTTATCTGTCTCTGAATGGCAAATTTCCTCTCCTCTCATAACTCCTTTATTGCTATCAGCTTTCCTTGACAGAGTTTATTTTTAAGGATGTATTCCATCATTTATCAAACTTATCACAGAGATACTTGGACTTTCTGTGCGAGGTGTGAGAGGCTTTGCCAGCCTCGCTGAGGAACCGCCCTTGTCAGGGGGGGTGCTCACCCATCCCTCCTCGCTGCAGCCCCTGCTCTTACTACAGCCCAGAGAAATCAGCATTTGTTATTAGTCAATCCAAGAAAACATTCCAGCAGCTCACAGGATCACCCCTCTGTGTTAACAGCACATCCCTGCTTTGCCTGAGCCTGGTGTAGGAAGCTGCAGGATTTTTTCCCCCTCTTTTATCTGAATTTCTGCAGGAAGGAGGAGCAGGGGAGCAGCCCCAGCCTCAGCTCTTTGCCCTGCATGAGAGAAATATTGCTGCAAGTGGGCTCCAAAATTATTATATTTTACATTTCAGATTTTAAGGTGTGAGTAGAACACACACATAAAGATTTTTTTTGTCGTTGTGCTGCAGTGTTTTCACAGGCAAAATGCTGCAGGTGAAGCTGGGGAGATGAAATGGGTTCCTGCATCCTGGGGGCAGCTTCCCAGGGGAAAACACTGGTTCAGCAGTTGGGACGAAGGTGTGCAGAGCCAGGAACAGGGATGTTCATCCTCCTCCTTCAGCCACAAAGGGAACAAAACTCCCCCAGCCATCGGGGTGGGCACGAATGCCACAGGTGATAACCCGGGGTGCTCAGTGATGCCTTCAGACAGGACTTGGGAGGGGTCTCTGTCTGAGTTTCACCAAGCATCTAATTGCTGTTTCAAATAATTATGCCTTGAATTAAAATAGTTCCTGAGCAGCCTGGAAAGCTTCCTCTTCAGTGCCTCAGCATCTCAGCAGGGAGAAGCTGTGCAGGCTGGAGCCAAGACAGGGCCAGGAGATGAATATCCCATGGGCAGGGGGCTGCCTGGCTCCCAGCTCTGTGGGATTTTGGTGCCATTGCTGTCACAAATATAAACGAGCTGTGGCCAGTTTGGGAAATTTCTGAGTTTTCTGGGGATTTCTGATATTTTTATCATATTTTGGTTCTGGCAACCCCATCCACCTCTCCCTCCTGTGCTGCTGCCAGAGGCCGTATCCAGCATCCCATCCCTTTTGCGTTGTAAAAGAAAAAGCATCAGCAAATGCCTAATTTGCTGTTTTGCATATGCATCAAAAAATGGCATCATTTGTCATGGTTGACGAAATTCTCTTTCCACTTTTTTTTTTTTTAATTTGCTGGTATTTGAGGAGAAAACCAGGTAAACAGCGAGAGGTGTCCTGTACCAATGACAAACAGCTCCCAGGCAGCAACGCTGCTGTGCTGCCTTGGCTCTGTAATAATAACAATAATAAAAAAGAAAGACATTATTATACCTGGATTCATTACAAGTTCAGTAAAAGCCTTCAGGAGGAGAGGAAGCTTTGTCATTTAACTTGCAGAATTGCCTAAGAAGGGAAGTTAATCAACCCGTGAGTGATTTACACTCACTGAAAGTATCTTGTCAAAACGAGCCCAAATTTTATGTGTCTCTCTCCTCTCGAGAGGAACAGGATATACGTTTTCCACAGGCTGGTAATTTAATAAAGCAACTTTTCCCTTGGAAATGGCAGACAAGGTGATTTTTGCTGGCCTCCAGGCTGGCTTTGGTGATGTCCCACCCCCATGGACACCGAGGAGCTGCGGGGGCCGGCCCTTGTGCCTCTCTGCCCTTGGGCTGAGAGCTCCCTGCCCGAGATGACTCAGGGGCTCTGTGCGCTCCAGTTTGGAATATTTCAGCTCCATTCCTCATCTCCACCCCTGCTGTGCCTCTGGCCATGTCCTTGCCTCCCCTCTGCATGTGGCTCTGGCTCTCCTGGTTGTGCCAAACCACCCGGCTCTGGTGATTGCTTCCCATCCCTGGCTGCCAGTGCTTGGTCCTGTGCCAGTGCCAGGGTGGGGAACACGTCCTGGGACTGGGGAGATCAGCCCCAGCACGGATCCCTACCCACAGCAAGCCTTCCCTCCACTCCTGCTTGCTTTGGGGTGCTGAAGGCCAGCAAATAATTATTCCCTGCTGCTCCAGCCTAATGTGTGTCCTCGTTTCCTATAATTACGTGGCCATTCTGATTTATTTATTTTAAAATCACGGCGGCAGCAGCAGCAAGCAAGGGGGCATGGCCAGAATGGCTGCCCAGGCTGCTGTAGGAAGGTCTGGGCATTTAATAGCCCCTTTCATAATGAGGATCTGATAAATAAGAGCCCTTTAAGCCCCGTGCAGCCTTGGGTGAGTGGCAATGGGAGTTCTTGCTTATCCTCCTCCCATTATAGGGAGCTGCAGAGAAGGGTTCTGGAGGTGAGACCAGAGCTTTCCCCTGCCAGGCTTCCACCCTGCCAAGTACAATCAGAGAATCACAGAATAGTTTGGGTTGGAAAGGACCTTAAAGCTCTTTTCATTCCAACCCCCTGCAGGGGTAGGGACACCTTCCACTATCCCAGGTTGCTCCAAGCCCTGTCCAACCTCATCCATCTACAAACTGGATGTGCTGGCCTCAGTTCAGCCCTCACGTGCCTCTCTGGCATGGCTCTGGTGTTAGCTGGATTCATGAGGAGCACTGGGCCACGCTTTTCAGGAGCGATGGGATGAGGCTGATGCTGGGGAGCAGCCCCTCCTCACCCACAGCCTCCCAGCTCTTCACCACCTCTGGCCTCCAGTCCCCTCCCTCCTCGGAGCTGGGATAGCTGCTCAAGGTAACTCCCCTAAGCACCATCAGATGTTCTGGACCCTTTAGCAGCTCTTGGGTTTGATCTGGTGCTCCGAGAGGCTCGGTCATTATTGCAGCCCTTGCTGCAGCAGCAGCAGCAGCAGCTCAGGGTGTAAAGTCAGCGGCTTTCCACGGGCTCTGTTACTCACCCCGCTCGCAGAGCCCCTTAAAATTCATCCATTGTGCGGGCAGGATTTCTCAGGAGTGAGTTCCATTAAGCTGCGTGTGAGGGTTAATTAATTTTTAATGTTAACAACTTTCCTTTGTGTCACATGGCGGTTCATCAAGTCCTGGAGGGGAGGCGAGCCCACCTCCCCGCGGCTCTGTGCTTCCAGCAATTATATATGTGAGCAGAATTTTCTCTGCTTTATAGCTCTACCCTGTAATCTAGAGAAAGTGACATTTTCCGTGGCACAATATGGGTTAGGCTTTCGTTCTGATGATACTGCCTTTGCCAATAGATTTTTTTTCCCAGTGGCATATGGCACGCACTGTTACATCTGCTCCCATTTCCAAGTGATCCTTTACCCTTTGTTGAATTTTTACAAATGCTATCAGTCTAAATAATCCAGAAGGCTGCTATGGCAACAAAATGAGAATGCTGCTGCTCTCTCTTTCCTTCCCCCCCCCCCCCCCCTTTTTTTAAACCTGGAGTACAAGGGAGGAGGATGTTGGCTGTGTCCTTCAGTAGTGTGGATGCCTTGGGATGGGGTTTGGGTCCCAATCAAACCCCAGCACCGTCCCATGTCTGCTGGCATTGTCCTGCCTGCAGGAAAGAGCAGAGAAAAACACACAGATGATCTCTTTATGTGGGCTGTGTCATGCACGGGGATGAAGCTCTCCAAGGAAAACACCCTAAATCCCATGGCTGTTCCTGGTGGGGAAGCTCTCCAAGGCCATTTCCCTCAGCCCATGGCCATGGTGGAGGGTGCAAGGTCTTGCACACAAGTGTCAGAATCAGCACTGCAGAAATTTACTGACATTAACTGAACGAGCCAGGCACAAATGGGTGGTGGATCGCTCACAAAGGGGAGCTGATCCTGGAAGATGCAAATAATTTGGAAAATTAGCAGCAGGTAAACACATCCATGAACTAGCTGGGATGAGGATGGGCAGTGCACTGGGACCTGTTGCTCTCACCTGGATTTTATCCCTTGGAGGGAGAAGCTGGGATGGGCAGTGCAGGCAGAGCTGTTTTCGGGGTGTCCCCAAGGGGCTCTCACCCACAGCTGCCGTGATCTCCTCCCACACCCATCCCCATGAGTCCTCCAGCAGGAATCTCCCTCTGTCACAGCGACACAGGCAGGAATCACCCCTGTGTTTTTGGGTAACCCTCTCCGATGTGAGGTGTGGGGGTGGGACACAGCAAGGCTGTGCATGGGCGCTTGAGCACTGCTGATTATGGCTTGGAATGAGCTTTGTTAGCAAACCGTTCCTAATTCCCGGCGCTCCCAGGCACCAGCTGTCCCTGAGTGCTGCCAGCCCTGGCCAGCAGCCAGGGTGGCTCCAGGCCAGTGGCTCCTCCAGAGAAGCTGTGGCTGTCCCTGGATCCCTGGAAGTGTCCAAGGCCAGGTTGGATGGGGTTTGGAGTACCTTGGGACAGTGGAAGGTGTCCCTGTCCATGGCAGGGCTTGGGACTGGATGAGCTTTAAGGTCCCTCCCAGTCCAAACCATTCCATAATTCTGTGATTTGCCCTCTGCCTGCAGGAGGATGGATGTGCAAGGGGTTTGTGATCTCCTGCTGTCGGACACTAAATGTTTTTGATCTTCTTCTGCTGCTCAGGAGAGCTCACAGCCATAAGAAACCTGTCAGAGCTCTCTGGTACAAAGGTACTAAGTTAATAAAATTTGTCCATAAAATCAGACAAAAGGCGCTGCAGTTTTATTAAGATCTAAACAGTGCAGTCTGTTTTATTACCGTCCTTTATAAATTATCCACCCAAACCTCTGCCTTATAAAGACAGCCCATATCCAGATTTACTGCATTCCAAAGACAGTGATTTTCCTGGTGTACTGAAGGGAATGGCTGCCCCATCCCTGCAAGTGTCCAAGGCCAGGTTGGACGGGGCTTGGAACAACCTGGGATGGTGGAAGGTGTCCCTGCCCATGGCAGGGGGTGGAATGAGATGATCTTTAAGGTCCTTCCCAGCACAAACCATTTCTAAGATCCTATTCAGAGAAGGAGTTTCCTCCATGAGTTGGGTTGCAATGTGCCTCCTGGAGATGTTCCTGGCCATTTCTGTGCAAGAGATCAAAGACAGGCTTAAAACCAACCCAAAACTTCCAGACAACACTTAAGGCCATTGTAAAGATGTGTAGAAACCTGACATTTGGCCCTGACAGCAGACCTTAGCAGGCTCTGAGTGTTTTAAATGCTGGTATTTCCCTCTGTTTGGGAAACAGAAAAGCCAGTGTCGTGTCAGATCCCAGTCTTGCATGGCTTGCAGGTGCTGTAAGCATTTTACAACCTGTTGCAGTGATGCTGGAGGAGATTTTGCATGTCCTTACCCCTTCCCACGTGGCAGCCTGCCCAGACAGCAAACAGACAAGGTGGCCAGAGCCACTCCTGGAGCTGCTGGCCAAAGGCCACAATAAATGAGGAGCAGCACTAAAACCTGCCCAGGCTTTAGCAGATGTCAGAGCAGCAGCTTTTCTTCCCAGGCCAGGGGAGCAGCTACAAAGGGCTGGGGCAGAGGAGGAATGATCCCTCCTGCTTCCCCCCAGCCTGTCTCCAAGCAGTTTTCAGCTGGTCGCTCGGGAATAAAAGAGTCACCTTGGAAATAGCGAAGCTAGCTGGGTTTATCTTTAAAAGCAGATATCTTTTAATAGATTGGCAATTTCTTCTCCATTAATATCTCAACCACAGCACTATCTGGGGAAGGCATTGTGTGTTTTATACCTGCTTTTGTAAAATCAGACAATTATAGAATGATAGAACCACAGAATCATAAGGGGCCTCAAAGCCCATCTTGTTCCAACCCCCTGCCATGGGCACATTCCTCCAGATCAGGTTGCTCCAACCTAGCTCTGTCCAGCCTAGACCAGTCACAGTCTGAGAAAAATCTGTCACTGAGGTAACAGTCTATTAATGAAACCTCATCATATGGGTGGCATTAACTTCCCTCCTCATCCTCGTAACATCCTCTCCTGGGTGCAAACAAAGGCATGAACAGGAGTGGGTGAAATCTCAGGGTATTTAATGGAAAACTGATGCTATTTGGACAGCAGAAAATGGGTTTCAGGCTCAAGATACCCATGTGTAGAGGTATGTGTATATGTATACAAAATAGAGATTTTTTTCCCTCCCTTGGATGAGTTCCAGGCCCCACTCTACTGATTCATCACCCTCAGCCTCAGAGCACTGAGCGGCTCCGACTGCCACACATGGATATGATCTTCCCAGAACGGACAGCAATTCATCACTTTTGTCATCAAAAAGCAGTTTTTCTTGAAGATTGCAGGGCAATCTAATCTCAGGCCTTCTCCCCTCCTTCAAGGTGCATCTGATGGATGTAGAGGTGACAGCAGAACTCCTGGTTGGATTGAGGCTTTGCAGTCATCTCCCTGCAGGGGTGTTTTGTTGGTGGGATTTTGGGTGACCTCACACTTGGTGTGAGCTGGCAGGGACAGGGTGGGGGTCCTCCCTCCCCAGTGACACCCAGAGGAAAAACCACAGCTCTCTCAAAAGCCTTCTAAGTGTTGTTTTTATCTATGCTGCTTTGGGGCTTCAGTCCCAAAGCTCTGCTGTGTGCAAAGAAAACAGGCGTCAGTGCTCGAATCCAAAATTCCCCAAGCTGGAGAGACGTGGGGTGGAGCCCTATCTGATTTCCTCCATCCAAATCCTGCCTCCTCCTGCCAAACTTTCACTCATTGCCATATCCAAAAATAAAACTGTCCTACTGTGCACTTTTGCATAAAATGACTGAAGAACTGCATGTCATGTGCAGAAGCTGGGCTGATAACACCAGTTCCCTACAAGGACAAAAGCAATTGAACTCTCACAGCCTGATGCAAGCACTGAGTCATCCTCCAGCCTCTGGAGCAGCTGGAGATCCCAGTTAACCGCTTGCCTGTTCTCCCAGCAGCAAGCAGGGAAATTCCTGAGCAGCCCCTGGTGCACGCCAGGAAACAGGGATTGGAGCTGCCACACCATCACAGGGACAGGGGGTGGCATCCCGTGTCACTGCCAACAACGTGAGAAGAAAGCCATAAATGCCATCCCATAGATGTAGCACAGCTCAGGAGATATGGCTGAAAAACAGAAACCAAGTAGGAAAACAGTGATAACTATAAATAATATTTGTTTTTCTGAACTATCCCGTTTCTGTCAATGAGGCTCAGAGGTTTGTCATTTATTGCCTCCGATTTTCCCATTTCTTAAAAAGCAGAAAGGGCAGGGAAGTGATTTCTGCCACAGCAGTTCAGAGGAGGAAATTTACTGAAGGAATTTTTCAAAGGAGAAAATACAAAAGGATTGATTTTCTTTAAAAAAAAAATAGTCCAGCAGTAAAAAGTAACCATAAATCAAGCAGCTTTCTAAGAAGATTATTTTAACAACATTTGACATCAGTAAGGGTGAGTTGTTCTGTAAAAATGGGTGTCTGTGTTGTCACAACAGCTCGAAGAGGGGAGGATGGGGCTGAGGGCAGCCTGGGTATTTTGGGGAAATAGGGACACTTTGCCTACAAGAGAGGATGAAACATTTCTTGGGAAAATGCTAATAAGCACAAGGAAGTTTATCAGCGTTATCTTCTCGGTGTCTTTAGGGCCTTCCTGTATTTCAGCCAAATTTCTGAGCCTGTGCAAAGCCCAGCTGATGAAAGAGAGCAGAAGTAAAGCCCCTTCGGATTTATGCTGAGAAAACGATGGCAGTGGGCTCCCAGACCAATGGAATGGGACAGAGGGAGCTTTGCCAGCTCTTGTGCTGGGTCATTTCTGACCAGAGGGACGTGAGCCACAGCCATCTCAAAAGCCAATTTCCAACTTGTCCAGCTGCTCTGTGATGAGCGAGGATTAACGAGCAATGCACAGGGAAAGAAGAAGCTTTGCCTGGGTGGGGTGGGGCTCTGGGAGCTGGGCTGGGCCGGGCAGAGCAGCTTCCCCAGCCAGGAGAGATGCCCACAGCACAACCATGCTGCTGCTCTCTCCCTGCAGACATCTCATCTCCGGGAGCTGCCTGACTCCGGGGCATTTTTAAAGTGTCATTTATTTAAATTTTGCAGTTTAATCTAACGCCCCTGCTGCAGGGCTGATGTGCCTGTAGAGCGAAAATGCAATTCTGGCTTAAAAATAGCATCCTGGTGAAGAATTTCATTTCAGGTCCATTTTTCACACACACTTCTGGGAGAGGTCTCGTTTAATCCGTTTCTGGGTGGAAGCGGGGTTGTATCTCTGTAAACAGGGATGTGCTACAATTAATAACACCTTGTAGCTGGCTGTGCCTGCGTGCACAGGCTCCTCGTCAGAGTAAAGATCTGCTTGTAGATAAGATGGAGAGTTTATAAAGCAGCATAATTAATAACCTGCTCCATTATTGCCTACCCATCCTTGCTGCCAAGGCACCACAGGCCCAAACAAGTGACAATTACCCGAGAAGATGACACAGAAATACAGCTCCAGCTCTGCTCCAGGAAGCATTAATGTCTTTTTAGAAGTTATTTGGCTGTTAGGAGTGATTGGGAAGGGCTCCACTCCCTGTGGAGCAGTGATGCTTGTCCTCCAGACCTGCTTTACTGTGAGGTGCAGTTGCCTGCTTGATCCCGATGCTGGGGCAGGACCAGGGCTGACGGATGGATGCTGTGCTCCATGTGTCAGGAAGTGACACTACAGATGAGTTATCCCTAATTTTGAGCCCAGTTTAGCAGCTTGTTTCAGTAAATCCCTCTCCAGTTTCTAGCAGGAAACCAAAATGGTTTTTCTTTGTATTTTCCTTAAGCAATGCCTTAATTTTGGGCCACTGTTAAAAATAGAAAATGAGGCCAAATTTCAATTCGAGGTAATTAAGCCCTTAGTGAAGCACCTGAGCACCTCAGCAGTCCCTCAGGGATGTGCAGGCAGGCACTTACAAAGAGCTTGGGGGGAAAAGCCACGACAAGGAGCAACAACAGTCCCCAGGGAAGGAAAACAAACACCTACAACTTGTATTTTCCAGCTGTATTAGTTATTCAAGAACTGAGAGAGAAGCTGGGAAATGTTAACCTGGTTGGGTGAGAGGAAGGATTTCAGGTGTAAGAGGAAGGTGGAAAGGGGCTGTGTCCCCCAAGGGAGAGGGACATCCAGAGGAGCCAGCGGCACCTCCTGCCTCTCAGGGGAGATGAAGCCCATCTTTACAATAACTGATGGGGGCTGGATTTTGTTTTGCTCCCTCTGTGGGGTCACCTTCCCTGTGGGTTGCATCCCTTGGGGGAGACCCCACACAACTTCCAGTGCCTCACCTGGGCTGTCCCTGCTGGGGACTCAGAAGTGACATTGGCTCTTTTTTTCGAGGTGGCTGCACACAACCACTGACCTCAATAAACCCACAGGGCCATGGGGATGCTTGAGTGGCACTGAGGGGGGGTTGATTTCTCCTAAAGAATCACAGATTCCTGTGCTTGCTAAGCAGATGTGGTAGTTTCATACGTCTGCTGATAATACTTAGGCTTTTAGTCACTTTAAAACTTGTTTGCAGAGAAAACAGTCCGTGAAGCCCAAAAAAGAGCTTTCCTAGGCCCTGGAGTTCAGTGCTCACAGTAACTCACCCGAGGGGAGTGCCAGGTTTAACCTCATCCTTAGCAGTTTCCTCATTAACTACTTACAGCTCTGGGGGCCTGAGCTCACAATCTCCTCCTCATCCCCTCCCCAACTCCTGCTGAGGATGTCAAAATCTTTTCCAAGGCTTTAATTTGGAAATTTTGTTGGTCAAGAGACTGAGGAGCAGCGGGATCAAATTGGTGCTGTTCTCATGGCAGGCAGGGGCTGCTGGAAAGGATGGATGAGGAGTGAGGTGTGCCAGCCACTCCTGTGAGAGCTGGACCCAAAATATTGTGGATTGCAGTAAGGGTTTTTTTTTGAGGTGGTTTGTAATACCTCCAGCACAGGGCACCCTGCAGCCCCTCCAAGCAGGACAGAGAGGCTGGAGGTTTTTTCTTGCTCTACTGCACATTTTCCTGACCCAAAAACGTGCCTGAGAATATTTTTATGACCCAAAGAAGAGCTGAGCTGCCTCTGTCATGCTGATCTCCAGGCAGCTTAGTCCCAGCTCATGTTAAACAGCCTGGTACCTCGAGTAGAAAATTCCCACAGGAATAGGTTTGTGCTGCATTTCTGTTGCAAATGCCAGGAAAATGGATCAAAGAGTTTTTCTCCCCAACAGATTGAGCCCTGACTTTGAAAAAGGCATTTTCCAGCAGCTCTAGCACAGGGTTTGGTCCCCAGCCAACACTGCCCAGCTCCAGCGAGGGCTGAGGGCATTGGGAGAGCGGCCATGGTCCATCAGGGAAACCATCCCTATCCACTGCTTCTGTGGTGGGTGCCATGGCCAGCTCTGGGAAAAGTGTTTCCTGTACAAAAAAGCATTTTATTTCAGCTGCAGGTCTGAGTAAGAGCACTGATGGGATTGGCTGCAATGCAGGACAGCACACAGGGAGTGGAGTGAGACCTTGGTGGGGAGCAAATTTTGATTTGGAGGGACGGGGCTTCAGGGGATATTGGGCTTGCCTGTGCCTGGAAGGAAAGCCCAAATCTCTGCAGCCCTGCTTGATGGGGAAGAGAGGGGGAAATGAAGGGAAAAGCTTACTCTGACTGCATTAAGGAATAAAAAGAGGGGAGAAAGGCTCTGCACCCTGACCCAGCTGCCCCAGGCAGGGCAAAGGGTGCAGGCACTGGGGCTTCATCTTCAGGAGCAGAAAACAATCAATTTGTTAATCCCCACAGGTATCAAACACACTCCTGGTTACAGGCCAAAGGTTTTTTCCCCTTACCATCTGATTTTTGTGGCTCAGATTTTGGTAGAAGCACTGAACTTAGGACTTGTACTTTGATGATCCTTGTGGGTCCTTCCAGCTCAGGGCGTTCTCTGATCCTGTGAACTTTGTGCATCTCCCACCCCAGGCATGGCCAGACACCCAACCCTGAGGCATCACAGCACCCTGAGCATGTCAGAGGCACTGGAGGATGCAAACTCCACAGTCCAGTGCTGATTTCCATGTGGTGTGGGAGGAATGGAGTGGCCAGGAAAGAGGGCACCAGCTGCAGGGATGGATGGGTGCCTCAGAATTTACACAGGGGAAAACTGGCTGGTTGAACTCTGAGGACTGGGACACCCAGTCTGATGGCACAAGCACCCCATTTCTGGGCTAACCATCCACAGGGCTGGTGGGGTGGCACCAGGCTCATCTCAGAGCAACCAAATCCCAAGCCATGGAATCTTTACTCTGGCAGAAACCTATTTGGGAAGAGGGCCTGGGTGTCCATCTCCCTTGCCAGTGTTAGACACGAGTCACAGCTCTGGCCCTCAGTGAGGGGAACAGCAAGTGAGAAGTGCTGGTCTGTGCTTAAATACAGGGGAGGGAGAGATGGAAACATCCAGGAGGAGAAAACACAACACACTTGTCACTCAGCAATTATTGACAAGACTAATTTGCCCCTGAATGCTGCAATGAAACGATTCCCAGAATAGTGCAGCTGTGTGAGTACCAGGAAAAAATGATTAAATCTTATTTATTGGTTTTTGTGTATATGTGTGTGTATGTGAGTGCAATGTTAAGTATTGCTGAAACAGCAAGGTCAGGCACTTGGAAATCTTGAAAACCACCTCTGGGCCCCAGCTTTGCTGCTGTCCTCACAGGGAGCAGGGCCCAGCTCCAAACCACACACTGGCACTGCTGCTCCATGCTGGATCTCCAAGTGCTTTGCAGATATCAACACATCTGTTCTCAGAAACTGTCTCACCAAGCCAGGTGGGTATTTCCTGCTATCTCAGCACGGGCAAGGTAATGAGCATATCACTTGTTACAAGCCCCTGGCCTCATTTTCTACAACTTGTCAAGTGGCCACAGGATTCAAGTTTCCATAGGAACATCTGTCATTTCATACATGTTTACCACTAAAAAGAATAAATTGGTGAGAGATGCCTTGCAGACATTTCTCCTGCCAAACTGATTAAAATAGTACTGGAGGGAGAACTACGAGAAGACAAGAAAAAGCTTTTGCTGTTCTTCTCTGAACAATTTAATCTCACTAGCTGTCATGCAATGCAATGGGCTGCTTTTGGGTACCTGAGCTCTTCTGCTTCCCTTCTGACCTCTTGTTTTTGATAGCTCTCCTCAGAGATCCGTCTTCTTTGTTCAGTGCTGCTACTGAGGGAAGCACATCCCTTAGAGGGAAGGGTTGTGCCAGATATTAGTACTGAAGGACTGTTCATTCCAGAAGAAAATACAACTCTCCACCAGGACAGTGAATCCACTGCAGAGCTGGGATGCACAGGGTTGGATGGGCTGGAAACCTGGATCAAAGCCTGATCTGGCTTAATGATTTGACAGCTGAGTTTCAGCTTTGGTCTCTTCAGAGCAGAGGCAATCTGGGCTGACAATCACCAAAGCCAGATAAGAAACTTTGCTTTGGGGGTCCCAGTCCATGTTTAGAGCTCAGGGTTCATTTGAGTGTTACAGCTCATAATCTGCACTTCCACAGAGCTGCTCCAGGGCTGGAGCCCCTCTGGAGCCAGGCTGGGAGAGCTGGGGGTGTTCACCTGGAGAAGAGAAGACTCCAGGGAGAGCTCAGAGCCCCTTGCAGGGCGTAAAGGGGCTCTAGGAGAGCTGGAGAGGGACTGGGGACAAGGCATGGAGGGACAGGACACAGGGAATGGCTTCCCACTGCCAGAGGGCAGGGATGGATGGGAGATTGGGAAGGAATTGTTCCCTGGGAGGGTGGGCAGGCCCTGGCACAGGGTGCCCAGAGCAGCTGGGGCTGCCCCTGGATCCCTGGCAGTGCCCAAGGCCAGGCTGGACACTGGGGCTTGGAGCAGCCTGGGACAGTGGAAGGTGTCCCTGCCCATGGCAGGAGGGATGGAATGGGATGAGCTTGAAGGTCCCTTCCAACCCAAACTTTTCTATGATTCTGTAAGTAAAAGAGAAGTTCCAGGGCAAGCTGTGGACACAGTGTGGCTCAGGGATCAACTCAGCACGTTCAAATGCCAACGAGAATTTTATCTTCATTTTTAATGTATTCAAACCTGAGGCCATTTTGAAACTTTTTCATTACAAGATTAGGTTCTGAATTGGCCCTGGCAGCCCTTTGAGGGGATGCTTCCAGCACATGGCACGCTCAGAGAAACAAGAAGTCTCTCAATGATTGATGGAAATATAGAAATATTTGGAAACATTAACTTCAGGGGCAGACAGCAATGGAACTTCGTCGGAGCATGGGTCCTACACAGTCATTTAAGTGGCACCAGCTTATCAGGAGGTTCTAAATTAAAACTGGGTTGGTAACACTGCCCTGAGCCTCCACTTCTCAACACAAAAGTAGGGGTTTTCGGTAGGATATCTGGCAGAGTTTCTGTCTGTGAGTCAAGCAAACCATTACAGACATCCCTGTGACTGGCAGTGCCTGGGCTTGGCTTGGAGCTGAAGGACTTGGGGTGGCCCTGCTGCCTTCTCAGGGTCACCCTAAAGAGGTCCAGTGGTCTTTGTAACCCCCTCCTCCTGCCATCCCAGCAGAGAAACTCATCCTTCAGTTTAGGAATAGGAGCACAGGAGTTGCAGGCAGGTGGACCTGCCTTTCCCATGGAGCAGAGGACAATGCTGAGGCACTGACAGGTTCTGGGCAGGGCAAAATCCCCTGTGTGCCTGAGGAAGGTATTCCCTCACTACCTCCCTGCAGGAGCCTGGCTGTCATGTGCCAATTGGCATGGAATAAAATCCAGACTGGAAACACGGAGAGGTTATGGAGACTGAAGGAAGAGAGAAAGCTGAGCTCTGCCCCACTGACCCCTGCTGGGGTCCAGCCCAGTTTGCATCTGGGAAGCAGGGAACAAGAAGCCTAAAAATTATACCTCGTATTAATGTTAGACTTAATATTTTCAAAGGTGAAGGGAAAAAAGGTTCAGCTTAAACCTGTTGGGTGAGAACAGTTCTAGTTTAGAGCAGCAGAGCTGCCCTACACAGCAGAGACAGACAATCCATCACCTCTGGGATCCGAGCTGGGCGCCTGCAGAAAGGCACAAGTGATGGCCATGAGGTTTAAATTAAGAAGAGAAAAATCAGATGTCTGATTTTATTTTAAAATGGCTGAGGTTCCTAAGTTGCATGTCCCAAATAGTTCAACGGCAGCTGGATTTGGAGCTGGTTTGGGCTGGCTTTTCTTCATCATTTATTTCAGTATCTTTATGAAGATGCCTTTGAAATGAGATCTGGGGCCATCCAGGAGATTCACCCAGCCTTTTCCACTAAGTTTGAAGATGCAGATGGATGAAAGTTCATTTTACACATGTGCTGGTTTGGCCAAATTTAGAAATATATCCTCTGAGAGAAGGCAGGTTACAACCATCCCTCCCCCACCAGGTTTGGGAAAAAAGAAACTTTTTCCTTGAAGGAAAGTGAAAAAGATAAAAGCTATTTATTTAACAAACACACGGGAAAAGGATAATGATGCTAAATAACAAAACCTCTCGCTCTGCTGAGAGAAACCTGGGAAAATTTCAGAGTCCTTCCATAGTCTCTTTCTCCCCCTCCTTGGAGCTGGGACAGGGTGGTAGGCCCACCTCCAGGGCCAAGGCCTTGGTGGAAAGTCCTCCTGATGTATTCTGATGTTGAAACTGTCCAGCAGAGAAAAAAGGAAAAAAACCCCACAGTCCCAGGAAAACAAAAGTTCAACTTTCCTTCTCTGGAGACAGAAAAAGGAGCTGAAAAACTGGCTGAAAGCAAGCAGGGTGCTTTCCCCACTCTCGCACTTCTGCCACAGCTGAACACAGAGCCGTCTCCATCTCTGTGTCCTTGAAAACGAGAAAACAAACTGCTTAGAAAGTTCCCTCACTTTTGTCTCTCCCCCCTCTCAGGCTCAGTTTAAAGGCACAGAAAGACACAAAATTAATTTCTGGGCATGGGGCATCGATAGGGGATAAAGGTCACAAAGTCACCCCAGGACAATACACAAGGTGGCCTCTAAGAGAGGCTGAGAGTAAAGACGGAGCAGGAAATGCAGCGAGGTTTTTATGCTAAATGTGCTACAAATGAATGTCTCACCCTTGCAGAGGGATACAGAGACTCCTCAGGCTCACCAGGCCTGTCCAGGGTGCTGGTGAGGGTGTGGGTGACTTCCTGTATCACAGGCACCGACTCTAAATCGTTCTGGTTATTTATTGGCTGAGAAGATGTTAATAAATATTCTCCTCCTGATGAAATCAATCTAACTGGCTCGAGTCAATCAGGAATAACACTACACTTCATCTCCTCCCTGGGCACTTTTCAGCCTCTCTACAGTAGCTGTAAAATCAGGTTTTATGATCTTCCCTTGATGAAATAATGAAATTAAATCCCCGATGGACAGTATACCAGGCACTACAATTCATGGGTGGAACAAGAATGTGTGTTTGGGGGACAGCTCAGGACAGCAGGCAGGGTTTATTTATAGAGTTTGGGGGGGGTTTTTTTGCTACTGTATTTTATTTCACTCCATAACCTTCACATTCCATTCAACATTAATTCACGGGCCATCATTTGAAGCTTAGAAAGCAAAACCAGCGGAGTGTGCACGGGGTGAGTGTTTTATGTGTGTGCACAATTACTTTGCTGAATGTTTTATTCACTTTCAAGTGCCTCTTTTCGTATATTCCAGTGTTTTAAATAGCATTTTTATCAGAGTGTTTAGGATTTAAGTAGGTATCCTCCTCTGAAGGATGCTTCCTGGGGAGCTTCGGCATTTAAAAAATTAAAGCAGGGTAGCTGAAGCTGGCTTAACTCTCCAAGCTCTTTAACATGTGTTATGTGACTTGGATACCAAATTTGAGGCTCTTTTTGATCCGATAACTGAAGTATCTGGAAGAATTTGGATGAATTGGGGTTGTAATAGATTGTGGGATCTCAGAGCAGCGTGGTTGACGGGATGCAGGGCAAAACAGAGGCAGCACAAGAGCAGCTGGCACCAAGATAACACTTCAAGCAAGAAAAATGAAGTTGTTTCAGTTCTAAAGGCAGCAAATTACCTGGCTGGGTTGCTGTGTGTGACAACCAGCATCCGAAACACCATCATGCAGCGGGATTTTTGGCTGCTGCCTCTACTTTTTAAAACTGCTCATTGCTTGCTCAGTCATTTGTATATTCTTCCCCTTTTTTATGGAGATGCTTTCATTATCTGCTCATCACAGGGTGTTCATGTTTATACACACTCTTGTAAACCTGCCCTGATCAGAGAGAAGCTTGCAAGAGCCATAAACCCTCCGATCCCTCCCTCTGGGGCAGAGAGAGACCTGCAGGATGAGCGCTGTGCTGCTCCCTTTGGGCTGTGGGTGCTGTGTCCGGCTCCTGCTCCCTTTTTTTGGGGCCAGATTTTGCCTCCTTTGTGCAGTGAGACCTCACAAGGGGCTGCTCAGTTCTAAAAACACTTCTGCATGTGATGAGCTTCATTCATCCAAGCGGTCCCTGTCCAGCTCCATAGCACCACTCACACATGAGGACCATTCATATGTGTATCTGCAGGATTGAAATTCATATCAAGAGTTCAAAGTTCACGCCTGAGAGCAGAATAAATTTTGAATCTCATTAAAAATATAGATCTGTTTCTTGCCAATCAGAAATTGGTAAACACCACACTGAAACATGGCTTTAACCAGGAAGGTTGGAGGAAAAGGAAGCGATTGTTAGTGATTGTATCTCACCCAAGGCCCCCCGGGGTTCTGCCACCGCTCTGGGGCTCGGGGCATCCCATCCGGGGCTGTCCTTTTTCTGGGATTCTGCACACCCCACGCGGGGCTGTCATTCTTTGGGGATCTGCACATCCCACCTGGGGTTTTGCCATCCCTCATGGGGTTCTGCACATCCCACCTGGGGCTCTGCACATCCCTCATGGGGTTCTGCACATCCCACCTGGGGCTCTGCACATCCCTCATGGGGTTCTACCATCACCCTGGGGCTCTGGGCGTCCCACCCGGGGCTGCCACGGCTCTGTTTTCCCGATGAGTGAGGACAAGCAGCGCTGTCACACCGCCGGGCTCATTAAATTAACCCTTAAAGCCGCCCATCCCGAGCGCCCAGAAGCCGCAGCCGGGGGCCACGGCAGGCGAGGAGCCTCTGCTCGCTCCATTAAACACTAAACTGCGGTAATGAAGTGTGATGGCAGTGATAAATCCTGCCATTAGCGCCTGCCTTCGGGACATCAGCGCTGCTGGGACGCGGAGAAGGGCTGGGACCCTCTCATAGCCGCAGAACAAAGCCACCCCTTCCCCAGCAATTAACTTGTGATCGAGCCGTGCGCTCAGCGTTTGCGTGCTGCATTTCTGTGCGCCCATTTCCTTTATCTCCAGATGCTCCTGCCCACTGGGTTTTACATCATCCTCCTTCAACTTGTAAAAAGCTTTCCGGAGTACGGTTTTCTCTTCCTTTACATGTTATTAGATTTTTCTGCTGCTTTACAGCATCTGCCATAATACGTGTCTGCTTTTAATGCTTTGGAAATTACTGTGGATTAATAATGTGCTTTGGATTTCGTGCATCCTCATCCACACGCGGATTAGAGACGCTGCAGTTCAGTGGTGATAAAGTAATTTTAAAGACAAAAAAAGGAGCGATATGGGAAGTATTATAAATGCAGGGGTTTAAATCTGAAATTGTTTTTATGGTATATATTCTTTTATCTCCGTGAGATAGATAAATGTGGGAGAACACCTTTCTAGTCGAGTGGAGTCGAACAAATTGTGTACTTGGACTGAGACACTGAAACCTAGGGAAGCCAAAACCAGTGACAGAATTCAAGTGGAAATCACGGTCCGAGGCAGGGACAGACAGCCGGGAATAAATGTGGCTTTCGGAGACAGCGAGGTGACAGTGGGGCTGGGTACTCAACCTCCTCTACACAAACACAAACCTCTTGAAAGCCACAGAACCTGTTCAAAGAGCCACTGTGGCAAAGAGTGGAAGCTGATGAGATGCTCCATCCCTGCTCCTGGAGCACTTAAGCCACTTTGAGCGTGTTTTTATCCCTAAGCACAGCCACGAATCCCACAGAGTGCAGGGATGGGATTCATGTTCCTGCAGCTGAGCACATGCTCCAGTGCCTTGCTGAACAAGGCACTCAGAAGCTTGAACAGCTGATGCATCTCTGATGCTACAAGCACAACCAGGGCCTCCATTTATATCGACTAATCTGACTTTAAACTGTGGCAGAACCACTACTTGTATTATACCTGCGAGCCTTCCTGCTGCCATCAGATTTTTCAGCTGTGACAACAGTTCCAAAGGATGTTTGGAGTTTGCAGGCTGAATGTTTGCCTATAAAATATACATGTCTACAAGGAAAGCACATTTGTGGGCTTCCTGGCTCAGAGCAGGAGGAAGGAGTGCCCATTCCCAGGATTTTGACTGATAGAGCTCAGTCCCCAGGGCACAAAAAGGAGCCCCTGTCTTGGGGACAGGGATTGTGGCACTCACCCCACCTGAGGGCATTTGAGCTGAGACCCCACCAGAGAGGTGTCCTGATGGGAACAGAGGGTGCATGAAAATGCAAGGCAGAATCTGGTCTGATATTTAAACAGGGGATTTTCTTGCTTTCCATACAAGTCATCTGAATTCCTGAACTTCCTGCCCATCCATGACAAGATGCTTTGAAGACAGGGGGAAAAAAAAGTGATGGATGCCTGTGGTTGCAGAGGGCAGATGTTGGACTGGGAAGTTTTGATAGATACTGAAAGCCCATCCAGGTTTTCAGCCAAATAGAAATTAATTTTGCAGCACACAGCTCATTAGAGGATGACATAGGAATAAAACCCCTCAAACCTCTTTTGTGATGTGGATGGGGCAATTTTTCACATCACTGGGGAGCTCCTGGGTATGGCACAGGACATTTCACATGGTCACTCAGATTTCCAGCATATGCAATGTGGGGAATGTGTGTTTTCCACAGCAAACACCTCCAGCTTGGCAGCTGGATGATCCCCATCAGTCCTTATTTAACCTGCTAATCATATCATTAAATCTCATTCCAATGCTAATAACTGTTAATGTTTTGCTTTGCATTGGGCCCTTCCTGTGCTTTGGGGGTGGTGGAGCCGTGTTTATCGAGGTGCCAGCTGAGCTGAAGGGAAAGCTGTGTTCTGGCAGTGCCAAGGAGCTGCTGAAGGATGCTCCTTGTTGGAGTGCTCACCACTCTGCATGCCCTGGGCACTGGCAGGACCAGCTGGATGCCAGAGGAAGGCAGAGGTGATGGTTGAGGCCATGAATATTGGTTCATCACCTTATTTTCTCACAGATTTTGGCAGGCCCTGCATGCCTCTGCAGCAGGAATAACCCTGCAGATCCATTGCCCTCTTCCCAAAGCCATGAGGGGCTGCACTAAGGGGCTCAGTCACACTCTTCCAGCAGAGTGCTTTGATCTTCCTGAATTTGAGAAGAAAAATTTCTTCACCTGAGAAGTTGGTCAGGCATTGAAACAGGATGCTCAGGGATGTGGTTGGAAGTGTTCAAGCAACGTGTGAATGTGGTGCTTAGTAAAATGGTTTAGTGCTGGGCTGGCAGTGTCAGCTTAATGGTTGGACTCAGTGATCTCAGAGGGCTTTTCCAACCTTAATATTTCCATGAGTCTCTGATCAGCAATGCCTTTAAAATATTCACTGTCACACAAATATACCACCCCAGCCAGAGAGAGCAATGAATCTACTCCAAATCCATAGTGTCTCAATTGAAAAACAAGGACACAGCACCTATCCTCCCCTTGCTTATTATTTCTATCTTGTCTTCAACCATATATCTTGTTTAGGGCACACCAAGTCACAGCTAGATTAGATTACAGCAAGGAAACAGGATTATTTTAAGTAGATAATATAAAACATGTCTATGGAAACTCTAGGCTAATTTCATTATCTATGGTACATTGTGAGAGAATTATCTATATGGTATTAGGGGGTGGAAACCTGCCAGAGTGCTCTTTAAAATGCGAGCGGGTTGTAACGACAAGTCACTTATCGGCTGCAAATGAATTAAAAGGCAGAAGACTTTGGGGCTGATCATTTCTGCCTCTCATTTTGTCTCCCTGCTCCCAAGGCTGTGGCTGGGGAGAGCAACCACACATTGATGGTTAAATGATGGAATCATGGAATGGTTTGGGTTGGGAGGGACCCTAAAGTTCATCCCGTTCCACCCCCTGCCATGGGACACCTTCCACTATCCCAGGTTGCTCCAAGCTCCATCCCATCTGGCCTTGGACACTTCCAGGGATGGGGCAGCCACAGCTCCTGCCACAGCTGTGTCATGGCCACCCCACCCTCCCAGGGAACCATTCCTTCCCAATATATAATCTAAATCTCTCTTCTTTTAGTTTAAATCCAGTCTCCCATGGGAGCCCCCATAGCCACTGAAGGTCCTGTGATCAGGTTTGCCAGCACACAGCCCTTCCAGCTCCAATCCTTGCTGCTCAGAAACAACTCAGAGATGGCTCTAGAGAGCACAGAGAGGAAGAGCCTGCAAAGGCCACTTACAGTCAATGGCTCTGTTTTGATGAGACATTAAAGTTTCCATCATAGTTTGTCCAATCTGGACCAAATGACAGTGACAAAATTTGCAATGATTTTTCTTCTCCTGCTGACAGCTGGCTGGGAATAGCACAGGCAGCCACCAGCAGCGTTGTGGTCTGCTTGGAGCTGGAGCCCAACCAAGTGTCATCAGCGAGACCAGAGATAATTTATCTGACAGGCTACTAATGAACCTAAATATGACAACAAAAATGACTTTCTAATCTACCCGAGAATTTAGGAACTGAAAAACCTGATTAGACTCTGGGTCTGGGGATCACACTGCCCTCAGCCCCACGGCTCACAATTGCTGGAGGTTCAGAAGGAAACGGAAAATAAAATTACTGAGTCACCAGCAATTTGGCCGAGAGAGACGAGAGTTTGCCTGGGGAGCTGACAGCCCATGTCCCTCATCTGCTGCTGTCCCTGCTAAGCCTCACCGTGCAGCCCTGTACGACTGACCTCCATTTTCTCCTGAAGGTGGAAAGTAGCTATTTCCTCCTTTAAAAAGCTCTGTTTGAACACAAAATCATATTATTGTCTCAGCAGGAGACTGTACCCTGCAGTGGGAGTGCTGGGGGAGGGAAGGTCGCACCTGGGTTTTGTAGGTAACAACGTCTTGCTCAAAAATTGCATTTTTTTTGGTCTCTGCTGTAATTTCCTTTTCTGTTACAATTTCCCAGTTAATCAGCCTTGCTCTGAGTTTTGATGCCCATCTGAAGCAGGGCATGCTTCACAAAGTGGCTCGAGGATGTTGGGAAAAACTGGTGCCACCCAGGAAGATTTGTCACAGTCAGTACAGAGGAATTTGGAACCACGTCCCCAGACTAACCACTGAATGTTATTTCCTCCCTGGATGATGTGTCTGCCTCCAGGTTGCCAGCACAGTTGGTGCCCTCTGTCCTGGTCTTCCCCTCCCAGTTTGAGCTTTGGAGCCTGAGCCAAGCACCAGCACGGTGCCAGCCCGGCCGATGGAGATGCCTTGAGTGGGAATTCCGATGTGCCAATTCTTGGGATGCTTTAGGAACAGGCAGTGGTGGGGCTGGAGCAGCTGGAGGATCCAGCACTGGCAGGACCCAGCACTGGGAGATGAGTGTCAGCTCTGCCCTGTGCTACTGGAGGGTTTCCACACTGAGGTTTCTCATTATCCAGGAGTTTAATTAAAGACTTGGGGGGGAGCTTCTGCTTTTCCTCTGGGATCAGAGGGAAATGCAGCTCCTGCAGTGCCTCCTGCCAGTGCTCACACAGCCGTGGAGCTGCTGCTGCATTCGCTCACACCCAACCACTGCTTCATCCTGAGTTTAAGCTGCAACCCTGCACTGTGGCCTTAAAAGCTGCTCTGTTATTGGGAACAGGTTCCTGCCTGGAAATTCAGGACCATTTGCTCTTAAAATGTCTTCTGGGAGCTGAGTTCTGTTCCAGCAGAACTGCAGAGAGTTTATGAAACACAAGGATTGAAAGGGGAGCAAAGAAAATGGTGCAAAGAAAAACAATATGTGCAGCACAACAAGCTCCCGGCCTCCTTCTTCCCTTTCATGATTTAAATGCTCCAGAGACTTAAAGAATTTGCAGGGCAAATGCAGAGTGGGCAGGGCAATGGGAGATGCCTTCCCAAGGGCTCTGATAGCACAGTCTGAAGGGACTATTAGGGCAGGTGGAGGGCAATCTGTAGTTTTGACAGGTCATAATTTTAATAAAATATCATGTCAGCGATGGCATAACTATCAGAAGGCAATAATTTTTGCTCATTTGTTTTCTTCCTACAGGTTTGCCTCGAGTCAGGAGAGTTTTGAAGGTGAGTTTATTCATCACAAAATACAGATCAGAGGACTGATGTTGGTGAATCTCATTTGAGCGCATCCAGTAACTCTGACTTGTAGAAAGGGAGATGGGGAATTTTGTATTTTTTGAAGGAGTTCAAAACCTTCTAGATTTTCATCAACAACAAAAAAAAGCACTGCTCTACAGAAAAATGATCCTGTTTAGTTTTCAAAAAGACTGCAGAGAACAACGTCAGCTTTTTGGTCTAAGCCTGTGGAAAGACTTTGGGTCATTCTTTTCTTTGTGCTTTAAAGCTTTGCGCTGCTCTGGGTTCAGGGCACATGGATGCTTCCCCAGCATCTCATCCAGGTTTTCATCTCAGACACTGAGGCAGAGAAGACCTGTGGCTCCCCAACAGAGGGAAACCCATCAACAGCAAGAAATTCCTCCCTGTGACGGTGGGGAGGCCCTGGCACAGCTTGCCCAGAGAAGCTGTGGCTGCCCCTGGATCCCTGGAAGTGTCCAAGGCCAGGTTGGACGGGGCTTGGAGCACCCTGGGATAGTGGAAGGTGTTCCTGCCCACGACAGGGGGTGGAAGGAGATGAGCTTTGAGGTCCCTCCCAACCCAGACCATCCTGTGATTCTATGAAATGCCCTCCAGGGCAGCCTGAGCAAGCCCAGAACATCAAAGCTGTTGAGCAAATGGTCCCCTTTTTCCTCCAAAGCACTTGGTGTGGCAGCAGTTTGCTGGAAGGGAGCTGGCAGGCACAATTAAACCTGGCTTTCAATGAAATTTCTGCAGTTGCTACCCAGGCTGCTCTCAGGCCTCATGTATTAATTATTCCTCTTCCCAGGCTGTTCAGTGGGCCTGTTACAAGGAGGAAAAAAAAGCAAATTAAAAGCACATTGCCCTGATTAAATCTCTGCTCTGGCCCTTCTGGCTGCAATCACCTCTGTGTGGCTGAAAATCCTCATTTTACTCAATTCTGCTGCCGAGCCTGCCTTCCCCCCCAGGGAGGGAAAGGATGGGCTGGTGGGATTTGGGTTTGCATCAGCCCTGTATAGAAACTGCTCAAGCAGCACCTCCAGCATCCAGCACACCAGGATGGTCCAGCAAGACAAAATCTGAGAGAGAAACATTTTAAGAAACCAGTATTGCCTGGAAATGTATTTCAAGCAAAAAAAAAAAAAAAGAAAAAAAAAATTTCTTTGCAATTTTTCTACTATTTTCCCGTTTTGCTCACATGGAAGTTCACCTGCCTCTGCTTAACTGGACAGGACACTGCTGCTGTGGCTTGACTGTAGATTGTATGGGTTTTCCTGAGTTTCCAGGCACATTTCCCCGGGGCACAGGAGCCAGCAGTGATGGGCGGGAGCTGTGTGTAGGTTGCTCCAGGGAATGAGCCAATAAAATGTTCACAGCACATGAGGCACTTGCCGGGAGGATATGGGAATTCAACTGTGGAGAAGGGATTTGAGAGAGGCTCCTGCCAGTTTCAAACTTTTTTGGCAAGTGAGGGTTTTGGACTCTGCCACCTTTAAAAGAGGCATCTCGGGAGCGGTGGGTTGGCGGGGATGGGCTCTGTGGGAGACACAGATCACAGCTGAGCTGTTTGCGTTCTCAGATCCTACATTGTTATTTATGCAGCCAATTAAAGAGCCATGTGCTCCGTTGTGTGCCTGATGCTCCTCTGACCACCAGAGCAGCACGTAGCCCAGCACTCTCAGCTCCCTCCCCAGCTCCCTCCCCTCTGGTGATTTGCAAAGACACTTTTCACAGAAATGTGCCCTTCTTCCCACCTAAAAAAGCAAAATTTCTAGCAAAATTCCATGTTGTTGAAATCCAGCTTGGGCCATGTTCTGCCTGAGGCCATCATCAGGTTTCAGGGCTCATTAGATGTAGGAGTAGGAACCTCCCATTTGATACAGAAATGTTGTCATGGAGGGCCATAAAGATTTCACCTAGGTTTTGGTGACAATAGAATGTGAGATTTGATAATAAGGACATGTTGTGACAGCTGCTTGTAGACATTTTCTGAGCTGCAATGTCAATCTGCATCTCTTGTCAACACTCTATTCAGCAGAATTTGCTGAGATGCCCTTGCCTCCTTGGAGAAATGATGAAGGAAATAGCCCTTAGCTCAGCAAAACCTTTCTGAGCAAGAGATTTTTGGTAGGATAACTGTCTGCAAACTAACCAATATATTTTTTTTTTCTTGTATAAAATGCCTGTTGTTCCAAGATAAACTTTCAAATAAATTTTTCCATTAAGACCTTCATGAAAGAGTGCCTCCATTTTCCCTGTCGTTATTAATAACACTGCTCTATGAACAGCGGAACTAAGATATTAATCAAAACCCTTAATATCTATATATTAAATATCCAGCTTCAAATCCGATGTGGAAATGAATTTTTTAAAACATTGGTTTTCAATATGAAGGTATCATTCTTGGTAAATGAGGATGAAGCCCATTATTTTACTTAAGCAGCACATGTGACATAAAACATTAAAGAACTTTCAAAATGTTATTGATTTTCCCATAAATGTGACACTTCCAGAGGATTATACCTTCAGAATATACATTACAATATAAATACCATTACAGCCATTCTGGGGAGTGACCCTATTAAAAAACCTGTTGCCAGCATGCATAAAAAGCAATATCAAGCCCATATTCCCCCCCAAACATTTTATGGGCCAGGAATATGCATCCACTCAGCCAGAAAGCCTCTGGCCTTCTTCCATGGAGCTCAGTGGAGTTGGATGATGCAGATTTTGTCTTGCCAAGCTGCAGTTTCAGCCACCTGGTTAAAGGGCACGCTTGCAAGGGTGCCCTGAGTCCTGCCCACAGCCCCAGCCCTGCTGAAACATCCACCCCCCAACCTTGCCAGGCTTCCCTGTGCCTCCTCCAGCTCCCCAAATGATTTCCCTGGTTCCAGCCCCCTGCCCTGGCTGTCAGTGCTGTTGCAAGTTGTGAGGAAGAGAAAGAAATCTCTGTCTTTATGAAGATCTCTTGTTTTTCAGTGAGGAGGAGGGAGCTCCTGGCCTGCCTTATCCTGCTCCCTTTGGGACCCCAACCTCTGCTGCCTCAAATGTTACTCTGCAGCACCCAGACGTGCTGGGCACCCACCAACACCCTCATCTCAGTGTCACCCACTGCTCTCTAAGGCAAACTGCTGCAAACAATCCATACAGCAGCTTTAGATTGGATTTTGGGAAGAGATTTTTTCCTGCGAGGGTGGGCAGGCCCTGGCACAGGGTGCCCAGAGAAGCTGTGGCTGCCCCAGGATCCCTGGAAGTGTCCAAGGCCAGGTTGGATGGGGTTGGAGAGACCTGGGATAGCAGAAGGTGTCCCTGCTAAACAAGATGTAAACAAGGGTAAAACAAGATGATCTTTAAGGTCCCTTCCAACCCCAACCCATTCTGTCATTCTGTAATCTTAAATCATAAGCCCATTAAAAATTGCAGCATGGCTGCAATCAAGCCGTGTTGCAAAAAACCTTCCAGTTGTCTGCACCAGCTCTTTCTCTTTGCCTGTCTCAGCAGCACACAGCTCTTCCAGCCACCCTCAGGGTTTCTGTCGGTGATTAATGCACAGCAGGAGCATCTGGAAAGCCTCAGCTGAAACAGACTGCGGTAAATGGATCGCTTTGGTAAACGACAGTGAAAATGCCATTTTTTGCCATCGTGGATACCCCAGCAGGCTCTGGACCCATCCTGGCACAGGTAAAAGTGAGGCACCTTTTATTTGAGGGCCACATTCACTACAGATATTTGGGGCTTTCAGAGGACACAGCAGCACCCAACACCCAGGGTACCCTGTGACTGACTCCTCATGTTGTGCTAGGAGATCTTGCACATGTGACATGGAGTCTTCCTCTTTTCTCTGACTTGCTGCACTTGCAGTGCTTTATTGCAATTCCTTGGGCTGCAGCTGGACTCATCTACAGAGAGCAGGAGGCTGGGAGAGTAAAGATAAAGGATGTGCTTTACAGTCAGCTTTAAAGCAGGAGTGATAACTCTGTGCATTTCAAAGGAGTCTACCAAGAACTTGGGCTGCTACGGTTGTTTAATTAACTTGAAAAATGGGGTTTTGCTTTTCTGTTCTTCTTATTTTTTTAATATCACTTTGCCTTTTCCCAGCTAAATATATGTCAAAAGCTGCAGTTATTTTGCTTGGAGCAAAAACTCTGTTTCCTTCCCTGTTCCTGTTGTTGTCCTCTATATAGTATTGAGAACATAAGACAACATGAAAACATGGTGCTGCAAGTGTTTACTGTGCATTTTAGCAGGCCCAAGTGCACATTTATACCTGTGTGTGTGTGTACACATCTACACTGTTGTAACACTGAGGTTGGGTGGCTTTTGCAACCTACACCCCACAGACCCTCTGTGATCCCAACCTCTTTAGGGTGATGCTTCCCAATCCCTGTCCATGGAAGAGAGCAATCTCCATGCAGAGCAAGGCAGTAGGTCAGAAACAGCTAGTAATATAATTTATCTCCTCCAGAGCCTACTTTGTATTACTTCAAACTGTGCACAGGAGACAGGATTCACAGCAGGCAGGAAAGTGTTCTCCTGCCAGTCCTGAGCAGTTTCCAGCTGCTCTGATCCTCAGCCCTGTCTCCTGACAACCTTTTGGCTCGAGAGCACACATCCTCTCCCGAGCTCTCAGAACACCCCATGCCTCATTTACACTGACATCTCTTGCCATCCTTTGCACTGTCTTGTTCTTATACCAAAATCATGACAGGTTTCATTTAGGGAGCTGCTCTCCCCTTAAAGGGTGAGAAACCCTGATTTAGGGGAAGTTTCTGTTCTTCCTGGTGCCATTTGCATTTTGTCTTCACTGACATTATCCACGATGTAATAAGAAGGAAATAAATCCTTCTTTCTTTTTACCAGTGAACCAATGTTTTCCTTCCTTCACTTTACAACTCCACAGCCTTTATGCTTTTAATTCCTCTGAGTATTTTAGGTTGTAGCTTGCATTCCATGTGCTGTACAAGCAAGAGCCCAGATGTAGCAGAAGATTCCTAAAAGCACAAAGCCTGGATGCTGCCAGGATGAAATGAACACTTGAACACTTCCCCATCCCTGGAAGTGTTCAAGGCCAGGTTGGATGGAGTTCTGAGCAACCTGGTCTAGTGGAGGTGACCCTGCCTGTGGCAGAGGATTTGGAAGTAGATGATCTTTCAGGTGTCTTCCAACCCAAACCATTCTATGAAAACCAGGGTGCTTTGTGACCTTTATCTGAATTTGGGCTAGAAGGACATTGTGCTCTAGATTCACACTAGGGGTGGATGAATATACAGATACATATATATATATCTTTATCTCTATATATACACCTACATGTGTACAGAACCACTGAGAATTTTTTAATCTCGTCGTATGAGTGAAATGCAACTGCAGAGGAAGAGATCCTCCACTTCGGAAATGCAGGTAATATCAGCACCCTCTGCTCTGCCAAGCCCAGAGCCTCGGAGATGTATCAGATCCAGTGAAATTCAGAGATGGGATCTAAATTCGGAATTTTTCCTGCTTCTTTCTGTTCCAGGTTTACTACATGGGAAGAAGTTTTCCAGGTTGCAGTAAAAATCATTGGTCTGACTTCCAACACCTTCCACCTGGTCTAGTGGAAGGTGTCCCTGCAGTGGGGATGGAATGAGGTGAGATTTAAGGTCCCTTCCAACCCAAAACATTCTGGGATTCTCTGTCACAATGTCTGTCACCGCCTTCTCCCCAGAGCCCAGGGATGACACTGATACGATAATGATGCCTTTACACCCCAGCTGATTCCATGTGACAACGACTGATGACTCCTGTATCCTTAAGGATTTCCTTTCCCTCCCCATTTGGGAACATCAGGAGATCTGTTTGCTAAACAAGAAGTAGTGTCCTGCCTTTTCCTCACCAAAAACTCCCCCCCAAAAAAGGGAGGATCGGAATTTGCAATTCATATATGAAGAGCTGGTGCCACACGAGTGGTACCATAACTCCCCACCCCTCAAGGCAAGGAGCCTGCCAGGAGAACGTGCCAGAACCAAACACCCACTACTTGTCACTCTCCTGCTGCACACAAAGCTCTGCAACCAAGACGCTCCTCTCCCATTTCCTCGGGGGTTACACTGACATATTTTATGTCCTTTAATAGCACCTGCTGTTAAATACGAAATGACAGCGATATATTGTAGAGTTTATAAAAACTCATGGAGGGCTTTCAGATCAGGAGGCAGCTCTGGAGCTGCCTGTGAGTTTTACACACGCATGGGAAATGCATATGAAGACAAACTTTTTTTTTTTTTTAAACTGAACTTTGTTATTAAGACACAGTCAAAAAAGAGGAAAAAAGAGTTTCGAATTCCAACAGCTAATGCAGAATCAAAGATGTGATGAACAATCACATCATTATATGTCAGAAGGGAAGTTAATTTTAAAGGGGTGAAACTTCACATTAAAAGCTAAAAATATATAAGGATGACATCCATTTAAAGTGTGCTCTTATGAAAAAAGCCGAGCTGTGTGTATCTGCTTGTCTTCTGACTTGGCACTGCTGCATCCAGAGCCAAAATGTTCACTCAGGCTGATCTTTGTGACTTTTTTGATAATCAATGTTCATTTTGGATTGTTCTCCAATGTGCTGTAAAGTCAATGGGCATAAGACTCTCCTGAGGGGTTGGTGACTTTTCTGTGCCACTTTGGAAGAGGCGGTGAGCCTTGAAAATTCAAAGAGCACTTGATTTGTGGCATAGAAACAGCACTTCTTTGGAGGGAATATCCAAGTTCCAGATGTCTTTTCTCTCTCCTTCTCCCCCACTGCACATCCTGAGTGCTCAGTAGCCTCTGGACTACTCTGAGACAGCCTGTGCTGAATGAAAGGTCAGAGAAGCTCAGAGCAGCACAGCAGAAACACTTCCAAAATTAAAAGCAGGCAGGTTTAGTGGGCAGTAATACTCACACATGCCTTTTGGGACTATTCTTATTTCCACACCCAATTTTACACAGTGCTCCCCACCACATCTGATGCCAAGGACGAGGCACAATAAGGGCTCACCATGCACCCAAGACATTGCTGCTGGCTCCTTGGCCACAAACCAGGCCCAGAGAACACTGTGTGTGAAGCCAAATGGTGCTCCAAGAGGAGAAGCTGCCTGCCACAGCATCCATGCCTCACATCAGTGCATCTAACAAAGGGGAATAATTTCCCCAGTTGGTGGCAAGGGACTTGGGCTTGGAAAGGGTGATATTTAGTGGGGGAGTGAAGCTGTCACAGCACTATTTAGGTCTTAAATTAAAGCCACCATCTTTCATTGCCATGGTAGGCTGGGATGGGAGGGGTCACCAGAGGGCACCTTGATCAGGTCACTGCTGTCAGCCCTGGTCAACCTGGCTGGGTGACCTCCAGTCTGTAAAGGGACTTGGAGAGCTGAAACAGGATGGAAAGCTGACATACCAATGCTGAAATACCAGTTTGTATGTGATACTCCTTCACCAGAGCCTGCCTGGCTAAATTTGAAGTGCCTCTGCAGTAGAGAAGACCTTGGGAGAGCAAATGCTCCTGCCAAAGCTCAGCAGGAGCCTGCATTTTGCCCATCCCAGGACTGGGACCACTTTGGCATCAGCAAATGTTTCACGTGCTCCCCAAGATGCTGGGGGCTGAAATAAACATCAAAAACAAAGATTCAGCTTTTTCCTGGCTGCAGGGAGCAGGAACTGCCAGGGCAGAGCAGCAGCTGCTCTTCCCACTGCTCCGAAGGACCAGGTAACGTGAGCGTTAAAATGACTGAGCACAATTAATTCATTCTTGATTCAGTCTTTCATTTCAATGTTCTCCAAGGGGAATCTTTCAGAGACTCGAGACTCAAAAGCACAATGCAGGCAAAGGAGAACATGTTCACTATAACTAAGGGTGCAGACGTCTTCCTCCCACAGAAATTATATTGTGTATGGGAGATTATTCCATCTCTCACTCTGCATTTTTACATTCTGTTTACTAGAGCAGCCTGAGACAAAACCCTTGTGTTTCCTAACATGGAGAAACCTTGCAGATCCCTCGCATTTTTCACAGCTCTTCTTCACCAGCTCACTTTCCTGTGTGTTTTTAGTAGTACCACAGTGAGAGTAAGAAGAGTAAGAAGTGCTGGACTCCAAGAAGTCCCAATATAAACTTGCCTCAGTGGGAAAAAAATTACCATCTTGCCTCATTTTATTTCCTATACAGAACTAAATGAATCATATAAGAGGAATCACAGGCTGAAGGAGGCAGTGATTTGCAGGAAGATTTGTTTCCACTCCTTTTGAGCAGCATGGAAAAAATGGATCAGATCAGAAACACGAGCCCAGAAAGGACCAGGATAGATTTGACTCCTTAGGATTAATTTTCTTTTAAGATGCCTATTGTAAGAAATGTGATTGTGTAAAAGGTGACACAGTTACAGATTAGGAATGATAGGCTGAGGAAATAGCACATAAAAGAAAAAAAGAATAAAAGCAAAAGATGAAATGGGTCAATTAATTATCTTTAAAAATGATTTTTTTTTTTTGAGGAAATCATGCCTTTCTGAAATGGTGCCAACCTTTGGTCACAGCTCCCTGGTTGTACTGAAAGCATCCTCTAATGCATGCTAAGGAAATTCGGGGTGGGAGTGTGTCTGTGTGTGTGTCTCTTTCTCCGCTCCCCAAATTCAGCTCCCAGCCCTGCACTGGCTTTGCTGCTTCCATGGAGAGAGTGACAAAAATTGTCCCTGCAAGTTAACTTTGACCTGAGCTGGGTGAAGGCTTGAAAAAACAGGAGGTTTCTGCTTTCTCTTGCTGTTCAGGTGTGGATGGTGACTGACTGCACTGGAACAGGTTTTGTGTTCAAAGGCTGAGCTAAAGCTGAGTGTGGCTCAGGGATTAAGGCGAGAGCATCTCCCCTGAAGCTCTCCCCTACAGCACCCAGCACTGCTGGAAACACTTCCCAGGGAGCAGGTTTGGTCCTGGTTCCCTGCAGGAGCTCTGGGGCCACCAAGCACTTCTGGTATTCTAGGACAGAGAAGGTTTGATCTGCCCAAGATGGTTAAAAGCTGTCTTTTCCTTCTCTTTTCCTTCTTCTCCAGTAATTGCCTCCACAAAGCAATAAAAACAGCAAAACCATCTCAATCAGACTCATTACTCTGTTTGCCAGAGGGAAACTGGCTCAAGCTGAGGGTCTCTGGGATTGGTGGGAGCCCCGAGCATGTTCCCCACCTTTGGCAGGAATAACTATCCAAAATTTCCCTAAGGGGTCCTTGGGAGCTTAGTCTCACTCTTTTTTGGGAACCATCCACTTGGATGCCACGTTGAGTTTCTCTCTAGGTACAGAGTTGTCTGGAAGGTATCTAAAAAACTCCCATTACAAATTCTAATTGTATTTTCAACTTAAATTGGTTTCATACCACAGGAGGTGTGACAGTCTGTGCTGGCAGGGAGAGCTGGTGCTGATCTGCAGGAAGGGTCTCATCTCCATGTATTCCTCATGCTCATCTTTCAGACAAGTGGCTACAGGGGAAGACCCCACAGACAACACATCTGCAGAGAAAAATGGTTACAGCAGCAGCTTCCTGAAAGATCTCTGGGTGGACTGAGGCAAACGGAGGCAAATAAATCATGGGGAGAAGGGAGATGGGGACGTGCACTCTCTCCAGGGCTCACAAGCAGCAGGATTCCATCCAGCTTGGTTTTATAACATTATTTTCACTTGGGTTGACAGAACTGGTTATGCTGTACACACGAGATGTGTTTGCTGTGGCAGGAGTAACTGCTGGTCCTCCAGCAGAGCGTGTTTTGTGCTTACAGGCACCACGGGACACTCTCCATCCTGAGCCTAGGCTGGGGCTGCAGAAAACAGACCTGAACTGCTCTGTGCATGTAAACATCATGTGATTTCTAAGCACACACTGATGGAGAGACACATCTGATCCAGTGGAAAGGGCTGGGACAGGAAAACAGGGTGTCTTCACAAGGCTTGGTCAGGTCTCGTCCTATCCCTGAGCTCCCAAAGTCCTTTAGATATGGGAAGGCCCTGTGAGAATAGGGAAGAGTTGATAATGTCTGGTAGGCCAAATATAGAGATGTTTTAGAAGATTTAAGCTCTCTGCAGACAGCCAGGGTCGCACCATCTTCTGGGTTATTAGAGCAGCTCTGTCAATACTGGCCAAACTAGGCTAAACTGTCTCCTTGTTTCCATAGTGACATTTCTGCCTGTGTGAGTAATTTTGGGCTCTTCCTTGTTGCACTCAAAAACACAAAGCAAAACAGAGGCTTAGCAGGCAATGTAACTATTGTGCATCAAGGGGATCTCCCAATGGAGCTGCATCCACAGGGACAGCACGGTACAGATGTGCCTTCCCAGGGCAGGGCAGCCACACAGATTTCTCTCCCCCATTTACTGGTGTATAAATACCCAAAAAAGCACATCGTCTTCAGCTCTATTTCCCAGTTACTAACAGTGTCTGCCCAAGGACTATGCTCTGTTTTGAGAGCATCACATATCCAAAATAACCTCAGAGTGCAGTGCCTGGTAGCTGGGATGTGGACCAGCATGAGGGCAGTGGTGGTGCCCTGGTGTGCATCCAGATGTGACTCTGAACCTCAATTCCCAACCCTTTAAATGGGAATAATCTACTCCTCAGAGAAAACCACTGTGACTCTTCTGATCTCTGCTGGTTAGTTAGGACCTAACCCTGAACTAAACCCTGCTGCTAAACCTAAACTGAGGTTACCAGTGGGGGTAGTTCAGTCTCCAGCACTGGTCTTTGTGGTGTCCAGTATCACCAGTGTGGTCAGTACTGTGCTCCAACACTCTCCCCAGTTCAGTGGGAGCTGCAGCCACATCATTCCTCTAACCTTATGCAACCTAGTGAAAAAAACCAAGCTGTGTTTCCATGTGTTTTACCAAATTCACATTCTCTGATTGCAAAAGAGATGCCCCAGACTGGAGAACAAACGGCCAGGGTCTGGTGATCAACATGATGAATTTGGCCATGTGTGCTGTGTTTGTTCAGTGAAGTACAGTTGTCAAATAATATGCTTCCAGGCTCTGTGAAGCAAATTAATTTTGTATCCTTTAATCAAAAAACCCTTATATTTTTCAAAACAATACCCTCTTCTCATCCCCTGAGGGCCCTGCAGAGCATAAAGCAATGCACAGAAATGAGAGAAATAGATGGAGAAAATAAACGTAGTGACAACATGACAAATCTTTATAATCTGGGAGAAATTTCTGTTGTTTTTTATTGCTGCATGGATCTGAGCCCGGAGTTCTGTTATCTGCTGTGGTAAATAAGGATGAATTAATGCGAAAAAAAGTGTATTTATAGCATGAATATACTGCTGAGTAATATAGTGTGTTTTTGCTGCTTGGGAACACAGAGACCAAGTCTTATTCCAATGGAGCTCTCCTGCAGCCCTGACAAGTCCATCCTGCTGGCACATCCTAAAGCCAGAAACATCCAGGGTCGTGGTACTGTCAGTGTGGAAGTCAATCGACTTCAGGAATGAAAGACAACAAGCAGATAATCAGTTAAAAACAGAGTTTTTAAGAGAATATGTGAATTAACATTAGAACTCCTTGCCACAGGGTGCTGTGGGTGCTAAAAGATTACAAAGCTCAAAAACAAGAGGGGAAAAATTATAGAAGGAAACATCATTGTGGGATCTCAAATACCAGGACAGAACCTCCAGACTGGGAAGTGCCAGTGCTGCATGTGGGAGGCTGGGAGCATTTCCTAGGAAAGTGTTGCTGTCTGCTTGCCCCCTTTCAGTCTCTCCTGGCTGCTAGAGTGACATCCAGCACGATCCAGCATGGACATGTCCAACTCCTGAGTGAAGGGTTTATCCACAGCCTCCCTCACTCGTGCTGCACAGAACCAATATGGACTTAAAATGGCAAGAAATTACAGGATTTATGGTCTCTAAGTGTTTTGGATTTCTGTTTCAGGGACACAAAGAACAAGGGAATTTGGATTAAACTGATAAGACTCCTGATGTAGATTAGTCTTTAGTATCATGCCAGAGAAACCAGGGGTGAGAAGGATTTGACTACAAGCACTGAGGCCTTAGAGGTGCCCCTCTTGAGTAGTGACTTAAGAGTGATCTTCAAAAAGGCACAGACCCAGCACCTCAGTGTTTCTTAACACAGATGAGCTCAGTTTTTAACCAAAAAATCTTCCCCCAGGTCAGTTTTCCACACAAGCTGTACTGTAAGTGTCTTTATATTCACTGTCTGTAATTAAGCTTTCCTAGGGCTCAGCCAGGTACAAGTTTTGGGTTTTATGGCCCTGCTGTCTCAGCAATCTCACCTGGATGAATAAGAAAACTGAACATATCTCTTCTCTTGTCTTATTCTGGAGTGTCAGAAGAGAATGAAAATGAGCTGAATAGCCTCTCTACCTATTCCAAACAAATTCCTGTTCTCTCATGCAAGTGTGGTTGAAGGAAGCTGCTGTTCAGACTAGTGCCTACCCCAAAGAACAAGCTAACAGGTTGGGTTAAGAGAGGGAAAAATGGTTACTTTTCCAAATCACCAGTTTTGTGTACTGCAAATTCATCACTAAGGCTGGGAAATCTCCCCTTGCCCCAGTGGGAGCAGAGTTGTCATTCCTGTCTGTGCCATCAGCCTTCCCAGCCACTTCTATCTCATGGCATAAACAGAGTTCATGGCCTCAAGGGACACTCACAGCAGCATTTTGGCTTCCCTGCTCCCTCAGACCTGATCCCTGCTCCAGATTAGGGGATGCACTTCAGTAAACACCTGATTTTCAGCAAGTGCAGTAACTCCAGTGGAACTTCTCCTGTGCCAAGCACCAGGCACGCACCTGAGCATCTCAGTGATTCGAGCTCTGCAACTCCCTCTTTGTGCAGTGAACGTGTGCCCAGGGATGGACCACGTGCAGTCAGTGGTGGCTCAGAATTTCCCATACACCTGAACTGGCCATTGGCATGTTGCCAGAAATGATGGCCATCCCTGCATGATATCTGTAAGGGATATATTTATCAGCAGAGTGTGTGAACCTACATTTCAAGCAGTCAGCAAGCCTCATGTGCTGCCACTAAAGAACACCCAGTAAGGAGCAGCCACAATAATCCTGGCAGAAACACCAGCCTTGGCTGTGGATGTCTGGAGATGAATCTTTGGGCCTTTGCCAAAAGAAAGGTCAGACTCTGCTGGCTCAGATCCCTGTGCCCCCAGGCATTGGGTCAGGTCTGGGAAGGAGGTCTGAGAGCACTGGCTGGTGCCAGCCCATTTCCTGCTGACAAAATCACCTTAGCACAGAGAGAGTTTTGTTTTGAGAGCAGTGAGGGAAGGACTTGCTACTAGAGAGCAAGGAAGATGTTGGAGCACCATGTTATTACTCACTACAGTTACACTTATGTTTAAAATTATGGATTAAAACCTAACCACGAAGTCTACAAAGAGTAACAGATAAATTCAGCCTATGCTCTGCTTTAATTTTTTCAGATGAATGTTTCTTTTTATACCAAGCATATGGTGCACTAGATTTCAAGTCTCATTGATAAAGACTCCAATCTCTGTCGTGTCTTTATTATATTTTTCCATTTTCTGCTGAGTAGGAAAATGGCATTGCATACCATCTGTCAGCACGATCACAGTGAAATTTGCAGAGGTTTCAGGCCAGTACAGTGCTAGTGGCAGCTCACTCCTCTCCTCCAGACTTGGGTTCTTGTGGAACCAATATAGCCCCATGAAACAGTCCCTTCCCAAACACAGACTCGTTTGTGCAGCATGCTAATGATAATAATGCAAATGAATCTGTCATGTTCTGTAGCTACTATCCCTAACCACCCTATTCATGAATATATGGTAATTAAGCTATTGCTGCAAATGTAACTGTGTCAGCACTACTAAATTAAGGGCTGTACTGTAAATAAAAATGGGGTCATAAAAAGGAAAGAAGGCAGTAAAATATAATGGGTAGAAATACTAAGAGCAAAGTAGTAGAGGCTTTGCACAAGCAAAGGAAATTACTTTAAAGGCGCCTACTAAAGGACCTATTTTGATACCATAGTTTGAAATTGCAGATAGATGCTGATTCCTTACAAAAATACTTCTTTTTGTCCTCTAATGCAATATTAAATCCCATGACACCTGAAGGTTTGCAATGAAATCAATAAGGGATCATTAGTATGTTAGCCTTCTACTGTGTCTCCATCCCTGAGCTCATTAATAACTGTGTAAGGTATGACAACATGACTGAATGGACTCCTTTTGTACAAGTTTGCCACAGGAAAATGAGAGGTTCCTATTACCAAAGAATAATTTGTAGTCTGGACTATGCAACGTCAGGAGTTTTTTTACTTGGAAAAGTCAGTCCCCAGTGCAGCCAGTTTTAAAAGCCAAACAGAATTATTCCCACATGAAGAATCATATTTCCATTAAATTGGAGGGAAAATGGATATTTGCAGCACAAACAATTTTGTTACACAAATGTAAATCATGAGAAACACCACTGAAATCAATATTTTGCTTAGGTTCCATGCATAAATGATATCAGAGTCTGGCTGTAGGTGAGAACTGCAGGGGCACACCAGGCTTACTGGTGGGACCTGGATAACCACGATGCTGCTTAGGTATGAAAGACTTGAGTGTTGAAGTGATGAAAAGACAAAATCCTGAATTAAAAGTCCTTGCTGAGGGGGAGAGAGAAAAGATGGGAATGATTCATTTTGGGGGGGGGGGGGGGAACAGATGCACAGAAAGAAGGATGGACACTCATGAGCCATTTATTGCATATTCTGCATGTGCAGACTTCTCCTGAGTCCCTGATTTTCGTGGCACAAAAAAACCAAGAGCACAATGCTCAGAACTGCAGGACGCTGCACACAAAGAAAGCCACTGCCTGTAATTAGCCTGGGAGATGCATAGAGGATAAACAGCCCTGAAGATGGCACACAGGGAGATTTATCTGTAAAGTGAGAGTTTTCTCCAGCAAGTCAGACAGAAGTTTATCTTTCTCTGAGGGATCTAATCCCTTCTGCTCCAGCACAGAAGCCGATTGTCAGCAGAGATAGGAAGATTTTCTCCAGGATTTTTATTCCTCTTGCATCCACAGTGTGGTTTTCTGCCTTTTTGTCTCAGCCAGAACAGAGCCCTGAGAAGGACAGGGCACAGGATTTGATGTCCCAAATATGCAAATCCTAATTGAATACAGATGAGTGTAGGCTGCATCCAGGTGCAGCATAAATGTATATACATATATAAATATATAAAAATTATATTGGGACATGCATAGTATAGAACTGTGTGGTTCCACAGCATTTTGAGATACTGACTGGGAAGTTCTGGCTGAACTCTCCAATCCCTATCACCTGGCAGCCACTCCCCACAGCAGATCCCCTTCAAAATACCTTTGCTTTGACAGTGCTGAGTGCCTGAAGTGGAGCCACTGTGGATTTTGCAATGACCCCCCTATTCCTAAAGCAGTGGGCACTGACCATCCAGCACAGAAGGGAACACCTTCCTTCTTGGCATTTCAAGCAGTTTGCACCTCAAATTCCCACTCCTGTCTTGCCTCTGGGGTCTGCCCTCGGCTCACCCTGAGGCTGAGGATGGGGAATATGGTGCTGGGGAAAACAAACACTGCAGCTCTGCAGGTGTAGCTGACAGCAAGCCCTTCTCACTGCCCTCTCAGACACGCATTTGACAGCATTTGCTTTTGCCCAGCTGGCATGGGGTGAAAGTAATGACAGTGAGTTTCCAGTTCTATGCAGAGATTTCAGTGGTTTTCTTGAAATGGAGGGTGGCTTGGAGTTGCTGGGGAAAAGAAGTCTGTGAACCAAGGACTAAACATAGCAAAAAATAATATGAGGCAGTGATGGAATGTAAAATAGTTCCAGCCACTTAATACAAAGTAACCATGCCCAGCTCCAGAGTAATTATAGATAGAATCACAGAATCATGGAATGGTTTGGGTTGGAAGAGGCCTTAAAGATCAGCCCATTCCACCCCCTGCCATGAGCAGGGACACCTTCCACCATCCCAGGGCGCTCCAAGCCACATCCAACCTGCCTGGGACACTTCCAGGGGTCCAGGGGCAGCCACAGCTTCTCTGGGCACCCTGTGCCAGGGCCTCACCACCCTCATAGTTAAAGAATTTCTTTCTAATACCCAAAACTCTGCTTTAAAAAGAATTAATAATTGCACACTAAGGAAGAGACCAGGTTTGAAGACAGATATCCAGGGCAAGAGAGCATAAAGGCGGCACTTCAAAGGTATTCATCCTAAAGGCTAAAATTAGAGGTGAACTATGGGAAGATAGGAATTAAACTCCTTTGGCCTCATACAAATATTCTCACATGCCTGAGTGCTCCTGGCTGCCAAGCTCTCTGCAGTTCCCTGGCACTGTGTGCCATTACACCATGCTCTTCCCAGGAGATTTATTGCCAGGTCAAGGTCTTTGCCTCCTTTCTGACAATTCCAACGTGCACCGAACCCACGTGTGTGTCTGGTGGGGGGATTTGCTGGGGTGTTTCTGAGGACTCACACTGGGTGCAGGCATCCATGCCAGGATCACTGTGTCCTGCAGAGCTCCACGCAGTGACCACGAGCACAGGGAGGGGTCAGCAGATCCATCACCCCCCTGTGTGTGCACAGAGGGAGAGGGGCACACTTCCAGAAGGAGCAAATGGCAGTAAGGAGCAGGGATCTATGAAGGAGCCATCCCCTCCTGGCTCCTGCAGGAGCCAGCACTTGTGAGATGGTGCAGCTCAGTGTCAGCCCTGCCAGGAAATACCCGGCTTGGTGTGGGCAGCCAAACAGCCCCGGGTTCTCCTGTGTCCATCTGCAGGAGGGAGGCAGAGATGTGAATGCTCTACTAACAAAAGGGAAAAAGGACATGGAAACAAACTCCTTGGGCAACAGGTCTGGAGCCCCAGGAGCAGCTGAGGGAGCTGGGGCGGCTCAGCCTGGAGAAAAGGAGGCTCGAGGGGAACCTTGTGGCTCTGCACAACTCCCTGACAGGAGGGGGCAGCCAGGAGGGTTCAGGCTCTGCTCCCACTTATCAAGCAACAGGACAAGAGGAAATGGCTTCAAGTTGCACCAGGACAGGTTTGGGTTGTATATTAGGAAAAATTCCTTCACCAGAAGGGTGGTCAAGCACTGGAATGGGCTGCCCAGGGAAGTGCTGGAATCACCATCCCTGGAAGACTTCAAAAGGTGTTGTGGATGTGGCACTAATTAGTGGTGAACATGGTGCTGGTTTAAATGCTGGACTCGATGATCTCAGAGATTTTCTCCGACCGTGCTGTGACTCTGTGATCCATTGCAGGATGGAAGGAACATTGTGACATCAGGGATTAAACTAATTTTCCTGTCCACTTTAGTGGGAGCAGCAGGTGTAAGTCCTGGAGCCTGATCTTCCCCTGACGTGAATCAAGGCTCTGCCACTGTCATGGGCCGAGCTGTCCCTTGTGCCACCAGCAGAGCCTGGGGTGTTTGCTCCGTGTGTGTCCAGTGGAGCAAAACAGATAGAATCTAAAATAATGCTAATAAAGGTAATCCAGAGAAAAATTAAAACTACTGAAGAGGAGGCGTAGAAACCTCCTGCTCGTGTCTGCACCACCAGCTGGAGCTCCAAACATCTTGTCAAGCTGTATTTCATCAAGCTGCAGAGCTTCTTGCAAATCCAAGTGGAATGGCAGCCCTGCAGGGATTACCCGCTGCCCAGTTAGCAGCAAAAAGATTCTGAAAAGAGCCAGAAAGTTGAAAAGAAAAAGATTTCCAGTTTCCTACTTGAATTTCCATGTTCTGATGACCTGAAGTCATCTAAGGCAGCGATGATTAAAAAAAGAAGAAAGAAAGAAAAAAAATATCGGTGGCATTTTCTTAAGGGATGGATTATTTTTAGCCATGGAGATTTAAAGTTCCCTCCAAGTTCCTGAACTTTCAGAACTTTTCTTCACTAAGGAGCTTGACAGCAAAGCAGGTTCTCTTTTTTCTCTTTTTCCTGCATTTTCAACTGATCTAATTAAAATATGCAAAATCTGCCTTTCTGCACAATGAAGGAAAACACACTTTTTTCAGTGAGATAAAAGGCATTTTTCCAGAGGATAAATTTCTAAGGATAACTGCTCCCCTTTCCATTTTTAGGGCTCAGCAACTGTCCCCTTTCTGGTAAAGAAATGGGAAATAAATAATCATGCCCATTTTACTTGTTATTTTTCTTGAGATTACTGGCACCGGACAGCTTTTGGGACACAAAATGGGTTCTCAGTGCCCTGCAGGGCCTGATTCTGATTGACACCAGTGCCACCATGCACTGCCAGAGCTTGGTGTACATGGAAATCTGGTCCTTGATGGTTAATTGAGTTCAGGTGGCTCCAGAGGGATGAATTCCCAAATGGGATAGACATATATAGCCTTTTAAAATGGACTTTGGGTTGTGTTATGGTGTTTCAAAAATGACACTGCTTTTTAATCACCTGCATTTATGGGATTTTTGGGGGTCTTTTTCATTGCTTTCTGAGTGAAGTTTCCCTGCTGCAGCTTTGCCCTGTTCCCCTGCTAACAGGGTGGCATCAGCTTTTCCTGTCACCCCCTGGGATGGCATGGCACCCTTTTACATGTGCAGAAATCAACCTTTTGCTCTTCCAGACTGTGGACACGGTGTAAGAGTCTCTGCTTGGGCAGAACCCAGGGCCAGGATCTGCAGTAAAAGGCAGCAGAATAAAAACCCTACAGAGAACATAGGGGAGGACACTGATGGCACCACTCAGAAGGGAAGGCTGGAGAAACCCCCTCCTATGTTGTCTCTACACAGTAACCACAGGCTTTTGCTTTAATTTTTTGTCTCACTAGAACTATTTTCTGTCTGTAATCTGAACCTAATCTTGGCTGCTAAATGGACTCTCTCCTTGGGCTCAAGGCTGTTCCCTGGCAGTAAATTCAGCTCATCCCACTGGAACAGGGACAAATGGATGTCATTTACAAAGCCAACTGCACCCACTCAGCATGTACACGTAGAGACAGCACAGTGAAACCCCTGCAGCAGCCCCTCATGTGTCCCAGCCCTCAGAACTCAAACCCAAACCCTAAAACACAGGTTGCCTGAACCTGAATGGGAAGAACATAATTTTGTGTTCTTGGACTGACACAAAACACAGGCAGAAGTTTTGAATAAATGATTTGCTGTGAATTATTTACTCAGTGCTGCTCAGAACCTCAGAGGATAGGCAGGGCAGCTCAACATTTGCACAATAAAATATTGAGTGGACTCCAGTGCTGTTTGCAGGGGAAGAAGAGTTTGTCCCGATGCTGTGACCGATTTAGGTGGTGCATTCCTGGCAGAGCTGCTGGCGGGCTCTGGAACTTTGAGCTGTGGAGCCCAGTGTTGTCTGTGTTATGTTTTTGTGCCCCATTAAAGCTGTGGTTCCATTTCTCCTCATAGGTGGCTCCATCTCTGTCACACACAAAGTGGTCCCTATGCACAGGCTGGAGCAAGTAAACTCTTTCCTCAAGGGAAGCATGAGTGAGGTACAGCAAATTCAGAGTGTGAGCACGTACTATTAATCTTTTATCACAGCAAAATTTAGGGGAGTTTGGCAATGATTTTGATCATTAAAGGGGCAGGACATGGGTTTGATGTGCCTATAAGGCCAATTACAGGCTCTTCTAGAGCGCCAAGACTCGGGGCATGAAGCGTAAGAAAGTCTCATTGTAACAGTTACGGTGCTCACAAAGGAAAAATAATTTAATGCTGTGATGTCGTGTCCGTGACAGAACCACACGGGACAGAGCTCCCACATGGGTGTGGTCCTGCCCATAATGGGTCTGGCTGTGGGAATGTCACAGTGGAAGCAGGATCAGTGTGACCTCCCTCCTGGTTAGCTCCTTTCAGAGGTCAGTTCCTCTCTTCTGGTCTAAGGAAAGTCTTAATAATTCAGCTTGAGGTGCAGAAAGGGGAGAAGTGAACCCCAGTATAACCTGGTGGGGTCAGTGGGAAGGGGAAGGAGGAAAAGTTCCTTTGGTTGGCTATTGGCAAGCTATCCTGGCCAGGGGAAAGGTGAAAGCTGGAATTCCCTGGATTCAGTCTGTCTTTAAAGGAGTTACGAGCCTTGATCAGTTGTCTAAAGGACTTTGACATCCATGAGACAAGGTGGCTGGGAAATGAGGAGGAGGTAAGGACCCAAAGCCTTGAGATGGCTGGAGAGTTCAGGTCGAGGGCTGCTCCCTGAACAAGGTGTCACCCGGTGCTGCGCTGGGAGGTGCTGATGGCTCTGGGACACTCATGGTTTGACCTCCCTGCAGCAGGACCAGGCTGCTGGGGGACCAGGCCAGGCTGTGAGGGATGTGAGGGAACTGTGGGGGTGTGGGTGTAGGTTCGTGGGTGTCAGGAGTTAAGCCCAGCCCTACAGACATTCACTTATACACACTCCACAAGTGGGATGGGGGGGAGGATTGGAAAGAAGGCAGAACCTGTGGGTTTACATAAAACCAGCTTAATAATTGAAATAAAATAAAATATTATCACCATCATCATCCAACTGTAATGAAAAAGGAGATACAAAAGAGAGACGGGAATAAACTCCAAGAAAGGCGAGTGATACACACAATACAGTCACTGACCACTTGCTGACAGTTGTCCAGCCTGTCCCCAGCAGTGATCAATGACCCCGGCCAGCTCCCCCAGTTCCCATACTGGGCAGGACACTGTGGCATCCCTTTGGCCAGTTCAGGTTGGCTGTCCTGGCCGTGCTCTGTCCTGGCTCCCTGTGCACCTGCTCGCTGGCAGAGCATGGGACACTGAACAGCCTTGGGGTGAGCCCTGCTCAGCATCAGCTACAGCACTGTGAGCAACACCATCCTCACACCGAACCCAACACACGGCCCTGCACCTGACACTGGGGAGAGAATGAACTCCATCCCAGACCAAACCAGTGTGTGTGGGTGTGTGCGGGTGTGTGGGTGTGCGAGGGGGGGCTGTACCCGCACTTGAGTGGGGTGTGTAATGGGGGGGCGGGGTGTGTGTGTGTGCGGGGCGGGGGTCTCGGGGTGTGCGGGGTGTGTGTCTGTGTGCGGGGTGTGTGTCTCTGTGTGCGGTGTGTGTGTCTCTGTGTGCGGGGTGTGTGTTGCTGTGCGAGGCAGGTGTCTCGACGTGTGGGGTGTGTGTCGGTGTGCGGGGTGTGTTTCTCTCTGCGGGTTGTGGGTCCGTGTGCGGGGTGTGTGTCGGTGTGCGGGGCTGTGTGGGGTGTGTTTCTCTCTGCGGGGTGTGTGTCTCGGTGTGTGCGTGTGCGGGGCGGGTGTCTCTGCGCGAGGGGCGGCGTGTGCCCGTGAGCGGGTGCGGGGGGCGCGGCGTGTGCCCGGGCGCTCCGCTCGCCTTCGCTCCGCTCGGCTCCGCTCCGCTCGGCTGGGGCCCGGCTGCCGCCGAGGGACGGGCGGAGGCGGCGGGAGCAGCGCCGGGAGCTCCCGGCGGGGGTTTTTTGGGGAGGCGGTCGCAGCCCTGCCCGCCGGGGCGCGGAGCACGATGCGGCGGCCGCCCTGCCCTGCCCGCCGGCGGCGCGGAGCCGCGGGGCCGCGGGCAGCGGCGTAGGGACCGGCCGGGCAGCGGGCGGGCGGAATGGGGGCGGCCGCGCCCCGAGGCGCTGGGCGCCCGGCGGATCGCGGATGAGCCCCGGGCCCGCGGGCACCCCGGCGGGTACCGCCTGACGGAGCGGCGCGGAGGTGAGCGGGGACGGGGCACCGGGTGGGGGGGACGGGGCCGGGAGCCCGGCGGGCGCTCTCGGAACTTGGAGCCCCGAGCCCTCGAGCTCCAGGCGCGGGTGGTCGGGGCCGCTCCGTGCCCGCATCCCCCGGAGCCACCGGCACCCGCCTGCCCCGGCGTGGAGCGCTGCTCCCGCTGAAGTTGCCAGCGGCGGGGCCGGGAGGGATGCGGAGCCGGGAGGGATGCGGAGCCGGGAGGGATGCGGAGCCGGGAGGGATGCGGAGCCGGGAGGGATGCGGGACTGGACGGGATGCGGGGCCGCGCTCCCCCACGGGAGTTGCTGGTAGCACCGGGACTCGCATCCCGAGGGACGGTGCTGGATTTTGTCTGCCCTTGCCCTAAACGACAGCACGCACCGACCACCTGCAGCCTCGCGGAGCAGGTTAAATGCCGATTTAAATTGTTATTCATTCGGGCAGCCCCTGACCTGGCTGTAAGTCGTCTGGGTGATCCACGTGCCCCCAGCGTGGGAAAGGCGACAGTGATACCGGAGGGGTGTTCTCTGCTGTGATGCTTGCAGAAGAAAAATGCCTCTTTTATCGACCCCCTTTGAACTACCAGGCATCTCGCAGTTTATAGTGTATCAAATTCCGCAGGAAAAAAAAAAAAAAGAAAAAAAGGGCTGATTTTCAAGACTCTTCGTAAGTTCATTTGTTTACTATGGAGCCGTGACTTCAGTGGTCTCTCTGGTATAAAAACATTCTGCTGGTGTGATATTTTTGGTGGCATTGACAACAGATTTGTTAGTCATGGTTATGAATATGGTAATGTGCAAGTCTCCCATTAAATTCTCCATGCTCTAAGGTAACATGGTTGAACAGTCACGTACCAAGTCTTGCATTCTCGAGCAGCATCACTTTGAACTCCCAGTCTGTTTGACCACTTCTTCTTAACTTTTCCACTGTACTGTAAAAAATATTTGATCTTTCTGCCGGTCAGATGTAAACCCTAAGTTTTGTGCCCGGTGCATCTCCGTGCAAGCAAGCCAAGCTTATGTAATGCAGTGCCCTGTGCACAATGCAAGAGGTGATCAAGGAGCACAGAATATCCCGAGTAGGAAGAGACCCACCGGGATCAAAGCTGGAAGGAAAGATTTTTTGGGAAAAGGATTGTCTTTATGGTCACAGTGCCTCTGTGTGTTTGTGCCTGTCCCCACGGGAGAGCTGAGAAGGGTTTTTCTGTTCTGAGGACATCCTGCCTGATCCTGGGCAAGGCTCTCAGTCTTCCTCGGTGTTGATTGCCTTCTCCTTAATTACGGCATATCCTGTGTCACTGCTTCTCAGGGCTCCGTGAAGCTGCTCAGAAGCCCTTGAAAACACTTTTCAGCCAGGCAGGTACTGTGTAAATGCAAATTACTGTATTGCTGCTTTAAAAATGCTTTTCAGAAGTTGAAGCGGTATCTTTAGGCAGTTTATTGGAACTGAAGCCAAATGCCTGTTCAGGGAGCTCCAAAGCAGACTAAAGGAACTGGGGTTTTGACTAATACTCCCTTGTAAAGAAATGTAGTGTTGTTTCTCGAGAAAAGGCAGAAAAGCACTCCCCATTTGGGTGTTAGCAGATGTGTCACCCTGTTCAGTTCATGAGTATTCGCTCCCAGTTTCCCTGCATGTAACCTGGCAGTAATTATCAGCTGAAGAAACACTTCAGCCCCAGAGTCATTAAGATGTGAGTGGTGGATGAAGACATGAAGGTGCTTCCCCTGACCATGACACCCCCCTGGCCTGCTGTGAGCCCTCTGCTCTCTGTGGTGGAGCTTTGCTGTTCCACCTGGTTTACTTTTATTCTCAGGTACAGCAGGGATCAGTACACTACCAGCTAGGTGCAAGTCTTCCCAGGCAAGAACTATGTCTCAGATACTGTTACCGAGTACATTTCTAGCATTAAAAGTAAAGAAAAAGGTCGAGGTGCTGGTTTTTGGTCTTGGTTTTGTTTTTTTTTTCTTGTAAAGCAGTGAAGAGAAGCTGGATGGAAAAGGACTTGAGCTTGAGACTAAGCTGTGATCAGTCTTAATATATCTTGTGAGTGCATAGAACATTAACAGAATTCCTTATTTTTATTACTGGGCTTCTGAGAGAATGATTTCTGTTTTAATGTGCATTGCTTTCACTGTAGTGTATTGATATCTCCTTTGTTTTGTAATACATTTTTTAAAAGGTGTTGTTACTTTCCATAACCTCTTTCTGTTTTGGTAGAATCTCTGCATAGCTTCTAGAATTGCGTTAAAGGTAATGCAAAGCTCAAAATTCTTTGATCAGATTGCTTTCTGCAAAGATTTATTTCAGGCAACCTTAAAAAAATCCTTAGAATGTCAATTCTGAGGTCTTTTCATGTTGTGGATTTAATAGACAAGGTACTGTCAGCTGAGCTATGAGTCTTGCTAATAATATGATTACGTTGTTTTTTGAGAGATGTAGTTCTTGGAAACATACCTTGGAGAAGAAAATTCACAATAGCTATGTGCAAATAATTTTTTTTTTCCTACAACAGATGGAAGAGCACTCAAGGGTGGCTAAAATTAGTTTGAAACAGAATAGATTATTCCTACAAGTACAGTAGTATAATTTGTACAAAATGAGCCAAATCCTACTAATTGTTACACTGTAACTGGTGTAAATATAGAGTAATTTATTTGCCTGGATTTTCTCCTTCTTTCCAAAGAAATGCAGAACACAGGGGATTATGACGCTGTTGGATTTTGACATGTTTCTAGCAAAAGTCAGGTCTTCCTGAAACCCAGTGGCAGAATATGGCCCCCCACTCTCATCTTGACAACAGCATAATATTCACTCCCTGAGACTCCAGTTCCAAATTTGCTGTAATATGATTGTGGGTAGAGGGTTGCTGAATGACTCAGATGAATGTAGCTCAGAGTAAACAAACATGTAAATCATTTCTGTCTAGAGACAGAGAAAGAAAAACATGAGGAGAGCAGAAAAAAGCCAACCTGCAGGATGAGGCATTTATAGTCATGTTTAGCGAGGATCGCCGAGTTCAGCACAGGATGCAACCATCAAAAACTGGGGTCTGGATTTTATCTCTGGAAGTGAGAGGCACCTGTATGGAGTGAGTGCCTAAATGCAAGTATTGCACACAAGCAGAGTTTTGCAGTTGCTTGGGCTGACAGCCTGGTACAAAGGTGGGCAGGTTCATCTCAGCACCTGCATTTGGCACATTTCAGAGGGTGAGAGCTGGGAACCACATGTGCTGCCTGTCCCAGAGAGACAAGGTGCTGCCAGGGGTGGATGGTAGTCTCTACTTTCCCAATTTGGGGGAAAAAAAAAGCCAGCTAGCAAGTGATTCCTGAAAGTATCTGAACCTGAAATCCTGGAGAGCAATGTGGAATTGGTATGAATAACTGCAGAAGGGTCCAGACCCAGCTTGTGGTTCAGATTAAGAAGTACCAGAGCAGGTCAGTGGCTTTTAAACAGCTGTGGGTTTCTTAGCTAGACAAGCACTAAATCAGAGCAAGGCAAAGGCTGCTCTCAGTTGATTTTCCTGCCAAGGGAGATGGCCAGTAAGCACAAATCACTGCAACAGAGCATCTTGCCAGCCAGCTCCTCTTGCATGCCCAGGCCCAGTGCAGTTAGGACTCAGGGGAGGATGGAGCTGTCCCTGTGTGAGGGAGCTGCAGTGGCTGCAAAGCTGGAGCAGGATTGTTATTCCTTTCAGCTGTTGGAGCGATTCCGCTTCAGTGTGTTTTCAGGGTAAGTTAGGTTAAGTTCCCTCTTGGGGAAGCAAGAAATGTGCTGGCATCCAGAGTTGAAATGAGGACAGCTGGGGCTGGTCCCCTCCCGCTGCTGCATGAGGATCAGTTCCCTGGAGCTCTGCCTCCCTGCTGGATAACCTGCCTCGTGTTTTGGCCACTTTTACCATCATGGTAACGAGGATGCTGTGGTGTTGTGTGGAGTTCTTCAACACAAAAGTTGTGCTCTTGCTGAGATTTCCTGCCTTGGAAAGCAGTGAGTAGTCCACAAGTGAAGTGTGGCTGTAGGTATGGCATCCTTGCAGTGTTTTCTGTGAGGTGATGGCTGGGAAGGGGAGGAACTGGAGAGATGAGGAATATTTCTCTCTGTGTATGAGTAGCAGGTAGACTTGGGTCCTCATTTTCTCCTTTTTTTACTTTCTTTAGAGCACAGGCTTTATATCGTGTTGGTCACAGTGGCCATGATAGGAGACTTGACTTAGGCAGCAGGATGGTTTCTGCTAATGGGAATTATGGGTGTTTCTGTCAGCTCATTAGACACGTATTATTATTTATTCTCAGCTCAGTCTCTGGATTCAAGCCAGGAAGCTGCTCTGTCCTTATTCCCTTCTCCCTTCTCTCCCTCCCTCTCCCTCTTCATGTTCAGTGAACATGTTCCAGTGAGAACTGAAACAATTTCCTGGCCCCTCTCACGTGTCCTGCATCCCTTTTTGCATCCTTAGAGAGCAGTCTGATTCACTGTTTGGGCAAGACTGGCTTAAGCACCTGAATAGAGTCAGATAGGTTCCCTATCATGTCTGCTAATTAAATTGTAATGCTCATTACCACAGGATACTGTGGAGGGCAAAAGCATAAGCAGGTTGAAAAACATGAGGTGAGTTCACAACGCACAGAGAGAGGATAGGAAAGATGCAGGTCTGGGTGTAACCTCTGTCTCCCTGGAACTGCCAGATGCAGGGAGAGTGCAGAAGGGCACCCAGACTGCTGCCCATCACCACAGATGGCATCCTGGGATAGAAGGACCATGGATTTAATCCACTCCTGTGTTTCCCCAGCTTGCTAAAACAGCAATTCACTTTCTGCTCAGGAAAATAGAGAGGGAAGGATAGAGCTTATGGAAAAGTGTTTGTTGGGCATTTTGGTTCCAGAATGATAACCAGGGTAGAGATTTCAGCCTGCTCTCAGAGGCATTAATGGATTAACATAGGAAGCTACAAGAATTTTATTGTGTGAAGCCTTACTGACAAAAGCAGTGAGAGGACGAAGCCATTTGGGGCTCAGGGCTCTGCCTGGGACAACAAGATGAAATAATTCCTCTCTCTCATCCAGTCTTTGTGTCCTGTTCATTCTGGTTTGTGCTGCATTATGAAATGGAGGTGCTGATCTCTTACTTAGCCTGGAGCTGCAGTTAATGGAAATCTCTGTGTTATGTGTATTGGGGTATTTGAAAGTTTCCAGGTGGAAAGACCTCCAGGTTTATAAAATTGTCCTAATGCCCTAAAATTGTTCATAATAGGAACAAGAGGAAGAAGGATTGCTAGGATGCCAGTGCCTTGTCACCCATTTCTCCTGTGAGGTCAAGTTGGAAGCAGGGACGTGGTCAGTGACTGAATGGACAGGGGCTGTGAGGTGGGTCCCTGAGGAACTGCTGGGAAGGCTGATTCAAAGAGAAGCATCTAACTGAAAGAAGAGGTTATGTGGACAAAGGAAGTAAAATCTGATCTATGGAAGAGGGCAGGAGAGCACAGAGAATGTTTGAACAAAAGATGCAAAATCCCTGCGGGGACTGTAGTGAAAATTCTTTACCCAGGTCTTTCTGTCCTGTGTAATACCATCAGGGGATCCTCATCTGGGAAGAGCAGACTGAGCCTCCGAAGAATCTTTAAAAAATTTGCTTCTCCTGCGATATCCCATTTCTTCAGCAAGAAAACAAAGACTTAACCTTCCTCTTGGGAGAGTCTGTGAGGGCCATACTGGAGCTGACTGTGCCCAGTGGCTCCACAGGGCCTGCTGGAGGGAACAGGGCTGCCCAGACACAGCCCTGTGCTCCAGCAGCCTCCTGGTTCCTCAGCAGGGAGAGCAGCTCCTATGGGGTCCTGGCTGATCCCCCATGGCCAGCTTGGATGCACGAGAGGAGAGAGGCACCACGTCCCTGTCCCAAACAGACCCTGAGTCCCTCCTGTCTGCCATGGATTTAAGGGGCACAAGCTGAACCCAGACCAGGGCAGGGAGGTGCTCTGTAGCTGGGAAAAGGGCTCCAGGCTTCTCAGATTTAAGGTCTAAACCAAGGTCTAAACTTCTGCCTTAAAATGCACATCTTTGTTTAAGCCTGGAGCTCTGTGTTTATGGGGTGTTAGGGCAAATGCTCCGACATTTGTCTGTGAGTTTCTCTGGATCTTGAACTGATGCCAGGTTGGAGTGGTACCCTCCCAGCTCTCCTGACTTCTTCCCCACCCGTGGGGCTTGGTGCTGGTGTGCACAGGAGCTCCCTGCTGGGATCACTCTGGGAATTGGGAGAGGTTTGTTGTGGTCCTGCAAAGCCGCGCCTGCGCACAGCCGGAGCATCTTCACTTCCACATTATCTCCTGCAGCTTTCCCTGCACCCTGTCTGTAACCTAATCAAACAGGCTGAGCAGCTGGTGAGTGGGAGCCTTGCCTGTCAAAGACAGGAGTATGAATATCAGCAGTCAACAAGCCATCACTTCAGCTACTGGCACGAAATGGAATCGGGAAGGGTAGGCACCCCTCCCAAAAATAAACTCATTGCTGTCCACAGGAGCCACATGAACCCCTGGCTGACTGAAATAGTTTGGGAAAAGGAAGGATGAAGAGTAGCTTGGCTGAAAAGAAATGCAGGATGCTGCAGTGGATGAAAGGAAGAGGTGTTTTAGAAGTCTTTTATATACAAAGGTTTCTGGACAATCTCCAGACAAAAATAGTTCATTTACACTGGCTGTACACCTATAGAGTGGGTCAGGGAGCACAAAGATGAGCAGATCTTTCTGAGTTGTCTTCTGATTTTGCCTTTGATTTGAATGTACTCATGAATGGTTAAAATGGGTGGTTTCGTCCTACAAAAATCTTACAGATTCCTGGTATGTCACTCCAGTCTTCAAGCACAACAGTCAGCAAGCTCCCAAAGTTTTTAATTATTTATGCAAAGAGGAGCATCTAGAGAATCCAAGAGCCTGGCAGTTAAATCTCTCAGCAGAGAGCTGGAGAAAGACAAGGAGAGGCTGAGATTCAGGCCACCAACACTGGTCTTTCTGTAGGGAATAAAGATCAGATTTGTCAGAGTTATTAGCTCTACCTGGTTCCTGCTCAGGGACATTTCCAGTCCAAGGCTGAGTTAAATTCTCAGAATTTCCAGTTCTTGCCAGGCTGAAGGGAATCATGACTCTAATGAGCCTCTTCTCTCTCACCAGTCCTGGGACTGGCTATGGGTTGAATTGCTGGTGGAAACTGAAGGGCCCCTCTGTGAGCACAGAAGCAGCAGTGGGAAATGAAAAAATTCCCACTGACTTTAGCAAGATTTAGATCTGGGCATGAAGAATAATGTTTTATTTCAGATGTTCTCACTGTCCTCTGAAGTGTTTATTTTTATTCTTTCTTAGGGCACACTAGGTGATAGCACCAAAATTCAGGGTGAAGCATTTGGGGTGTAATAAAAGAGCGATGTTGCTGCCATGACCTTCCCATACATTTTGGGATTAATCTTTCTCTCCTGCAAAAATCAGCTGGAGACAAGGCTCCCTCTCCTGTGTCACTGACCTGTGCAGAGCAGTCCAGTTCAGGGCTGTTCTGTGGCTTTGCTTTTTTAGCATCAGAGGTGCTTTTTCCTGCTTCTGCACTCAGAGCTTCCTCTCAGTGACCAGAAGTGTGTGTGCAGGGCAGGGACACCTGACTCGTGCCAGTGACCTCTTCAGAAGCCTCCTTCTGTCCCTCCCAGAATGGGGGCTGACTCAGCCCAGAAGTTTGGGCAGGAGCTCAGGCTCAGCCCCTGGGAAGCACAGAGTTAGAGATGGGTGGATAAAAGCTGAGTGTGTTGTTTTACACGGTGACAGGCTGAGCTGAAGGGAACTAAGGAGTTGCTCAGAGTCACAGAGGTGTGATTCCTGCAGTCCTGCTGCAGAGCCCCTCTCAGAGTCCTTTAATCTGGTTGTTAGGCTGTGAGAGGATCCTGTGCCTGATTGTTCCAACATTTAAACCGGGATAAGACCACAAACACCTGTCAAACCTCTGCTGTCAGATTATTCACAGCAACAACAATGTTACATGGGTTTTTTTTTCTTGTTTATGGGCATTTCAGACCCTGATTCAGGTTCTGCAAATGGCTCAGGCGTTCCTGGATGTTTGGCCAAACATGCTTTTGCCAGCTCGTAGATTGGTCTCTCATTTTCCGTGATGCCTGTAGGAAATTTTGGGCAGCCACAGGATGCTGTTGTTTGATCCAGACACTGATGCTTGAGCCTGAGAGCCTTTTCAGATGTCCTCTGGTCATACTGGCAAGGTGAGAGCTGTTACACACATTAAGGGTGGGCTTTTCTCCCTTTCCAAGGGATCACCAGGCTTGAGTGGGCACAGCTGGGGCACGCAGAGAGAGCATCCACACAGCACTGAGTGCTGGTCCAGAGCACGTTCCTGTGCTTAAATATTGAAGCATTATGAAGAGAATGCAGAGTCCAAAAAGAAAATTAAGAAATCGAATTAGGCTTTCAGTTCTTGTTCACTTCTGGAAAATCTGAAGTATGTTAATGGCATTATTACTGTGCCCATCTTGCAGCTTAAATCGGCTTTATGGATTGAGCCTCTTAGTGAGGAGTTAGGATAGATTAGCAGCATTTCCACCCATTTTATAGGCAGGGAAAGAGGAAACACAGCAGCACACCCGTGATCGTGCAAGATTGAGAAGTCCAAGCCAGGTTTGTGCCTTCCTTGAGGCTGTGCCACACAAAGCTGTCACTGAGTTCAGTTTATTAGCTCAGAAGCAAACGAACAGTGTGCTGCTAAAAATGTGGATACACGAGGGGCACCATCCCGCTGTGTAGATTTTGTGATGGATGGATTCCCATTTTATTCATCTTTTATAATCTCAGCATACAGAATATGCCTTTGTGAGTACCAAATGGGGAATCGAGTCATAAAGAACTGAGATTTCAGATATAAAAAGGGAAGAGTATGGGTAGTTCTTCAGTGGAAGGGAAGTCTTTTATAGGAAAGATCATTTGTAAGTATCATGGATAACCGATGCTGCTCAAAAGTACTGATTTGTTTCCAAATTAACCAACACATAAGGAGACCTACTCATGCCTCATTTAAATTCATTCTTTTTTTATCTTGGTTTGGAACCAGAGGCCCAATCTAATGTTTTCCATCCAACACTCTTGTTCAATCCAATCATATGGATCAATTATCATTATCAAGAGCTGCTACTAAAGAGAATGTCCTGCACCTGAAAAATGAACTCTGGAAACAGCCTCCTCAGTCAGACTGCGGAATTTTCCTATCCCAGATGGATCAGCTCAGTGCAGTGGAGATGCTGGAGACACAAGGGGTGTTTGAATACCAGGTTTTTTAGTTGGAGCATCTCTGTTTTTGTAGGTGTTTGGAGCAAGTCTGCACTTTGCATGAGTGCTTGAATCCGTGGGAACTGATGGATGCTACGAAGTAATGGACTGTTCCTAGTGGAAACCCATCATCTGTTGGCATTAGACCAGCCAGGATGTGTTAGGAGCACTGCTGACAGTGCCTTTCATGTCTGGGCAGCTGGGGAGACCTTATGGGACAGAAAAGCACAGCTTTTTGTTCAAAGGAAATATTAAAACCCAGCAGTGTGTGATTGTGGCAAGAGTGAATCCTGTTTGTATTTGTTACAGCCCAAGAACAGGCCATGACCTGAGCATCTCCACCCTCCAGGGTAATGTCAAAACAGTCCTTGCAGAGCCCCCTCAGTGTTTCCTGCTACCCCACACCCAATTTCTGCACACAAATATATAAGGCACCAGAAGATGGTCCTGTTTTGGTCCATATTTGTGCTTTACTTGGTTCTAAAGCTCCCCCTAAGGCTGCACACACTCCCAAGGCCAGCACAGCACTGGTGATGCATGGATAGAGACATACTCCTCATTGCTCTCTTTTCCTGTTTTTTGGGGTGCTGAGGAGGGGAGATAGAGCCCAAAAGTGAGAGTGACAACAGACTTAACTCAAAGCTTAGCAGGCTTTGGGGCTGAGAAGTGAAGAAGTTCAGGAGCAGCAGGAGACAGACCACATTGGTAGGACATGAAACGGGCAGCAGTGCACAGAGATGCTTTGATGTGCTCCCAAGCTTTGCAATACCTTCCCTGCTGAGCTGGAGGAGAGTTTTAATTTGGAGAGTGTAGTCAATGGCATCACAAGTGCAACAAAGCAGGAAGGAGTCCAGGATAGTGACTTCTCTTTTCAGTTTTAGCCATGCAATTAGGAGTTCTGTCACTGGAGTCCCTAAGACAAGTGGATCTGCATAAGCAAACTGAAATTCAGAGTGCACAAAATGCATTCGAAACAATTTGGCTCTGCTCTGGCTGAAGCAATGTGAAGGAAGAGCATAGTAAATTAATAACTAACACTAGAAAAGAAAATAGGAAAGGAAGTTAAAAGAATGGATTGGTCTAAGTGTTTTCTTGCTCTGAGATGCCATATAAATTTATACAGACTTAATTAGGAGAGGGTTATTTGAAATCTCAAAGCCAACTATCAGCCTCTCACTTTCTCACAATATTTTGTTACAGCCTACTATAAAAAAGGTAGTTAATTAAAACAGATTTATTCATCCAATCATGCAGGTGTTACAATGAGACACTGTTTCCAGAACCTGGGTATTTTTGTTCAATTTAATGGAAAGTAATAATATCATGTAGGAGGTATCTCTAACAGGCAATATTCATGCCTCGTTCCCTCGGTGTGTTCGGTGCCTCTGCCCTGAGCCCAGCAGGCTGCAAACACTCCCTGGTGATGTCGTCCCGCATTCCTTGTGTGAGGAGGGAGGATTTTCCCAGTGGTTTCATTGGTTGCAGGGCTGCAGTTGCTGATATTGCTTGCTCAGGCTTCACCGTGTGCCCTCAGGATTTGCAGCCCGATGCAAATGGAATCCACGAAGTGGAGTCACCTTGACTTTGCATTTATCAGCTTAAGCAAGTGCAAACCTCCTGCTGCACTGCAACAGAGGTGTCATTGCTGCTCTGAACCAGCCCCATTGTCAGGACCAGATCTGGGAGCTGGATGGCTCTGTGGCTGGTGCTGTGTCCAGCACTGCACAAACCAGAGTGGACAATCCCAGGAAGGGATGAAGGGTGTGTGTTTGTTTAAGTGCTGTCACCTTTTCCAGGCTTTAAGGACATTCCTGAGGTGTGCTGAAACTTCCCCTCGCTGTCTGTGGCATTGTCAGGTGCAGTGTTGGCGTGTGTTTGTGGGCAGATCAGGCTGTGGGATCTTTGGCACGAGTGCAGCATCCCCAGAGCTGTCTCTGCCCCTCGTTTTCTTTCGTAGAAAGTTGAAGTCCAGAAAGAAACATGGGAAACGCACGGACAGCATTTGATTTTTTCCCACCTGAAATGTCAGCCAAGTGACATTTGTTGTCAGTCACAGTGTGACAGTCTGGACTGCCCTGCTAAGGGTTTACAAGGGGCCTCAGGAGCTCTCCTGAAATACAGGGGAATTCTTGGAGGAGCCCAGCTTCTTTCACCCAGACCCCTCGCTCCTTTAGCTCCCCTGGAAGGTTTATTGGCTAAGTCAGCAGAGATTTGGGCCTGGCAGGATGATTTGCTGAGCAGGTTTTTTGGCTTCAGAGGGCATCTCACAAGCGGGACACTGTTTGCTTTACCTGACCCAGCACACTCAAGAGTGAGTTTGAGTGCTGCTGTCATTAAAAACACCACAGAAAACTCAAAGCACAAATAAAGGGAAACTGGTTAATAATCCTCATATAAAAAAAAAAAATCCCACCAAAACCTATTTCAAGGTGCAGAATATACCCTTAGCAAAATATTTTGATTTTGCTAAGGAAAATAAATCATCCATGGCTGAGCGAGGGTGGACTGTTCTGAGAGACCTCAGGGATGAAATAAAATCCAGAGTACCAGGAGGAAAAATAAAGACTCGAGGTAGAGAAGCATCTGCAACTTGGAATCCCTCCAAATTGCATGCTGTGAATAGATGGCACTTAGAGCCTCAAGGCCTGGCCTTGGGGATGGGACAAGGACTGCAGTGCCACCTTCCCACTGCAGGACCGAGAGGGCAAAACCAGCAGTGACTGGTGCAGGGTGTGATGCCCAGCAGTTGCCAGGGTCAGTCAGGTCAGCAGCAAGCAGCACCTTTAATTATTTTAAGGTAGAGCTTGGAGCAGAAGCAGGACAGAGGGGAGAGCTGTAGTTACCATGATAATATGGGTAGAGCCCATATGGCTTCTAGCCCTCCTCCTCTTCATCGTGGAAATCCAGGGGAAGCCAGTGGAGGAAAAAAGCAAATTTGTCTGTTCAAGTAACAATTTACTAACACAAAATGCTTGGATTTGTCCATAGAAGATCCTTACTAAGCTGACAGGGAAAGAGTTAATTGCAGGAGACTCTTGAGTGTGTCTTTTAGGAGAAATTCCTCAGTGCACAGGATTGAACTGAGACATTTAAGAGCTGCACCAATTCTCTCTCCAGCTGGAACACCCCCTCTTGCAAGGAGAAGGGCTGACAGAGGAGTGGATGAGTTCCTTGCCCTGGGATCTGTAGGATGGGCAGTGGCAGCCGCATCCCTGGCTCACTGTGGGGAGAAAGAAAGTACTTGTGCTCACACAGAGCCAAAGAGGTGAGCAGCTGACTTTGCAGTACCTAAAATCAGGGCATGGCTGATGTCTGTAGTTTTCCGTGCTTGTCTGGGTAGAGCGTGGCTGTTTGGCTCTGTTCTGCAGAGAGCAGTGCTTGTGCTTGTCAGAGGTGCTTGCTGGTGGTAAAATCCACTCCACTGCGGTTTGATCAGAAATCAGTAAAGACTGACCCGAGCTGCAGCTCTGGGAGGAAGGATCAGACCTGGGCCAAAGGCGGGTGAAGAAAGCAAATAGCAAATTTGGTCTAACACATTGTAGACAGAATTGAAAAGAGGTCATCACTGGCAGCAAGATCCAGCTAAGAAAACCCAGTGCAAGGGCTCCTCAGAGTGCTGGAGAGGACAGGAATGTTGGTGCTGAATCTGGCTTCCCACTGGAGAGCTGTGCTAGCAAAGGTAATTGATGAGCAGGGGAGGGAAATCTCAGAGAAACAGGCTGAAGAAGCTGGGGAAAGATAGGCTGCAACTACTGTAACACTAAACAAAAAACCAGGTCCTTCATGGCACTTCAAAACACAGGACCCAGGGAACATAACCTCAGTATGTTGAGAAGAATTTGGCTTTAATTCATCATAGTGAAAAATTAGTTTGGGCTTAGTTAGGTTTTTTTCATGCATTTACTAGAGGTAGCTAGCTACTAAATACAAACCCACTCCTTTAGTGGAGTTACAGAAAGAGACCTGAAAAATTAGGTTTTGAGGAAATTGTGAACCTGAACACTTTTGGTGAGTCCAAATTAAGTCCTGCATGTAATTAAGCTAGCAGGGATGCAGGGTAATCCTAAAGAGTCAAAGAATTAATTTTAGATTTGTGACAGAAGCAAGATCAGACTCAGTATTTTAATGAATCGTGCAGTCTGTCTAGGAACAGCTCGGAATTTGAGGAAAGTCCCAATTTTCCCTTGTGATGATGCATGTAACATGTCTTTCATGGATATTATTTTCGTGGTAATTTTTGCTGTTCTTCTATGAAAACTAGATTGTGGGTAATAAAATTTAATGGACAATGTTCAAGAATGCTAACAGCTAATTACATGAACAAGGAAATGTGTAAAACTACCCACAGAGCTTGAAATTACGGAGCTGTAGATGGTCATGATGCCAATGCCCATTGAAAGAGTAAGGGGAAAAAATCCCCAGGTCTTCATTTAATATCTCTGCCATTTGCTCATTGTACAAGCTGGGTTTAGCCCTTTGTAGCTGTTTTTAATCAGACATTTTATCTGCTCTTCTGTATCTGGAAAGAAGAGTGCTGACAGTATATTGAAGAGGAGAGCTGTGCAGTGACATTTATTGAATATGGGAAGAAGCAAAAAATGAATTCTAGGAACAGAACAGGTTCCTGTCACAGCAGCCAAGAGCAGGGCCTCTGGTTGTGCTTGCTTGTAGGCACCTGTGGTGCCACACACCCTGAAACCAAATGAGAGGAGCAAACAGAAGTGCAGGTATGAAAAGCTGCTCGCCCAGAAAGGCAGTGGGACAATCCCCAGCTGGCCACGTCACTGGGACGGGACTGTCAGATGGATCAAATGCTGCTGCTGAAAGTCCCAGTTAGAGTCCTGATGACTTTTCAACCCCAGAGAAGCTCCCAGGCACCTCAGGGATGTCACCCACAGTTTATTTTGCCACATGTGATGGGGTGTGCTTTCTAAGAGATCCCATTCTGGTGGGAACACCGGGCCCTTCACTTCACTGACACAAGAAGCCAAAGTCAGGGCAGAGCTGGGCACTAATCTCATTTCCCACACATTAATTCTGCTTGTTTTGCCACGGACCTAATGATCTGTGAGGAACTGGATGTGGTTAGGCTGCTTTCCCCAGCCCCCCTGAGAGCTGTGGAGGAGTGCAGAAAGCCTCAGGTGGTTGTGCAGGGGGATCTTAGCCTGGCACTCCTGCCTCCAGTCAGTGCTGAGAGCTGCTACCCTGGAAATAGCCCTGGGAAGGGAGGATTACACCTTGAACACTGTGTTCACAGCAGGACGAGGTTCAGAGTCCAGGAGTGGGGTCAGCCTGAGCAAGCAAAAGCTGGAAAAAGTAACACGTGCCAGGTGAAACCATGTCCAAGTGATGTCTGACAGCTGCAGTGGTCCCTCCAGCAGTTTGCAGAGTTACTTAAATTCTCTGTCTGTTTCCCATGTTTCAGTGAACACCTTAATCATTGCTCACTTCTTGTACAAGTTTTATTCACGTAGCTCCTTTTAGGTGGGGCAAAATAGGTGGGGGTGTCTTCAAACATCACCCAGGCATGGAAGTAAAAAGGATAATAAGGATATTAAAAAGGAAAATAATGGGAACTGGTAACTTTCCATCTCCTCTCCTGTGTAAGGATTGGAATTGTCACCAGCAGTGATCGTGCCCCAGGATTAAACCCCTCACTGAGATGGATGGGACTGTTCAAACCTCTCTAAGCCCTTTGTTCCTTTCCAGACTGTCTGCTAACTCCTGTAGCTGTCTAAGCATCGGACACCTGAATTTTCAGACCCTTCAGAGCCATCGAGGATGGAAGCTTTTGGATGAAAAAGCAAGAGGAAACCAAAGGAAAATGAGGATTTGAAAGAACAGTGCTTGTCAGAAGAGACCAGCAGTGCATCATCACTGTACATCTGCTGCTCCAGTGCCTTGTTTGAGGGAGAACATCAGGAGGGAAAACATCAGCAGGGAGGTCTTACTCTCCTCTGCAGTCTTCCACAAGGAGTTCAGCTGTCAGTCAGTGGTTAAGGTGTGGAGTGGAATGAGGTTCTTTACTGCCCTGGATATTCTCTCAAAAGTTGGAAGCGTCTCCTTCTGCTTTCCTTAGAAAACGGGGGTGATGGTACTTCCTATTTTTCAGGGCTCCCTAACCAGCTGTGTCATGAGGCAGGGATTTGCAGGAGGAGGGCCCCTTGAAAATAGTGCCTGTCTGGTGATATCCCCTCTGTTTGCATTTCTGTCTGTAGCCACAGTTATGACTGTGCTTAAATAAAGTTCTCTAGTGTGTAACATATTTTCTCAGCTGATTTTAAGCTCAGCGTGGCAGTAATAGAGGTGTCTTGCAGCAGAGAAGCTTCAGCAGGCCTTGGCTGTTAAGTAGGCATGTACAGAAATGCATTTCTCCTCTGCCAAAAGTGGTGTTAAACTGGTGGCTGCTTTATTGGATTGAGTCAGAGGGATGCTCTGTGGCTCCGTGTGAACAAGGGTGGATGATATCTAGCTGGAATGATTTAATGGACTTACAAAACTGCCTTCATGGAGAACACAAGTGATGCTTCTGCGCTGTGCTGGCTGACTGATAACTCCCTTTTAGCTTTATAAATAGCAGAGCAGGCAGTCCTTGGAATGTGTGGGCTTGAGTCAGGGTACAAAATGCCACTGTCGCCCTGACCTGCTACCAGAGCAGAGCACAGACACATCCCTTGCTGCACGGATCATGCTGGAGTTTTATCCAGCCAGGAAAGGACTTAGAGAAGGAGGTCAGTGGCCTGCAGAGAAGATCTGGAATCCCCAAATGGAACAGCTCCCCAGGGAATGGGCATGGCCTCAAGCCTGACAGAGCTCAAGAGGTGTTTGGACAACGCTCTCAGGCACAGAGTGGGATTGTTGGGGTGTCTGTGCAGGGCCAGGAGTTGGACTGGATGATCCCTGTGGGTCCCTTCCAGCTCAGGATGTTCTATGATTCTGTGATTCTCTGATTTTAGTACTGCCAAGTCCATGGGCTCCAAGGCCCATTTCTCCTATCTCTGTCCCACATCTCAAATCTGCAAACTTTGGCTTAAAGTTAGGAGATTTTTAAACCCAGAGAATTTGGGACACTTTCTGTCTGGTTTCTGCATCAATGAAGTTCACTCTGTGACTCACACTCTTTATTTCACACCCCAGAGGCTAGAAACTTTTTTTTTTTCTTTTTCCCCAGAACACATTCTCATATAATTATTGAACTCCCAAAGCTTAGGGCTGAAAATAAACCCCGGCAAGTGTGGCTAGACTCCCAGGGAAGTGACAAGCATGGCATGACTGTAATCTAGTCTAGTCGTGCAGACTGTGAGCAGCTAGGGGGGCACACAACCCTGGGGAAAGCTGCTCTCCTGGGGTGAAACAGCTCCTTGATACGCTGCTGAGAGTGATGCTTCTTACACGGCCTGCTCCTCGGTGTGGTTTATCCTCAGTCTCAATCTTAATGCCAAAACAGTTGCTTTCAGAGTCACTTTAGAGCCACTTTGCAGACAGTGCGGTGCTGCTCCCTTGGCAGAGATCAGTATCTTGTAAGCCATCTGTCCTGTAAGAAACAATGCTGCCTTGTCAGGGAGATGGTGAGAACGATATCCTACACGTTGTAATCTGTGATTTAGCAGCTCCACGCAGACATTCAGGAAAGACTGGCAGCATAAAAAGCACAGCTTTTATCAGGAGTGCACAGATAGGAAGAAACCCCAAGCAGCCAGGGACGATCTGCAGGTAGCTGTTGTTTGGGTAAATGAAGCAACTCGACACCTTTCTTCTTTGCAGGCTCAGCGCTCACCATCCCTTTCATGCGCAGCCCGTCACAATTTTGGTGCACGTCTGCCATGATTTGACCTATGCTTTATGTAGAAGCCAGGAAAACAGGTGTGCAAAGTGATTTTCAGGGAGAGCAGAGGAGAATTTGGTGAAATTGTGGGTGCACGAGGAGGAGAGCTCAGCTCCTGCCTCGTAGGGAGCACACGTTGGCTCCTGCCTCATTCCTTTGCCAGATTTGTAACTCTCCTGCCTGACAGAGGTATCTGAGGGATGCACAGAGGACAGGAGGGGGACAGAGAGAGGTCTGTGGCACCCCAGGAACTCCCAGCAGGTTCCAGACACTGCTTGTGAGGGATGGCTGGAAGGAGCAGGGCAAGGAGCCTTTACAGAGCCTTGGAGGGGAGAGGAGGTCAACACCAAGAGAGGAAAAGAAAACGGGTGGAGACACCTGTTGTAATTACCACTTTGGGGGCGATTTTCATTTAACTTCGAGATCCTCCTCCCAACAGAGGTCAGATAGAAATGGAGAAAGTGAGGCTGTTATCAGAAGAGACCTGAGAGGGAGGAGAAAGGAGAAAGGGAGGACAGGACATCTCCTCAAGAGAAAAAGTAATCACTTGGACTGGTCTGTGAATCCAAGAGTTAAGACAGACCTCAGGGGCAAGGTATTTGTTAACTGTTTGCTTTTAAAGGTTTGCAAAACATTAATATTTTAAGTAGTTTATTCTTCATTAGCATAATTAAGAATACATAAGTCTAAACTCAGTGAAAACAGAATTAACAAATTAGCAGGTGCAGGAATGTGGAAGCAAGAGGTTTGGGAAAACAGAGCTTGCAAATGTCGGCATTAAGTAGAGCAGGGAAATCGTGCCAAGCCTTATTTATGGATTTGTGCATTTCCTTTGCATAGGCCCACTCCTGCAGCCAAAGGAATGCAGCTCAATTTAAACATGAACCCCCTGCAGTTATTCTGTAGCTGAGGCTGAACCCCAGAGCATACAAAATAAAAATCTGCTGAAGAAAAGCTCATGAGCCTCACCTCGGATGTCTCTTGAAAGCTGAGGTGTCGTGAATCAACACTTAACTGAACAGGGAAGCAAACTGCAAAATTAAATCCAGAAGAAAATGGGAGAAAATTTTAGAATAGTGTCTTGGTGAAAGGAAATACAGAAAGAAAGAAGCAGTGACATTAAGGTATACTGCAGCCAAGGGCTTGGGGTGGGGGGGGGGAGAAGGCATCCTATGCCCATGTGAGAAGTTCCCTTTAGGAAGATCAAGAACTGATTTCCAAGATAATGTCCTGCAGATTTTTCAGTGTGTGACAGAGCAGCCCTGCGGGATATTTAAAATAAGGTTTTTCCCTGGTAATATGGGACATAATCTAGTTTTTATCATCACTTTCATGGGATGAAACTACTACACTCCAGATGGCTCTGGCACTGGGCTTGTCTCAACAGGCACCACAGATCTGTCACACCTATTAAGCTATAGGTATACAATATATATGTGTATCTGTATTTACAGGGTATCCTGCCCCGTTATCACTTGCTATCACAAGGATGAAAAAAATAACTTCTGTTTTGCTGCACACTTCCAGTCCATACAACATGAGGAAGAATGCCATCTGTCCTTTTAAAAGGACTTTTAGATCTGTGGCTCAAAAGATCAGGGTGCTATTATTTTTGGTAGCCGAAGTGCACCATGTAAGTATGGCAAAGATTAAGAAGTAACGTGGTTACTCCTACAGATCTCTGACCCAAATATCTGACTTTATTGGAATGATGTGGAGGTTGAATAAGCAAGTTTTATACTGCAGTTACTATTCAGGAACCTTTTAGGGCATTAATGGAAGGCAAAACCTGATTGTATGCATTCCTTCACTCAGAAGAAGTATAACAGAGTTACTCCCCTCCCAAGCTGCTTTATGGCTGGGCAGGATTTTTGGTGTCTTTTGGATTTGCCTGCTTAGTACTCCTGAGAACAACATTTTTCCACTTAAAATGAATGTTTTTTTACTGCCTGCAGCCTTTCAGTGGGTCCTCAAAAACTGTCCAGTCTGCAGTTCTAGGCTCTTTCCTGAGCTATGTTAATGAACTAGGATTTGGCTTTGCTTCTTTATTTTATCTGCAGACTATTCTGTTTGTTATCACTGTCAGGAGGAGCTCCCTCCCACTTTCTTTCGATGAAGATTTCTCTTTCCTGGATTGCATTTCCACCTCCCCATAAACCACCCTGCTTTACTGGCCAGCCGAGGCAGTTGTTTTGTCCAGGGACTGTCTCAGCAGAAGTGGCAGTGAAGGATGTGATGACCAGGGCTGACTTGTGCAGAACCACGACTGAGACAAACCGTGACTGCCCTGCAATCTGTAATGCTCAGTCTCCATCATAAAATACATTCAGAGAGACCTTTTGCTTGTGGAAATGTTTCTCTTTCTCAGCTCTACAACCATCTGGGTGGCTCAGACTGCAGGATTTGGTGGTGAGGTGTGCCTGAACTAGGCAGGATCCAACGTGATGAGGAAGCTGCATGGAAAGGGACTGTGAGCTGCATTGTCTGGAGCTGGTGAAGGAGATGTAATCTCCCCACAGCAAGCTGTGCTGTATTTAAATCAGTCACCTGCTCTAGGTACTTCAGATATTTGGATTTTTCAGATTTTTTCTTCCTCTGTCTGGAAGCCCCTAAAAAAAACCTTTTTTATCTCCTGTGAAGGTTTTAGAAAGGGGAGATGTCTGGAAGTTTGCTCCATTTCCACAGAGTCTTGGTGGCTGCCAGGCACCAGCACGCTCATGGGAGCAGGGTGGCTCCTCCTTGCCCACCCTGGGCTCTCTGTTTGGCCCCATTTGTTCAGACAGCTGTGAAATGCAAGTGGTGTGCTTGCTCTCCAAGGGGCACAGACTCCTTGTCTTCCTGTCCCCGGTGTTCTACAGATGCAATGAATTTGGCTTTTAGTCCCTCCGGTTTGGAATTTAGCTCAGGGGAAGAGAATTCATGGGTCTTGCACTTTTTCATATGCAAAAGGTGCTGCAGGTGAACATAGTATTGTCTAAAATAGCCCTGTTTTTGCAACTAGGGAACACTCATTTGAGAGTTGAGCACATGAGTTTGCTTCTTCCTTCCAAGAATCTCCAGTCAGGTTTGAATAACAGAATTAGGAATAAACCCCAAATGGAGCAGAGGTAGAGTTACTGCAGCACAGTAACGCTGGAGGCTCAGAGCAGGGGCTGCAGGTGATGGGTGCTGCATCTGCTGGGTCTGACTCTATTTTTACACAGGTGCCAATGAAAACAGCCCAGCAGAGCTTGTTCAGAAGTGGGAACTGATAACCACTGATAAATCCACTCACTGCTAGATGAGAAAAAGAGCCTAAACTGTCGCTGTTGGTAGTTCAGAGCTTGCTGCCACTGCCTTTTTTTCTCCCTGGCCACTCTGCCATCATCTTGTCTTTTCCCTCCTAACTGGGTGGTTCACCTGCACTTCCAGGCTGAGGCAGGTCTGACAGTCCACGCAGCTCTCCCCGAGATGATGCTCCCGGATTATTTTGCTGATTGAAGAAGTGATGAGCCAGAGTGGGAACAGGCAAAAAAAAAAATTAGAAAATCTCTTGCTCAATAGCTACAGCAGCCAGAGATTACAAGCAGCAGGGGCAGCAGCGGTGGACACAGAGCCTGGAGACGATAACGATGCCATGCTACATTAGTGCTGCATTAGCAGATAAGACAACAGGGCAGCGTGCTTGACAGTATTTCTCAGTTCAGTTGACATCTCTTTTGTGGAGAATGAGTACATAGCCCATCTCAAGCAAGTAGGGGACAGAGCAATGACGTCAGACAGACAAAATGAGCTTTCTGCTCTGCCTGCATTTGCAAAGATAGGTACCATGAATATATTCCAGGGCTTTTTTTTTTTTTTTTTTTTTTTATTAATCTCCTCACAATGGTACATTTTTATTTATTACCACCTGCGTGATGGCTGTGTGGAAAGAAGTGGAAGAATTGCAGACTGTAAATACTTTATTACAATAGTAGCTAAAAGCATGTTCTGCAGCCATTCCATCACTAGGAAGTAATTTTAATCATTTTAGTAGCCCAGACTGATTTCTGTTGAGGTAATACTGAAACATTCCATGGCTGGGTCAGTACTTCCCCCTCCCACTGTCTCCCAAAGAGGAGCTTTGCATCTGGCTCTATACCAGAGGCTTCTTCTGTCCTCCTTCCCGAAGTTGTGTCTTGCTTTGCAGGTCCTGCACCTCTGCTTCCTTCCCCCAGGTGCAAGGACAACTCCTCTGGCTGTGCTGCGGGGAAATCTGGTTTGCAGCTGGTTTTTATTGCAGAGCTGCTCTCCCCGTTCCCAGCCCAGCGTGGCTGAGGAGCTCGGCTGAAATTTTAGCATCGTTAACACCCCATCAACGCCGTGTGAAACATGCGCTGGGGAAGTGTCCGCTGCAGTCCATCCCTGGGGTGCGTCAAAAGCACACGGAGCCTGTCCCTGGGCGTGCAGGAAGCTCTGCTGCGGGGAGAGGAGACTTGAGGGAGTCCTAAGCATTTGAGACTTCTGATCAGGCCTGGCTGTCTGCAGCCCGAATTCTCTGTCCATGAATTATGCTCTGCCTGGCAGAGGAGATGTAGAGGAGAATATCCTGTTGCAAAGGGAGCGTGCTCGTCTTTGAACAGAACGAGCCAGGTGAATCCTCAGTGCTTTGCAAGAGGAAACAAAGCTGAAGCTTCCAGCAAGGAGCATGTATTTTATATAGATACGTATCTAAAAAAGCACATACACACATATAAAAATACGTATCTATCTCCCCATATGCAGTTGGTCATGACTCATCAATTGATTATGCAGCGGAAGAGACTTCTACCAAAGAGTTGTCCTTTCCAAATCAAACATATATATCTTTGATAATTGTCACCCTCCCCAGGAAGTTAAGAACTGCAGCTGGGACTTGAGTCAAATTGTGACATTTTGCGTTACTGGCAAAGAATTTTCTTCTGGCGTCTGTAAACTTCATAATCTGAAGTTTGAGGTTGTCTTCCTTTACAAACACTTCCTGGGTTAGAAGGTTCTGTGCTGTACCCCAGGGAATTTATGTGTTCTTAGCTAGACCTGGACTGATGACGAGTGAAAAACATTTTATAGGGAGTTTTTCCCTGAGTCTTTTAAGGACATATTTCCACTGTGAATCATGGACCACTGCAGCCTTGCATTTTTATCCCATATGCTAGTAGTGCTCTTGCTTTCTCTCATGTTGGGCAGTGAAAGTAGATTACTCATCCCCAATTTTATTAGCTGTTGGGTCTCATTTTTGTGTTGTACTGTGGCCCTGCAAGTTTTGGACAGCACTTACTCCAGTCAGTGATATATCTTATATAACTTATGAGCTGGATATAAACTTTCTGAGATCATGGGGCTTTAGCTAAAAGGAATTTACATGGCTGTAGACACCGGAAGGTTACAGCAATTTTATAATTTTAAAATATGTCTGAGGTCATACATTTATTCAGTCATGGCTCTCTCTGCCTTTAAAGGCATCGGGAAAAAAATTCTGCTTCTGATGGTGAATGTGATGCAGAGACATCATGGGAAGCAGTGAGACTTAGGGTTGTAATCTGGTTCCCACTGAACTCCATGGAAAAAGCAATTTTCTGGAAGAAGAGGGTATCTTTGCAGAAGGAAGGGAATTGCAGAACGTTACAAAGTCAATTTTATTTCCTCATACTGTGCTCAGCCAGGCATTGTTAGTAAATAAGATCTAGAGCACTTAAAAGAAGGATCCAATCACAAATTCAATTGGTCCATTAACTACATGTAATATTATTTACCTAAGTGGCCCTTCTGGACTATTTCATAGCTCAGGTTTATAACCTTTTTTAAAAAGATCAATAGTACTGAGCAGGCGGTGTGTGAGCATGATGAAAGTCAGGCCATTTTCGCAGTTATGGGCTGTGATTTCCAGACCTGGAGTCCAGACTAGAACTGCAAAATGAGGAAAATGCTCTCCCTGAAACTCTAAAAAGAAGAAACAGCCTTGGCAAGAAGGATGGGGGGAAGCAGTGAAGCGAGACGTGTTGTAAGGGATCAGTTCCTTGATGGGGCTGATACAACTGGAAAATGCAGGTGGCTTTTCCAGCCCATAAACCCTTCTCAGGTCTGAGAGAGAAGGTGTAGGGTCATTTAAAGCCACACACGGAGCTTCACCAGCCTGTGTTGGTGGGAGGGAACACCCTTCATGATGATGATCAAAGCAAATGAAGTCCTGGACGGTCCTGTTTCATAATGGGCCTAGTGATACATGGCTGTAAACCGGATCTGGCTCCCTCCCTTTCAAAAGTTCCACTCATCCCATTTCATCCAGGTCATTCTGGCTCCCCTGAGGCAGGGGCGTGTGGGAGTGTGTGGTGTCTGTAAAGTGGGAGCTGAGGGATGGCTCAACTCCTAACAGACCCTGAAAACTTCTTGGAGAGACAGCTCATGGAATTTTTAGTGGCAAAAGGCCAGAAACTTTCCTTCCCCAAACCTGACCAGCTGCTTTTCCGGGGATAAAACTCCGATTTCTTGTGCCAGGCACCACAGAAGTGGTGTCAGGATGAAAGGGCTTGGAGATTTGGACTAATAATTCAGGGAGAAGGGCATCTCTGCTGGGGAGAGGTGATAGAGTCCAAACTGAGTGCTAAGTCCTCCTGCCTGCAGTAGTTTGTTTTGTTTCTCTTGTTATGTTTCTCTTGTTATGTTTCTCTTGTTTCTCTCCACCTGTTTGTGGTGCAGGTATCACCACTGCATTAGCCACTCACTGGATATTGTCTGAGGCATCTGCCATCAGGCATAGGCTGGAAAGAATTTTCCTTGCCCCAGATATTAACTCAAGTAGCAGAAAATGCCTCTGTGTGAGGAGAATTCATATGGAAAACATGTATTTTCAGGCTCTGTGCACCGATTCCAAGATTTTAGTGTGACCATGTTTCTATTTTTGCTACCTTTCAGGGATATCATTGCTGCTTCTCTCTAGGCAGCACCTGTGCATTGCCTTCTCCTTCTCTTACCTGGATTTCATCAATATTTTTGTAATTTTTTAGCTGTTAAGCAGGAGACAGGACCAGTCTGGGAAACAAAAGTGTTCTAGGGCCTACCAGCATTGTCTGCTTCACCAAGAGATGCTGCCCCTGGGAGACTGGTGGTGCTGAGGGGTGACAGCTCAAGCAGGGATCTTGTGCTCATTCATTCCATCCACAGGTTTGACTGATGCTCTGTTAAATAATTTTGGTAGAGAAAGACATCAGGCTTTGAAGGTCTGTCTGTAACTGTGCAGGATGTATGGCTGAGGGGCAGCTCGACAGATAAAGGCTTTGCTGAAATCTTCCATGAACTCCAGGCAGACATTTTTATTTATTTATTTTTAATACTGCTTGCTATTATATCCAAACCCAGTCAGCAGCATGTGTTGGTCAGGCTATGCAGGTGTTGGCATGAAAGGAACTCAGGAAGATCATTAACTTTGTGAGTCCTTCCTGTTTGGTTTTATTGCAGCTTCTTAAGTGCTTGAGGTATTAACATTACTAGCTTTCTTTGGACTGGAGTTGTACTGGGAGATGAGATCTCACTGAGGAGTTAAGATATCTGAAGCTTTCTTTTCTTTCTACAAAACTGTTGGGAGGGAAAGGGATCCAACGCTGGCATGATGTTTCATAAGGTGACATTTGTTATAACTCATTGCAAATGTTACTCACCATCTACAAAACATCCAATTAAACTAAAGAGCAGTGAAAAATATCCAATTCCACTTTAGCAGCTGCACTTGTTGCCAGAATCCCTCAGGTTTTTTTGGAGCCAACAGATTCCCTCAGGAGACCTTTACATGGTGACTACTGTCCTCGGTTGGTGTTCCCTGCTCCCATCAGCCAGACTGTCACACAAGGGCAAAATTTCCCTTCCCATTTGGGTTTATTCTTACTTTCCCAAAGATCTCTTTGGTCCTTGGCTGTTACCAGGCCTGTGCTGCATCCTTTTGTCTCCTGTCAGAGTTTCAGTGAGAATTAGCTGGATCCCAGAGGGAAACATTTTCAAAAACAAAATTTGAAAATGACCTGTGATCCTCGGTCTTTTTCAAAACCAGAACAGTTGGTTCCATGTGTAGTTCATTGAAACTTGAAGCTTCTCAGTCACTGAGATTGTTCCTTAGGTCTAAAAGCTTTAGTGGAATCGTGTTCCCATAGAAAAGAAGCCAGTATATTTATGGTTTCTATTCAGATTATGGGTCCCTTTGCCTCCAGTGCCTTTGTAATGTGTCTTGAAGTTGAAACACTGGATTCTGTGGCTCTGTCTGTGCAGAGAGACACACGTGAGCGATGTGACAGCATCTCTGGGTATGTAACAAACACAAACTTCTGTCACACCTCAGGGAGAGCGGGATCCTGAGCGAGCACATTCCCCGAGGTGCCAAACTGGCTGGTGCAGCTCCCTGGCTCCCCAGGAAGTTCACAGATGCAGCTTTGCTGTCTGCTACAGCCACCCACTGTTCTGCAGTGTCAGCTGGGCTGGAGCTCAGATCCACCCACTCTGGAAAGGCAGAAATGCAGCCGGGCTCTGCGGCTCCTCGGGCACGCAGGGGGTGGTACCTGCAGAACCCTGGGTCTGCTCTGCAGCCACCACTGCCTCCTCCTCGTTATCTTTTATCAGCTCCTCCTTTTCCTCCTGGAAAGGGCACTAAAATGGACCAACGCTCCGGCTAATTTGCAGCAGGAAGCCGTTGAGCTTTGGGCAGGGAGATGGAATAAGTCACCCAATTAATTATAGCTGCTGGTGGCTCCTGGTGCTGACCTGGTGTCGTTTGTCAATGCCAAGCAGAGGTAGACAAGCCTGGTTCCTTTTTTCCTTACCTGTAAATACCCAGCCCCTGTTTCCTATGACTCCAGTCACCTGCTGGGATCTTTGAGGCATGGGAAGGAACCCCAATTCATTCTGTTCACTGCACTTGTTCCAGGGCAGGATTTACTTCTTGTTTTCCTAGGCCACAAAACAACATTGCTGCCTTTGGAGAGCAAGGGTGGAGGCTTTCTACATCAGCCTGTCTTTAGGTCCTATTTATAAATGAGGAGAGTGAGAAAGTATGTTTAAAAACATGCAAGCTTTAAAAATAAAACCGTGACCTAGTCAAAGAGTAAACATTAAGGAAAAATAAAAGACTGTTTTAAGAGACAGAAGCAGAGAAGAAGCAGTAAAATGTTCAAAATGAATCTATTACTGTAAAGAGGAGGGTGTAAATCAGCAGCTCGCATCACTGACAGTTCAGAGATGCTGAGGACCTGGCTTAGCAGTGGAAAAGGAGGAAATAAAAAGAACTTTGAGTGGGAAATAAAGCAGAGATGAGAAATCCACTGATTTGCATGTGATAGATCACCCATGAGCATCAAGACCGTGCTTCTGACCAGACAAAAGACATCAATGCCATAGTGTTTGAGCAAGATAAAAAATTATACTGAGTGTCATCGTGAGTGCCTCTCCTGAGCAGTGGTGTCACCTTTATGCTTTCAGATAACTCTTTGAGGTGGGGTTGCTCAGGGGCTGTTGAGAATACATCTTAAAAAGGGATGGGGAGCTGTTCCTGTGATGATCCTTGGGAAGTTTGTCCCCTGTGTGGCTGTGTTGTCACTGATGCCTGGTTCTCCTCCCTCACAGGTTGCCTGGTCACTATGAACAATGGCCCAGCTATACTACAAAAAGGTCAACTTCTCCCCGTACCGAGACCGGATCCCACTCCAGATCGTGCGAGCGGAGGCAGAGCTCTCGTCGGAAGAGAAAGCCTACCTCAGTGCTGTGGAGAAGGGGGACTATGCCAGCGTGAAACATGCCTTGCAGGAGGCAGAGATCTACTACAACATCAACATTAACTGTATGGATCCTCTCGGTCGCAGTGCCCTTCTAATAGCCATAGAGAACGAGAACCTGGAGATCATGGAGCTGCTGCTGAGCCACAGCATCTACGTGGGGGACGCTCTGCTCTACGCGATACGGAAGGAGGTGGTGGGAGCTGTGGAGCTGCTGCTGAATTACAGGAAACCCAGTGGTGAAAAACAGGTCGGTCGAGTGTTCCCGTTCAGTTTTGAGCCCTGCCTTAGGAAACTGCTGCTGCTCAGAGTGAAGTCCTTGATGTAGGTCCATGGCTTTAAATGCCCAGAGCAGACCGGGGCAGTCCTGTGTAGATGGTAATTCTCCAGCCTAAGCAAACATGTCTGCCTGACTTAAACTCTCAGTTTTTTCTCTTTCCCTCGGTGTTCTTTCCAACCCCACAGTGTTTGCGCACACACTGATTTATAGGTTGATTTATAGACAAGCACTTTCTAAAGGAATTTGTGGCTCTCTGAAATTATATTACAATCTGTAAATGTGAACTATTGCCATGCTGTTGTGCTGATATTAAGTGGAATTGCTTTTCATAAGTAAATCCTGAAAGCACACAAGCTTATTTGTAACTGCAAGCAAACAGTCTGCTGGGTTTCAGTCCTTCACTGGAGTGCAGACAGATCATCTTGGTCTCCCTCTCCAGAGAGCTCCAGGGCAGAAATGCTGAGGCAGGACATAACTTACAGCAGTGAGCAGCTATGACTTGTAGGAAGGATCCTTAGCTGCAAAGCCACCCTAAGTTACATAAGGATCTTTGTGGAAAAACCTCCGAGTCTGAATGCTGTCACTTCAAGTGTCACATATTGCACTACCCCAACCGATTTTTTCTGGTTTTCTTCTTTTCATTTGTGAGCACTACTGCCAATAATGAGAATAATTTATATACATTGCTGACCACTGATAATTTTTGTATATTTGCTGCTTGGAAAGGAGCATCCAAAACTTGGATAAGCCTCATATATCAAACCTCCTTTTGAAGGGAACACATCCCTCTGCGTGTGAAAGATTAATACCAGTCAATCATAGAAGAAAATGTTTTCAATGCATAGGCCCTTTAGTACATGGTTTTTCAGTAGTAATTTTATGTAGCCAAAGCAAACAATAAGGATCAACCCTGACAGAATTTAAGAGTGCTAAGCTTATTATTTAGAAATGGCAGCATTGTGCATGCTGTAGCAGTGTGACTCCAATGTGTGGTTTAAAAACTAGAGAAATAATGAAACTCCTCTATCTGGCCTAAAAATTGAAATGTTAGTACTGGGTTTTAGTCTGGCAAAATACAAGTAGCAAAATACAGACCATTTGTGAAGAATGAGCCATTTTTTCCTTGGTCTTCTAGAAATTTGAGCATCCTGCAGCTCAACAGGACAGAGAGCAGAATAGGAGAAAAGTTTTTTTCAGTAGCATGAGGAATTGCCACTGATTATTGCAGGTTAATGACAAGTTTATCCTGAAATGTCATGGAAAGCAAGTGATGGGATTCATGTGGATTTCTGTAACATCCTTTGAATACCAAAACTTGTGTCCACTCAAATCCACAGCCCTGCTGGCTTAACTGGACAGACACAGAGGTCTGTGAAATGAGGTTGATTTATTGCAGCTGAAATTCAGCTCCAGTGTCTCTAGTTCAGTGATCCATTTCATAGTAGGCCTGTTCCATTTTCCCTTAGCTCTGTGCCAGCTCTCCTTCTGTAGCTAGAATTGTATCTGCTGCAGGGTTTACAACTTGGAGGAGAGCAAGCATGTGTGGGGGAGAAGAGACGCGGTGCCAGTTTCAGCTTTATTTACAAGGTTTGTTACAAGACCAGGTTTTGTCAGTGTATTTTAAACTAGCACTGGCTTGGTGCAAGCTTCTATGAACAAACTGGGATTAACTTCCCTGGCTGGAGCTCAGGACTGCAGGAAGTGTTTGCTGGTAGAGGGCTGCAGGACCGGACTTCCCTTTCAGCTGTTTCCCTGGCTGCTCATGCAGTGATGGTGATGAACATTTATTTCATGTGTAGTGGTAGAACAAGTTGGGCCAAAGTTGGTTAGTCTGTCAAATCACAAAGCTGTTACAGGAGGGGCTTCTGAACACAAGCTCCTGATGCTAATTCCACAGCAGTATCAATATGCATTCATTAATTGTCCTTGCTGGACCCTTTCTCAGAAAGTCCTTTGGGAACCCCACACCTAATTGCTTTCACAAAAAGCACCTGATAAAGCAGAGTAGCACAGCTTTGTCCTCATCAGCTCCTTCGATGTTCTAAAACATGTAGAAACCCTGCTTTTTTGTTCGAGTAGTAACAAAAAACCCGCACCTCCTAGGAAGGTTTCTGTCTGGCTGTGAAATTTGTAAGATGCTATCACTGCACTTCTTTTATATTAGGTTTAGTATAATCTATTAATTAAATGTACAGATGGTTCAGTTTGCCTAAACAAGCCTGTGTGGGGAAGGCTTCTTGGCTCGTGTGTGGAGCCTGTTTGCCATCAGGGGCTGGCTGCCTTTGCTGCACTCTGGGCAGAGGCTCAGGAGCAGTGTCCTCTGATTGCTCTGTATTAAATGTTCATCCACCTGAGCCTGGGGTCTGGGAGGACCTGTTGGTTCCATTTTCCTGCTGCCTGCCCCTGAGCAGGTTGTTATTTGCCTCTCTCCCAAAGCCTGGTGTGTCTCTGGCTGCCGGGCATGAAGAGCTGTTCCTATTTGCGTCTGTTCGCATCAGCTCAGTTAATTGTTGTCTTTGCATCTCAAAAGCAGCCGAGTAGCATCATTCAGCATAATCCATTTCATGGGTGTGTATCTCCAGCCTTATCACCGTACCACAATCCTGGCAGCAATTCTTACAGGCTCATTCCAGCCTCTTGAGGAGTTACACTGACTGCATCTAGTTAGGAAAAGGGATACCCAAAACAAGGTAGAAAACCTTGGCCCCTCGCAGACTGGACCTGCAAAAGCAGGTTCAGGTTCACTCACCAGCCACAGAGTCTCCAAGAGGAGAGGTCCATACCCACCTCTGAGAGCTGCCCGAGGGGAAGAGCTCTGCTTTCCACCTGTACGATGACCTTTCCAGGGAGCAGAAGTTAAAAACCTTTCAAATACAAGTAGTATTTTTGCTGTACTCCTTATGTAAGAGAACCAGGGTCCCATTGATGATGTAAGGGCCGGGGGGAAATGGATGAAGGGGTTGGGCGGCACAGAGGCTTGGATCCTGTTATTAAGTGAATTTTTATGAGTCATTATTCTGCGAACCTTTGCTAGACTGCTGTTTAAGCGCCATTTACTGCGAATGCCGTGACAATGGCAGGGGTAAGTCATAGCCAGTAACTATAACAACCCGCTGCTCCCGCACTGCAGCCTGGCTTGGGAGAGCAGCAAATTGCTCTGTTTACATGTGCAGCCTGTGAGAGCCGGCAGCATGAACCACCTCGCTCCAGAGCTGCTGCAGAGCACATGAGAGATTAGTGTTCTGAGCAGTGATGTGCTCGAGTAGATGTGTTTCTTTTTAGGTTTATCTCCGAGCAAGGTTTGTGGGTTATTTTAAGATCTTAGCATTTCTCCTCAAATCCGTGCTGCCCGGTCCAGACGACTCAGAGCCGTGGTTTTGTGTGCTGTGCTGTGAGTCTGCTGGTAAAGCTGGGGAGAAGGCTTCACCAGTTACAGGCAGGGTAATGGCTAATGAACTTATGGCTAATGAAAGATACTCTTGGCTATGGGAGATTTTGGGGTCAGTGAGAGAATCGTCATGGTGCAGCCATGAGAAGAGTGTAGAGGTGTTCTGGTGTGCTTCACTCCCAGCAGAGAGTAAAGCCCAGGCTTGAAATGACCCATCCTCCTCTTCCGTAGCCAGAGCTTTTCTAATTCTGTGATTTTTACAGGTTAACTTGTTATTTCCAAATGTTACATAATTTACTCCAATTACTCATCCAAGCTTTTTATAAACCGTAGTTCACTTTGACCAGTCACACAGTTGGTCACTTAAATCATAGCATAGCTTGTTTTTCCCCAAACACTTGACAGGCATTTGGAAATCAAGCAACCTCTTCATGCATATTAAGAGGAACAACAAAACAAACTAATATTTGTGGAACTTGGAGGGTGTGCAAGTGTCGCTTTTCCTGCAGAGGTTTGTAGTCAGAGAACATGTATTTCCCAGGAAATAAAAGTGAGCCCAGTCTGGTGCTGTGATAGTTATTGTTTGATTTTCTGGGCAGTGCAGAGGCTGCTGTTGTACTGCACAGTGGCAGAGGAGTAGTACAGGTGTACATGGCATGGCAGTCCATCCTCAGTGATGAGTGTCGTGTTCTTTAAATAAGACAACACACCACTGAATAACCATTAGAAAGAGCAGGGATAGGTCTGAAATAGCAAAAATCAGCACCTGCAGATGCAGTATTGACTTTGGCCCAGGCTTAGTGAACCAGGTGGATCTTCTCTTTGGGGGTAGAAATGTTAGAATGCAAAGTTGTCTGTGCATGGGACAGGTCCAGTACGTGCAATGGCAAAACAAGGCAGTAGGCACACATCAAAATCTGGCTGGGGTCCTATGGGGTTGAAATTAACAGGGAACTTGAAATTATTATTTTTTTTCTTAATTCAGAATTACTGTAGGAGCAAGGGAATGTATATCTGAATTCTCCTTTCCTGTAAAATCTTCTGCCTCTCAACCCGTTTGATCTTTGAGTTTTGCTGGATTTTTTTCTAGAAGTGCTATCAGATGGTTTTTTTAACTATACAAACATCAATACAGTGGGCTATGTTTTCAGCCAAGCTGGAGATTGCACCTAACCTTCGCCAGCAAACAGCAGGAAATTCATGTCTGAAAACTCCCATTTCCCCCCCATATTTGATTCACTCTCAGTTTACCAGTAATAGCTGTATTTCCTGACACTTTGAAACCTGTTGAAATCAGTACAAATTTTCCAGTTGAGGTGTTCAGGGGCACATTTTTTCAAGCTGCTTGGGTGAGTTGTGTGGAGTGGTGGCAGCAGCCCCCTAAAGGTGCATCGCAGCTCTCAGATCTCGCCTGCTTCTCTGCCTCCCCGCAGGTCTGTGCTGCCTGCTGAGCCCTCCTTCCTTCTTTAAGGAGCTCTGATCAGCCATCTGAATTACTCCACAATGGTAAGCACCTTCACGGTGGCTGTTTTTTTCACAACAATCAGAGCTGACATCAGCTGTTTACATAAGGAGGGTAGGAGCATCTCTGTGGTATCTGCCAAACTTAGCGATTTGCTCGTGGCAGATGGCTCCAAATTAAGCTGGTTCACAGATGGGACTACAAATGCAATTCCTCAATAATGAGAATGAAAAGAAAAGGGATCTTAGGATTTCTGGCTGCGATTCGGTTTGTTGTGATGGTCCAAAGGCCTTCTGAAGCAATGTGATCCATATGTATTCCAAAAGAAGGAGCTTTGCAGGTACAGCCTCTGGAAGAGTGTGGTTGTGAAGAGGAAACTACAGAGAATAAAAGGCAAGTTTTCAGTCTTAGTTGCTAATCATCAGATTGGTAGAAGATTGCTGTACTGGATAGTATTAGTGAACCTAAAATTTGACCTCAAAAATCCTCTTTTAGGTGAATGAAAATCCACCTTAATCTTTGTTCAGATCCCACAGATCAACAGCCTAGAGAGAGCCTTTTGTGAAACAGAAAATATAGATTGCATTAAACCATTTTATTCTTGCCCAAATCCAGTAACTTTCTTGAGACAACCTGGTTTAGCTTAATTTCCCTACTCACACAGGGTTCTTGTCCTGTGTGCAGAAACCAGTGCAAAGTTTAGCTCTTAACCACTGACAACCCTTGATTTTAGACTTGCTTATGAGATGTACAAGCTCACTGCCAGCCCTGTGCTACCACTGATGGGACTATTTTAAGTCAAAAGAAACCGTTCAGTTCTCATAAACCTCACGATATGAAATCTAGGTTCTGCAGGCAGTTGGAAAGAGGAGAGCTTTAGGAACAGGCATCTGTATCAAGGAATTCTGTGGCTGCATTGTGGCTGTGGAGCACTGTAACACAGAGGGGAACAGGCTGATGGGTGGGACTCAAGCCAGTCATTTCCATGTTAATAGGGTCCAAAGTGAAAAGGAAAGGCTGAACCTGGTTAGAAACACTCCTGAGCAGGAGCAGGTTCTGAAGAACAGAAGCAGTTGAGAAAAATACAGCCACAAGTTCTCAGCATGGAAATATTTGAAAGGCACAATAAGGAAGAAAGATCATGTCTGAAAACAGAGAAGCAGCTTCAAAGCCTAATGGCTCCATTAGCACCCAAGCTTTTCATTATTTTTATTGATGCAGTAATAATTCACAGTTATAGTTAACATGCCTTTGACACTGGCGGCTGCCTTCAAAATGAATTCCATCTAATTAAACTAAACAACAGAGAAATCAAAGATCACTTCAGCTAATGATTACATTTAACTGTGAAATTCCTCCCTCCCTCCCTCCCCATTGCCTTGGTCCCCAAGTAATCTTAAATCTAGGTGAAGAAGAACTGGAGTGAAACATCTCCTGGACCCAGTGAGCAGCATCAAGGTTAAGGCAGTGTCAGATACCAAATTTCTGACAGTGGCTATAAGGCACTGGCTCCTTCTCCTGGGTCAATATAAAGTCTGTTACTATTTCCTAGGATGCTGGTGGGGGTCAAGCCAAGAACTGCATCACAGCATGCACAAACATGGCATGCTTGTAATTTAACATATAGACAGGTGAGAAGTCAGGAATTATCCAAGAAGCTTCCCAGAGAATTGTCTTTACTGATCTGTAGGAGTGATCTTAGTGCTTGCCTGCTCTGGGCACACTGTACAGTGTATTTTCAGTCAGATGTGATGGGTTCTCAGGATTCAGCTGGGTGGATGAATTATTGTAGGGGAACTGTCTGTAGGGGGAAAAAAAATCCCGTTTGTGCTGCTACACAAGTAAACTTCTGGGCTCTCTGTAGATCTGATGATTAAGGAGTTTACTTTCAAAAAACCAGTATTATCTACCCAGCATCCACGAATGTGCCTACTGTATCCACCTCCCTTTGCTCCTAAGCCTCCATTACAGCATCCCCTGTCATCACCCAACATGTGTTTGCCTCTGGTCTGTGTGAGTCCCCAAATCCAGAAGTCTGACATGGCTGTTTAGATTCCCTGATACAGATTTGTGGGAGACTTTTCCTGGTGCAGTAGTTATAACACATTTTTTCCAAGGGAAGCTTCTCTCTGTGGGAAAAGTGAATGTTACAAATTGCAGACTCCTCCAAAACAAAGCTCTGGGATCTATAAAGATCTGTGAAGAACTGCAGGGCAGCTTAGCAGGAGTCCCTTAGCCCTCACCTGGCTGTTGAATAGAGCTGTGCTGGGTTGGCAAAGTCACATTTACGGCTTGTTTATCCCTGTATGAGCAGTATTTTGCTATCCCATGGCAAAAAACTGCCTGATGGGGCAGCATTTTGGTGGCAGTGGTGGTGGAATATCAAAAAGGCAGTATTGGGAGCAGTATTGCTTGTCTCTGAACTGCTGTAGCAAGGGAACGCTGTGATCCAAGGTCTTTGATCTGTCATTGCCTTGGGAGGATGCTGGAAAACTGCTCGAGAGGCTCAGGGCTGTGTGAATCGTCGGTGCTTCATGGCAGTGAGAGAGGGCTGGTGTGCTCCAAGTGCTCCCCAGGCAGGAGAAGATGAGGCAGTGCCAGGCTCTGCAGCATCAGGGGCACATCTTTACCTAGAGGCTTTCAACTTCCTAGCGCTGGGAATATCAGAGGAAGTCACTGCCTGAGTGGGAATAAAGGAAGATCACAGCCACACAGATTTTTTTTCTCATGCAAGCCCCTGCCACCTGCCTAGATTGTAATTTCTTTGTTGTTGCAAACTCTGGGGTCTTTTCAGAAGCCGCAGTGTCTTCTTGGTTGGTAAAACAACAGTGCCAAAAGCACAGCTTAATATTCAAAATGGGGAATAATGAACCTCCTGGTTGGTGAGCATCAGGATGTGTTTTGTGCACCATCAGGCAGCGCTGGGCTGGCGCCAGATGCAGTAACTCACTCCTCTCTCTGACACTGTCTCATGATCCAATCTGATTTCACTTTTTTTTCCTAAAGGAATGCAATTGAATATGAACACAACCCAAGGAAAAAGCCCTCCCTTTTCAAGCCCTGTTAGCAACATATTACCTCTCCTAAACTTAATGAAACATGTCTCATCCTCACAAGGTAGTAAATGACAGGAAGAAGCGATGTTTTATGTACAAAGATGATACAAGAGGCTGTAGATAGCATGATTATTAACCTATATTAGCACATCTTGTCCTTGTTACCACTAAGAATAGATAATACAGAGACCAAGAAAAATGAATCAAAAAGCTGGACAACTCTCCCTCCCAGAATAAAGCCTGAAGAATATTAGAAAAATAGTAACCATAATAAAATATAGATTACCTTGAAGACAGAGACTGCACATTTCCAGATAACCATGGGCTGTCTTTGTTTCAGTTGTGTTTGGGGTCAGGGGAAAGCTTATCCATAAAATGAAAAAATATCTAAGATGCAGCAATGATCCTAGGTCCTTAGAGTAGTTAAGAAATTTATAGGACTGGATTAAGCAAGCTCTTTAATAAAATTAATTTCCAACCTTAAAACCAGCATTAAAAATAAAGAATAAACCCTAATAACTTTTACTCAAAACAGCTGCTCCTATCGCAGAGTAACTCTTAAAATGGTAATAAAGAAAGGTGAAAAAAGCCAAACAAACAGCATTTTATGTTTCCAAATGAGGGGGAAAAACTCCAGTCATCAGGAATATGTGAACTAGTCTGCCTATGCAATCTTGAGGAGATAATTCAGTTCACTCCCACGTCAGTAATTCTGGACTTACACCTGTGTTGGTGTCACAGTCTCAGGAGACAGCTCCAGCAAGCAGCCAGGGGATCTCTGCCTTTTGGGAATATCCATAATACTGCATTTTTGGGAGACCTGTAACATGCTGTGAGCCATGTCACTTAGGCCACTTCAGCAACTTCATTTTTGTCCAGATTTTTGATGGTCCTGAGCTTTAGTGCCACGTTTGCTGCAACTGGAGAAGTGTCCCCGTTCAGCGAGCCCCAGACCATGCAGGTGTACAATGGAGCCCAGGTTCCCTGGATGTGGCTGATGTGATAACATCACATATGTGATAAGATCACGTAATATGTGATAAGCTGGGGCTACAGTGGGCTTGTAAAACATTCCTGCACAGAGGATGATGCCTTTTCATGCTGGGTCCTAAAGTCCTGGTCACAGTCTTAGATTGCTGCTCTGGCCCCTCTGTAATTTGCTGGCAAAGAGAGGGGCAAAGCAAGATGTGTTCCAACCCAAGACTGTGAGTTTCAGGGTCTTTAGGGTCCCTTTGTGGTCGCCAGCAACTGATGCCTTTTCCTGGCCTTAAAATCAAAGAGTCAAACACGGTTAGAAGGGGAAAAGGGATTTTACCTTTGTATTTATTTTAAGGACCCTTAGGTGCACACGTCCAGGTCATATGCATCGAGATGCACCCCGCCGAGTATGCCCCCAAAGATCAGGTATAACATTATAGGTTTTACTAATTAGCAGATCTGTCAAAGATTCCCCAATGAAAGGCTCGAGTGAGCCCCCCTCCCCAAGGAACCTTCCCCTGGATGGTTCTATCTTGGTTTACAGAATGTGTTCTGGAGAGGACCTTGGGCTCTGGGGCACACTGATCCCTAGCTACGAAGCTTCTAAAATGTTGAGTCTCTCAGCTTGACAAACGAGTCCAAGAGTGTTGGCAAAAAGCACGAGGAATACAGAAGTTGTAAAAAGGTGTAACAGGGGTATAAAAGAAAAGGCAAAAAGTCTTCATGGCATCAAGGAGAAGGGACAGCCAGGAGAGGCTGCAGTTCCTCGTGGCACAACACTGCCCTGGTTCCTCTAAATAGGGGAAGGCACTCAGTAGCTCATCTCCCTGCTGGATTCAGTGGCTCCGAACGGCAGCAAGACACAGCAGTTCAGGGCAAAGGGAGCTCAGGTTGTGCTCCAGCTCAGTACAAGAGGTTCAAACACAGGTAACCCTTTGACAGCATCCCTCTGTGACTTGCAGAATCAGCCACAGTGACTGCACTCTTTCTTCATTTCATCAAGTGCCTCATCTCATCTCCTCCACATGCATGGGGAGGAGAGGGCTCAGGAGAGAGAGACACAGAGAGAGAGAGGGCTCTGACTGCAGGAACTTGCCACAGGCCATTGAAATGCATCTTTGCAAAATCCTTTCCTCTCTGAATCCCTCTGTTTTAATCCCCAACAGATGAAGTTATTACGTAGCATCAGCCACAAATGGTGACATCTTTTGACAATCTTCCTGGCTGTGCTGCATTTCCTAAACACATGGCTGAACACAAGCTCTGATGCAGCTCTGCCACTGTCAAGTGCACTAGGTTTCAGTTTAGTTCTGAGAACTAATCCCCTGGGCCTACCTCCATTTCTAAACACATGGATGAGAAGCCAAATTAAAACTGGAAGAATCTAGAGCCGATCTATCCGTATTTTGCTTTTGCTTAGTGGTTGTAGAGAAGGATATTTGGTTATACAGATAGAACAGATTGACTTTTTCACATTCTTTCAGTAGTAATGTATTAGACTGTTAATTAATTAACAACTATTAGGAGTTCTATGATTCTAAAGCATGCTCTTTTTTATTCAAAGGTACCTATTTTAGTGTTAATGTGCACCATCTGGTAACCTTGTATCAGCATTTGGCTTGCTACAAGGCACTAAAAGGTACTAATTTTCACTGTTTTGCAGTATCAGTCTGAGGGGCAGAGGTTTAATTTGGCTTTACAGGCACATTTGTAAGTCACAGAGGAGATTTTAGACGAGAAAGGGCCTTTTCTTCAGCTGGATATTTTGGGACTGCTGTATTGGAATCAGTGGAAAGCTCCAGTAACAGCAGAGCTTGCCCATAAGTACATCTACAACAACGTGTGCCTTACGCCAAAGCTTGTTCATAACCAGTATAAAAGCCCTTAAACGACTTTACTTTTAGATAGCAGTTTGTGTTGTTCATTATATTTCATTAACCAAATTGCATCATTTCAGTCAATGAATTGCTCTTGAGAGAAAAACACCAACTCCCTGTTAATATAAATACTGGCATCACTCTGATACCAGACGTCTCCCAAGGCATCTCTGCTTAAGATACTGAGTTAGTGAAACCCACACCAGTGTATCACCTAAAATAACTGCTGAAATTTATACAGCCATGTACCGTTCTCCCAGGGTCTCACATAAGGTTCCTTCCAGTGCCTAAAGGGAGCTTACAAGAAAGCTGGAGAGGGACTTTCCATAAGAGCATGTGGTGATAGGATAAGGGAGAATGGCCTTGAGCTGAAGGAGGGCGGGGGTAGATGGGATATTGGGAAGGAATTGTTCCCTGGGAGGGTGGGCAGGCCCTGGCACAGGGTGCCCAGAGCAGCTGGGGCTGCCCCTGGATCCCTGGAAGTGTCCAAGGCCAGGTTGGACGGAGCTTGGAGCAGCCTGGGACAGTGGAAGGTGTCCCTGCCCATGGCAGGGGTGGCACTGGATGGGCTTTAAGCTCCCTTCCAACCCAGCCCATTCTGTGATTCCATGAGAAGGGAACAAAGGCCCATGGGGTTCTGTCAATGAAGGAATTTATTCAGGGTTCAGGCAAGGAGCAGGATTCAGTTGGCTGTGCCAGTCACCAGATGTGCATTTCTCAAGACACATTTTCCTGTTGCTGGTACCAGGACTGACCTGCAGCCTGGCAGCACTGACTGTCCCTCGTGCTCTACTCACAGAGCTGCAGCCAGAGGCACCCCAGGACTGTGATTCTGAACAAAACCCCTGCTAAAGCTCCTTCTGACCACTGAGCCCAAACTGATGCAGCACAAAATCATCTTTATAGAATGACAGGAAGTGGCTGTGCCTGTGGCCACGCCTGTGGATGGCATGTGTGCTTCCCTCATGGGGCTGCTTGCAGAAAACGAAGTAGAAGCAGGAAATCCTTGATCAATAAACTACTCAAGCTTCCATTTCTGTAAGAATTATATTTGTAGCTTTCCAGTGAGGCTTGCACAAGTTTGTGTTGGCAGTTAGAAAAACCTTCTCTAACAGGAAGCTGAGACAAAAAGTTACACAAGCTGAAAACAATGCAGATTAATGCAGTTACAGCTTATCATGGTTATACTTACAATCCATTGCACTGATCCAGGGGAGGTGATAGTTTATGAAATGGAGATGGCTTGAAAACAGGGCAATTCCAAATGTAACAGGTAAAAGCACTATGAGTTATTTTCAGACAAAACATTATTATCCATAAAAGGCAAAAGGTGCATTTCCATTAGGCTGTTAGTTTGGTCGAGGAGAATGTTTTTGAGCTGAATCTCCTTAGTTTTCCCATTTATTGCAGTGTGGTTCACATTGCTGAGCAGTCTTGGAGCACTTGAGCTGGGTTGCTTTTATACAACACTAAACCAGAGGAGCTGCTCCAGGGACAGATACCAAACTAGATTAAATTCAAAGTAAAATTCTTAAAAGACCTACAACAAGGCCACCAGATCTTCAGTGCCAGCTTTTTTCTTTTTTCTTTCTCTGTAGTTTAATTCCTCTTACACTGTACTCACGACTAACAGCAGAGATTCCTGCTCTCTTTCTAGCCAAGCTCCTTTCCAGACGTGCACTATTTTTCTGGAAAACTTATTTTCCCATTCAGAGGAGAGCTTAGCTGCATTGAACAGCACTTTTATGTGAGCTAATCCTTCTCCTTTAATGAATTAAGCTTGTTTTTTCAGCCTCCTTTTCAAATAAAGGGGATTTTTCACTCGCTGCAGCATCCTTCAGAGCAGCAGTAGTACAGGAGTAAGCAGGCACCTTATGAGGATTAAATCTAGGCAGATGATAACAAGCATTCAGTCACTAGTTGTTAGTGGTAGCATTAATTTCTCAAATGAAAAGAACCAAGATGAAATACAGACAAGGTATTTGCTCCTGTGCAAGTAGTGACAGTAAGGTTCTGAAGGACTCAGGTTAACAGCTGGTGTCAGGTGATGCGGTTAATGGAAGAGAGTTCTGTTTTTCAGGTCACTTGATGAAAATAATCTTGGAAGAGCTTAGCAGAGCCCTTGGGGTAGAATAAATTATTCCTCTTCTGCTTCCATCACTGCAAGTTAACCTAAGACACAGGAGAAGCTGATCTGAACATGAACTCAGCTGAGTGGAGCATCAGAGGAGGAACATCAGCGTTGTTGTAATCTCTGCTGCCCCTCCAGTGAGAGAACGCAGCCCTTGAGCAAAAGCTTTGCATGGCCAGAGCTTTAAAATAGACAGTTTAGGATGCAGGTTATCAAAAAACACTTTGTGAGAAGACAACAAAAATACTTTTCACGAGATAGGCAATTTTGGGCCAATTCATGGCCTTTGGGTCAGGCAGACACTGAAAAGAGGCCTCAGCTGCCCCCCGTCACACTGTCCCTGTTCTGGGCTTTGCTGGTTTGCATTGCTGCTCAGAAATAGCTCCAGCTCCTGTGATTGGAGGCCTTGCACTGATCTGCTCCCCGGGAGCCTGTGTGGCTCTGCACCACCATTTCCCTCTTTATCCCTTAATTAAAAGTGCTGCCCAGGAAAACACACCTTCCCCGCCACCGCTCGAGTCCTCATGAAGCAGCGCTCTGTTTTGGGGGAAAGGGCTTGTGATATGAGCCAGAATAAGGGATGAGAGATCACTGCATTCGTTCCCAAACCTTGGGAAAGCCATTTTGGCATCCCCTAGATCCAGATTTAGAAAGCCTCAGGAGCAGACAGGATTAGCACTATCCCCACCTGTAGCATCACTGCCTTCTCCTCGAGTGCCCATTTCATATTCCAAGCAACATGAATACCTCATCTGTGTAAAGCTGAAAATGCCTTTTTTTACAGCCCTGGGTACAATAACTTCCATGTAGAAAAACAAGATTAAACTCGACCGTAATAGAAGTGATAGAGGAGGGAAAGCGTTCTTCCTTTGAGGCACAGGCTCTGAATACAGCAGCCAGTCACTGACTGCAAAAGGACAGGAAGAAAGATAAATGCAGTTGCATTCAAGCATCAGGTCTTTAAAAAAAAAAAAAAAAAGAGCTTCTAAGGAAGAGAAAAAAAGAAAAACGCACACCTTTCTCTTGACATTTAACAAACTACCTAAACGAGCTAAGCAAAGGGAAAGGAAGAAAGTGCAAGACCTTACGCAGAGAGCTGCTTTCAGCCTTTTGTTACTGGGTATCTTAAAATGCATTTGTCCAACCTTGCTAAGAGACACCAAGCCCTCCACGACCCACAGCAAATCCTGTTTTCTCTCCTTCCAGCCTCTGTGGGCACCAGCCTGCTTAGCAAAGCCTCTCCACACTCACGTGTCTGCAGGTTGCCCGGGATTTAACTCCTCATGTGGCGCATCCAGGGGAGCAGATTTATTCCCCAAAATGCCTGCAGCCACCCAGTGAGCCCTGCTGCTGTAACTGAGCCTGTACCTCAGCGTGGTGACCACTTTTGGGTGGTCATGAACAGTCCCTGTCACCTGTTACGTGTATTGATCAGCTTTGGCTCTTCAGTGCTCTAGGGGCTCTTACCTCCCAGGGAACTGAGATTCCAAGATTGGAGGTCTCATCACCAGCCTCAGGTGTATCCTACAGCAGGATTTCTTACCTCATGCTCCTTCATCACTGCTTTGTTTTTTGGGTTTAGGCAGACTGAGAAGCGTTCCCTGCCATTAGGACTTTTTTGGCAACAGTTTCTCCAAGACACCTTTGATATTTTCAAAGGGAAGCAGCCTCACTGTTCCCCCAACCCAGCCATGCCCCCTGGAGCAGCGGGATGTGCCAGGGCAGGAGTGGTGGGCACGGGGAGAACAGAGTGTTTGAGTAGTGATTAACACACAACAAAGAGAGCTGCCTGCCTGCAAGTGGAAACACACTGGGTGCTTGGGATGTAAGAGCATTCCCATCTAATTTTGCGCTCTGCATATAGTAATAAGACACAACAGGGTGTGCATTAAGCTCATCTTTTGAGAAGTGCAGCAGTAGCTGAATAATGCACACCCTGGAGGGGCTTATTTGTAGTGGACTATGGCTCATTAATTTTACATTTAATTTTTTTTCAAATCTGTTTTAAAAAAACCCCACCAGTCTATTCTGAGGGCAGTTATGTAATGTATCCTTACACTGAAAAATATTTTCAAATAGAAACAGTAGGAAAAAGAGAGGAAGAGTTTTGACCAACTTCAGGCCAGGGTTTGGTGTGTGCAGGACCGCCTACGAGCAGGTTCTTGGCCTGCTGGTGCAGATATATGGTGCAAATAATGGTAGTTATGGAAATCTATTCAGTGTTCACTCTTTTCTAGGCCTTTCTTTCCTTTTGTGTAATTAACTGGGCCTTTTTTCTTCTTTTTTTTCCCCATTTTGTATCTGAGCCAATATCCATTTCAGACCAGATTCATGTGTAAATCATTTGAATGGGGATGGGACTGACTTTTACACCAGACTGGCAGGATTTGGGGGGAAGTGGTTTTGCCAGAATAGCAGTGTGTGGATAAGCCTGCTGACAACAGGATGTAAAGCACAGAGGGTGTTATAAAACCCCTGTTTTGTTATCAAAAAGTGCTTTGACATCAGAGCTATGAAGGAGGGACTTCTGAATTCTGCTGCTCCACATGAGATACGCCTTCAACCCCTTGTGGTTTATCCCTCCATGCAGGTTCCAACCTTGATGATGGACACCCAGTTTTCGGAGTTCACTCCGGATATCACCCCGATCATGCTGGCGGCTCACACCAACAACTACGAGATCATCAAACTGCTTGTCCAAAGACGGGTGACAATCCCACGCCCGCACCAGATCAGGTGCAACTGTGTGGAATGTGTCTCCAGCTCGGAGGTGGACAGCCTGAGGCATTCCAGGTCGAGGCTGAACATCTACAAAGCCTTAGCCAGCCCTTCATTGATTGCCTTATCGAGCGAGGATCCCATCCTGACTGCATTCCGGCTGGGCTGGGAGCTGAAGGAGCTGAGCAAGGTGGAAAATGAGTTCAAGGCTGAGTATGAAGAGCTTTCACAGCAGTGCAAGCGTTTTGCTAAGGACCTTTTGGATCAAGCACGGAGTTCCCGGGAGCTGGAGATCATTCTCAATCACAGGGATGATCAAAGCGAAGAGCTGGATCCCCAAAAATGTCACGATTTGGCAAAGCTAAAGGTAGCAATAAAGTATCACCAGAAAGAGGTAAGAGCCGCCTAAATGTGAAGGTATCGGGTAAAATAGTTCATTTCTCGAGGTGCTATGGGTTTGTTCAGTGCTGGCTCCCAGGTGGGATTTTTTGTTGTGCCCATGGATTAGTCACAAACCAGGAGGCTCAGGGCACCTTGGTGACAGTGTGAATCTGATGACAATTGAGGGCAACAGGACTGGGACTTGCTGCAGTGGGTTGTGGCTTCTACAGCACCAATAATTTCTGTCTCAAAGCTGCTTGAATCCCATCTCATTGTAACCCATCCCCCTGCAAAGAACAGCCTTCAGGCATTTCCAGGTCTGCTAGCTCCGAAAGCTTTTCCCAGTGGCTGTTTTTGTACAGGAAGCCAGAGCTAGAAGGGGTTGTGTGGCTCCTGAAGGCTGACTCACTGGATTTCTCATGGCGTGCAGGAAATAATACAATCCACAATTCACTTCCTGCAGCCACCAAGCACTTCCAAGCACCCACTCAGCACTAACTTGAAAGGGCCAGGGAAGTGACAGCAGCTAAAGAGAGCAGGAGAGGTTGGGAGCACTCCCAGAGTCCCAGGTCTCCAAGTTACCAGCAGTTTTGTGAAAATACTCATGTGGTGCAAATATTTCTTCACATCCGTGACACCTCTTGATCCTCGGTCCTTGATCCATCTCTGTTTTCAGAGCCGAGAAGCAATTCCCAGAAATTCCAAATCCTGCCTGTAGTTCCAGAGAGGGAAGCCATTACTTCAGCTAAAGGGCACAGAGACTTTCAGAAGCCCTGCAAATCCACAGATTTATAAGTTGATTCAGTAAAGGCCAGGAACCCCAGGAGAATGCTGACAACAGTTTCATTAGTTGGCTCTGGATTTCCTTTCTCTTTCCAAACGCAGACAGAATTTAGGAGATGATATATTGCTGTTGGGCAGTGATGTTCCAGGTAATCTGAAGGAGGAGTTTGATTGCTTGGTTGAGGAACTGAATTTCAATGTGTATTACATTCTTCTGTGTCTGGATGGTCACGGGAGTGGCAGAAGATCCTGTCACACTCCTCTTTGCACTGTCTTCCCCACATCCAACACTGACCCAGTATGGTGTGATCCATCCCACCTCCCTGAAGGGCTGCATCCGAGGTACAGATAGCCAAGAGGTGAAAGATGCAGATTTCCTTTCATCCCTTTGGGTTGTTGTGCCTCCCCAGTGCCAGCCCCTCGATGCAATGAGCTGGAGCCAAAGCCTCAAACTCCCTGGGATCCAACACTTGGCCACTTCCTGCTCTTACTGGGCTGCTCTAGGGAAATGTCAGCAAGGCTCACTGGTGTCCTGTCAAGTTGTGTTTTTTGCTCTGAGACGGGGTTAGGTAACACCACAGGTGCTTTAAGGACACGGACGAGTAGTGAAGAGTTACTCTGGAGAAGGGCAATGCAGGTAATCAGGTCAATGTTCATTGAATCTGAGAAGGACCAGAGATTCTACTTCTGTTTTTCCACGGGCCTGGCAGGACCAGACTCTGCAGCCACAAGCTCCAGGTTACCCCAGCACTGCTGTGTGCAGATCACTGCAGTCCCACTGTGTCACTGGTGGCATCCAGGTGTAAATCTGTGGCTGCTCTCGTGTTCACACTCAGAAGCTGCAAGTCTGAAGCAGCTCACTGTGTTTGAAATGTGGTGCTGAACAGTCCTGAAGCTCTTTTATTTTAAAATTTTTAATCGTTGCCTGCTTTCTTGACAGTTTTTATCTTTTTTTTTTCAGGCGTATTTGACTGAATTCCAAGCATATGGACAAATTCCATGTTTTGTGACATATTCATGACAGTTCCAGCCTAAAAATGATAGCAAATATGCTCTGCGTTGCCAGCTAAAGTCAGTGCTGTTTTCAGGTGGAATACTGGTGGGCAGGGGCAGAATGAATGAGGTTGGGAAACCAGCTACTGAACCCTGTCATCCCACGTGGTTATTCACAAAAACCCTGAAGCATCCTGCAGGGCGGCTGGGGTTTTCTTATCATGATAATTAGGCCATCTTATCATGGTAATTAGCACAACACAAAACATCTAGGAAGATACAAACATCCTTGCCAGCTTCTGAAAAAATGAGTAGGAACATTTGCCAGGGAGACACTGAGAAATGTTTTTCAATCCTGACTGAAGAGTATCAGACTGAGAGGATTTTTGTGGGGACAGGAAGGAAAACAGAAGCAAGTTTGGTTTTCATGAAAGACAGTTCTGCAGAGAAAACCAGCAGACTTTTAAAAGTAGATCATCTTGTTCTGCTGAAGCTTTTTATGTCTCGACTTTAAATGGGATTGGGTTGGATGGAGAGGCTTTTTACATCTTAACGTTGACAAAGATAAAAGTCAAATCTCTGGTAGCCTAAGAGGAGAATCCAGTGTGAACTTTGGTTATTTTCTGGGGTGTCAGTTGTTACTGCAGTTGTTAGTTCTGTGTAATTTCACACTGATTTCAGACGAATTTCCTGAAGCTTTTTTCGAGTGAAATAAACCTGAATTTTTTCCCCCAAATATGAAATTATTCCATTTCAGCTTAATCAGGGAGATAAGGTCAACTTCAAGATTCTTTTCAGGGAAGCTGTTAAGGGGAAATGGGTGAAGAGATCGTGGAGTTTGTCTCTACAAAGGCTGGAAAAATCTCCCATTCCGTTTTTTTTTCCCCCAAAAAAACCCCTTGGGAGGTACAAGTTTTTATTATTCCCAAACATGACACATGCTAAGCATTTTATAAACTGAGAAATGTGTTGCTCATGAGGAAGAAGACTGTTCTTCTTTGGAGGAGGGCCAAAACAATGGAGAATGAATTTGTTGCTTTTCCTGTTTGTTTTTAATAAGCCCCTAAATCCTAGAAGGTAAATTACTGTTTACACAGAAGGTAAAAAAAAAAAAAAAAAAATCAATTACACAGGAAATATTAAAATGTGCCCTTAGGTAGCTTTGTAGTATATTTTATGGCAGCAAATGGTAAAAACATGCTGTGAGATGTTCTTAAGCTCCCTCTCCCTTCTCATCTGAAGTGTAGAATGGTTGTCCTCAGTTTCAACTTTCTCCAGAAGGTGGGAAGGACTTAATAGCTGTGAGCCCTCTTTGCATGGCAGTCACAAAATACTAGGGAAAAATGAGGACAGCACTAGTACACTGTGGAACATGATGAGTTAGACCCAGCACGGACACATCAGTTCTCTCAGTCCTCTGTTAAAGAAATTATTTTCCAAGGATCACAGTAATTAAGGTCTAAGAGACCAGCAGGCTTTTCATAAATGCTCTGTAGTATGTGGCATTTGTCTTCATGTTATTACTCTTCCAGTTCTTTTATTCATGACTAATTTTGGAAGGAGAAAGGGTGCTGAGGGCCTAATAGGAAAAGGCACAGCTCAGCTGTTGAGGATCAGTCTTCGCTGTGCTCTCCTGGCACCACATTAGCTCTGCATTTGTTAATTTGTTTGCATTTCTAAGAAAAGATGGGGAAAAGTCATCTCTTAGGATCTTGCCAGTCTCGTAAAGCACAGTTGTGTGTACAGGGTGTATGGCGGGGTTAGGGAATCAGAGCAGGGGCAGCACGCAGAGAGAATTTTTATGTCCCTTTAAGTTTTTTTTTGCTTTGCCAGTAATGTAAAACCACCACAGCATAGCACTGAATGAGGTCTAAAAGGGCAGATTTCTCCTGGTATTTAACATTCTGCTGAGCCACAAGGATAGCAAGACACATTCCGCTTATTCCTGCTTTCCCGCTTGCCATCACAGGTTGTTCACATCTCCGAAATGAAGTGAAACATCACAGTAGTGGGGGTTCTAATGTGTTTTTCTGGTGCTGGCAAATAGCTGTGCAGGTTTAGTTTATGTGTCTGTAAGAAGGTCTACACAATGCAAGGCGCTCAGCAAAACCCCATTATTTTATCTATGACTCTATTGCTTAGCACTTCCACAGAATTAGATCAAAGGAGTGCACAGAGAAATTCCCTCTCAGAAACCCTTAACCTCCATCTCTCTTCCTCACCGTGCTCTAATCAAATGGCAGGAGAGGACAGAAGCAGAATTGTTTGCTTTTCTGATTTAAAAACAGTGCTCTTCGCCGTTTTTCTCTTCAGGATGGAGCTTCAACAGTTTCAGTCCTTTTTTTTTTTTTCTTTTTTTTTTTTTTTCCAGGACATTTACATAGACAAGCACCTCCTGAGATGCAGTTCTGGAGTGAATGAATAATCATTCCTGCCATGCCGCATATTTTTCCGCTGTGTCTTGACTCTTGTCAACTGTGTGGCTGCAGTCAGGAGCACAGCATCCCTCTCCAGGGAGCATGCATAAACCTGGGAAATTTCTAAGGGCACTTCACTTAGTGTATAAAAAGAGCTTATAAAAATATCAGAGAAGCATGAAAAATGAAGTGCGAGGTCGGTGAAAATCAAAGCTCGTCGCCTGCGCCTTGTTTACCCGTTTTGAAAGCCATTCAGGTATCTTGATGGATGGCCACAGATCTTTCTTTGCTTGCAGGCAAAGCTAAGTTATTCTCCTGTGGGTTTGTCTGTTTTCTTGCCATACTGCCTGGAGGAATAATGATACCGGGCTGAATATTGTATTGTGCTCTTTAAAGGCACAATGGAAAGTCTTGCTTGAGCCTGCACAGCTCAGAAGAGTAATAAAGAGGCTTTTACTTCCAGATTTCTTGAAGGAAATCAGCAAGTCGTGAAAAGGTCTTTATTAGGACTAGCTGAGGGAAGCAGAGCTGCTCCTCGTGGAAGCTTTCCTTGGTTTCTAGGGAACTGGAACGGCCGTATTTCTTAGTGTGTTCCATGGTGGGGATGGCCTCACCTCCTGTGCCACAGACCTGAACGTAAATTTAGGGATTTCGAAAGCAGTGAGTGTCCAGATGTGACCTTCCCTTTCCCAACAGCCATCCTTTCATTTGTTCATTGTTGTCTGCAGCAACATTCCCATCTGGTGTGTGAACGGTGGCCTGTGCTAAATGAAGCTGTTTTGTCTCAAACTCCATCCCAGCAGCAGCTGACCACCTTAGAAAATCTTCTGTGAGCGTGGCACTAACTGAGCTGTTATCAGCAGCCTTAGAGGATGGAATTCAGGGTGGCAGGTGGGGAGATTTATCTGTGTTTGCACCCTTAAAAGAGCCATCCCTGCTGATCACTGGTGGTGCATGACTCAGAGCCCTCCTCTACGGGCTTGTGCAGTTGCCAGATCTATTTGTTCAGTTCGGGAAATTGTCACGGAAATTTAACCTGTACAGCTGCATCATCGTGTTACAAAAATTAGGACAAGTGGCACTTAAATCTTAACTCCTCTCCAAACTTGGAAGAAGAAATAATATTCTGAGGGCTGATGGTTCACCGGTTTGACAAAGTGGACTGGAATGTTTATTTGAGGGAACAGCGTTATTTGGTACATCGTTCACGTAACGCCGAAATGTTCTCCCTTGATGAAGGTTAGCCACATATTGCAGCTGTCACGGAACAGAACTGCAGAACACTGTCTTTTGACAGCAAAATCATCTCTGACTAATCTTGTAATGCACAAATTTGAAAAAGCACCCTAAGACTGGTATGTAGGTCAAGGACAAGGACTTGGATTGCGTTATGGTGATGTGTAGCGGGCAGAAAACGCCAGGATCATTCTTTAAGTCATTTTTGGTGCCTTGTGCCTCTTACTTAATGATCTCCTGGACGAAGACAGGATATATGTTGAAAGCTAAAGAGGTTGCCACTGTTTTAACAGCATTCAAGGATGATTTAGTGAGTTTGACAGTTCCCTTAACTTCATGTTTGCCATCAGTCTTCTTGCCAGCCAGGGAAGAGGCTTGGGAAGCCAAAGCCAAAGTACAGGACGTGATTGATGGGCTTTCTATAGACAACAGGAACTGGAGAGGAGAAGTGATGCCTTGTGTATTGTAACAGCCAAGTGTTCAGTGTTCCCATATCTGAAGGTCTGAAGTGTGTTTGGAGTCAGCTTTATGTCAGTGGAGAAGAGTAAATCACGTTATTTCATACTTTGAATGACACCCTGAAGTAATAAACTCCGGGGGGAAACTGGGGGTATGGATTCTCTCATTTGGATATAGAAATGATCATTGTTATTTATCTGATTTCTGGGAATTTCAACTTCACTCCTGTGCCTTAGAGAAGTGAGTTATGAAGCTCCACTCAGAAGAGAGCTGAGATTCCACCCTCCTCACACCTCATGTGTAGATCAGGTCCATCACCATCTGGATGAGGTGACTGAGAACAGTCACCACCTCACATGTGGCTCTGGGAGAAGTGAGATGAATAGATGGGTTTGTCATGACACCCCCCAAACTGAGCTCTTGTGCAGACTGACATTTAAAAGCTGTGAATGCAGTTTTTGTTCTTATTCTCTCCAAACCCCAGCGGGCTGAGTAAACTTCCTTCAGCAAAGCGTATGTTCTGCCAGGGTGATACAGCCCAGGAGCAGAGGTGGGCTTTGGACATTCCCACGAAGGTGAGAAGTGTTTGTAGTGTGCTAATCTGCTCTTTTGTGGATATTGGAGTAAATTTACTCATTCAGGAGAAGGTAAGGCAGAAAGAAAAAGGAAACCAGAATTACACAGTTTCAGCGTAAATGCGTCTCAGGTGAGAAAGGAAGCAAAGAAAAAGAATTTTGGAACTTTTTATTAACACTAATCGGGTAAAGTAGGTATTTAAAAATACTCCTGAATGGCTTTTAAACTTTTCATGCTTGCTTTACTTATCATTTATTTAATGTAAATGTTAGTAATTCACCAGAGAGAATGAGCCCAGCCTTTTACTTAAGAGTCAATACCTTCCCCACTTCTCCTAAAGCCCCTGAGAGCTCCCAGTATTCGTTTCCAAAATCTGTAACTCCTGAAGTGCTGCCTGAAAGGAGACTTAGGAGATGTTGGTAGATTTGTCTCTAAATGGTTTTTAATGTTTTTCCAGTGCTTCTGTGTCTGAAATCCCCTGCTCAGCTCTTAGGACCCAGGTGTGTGTAGGGAATTAACTCATGGTGGGGTGTATTGCTCACACCCAGCGCTTGCTCGTTCTGCAGCACTCTGCCTCTGGAAACCCAGCCCAGACCTCCTGCATCTTTGTAAGAGAGCTGTATCCTGGGATGTTTGCTGGGATACATCCCTCAGGAATTTATTTATCACCTGTAGTCAGCTGACTGCTGGAATAAATACTGAAAAGTTGTGGTTCTGTTGGGCTCTTGCTCGGGGTCTGACCCAGAGGAACCTGTTCTGGTGGGGAGTCTGCTCCAGGAGCAGAGTTCAGTACCTTGCCTTGATTCAGTGCAGAATTTAATGCACCTAAATCCTGCTGACACAAGCCGTAAACACAAACCTACAGCTAAACACACGCTGAAGCACTCTGGGTAGAGATGGATTTAATTTCAAGCTTAAAGACTTTATAATTGCTTTTTCCATGGGTAAGTATCCAGGATTTGCAAGCGTCTGTCTTTGTCCTAGGATATGTGGGACCTTTTAATTTAAACATTTAAGCCAATCCAACTGGAAGGTGTTAAACCCATGAATTTTGATGGAACAGTGGCAGGCTTTTAGAGGTTATTCACTCTTTCCTTTTGCCAGCATTCACCTCACTGCTGAATTTCCAATTGCTACCACTTAAGCTGAGTTCATGTCTGCTACCACCAGAGAGATCTATTATGGATAGGAGACCTTTAGTTAAGATTCATGTGTCATCATAATTCAAAATATTTTAAGAACAGATGAAACTAAATTCCCATCTTAATTTGAGGCCATATGTTCATCTGTGGAGGATCTGGAGTTTGTTTTATTCACCAGCTGAGGGCTTGAGCAATTTGGGTAGCACCTGGTTTTCTTGAAGGGCTCGTCCAGCTCAGCCGTGTGATCTTGATGGCAGGAATGCTGGCATTTGGATTTTCATTAGTGCTTCAGTGCTGCTACTCACGGGCATGTGAGCAGCAGCTGTGTTTTTGGATAGGATATTCATCCTGCAAAAAACTATTATCTCTTGGAAGTGTCTGATGAGGAATGTTGAGTTGTGTAGTCCCTTTCCCCCATGTTGTACAGCTCCCCCTCCAACTACTTTGTCTCATTTCTCCCTATTTTTTCCCCCTCTTGGAGAAAGTACTTAATTAACAGGATGAACAGCCATTAGGTGTTTACCCTCTGCAGCTCACACTTCGGCAGCAGAATGTAAATAACTTTGCAGTCATTAACAGGGTTGAACTTTAAAAAGAAATGTGCTACAAAAGAGGGTTTTCTTGTTCATCTTGCTGTTTGCAACACTGCAAACTTGAGGAGGCTGGCATTTCTTATCAGGAATATATGGTCTCACAGGGCTCACTGGCTCTCTGCAGCAGGCATCAAATTAGGCCACACAGAGTTTCTCTCCTGTCTTGGGCTAATTTTGAAATGAGGCTCTTTGACTGTTGCCCACTGGAATTTCCCTTAGGAGCAATCAGCCTGATGCAACCACCTGAATTTCTGTTCTTCCTCAGAGGATCTTGTTCTCGGTAAAAATGGAGGCAGAGGGGTTTGTGTGGCCCTGGAAGTGTGTGGTGCTGCTTGAGTGGAGAATGGCAGTGGCATTTCTCCTTTTCGTGGGAGACAGGGATTCACAGGAAATCTACGTTCTTTGCAGACCTCTCTAAAACGTACATTTATGCTGCTGCATCAGACTCTGCACACAGGCTGCAAAATCTAGCTGTGTTCCTGAGAAAATCTGCCTTTCCAGAGCCAAAATAGCTTCAGTTGTAGAGGGCAACAGCAGACAGTATTATCCAGTAGCCTTGCACATTTGAGATGCTCTGGGGTACAGTGATGTTGGTGAGGTCTGACCTATTGAAACGAGTGTCACATGGGAACTAAAGGTAATTTCATGGCTCCCATGCCGTGTTTGGCTCTCAGTGGTGACCTCCCTGTGAGCTGCTGGAGCTGACTGATAGAAGAACTCAGTCCTGCTTATTAAGACAGAGCTCTGCAGTTCCAAATTAGTGGTTATTCATCTATGAAGAGCATTCGCCCTCGCCATCCACAGCAAGAGTACAGACAAGAACTCCAGCAAACTCCAAACAAGAGGCTGTTGGCAGTCACGATAATCAGAATAAAGGCAGAGGGATGCTGTGCTCAGCCCCTGTGATGTCTATCAGGGAGCTATTTCAGTTGCTCCCTGAGGCATTCACATCTCAGCCCATCTGTGTCTGATCCTAAATTACTTATGACTGTGAGAGATCAGGGATTTCCCCATAGATGAGGGGAGGGGGGTGAAACATAATTTCTGTGTTTGACAGCATGCAGAAAGCATTTAATTCCCAAGAAGTGGAATTTAGGTGACTTAAAAAATATCAGTAAAGATTAGTTATTAAGGAAGAGACACTCCATCCAGCAGCTGCTTTTTTCCCCTTAAAAATTTCCCCCTTGGTATAGGATTAGGTGGCAATGAGCATGATGAACACTGAAAATGAAATTCTCTAATAGCGCAATCCACTGGCAAGCCAAATGTTACACAAAGACCCTGGCAAGGCTGAGAGAAGAAAAAGAGAACATAAAAGACTTTGTACTGCAGTAATCTCTAGAGTGCTTCCCAAACATGACTGGAGTTGCTGATCTCATTTCTTGGAAAGGCAAAGTATTTATCCCCATTTTCAAAAGGCAGGGGACTGAGCACCTTGCTCACAGGTAACACAGGGGTGTTGTGCTCACATGGAGGGACTCTGAGTTGCATCTTATCTCCCAACCATTCAGTGAACTGTTATCTTCAGCTAGGGACAGGTTCTGCTCAACAGGTAATGGACAAAGAGATTGTTTTTGGGATTAGCTTCTCCAGAAATGCATCTGCAGGTGGGGACCACCCTGGACAATGTTTTGTACAACCACAGGCTTCAGTGCTTGTGTGGTGATTTAACCCCAGCCAGCAACTCAGCCCCAGGAGCCACTCGCCCACTCCTGCCAGTGGGATGAGGGAGAAAACTGGGAGAGAAAAGTGAGAAAACTCGTGGGTTGAGATAAAGACAGTTTAAACAGGTGCAGCAAAGGCCATGTGTGCAAGCAAAGCGAAACAAGGCATTCATTCACCACTTCCCATGTGCAGGCAGGAGCTCAGCCATCCCCAGGGCTCCATCAGGTCTCACAGTGACTTGGGAAGACAAACATCCCCCACATCCTCCTTCTCCCCAGCTTCATGTGCTGAGGGTGGTGCTGTATGCTCTGGGATATCCCTGGGCTCAGCTGGGCTCAGCTGTCCTGGCTGTGTCCCCCCCCAGCTCCTTGTGCCCCCCAACCTCCTCACGGATGAGGGTGAGGGGCAGGAAAGGCCCTGGCTGTGTGTAATCCCTGCTCAGTGATAACTCAAACATCCCTGTGTTATCAGCCCTGTTTCCAGCACAGAGCCAAAACCCAGCTGCTGTGAGGAAAATTAACTCTACCCCAGCAAAACCCTGCACAGCATCATATGTTTAGTTCCTACATTCACTGAATGAGCATAAATGGCACCTCTTGGTGACATTTCCTTTCACTAATGCAGCTGTCAGAACATTCTCCATCCTGTCTGTGGGGTGATGTCTTGTGCTGCTGTTTGTGGTAGAGACTGGAGGCTCCTGTAATGCAGCAGTCCTTGGATAAAATGCTTGTCAAGTGTTGGAGAAACTGCTTGATAGTTGTATGTTCCCTTAGCAGAGCTTCTGGTGCAGTACATCTGCCTCTGACTCTGGACCATCCGCAAAACTGGGACAATATGCAGGTTTTTCCCTGCTTTTCGTTGTGCAGAAACTTTAACTGATACCAAATCCTGTCACACAAGATATATTCATGTGGAATGATAAAAGGCTGTGATATACACAGGCACCATTTCAGTCTGTAGCACATGAAAGGCTTTGCAAAAATGTGAAAAAACACATTTGGGGTTATTAACTTTCACTGAGGAAAGGCCTTGGTATAAGTACTGTTGAAGATGTCAAGTTGTTTTCCACTTCGCTGCTCTGCTATTTGTAAAGCAGAAATTTCCTTTACTTTACGGAGAAATTTGAAATTATGGAGGATAACAAAAATTCCAAAATATTATCAGAGTTTTCAGGATACTTCACATCTAAAAGAAGATATTTTTGTATTTTATGTGCATTGATTTACCACCATGACTCCTAGACAATCTGTAATAAGTTGAGCATTCAATGGTTTAGTCTAGTCAATGAATTTGGTGGTTTCATTTAGTTAGCAGCACCTAGAAGCAAAGTCACCAAAAAACAATAAATTCTTTAGGCAGCACAACAGTGGCTTGGTTGGCTTCTTCATTATAATTCAGAATTCCAGCGTTTCTGCACACTGGAAATTTTGTTTTTCAGCCAACTGCACTACTGGAGATAAAAGCATCAGTACTTACTGATTTTAAATCTGTGATTAATAAGTTGAACTAATACAAGTTAGTAAAAGTCTACTTTGGTAAGTGCTTGACCTCACCTTTAATAAACACAGCATTGGTGGTTTATGACATTAGGGAGTCTCTTTGTGTGGTGTTCTTAAACTTCCCTTGGGCAATTTTCATTGAGGTTGCGACCAGCTTGATTGGAAAATTTAATGGCTTTTTCCATTTCCATTCCCTTTTGCCAATCTGCTCTTTAAAGCTGCTCTTTCATGATGTGTGAATTTGTCTCCATTTGAAGAACTAACATCAGATACAACTGAGAAAGCAGATTTTAGAAATGAGCTATTAGGCAGAGAAGAGGCACTTTTAAGATGCTTGCAAGTTGCACAGCAACCAGAGGAACATATAGTCATTTGATTTCTCAAATGACTTTGACTTTGACTCAAGGGAAAAACAGTTTTATTCTCCCCTTAGAGCTTTCTATCATATGTGATAAAGAGAAAATGTGTTTATAACATTTTCTCCCTCAAAAAAAAAAAAATTCAAAAAAAAGAAAAAGTTGTGCCTCATCTCAGAGAAGCAGCAGCATCCCTTGCCCTGTGAGTCACTGCAGAACACATCCAGTAACAGCTCCTGACTGGGATTTTGAGAAAACAGAGCAGTGTAACCTTCTGTTTCTTCCAGGTTTTAAACACAAAGCGCTGACCCTTCTGAAATCAGAGTTAAAACACAGCCAAACAGCAATCAGTGCTTGGCAGTTTTTCAGTTTCTGTGGAATTGTTTCTCTCACCTGCCCAGAGAAGCTGTGGCTGCCCCTGGATCCCTGGAAGTGTCCAAGGCCAGGTTGGATGGGGCTTGGAGCAACCTGGGATAGTGGAAGGTGTCCCTGTCCATGGCAGGGGGTTGGAAGGGGATGAGCTTTAAGGTTCCTCCCAACCCAAACCATTCCATGATTCTGTGATTTTATGATCACTGTCCCCAGATACGGAATTTTACAATAATATTTCCTCATTATTACAAGCAACAGGTCTTGGCTTTTTCTGGAGACCATCACCCCCTGAGCTATTGCCCATTTTCAGCTGCCTGCATGTGCTGGTTGATTCCAGATCACACACTCTTCTGATATTCTTTTCCCAAGCTCTCCGGAGCAGCATGTCATCAGTTATGTGCCGATGCAGAAATCATCAGGAGCTTATTGTTGTAATAATACATAAAGATGCAGCTTCATAAATGCCAATAGTTCTCTTGGAGATCTTATTTTGGGTCATCGAATATATTTGAACTACCCAGTCCAAGAATGGTGTGATTCTGATACAAACAGCCTGTTAAGAGATATAAAATATATTAACGAAATCTAAAAATACTTAGAGAAGTGAATGACTTCATCAGGATGAGCAACTAATTTGTCCTTTTGTTTGACCTTGGTTTAGTCATTTTGAACAAGGCAATGACAGTGCTCTGCTTGTTTAGAGCACTCTGAGAACTCTGCTTAAAAGTCCTCCCAGTACTGGCCAGGTTTTGTGGTGAATGAATATTTAAAAGATTTGGGTGTGGGCTAAACATTTTTGAAGAAAAACAGAGTTGTCTTGGTCTTGCAGATATCTCTGGTTAGTTCTGGGTCTGGGAAGCCTTGGAAAAAACCCATGAGGCTGTCTAGGTATAATCAGGAACATGAAGTCTTCTGGCACTGAGCAGAAATAATGTGGCTTGGTTTGAAATCCCAAAGGCTGTTTGGTATGAGAGCAGCCTGGAGGAGCTGGAACCTGAGCCTGTGTGGTGTGGACAGGGTGAGATGCCGTAAATCACCATCACAATGCTATTTTTTACAGAGTGAAAGTGAACTGTCAAATGTCACTTCTGCTGCTGTGATCAAAGGTTCCTTTTGGCCTCTGCTTAATCCCTTACATTTTACAGCTGCTCTCTTCCTGAACAGCGAGAGGCAGGGTTCCAAATGTGCTGTTCTGCTTCCCACCAGATGTCACCTGGCCACACCTCATGCTGCTGTTTGCTGTCTCATGCCAGCCCTGCCCACACACACATATTGCAGCACCCCACACACTCTGGGAGATGCTCTCCCTCTCACACACACTCTCAGAGCTTTGCACCTTTTCCCTCCTGTCTCATCTTTTAGTCACTTTTTAAGGATGCTGACAGTGACTCCTTCGAGGCGCTCGAAACCTGAAACATTCTGAACAGAAACGTGCTCCAACACATGGGGAGAGAAACAGCTCGTAGTAATTTTCGTGGTGCTGCTTTTGCACGAGGCTGTGTGTGTGGTGAGTGGCTGATCCACATAGGGATGCTGCAAATAGAAAAAAATTTCTTCCATGAGAAGGAATCCTAAATCCTACATAGAAAAAAGAAGAGTGAAGTCTCCCTCCTTTTTTCCCCTTTATCTCCAAAATATGCTTTTCCAGCCCATAGCCGGCCCCCAAACATAATCTGAGGGTCTGTGTGGGCTCTAACACATATGTGAGGGGGAGTGCACGTGGAGTACCAGTCAGTAATAATCCTTCTTTCTTTTTTCCTCCCCAGTTTGTTGCTCAGCCGAACTGCCAGCAGCTACTAGCAACACTCTGGTACGACGGCTTTCCAGGATGGAGGCGGAAACACTGGGCAGTGAAACTCTTGACCTGCATCACCATTGGACTGCTTTTCCCTGTGCTATCCGTGGCGTACCTGATTGCACCCAAGAGCAGGCTGGGACTGTTTATTAAAAAGCCATTTATCAAGTTTATCTGCCACACCGGCTCTTACCTGACCTTCCTGTTCATGCTCCTGCTGGCGTCACAGCACATCGTCAGGACCGACCTCCACATGCAGGGGCCACCTCCCACCATTGTGGAGTGGATGATCCTGCCCTGGGTTCTAGGTAAATCCCACACCCCATCCTGCCCTGGGTTCTAGGTGAATCCTGCAAATCCCACACCCAGCAATGCTGAGCAACAGGGCCTGACTCGCACCCATGGCAACTGTGTGGGGACTCATCCCTGAGCCCAGCATGTGAAGAGATTTGGCAGCCAGCTCCAGAAACTGCACAGAACAGCTGGGCTCCTTCTGGAACAACAGATCCTGTTGGCCCAGGGCTGCTCTGCTCTTCTGTGCCATCTGATGTGCCTTTAGACATGACCTGAGTAAACCGCGGCAGACGCGGCTCCCTCCCTGCTCCCCCCACGCTCGGTGCGAGGAGCGGGTTGGGAATGAGCTCCTGGGTCACACACGGTGTCACTGCTGCTGCTGGCTCAGTCCTGCTGGCTGGTACAGGGCACAGGCAGTGCCCAGAGCCTGGCTCTGCTCTCCCTGCTCTGCTCCCGGAGGCAGCAGTACACAGGAACCAGCCTGGCTTATTCCTCCCAGATAAGGAATGCAGGAAAGGGAAGATAAGCTTCACTCTGTGCTGATAATCACTGACCACATCAACATCAAGTGCTCTGATATCAGCAGGACAAGGAGGGAGTGCTGGTTGTTTGAAAGTTAAATGTGAGGCTCTTACTCCAGTCTGGCTTGGGCAAAGCTGGGAAGAGAAGGAGGTGTCTGTGCTGAGGGCAGGATGTTCAGGTGAGGCAGTGAGATGGGATGAGGTGGAGAAGAGCAGAGAAGCCAGCTGGATGTATTTTTGATGAGAGAGGAGTATTTCCCCTTCCAAACTGAGCTCCAGCACAGTAGCAGGTGAAAACCTGTGAGCTCCATCAGGATCCTGATTTCTCCTCTGGTTTGGCTCCCACATCCCTTGCTGTGCCATCAGCATGTGGCACCACTGGGAGCTGGGCTGTCACCAGGCACTCTGCTCATGGGCAGTGGTTCCCACACCTTTCTGGCTCTCCTGCTTTCCCCACACCTGCTGGCTCCCTTCTCCTGGTGACCCCAGGACACTGCTCCTTGTTTCTGTGGTGGCTCTGGATCAGGCTGGCTCTGTGCTGAACAAACCCAGCTGTTCCTATGCCAAACCTAAAACTGCTGATGGAAAACCAGGAAGGAAAGTAAGAGTTGCAAACATGTTCACAAATCACTTTGGATGGTGAGCCAGGGCACTGTGCTCCTTGCACAGCTCCACCACCAGCCTCATTATCAGATGAAGCTGATTTATGTATTGAAATGCAGGTGTTGGTAGAAACTTCAGAGTGAGCTCAGGAGGTTAAATGTCTTTCCTGAGCATAGGTGGTATCTTCACTTTATCTTTAAATTCATGGTTAAAATTGAGGGAAATGGTAGGCATTTCAGCAAAATTGATTTGCAGATGAAAGAAGGATAACCAATTTAAAAAACCTTTCAAAAGCACCTCTTACAGCTGTCTGTTCTTGAGTTCCTTTGTTTCGGATAAATAGGGATACTGTATGACTGTATATTAAATGCAGAAATTAGAACAGTTTCACCAGATTAAAGGTTATTATTTATGAAATATTTTCCACTATAAAAGGAGAGAGAACAGGCACACACAGCATTGCTGTAACTATAGTAACCAGCAGCGATAACTCACTATAAATACAGTGTGTGAGTTCTTCAACAGGCTCCTCTCCATTGATTTACTTTATTTTATGGGTTTGTGTGCATACAAAGATGTGGAGGCAGCTGTAATAAGATTACCTGACTGGCCCTGACATTATGCTTGTGTGGCCATTGACCTGCTGGCTGGCAGCTGAACAGCTCAGATTGATATTTGGGGGCATGCAGCAGTTCATTGCAACTTTGCCTGCTCTTCAGATTGAACTTCAGGTCCTTAAAGTTGAGTTGCAAGCAGCAGATCAGTGACCACTGCAATATCCTGTGGTTAGGAAGGGGCAGCAGTTTGGGTAGTTATGTTGGTAATGCACCTGGAGGTGTACCTTGTTTTGGTTTGTTTTGTTTCCTTTTCACGCACGTTTCAGGTTTTCATTCAAGGATAATGTAAACTGGGTAATCCAAAATACCTGGGGTTTTAAAGACATTTTCAGAAGCACCTAGGGGATGAAGGAGCTTAGCTGCTGTTTGCTTTTTAATGGGACTTAGGCTTTCAAAAATACACAAACAGTTCTACAATAAAGAAAATAGAAGTTACTTATAATCAGAACTGTGTCAGGTGAATTTAGCAGTCTGGTGATGAACTTCAGAAACTGTCCCTCACCCTTTTCAGCTGCAAGGAGGTGTAGTGAGCATTAGCAAGTGCCAAAAATTATCACCAGAAGGCATTTCAGAGTTGAGATGATGGACTCTGGCCGTATCCTTGGGAACAAATGCTCACCTCACAAAGCCCACAGCCATATCTGACATGAGGTGAGTCACTGCCGAGGGATGTGGTGCCAGGCTGCAGTGCCCTGTTTCATGATGAGTCTTACCTTTCCTCACAAATAATCCCCTGTGGGCTTTTTGTAGAGCAAGATGCATAAATTCAGTGGCTGAGCACAGAGAATGGATCTGCTTCTTCCTTCTTTGGTGTGATATTTCCAGGTCAGGGAGGAGCTGTGCTGGCACGCAGAAGCTGGTTCTGGTGTTGCTAGAGAAAGTCAGGGAAAATCAGTGCTGTCCAACAGAGCAGTGAATTGCTTATAGTGTCTGCAAGAGCAGACAATCTATTAGAAACTCTACCAAATACAGCTGCTTAAAGAGTTTATTCACGTAGAACAAATTTCAGCAGAGCCAATTCACTCACACTGGTTATAAATAACGTGTTTCAGGCAGTCTCCTCATGTGCATATCTGGAGCCCTGGGTAGGAAACCAAGGTCTTTTTCAGCTCTCTCTAGACTACATTCCCCACAGACTAGTAAAATATAATCAGCAGCATTGTACTTTGTAGAAGGCAGGAGGGATGAGGCGTTTTTTTCCAAGCTGTTAATGTCAAATTGTCTGGTATTACATCATATATATACACACAGAGCTTTAATGGCAAATAATGCCTTGTCATGACAATGAACTCCCTTTCTTTCCAGGTTTCATCTGGGGAGAAATCAAGGAAATGTGGGATGGTGGATTCAATGAGTATGTACATGACTGGTGGAATCTGATGGATTTTGCAATGAACTCCCTCTATCTTGCAACTATCTCCCTCAAAATTGTTGCCTACGTCAAGGTACAGTAACTTGGGAGAGGGAATTTGTAATGTGCTGGTGAGGGCTGTAGTACACAGGGTACAAACTGTACAAATCAAAATCACAGAGCAAAGAAAACAGCAGCTTTTCAAGCAGTCCAATTTTGAAAATTCACCTGGAGAGCTTATTAATTGTTTGGAGAATGAACATCCTGCTCATTCTGACCCTTTGATTAAAAGTTAAATAGATTGTTTGGGCACTGGGGAGAAATTTCTCCACTTTCTGTGCCTTTTGTAGCTACTCAGTTGCCAAAGCACTTTGTTTCCTGCGCTGGCACTGGACCTCCTTCAACAATGCATAGGGAAAACATGGCTTTTAAATAAAAAGGAAAAACAAGGGAAGGGTTACCTGAAAACTTCTAGAGCCAAGATGCTGTAGTCCTACAGATCTGGAGATTATGAATCAGGAGTTTGTGAAAGGGCTACTGAGAAGAGCAAGGCTGATAGAAAGGCTTCTGTCTGATAGAAAGGGGTCAACTTGTTCTTCAATATGTAACCTATGGGCAGGGAAATGACAAAGGAGCAAGCTGGGGCTTTAACACCCTGTAGGTTCTTCCCTGTCATGTTCCATTTGTGGGGAGAGTGCACATCAGAGCTCATCCTCAAAAGCACCTTCCACATTTATCAACTTGTGATGCTCCAGATTAGCATATGCACAGGGTTTGAAGCCAGGGGATGGCCTGAAGCACTTTCCTTCTGTCTCCCTTTTTTCAAAGACAAGACACAAAAGGCATCCTGTAAAATTCCTTATGCAACAGCTCTCTTTGGCTTCAGCTGGAGCTTTGTGCTTGGCCTACTTCTTCCCTTGGTATGAATCAGCAGCAGTTTCACTGCAGTCAGTGAAATTACTCAGGTGTAAATCGAGTTACTGGGATCTGCTCCTTGGCCACTCCTGCTCTTTCCAGTTTTGCCCTGGTGGAAGGGCTCTGCTTCTGACAGCCCAGCTCTCAGTAACCAGGACAAGCACTTCCCCAGAGGAGCCCTGTTTAGTCCTGCCCAGCAGGCAGAGGGGGAAAGAGGAGAAAATATCACAAAGCCCATTGACTCCAAAATGCAAACAGCCCTGCTATGGGGCCTTTGTAAAATTCTGAAGGCTGCAGTCGTGGTGAGTCAGCTTTTCAAAGGGAAAAGCTTTAAGCTGGTTGCTGCTCCCTGAAGAGGCAGCTCTGTAACAGCATCAAAGCAGGAACAGATTATGTCTTTTATTCTCCCAACATTCAGAACCAGGGAGGAAATTACAGACTTGAAAGGTTGGTCTTTAAACTGCAAGCAATAAAAAAAAAAAAAAAAAAAAAAAAAAAAAAAAAGCTGGAAATGGTAAAATGCACGGAGAAATCTTAAAATGTTAACAATCTGGTTCTTTCTCACACACAAATTACTAGAGGAGCCGTGCATCCACGGGTTTATGCAGTCACACACTGGGATTTAAACTCGCAGCCAAAGCACAGGTACAAAGGCAGTACAGCTCTGTTTGTGTTCCCTGTAAGAGCTACAGAAACGTGCAGGTAAACTATGAAACCCCATATGGCAGCACACAAAGGAGGGTTTGCAGGAATAGATCTGTTTGAGCCCAGATCAAACCCTCTTGGATTAAACCTGGCCCATCTCAGGTCAGCTCCTGATGAGGGCCAGTGTCAGACAGCTCTGAGAGGGTGCATCAAAGCTTCTGTGGGAGCAGTTCTGAAATACGTGGTCACAGAAGTTCCCTCTGCCCTGTGTCACTCGGGTTGCACTGTGCTCAGAAACGTGAGGGTTTATAACACTGATAATGGCTTCAAAACATTTTGCAACATGGTTTGTTATTTATAGAAGAGCCCTGAGCTGGAACAGGCTGGGATATACGCCAGTATACCATATTCTAACACTCCTTAGAACTTCAAAGGATTACACGGACATTTAACTTTCTGCCAAATAGCAGAAAAAATAAATTGCATACTGACACTAATGTTTTCCATCCTTGTTTTTACGTGAAGACTTTTTTTTTTTTCTCCTTGATTTGACTGGTTCCAAGACCTGGCTCTAATATTGTCTGATATCAATGGAATCTTCAGGCTAATTATAGGGTAAAAATACTTTCTTAATCAGTTTTCATTTGCTGCATTGAATTATCATGTAATGAGGAAGGGTAAATGTGACAGCATGGTGTAATTTATTTGTACTATTCTGTGTACATCTCTGCTGTGTTTCATCTTCTGAATAGACATTGAAACAAACTCCTCCAGCCTTCCCAGATACCCAGCTTCATTAGGTAACTCTGAAATCTGCTGTTTCTCTGTTACCTGTGATGCCAGGCTCCTCTGAAGATTCTATTTGCCAAGCAAGGAGATACCATCAGTTTATAAAGGGCCAAAATACGGCCTGAACCAGTTGCTTCAAAAATAAGTGTGGGACACAGAAGACCTTTTCCCATATCTTTATGTGCAATCTGTGCTCAACCTTAGCAGAGAGGCCCTGGGCTGCTGTGTCCAGCCAGCCTGCAGAAGAGAATTGGGAATAACTGTGCAAATCTGCTGTCCAGGCTTCCCAATCCCAGCCACCCACCCCCACTGCTGGATATCCACAAAAAATTAACCTCTCTGCCTGTCTGTAGGCATTTTAAGACCCATCTTCAAATCAAGTTAACAGGCTCAGGCCATGATGTTCACGTAATAAAGAACAGTTTGGAAATGTCAGAAGCAATCCGAGGTCATGCTGAAATGCCTTTGTATCATGTCTCATCTCCTTCATACAGAGGGACAGTTTGAAATATCAGCCTACGTTTTGCTGAGCCCTTGAAAAAACTGGGAGCTCATGCATTGGACCTTCAGATTTAAATAGAAAGTCTCTGCAGTCTTGTCTGTCAGTGTGATATTGGTACCATTTCCTTTTCAAACGTACCAAAATTATTTTAGGGGCCCTAAACACGCTGGTTATGGTGTTAGCTGTGTTATTCTGAGTGCGGCTTTGCCTTTCTATGCATGTTAAATGAGCAGAGACAAATGTTAAAAGGACAATTACTCCTTGATGTTAAATGTCTTTGACTCCATTCTCTGTGCCACTGTCGTTTAGCCAGAGCAGTTACGTTTTACAGAACCAGAGCAGTTACATTTTACAGAACCAGCTCTTTTGTGTTACCTGCTCGCATCTGGCTGCTCTTTGCTCAGAAAATGCTTCTGCTTTTACAGTTACATTACAAACCCAGTTAATGTTGTAATTGATGCACTCAACTGTACCCAGTGTTTCAGCTGTAATTAAGACCTCTGCTTTAGCAACTCTCCTAAAATTGCCATGACAAATTAACTAATAAGAAAATTAATATGAAGAAAGCCCTTTGGTTCTGGGCTGCTGGTGCTTTTTTTTAGAGATTACATGGGAAGGAAAGCATCCAATAGTTCATTGCTTTTCTTCTTCCCTTCCTTCTCCCTCCCTCCCATTGTTCCTGGAATGTGCAGTTGTTTATAGTGTGCAATCATACTTAGGAGGAAAAAGAACAAAAGTAATTGGAAATTTACATCTGGAACATGCCAAAATCTGAACCCCTTTAACTGTTGAAAAAGGAGATTGTGTATGAACCCATGGACCTAAGGAACTCACAGACTGTGAGTAAAGTAAAACAAATGAAATTCAAATTTCTCAATTTAGGCTAAGAACAGCCAGCATACCCAAAGCCTCTAAAGAAAACCTGGTCCCACATCTCTCACCATCAGGGGACCATAATATAGTAGGCAGAATTGATAAAAAAGCATCATTAAACCTTCATCTCTGCCCTAATCAGTCCTGAATCCTGAGTCTGACAGCAGCTGAGATGTAAGGGGTTAAAAGTCCTTCTTGTGCCACAGTAGCTGGTTAGGATTTACCTGTGAAGGGTTAGAATCGGCAGGTGTGACTCTCTGAGTTACTCAGAGTCATTACAACACAATTCACTTTCATACCCTTGTTCTTTCTTCCAGTACAACGGTTCTCGCCCGAGGGAGGAGTGGGAGATGTGGCACCCGACTCTCATTGCAGAAGCCCTCTTTGCAATATCCAACATTTTGAGTTCCCTGCGTCTCATATCCCTGTTTACAGCAAACTCGCACCTGGGACCCCTGCAGATTTCTCTGGGACGCATGCTGCTAGACATCCTCAAATTCCTTTTTATCTATTGTCTGGTGCTTCTGGCTTTTGCCAATGGACTGAACCAGCTTTATTTTTATTATGAGACCAGTGCCTCGGAGGAGCCCAACAACTGCAAGGGGATCCGATGTGAGAAGCAGAACAATGCCTTCTCCACGTAAGACATCCTCTCCTTTCTGTTTCTGAGGCTGCTTCCCCTGTTTCCTCTCTCCCCTGCCTTTGCCTGCTGCCTGTCACTGCACTGACAGAGCCTTTATTTATTCATTTGCAAATACCAGGTGAGGTGGCTGGCTCTGCAGGAAAGGTGTGAGTTAAGTGGGGCAGACATTCTGCTGAGCTCCGCTGTCACAAAGGTCTGGCAGTGGGAGACCTTTTAGTTCTGGACCATGGAGTTTCCCTGCATGATCCTGCACCTTAAGTCTTATTATGTCTATGCACAATTTCAGTATGTTTGAGAAAGGAGGTGTCCTTTTGCCACAGTACTGAAGAAAGGAGGGGAACTTGAATAAGATGTAGAGAATAAGAGATAAACCTATTAAAAACAGGTATTAATAAATAACGTGATACAGCAGCAATAACAACAATCTCACCTAGACCATTTTTCTGGATGCATGATGTTGCAGGCTTCTCTGATTTCCATGCAGACTAAAATCCCAGCAGAACCTTTTTTTTGCTGGGAATGCTGGTACTTTACTGAGATGCTGGCATGGAAATTGCTGTGAGGACAGCTGGCAGAGCTGAAAGAGAGAGCACATGCTGAAAAATAACATGAATTGTCTTTCTGATGTATTTGTTTTAATTACTAATAGTAGAAATAATTATAATAATCAGCCCCCACCCAATTGTTCTTGCCGCTTGCACAGTACTTAACTCACAATGGCAGGAGAAATAAATAAAGCACGGTCTAGAAAAAGGCCCACGCCCTGCAAACAAGCAAAACAAAACTGTTGTCCACCACTTCAGGCTAAATTAAATAAAACTTGTCATGACGCCCAATAATTCTCCACCCTCTGTCAGCTGAAGGCTTGGGGTTAAGAAAGGATTTGGGACGTATTTGCACCGTTACCAAAAACAGATGATGGCTGAGGCCACATGACTTGGTTGGGAGAGGAAAGGTGCCAGCATTGTCCTGTGGGCTCTCTCCTGAAAGAAACACGGAATTTTCATGGGATGGAGCCCATCCTTCAAGAGCATCATGACCTGGTAGACCAGACATGTGCCATTTCCCTCTGCAGAGCAGGAACACCATAGGCTTGATTAATTTTCTCATGAAACTGATCTCTGTCTGGGGGGAAGTGAGTGGACCTGCACTGTGCTGATGAGAAGCAGAATTTAAGATTTCAGACTCTTTTCTGTTTCAGTTGCTTCATGTGCCCCAGAAATGTGTCGTGCTGCCCTTGCAAAGGAATTAAATAACAAATACTATTCCTTTTTCTGCGTCCTTATTGATGCAGCAGCCAGAGGGAGGAAGGTTTGGCAAGCACAATGTGTGTTAAGGGGCAAATTCTACCTCAGGAAGGGTCAAACCCACTGGATTTTATCCAGTACCAAATCCTGCCTTTCTCTGGAGCTATGGTGAACAGCTCTGTCTGGTTCTGCATTCTGGTTTGGGCCTGTCACCACTGCAAACCAGTTTTTTTACAGATTTCGTTGTGTCAGGTAAGTGGAGAAAGCAACAGCAGGATTTGACTGAGGAAAAAGAGCATTGGGCCAGCAGGAAAAAATACCCCAAACCAACCAACCTGAAGTCTGTAAGAAGGTGTAATGTCTTGGCAGCTAAAAATTATACAAGAAGCACTTAGCAGAAAGTGTGTAGATCAGCTTCAATACAAACCACAATTTCTCCCACCCCAACATTCATTTAAACCCCCTGCCAAGGGAATGTAGCACAGAAAGGAAATTGAGGGGGCTCAGCCTTTGTGGCAGAGGTTTGTGTAAAACAAAATCCCAGTGGGAGGGGATCCATTAGGAGTGAGGTCTCCTGGCAGGGGACAGAACACTCTGCAGGTACTTTTTGTTTGAGGCTCGCTTAAGAAATTTATTTAACGTGTTCTTAAAAGTTTAAATGGTCGTTATTAACACCCCCAGCACAAGCTGACATTTGGCTGGGGAACAGATGCACAGCATGGGGCAGCAGCTGGGAAGGAGCAGCTGCAGATCCAAATATTGGGTTGGGGGGGGAAGCAAACGAGGCTGGAGCCAGTCCAGCCAGAGCTGGGTACCCTCCCTTTGCTCGTGGTTCATTCCTTATGAAGAAATAAATCTGAAAAGCTTTGAATCAGTGCACTTTGATTCCCACCAGCATTCCTGGGCAGTCACACAATGAGCTCTAATTCTGCAAGGGGAGGAAAGAGGATGCCCCTCGAGTGTGTGCAGCTCGTGTCAAGTGTGACACCTGTTTACTGGCACATTATTTCCTGTTACTTTCAAAGGGTGGGTTTTAACATTTTCTTGGTGAGGAAATTTTCTGCATTGCACACACAGATCATGGAAAAGTAATATTCCTTTGTGACAGCGAGGAGGGGAAGTCATGAATAATTGAAGCATTTCTGCTTTGGCCTTGCCATCCCTCAGAAAGCAGAGTGCCTGCTGCTTAGGCAGATGATTGGAAAATATGTTTATAGCTGTGATGCTGGCAACTGAAGGAGGGAGAGGAGAGTGAGGAAGAGGAGGAAGGGGTGGAGGAAGTCACAGCTCCCTGCCTGCTGTGTCCTTCTCCCTGGAGGGTCACCCTGCCATTCCCCCTGGGATGCAGGTTCCTGTGGCAGAGGGGACTCTTGCTCTCTCTGAGCTGCCATGGAGAGTGGTAGAGCTTTGAGAATTCTCCTGTTTGGTTAAGATTCAAAGTACACTCAGCAGGACAGGATAGTCTCTCAATCACAATTTCCAAAATTCCAAAGTAGTGTGAAAGTGTGAACCCCCCCTGAAATATGGACTGTGAAAAGAAGCTGTGGGCCCATCCTGTCATTAAACACTGAGGACATTAAACCTGGGCCTTACTGCTGTGCAGAGCTGCAGGAACCACTTGGTGTCTTTGTCAGGACATGTTCACATTTAAATACATTGGCCTTAGTCTGGACCCAAATTACACGCCTGGTTAATGCTGTGCATCCAGAACAACACATTGATCACTTCTGGAACTGATTTCAGTTTAATGACAGGAACTCTCCTGTGCATACAGCCCAAGCAATACTTCTACTGTTAATAGTAAAAATACTATAAATATTTTAAAAGACAGCCAGCATTCCACCACTTCTAGTAGAAATGCTTGGCATTCTTTGGTGAATCCTTTTTACCATCTCAGTTATTTAATAAGCCTAACAAACACCCTGAGCTCTGGGAGAAAGGATTTGTGCTTTAAAGCATCTTTATGATTTTGGCCAGTGAAAAACATAAGCTACATCCACAAAGTACAAACAAAATCCTCATATAAGGCAGGAGGATACATGTGAACAAATGCCTGGAGATGATGGGAGAACAGATTCCTGGTATGTCAAGTAAAGCATCTGAATTATTCATATTGATTTATCTAGTAGTCGCATCTGAAAATATCTGCTGACCTCAGGCCAAAATGGAAACTCTTAAACAGGCATATAAATGTCATTTTTGGATGATATAAATGCCATATTTTGGAAAGCCAAAACAAAGATGCCCAAATAGAGCAATTATTTAGATTGCTGATTACACATCTGACGTGATTGCAAAGGTCACTTGTCTGTGGCTGAAGCAAAGACAGACCTGGGATGATCTCATCAGCTCAGTGGGGTCAGGTCTAGTTCATCTATGCAAGGAAGGCTTCAAAAGAGGAGAAACACTTGAGCCGAATTAACGTGATGACTCTCTTTCATTTGAGTCATTACTGAGCAGTGGCTCCAGGGTTCTCTCAGGGACTCTGCCCTGCGGTGGGTGAGAGCTGCTGCACCAACCATTCAGAGCCACCAGCGTTTTGGGCAGGTGCACTGCAAACAGAGCAGAGTTTTTGGGCAGGTGCACTGCAAACAGAGCAGCGTTTTGGGCAGGTGCACTGCAAACAGAGCAGAGTTTTTGGGCAGGTGCACTGCAAACACAGCAGAGTTTTTGGGCAGGTGCATTGCAAACAGCAGCATTATGGGCAGGTGCATTGCAAACAGAGCAGAGTTTTGGGCAGGTGCATTGCAAACAGCAGCATTATGGGCAGGTGCATTGCAAACAGAGCAGAGTTTGGGGCAGGTGCACTGCAAACAGAGCAGTTTTTGGGCAGGTGCACTGCAAACAGAGCAGAGTTTTTGGGCAGGTGCATTGCAAACAGAGCAGAGTTTTGGGCAGGTGCATTGCAAACACAGCAGTTTTTGGGCAGGTGCACTGCAAACAGGGTCACAGCAGCTGAAGCAACTGCAGGCTCTCATCCTGTATCAGAGCAAAAGGTGCAAGAGGCTGTGATTTCTGCCCTCTCCCACCTCGTGGTGCCTTGTTGTTGTGCAGTGTTTAACTGCTGCAGTCACGCTGTACTTCGGGATGGGTTCCCTGAGCATTTATCCTGCAGACATGGTAATGATGCAGGCACTGATTAAACAGGAGGGTTTATGGATAACAGCAGTATCACAGCATGGCAATTTTAATTAAATGGAATATATTGTGGCTGTTCTTTGCACGTGTGCAGAGTGGGAAAGGGAGCCTTGAGTTCCTCAGGGTAGTTCTGCTCACTGCATCTCACAAGGGCACAGACTGGGCTCTTGGACAGACAGCAAATGCTGTTGATGGGACAACTCTCACATGCACTGGCTAGTGGGTCACTGTGGCTGAGCACAGGGTGTCCCCAGAGAGGGATAAAAGGCTCTGCTGAATGGCTGCTCTGTGGTGTCCCCCAATGTCTGTGTGATCCCTACCTTGAAGGTCATTTTCCATCCCCCAGCATCAGGTAGCCAGCTAAAAATCTGTCATTCTTTGCAGGCTTTTCGAGACCCTCCAGTCACTCTTCTGGTCTGTGTTTGGGCTGCTGAATCTCTACGTCACCAACGTGAAAGCCAGACACGAATTCACTGAATTTGTTGGGGCCACGATGTTTGGGACCTACAACGTCATCTCCCTCGTTGTGCTGCTGAACATGCTCATAGCCATGATGAACAACTCCTACCAGCTCATTGCTGTGAGTTACCTCCTTCTCTTTTTGCTGTTGTTTTTCCCCGTGTGCCTCATTTGTCTGACTTGAAGCAAGTGGGTACCTTCTGGGATGCTGGAGACTGCTGCCCCCAGTTTCTGACAGCAGGTAGTTGGGATTTCTGCTCACCAGCCTGAATCATGCCTGCGGAGGAGGTTTTGCTCTGTTTGCAATGCTTCTTAGCTGGAAAAGGCTCATGGGCTGTGATCTGCCCCTGTCTCCTCCTGTGGAGTAACCTTGCTGACCATCTTGGGTGTATAAAGGGAAACCTTCCCACTGCTTCCTGATGTTTGGTTTTAACTTGGGGGGTGGGTGTTGTGGTATATTTTTTTAATCCTATTTCTGTTTTCTCATGTGAAACCGTGTGTATCGGGAGCCCAGTCCTGCAATTTCTTTTTCCACAGTCTTCCCACTTGAAAGTAGATCATGTCCATCTGTAATACCAGAGTGTCCTGGCTATAAAACCATAATCTGAGATTCCTGAGTAATCCCAGCGCAGAATGGATCTCAGTTGAGGCAGCTCAGGGCTGTAGAGCCCTTACCAAACTGAACTTTCATTTGAATGTTCAAAACTGGCTTCTCCACTGTAATCTCATTCTGTGTACCCAAAAGCCAATCTGTACCTTGAAGATTAAATTTGTCAACAGACTGAAAGCTAAAGCAGCGTGGCTCTGCATTTTAAGGCTCTTAAGGTCAGGAACAGTATGGAAGCAAGCAAAATCTTGTGTGCACAGTACTTCAGATAAACCAGTGGGCACTTATTTTCCAGTTCTCACCACTATCATGATAGGTTTGGAGATGCTGAGGTGATGGACTGCTGCATCATCTGGGAACAGAAAAGGACTGGGGGGAGTTGTTTGTGTCCTTGGCTGGTCACTCGGTACAGGCAGAGTAGAGGCTTCCTCCTCGGCTTTGGGTGACGCTTGATTTACTCTAGAAGATAAACCAGAGAAAAAACAGAACCAGCACCAGTTCTCCTACTGTTTCCATTCCCAAATTCCTGGACGAGTCTCCGGGGAAATGTGTGGGTGAGCTCCTTTCCTGGCTAAAGCATAGAGGGGAGTATTGGGTTGTTCTCTTGAACAGGTTCCCAACTGTTGTTGATTATCTGCTGATTCAAGTGGCTCCTAAATTCACTTGGTCAAACTGAGCACAGACCTGTCAAATTGCTGATACTTTTGGACATCTGATCTTTATCATGGTAAAAAGTATGAGAAAAACTGGACCACTGACCTTCCAGATGAGCAGAAAAGCAGTTTATCACAAAGGCATCGCTGCTTTATCAGTCTGTTTCAATGCTTTAAGTGCTTTCTCTTTGTTCACTGCTACTCCTCACATTCCAGGGAGACTGGAATGAGGGACAGAAAACAAAGATTCTCTCCTTGGCCATTTTCTCCAATTCCCCTTCCTTTATTGTCATCGAATAGGCTTGTCACTAAGACAAAGCCCAAGCCTAAGACTGGCATAAGAATAGCAGTATTTGCTATTCACTGTGCCACAAACCACTCATCATTGTTTCCCCTGAATAATTCGAGTGATGCAATGACACATTACACACAATCCCACATGAATTAGAGGGACCCATCATAACAATTAACTGAAGTGAACGGTCCAGAGAGGGCTGTTGTGTCAATGATTTTGTGTCTGGAGCAGCTGGGAGCAGGGACTGGCCCCATCAGAAAGTCTGCCCTTGACAGACCCGGCGGTAGGGAACTGAACTCCCCAGATAACCGAGGCAAAGCACAGAGTTCAGCGTGCACCATCAGCCCCTGCTCGGGAAAATGACACTGGAAATGCTACAGGAGGCTTCTTTGTCACTTAAACTGTCTCGCTGCAGCTGATACCGAAAGCAGCGACATTTCCCTGGAAGGCAAGAGGCAGTCACTTCCCATCTCTTCCCGTGCAGTGCATGCAGCTTGGGTTTGGAAGCTACATTTATGCATGCTTTCTCTGAGGGACGAATTTCCTTCATGTGTCTTCGAAGGGCAAACATCAATTAATCGCTTCCCCGAAGAAAACAAGTCGTTAATGAACACTGAGCTTTACAAATGTGGGTAGTTTTTTAACCTCCCTTAATCAGGTTCACCCCCTGCTGAATCCCAGCAGGCTGGGTGCTAGACTGGGCATTTCTTCCTCCTGGTATTTATATTATACTGGATACACATGGAATGACAGCTTCCAGGGGGGAAGGAGGGGAAAGGAGTCCTTGGGGTGGGTTGGAGGTCTTCTTCTCCAGTGTACCAGCAGGAAATCCTGTGCCACGAGCATCACTGCGGAGAAATAAAACAGACGTGGGGGATGAGACGCGAGTGCATCTCTGCCTGCTGATTCCCCTGCAGTGGAGTGAGGAGGACATCTTCATTAATCCCGTTTGTTAACGAGCTCCAGGCACTGCTGCAGTGCAAACAGGCTTCCTCCCCTCCTCTCTTCCAGGGACAAATACACCTAAAGCATTTGTAGCAGCTATTCTTCAGATTTTCTGCTATACACACACATGAGTTTCTGCTGGGAGGTTTGAGAAAGGAGGCTCTGAGCTGCTCTTCCTTGGCCCTTGGTTGTGTCTCCCCAGTCTGGGGATCAGGGCTTGGTGCTAATTAGGTGCTGCAGGCGCACAGCATGAAACCACTGCTGTCTGTGGAAGGCAGGGGAAGGCAAGCAAAGAGTAAAAACCTCTGCACAGCTTCAAGTGGTTCTTGAACCAAGGAAGGAAGAACGTTTCTACCGTAATTTTGTTGGGTTTTTTCCCTCAGCTATTTCAGACTTCAATAAATACATACTTCTAGGAGTGCCCTGAAGCAGTTTCAATATCGATTATTTTCAGACAGCCCATTTTTCTCTTTTGCCAAACTGTAGTTTGGTTATGGCAGACACCATCTTTCACCAAGAAAGCAAACAAAATCCAAATGCAGTCCCCCAAATTTCCATACACTTCGTGCTGTTTCAATATGGGAAGATCAGAATGTTTTATGCAAGCAGCACAGGATACAATGGGATGTTATGCACTGCCAGGTCCCTCATCTCAATACCTTCCCAGACATGACAGAAATACCATCACCCGAGGAAGGGAAGAGGAATTTGTCACAATCACAAGAGGAAGGACAAGGGAATGAGGTGACAGTAGCCAGGTGGCTCCATCATTTCTGAGTGGCAGAAAGTAACTGAGTGGGTGATGAGGACACTTTATGTGCTGGGCTGTTTCTCATCAGAGCCACTTGGCTGCACCTGAAGTCATACAGTCCTCCTGCCAGTTGGTAATTTGTTCAAAATAAACGGGATAGTTGGTGTTCCTGAGGGTGCAGGTGCATTTTGGCCCTGGCGGTGCCCTCGAGTGCAGGTACATGCTGCAGGGAACTCGTATTCACATATTTTCTGAAAGCTCTTCCTTATAGACAAACCTGTGATATTCTGGGGAGTCAGGCAACAATTAGTCACTGGAACTGCACCACCAGTTCTGGCTGTGCAGCAGCAGGAGCAATACTGATGGGAGAACAGCAAGCAGGGGCCACGTGCAGGACGAAAAGCACGGGCTGTGAGCTGGTGGTCAGAGCTGCAGGTGAGTTAGGGTGAGAAACGGTGCACAGCAGCTCTGCAGCACGACCCACCGGCACATTAAAGAGAGATACAAGCCCTCACAGCCTTCAGATGTTTTAGGATAAAAGCACAAAGATGCTTAATACCTTGGGGATTACTTACACCAAAGTGAGCCTGAGAAAGATTCCCTCTAACTCCCGTGTGTGAAGGTGTTGCAGCCTCGAGTGTGTAATGCAGGGTCTATGTGTGATGCTGGAATAATGACTTCACTCCAGCAGTGAGTATAAAGTTACAAAATCGTTCTGTAAATTGTGTTTTGTATCCTCCTGTTGGTTGGTGTGTCTGTTATTTCAAGCTAGCTCGTCTCAGCTGTTACAGTAAAAGACTGCAGCCTTTAAAATTAAAAAAAAAAAAAAAGAGTTTTAAGTGTGACTCTGAGAGTAGTATATGATGAAAATGGAACTTAGTTGCCAGTGTTTGGGTTGGAGGAATCAGGGCACTGGGCACCAAACTGCAGGTGCAGTTTTAGGTGATGGAATGAAATAGAGTGGATTAGCACACAAAGTGAAGGATGAGAATGAAGATGAGAGATATTTTCATAGCAAAGCAAAAGCTGTTCAGTAAACAGGAATGGCATGTGCAGCTAAAAAATAAATAAAATTTTGACAGGAAGTGTAGGGGATGTTAAACATGGGATTTTCTCAGACTAGAGAGTTTAAAAATTAAGGCACAGAGAAACATAAAGATTTTTCAGCTCCCTATTACATTGTTTCCAAGATAACATTGGATTTCCCTCAGGTGGCAGTTTCAAACTTTTCTTCATCTGCAAAGCACACAGATTCCTCCACTTTTCTGCACCAGCTGAACTCCCTCAGCACCATGGCAGTAATTGCTACCCGGTTTAATTCACAACACCAGCAGAATTCTCTTCCCCACTGTCATTTGTGACCCTTAGGACTGTCAGAAAATGTTCCTCTGCTTGCACAACCTGAACAGTTATTACCTAGTGGTTTTGCTAAGGAGGAATTTTATCAATCAATAAACTTAGTTTGAAATACAGCAGCTGGCCAGTCCCTGCAGGTGGCAGGTTTTGGGGTGGTAGGCATTCCCCTACAGAGGTTAAGGCCAGCTCCTAAATCCGGACTCAAATCTAAGCTCTTGTAAAGCATCAGGAAATGTTCATCTCACCAGCCCCATTTCAGAACCATTAATTTGAATTTCTTGGAAATTAAGCTGTCGGTGGTTTTTGACTCTGTCATGCAGCAGGAAATGAAATTATGCTCTTATTATGTTGCCAGTACAAGCTGGGATTAATATTTCTTGAAGCTTTTTATGGTGCAGCGAAACAAGGAGGTTCTAGAAAGAGGATGAAATGGCTCTTTCTTGGTTTGCCAGCTGAGTGAAATCCCCCTCTTTGTCCCTCAGTTTTGTGGCCCTCAGAGCCTCCTGCTGACCAACACACACACCTGCTGCCACTGCCCACATGCAGAACCTGTGTTTGAGGTGCAGGTGACACACTCAGACCTTTTCTTCATTCCACAGCACAACTGTAATTACCCAGATCTCAATTACTGCGCTCCTAAAACTCATCCACGGCATCAGCAATAATTAATTGCAATGGGAAATTCTCCTGCACTTAGTCAGTGCCTTCAGTGACACCTGGACAGGGAGACAGGACACGGGTGAATGGCCTTGACCTAAAGGAGGGTGGATTTAGATCAGACATAAGGAAGAAATTGTTCTGTGAGGGTGGGCAGGCCCTGGCACAGGGTGCACAGAGAAGCTGTGGCTGCCCCTGGATCCCTGGAAGTGTCCAAGGCCAGGCTGGATGGGGTTGGAGCAGCCTGGGATAGTGGAAGGTGTCCCTATCCACGAGGGGGGGTGGGATGGGACGATCTCTAAGGTCCCTCCCAACCCAAACCATTCCATGAGTCTGTGATTCCTGTTCTATTTCCCCATGGAGTACAAGCCATGTGAAGAAATGCTGGACCCCCACTCTCTGTTCCCTCCTGAGGAGCTGTAGCCCACCTCTAGAGCAGTGGGATTGATTCCCAAGGCTGAGTGCTCTCTCTGGACCCTGTGACTGGCTGTGGGGGGGGACTCCCAGCAGGTTTTTATTGGAAAGTGAAGGGAAATAGGTTGCAGCCGTGGTGTGTTGGGATGCTCCCATACAGCCAGAGGTCCGTGTGTGAAATTAGCCCTGGAGCTTTGCTCCAGACTGGCAGGCAGCTTAATTGCTTTTTGTTATCAAGCTAAAGGATTCATTTGAAGGTGTAGAACTGTTTGTCTTTTTGCTGGCTTTGGCCTAATTACATGTAACCCATGGACTTGAATCAAGCTGTTAATATTCATCTGGTGTTTGCAGAGCCTCTAAATAGAGGCACTCGATGTGCTCCAGCTTCACATGCTGCATCTTCTGTTGTTAGACCAGACAAAGCTCATTCTCCATCCTAGGATCCAATCCTGCCACTCCTGTGAGTGCTGTCAGCAGAATCAGGAGGTTCATCCTTTCATCCTTTCTGTTGCATTTTTCATCTTTGAAACCATAGGTGTTTATGTGTCACTGGGTACCACCATGGCCAAACCATTTCGGGGCTTACTCAGGGCAGAAATGTTACACTTAAGTAAAAAAAAAAAAAAAAAAAAAAAAAATCAGCTTGCAATCTGTGGATGGGCCCTGGCTGATTTAAGATATTCCAGGGAATTTTCTGGCATTTATTTCTGGAATTTTCAGGGCTGGGCTCTGGGATTTTTTTTGGTGTAGTTAACACCCCAGTGCCCCGCCTGACAGGTCAATAACTCTCTGCCCATTACGTGCGAGCAGCACAGCAAGGTTTGCTCTTGCTACATGATAGAAGTTGAAGCATCCAGATGGAACCACATAGGTTGCAGCCCCCTGCATTATCCCATCTTTTATTTAGGCCTGACAAGCTCAATTAGCATTATCTTGTGCTTCTGCATCAAGGGGACTCTCGTTAGAATGGCAGGAGAAAGGAGGAAAAGTGAAAGATAAAGGAAGAATATCACTGAGGAAAAAGCAGTGCAAAACTAAAAGGGATTTATCTGGGAAGAGCCTTCCCCTGGTACTGAACAAACAGCTATATTACTAAGAATTCTCTGAAACATGGCTTTTTAGATGCCAGTGCTTCACAGATTTCCTTTTCAACACGCTGCAATCTTGCAAATAAGTTGATGCTGATAATATAGATTAAAGAGGGCACACACAACCCCTTCTAATTAAATGGCGATATGATTAATAACCTGGATGCTTTAGCTCCTTGTCTGTTTCTGTTTGCTGATCCTGTCCCCTGTAGCCCCTCATCTATAACCCCTGCTTTTTGGGGGAGAAAACAGGGGCTTCTCTCCTGAGTCAGTGCTATCTGCACAGCTCAAGGTTCACCTACAGACTCGAGCAGTCTCATACATTTATAATCTATCCCTTCCCTTTGGCTCAAGGATGTATTTAAATGGTCAGGACACAGGATTTGTAAATTTTGGAGCAATTACTCAATTTTTGGCAGCAAGGCTCAGGCACTGCATTTAAGTGGCTGTGCAAGCAGGCTGCCTTCCAGAGGTGTTGGGCACCTGCTGCTCCCTCTGGTGCTGTGACCTTTACAGGCTCAGTAAAACACATAACCCAGCTCCACTCCTCTGCTGAGGAAAGGCAGTTTATGGCCAGTCATAAAAGGGCAAAACACTGAAGCATTTGGTGCCTGAATACATGCACAGAGTCACGCTCCTGCGAGGAGCAGGGAGTGGGACATGAGGAGCAGCAGCCTTGCTCCCACCTGGCTTTGATTCTGAGGAGATAAGGGAATTCTGAGGAGATAGGGGCAGGTGAAACCTGGCACCTCCCAAACCCCCTGCAAACCCCACAGGCTGTTCCAGCCCAGTTTCACAGCGTCCTGCTGCAGTCCTCACCAGCACACCGTGACTCACAGGCTGCATGCTGGCTGCTGGGCTCTCCCCATGGCTTCAGGCACACGTGGTGGATGGAAGTGTCATGGTTTGTCCTCCCCTTTGAAATACACCTGCAGCGACTCAGCTGGAGAAGACAAGGTCAAACCAAGTGCTTTGCGCACGGAGTGAAAAGTGGTGAATTCTGCAGTGCTCCTTCTTCCAGGGCAAGTTTGTGCCAGAGAATCATCCTGGCTGTGTCCAGCAGAGAATCCAGCCGTGCCAAGGCTCCCACCCACCAGCATTAGGCAGCCTGCACTGACGTGATTGAGCACCCTAAAGCCAGAAGAGAGAACTGAGTTTGATTCCTAAGCTTTAGGAATGGTTTCTCAGAGAGGAACGGGCACTTTGCTAAGCCAGCAGCATCTCCAGGTGCAATGCAGATATGATCCCTTTGCAGTGATAAGTTTATAGACTCTTAGAATGGCTTGGGTTGGAGAGGACCTCTGAAGATCAAATCCCAGCCTGACTGGCTATGCAGAAAATCAAAGACAATATTCTGGAAATAGGGCAAGTTGAAATGAGGCCGAGTTTGTTTATTTTTTGCTTTGCTACTAACAGAGTGATCAGCATTCAAACACTTTGGGTTAGCCATACCCAAAGGTGAGGTTGGGCCTGCTCAGCCCACCAGTTCTCAAGTTACTTGATATTTACCTGGCTGGAGGTAGTTAACATCATTGGCACAGATGCCCCTTATCTCTCTGACCTTCAGCATGAAAAGAGGCTCTTATCAGGCAGTGATGAAGGAGAGAGAATGGATGGCAGGAAGAACAAAGCCTTGGTGATATCTTCCTCATTGTTTCTTCCTGCTGAGGCTTTTTAGAGAACTGTTTCTCTGCACGACCTTCCCACTGCTCGGATTTATCTGACTATTAAAATAAAAACGGAACTTAACTGGAATATGGCTGCAGAAACAAAAAGGTGTCAGTTCCCATAATTTAGCTGCATTAAAACCAGCACAATCCCCAGTTCTCTGTGTTCTCTCCAATATAATATTCCCTGGCCTTCTCATTAGCTATCGTTGTTTCCATCCAAGATGCTGGGAGATGAAAAGTATTTGATATATCTCTATATATGTATATATAACCTAAATACATTGTGGAATGCAGCGCATTGCAAGCTATAATAAAAATTTTAATTATGAATATCTTCTGCACATGGAAGTTATAAATAGCAGAGATGCTAAAGCATGCATTTTCCAAGTACAAGCAAACTGATTCCCCGGGGCTGGGGGAAGCAGCCAAGGTTCTGGGAAGGGATGGCCGGTGCCACAGCTCATCTGACAGGTCTGCTGTGCTGTCACCCAGGAGGGAACATCCCTGCTCTCTGCCTGACCTGGTGTGTTCAGGAGCCACTTGTGGTTTTCTTTTCCATTGCAACCAACCCCATTTCCATAATTCCTGAGCCTCTTTGGCTCCAAAGGTGGAGTCCTTTATCCATCTTACAATAAAATGCAGTTGCTGTGCTGTGTCTTGTTGACATTGCACTGGCCATTCCCAAGGGGGGGCCTCGGACACTACAAAATCAAGGAAACTTTTCCTAACTTCCTCCATTACAGCATGCTCTTTCATGGCTCTGCCAGCTGGGATCTTGCCCCAGCTTCCAGGTTTTTATGGCTCACAGTTGCAGTGATGGCTTATCTGCTGTGGAAAACTTCAGATTTGGGGTTTTTTTTCCTTTGTGCTCTGCTTGCTTTCTGCACCTAAGAGCCTTGCTGCCTTTTGCCAGACAAGGGTCGCTCTTGCCTGGTCAGTCGCCTGCATCCTGGTCCAAGAATTCACTTTCCTTGTTCCCCAGTGCTAGTACTTATTTATGAGTATTTCTTCAGGACCTGCCTGTGCTTCATGAACATCCTGTTCTCTGCTGGAGCCAAAATCCCCCCGTGTCCCTCTTGGAGCTGCATCCCGGGGAGCTGCTCTCCCTTTCCACCCAGCTGCCTTTGCCTGCTGGTGCAGGGGGTGCTCCAGGTGTGTTTTCCTTTATTTTCCTCTGCCAAGGGCTCGCTGTCCCAGGGCACTGCCACAGCTCCTCCTCAGAGCCACTGCAGCTGCTGCCCAGGACTTTTCCTTGCCCACTGCAGCCTGGGCTCATCAGTACTTTCATCTCTTCTCTGGCTGTCTCATGCCCTAACTGTTCTAATTGCTTTTTCCAATGCTAGATCGTCCCCCTTTAGTAATTTTCCTTGTATTATTTTTGAGATTGATCCTATTAAGTTCTTACCCTTCAGTATGTCATCCCCAGCTTTGAAAGCGAAGTCATTTGTTGCCAGCTGCAGCTGAATTACCTATGCATTAATTGCCTTTGTAGCTTCCTGATTTTCTCACAGACTTTTTCTTCCTATGACATCTTTTTCTTTGAAAAATGTTAAGCACCATTTACGTCAAAGAGCCTGCTTGGATTTTTGCTGCTTGCTTCTCTGAGCTTGTCACCAAACCCCCGAGCTCTGCCCAACAAATATTACAAAATTAACAGCTTTGAAACTGCACAAGAGTTGCCCGTGTCGAGTTCTGTAAAGATTAAGTTTTTCCTGACCCTCTTTCTGCAGTGCTTTCTGTTCAGGACACACAAGGGCATCTTTCTTGTGCCAGCCTGCTTGAAAGCCAGCACTGATATATTTTCTGTGCTGTTTCCTGCTCTGGATTTAGCACAGAGCAATAAAGAGGCACGTGGAGAGAGAAATACATTAAATAGAGTCTAATGACTTCTCCTACGCTTTGCAGCACTGCTAATTACACAGCAAAAAAGACACCTTTGAAGTTCCTGTGCCTCTCAGGCAACCAGCCTCCCTTACTCAGTAGCCTGCAAGGTAAATGTTCCATCCCCCCCTTCCTTCCTAGAGGGAAGTACAGCTTGGGCACATCCTAACCCTGTGGGGCTGCTGGTGGCTCTTCCCTGGGGCGGGTCAGCAGCAGAGAGCTGCTCCTGCTGCAGAAATCACTCCAGCTCCTGCCAGCACTCCTGACACGACTAGAAAGCTCCCCAGCCCTCCTTCAGAGGCACTCAGCCACAGCCAGACAGCCTGGTCCCCAGGGCATTGTCACAGCCATCTATATCTGCAGCTGACAGGCAGCAGCCTGGTTTGCAGCTTAGCCCACAGCCTGTTGTGTAATAAAACACAAGAAAGGCACACGCAGCCCTTTTCGTGCCAGCCAGAGCGATGCTGGAGATCTTTATATGTTATTCCTTCCAAGTGGGTGTGGGGAGGATTTGCATCCCAGGAGCACACTTCCCAGAGGAAGGGGCAGGAGCCCTCGGGCAGCTCTGCATGGCACAGAGGAGCTGGAGCAACTGATTATCCTGGGATGGTTTGACAGTGGAAAAGTTTGATGATCTCAGCATGCCTGGCTGCTGAGCATTACCATCACCCCAGCATTAGGTTTTCTAGAATCACAGAATGGTTTGGGTTGGAGGGGGCCTTAAACATCTCATTCCAGCCCTGCCATGGGCAGGGACACCTTCCATTGTCCCAGGCTGCTCCAAGCTCCATCCAGTCTGGCCTTGGACACTTCCAGGGATCCAGGGGCAGCCACAGCTGCTCTGGGCGCCCTGTGCCAGAGCCTCACCACCCTCACAGGGTAGGACTTTGTCCTAATACCTAACCCTGCCCCTCGGAGCTGAGTGTTTGAGCCACGGCTCTGCACCAGCCTGATCCAGAGCAACCCTCAGAGTTCTGCAGCTGAGTGCAGGGACGCCTGCAAAATCCACTGCATCACCAGCATCCATCTCAGCCTGTCCCCTGAGCCAGCCAAAGCTCAGGGTTATCCCAGGGCTTTCAGGGATGCTAGGAACTTAAGAGGCAGGAGATGGGACTCCCATGCCTTGATTTGCCACAGGCTTCCCATGGGATGTGCTTCAGCTCCTGAGTGCTCAGATAAATTCACAGTGATTTCCTCCACCAGCTTCCCAGCCACGAGGGAGCTGGAATACTGAAGTCATGGAGAGGTTAAGGAAGCTGGAGGCTGTGGCAGTGGTATCCACCTCATGCAGAAAGCTGACAGCATCTTCCCCTGCTGGGTCTGTGCTGGCTGGGTCAGGACTCACTGCTGTCATTTGGCAAAGTGTGATCCTACCTGTATGGCCCAACAAGGAGAGGGTGATGGAAATCTTTATAGAAAACATCTCAGAAACTGTAAACAACACATTTCTACACAGAGATAAAGACAGAGATTAATGCCTGAATTATCCTGGATAATTAGTGTAGCAGGTAATCATTTAAAATATGGCACATCTGTGAATATATCACTTTGACTGCATTAGAAAATATTTGCAACTGCTACAGTGAAATGGCTCCAGCCATCCCACAGGAAAATCTTTGTGGGAGATTAATTCTCACTTCAAATGGCAGAGATTTGCAAGAGGATTATGTGGCCAGGATGACACATTCACATTGTGATAGGAAGTGAGACAGGTTTTTTTATTCTCACAGCAAAGCTGAGTGCTGGTTTCTTTGAGTTCATGTGTTCTTTGAGCTTGAGGGCTCAGCCCTCTTAAGTAGAGTGTTTGATAGCTGAAATGCTGAACAGTGCTTGAAAGAAAATGGTGACAAGAACAAGGGCGAGAGAGACAGAAGCTCTCAAAGAGAGGACAGTGAAATCCCAACTTAGATCAAAATTCCTAAAGCAACAAGGTCACGCTGGCAAAACCGGTGAATGTGGGGTTTTAGCTTATTATAAATGTTACCAAAGAGTTGTCATCTAAGAGCACTGCATGAGACAGCACAGGTCCGGGAGGATCCTGTACTCACTGCTCAGACTCAGGCACCTCCCAAAAATGTGTCTCTTGCCCAGGGGCCAGCAGTCAATGGGGAGACACCCCAAACCTGGAGCACGTCTGGTGGGGCCACATGCACAGCCTGTGCAAGGACTGATGTCCTGGCTGTAACTCACAGCTGCTCCAGGTTTGAACTGGGCACAGAACAGATACTGAAGTGGTTTTTTGGTACTCAGCACAGGGAGGAGAGTTCGGGGAGCTGTAGCTTTGTGTGGGGATTTTACTGCTTACGGCACTAAGGAGAGCTCTAACCAAGAAAATGGTGGTTTCCTGGCACACAAAGACATTGTCAGTAAAAGTGAAGTGGCTCTTTGCTTTATATTTCCAACACAAAACTGCTGCCAGGAGCTCTCATCTGATTTGCTCAGGTTCACAAGACATCAAGGTGAATAATTGAGACAGGCTGAGTTTGTAAACCCTGGGGGATTTGCAGCAGCAGAACAGAGAAGGGAAGAAAAGATACTTTGAGCTTTGTACAGAGGGTCTGCTCTGTCTTTTAAGAGAGGTTACAGTGCATTTGTTGACTGAGACAGCACAAGAAGAAATACAGGTGGGGTGAAGCCAGCATCCCCCAGCCTCACCCACAGACACACTTAAACCAACAGGGATTTGTTCAGACCAGCCTCAAAACTTCCCAAGGGAAAAGTCCTGCTGAGCTTCACAGCACTCAGCCCCTAGGAAAGCCCTTGTAGTCACAGAATCCGGGATGGTTTGGGTTGAGATCACCCTGCCATGGGCAGGGACACCTTCCATGAGACCAGGTTGCTCCAAGCCCTGTCCAGCCTGGCCTGGGACACTTCTAAGGATGAAGTGTCCCATCCAGCTATTTTAAAATGAAAGAACAAAAAGTAAAAAAACCCACCCCACTTTGTGCAGAAAAGCTTTTTTAGCCCTTTCCCCTCCTTTCCCGGAAACAAATTTGCAATCCCCAAGGTAGAGGATTGCCTTACCTTCCTCTTCAAACAGCATCCGACAGCCGCTGCCAAACTGCGTCTGCCCAGGACGGGCCCTTTTAGAATGTGCTGAAGGAAACTGCTGCCAAGTCACAGCTCCTGATCCCACCGCTGACACCTTGCCTTTGATGGACCTTTGTAGAGGGGAAGGGTGGATTTATCACAGAATATCACAGAATATGCCGAGTTGGAAGGCAGCACATTCACACCTACTCCTGTGCTGACAAAGAATTTAAAAGATACGTCTCTATCCAAAATAAACCTTTGCACTCTCCTTCCGTTCCTGCCCTGCCCGGAGCTCCCCAGCTGCCCCAGGCAGTGCTGCCAGGTATTTGGAGGTCCTGCTCAGCCCCAGCAGGGCTGTGTAATTCAACCCTGGGCTCATGCAGCTCTTTCCCTAGGAAATGCTGTAGGTGCTCAAACCAGCAACATGCAGCTGCCCCTGGGCTTTTCCTGGTAGTGAGCAGGGGAGGTTTAGCTTGGATATCAGGAAAAATTCCTTCTCCCAAAGAATCGTCAAGCACTAGCATAGGCTGCCTAGGGCAGTGGTGGGGTTTCCATCCCTGGAGGGATTTAAAAGGTGTGTGGATGTGGCACTTGGGGACAGGGGTTAGTGGTAGCCCTGGGGAATGGTTGGACTTGATGATCTTAGAGGGCTTTTCCATGATAACTGGAAAATAATGTAATATCTAATGCTATATCCAAGTAATGCACAGAAAGTGCAGCTCAGGCCCCTTCTCTGGGGATCGATTTGCTCTCCCCCCTCTCTGGTCCCTCTGGGCTCACCTGGCCTGCAGTGCCCATCATTCCTCTTTTTTCAGCTCAAGCTGCCCACACCTGGAAAGGTCCAGGTGGAAAGATGGGCATGAGGGAGCTTTTAGGTGCAGGGAGCAGCCAGCCCTGCTTCTGGAAGGGGCTGGGGCAGCTCTGCCTGTGACTGGGAGCAGTTGATAGGCAGGAGTTGTCCTGTGGGCTGGCGGGTAGAGACAAAAGAACTAAAAATGAGCAGGAGTTGGTCTTCTTTCTTTTTTTTTTTTTTTTTTTTTTTTTATGGTGGCAGTTATTCCTTCTGCTACAAACTGCATTTTTTACTACCCAGAACTTCACTTCCAGGAGCACCGACCTGTGATACTTCACAGCAATGCTGCAGTTATGGGGTCTGATGGTGTGGGAGGAAAAAGGGCCGTGTCAGGCTGCACCTCTGAGTCTACCTATGGCTTGCTGTGGTAAACTGGCAGGGGACAATCATGTTCTCAGCTGGTTCAGACCTTCTGCAGAGATTAATGTGCTCCTGGGCCGCTGAGACAGTCGTTCTAAATCGAGGGCTGCACATAATTTGAATACATTACCAAAATGGAGTTCAGCTGCATCTCACTGTCAAAATGTGAGCATATTTTACCCGTGTCAGGGCGCTGGAGCATGGCCAGAGAGCCAGTGTAGTAATTTTTTGGGCATGATGTTCAGCCATATTTTATTAAACTCCCTGTCCTACACTTCAGTGCCTGCCTGTGAGAGCTGCAGCCCAGCACCCCGTGCTCAATAAGCTGCTTGTTCCAAACTCGCTGAAATCTCCTTGGGAAATTAAAGTCCTGCGTTGTCCTTTTCTCCCACCTTGCGTTCTTCCTTAGCCTGAATCATCGTGGCTTTGGTTTAAGCTCGTGTCAGACACCATTCAGGCAAATGCTGAGCAGCTGAAATGTCACAGCCATCAGCTTAGCACTGTCCTCTGCAGTGGTAACAGCACACAAATCCCCCATTTCGGTTCAGTGTACTGGTGTAAGCTGTGTTCAGCGCAAATCATTTCCCTCCCTTTTCTGCCTAATGTCAGAATCTCTGCAGAACACACAAAACAGGGGCGTTTTTCCAACTTTAAAACTAGCACAAAGCAGCACAAGATCTGTTTTGGATCTCTGGCTGCAGGGAGCTGCCTCTGCCCTGATGTTGGAGGGAATATGCTCTTTGTTACTGGGTTGGCTCCATGGACTAAATTGCAGAGAGTGCTCCCCAAATCCAGCTGTTTTGAAGTCTGTAAGGTCAGGCTCTTCCATAACTCAGCAGTCCTTTCCTGGGGACTGTACAGACTCTCTGTCTACCTGTGCAGCTCTAAAATGATGGTGTTAACTTCCCACCTCCACTTTGCTGGGTTGAAAAACACTAGGGCACAGCAAGCCATCCCCGTGATAATATAAATGCAAAAAAACCCCCACCAACCTAAGAGTAAAATGTCTCTTGGCTTCTGTAAGGATAATGCAGAGGCAAGATGTAAAATACGGCACACATAAAATGTGTCATTTCCTTATAAGAGCAGAATTAATGGAGGCCATAAAAAACAAATCAAAAACCACTATGGAAGACCTTTTTCCCAGGGAAGAATATGAGAATTCATTGGGTTTAGACATGAGGAACAGTGGTTTGTGATAATAAAAGTGCTAGCAAAAAGCAAAATAAGAAATGTGTTTTCTTGCTTCTTGCATTGGTGAACTAATAAGCAGAACCTCTTAAGGACAAAGCTGGCCTCTAGCACATGGAATTCTCCTTGCTGGGTCTTGCTCTCCTCTCATTTCTCAGTGGCTGGTATTTTTTTACTCCAACTGCATTTCACACCAATTTTTTTAAGCCCACCCCCAGCAAGGGAGATGTAAGGAGTGATACTGCTCTGCCTGTGGCTGGAGAAATCCCTCCTTGCTCACTCCTCACCTCCTCAGCCGTGGGCACTGGCTCCAGGAACACCTGCCTGCAGCTGTTGATGGTCTCTGCCTTTCTCTCACAGGACCATGCAGATATCGAGTGGAAGTTTGCACGGACAAAGCTCTGGATGAGTTACTTCGATGAAGGTGCCACTCTGCCCCCTCCTTTTAACATTGTGCCCAGCCCCAAGTCGGTGTGGTACCTTTGCAAGTGGATCCACAACCAGCTGTGCCCAGGTGACGACTCTGACAATGAACAGAAGAGGCACGAAAACCTCAAAACATTCACAGTAAGGAGCTCATGGCTTTGCGCTTCATTTCTGGAGGGTGTTGGGCTGTGAGGGATCAGCAGAGGGTTGCTGGATCATAACTTGCTCAGAGCCATCAGGAGCTCTAAAGACAGGGCCAGACAGGTGACACCCCTATGCCTTTCTCTTTCCAGGAACGACACGCTGACAACCTGATTCAGAATCAACATTACCAGGTAAACTCTTGGGCACATAAAGCTTTTACCTGCTATTTCTTTCTCCTCCTCATTTTCTAATACTTCAGTTCTTGCTTGCTTCCAGAATATATTTTGATAAGTGTAGCTCCTCTAAGAGGATTTTGCTTATCGTGGATTAAAGCATTTCCTCATTGGAGGTGGATGGTTCAGTAAATCTGTCCTTGCCTTTCAGCCCCTCTGGAATAGTGGAAAACTTGCAGGTATCAGTGTGGCTGTGGAAGTCAAGGTCACATCCCCATTGGCATCAGGCTGTCAGGCCATCCTGATTAAAACTATTTCTGCAGCATTTTTGCACTCTTGAATTGTTCCTCTCTTGCTCTTTTGTGTAAAGTATCCCTGACTCAGACTGTGGTTGGGATGTTCTTTTGTTTGGGATGGCTCAGGAAAGGAGGAATGATTCCTTTGCTGAATCTTGCTGGTTTTGTTTATCCTCAGCTTGCCTGTCATCAAATACTCATTAAACTCAACCTACAAAAGGATGAAACTTTATTAAAAACACCAGCTTCAGCCCTTGAATTCAGTGGGATGTATTATGCCAGCATGCTGGAAGGAAAAAAATTCTCCAGAATGTTAGGTGGTACGTTAGGCTCCACTGCCAAAAGCCATTAGTAATTTGTCTTCCTGAAGACATCTCCTGCTTTCTGAAGAGCACTTTTATCTGAAGTTGGTGGTTAACATAATTAGTCACCTTTGACAACTGACATACGGTGCTTTCTGACTTCACAGCACAGCTTACGGCTGCGACATTGGGATCTCTTAAAAACCTCCCAGCAGAGCCTTGGTGCAGACACCATCTTCAGCTTGGTGGTGCTCAGACTTGTTTATGAAGGGGGGGAAATGCAGGGCAGGTCTGGAGTAGTCTCTTCCCTGCACACAACATGCACAAACAGCCTCGGTGTGTTTTGGCTGGCACAGATAAATGGACAAGCTCAAAGCACCAGCTTGCTTCTGTAAAGCCATCAGGGAGGGACATGAGCAGAGCAAAATGGAGCCTATCCAACCAAAACCATGGAGTGTAGCAAACAGGTAACACAGAAGAGTGAGAGTCCTTGGAGAAGTCACTGAGGTGTGATTTGACCCTTCCAGTGCTGCCCACAGATGGTGCAGCCGTCCTGAAAAGAGTTTCTGCCCTTAGGGAACATGGTTTGAGGTGAATGTCCATTGTCTCATGGGGTCCTGGCTGTTCTTCACATTATTTATTGCTAACACAGCCTCCTTGGCTTTCAAATACTTGATAAACCACCTTCAAATGCCAAATTCAGCCCATCAGGATACGCAGTGTGCACACATGAGATTGGTAATAGTAAAAACTTTCAGCAGCTGAGTTAAAGAGCACATCTAAGAACTGCTTGGAGAGACCACTCCAAGAATTTTTTCTCGACACATACAAACTCCAGTACAAAATACCTGCTTTGCCTTTAGTTAAAAACTGAGCATCCATAAGATGGAAGCTGTTTCACCCCTTCCCAAGGTTTGCTCTGCTTAAAAGGAAGCATTTTGTTTCTAGTGGTGAGTGATTTTTAGCCAGCAGAGTCAGGACAGCTGCTGTTGGCAAGAGCTCAGGGAAACACAGCAAGAACAGAGTTTGGGCTGAGCTAGCAATTGAATCACTTGGATTGTTTCCTATTCCAGGAAGTGATAAGAAATCTTGTGAAAAGATACGTTGCAGCAATGATAAGAACTTCCAAGACCAACGAAGGTTTAACTGAAGAAAACTTCAAGGTAATTTATTATTCCTCAACAATAATTTGTTTTATTAATTCAAACAGCCACTTGCAGAGTTTGCACTAACTTGTTATGGTGATTTGTGATGTGTGGAAATGGGATTATGAATGGAGCTGGGAATATATCTGATGGGCCTGTGGGGTTTTTTGGGCAGAGGGAGTTATGATTGAGTGTCTTCTATATGATCATCTCCCAGATTTTAATATACAATGTGCTATGCAGACAAAAGCATTGGAAAAGGGTAGGAATGAAGTATGGGATTTGAATCAACATCACATTCCCAATCCTAATGCAGACAGAGCCAAAGAATAGGTTGGGGTTGATGGATATTAAGAACACTGACCAGCAAAGTTAAATTTGGGCCTATCAGCTAGACAGGATTCCTGCCAAATTGCAGCAGTTTTCCCTCTTCTATAACTCTTTTATCTGACTTTTTTGGAGGGGCAGAGGGTGGGCAGAGATCAACAGGGCCAGTCCCCAGCCTTTGGAGACAAAAAACCTTGTGAGGTCCCCAGTTCTCAGCGCTACCAACACATCATTTTTGTGTGTTCCTGGACTTGGATGTGATGTTCTTGTGTGGTTTGGTATCAGCCACTGGCACAACTGAACTGCCCTCCCGAGGGAATGTGGTCATTCCTTCATGTCAGATAAGGCTGCTGGGAGTAACTCCTGTCTCCTCTTGCCCCAGGAATTAAAACAGGACATCTCGAGTTTTCGCTATGAAGTTCTTGACCTCTTAGGGAACAGGAAGCCCCAGAGGAGGAGTTACTCTACCAGCAGCACAGAGGTGTCCCAAAAGGATGAAACAAATGAGGATGGTGCTGGAGAAAAATCCAGAGCCAAGAGCGTGTCTTTCAATGTAGCCAACAAAAAAAAGGACTTCAATGTATCTGCTCTGATTAAAACCATGTCTGGGATCAACATGGTGGAAGAGAAGCCAAAAAGCAACGGCATCAGCAAGCGCTCCTTTGTCCGAAATGGGAACAGAGTTCAGAGACTCTCCAGCTCCAAGAAGGAGTCCTTCAAGAGACTGGGCCTGCTCTTCTCCAAGATGAACGGCCACGTCCCTGAGCCCAGCTCAGAGCCCATGTACACCATTTCAGACGGCATCATTCAGCCACACTACATGTGGAAAGACATTAAATATTCTCCGATGGACAGAGAGAGAGAAGAGAATTGTTCCAAAAGTGAAATTAACCTCAATGAGGTGGCCTACAGTGGGAACACGAGACTTACGGGACAGAGCAAGGAGTGCCCTGTGGTTTGTACCAGCTCCCTTCACTGTGCTTCCAGTATTTGTTCCTCTAACTCCAAACTTATAGACTCATCAGAGGATGTGTTTGATTCATGGGGAGAGGCCTGTGACTTGTTTATAAACCAGTGGAAAGATGGGCAGGAGGATCATGTCACCACCCGGCTCTAAGCAAAGCTCTCTTAACTCTCACTGGAAAACTCAGCCAAGTATTGGTAATTGTTTGCTCTCATCTGTTTCCTTTCTGTCCACAGGTGAAAAAAAAGTGTAAACCTACTTATGTTATAGCCTATTTTATAGCCATCTGCACCTTCTTTAATTTACTTTTTTTACACTCACTAATACGAAACTAAAGGTTTCACCGTTTATAAGGTCACCATATACCACAGGAATCCCTTTGGATGCAGTCTTAGTCTACAAACCCCACAGACTTCAGGCATGCAGGTGGCTGAGGAAAGGATTTCTCCAGTGCTCCCATCATCATCCCACCCCAGCTGGGTTTCAGTGCTGCTGTCCAACACCATTGGCTCTGCATCCTGCTCAGTTTTGCTCAACAACACAACCAGCTGGTGAGCAGGAGGCTGAGAATCACGCTGAAAATATTTTTTAAAAGGGTTTCAACCTACAACTGGGTTTTTTTGTTTCCTTTAAGCAATATGACTTCTGATTCTTTTGATTGTGCTTGTTTTTTCAGGCCACTATATTAATATTGTGAATTGTTACTGAATATGAGACCCCTTTGATCATCCACCTGGAACATGTTTTTGTTGCTAACATATTTGCTTATTTACCTAATCTCCCTTTTGGGGAGCAGAAGGACCTTCCAATTAGGCTGACAGTGGGAGCCAGCACCTGGCCTTGCCTCCAACTTCTGTGTAGATGAACCGAAAAGAAAGCAACCCAAACCAACCCTGGCTGCTTGAAATACAAACCTCAAGAGTAGTTTCTAATGGGCTGAACCAAACCCCAGCTCTAAGCCTTGCCCTTATTTTGCAATTCCTAATCTTACTTCCAGTGCTGCATTCACTTTTTGCTGCCTCTCTGATGGGTGTCGGGCTTCAGGGGGAAAACCAGGGAGACCATCTTCCCTGGGCCCTTGAGCTGCAGGTCTGAAAGGCAGCCTAGGCAAGAGCAGCTCCAGCTCTGCAGGTCCTTCTCTGAGGTGCAACAAAAAGGAGTGTGGCAGGACGTGGTATCTTTTATTATCTTTTATTTCCCCAGCTGTGGGAGTGTCTGGACAGAGCTTGGCACCGTCACTGCTGTTGTCCCAGGGAGCATCAGAGAGGGGGAGAAGACAACCCCATCAAGGGCAAGGTGGTCGAATTCTTAACAGGGGTTTCAGGGGGGTTTATTTTTATTTTAATTTTTTAACAGTGGGATACTTGAACTTTCTTCTGCAGTGTTGCTAAGGAACACAGATGATTGGCACTCAGCACCACCTCGGAGCTGTTCTTGGTCAGCTGCTTCCTTGGAGGAAGCAAGTCCTGCCCAGGAACTGGGGAATGGCTTCATTCCTGCCCTCGTGCAGGGCTCTGCTCCCAGGAGGGGTTATTGAGCTGCAGCATTTCCCCAGGGTGGCTGCCAGCCATCACCTCACCTGGGAACGGGCTTGTGAATTGCCTCTGGAGAAACATAATGCTGGAAAATCGACACCTGCCACTGGAGTGGGTCAGATTTCACCAGCAAGGGGCATGAGCAGCTCTGCTGGCAGCAGGGAGGGTCAGGAGCAGAGGGATAAGAGATGCTGGGGCACCTGCAGCTGGACACTGCCCAAGTTTTAAACCTGGCTCCCTCCTCTTGTGAAGGAAACTCTCCTTGTGGGGTTTTTCCTTTGGGCACTTGTGCAGCTTCACCCAGAAAGCCCAGTGGAGCACAGAGAGAAATGTGAGTGATGCAGCAGCTCCTGGGGGAGAGCTGAGGTGCCAACACCCTGGACTCATGGAAGAGTTCAGTGCAGACCTCAGGGTGGAGACTGTGGCTCCAGGCCAACCCTGTTTGAGATAAATCAGCAGCGAGGAGCAGAGACTCAAAAACGTTTCTGTATTCCTTGCTTATAATGACACCAGCCTTGCTACCAGCAGGCAGTGTAAAACCCCAAATATTTAAGCCTCTGGATGTGTTAGTTAAGGCAGAGTGAAAGGCATTTTTGTATCAACAGATTTCAGGCTTTCACACTAATTGCAGGGTTAGAGTTGTCTTTGAAAACTGCATTTCCTCTTCGTTCATGGAAGGCTGAGCAAACTGACATTGGTGGTGCACAAGGAGACTTGCAAAACCCGAGGGTGGGGAGCAGCTTGCTGATCATTCCATGAGGAAATCCAGCACCCCTGGCTGAAGGGGCAGATCCATTGATAGGGGAGAGCCACAGTCTGAACACCCCAAGGCAGTGCTCACAATAAAAGCCCCACAGGTCAATAAACCAAACTGAGCACGTTTCTGCAAAGATAAACGTTAGCAGGAGCTGCTACAGGGGGGTGAACTCGAATCCTTTGATGCCTCACCTAACCCACACTGCAGTCTATGAACTCTACTTGACGTGGGGCCAGCAAATCTTTGTGGTATTTCCTGGGTAAGGAGTAAGAATGAAAACAATTCAAGTACAGTTATGCAGATTACATCAGCTGGGCTTGAAAGCGAGCCAGAAACAGGGTTTATAATCCTTGGACAGCAGAAAGGCTCTTAAGTGTTCCATGAGAACAAGCACACAGCCGCTGGTGACGCTCACATGGTGTAATTCAAATGCATTACCAGGTACAAACAACACAAAGAAATGGAATTAACTCTGCAGTGCTGCCCCCAAAAATGTAAAAATCCCTTCCCTGTGTGAGTCACATTCCCCTGCTGTACCCCGAAAGGGCAGGGGTGGGAGCTGCCACATCGCAGTGGCACGAGGGGTAACAGATCTGCAAACCCCCAGTGCTGTGCTAAAGGGGGAGATGCTTCACGTGGCTCCTTGGCTGGGGCTCCCCTGGGCTTTGTTTCATGACTGAGATCCTTCCTTGCTCCCAGCTACGAGTGAGTCTGAGCTGACTTTGGAATGCAACACAAATATTTGATTTGGCTGCGATTAATACACGTGTCCAGGAGTTTGCAAAACTCAAATTGGTCCCCCAAAAGGCAAAATTCTCTTTGATTGCATCTATGCATCCCTGTTGATAGCAATAGACTTTGGAGCAGCTGTGAATTATTATTATGCTAAAACAGGAGCTTCAGGGGAGTGAAATTGAAGTAGCTTCTGAAAAATACATTTGATTAAAAAAAAAACCCAAAAAACCCAGGTTTTGCTTAATTCACTTGCAGTCACAGTATTTGGGACTTCGCCAGTATTTTTCTGCTTTCAATTGCTCAAAAAGAAAACATGTTTTAGTGAAAGTTATTCTTTCCCTCAGAGAAATGAGTGAATGAGCCCTGTGCTGTCTCTGCAGGGGCCAGGGTAGGAGCTGATGGGACACTGAGTTTCTCCTGTGAGGAGTTAAACTTTTCCTTGGCTCAGCTGGTTCACACCTGGCCTTTATTCTGTGGGCTTCAAGAAGGATCCCTGGACATCATGCAAGGAGTTTGGAGTTAGGAGTAACTGAGATCTCAACCACTTACCCTTTCTTAGGTTTCTTGCTCTTGAAGTTGCATGTTTTTCTCACCTCCCATCCCAGTGTCATTTTCACATGGCTTTTTAAAGCAGCACACCTGCAAATGGTCATGGAATGGTTTGGGTTGGAAGGGACCTTAAAGTTCTTGTTCCAACCCCCCTGCCATGGGTAGGGACACCTTCCACTAGGCCAGGCTGCTCCAAGCCCTGTCCTTGGACACTTCCAGGGATGGGGCATCATCACCAATTTAAAAGGTAACAAGTAACACCCAGGGTTAAGCATTTAATAGAGCTGGGAGGTGTTTGTACTCAGGTCAGAGATTACATAAATTGCTTCAGAAACAAGAAATTAACTGAACTATCTGTGCAGGTTATTTGGAAAACTGCATTTGTACATCGCTCACTCACTGGTAAATATGTAAATACTCCTGTGTTTGTACCTGTGTCCCCTCAGAGGAAGCATGGGCAGTGTCAGAGCCAGGAGGGAGCTCAGCTCCACTCCCCGCTCTGCCTCTGCCTCCCCTGTGACCTTGGGCAAGTCACTCAGCCTCTCGAATGCCTCAGTTTCCCCATCTGTAAAATAGGGATAATAATACTTACCTACCTCGCAGGGGGGGTTAGTTCATTATTTATAAGCACTTTCAAATTTAAAGGCGCTATATACAGTCAGTAGTTAATATTGGTAGCAGTAGTATGTACGTTTATTTTCTTACAACTAATTCAGGTTAGGATGTAACTGTATGTCTGTTACGATAATTTTCCATGTAGGAAACTCGCATGGTTTCCCCATGAAGGGAATTTAGGGGACTTCTGCAGTAGACAGAGAGCAGGAGCAGCATACCCTGGAAGCCTAAATTCTGACACCTTTACTTTTGTGATTTATGCCTCACCCTTAATGTCACCTTCCTGTATTTGTGTTCTATCCCTTTCCTGACAGTCCATGTAACATGATTTTTAGCAGAAACAGCCACTGTAAATATCAAGAATATTTAAATAAATATATTAATGTATGAACATAAACCCTTACCTTTAAAGAGGTTAAAATTGGTTGGTACAACAGCATTTTAAGCATGGGGGGGCTCCACAGGCAGCTCAGCACTGGTGCACAGCGGGATACCGGGGTAGGGCTATAGGAAAATGTCACATTATCACCTCTGTAATAATCAGTTTTCACCCCATCACTGGCAAGGACAACTCACCTGGGTGTCACAGGAGGGCAAAGGGAGGCTGGGACTGGAGCAGGGTGGCCCTGCTGCCTGTTCTGCCCCAGGAGAGGCGAAGGCAGCTCCCGGACACTCAGCCCAGGCAGCAGAGTGTGGCTGCTGGAGGAGCCTGGACAGCAGGAAACTGCATCCCTGAGAGGGGCTCCTCACCCTGATTTCTCTGTACAATGTTCTTTAGTGCTCTCTCTGGATAAAGGTCTTTGGTTTGAGCAAGAGGAGCTCTGAGATGGGACTGGCAGGGTAAGGGCACTCTGAGCTCCCTGCCAGGAACAGGAGCACTTGCAGGTCCCTGCACTGGGGACCTGGATGTTACTGACAGGGCAAGCAGGGATATCTGGACAGTCAGCAACAGTGTGAGCAAGGATCTGAATTACCTCTGGGTTTTCTAGCAGCTGGAAACCACACAAGCACCCACTGCTCTCACACCATTACGTGTTTGTCTCGCTGCCCCTCCCAGATTCACTTTGATGTTGCTACTTTCCTTTTCAAAAGGCCAAAATCCCAAATAAAAGCATATTTCAGTTAACCGGGAGGAGGTTCAGCGTTGATTTAACTCCTGGCTGAGTTCCTCTTTAACCAGTGAACTCATCCTGCAGTGTCCAATCCTGTCCCACAGACGCGGAAAGCTTTGTGCAGCCTCAGAGGCTGATTCCCAAAGGAACAGGAACCCCCTCCCACCTCTGCTGCAATTCCACACACAGAACAGCAAAAAATCAGCAAAAACATCTGAACCAGCAGGGCTGCCTACAGTTAATGAAAGTTGTCACTTCACTGAGAACTGAGTTGTTTTTGGGGTGGATGCACTGCAGGAACCTCTTCCTCTCAAGAGGGACTTCCAGGCCCTCCGGCACAGCAGCCCCAGCTGAGGGAGGGGACAGGGCTGGTCACACCTTCCCAGGTGGGCTGGAAGCATCAGGCACTCTAATTAATAGCATGGTAAAATTAATTGGAATCAGTGAGCCTGTGGTGGATAATAAATCCACTCACTGGAGAGGCATCTAAAATAAACTGTCCCCCAGCAGAATCTGCAGTTTTCAGTGAATGCATGACTTGAAAGAGCTAGAAAGTCACTCCCTTACTGGATTTTTTGGGAGGAGATAAAGACTACTTTGGGCATTTATAATTTGATTAAATTTCATTTTCACACTTCTTTCCCCATTTTGGGCCCTTTTTACAAAAGAGTAATTTCTATAGTATTCATATGATTACCTCCACCCAGACCCACTACTGCTCTGGAGGCAATTCCTGACCACACACCATTGTTTTAAAAAGAAAACATGTTTCATCTAAAGAAGTATACTTAAAAAGCAAAAAGCATTTGATCCTTATCCTCCAAACCTTTGATAGCATTTTCTGCTTCAGGGAAACACTTCCACCGGCTCTGGTTTTTTTAAGGTGTGCAAAGCAAAACAAAAACCCCAGCCATAACAGCAATAGAGCTCAAACCAGCCCCAGCTTTAGCTCTAGTTCATTCCTTACATGCAGAATCATGGCTTGGGCAGGAAGAGACCTCTGGAGATCCAGTCCAACCCTCCGCCAAGGGGGGAGGCTCCTGACAGACCCTTCTCCATCAACACCCACCCACTACAGACACCAGTGCAGCCTGTCCCCCCTGGCTACCCCATCCCTGCTCAGCATGGCCTACTTTGGGGATGTTTTCTCTTTTCCCCTCCCACTGCAAGAATTTCCACATCAGCAGCACCTCCTGAGGCAGCAGAGATGCTGTACTCAGGGCTCAGATGTGCCCTGTGCAGGAGCTGACAGAACACTGTGATACCTTTAGCCAACAGAGTGAGAGGCCTTTTGACTATAAATAGTTGTTTTTCAGCAAGGGGGCACTTTTGGGTCTATTTTTCTGGGTATTGTACAGTTATTTAAAAACTACTGAGGGTGTTTATAAGGCAGGTCTGGGGGCTACAGGGCTAAGGATTTTGAGAAGCAAAAGACAGTAGTAGATGCTTAAGTACTCTATTTTCTATATGGGAGCCCTGGAGACCCAGGCTGACTCTGCAAACAGTTTTTTTAGCAATCAAGTTTTATTGTCAGATTAAATCTTCATTAATAATAAAAAAAGCAACCACAGGAACAACCTTCACACCCGAGAGTATTTTAAAATGCCCTTTTATTTCATGGAATAAAAAAGATGAGGCTTCACCCCCCACCCCCCACAATTCTTTATTTTAGTTTTGCTCAAAAACTCAAAGGCCTTTTCCAGGCAAAAAAGCTTTTAGATGTTGTAAGAATTTTGTGTATGCAAAGACAGAATCGGGACCTCAGAATCTGCCAGTTGAGTGGTAATAGCCTCCCCTGGAGAAAAGGGGGAGAAAAGGGCAAGAGCAAAAAGCAAAAACAGATGCTTAGTTTTATGTACTTTTCTACTTGCATCACTTCCGTCCGTAGTGCAGACTCCATGTCAGACCCTCATATAACCTGTACAAAATGAAACAATGTACATAACAAATAAAATTATTTATTTTATGTGTATTTTTAGCTTAACTGTAAACTGAAAAAAAAAAATAAAAAGCATTTAATTTTTTTCCCAAAAATGTAAGCCTATTGAAAAATCAAGGTGTTTCTACCTTTTCAGATGTAACATTTCCAGCTGCCTATTGATAATAAACATTTATGAACAGCAACAGATCTGACATTTCAGAGTTTTTAACAAACAAGTGCAGCACAGACTTCTCAAGGGCTGTCAGTGGTCAGAGGAGCACTTAAGGGCTCTGATTCTATAGAGAATTTATTGGTATTTTAATAACAAAAGACATTTCACAGTCCTGCTTACCTCCAGTGAAGCTGGTCACCCAAATTTGAGCAAGAGCTGCACAACACCTGGCTGGGGGAAAAAAAACCCCAAACAACCCCAAAAATATTCATTATATCTTGGCTACAACAGAAAATAGCAACGCACTAGAAGTGTTGGCAAATAAAATTCACCACATGAATGCAATTACTCCTGTACAGGAAAGTCTAAGTAAGCGTAATTTCTTTTTAATTTGCTCCCCAAAGATATCCTCAGACCAGCACAACTGCATTGGCCACACAATTAGCAATATAGCTAATAGTGTAAGGGAGTCATTAAGCAACAACTTATAACTGTATTAACATAATTTGCTCATGGAAAGCTGTCCTCCAGCAAATCTCATTAAACTCCTGGAGATACATTTCAAAAGGCTTCCATCTCTGACCAGAGGCTTTTGGTCAAGCTTCCAGAAAAACAAGAGTTTCCATGAGTTAAACCATGGCAATATCCCTTTCCTTGGAATGCAGAAGATTCCTGCACAAGGGAGGCAATGTGGACACACAAATTGACACTGACCCTGGCAAAAGCTGTACAAAATCCAGGACCTCAGGGATCCCCTGTTGCAGAAACTTAAATATTCACATAAAAACAAAAGGCTGCACTATTTTTCTTTTCAGTAGACAAGGTCTTTTTGCAGCTGGGTGGGCACATTCCCACTCACATCAGAAAGATAAAAGTTCAGAGTTCAGGCACGGTGAATCCCCAGTTGTGCTTCTTATTCCAGAAATAGGGACTGAGTTTCACCAGACAGGGATTCCCACCCCCTCCATGTCCCTGCAAAGCCAGGGAGTGACTCAGCACTGGAGCAGATTGCCCAGAGAGGGTGTGGAGTGTCCCTCACTGGAGATATTCCAGAAGCACCCGGACACAGTGCTGTGCCCTGTGCTCTGGGATGACCCTGCCTAAGCAGGGAGGTGGCACCAGAGCCCTCCCAAGCTGACCCATTCTGTGGAGAAGCTTTGCAGTAGATTTTATTTCCTTTTAGTTGCACTTCCTGAAAAGTTACACAAATCACACATTCACATAATCACTACAAGTGTAAAAATAAGCATTTTTTGCTTTCAGCTATGACAAATATTAACAAAGTACTGGTTTAAACAGAGTTAGAAACCACATGTCTACAATTGATTGGAAAATGAAAATAGAGGGGAATTAGAGAACAGGAAAAATACAGAAGGAAAGAATAGAGAGAGTTGCATGGTCCATTAATTTCAGCATTAGAGGATATTCCACTTTCTCTTAAAAGTTCTTTTTCTCTAACCCAACAAAGTCAAGCACTTATCACAGCTATCAGCACAGACTGACCCTTACCTTGAGTCACAAGCACCCCAAAGCTTGTGGCAAAATGCTCACCTGCTCCAGAGAAGGCAACATTTAGCACCTGGAATAAAAATATTGCCATAAACTGAGCCTAAGAGATAAAAACACCCTGTCAGGCCTCAGGCACCTGTTTTGGGGCTGCAGATCACCCCACTTGCAGGGAGGACTGGGCTGCAGTCAGTGCCTGGAACGCGCTCTGAGCTGTTTCCTATGTGCTGCAGCCCAGCTGACTGTGAAATCTGGTAAGCAGCAGTGACTAGAAGCTTCTAGATACAGGCCTGCCCTGCAAAATTTAATCTCTGATCTTATTTCAAAGCTATAAAGTCCTGGTTCAACGGTTTTATCTTCCTCCCTTATGAAAAAAGCAGTTACTTGGAATTCTGGGTCTGGATTTATACGTCGAGTATCTTCCATATATAATGCAGCCTTTGATGGTGTAATTTTATAAAAGAAAAAGGTATCCCAGCAGCACTGCTGAGAGAAATGGAACCTAAGAGTGAAATAAAAAAAAGCCAACAGAGCCAGAAAAACAACTTTCTGTAGGAATTGGTTTGGTTACGTGACCAAGGGGAAAACAACACAGGAGCATTAGCAGGAGCCAGCCCAGCAGGCCAACGCTGCTGGCAGGCAGCAGCAGCAGCACGGGCTCTCCCTACAGTACTTATAATTATCTTCAATGAGAGATGGATTTGACAGTCCCACAGACATCAGAGAGATGCCATCAGCAGTGATGCAGTGGCTGTCAGTGCAGGACTGGTGCTGACACGGGGCACAGGCTGGGCACGGCCCCAGGGGTGACACAGCACCTCTGCCAAGCACCAGGCTTGGGGCTGACTGTGCACCGAGGGGTGCTGAGGTGACACAGCCACTCTGGAGTCTGGCATCACGCAGCAAACACAGACTGGAGCCTGCTCCTGCTAAGGGCAGCAAGGTTTGCAGGTTTAGAGAGTGAAAGAAATACTTAATCCCACAAGAAGCCACACCCCAGAGCACAAAAACTGGGCTTGATCACTGCTTTGTTCATCCTGCAGCTTCAGAAGAATCACAGAACCATTCAGGTTGGAAAAAACCTCCAAGACTGAGTCCAACCTGTGACTGATCCCCACTTTCCTGCCAGCCCAGAGTGCTGAGTGCCACATCCAGCCTTCCTTGGACACCACCAGGGATGGGGACTCCACCACCTCCCTGGGCAGCCCCTTCCAATGTGTAACAACCTTTTCCATGAGAAATTCTCCCTGATGTCCAGCCTGAGCCTCTCCTGGCACAGCTTGGGCCGTGTCCTCTGTCAGGGAGGAGAGGCTTGGCTCTGGGGCTCACATGGAGGGAGAGCACTCCATGGTGCTGCCAGTTCATGGATCTTCCTGCACAGCCTTCAGGGGTCAATTTAATTTGAGCCTCTGCCTTTCATCTATAAAAACACAGTGAAGGAAAGGAGGTGGCAAGCATGACTAGTGGAAACTTGGCTGCATGACTCTTCTGTTCTCCCTTTTAAAGGCTGAAAAGCCATCCACAAAAAAAAAAAAAATAAACAAAAAACCCCCCACATTCCAGGAACAAATCTTTGCTTTAAAAATTTACTATTAGGAAACATGATTCAAAAAGCTCAACAGAGAACAAAAACAAAATTTAAAAACATTGATCTGCAGAAAAAAAGAATAATTCCAAACAGAAATCAATACTCAGATATTTTTCATCCTTCTAACTAAAGATAAAATATGGTTATGGCTTCAAGTTCTATCCCAATACCCCCAGTCACAGCAATACTGCTGGGCATGAAAAATACAGAGCACTGGTCTGGTACCAAACTGTAACAGCAATAATCAAACTAAAACGTGTGCCAAACAGGTCTGGAAAATCACCAGGCTGCCACTGAGTTCCTCACCAAAAAAAAGACCCCAGACCCACATCTTGGAACATGCATAAACCCCTACAAAAAAAATCCCCCAGACCTCCAACCTCTCAAACCAAGCTCCAGAACTCTGTGTAATCTTGATGTGAATTATCCTACAGTCCCTGAAAAAGCTGATTAGCCACAAACCCAGGAATATTGTGAGCACAGGGACGCTGCAGCCAGAGCTGGCAGTCTCCAGCTGAGGAGAGGGCTGAAGCACAAAGCAGGTCAAGCTGTGGTTTGGGCAGAGCTGTGGCTTTTTTGGCAGCTGTTTCAGTCAAAGGCTGTAGAGCTGTTGTACTGCAACACAGCTCTGGGAAACAGAATTGAAATAAAAGACTCCAGCAATCACTTAAATTTCTGTACCATTCTGAGCTCTTTTGCTGTTAATAAAGAGGTGGCATTTCCTATCCATGGAGAGCATTCATCAGCCAGCTCCAGGACACACTAAGAACTCCTCCCCACAGCCCCTGCCTGCTAGTTGAAAAAGCAGATTTTGAGCCTTAACAGCCCTGGCAAAAAAATACATAAAATGAGTCACAGAGGCACCTCTGTATATCAAATCCATAAATGACTTAACTGACTACATATGACATTATTATATCAATTAAAGTAATTTTTGCATATATTGAAGTGGCCAACAATGGTCAACAGTTGCCATGGTTTATGGTGCAAGCAAAACCATGCCATAAACAGAACTCTCTACCAGAATTACCAGCTTTTCCAATTAAAAAAAAAAAGTTGACTTCCAGAGACTGACTAATACCAGAAGATAAAACACCAACACTGTGCTGTGATAACCATGTGTGTAGAAAAAAAGCAAGGCTGTCTCAGTGACAGTGGAAGAAATGAGGCATAACTCCTAACTAAAGCCTGAAAGGGGAAGATATTCCCTTCAGTACTTGACAGCCACTGCTTGGGATATGACAGATGGCACCTGAGACCGAGGTGGAAACACTCTCACTGACTCCAGCATTGAGACCATACTTCTCAGGTCAGTGCCACTTTAAAGTCAATAAAATAAATCACAGGCTTTACTAGTTGCTTTAAGAGGTTAGGCTAGTGAATGCTTTTTCAGAGAAAAAGAAGAAAACCCCCTCATGGTATTTTCTCCACAGAAAATCTGTGCAAGTCAAGTGCTCCTCCAGAGGCAGGAACACAAAGGGCACCTGTTACTTCATAAACAATTTTGTGTAAATGTTTTGTTTTAAAAACAGCAGAGCAGCTCAAATCAAATTAGCTATTCAGGGATCGTTTTCATCTTGCTTTGACTTTTTACCTGGCTGCTCCATCTTGAAAAGCCATTATTAAATTGCCAAATTAAATGTACAGCAATTAAAAATTGGAGGAGACAAACTTAAAGCTGAGCTTGCAGCCCACCCTCCCATTACAGAGTTACATTATCAACACCAACAGTGCTGCATGAATTTAAGTCAAAAATGTAACAAGCCACTTTACTGTTTTTGCTTCCAGGGTTACTTAAACTGGATACCAAAAGAAATACAGTATTTTCCCCTCCCAGTTCTGCAGTTAATATCTTTTTCACCACCACCTAGCTATACACAAAGGAAAAATGATTTTTAGAAAATCACTGATCAGTAGAATGGGCCAATAGAGTTGATTTAAATTTTGTGTAAAATGCTATTTGAGGACCAAGCATGGTGTGCCTGAATTTAGAGGGGAAAAGGTACAGTTACCAGGAATTATTCCACTTCCCTTTTCATGCTGAAAGCTTTTGCTACTTCCTCACAGAAGGCTGGAACAGCCTTGTCCCACACAACTGCATTTCTTCAGTCCAGGCTGTGGGATAACTATTGTCAGGAACATTACCTGCCAGTGATAAATGACCACTCAATGTTCATGTCTTCAATGCTTTTATTTCGTGCCATCAGTGCAAATTAACCACCACCATATGTGCAACAGCTTTCACAAAACAAATCTCACAAATATACAACAATATACAACAGATCAAAACATTATTCTTACACTTTGCAGAGCCACGAAACCTAAGCACTATGAAGTCAGACAGAAGAAATACACAGCTATTACAAATATGTGACCACTAGAGGCAAAGCAGCTTTGTTTTGCGAAATCTGAGAAAGCCTACTTATTTTAAACATTATTATCCCCCTCTAAATGACCCTGTGCCCGGTGTTTATCTGAGTTGTAATGGCAGCCTGATTCAGTGCTTCAGCACAAACCAGGTGTTTCAGTGTTCAGTGCAAGCCCTCAGAGATACACAACACGCCTTTAGTGCCAGCATGTTTTTTCCCGTACTTCCTGTACTCACATCCAAGCTGTTCCCTGCACTACAGTACTTTTCTCCTACGCTTTTCCCAATCAACTAAATCAACATCTTGTCACCGATCAGTAGCATAAACCTAAAGAGAAACGTGAAATTTGAACACAGTTTGATCAACTGACTCAACCCTCTCAGAAAGGATAAATTTACAAAACAATATTAACAAGAGCTGGCAAACAAGAAATGAGAAACCAAAAAGGAGCCCCCAGCTCCCAGATTTACATTCCCTGAGGTGCATCAGGAGGTGCAGGGCTAGGGGAGGCCACGTAGCCAAGCTGGGGTGGTGCTCCTGAACTCCCAGCCTTCGCCACTGGTGGGGAATTTCCATGGGGAGGATTTATTGGATGCCAGGTACCAATGTAGCGATAGGCAGGAACCACAGAGTCAAAGCCAGGCAGAGGCTGCTGGCTGAAGGGGTCTGACACCACTGGGTAATACACTGGCCCATAGGACAGGGGTGGAGGCTCTGTGTTTTGGAAGTTACCTTAAAAAAAAAAAAAAAAAGAGCAAAAAGCACATTCACACACTTCAGCCGCACTGATGGCCTTTTAATGCAGGCTTTCATGAGCATGAACACAGCATTACTCAAATACAAACCATTTGCTGGTGCCTCCAAGGGAACCTGGTGGACTTCAGTTTGCCCAGCATCAGGGAAGAGCTGAGGCACAGACTGATCCAGGACAGGAGCTGGCTCAGCATACGCTGGGTAAACTTCTACTGGAGATGGAGGCAGCACTGGCTGCACGTACATCATGGAAGGCCAACAGCTCTGATGGCAATACTTGGATGAAAGGGAAAAACAGTCATGCATAAAAGCCTCATACTCTCCAGCCCTCCAAATCACTGCTACTTTCTGATCTAAACTTAGAAGAAATGCATTTTTTTCCTTCCTAGCCCTTTAAGACAAATAAACAAAATCCCCCATGAAACCACTACAGCCTACCAGGAAAGGTACTGCAATACCTGCAGCAACAACCACACTGCTGTTGTGTCAAAAGTCTTTACAGAGAAAGAAGATTCCCACTTATTAACCATCATAGTCAGATTTTTCCTATTTCTTCAGTTCAAGGAGCTCACAATGCTTTTTTTACTTCCCTGAGCAGCAGCACTGAAGCTGCACTTGACTACTGCTACAGAGAACTCTTCAGCAGAGCAGGTTTCCAGAACACAGAGAAATGGTGCTAACCAGTCTCAGCTCAGTTGCACAAGTCCTGGGAGACTCCATCCACACATCTCTAAGTGGTCTTTGATGTCTTATCTAAGTATACAAGTTCTCTCAAGAATGGCTCAGGTTCTTCCCCTTTTCTTCATAGAAAGAATATTTATCCACCACCAAAAAAACCACCACCACAACCCACAGTAAAACAATTATGATGGTGTACTTCACATTTTGAGTTAGAACTTCACTTCCCTGAGTCATGCTTTAATCTTCACCAAGAAAGTCTACCCATATTAGTAGTCCAGTGCACATAATGCACATTTAAAACACTTGGAAGTTCTGAATACATCAGTACATTTGTCAAGAAACCCAGCAGTTCTTACAGGCAATTTGCTATACTCATTTTAAAAGCACTTACTTGTAATCCCATATTAAAATAATACCGCAAGACCTTTGTATCTGAAATTAAAGAATATGACATTAAAGAGCAGAGGAATATAAACCAAGAAGCAAAAGCAACTTACACACAGTAAGGACATTTTATTTTAAGTTAGAATAACTTAATGAATTACAGTATTTCACCACTACTTTTTCTTTGAAATTTCAAGGGTAAAGGATGTATCTTGAATATCAGTCATTAAACTAGTTTATCTTTTTAACTAAATCCAGTCAGACGTTTGTGCAATGGTAGGGCATTTGTCTGACCAACTTAGTATTTAATTTAATGACATTAGCTTTAATTTTAGTTTATTCATCTTGATTACTCAAGTGATAACTCAGGTTTTTTTCAAGTCTCCACTCTCTAAGCAACTAGAGCAATCCTTAGACTCTCTTGCCTAATTCTGGGGCCCTCCAACTGTTATACCAAGCTCAACGGAGGCAGGAATAAGGAGTATATTCCTTCCTCACAAGGGTACTCAGTTCCCAGCTTTCTTTCAGAGTCTTTTTTTACTTCTGTCTTCCCTCTACTGAGCCATTTGTCCCCAGCCAAGTAAATGATATGCTGAGAAACAGTCCCAGGTGCATGAAGGAACTTTGAAACCTCTCTCCAAAAGCAACAGGGTTTTCAACTTGGAAACAGATTTCCAACTATCCAAAAACTGTGAAACGGCTTTAAACCTTTAAAGTTGACCCACTGAAAGGGGAAAAAAAAAAAAAAAAATAGAGTGTGTATTTAATCCCAGGATGCAGTTCTGGAACTGTGCATGAGAAAAATTGATTTCTTAGATGCCAATAGAGATTTGTTTCAAAGGCTCAGGAAGAGCAAGTGACCTATGCCACAGCACAGACTTCGAGCTCCCAGCTGTGCTAAAGCTAAGGGAAAGCAGGGAGACAAAAGGAACCACTAAGGGATTCAACTTAGCAACGCCTCCAGAGTTACCATATTCCATCTTCACAAATACCCACCCTCCCCTAAACCAGGCCTTGGCTCCACAGTGCTTCCCTGTCCACCCATCTCCCACACCTTCCCAGCCCTGCTGTCTATGGCACTTTGTGTTGTGTTCTGCTGCAGGAAGGCAAAAGCACCAGCAAAGCAAACCCCAGCCTTAAAATGCACAAGGATTTGTTCCTCTGGCACTGCTGCCATTTCTCAATTCTTTTACCTTTCAGCACCATCTATCAGGGCAACAACCCATGCAGCTGTTTTAGGAAATGCACACAGACCCTTCCTTGCTTAGTCCTGCAAGTGTTGATGGTCTGACTGCGACACTGCCCACAGTCAGTAAAATAGTTAAAAATAACCCGAAGGCTTACGCAAACTTTTTAGAATCAAGCTGTAATTCCATCTACATCTGGAAAAAGTTGGTGTTTTTTTTAAAAATCCAATTTTGTTCTTCAATTGTTTATGCAAATCTATGCAAAGCAAGCATAAGAGCTGAATGAAACAGCTGCTTCCATAGCAGCAATAACAGTACAAAGGAACTGCTGGGAGACTGAAGTGACAAACTGATACTGGAAATACTGACGTCTGTGGAATGCTGGAACAGAAGCCAGTACAGTAGGAGACCAGTTTTTGTTTATATTCCTCTTTTAGATGTCTGGAAATCAAGTCCATCTTCAGTAAAACGTGACAACCTTATGAAGCAACAGCTAAGCCAAAAAAAGTTGCCCATCCTGATACGAAAATATAAAGATCATGTTGACTCTTGATAAAAATTTCATATCCTGACAGTTTTTACTGGTGCTCATGGAAGCTCTGGCCAGTACTGAACACAGTGTTTCTGGATCACAGTAATTTCAAGCAGGCTTTTATCAACAGCTCCTTCAAATACAAGGCACCAGGCAAGGGCAGGACACCTGAGGTCACTATGTTAATAAACACACTTCACAAGTCCTAAATGCCATTAAAACAAGATACAAGATGCTATTAAAACTGGAACAAATGCAGATACAACAAATAATGCTAGAGCCCACATCAGGATTTCCTCCCAGGTCCAGGGCTTCAGTCTGTTGACAAGTCCTGCTCTCCCATCTATACCAGGCCTCGTGCCTTCAGCAAAGCACACAGAACTCCAGATCAAGCACACCCATGTACTTCCCCCTGCCCTACACTCCAAAACCTTATGGGTTTCTTAACATAAAGGCCATATAGATTATACTCCAGCACTGTAACAAATGTTCCATGCAATTCCTTATTAACTAGCAACCTTTGAAATTCCTAGTCTGTGCCAAGAAGGACATGGCCCATATGATATGGACTGACTCAGCTGAAGAGCCCCAGGCAGGGTCTGGAGAGGTTATTAATCCACATCCACTCCAGATTCTTGTCAGCACACTTAACACCCCATTCTCCCAAGTGGGGAAAGTTAAGGGCATTCAACTAAAGCTGGAAAGCAGGAACTCCGTGTGTGCATGGCAACAGTCAGAAAGATGGTACCACAGCAGGGAAGAGGAAAGAGAACAGCCAAAATTAACAGATCTTGGATGTGAGGGCACAGGCAAGACAGCAGAGGAACTGCAGAGCATGGCAGCAATGCCTGTGGAAGCAGCAGGCTTGGTCTCTGCACTCTCACTGCTGAACAGCTGAAGTGCACCTTGAACACTGTCCCAGCTGATGGCACTGTGTGGCGAAGCTACACACCCAAGGAACAAGATGACTTTACCTTCTCCCTGGGCTTTCACTTATTTAGGGTTCTGTCTAGAGCTGCAATAATCACATATTTGAGTCAGATACAAACTTTCTGTTCAAAACTGGGAGTGAAAATGTTTTAGCATGAATATCTATAATATTTCTCACTCCCTGCGAGTTGCAAAGAACCATTTTTTCTCACTATGTATTGTCACTTGGTGTTCTGTTAAGCTTCCAAGGAGAACACAAGTCAGAAGTGTGCTGGAGAGCAGCAGGAATAAAAGCACAAACCATCATTACCTCGAGGCAGATCACTGCCACTGGGATCACAAGAGTAAGCTGGAAGAACGGCACCAGCTTCTCCCACCTCACTCACTGGGGGAAGAGGAGCTGAATAAATTGGGAATGGCACCGAAGAAACTGCTACAATTGGAAGGAAACAAATGTCACCCAAAACATCAACTTTGCCATGGTATGTCAAATGAGTAAGGTGCTAAGTTACACAATTTAGCATGTACTTTGACGCCTCAGTGCCCCTAAATACAGGCTCTGACAAAATTCTGTTTAGCAACCACTTTGAAAGGTGTCCAGAAGAAATTTTAAAACTAGATGGGAAGTTCAATTTCAATTGAGAGTTTCAATCTCTCAAGCCATAACTACATTTCTATCTGCAAGCTGTATATCCCAGTTAGAAGAAAAAACCCAAGTATTTTTCAATCATGTCTTCATATTAGAAGGCAGGCCAGACTTCTAGGACAGATAGTTATGTAAGAGAACAACAGAACAGACTAATCACTTCATGTCCTCAGAAGTGTGACAGTAAGCCCACAAAAATAAGGGAAGGTTCAAGACATGTCAGGACAAAAATCTTTTGGACAGACAACTGTTCAATATTCATTTAGGTGGCCCACACCTCTAACACAGCAGCAGGTTGGCACCAGTGAGCAGACAGCTGAGAACCATGCTGACTAAACTCTCATGCAGAGCAGAAAAAAAAAAAAGAGATAAGAAAAGTGAGACAGAACTGAGCAGAATGGAAGGCAGAGACTTTTTAGATGCTAAATGAGAAGTTACAGAAGACAGGAGAAGTGCTCTTTGCAAGAAGGAGAACAATTTTTTCATAACAGCCATTTTCCAAGAGCAAAGCAGGTACAGCACCTAAGATGGCAACTGCAGCCTGTGACTACCCACAAACCTGATCTCCATGCACAGAAGGAACCAAGGGTCACAAAAATGAACCAGACCCTGAAACGCCACACCCAGTGACTCTCCTGGAAGTGAGAGTGCTCTAGAGGCTTTACTCCCTCAGCTCAAGAGGAAAATTAGCTGTAGGAAAGGGGAGGTGAAGGGAGCTGCACTGAACATATGCCTTCTCAAAAGAATTTTCTAGCAAACACTCGGCATTAATAATTAAAGGGGGCAAGGGAGGGAACCCAAAGCAGACACCTCCAATTTCCATAAAAATTCAGGGACAACAGCCCCTTCGAAACAAGAAGTCAGCAGCCAAGTTGCAGCTAAGTAAATTTAAACCAAAGCAAGTGACACTTTTTAAAGCCTTTTAACACTTGTTTTGGATGGGGGGGAGGAAGGGAGGGGAAAATGTAACTGAAAACTTGGGAAATCCAAGTCCACAGCTGCGGTCTGTAACTCTACCTGGCCTCCCCACAGAATAGGGAGATACTATGACAGGCTGAACTGCTGTTTGTGGGGGAGCTGCTGTTATGACACTGGCTGGAGTGGAGGCAGCAGAATTTGAAGAGAGACCTGTAGCTGGAGCACTATAAACATCTGTGGAGGTAGAAACTGTTGCAGAGTTCACCAACATCTGGAAAAGAGTCAAGAATATTCAGCAGTCTGCCTCTGCAACTGGCTTTGACACAGACTATGAAAATACCACATACGTCAAAAATTCTCACTTCACATTAAATGCATTTTGTAAATCCTAGCTGTAAAGGCACTAACTATCCAAACTCTCTGGAAATTGGCTTGAAAATACCAGCTTAGTGTTGCAGACACCTGCAAGGCATCTTCTGTTTTGCTTGTACTTGCAGGGAATTGTATTCTCTGCTGCCAGAGGCTGTGAGGGGTCCCCACAAATGGACACAGTCCAAGCAGAGCAGTCACCTCCCCACAGGGCCACCACAAAAAGGAAGTGTGACATACAACTCAGGGTACCAGACACTACCTTCTGTGGATAGCTGTAGGAAACCACTTCATCTCGAGGTGACACAAAGACTGGCCCTTCTTCCTGAAGGGATTCCAAAGCAAAGCAGGGTCCATTTAAGTGGTAAAGAAGCCACAAGGCACACATAACACACCCTTGTATAATTTTTTAAAAAAAAATTTATGGACTATACACCCAGAGTGCCTTTTGTAGCTCAACTAAACACAGTTTTATTCTGGTGTGATCAGGACTGCTCCACTGTGGAGCAGCAGGTGACTAAAGATTTAGTTTCAAATTTAAAGAAATAAAAAAATTCCAAGGTAAATTCTACCACAGATGAGATCTCTCCAGTTCCACAGAGAAAGATTAAGATTAACTGAAATACAACCTGAAGGGTGGCCTGATAAAAGCAAGTGCTGTCTGGAGCAGAGAAAGAAAAGTAAACAGCAGTCAAATACACACTCTCTTTGAAGAGGGAAATGTGGAAAATCATTAATGTATCTAGTGCAATCCAGACAGTACTTGCAGACTCAGATAAAAACCTCACCATTCAGGGAGGAAAAGGAGGGTGAATGTATAAATGAAATAAGCATTCATTCCTTTCTTTTATTAAGTCTCTGGCCTACTATGCATCCAAGGACAGTTTCCATGAGGAATGCCATACACCTCAAGGATCTCAAGTCTGAACAGACTGAGTAAAACTTACCAAGCTTGCTGTAGGTTCTGCTGAACTAAATACTGTTGCAGTCTCACAGTTGGGATCTGGAGGGCATAGGCAAAATTAAGTTGCAGAGCTGCATTAAATCTAATCCTTCAGAAACTTATAAAGAGGTCATAATTGAGTTTGTAACATTCACCAAATGTTTATCAGTGAAGACTAAACTTCTACTTACCTGGAGGTGCATAAATATATTCCTCATGAAATTGCCCTACAATGGAGAGGGAACAGGAAGTTTTAATTCAGGGGGGAAAAAAAAGGCAAAAAAGCTTAAAGCTGGAGTTACTGCAATTACATTCCAGTTCACCATTAATAACCTGCTTTCAGTATCATCTCACTTTGTTTCTCCTCTAGGAGACGGAAGTAACCTACTTTTGACAATGAAAAGCACACTGAATCTCTTAAATTTTTTTTTTTTTTTGCCTATTAATCCTTTAAGAACTCACCATTTTCACTTGCTTCTTCCTCCTCCTCTAAGGTACTCAGGGTCTGCTTGCTAGATGGAAGGGAGTTTGGACTTCTCCTTGCTACCCAAAACCCCCCCGGACCATGGACAATGGGAGCAGGATGACTCTGGCTCTGAAAAGCAAAGGCAGAAGCACACATTTAGAAATAATTTAAAACCTTTCCATGCTCTATGGAGACAGACACACAGAAACAGGCTGGCAGACCCAGCTTGCTGCAACCAAAGCTTACTAGAAGCATCATCTGTGTGTCCATTCCAATGCAACAAACACTTGTTTCCTTTTCCTTTTATTCTGCCTTTCACACTTTTTATTCTTAAAGATCTACCACTGTCCTATGCTATGCAGTCAAGTTGCTCCCTCCCAGATCTCAGCCTGCTTTATCCCAAGCTCTAACACAGCTGCAAAGGAGGGAGCAGATCCCAGACAAGTATTAGTGCATTCCTCATTCTGGAGCATTCCCCCATACCAGCAGCAGACCAGTTCATGCAAACACTGATTATTGTGGAGAAAAGGTTACTCTTAGCCACAGCTAGGGGAACCAAAAGTTGGCTGCTGGCACAGACACCACTGTCTGCACTAGGCTGACCCACATGTGCAACCCTGACTATTTCAGAGAGCAGCACACCCCAGGGTTGCCCAGAGCACTCCTTCAGTGTTTTACATGTCCTTTGTCTTTGCACTGAAGTCAGTCTTTAGCTGCACCCCAGTTTAAGATTAGTTCTCTGAAGGAGGAATACAGGATTGCTTGAGGAAAAAGTTAATTCACTCTTTTGTGATGGCTAAGGTGACACTCAAAACTCTTCTCAGAAGACTTTGACGACTACAAGATCAATAAGGTGCTCAGAAAGGTTTGAAAGATTTCCAAGGTTGATGCAGAGGTGGTAAGTCAGAAGATTCTCCCACCAGGCTTCTAGCAGCATGGCAGAGTCCTCTGTGAGATACATCTTTCTCCAGGAAATGTCACATTCCTTACTGAACAAGACAAGGAAGAGATAGAGAAAAAGCTTTGGCATTGACAATAACAAAGTCACTGAATGAACATGAAAACCTATTCATTAGGAGCTGCAGGCAAGTCTAGCAAGGGGGAGAAAAAGCCAGTGAGCTGTATTGATTTCATGTTGGAAAAAAGAAATTGCAGGATAATATGTCCTTATTCCTTGGCACTCTTTGAGGAAAAATCAGAGCAAAGATTATAGATCTAGTACATCAGGGAAAGAAAAAAATGACTGGTGCTGAAACAGCCCCTAAGCACATTCCCTCTGCCTCACTTAAATACAAGTCTAACACTAGTTAAGTTCACTGCTTCGACACAGCAAAAAAATTCAAACAATCTGTTTTCCTATTCAGATACCCAACTGTAAATTGATTTTTTTTTTTTTTTTAGCATACCCAGCTTTGGACTAGGTTTAAACTACAAGTGAAAAAAAAAAAGCATTTTAAAGAATACACTCTGCCACTTTATCTACAACTCAGCAAAAAGACTGCTTTAAGAAAAGTCTAGCTTTATAATTTTTTCCTGTTCCTGTAGCAGAAGAAACTGTGTCAGGAACAACACGCTAATCCAAAATACCACAACTACAAATTTGTAGGAAAAAATCCAGGCTATCACTACCCAGTTTCTGAATCTTGCTGCCCAAATGATAAATTACAGTGTGGCAAACAAGTGAAAAGCTTTCTCCCACGATATTTAGAGATAGACAAGATATGCACAGGAGGAAAAGATTGTTTTCCAACTGCAATAGAAAGGAGAAACTATCTTCATGAAAATATGCTAAAAAGAAAACAAGTGTTGCTACTGAGGATACAAAGAAAGACGGGGAATATCTAGAAAAACTGAAGTCTTTAAGCAGGTTTTACAGGAGCTAGACTAATTTCAGTCTTCCATTCTCAAAAATGCACTCACTGTAAAACCTTAGTCCAAGAAAACCAAAAAAAGCTGCTGTGAATGTAGGCAAGGAATTGCTGTGCATTTGGACAGTTTTCCCCTCCTCCTCTCACTTTGAGAGGCTTCAGCTTACCCTTTGTTCATAACTTACGGGCAGAGTAGCAAAAGCAGAGTCATCATCTCCTTCAATCTCACAGAAAGTTACAGGTTCTTCTGGCCCTCGAGGCTCCTCTGCAGCCCCTGCCACAAACCCGTACTGGCACTCCTTGTTCACACACTGCAGCTGGCGGCGGCTGCGGCTGTAGGAGCTTTAGGAACGAGAGAGGAGGTGAAGAATCACCACCACCTGCAATTTCACCTGCGTTTGTCTGCTCAATTTTAACTCAAGTTCTTTCTGCAGAGCCACAAGAAACCTTCTGTTTCACGCTGTGATGCAAAGAGAACATTCATGCCCCACCATCCTCCCCCCAAGGTCTGGTAGAGCAATGTTTGGTACAAGAGGTTTGTTGTCGTTCACCAGGAGTGCAGGAGAAGCTGCCATGGCTCTGACAGCCTTTCCATCCTGGGCTGGGGTAGAATGCTGTTCGAGGACCAAGCGTGTTGTGCCTGCTTACAAATCAGGCAGATCCCCTGGGTTTAAAGGGTATTTGCACTTCCTGCAATTATCAGGAAGTGCCTCCCAGCTGTAGTTTTACCTAAACAGCACAAACTCTCTCCTAATCAGAGTGAACAGAGAACAAGTGGCCAACTCAAGTTTTCAGAGCTTCCTACCTCGGCATGCCGGAGTCACGGTGGTGTCTGGGAGGGTTCTGCTGGTGATAGGGTTTGTAGAGTGCCATGTTTGCACCTCCCTGGGAGCAGTGAAGGGCAGGGAAGCGTGCTGAGGGAGCACTGTGCTGCAGCCGGGGTGGCAGCACTGGCTGGCCCCTGCTGTAAGCCACAGCCATGAACACTTCCTTCCCACGGACTTTCTTGAGCATCCTCTTCCGTGTTTTCACATCCATTTCTGCAGTTTCCATTAAGGAAAGAAAGAGATTTACACCTTCAACCTGAGCTATGGTCTCAAATGATGAGGAGAAAACTCAGTATTTGCACCCATAGAAAAGAAAGGCAGTGGCCTATTCCATTTTAAGTATGGAAACTACAGACCTTTCTTTAGAAGGCTCAATCAGGCATTCTACATGATGAGAATACAAGCATCTGACATGGGAGTACCTTCCCAGCTTCAGCTGATCAAATTCAGTGCTAAAGTCTCCCTATGCAGGCTGCATTTATTTATAAAGTAAAAACCTCACAACTCCTCCTCCAAATTAAATAGAGCCCATATTTAATTGGTTAGGGAAGCCCTGGTCTGTCCATGCATCTCTGCTAATGCCAGATCAGACAAGCTCTCCAGTTCACTAACATGCCTTTTTATATGGTTCTCAAGCGGCAAATTTGTCCTGGGCAATTTTGAGCAATACCAAATTTGCTCTGTATTTCAATGGATTTGCTCTTTTGCAAAGGCAAATTCATCTCTCTCTGAAAGGTAGCTTTACACCAAACCCCCGTGGGTTTATATCACAGGGTGAATTAAGCCACTTCCAATATCCAAAGACTGCTACAGTTACAACTATCATGAGCACCTCCCCCTACTTCCCCAGGGAAGGAATGCTTCTGGAAGCCTTGTACAAACCTATTCCTGAGAAGTGTCCACCTGTGACTTTCTGATAGGCTCCTCCTCTTCTGTTGTGAGCCATATTCCAAGCAAGGACAGGAGCCACTTTTGTCACTGGCTTTAAGTTTGCCAAAGGAACTGTGTGCCTGCAGGAAGGACACCCACATTAGCAGTGCCCCAGGGAGACACTCTGCACAACAACATCAGCTGAAGCAACACCAACACAGAAGAAAATAGCTTGTGAAAATAAATCATCTGTTTCTCTGGCACCAAGCACACCTTACTGGTACTTGTTTAATAAAAAAAGATAAGCTAGGCTTTAGTCTCAACACTATTTACTTCCTAGGTCAAGCCTCTCTCCCCTGCCTGCATTTGTATGCCTCCAGAGGTACACCTGAAAGCATGGGACAACACAATTTTTGCAGGATGTTGTCAATCCTAGCTTTGGAGGAAGGTGAATGATTGAACAGCAAGGGGAAGAAAGTGGTTAGACTCACCAGAAGTGCCAATTATTTTGTTTCCTGGGTACAAGATAAAAACTCCAGAGAAACACAACAGCAGAGGGCAATTTGCTCTCTGTGAATTAAGCCCAAACTGCAAAAATCGCTTTTACATTCCAGTGAGGTAAGAGCAGCAAGATTTCACAGAAGGCATTACAATAATGATTTTAGGTCATTAGAAATCCAAGAGGGAAAACAAACCCCTCAACCAGAAAGAGTTTAAACTTGAAGTCATCACCACACTGCTTACTTTTCTGCCAGCTCCTCAACAAACACAGTCAACGTGTTGCTATCCTGTCCAACTTCTTGGATATGAGCATTGTAATACTTCTCTCCTGGTTCCAGACATACCTGAAAAGAGAACAAGGGAAGCTCTAAGAAACCCAAACTGCATCAGAATATTGTCTACAAACCACTAATAGCAAAGGCTGCTCCTAAGCCAGTCCTACGTTATTGAGTTGGCCCAGGAGTCTCAAACACTACTTCAAATTGCAGACAAAATAAAAAGCACTGTACTAACTTCAGGGAGGAAGGAAAAAAAGAAATAAAATCAGTCTTGTGAGCGACTTGAGAGGCAGGATACCTGCTCCCTAACTTATTTTTATTCCCTGTGCCCAGAAGATAAGTACCAAGGAAGACTGCTGCTTAAGAACTTGAGAAGAACAGAAGATGAAGTAGGAAGAGGAAAGCTCAGCTCAGGGAGAAGCAAGTCACTGAGTGAATCATCAGCACTACCTTAAAGAGTGATAAAAAAATACATCCTCACTACATATGACATCAGAATACAAAGAAAACTGACCTTCCTTTCAGCATCTCCTGTCCAAGATCATTCTACTCCTCCCTTCATAGCTCTTCCCTTTTTATTTTATAAAAATATTTTGCTACTTCACTGTTGAAGAAAGATAAGACTATCCAGAATTGTTGCTAAGCCCAAGTGCAAAAATCTAAAGACAACTACATCAAAAGCACCCCCTCTGCATTTTGAGCTCTGCCTGGAACTTCCACACTCCAAGAATGTGCATGACTGGTTCACATTGAACTCCCAAACTACTTTTTTATCACACTACCAAGTTTAAAAGTAGATTGTAGAAAGCAATTACATTTAAAAGAATATCTACAAGAAAGAGAATGAGAAAAGCCTTAGAAAATTCCATGAAATCAAATGATTTCATGGTTTATCATAGTCCATTTAAAGCAGTTTTAACAGTTTATCATAACTGGGTCTCCTTTGAGTACTAACCTGACACTTGTCTCCTAAATAGTACTGTCTCCCAGCAAACACCATGTAGTCAGTTTTTTGAAGCTCTAAAAATAAATGAATAAATAAATAAAGGGGAAAAAAAAGCCTTTAAACTACTGTTCTTTCTTTGCATATCCTACAAGTACTTCATGACAGCATCCAACTATGATTTATAGGCCACTGGAATTAATACTTCCTGTGCATGCCTGAACATTCCCCATAGTAACAGTGGAGTAACTCTAGATGTTCTTATAATAGACCATAACCAGTCTAAGTCACATGAGACCAGTAACATCCAGATAATGCAGCAAGCAGCACTACTACTCCAACACTGCAGCTTCTGTAGTGGTACAGAGTTAATCCTGCATTTAATGCAAATCCTGGAATTAAGAGTGTTGGACATCTCTTATCTTGCCAGAGTCCTGGCGGCACTTGGCAAACATGAAATGTCATCCAGGAAAAGCTAACATTGCCTAAAGTCTCCTTGCTGTTAGATTTCAGCTTTTTTTTACCTCTGTTCCTTGCCTGGCTTCGCTACATGTCAGTATTCTACACAGATAATTGGTTACCACACTCTGTTCCAAGAATTTTAATGATCCTCATTACTGATTACGAAGTGGTAAAATGCTAGAGTTCTTCAGCATGCAAAGCACTTTGGGTCAGACATCAAATATCACTTAAAACCTTATCTTTCTTGGAAACTCCTTGCTTTACAGATCAGCCATTGTAAAAGCCAAAAAGCAGCCAACCTTTCCCAAGCCATGAGAACCATGAGATCTCTGCAGAATGCTCAAGCCCAAGAGGGCTAGGAAGCAAGACAAAAACTCTTCTGACAGATCTCAAAGCTAAATTTGAGATCTTCATTATTATACAATTCTGAGGCCAAAATCATGCTCTAAAAAGAAGTCTTTGCACACATGCTATAACAAAAAACTCCACATTTGAATGCTTTCCAATATAACAGAATGGCAACAGAGTTCTGTGCTCTGCTTTGAATCCTACTTCCTGTACACAGTCAGTAAGGAGCAGAGATCAGATTTTTAGCAACCATGTACCATTATACAGTATCAGAAGCTGGGTATTTTGTACTTTGAATGGAAGACAGGAATCCAAGAACATGTCCTACCTACAGCTATCTGCTGGGTTCACCTCTATCCTTCACATTTCAGCTGTGAACAAACAGGTGACAGGACTCAGATTCATAAATTTAATGCTAAGCCTACTACAGGAAGAGTTTTTTGGCTTTTCCCTTTCCAAAGATACCTTTTCTGCTGTCCAGCCAAACATCAAACTCCACATTTCGATAGATGGCAGAGTCCAGTGCCTTTAGCACTTTATAAGGAACAGGCATCTTTGGAGGATTTTCTGGAGGCTAAAAACAGAATTGGAATGGAGCATTAACAAGTGCGTTTCACGTGTTCAGCAGAGCCTCTTATCCTACCAGGATCTGTGAACCATTTTAAAATGTACAGATGCTATTTTCCAAGATTTTCACTTCCACTCTATTTCCCTAAAAGCTAAAACTCAGAGTATGAGAACAGATTCAGGCACTCAGGTGCTGAGCAAACAGACTCTGGAAAGCACTGGGACAGGCTCAAGAGTAACACTTGGCATGCTCTGTACTCAAAAAGAATCAAAGGAAGCTAACAAGACCAATGAAGCCACAGCTTCAAAAGTTGGTGAGAATTTCAGTTATCAGATCTGAAAACTAATTCTGTAGAGTTTCTCAAAGTATTCTGAAGCAATTTATACTATGGTCAAGACAAAAGTGAACTAATTTAAACCATCTCCTGGGAAAAACAAACAGCAAATCAGGAAACATCTGCTAAGCTCCATCTTTTGGGGGAAATAAAAAGCAGCCAGAGAAGAACTAGAGAATTTCAGAAAGGAAAAGAGCATCTCCAATTTAAGAGAAACTCAAGGGCAAAACCAAAAGGACAAGCAGATAGAAGAAATAAGCCACCCCCTTGCCAAAACCCCACTTTTAGAAAGTGGTAAAGAGGATTTAGTCCTAACAAGGGTAACATCATACAAGAGAAAAAAACCCCCAAAAGCAAACCATAAGGGTATTTTCCCCCTAACTGACAAACCTTTTGTTCTTCAATGCCTTGTTTGAACTTGGTTTCCTGTGGATTGTCCATATCGTTGCCCTCCCAGTTGTCCAGCCTAAAAAATTGACAGTAAGATTACAAAAGATACAACACACAATTTCTAGCCAGGGTTAGTATCACCAACTGTTCACACAACCTGAAAAAGCACCATGGTGCCATCAAGTGGTACATTTTGCCTAAAACACTAGCGAGGTGCAACGCAGTGCAGGACAAACCTTTTCCAAGCTTTAAGAACACGACCTTTGCTTGTTCCAACACCCACCCCTAACGAGGGCTACTGCCTGCGTTAGGAAAGGATGAAGGTGATCCCACTGAGTTCTTGCACTGCCAAGTACAAAAGACACTCTGTGCCAGGTCCCATCAAACCAATGCTGTCTGCAGGCGTTCAGAGGCAGCTCTCAAGCCTTTCAAAGCTGAGGAGGCTTAGAAGAGTACTAAGTCTCTCATTAAAAAAAAAATTAATAAAAAAGCTCTAATGAAATAAGGAGCAATTTTACTTACAAATAAGCTGTCATTTTAGAGTAACACACAACTATAACACAGCCTGCAGCAGAGGATATTCAATTATGTGACACTTCCCAGCTCCAAGGAAAGCACACTCTCTTCCACGATATACTTGAGCTTTGTGTTTGTGTCATGACATAGGAAAAAAAGAGTTAATATTTCATAAAAATTCAAAGAAACTTGGAAAAGTTGTCCTCTGCAAGGTTTTGAAGGGGTTTTTTTTCTTCCCTCCTGCCAGATCCTCTTTCCCAATATACTACCTCTTTTCTGATGAATTTCTGGGCACTTTTTCATGGAGACAACCAAAGTTTGCATCCTCACTTCCTACAGGACCACTGTTTCTGTTCTTCTTGGATCCACTTCGAAACACCTCAACTGCAGACCTTAATTCTTCCTCATCCATGCCAAACACATCTTTGTAGAGGATCTCATATAACACAGCTGAACAAATCAATACAAAGCTTGATAATATGAGATACATAAGAACTGCTGCAGTTTTCAAGGCAGGCATATCTTCAGGTATTATCTACTCTTACAAGGCAGCAGGGACATCAAATTTAGGGACAGGATCATAAAGTAACTCAGTTGGGAATAAGGGACCTCTGGAAGCCATTTGGACCAATACCCCACTTAACAGATGAAAAAATGAGTCTAAGCATAACAATATGCCATAAGCGAGCTTCCATCTCTCTTCTCCCCACCCCTGAAAACTGAAATAAACCCTGCCTCTAAACATATGAAAACACACAATTCCCTTCCAGAGAAAAATGATTTCAAGTTTACCCTGGCAAATAGCAGCATTTTCCTGGAATTGTTTGGTATACACAGAGTCATAGTGGCCATTACCGGAACAACACAGTAAAATCTGGGAAAATAAAAAAAAAAAAAAGAAGGTTTTAAGGCTGGAATGATGTAACCCCAAGTTCTATCTGAGACCCTCTCATTCTACAGCTGACATCAACTCATCAAGAAAATGGTTAATATTATCAATATAAATAAGAAAAAGCTGTAGCATCAGCTCCAAGCAGAAATTTAGGTGAAGTCTCTAAGTAACTTTGTATCACACAAAGAAAAAAAAGCACCTGTACATCCTGCTGTTTGTTTCCCACTTACCTCCAAGACCACCAATTGCTCAGAAGGTAAAATAAATACAACACATTGAATGCAGCACCCCAAGCCACACTTTCCCAAGTGTCAAAGGCACATCTCATCCTTCTCTGAGGGACTATAAGAGCATTTACTTCTCCAGCCTTTAAAACCTTGCTTTTAAGAAGCAAAAGAGATGCTTTCTGCAACACGTGCGTTGACACACCATGCAAACATGTCCCACCAAACTTCTTGGCACACAACCACAGTCAACTGCAACGGGCAGAAGCCCTCAGGCAGCTGTCAGCACACTGCCAGTGAGGATGCTTCCCAGAAAACCAGCTCCCAGAGGGAGCTGAGATGCCAGGACTCAATTCTGTGTGGATTCTGCCAACACAAGCTCTCCTCTGGTGGTGAGGAGGAGCAGCAGCAGAAGGAGCTGCTGCCTGTACTCACAGTGTAATGACAGACAGCTGCCAACACTTAATGAGAGCTCTGGTGGGAAAGCCTTGGAGGGCAAGCACACATTTAGACCATGCTGTTTGATTTTTAAACTCAGCTCATTTTGGAATTAAATTAAGCTACAAGGAAAGTGTGTAGGTGAAGAAAGAAGCACATGTAGATGAAGACAGCAGTGCTCATCAACACATCATTAACAGCTGCAGCAGCACAGATTCAGAGCAGACTGGCCACTTTGGCAAGTAGAACAGCCCACACTGCAATCCACACCACAGCAACTTCATCGCTATCATGCCTGAAATAGCCACATAATTGTTCATCCACATCTATGCAGCTCCAGAAAATACCAGAGGGGTCAGATGCAAGGTAATACAGAGTATTTGTCCTTTATGCACCTTCCTTTTGCCCCCAGCAGTAGTTCTGATGTAGGTAAGCTGTTCTAATAGCTCCCATTCTGAACTGGGACCAACTCTATGTCACAAAAATCAATCAGTTTGTTACAGTCATCCCTTCCCAGGGAAAAAACTGCACACCTCATCCAGCTTCAGGAAAAGTAAGAAAACAGACTGGCAGGGGAACAGAAGGAAAGTGCCCTCACTTCTACTGACCTTGTCTTCAAAGTCATTGCCTGTAGCACATGTGGGTGGCTTCCCGGGGTACCGGTACACAATGAAGTCTCGCCTAGGTAAGCAGAGGGAAAACAAGACTGGCAAGAGCAGACTTTCAGTAGAACTGTGTTATGAAGAAGTTTACAGGGAGCAGTTTAGAGCTGTTGGTTTACAGAAAAGAGTCAAGCAAAGCATTTTTCCTGATAAATGAATAAAGAAATGGCCAGATGAGAAAACCCATCTTGAAGGGAAAATAAAAATTATCTGTGAAAGACCATGATATTTACTCACAGATTAAGTCAAGTACTTATGCTTACAGAAGGGTGCTCAGACACTAAGACAACTCAGTCTAAGTGGTTTAGGCACCCTGCAAAAGGACTAGAACCTCAGTGCAGGGAGCTAGTAATTCTAGTTGAACTTCAGTTTGTTCCTTTAGCATTGGGACAAAGTGAGCCTGCAAAAGGAGGGCTCTAATTTCTAACACTGGAGAGCCAGACTGCTTTTTCAGATAGCAGCATCTTTAGCAAGACAGCAGCACCTGCACAGTTCTGTGTTACCTCTGAAATAAATATCAGTGTGTACACAGCAGGTAGGGCAGGTATTCCTCACTTCTGGAGCTTTCAAGAACACCCACATGAGTTTTAGTCACTTCTAACTACCACACAGTGTTTCCACTGCACACAGCTCCTTGGTTCTCCCCATTTTCCACCCTTCAGTCACTAGAAGCAAAAAGCTGACATTCAAGTAAAACATCAGCAAAAGGATAACAAACAAGCATTTCTGGAAAGTGACCCTGCCCTTAATCCCCATTAGATCAGGGGCTGTGATGGCACCATTTACATGCCAGTTAAGTAAGTTTTGTAGGGAAGCATTTCTCATCCTGCTTCACACATTCACATTTCAGTGGCAAACACATAGAAGGTTCTGGGGCCAGAAACCCCACACCAAGTGCAAAACAAAGTAAATCTTAAGAAAGAGGCACTTACTTGTATATCATTGATAAAGCACTCATTTCCAGCTGGCCAGCACTTTCCTATGCAAGATTAGGAGATTACATGAGATAGCAGAGGCATCTAAACATCAACAACTGTATTCTAGGTTTCTGTAGAATTAAAATACCTATCTAAACTCATCAATCAATGCACTGAAAGTTGAGATACAAAGATTTGGGGGAGAGTGAGGTAAAAAGGGTCTGCTTCATGGGATGGCCACAATTACCACAATGAGTTAGACTGAGTTGCTGCTAGAGCTGCTCCAACACATCACTCAAGATACATTTTTTTTAAACCCGTATTTGTTTCAGAGACTGCTGCATTTACCAAGGTTACTGATTAGACTAAAGAAATAACAATTTGAACCCAGGTATCTGAACACTAAAGAAAGAAGCAGGGCATTGCAAAGCCTGACAAAAATTTCATGCAAGGTACACTCCATGTATTTTGCTTTTTCTTTCCAGAAAGCCCTACAATTATTAATAAGCTTTTACTATCCAGCCTGCAGAGATTGCTCCTTTGCACCCACATAAGTTCCCCACTGAAACTGGTATTGTTTATACATGTACAGTTTATTCACATTATTTATGTAAATGAGACACCAAGATTTGGGTCTATCTAAAAAAAATCCCACAAACTCAAATAACTACATTTTAAGTCATCACCTAAACACCTTCCTGTTCTAGTCTCCTCAAATTTAAATCTCTTAATAAGTCTTAAATCATGCTCACCTTTGGATCTCCTAGTCGTTCTAGGTATTTCTCAAACGAGCCTTCCACATACTTTTGACAAAACAAAGAAGAAAGCAAATATAAAAACTTAGGCAGTTAGAAAGCAAAGTTAAAATTAAACCTAAACACTACTTCACAGCTACCAGCTGTTGATTTGGAGGGGCCAGGGCACATGGAACACGGGAATGATTTGGGGTATCAATGTGAGAATACCAAGAGATCCTCAAAAAAAATTAAAGACAGGAGTCCAAGTAATACTCAAGTCCCTCCTAGATTAGATGAAGCACTTAAATACGACTACAAGGAAAACAAGCAAACACCCCAAAACACAATCCCCAAAAAACCACACCAATACCCTACAAACCCACACAAACTGCTACAGACAAAGACAACCAAAAAACCCACCTCAAAACCCCCATGACTTCATGTAATTGTTCTGGGATTTCCCACCATCTTTCGATATTCGTTTCTTGCTCCAAAATCCTACACATTTCCCACCTACTACTAAATTTTGCAATGGTTGCTCCCCAGAGAATATACTATACAAGTAACTCACCCTACTCACTTGGGTTTCAGTACCTTGCTTGTTTTCAGAAACTTCAGAACCAAAGTCAAATAAAACTTATGTAACTGCATAAGTTATGGGACAACCATCCTATCATTTCTCCTCTCTTACAAGCACCAAGCATGGCAAAGCATCGTGTTCTCAGTGCTAGACCACCGACTCCCTCCCGCAGCACTTCCCAACTACACGTCCTCAGCTTATATATATACAACACACGGTACTTACGGATTCAAACCTAGACTGGTGCTGCCTCATAAACAAGACACAAGCTTTCCTAACTTCTGCATGATGAATTTGAGATGAAAACAGCTGGAAAAATGACGGTAATAAAGGAGAAGATTTCAGAGTTTAATTTATGCCTCGCGTTAGGCATAAATTCTACAGACTGACGCCACCACAAGAAGAGGCAGTGCAGAGGCTCAGGGGCACCTGGGGCTGAGGGAAGCCCCAGCGCCCGGAGCCGCTCGCACCCATCCCCACACATCCCCACACACATCCCCACTCCTCCCTGCTGCCGGCATCGCGCTCTGAGCACCCGGGCGGCTCTCCAGGAGCACCCCCGGCCCACCCCGGGCCTGAGGCGCCCCGGCTGCCCCCAGCCCGGCCGGCTGCGCACTTGCTCCGAGACGGCTCGGAAGAGGCAGGAGGCGTCCTTGGCCGTCATCTTGCGGTACAGCCCCAGGCTGCTCAGGTACTCGTCCATGGCCACCTCGCTGAAGGACTTCTGCCCAAAGTACTTTTTGGAGCCTTTGTGCATCTTCCCGGCCGGGACGGCTGAGGCGGGCACGGAGACGCGGGCGAGGCGCGAGGCGCTGGGCGCGCGGCCGCCGCTAATGAGGCGCCGCTAATGAGGCACCGCGCCCACCTGCGGGACCGCCCGGCCCCGGCCCCCGGCTCCGGCCCCTCGCATCCCGCTGGAGCTGCCTCCGCCGGGGCCATTTTAGGCTGTTCTAGGCCATTTTAGGATGCCCGGCTCCCGGCGTGGGTGCGCATCCCCAGCGTTTCCTCCCGCACCTGGCTTGGCTAAGCTGGCTCCTTCCAGCTTCATCGCTCGACTGCAAATAACCAGCGGGAACATCAGTCCAGTGGTTATCCAAAATTCCCTCTGCGCTTCTGGGCTGGAGGCAAGTTGCTAGCAGTGAATTTGAAATATCAGCTCCATAGAAATCATTAAGGGAGTAAAAATCTTAGTCGCTCCTAATCAAGTATTTGGGGCAAACTTTGGGGGATTGGCAAAAATGACTCTCGCACAACTGTGCGGCCTGATTTATTCCACCTGTAGCCCTTTGTGCTTGATTTGATTAGAATGCCTTTATGAACATTTAATTTGCTCATAAAAAATTGTACTTAGACATCAGATGGGCCAATTCAGGAGTTTAATTTTCTCGTTTTAAACAATAAAACAAAATCCCCCCAAATGAATAATGTCCTTGTAGGAAGGGCAATTAGCACCAATTACGACCTTGTAAAATTCTAGCACATTAGAAACCTAAGAACATGTATGAACATTTTAAACTCCCTTTGGTTTTCAAAATATTTACTTAAAAATTTGATGTAACATCAACATAGTTGTCAATTTAAAAACTTTAAATGGAAAGCCCTGATCAGCATCAAAGAATCACAAAATGGCTTGCATTTGCAGGGAGTTCATCCAGTTTCAACCCCCTGCCATGGGCAGGGACACCTTCCACTGTCCCAGGTTGCTCCAAGCTCCGTCCAGCCTGGCCTTGGACAGTTCCAGGGATCCAGGGGCAGCCACAGCTTCTCTGGGCACCCTGTGCCAGGGCCTCAGCACCTTCACAGGGAAGAATTTCTTCCTTATGTGTAATCTAAATAGGAAACACTGGGTGTGCAGAAGTCCAAACTAATGGTTTATGATGAGGTAACACCATGTAAATGGAGTGATTGTATTTCCAAGCCCATTCCTCTCCTGTTTTACTTTGTGGGTAAATCACCCAAACCCAGGGCAGCTGTGGGCAGTTTGGCAGCAGGTTTGCAGCTCATGCCTTTTTCCCTTTTGAGGCTTAAATCTCTCACTTTTAAGCTCTCTTTTCAGTGCTTCTGTGAACACATGAAACAAGAGCTGAAGGCATCTGCAGAACATCACAGGAACATCAACAAAGACAATTTATTTCCACCTCTACTTGGCAAAAATGGTCAAGAGACCACTATGCATATGCCATGCCTGTAAAGAAGTAGTTTAGCTTGTCCTCATCACTGGAATTACCATCCCAATGCAGATTTTATGATGTAAATGTCTGTCTGTGAAACTAGACAGTTTATACTCCCTCCTTATTAGCATTGTGCTCTTTTAAGAGCTGAATAAATAAATAAAGCTGAATGAGTTTGGCACTAAATTGGAAACCACTTAATATCAGTTAGTATTAAGTGACATTTTCTTTGAGGGTTTGGCCCAGCTGGTGGATCTTTAGTGTTGAAGGCCACAGTAGGAGATGAGACATTTTATTCCAACATTTTTATTTCTCTGTTTTGTTTATTGTAAGCCAAAAACTTTATCCAAGAATGAAGCAAACTTTTCTGGCTGTCCAGGAAGAAAAGGTTTCAAAGCTGACAAGTCCATTGACTGCAGCGTCTCCACAAGAGTGCTGTAAAAACAGAGCAAAACCAAAAATTAAAGAACGATCCATCCCATAGGAAATTTATTTAAATAGTTTTCTTTCTCTTCACCCATACATAATTCTTTAGCATGGAAAGTATAGTAGTATAAATAAGTATATGTATAAATAAGGATATGTATGGAAAGGAAAAGAGTGCACAGAGCAGCAGACCCCAGCCAGCACTGCTGAGAACACAATTCCATCAGCATTCAGAGAAAAACTCAACTTTTCAACTTTTTTAATCTTCTCTGGTTGCAATGCTGGGAGACTGAAAAAGATCTGAGACTCGTCCCCATAAACCACATGAGGAAATCCATTCTATCTGAACACATGGCAGAGTTCTCTCCTGATCACAGAACCAGAAAGAACAGCTACATCAATCTGTTACTTGCTATTATCAGGCTGCAAATAAGGCTCAAATGCTTGGCACTGCCCAACACAAAGAAATAAAAATTCCAAAGCTGACAGAAGCACCAAGATAATGAGTTTAAGAAACTTGCTCAATGTAAATGAATGCCAGGCCTAGTCTGTTCAGAAAGCTCTTCTGAAACATATGAAATCCTGCTTGCAGGGCAAAAGAACAAGATGCAGACTAAGTAATGGGAGTTACATTTTCTCTGCTTTCAGTTTAGAGGTCATCTGTTATTTTTAGAGTGGAGTCAATAATAAGAGAAAACAGTAAGATCCAGTCAGCACAGGAGAGGAGACAAAACTGACAGGAATCAGGATGAACTCTAACAAAAGGTGCTGGGCGTTTTGGTGATGGTGGCATTTTTTTGTGTGTTGTTTGCTTGGTGGTTTATTTTGGGGTGGTGGTTTTTTTGTGTGTTGTTGGTTGGTTGGTTGAGTTTGTTTTTTTTTCCTGAAGTGACAGGCAGTAGATCTGTGAAACTCCTTGTCAGAGGATATGGTGGATTCAGGAAGTTTAGTTAAAAGGGCAGCCTGAATAAGTACTTGAAAGACAGAGGTAGTTAAAGTCACTAACCAGATAACATCTGATTTATGAATCCCCCTGAATCCAAGTATTCTTCTTTTAATTTAAATACATGTACCCTCAAATGGAAAAAAATAATTAGAAGAGGCCATGGTCAAAAGGCTTGGTTAAGTGTAGTAAATGACTACATGGTGTAAATTTATCCATTCTTGAAAATCTAATATCCAGATGGAGGTTACAGAGAAGGATGTACATTTCCTTGCTACGTTCTCAGTTCTGCCATAACATGGACTGAACATTCTTGTCCAGCAAGAACAGCCACAGCAGCTGCATACCTGCAGTTACAGTAGAGGACACAGCCATCTTTGTGGAGCTGTTTGGCCAGCTCAAGCTGATGGTTGTCCATCAGCTTGTCATTTATTACTACTATTAGTGGTTTTCCTTTCTCTAGAGTCTCCAGGCAGCTACCAGCACCTACAAGAGAACCAGAAAACACAGTGAAAGGTGACACACCCTCCTACTTGCTGCTGAAACAGGATTCTTGAACAACCCACCCCTAGCTGTGGACCTCAACATGCCCAGCCAGCCCACCGCTGAGCGGGAGAGGCTTCATCCCACGGATCTCCCTCAGCAGGGCCCGGGAGCCCCGGGAAGCAGACGGGGCTCTACCTGCGTGGCTGATGACCAGGTCTGCGCTCTGCAGGTCCTCAGCCAGCGAGTCCTTGAAGCGGAACACTTCCACCGCCACGGCCGGGCTGCTGCTGGGTTGCGGCTGTGGCAACGAGCCCCGGCCCACCTGCAGCACCAGCTTCTGGTACCCACGGCTCTGCAGCGCCTGCGGGGAACGGGAGGGATGAATCGAGGGGGTAACGGGGGTGGGGAGGATGGTGGGAGATGAAGACAGGGATGGAGAAGAGGGGGATGATGGGGCGGGGTGACGGGGGTGGAGTGAAGGGACGAGGCGGAGATAGAGGGGGTGTATGAGGGGTGTTCTCAGCTCGGGCACTGTGGGGCCTGGCCCAGCTCCCGACTATGCCGGCCCGGGTACCGCTGTCCCCTCCCGTCCCCACTCCGTGCCACACGCCGTCCCTCCCCTTCCTCCACCAACACTTCACGCCTCTCCCCGCCGGAACCCCCCAACCGCTGCGGCCCGCTCAGGCACCCCGGCACCACTGCCGGGACGCGGCAGGGAGGGCGGGGCAGCTCGCGGCGCGCAGGCGCCAGCCCCGGGAGGGCAGGCCGGGACCGGAGCCGGTGCCGGTGTCTCGGCTGCCTGACCTTCAGCGCGGGCGGGGAGCCGGCGGCAGCGATCAGCTCGTCGAAGCTGGTGGTGCCCACGGTGACGAACACGGATTTCATGGCCGCCGGGACGGGACGGGACGGGCCGGCCGCGGGGCCGCCAGGGGGCGCCGCGCGCCCGCTCAGCGCTCCTGAAATGGCGGCCGCGCTGAGGGGAGGGACGGGGCGGGAGGGAGGGAACGCCTCCTTCCCTCACGGGCCCGACCCTCCCGTCCCCGAACGTCGCTTGTCTTCACGGTCCTGCCCCGTTCGCTTCGTCCCGTTGCCTCCGCCCAGGCGAGGCGGGTGTCACGGCGCTGTGGGGTTTGCCCGCACGTTGCCGCACCAGCAGGGATGGTGGCCGCTCTAACGAGCCCACTGTCCGCCAGCGTTTAGACCAAGACTGTCTCTGGTTTTCAGACTTTCAGGGAGGAGAGGTAAAAGAGAAATAAAGGAAAAGGGAATTCGGAAAGTTTTGGCCTCCATGTGTTATTTCAGCATTGGGGACCCACGTAACTCAAGGACAGCCTGGCTGGGTGTGTTCAGAAATGCCATGGCCAGAGCCACCTTCCCTTTACAGACTGACATTGGCCCAAGCCTCCCACAACACTTGTGAGAGTAACACTTTGACTTCTACCCAAAATTCTGAATATTAGATGTGTTAACACAGTCTTGTTCATTGACGAGTAAGAATGACCCCTGAACAGTTGCACAAACCGGGCTGGCAGTTTTGTTTCTTAATTGTAAGTGTAACACGATGCACAATGCTACAAAAATAAACCAAAGTTAGACATCTAAATCTGTTTATTCCCTGAATTAAATTTAACAGATGAGGTCACAATTGTATACACTGCATGTTCAAAGAAAGATGCAGCTGTCTTGAGGATACCTCTGATTGCTGTATTAATGCCTCGTTCACAATGCTCATTAGCCCCCTGTTGTTTTCATTTAGCATAATGAGCCACGCTGAAATGTATTTATTTTTTGATTAAAGCAAGTAGTGCTGACAGCAGACATGGCACTTTGGGGGAAAAAATGCTATAGAACCAAATAATATTGGTGTCCTGAGTGTGCAGGGACTTAGTGGCTCTGCCTAGCCTCACTCAGTTCTTACCTAAAGGGGCTCCAAGAGAGCTGGAGAGGGACTTTGGACAAGGACCTGGAGTGACAGGACAAAGGGTAATGAAAAAGGGCAGATTTAAATTAGAGATCAGGAAGAAATTCTTCCCTCTGAGGGTGGTGAGGCCCTGGCACAGGTTGCTCAGAGAAACTGTGGCTGCTCCTGGATCCCTGAAGTGTCCAAGGCCAGGCTGGATGGGATTTGGAGCACCCTGGGATAGTGGAAGGTGTTCCTGGCCATGGTAGGAGGTTGAAACTGGATGAGCTTTAGGGTACCTCCCAACCCAAACCATTTTATGGTTCTAACCTCAAGGTTAAATAAAGTCCCTGTCAGAGAGTGTGAGTGGAAGCCCCAGCTGAGGCTCATCTGGGCAATTGAGACCTATTAGTGCAGTCAGGGTCCTGACAGCTGTTGGACAAGAAGGTAGACTTGGGATGAAAGGAAAATGCTAAATTTTTCAGCTGTGTTGGAGATGAGGTTCAGCACCTGGTAAAGGACAGGATAATTAAATGTTAGGGGTTTTGGTTGTTTTTTTTCCATGTGTCACTGAAAGGCAGCGTCCTCTGCAGCTTGCACTCCTGGCTTCATGCTGTATAGGGGTTAGGAGAAAAAATATTCAGTGTAAAATTGCAGTGACTTAATTTTGTGTTGGAGTTTTCACTGGAGGATACATCCTGCTTGCATGTTGAATTAGGCTTGTTAGGGTGATTTTAAACTGAAGAGAAAAGGGAAAACTATCCATTAAGGGACTCAATTTCATGCTAATTTGTACCTGCTGTTTTAATTAGAAGTTGCGTAGGGCATAAGTAGAATTTTGCCCATGAGTGCTTGTGCTCTGGTCCGTAAGAACTACAGATCACTCTCAAAATAAGATACTTTGAGTTCATCCTGTGCAGCTTTAAGGCAGGTAGAGGTCATGTAATCCAGGCTTGGTGCTGTGCCTTGGTTCATTGCTGTCTTTGCCCTCTGTTCCTACAGATACAACCCCACAGTGATGCTGTTCAGAGAACTGACCTGACAGAGACTTGTTTGCAGTTATATCAGCTCACTCAGCTGCTCAAGCAGCACTACCAGCACAAGGGAGGTGGCAGAGCTGTGGTACCTTGGATTTAGTCTGGCTTAAAGGTCAGGGGATTGCACCTCTGTGCCCCCCTTCGTTGTCATAAACTGCAGCCACTTTCTCTGAGCCACGTGGCTCAGGCAGCTGAGTGCCTGCAGCCTTTGTGGCAAAGCTTGTGTGAACCTGGCCCTGCTTGGGCTGGACAGTCTCTCTTTGCAGTGCCAATTGTCTCTCTCCAAGCTCTGTGTATGTGGGATATTATCTAGGACAGTCCAGAAACGGGGGCTCAGTCTCACCTAATATAGTCCTGGACCCCAGGCTAGGAAAGGGCTGAAATGGAAGATAGGTTCTTATGAGAGCTTGCTCCCATCTGTGCTTTATAGGGCATAATTTATATTCTGATACTTTCTTCCTGTGACAACATCTGGGCAAGAAAGTGAAGATGTCATGAGTGCAAGCTGGTTTTTGTTGAGAGAGAAATGACACATCCCTCCCCTCTTCTCCTTAGCTGGTATTTGAAATGCTTCTGGATGGCTCGGTTTTGAGCACTGTCGCTTTGTATTCCATTCAGCTTGCCACAATTTACCCAGAAAGCTCTATAATTATATTATTCAGGGGTATGAAAGTGCCTGAAAATAAAATAGTCAGCTCACATCTTTGTTTCTGAAAACTACGTCCTGCCTTTAGTTTGCTCTTGAAGTCTAAAGGCTAACCCACAACTGTGGAGATAAAATTCTGATGCCCCCTGAAATGCATGGGCCACAGTGTATCAAATAATGAATCATTAAAAAATATACACCAACAGGAAGGCAGGAAACCTGTATGAGTCTACAAACTTCGATTTTCTTTGAAGGAAAAAAACCCAGTGACTGGCTAGTCATTGTCTTTCCTTTCCGTTGTACTTTGTGCACAGATTGATTCTCCATAAGGCTTGTGATACACTGCTGCAGTGGTTGACACGAGGCACAGGAGAGCAATTTGATTTCTCCACACTAAATTTATGTTATATTTCAGTACTTTTTATATGTTTATAGATGTGCAAAAAGAGTAAAGATACTCCTGCTTCTCTTTCTGATTTGCTTTGTATAAATTTGAACTGAAAAAATGTTTGCTTCCTTTTCCTCTCTCATTGAGATGTAGTGCTGTACCTATGAGGGTTGATATTTTTGTTACTGTAGGGAGCTTTGAAAATCAGATGGAGGATCTTTTGGGGAATAATTCCTTCATATTACTGTGATTCTGAGGTGCTTGGTCTGGGAAAATAACAGAGTAGCATTTGTCAGGCAAATGTCAATTGTGTACTTTGAAATACTTCATCACAACATTTCTACATCCTTTGGATTGTCTCTTTGTGGGCTTGTAATTTAGCAGCTGGATTGACAGGTGGATACACAAAGGCTCAGACTGGAGGCAGGGAGATGTTGGATCAACTCATCGGGGCTGACTGGCAGAAGACAGACACAGAAGCACATGGAGGAACTCTGTCTGCTGATTAAATATCTCACTCGTGGAATGGAAGAAGAGGCTGTGGCTTAGCCAGAATGAGTGTCCACCATCTGACAACTCTCGTGGATTTTTCTGAATTTTGCCACATACAATGGTGTCCCTTGGAGCCCCTGTTTCTGGAATTATGGAATCATAGTTTTTAAGGCCTTATGTTTCTGAAGAGGAGACAGAAAACCACTCAGCGACTCTTAAGGCCCCGAAGACTAACACACAAACAATATTTGTTAGCGATCTATAACTATGTATCTGTTTGTTACTCCTGTTTTGCTTTCTATTTAAACAATGTAATGATTCACGGAGACCTGAGCTTCAGGAAGCTCAGAGCTTACTCATTTATAAAAGTAAAGTGCTGCTGGCCTTTGCTCTCATGTGAATGGGAGGGCATCTCTGCCCTGGGATACAGCACATGCTGTGCTTCAATCCTTGCTTCAGGGACTGTGGCTCAGCTGATTTGTACCAGCCCTTGAGCTGGATCCTTACTGATGCTTGAGGCCTCTGCTAGTTTTCTGTCATGAATGAAATGCTCGCCTTAGAGAACCAGAAAATGGGCTTCATATCAAATAAAATTTCTCAAAGCTGGCAATTTTCAGTAGTGTTTGGGTTATTGGGAGATGAAAGGGAATAATCTGAAGAGTGGTGGCAAACCAGGCCAGTGTGCAGAGGTAGGAAGGGGTCTGAGATCTCTTGCAAGGAAGACTCAGTGTGGTGATGTCTCCTGGCAGCTGGTCCCCTCAGCTCCCCTGGGATTCTCCTCCCATGACAGCCTGGCACTGTTCCTTGCAGTCTGTGGAGAACACACAGCACCATTCCTGCCTGCTGGCCACCAGCAAACACCTCCACAGCAGTCCACTGTGTGAACACCCTGCCACTTCATTTTCCTGCATAATCCCTCTGACAACCAAATCTATTAAAAATTCATTTTCATCCAGGCAAATCAGACTCCCTGAAATCAATTGAGCTTTGTTCTCTGAGGGCAGCTTGTGCTGGTGCAAATATAATCAAATCCTGAGGTGCCTTGCATGCATTTTTACAAGCACTGAGATGGAATTTGTGTTTCAATTATTCTTTTTGATGTGCATTTTTGAAGGAAATTAGAATATTATGCTCAAGCAAACCAACAGTTTTAGATCTTTAGGAAGGAGCTCCAAGTGAGCCAAATTCATTTCCCAGACAGTCCCAATTATACAAGTGCATACAAATATCTCTGTTTGCCATGCAGCATAAAAATAGGTAAGGAGGTGAACCCAGCGTGAACTCAGACTAATTTCACTTCTGTCCATATGCCTGCTGTTCTTCAGAAGCTGGCTTGAGGCAGCAGCAGTTTATGTAGAGTGTTTGAATTGTTCTCCAGAAGTATTCAGGGACACTTAAGTCAGTCCACTGATGAAGTAAATGGATTTTGGAAATATGTAGACTTGCTGGATATGCCTTACAATTAATGAAAAGCTGCTCTAATTCTGCCAGAAGAGCAAAGGGCTATTGGGCAGACACACAGCAGTGGTGTTTATACCAGGAGAGGGCTGCCTGCCTTCGCTGCAGCGAGGGCACCCAGCCTGCAGGCTCCGTTCGGCTCCATCTTTTCTGCATAGCATTAGCATCTTCCCATTTGCAATGCCTGTTTTTAATTCCCAAGCTGGCTCTCAGAACCAAAGTGAAACAGTGAAAGCATTTGAAGTTCACTTCCCAGCCGATCAACAGCCACAGGCAACACAGATCCACTCAAGGTCTGAAAATCCAGCGATGTTTCTTGGACTGAGCCTGCCTGTTTGCAGCCAGTCTTGTTCAGAGGAACGGTGCCCTCTGCAACATTCCCAAGCCTTTGTAACAGCAGCAGGGGTGCTAAAAGCAGTGACAGTCATGATTCATTTCTCTCTCCTGTTTGTTTGTGCTAATAAGATGATAGCTTATTATTTACAAGCAGTCTAGTTTCCATTAGACATCAGGGATCACAGCAGCCACGAGATACTCAGCAAAACCACTGAGCTCAACTTGGAGATTCTTTAACAGCTCTGGGCCACCATTTTTGTTTTGTGTGCATGATATACAGCATATACTGAGAAGAATCAATACCAGAAACATCTTTGCATGCATTTCCTGTTTATGGCCGCCTTTTTATCACCAGAAATGCTAGAAATATTTTATGCAGAGGCAAACCAGGAGGTTAATGGTATGCAATGAATTTCACACAGATGAAAAACTGTGGCTTTTATTTTTTAATGTTCTAAGGATATATGCAGAGAGAAATGTAAGAGAGATCTAAAATCATACTTTCAACTGGAAAACTGGAAATCTGTTTTGAGTCTGTGTGCCTGTGTACTCTACAAATATATCCTCTTATTTAGGTATCAACACATACTGGTGAATCTTCTTTCAGGATTTTTTGTGTCATAATTCCAGGATAACATTAAGCTGTTTAAAATAAATAATTCTACAACTTGCTGGGAAATACTGCCAGATTCATCCCAGGTATGACTGAACTGGCTTACATCTAAATCAGATCTTGGTGTTATGTTTAGGAGAGCCATTATTGCTGCCTGCACTAATGTCAAAACAAGACTGTTTTATATTATCTTGCCTGTAGAGAAAGCTTCTGAACTCAGGATAGTCCTGTTTGCTTCACCCTGTAGCATGCTTGTGCATGGCCACCTGTACTTCCATCCACAGTAATCATGCCTTTCCCTTTCCCTTTCCCTTTCCCTTTCCCTTTCCCTTTCCCTTTCCCTTTCCCTTTCCCTGCTGAAAACAAGAGCTGTTCAGCTGCTGAATGTTTGTGTTCATTACATGAGGCTTTGTGTACCAGTGTTTCCTGTTAGTGGCACAGTACAAAGCACTGTTCTTGTCACTGTGCCATCTTAAAACGGTGATTCATGGTTAAACCCGTCCAAATGAAGGGCCTTGGTTTTGGTTTGTCTGATTTGTAAGCGTATCACAGATTGGAATGATGGCTGAGGGTAGACTGAAGCCTTAAATCTGTCCAAAAGTGGGGTGAAACATGGCAGATGTACAGACAGGTCAGCTTTATGTGCCTTGCTTGGAAGGTGGAACTATTAAGGCTGAAAAGTTCTTCACACTTCCCAGCATGGTCCAGGTTTAATCCCTTTGGTAATGGCTCTGAGCTTTCAGTGTGGGTATGGGCAGCTGGCCATCAGAATTTGAACTGAGGACATTTGCAGGCTGCTGGGCCACTGTTATGTAGAACAGCATCAGGCTGCTGTCAGACAGTGCTGAACTTGACCCAGTGTCTTTGCCATGAGGCAAATAATGTTCCTTTTCTGTCCCTTATCAAAGGGATGTAATTGCCTGGCAGCACCCACAGTTATATGTTGACACTTCTGACATAACTAGTAAAATAAATTAATTTTTCCAAAGGTAATGAGGTTGATATTAAAGAAATGATTCATGCCTAAGATCAAAAGGAAATGTCTTCTGAAGCAGTGTCCCATGTCCCTCCAGGGCCTTAGATTTCTGTCATCATAGGTAAAATCATTCCCTTTGGTTTCTCTGAACCTGGAATTTTATTTTCTTATTTTGTGAGGCAGTGACTTGGTGAGGATTCAGGTAAAATCTTTATTGATTCTGAGATTGGTATTACACAAGGTACTGCTGGGATATAGTGGTCCCTTACCATTTTCTGTTTATGAACAACCTATCCCAGGGTGCTAATTAGTTGGAGGAGTTGCATATACACAGAGCACTGGTTTGTTCCTCTGTAAAAATACATTTGGGGTTGATGTGACTTGGCTTAATTGTGAACATCCTGTATTTTCTGAAATCAGCAAGGTAATAGCAAAAATTTGTGAGACTGGTATTTTTCACCTAAAAATCTAATTACAAATATTTGGTTAATTCTTAATAACAACCATCCTCATTAGGGATTTGTTAGATGCAATAAACACATTTAAATATTTTTTTTAACTTCCACAAAATCTGGCCACATCTTGCTTGCACTGAATAAGATCTGTACTTGGGGGGTGGTACCTTTGTTCTGTGGTTGTCATCAGCTATTTTCTTGTCCCAGGTGCTGTGCAGGCTGGAAGAAATTCTTCTGTGTGCCTTACTTTGACATACAAATATGATTTGTGTCATGCCAGGTGTTTCTGTTCTGACTTCAAGGATGCCTGAGCAAACATGAGGGAAAGCATGGCTGGTTGTAATCTGTGGCTTCTGAGATTAGGTAATGCAGATGCCTTAAACTGATCTTAAATGTTCTTTGGGATGCTTTATTTTGCTCAGAGGAAGAATGTTCACATCAGACTCAGATGAAAGTCTTGAAGATATTTGTGGGTTCTAGGTAATAATGATACATCAGTTTTAAATTGAAGCCTGTGCTTCAGAAGTGGCTGCACTAGGAGGAACCAGCATGATCTCCATGGGTTTATGCAACAAAAATGAACACCAATTACAGTGCTTTTTTTCCACTGGGACTTAGCCCATCATTTTGTCTAATTATGGTATGAATCCCACAATGGAGAAACCCTTCTTCTGCAAAGAACCAATTCCCCCTAGAAATGCTAAAAATCTTAAAGTACTCCAATTATAATGAATTTTGCAATAGATAAAGAGAGCCTGTGCCAGCCACTTACCACATAAAAATAAAAGAAACAAAACAAAACCGCCAGAAAAACATGAAGGACTACCCTGAGAGACAAAGAGGGAATGTGTAATAGTTTGTATAAACTCCTCTCATTCTTTATCTAGGCTCCTACTAAATAAAATGACTGATCTATGAAGCATTACTATCAATTGATTGCTGATGTATTTACTGACATACACTCAAGGAATAATGTTGGACTAGAGAGGAAGAAAATGGCTGAAAACATGTTCTGCTCCACTAAGAAATTCTGAGACAATGAGACCAGTAGTTCTGTCACCAGGCATGTTACATCCCCAAATGCTTTGCCTGTGGTCAAGAAGGGAAAAACCTCTGATTTCCTCACTCACAGCCCTATCCTTCAGCCCAAGTTCCAGCACTGCAGATCTGAGATGGTTCACTAAGCTGCAAAGCTCTGCTGAGGGTTGTTCAAAAGACTGCTGAGTGACAAAAAAGTCAGCAGAGAGAAGAGCTGCAAGGCTTCTTTGACACAGTGGAGGATGAGAATGACAAAGATTAAGCTACGGTCACTCGGGGATGAAAACTCCACACAAACATATTTTATTTTGCCTGACGTTCTCTTATGAGTTTAAAACCAGCAGTGGTAACTAAAGAGGCAGTGTTTAATATTGAAATTGCCTTCCCCAGCTGCTGGTGAAATTGAATCCAAACTCTTATTTTCCTTCCATAGAATGCAATATATGTTCATACTTTATAACACTGAATAAAAGATTTTTCAGACTCGCTTACAAGAAAGAATAAGCAGCCTTCCCTAGAGGAAGACTGCATTTATTTACAGATTGGTCTGCTAAAAAAATCCAAACCAAATGATGATTACTACTGAAAGATGATACCTTGGGAAGTGAAAACCTGGTACAGCTGGATCTAATCACCTGAGGGAGTGACAACAGCTCTCATGGCTTTGAGGCTGTAGAGATGTTTGTTTGTCATGTTTGTCTTTCCTTCAAGGAAACCATTGAGAGAATTTATACACCCAGAAAGACAAAATCTCTGTTAGACAAAACCTTGCAACTCTCAAATCTTCCTGCTTCAATAGCACAACTCAAACCATGTAGTAGCAGTCCAGGGAGAGCTGGTTGTTTTCTCCTTATTTTACCTTTAAATTACATTCAAACATTTTATTTAGATAATTCCTTGCTATCAGTTTCCTGTGTTCTTCTGTGAGTGGTTGTGATGTGCAAAGGTAAATGGAAGGAGCAGCACATGGAATGTGCACAGAGGCAAACTGGGCACAGCCAAGCTGCATTTGCTGTACCCAACCTCAGGGGAAAGGGCTGCTTGTCCAAAGAAACTTTTCAAAGCAGGTCACACCTAGAAAAAGCAGACTCATTCTCTGTCTGCATTCCCAAGTCCTAGGCTTTGGCTCCTGCATTTGATTTGGCTGCTGCTGCTTTCTCAGCGTCTGCTGCCTGCTGTGAAGGAGATCACATTGCTCTGAAGTGAGAAATGACTGGTCTTCTTGTCTGATGTATCCTAATGTGTATTTTTACTTTCTATGAACATCACCGGCACTCTGCTGTTGATTCATTCCTGTGATTTACTGTGTGGCTGTTGTGTTTAGATTCAGCTGGATCATGAGTAAACCAGTAGGAGAAAGCTACAGTCACACATCTCTCCACAACAGACCTTCCTTGGCCTTGCACACCTCTTGTATGGAATAATATTCTCTGTGTCATGGGTACTTGTGTGCCTGCATAAACTGGACACTCTGACCTAAAGTTTTCATGATAAGTATCTTGCTCTGTCCCCTGCTCTTGAGGTGTGAATAATTCTTGTGTTCTCAAGTTTCCTCAGAAGGATAATAAAAAATAAAGAGGCGACGATGCTGAACTAATCAGTATTCATAAGATGGAAAGGCTTCTCTGAGCTTTTAAGTGGCAGAAGTGACACCAAATGTAAAGGTGTTGTCTACAAGCTTTATGTCTGAACTGTGACTTGCTCGTGGGTATTAAAGGCAGCTTTCTAGAGAAAGGCCTTCAAGACATCCCACTGCCTCAAAGCATGGTCAACTTTTCTAATCTCTTTGTTATTGCTGTTGTCCAGCATGGGCCTTGAAGACACTGAATTTCCACTAAAGCAGTAGCCTTTTGGGGACGTTTTAAGAATTCTAAGCCAGCAAAATTCATTGAAAAAGTAGAAATAGAACAAAATCTCACCCTGGCTAAGTATACACTCAGTCTGTCAGCATTTCTTTTCCAAATTGCTTTGCAGCAAATTATTATTCATCTGAGCAGTGTGAGTGGAGGGAAGCAAGTCAGTGGAGCAATGATGTGTCTATAGTGAATTGATGGATAGGTACCAGCAAAAGTCAAACAAAGGAAAAGCAGCCTCAGCACTCTGATCCCAGGGGTTTCTTTCTTCCTGAGAAGCTTGTAGAAGTGCATATGGAGAATATTGCTGTGCTGTGGTTATCTGTTACCCATCCCTTCGGTGCTGGTTATGCTCTGAAACAATAAACACCTCGGAAATTCAGCACAGCATTAGCTCAAACCAGGTGCATTCAGGATGTTTCCTGCTTCTTCTGTTTTGTTGGACACAAACAACAACAAGAAGTCACATTTCTCCCCCTCTAGGTGCAAACATGAAGTGCAAACTGGTCTGGTGTTCCCATCCTGACAGAGTCAGTGCTGAAAGGGCTGTTCAGAGCTTTTCCGAGGTGTGAAAGCATGAGAAATTTGTGAACAACAGCAAACCCACGTCAGTTTGATTCTGCAGTGACAAGCTGTAAGATTTGCCACCGAGTCTACTGCACCAACCTCACCCTGGCCCAGATTTGAGCTTCCTGGGGCATTATGTCCTAGTCATGCCACAGCAAACCTGGACAGGTCCTTATAACCTAAAGATTATGGAGTAATATCACAAAAAGTGCTTCATGCAACTGCTGTGACCATGAATTAGTTCGAATTAGGATTGCTGAGGCATAAGGAGTAAACTGGAAATACCCACTTTTGAGTTCTGGGCCAAAGACAGAATTCTGATATGGGGAGAATAATGGGAAGCTGGAGGATGCCAAAGCCTGTGGTACACTCAAATCCAGCTCGTGGCTTTGTGCTGTCCTGTAAAGAGTGTCCCAGTGCAGCACTTGCTTGTCCACACAGTTCAAAGGGTAGCCCAGGGCCAGTTTGCTTCCATATCTCCCCTGCATTGTAAGGAAGAGCTTCTCTGCCTGTCGTTTGCTCCCACCTGTGGGGTACACAGAAATATCCCAGACAGGTCCTACTTGATCCTTCAGCATTGTTGGGAGGGATGTATTTTGTCGTTTTTTGTTTTTTTGGTTTTTTTTTCATAAAAATACATAAATAAACTTCATCCAGAAGCTATGTGGTGCCAGTGTTTGAGAACTTGAAGAAGAACTGGCTTCAGGACAACAGCCCAGCTTAAATGAGATAAATTTCTTGCTTGTAGAGAAGAACAGATTTCAAGCATCAAAGAATGTTGCTGAGCTCTCATTTGGCTTTCAGGTGCCTTTTGTTGTCTGGTAATTGATTTTTATTAAATGGTACTGTGAGAGCAGGACTATGGCCATGCAGAGAGAATTAATGCAGAGAGAGTCAGCTTAGGAAGTCTGCGGCTATTGCTATTAGCTTGATCAAATTATACTTTGAAAATGGATTAATAAATCTAGAGGAGAAGGAAGGGAGGAGAAGGTCTTTTGAATTATTCATCATTTGTTTGACAAGTTTACATAGCCATGAAATGCAGGTGGGAGTAAAAGGAGTGGGTTATTTATTAATTGCATATGAATTGCACAGATCTTTCCCTCTTGCAGCCAGATCTGCTTTCACATTTTAGCTTTGACTACAGCTGGACAAATTATTTTTGCCTTCAGCTGAAGAAATTCTAAGTACCTTTGAAAAATCCAATCCATCAAAATTCATATTCAGTTTATTTTTTCACTCTTAACATCAGTCATCTTAGATGATACTTTAACTATTCTTGATAATGAAAGGACTGAGGAGGAAATGTTCATATATCACATTCTAGAGAGCAAGTGTACAAGAAACCAAATTATACTTGTGGTTTTTTCAGGCTTTATTTTGATATCTGTGCCCACAGAATGAAGGCAAGGAACTGAAGACTGCTCTTACTCTTGCTAGAATTTCACAACCTTCTGTGAAGCCTGAGAATGGTGAAGACCTGAGAGGGCTTTATGGGGTAGGGCTCTTGGCAGATGGAATGTATAACATGCAGTTCCTTTTTGTGAACAAATGCGAACTCTGTGTCAGGAACCGTAACTGAAAATACCTTCCCCAATCCACAAGTATTTATCCTTTTTACTTAACATTCTGTGTAGTCTTTTTTTTGAGCCCACTGCAAAGATCGAGCAGACCTCACCATCTCCAGGTTTGTTTTCCTACCAAAATGTCAACAATTGAGTCTACAGCTCATGTACCAAGAAAATACCGTTTGGGATTTCCCCTTTCCAGATATATCCCCATCTGAATTTCTAGCCATGAATGTCATTGTACAACTGCACAATTTTTGAAAGACACATGAACAAACTGTGAACAAGCGTCCATACCAGAATGTAGCTGAAGTGTAGACACAACACAAAGATGGATATTCTTTGAAAAAAAGTACAACCATCCCACAATTTCACCTCACTTGCTCCCTAACCTGTAGCAAAACAGGTGACTTGTTGCACTACCTGCCAGCAGAGGAATTGTCTGCGTGTCTCCTGCTCTCCAAACCTGCTCTGAAGCTGGAGCTGTCTGGCTGCACTTACGTGGACTCTTCCCTCATAAGCAGTTACCTCATTAGTGACTGCAGGGTAAGGATATGTAAGGATATGTAAGTTCCTAGTGAGGACAAGTCATACATCTAAGCTGTCATTAATGCTGACAGTTAAATGGATGTGTGACTTCGCATAATTTCTGTGATTTGAACATTTTTTATTTCTTTTTCAAGTAAAATCGGAAAAGGTCCTTTGGGAAGGATCAAGGATCAGGACTGATCCTCTGCTGAGTTATGTTGTTTGCAAAATCACATCTTTCTCTGCAGCCCTGCAAGGATCTGAAAATAAATGTTTATATTTATTCTGACGTAGAGAAGGAAAATATTCTACATACCAACCCTTTCTACTCGATACTTAAGGGTCTGTTAATACAGAAAATGCATGCTTGTGGATGGAAATCATGTGGGTGAGATTACTCAAGGATTAATCCCGTCTGGTTTGGGGAGTCACACCATACTCCTGACAGCTCCCAGACTAAGAACCCGGGGAGATTTGGGAGCGATGCTGGTTGTTTGATGAGAGAGGCTCGCTCTGGCCTCACAGTCCCACCCACAAGGGGCTGCTCCTTCAGAACAACAGGTGGCTGTCTTCCCCCGCAGGCAGGGCATGGAGGAGGTGAGGAATTTACTCAATACTCAATTTGTTTCTAGTGTCTGAGATGGGACTAAGGATGGGGGCAGACTGTGCTGGTTCAAGTAATACTCATACAGACTGGTAGAAGATTTTCTTGCCCAGACACTCCCTGTGGCCAGCAGTTGGTTTGGAATAGTGGCACCATCTGAGCCTGTATGTGAGCTGGTCTTTCAGATCCACGGGTGGGAACGTACAGAGCAGTCAGTGACTCACCATTGATAGCACTAAGCCTCTTTATTTTTGTAAAAACCCCCGTTTTCTATAGCAGATGGACAAGTGGGAAGGAAACAGCCTGCTGAAGGGGAGGGTATGACTGTGAGACCTGCAGTGCTCCAAGATGCAGCAAACCCATGCAAAATTTCCAATAACCACTTTTGAAAGCCAAAGAATGCCAAACTCCACTAGAGACCACTCATCAAACAGCTCAACACATCCCAACAGTCTCTTTTCCCAGAGATATCCCTCAGGTCTGGGACATTGCAAATGATAGTGAAAAGAGGGGAAAGGAATTCTATTTCTCAGTGGGAAAGGCTTTAAAATGTACTGGCATTGTACAGACAAATGAGGCACCCTGAGTGCCTCTGGGGCTGGAGATGTGTCAAGTGGTACAGAGACTTTATGTGAAATGAAGCTTTAGAAAGGAAAACTTGTCCTTTTCGTGTGAGAAGATAGGGCTGCCTACCATAAGAGTACTACATAAAAATACACAATCTGCCCAAAGATACCATCTGATATAGAAAGTGATTACTCATTTATTTAAAGGATATTAACTGAATATGTTTTAAAGTGTTGTGAGACTCTTCTGAATTAACATTCCTTGGTGTGATGGAAAGAAGCTCAGTTCCTGACATGTACCTCAGGGGCCATTTTGGCTGAGATCAGAGCAATCAGAATCTGTAATTTTCCATTAGTAGGTCTGATATTTTATGTCAATAAAAGTCTGTCAATAAAAGCTGAGTCTGTCCTGCAGACTCTTGGATACAAGGCTTTTCTGCAGACAGTTGTTCTGGGAAGCTAAGGTGGTTTAGTTGCTGATTTAATAACATCAGAACATTTCTGGTCTAGGTAAGTTGTAGTTTTTGAATGGAGAAGTTTTACAGGGTAAGTCAGATGTTGAGCCTGGGCTAGGCTGCCTCATGATGGCTCAATGAATGAGACATACCAAGCCAACTTGAGCTGCGTAGATTTTTGTTAATTTTAAATGTCATTGACTAACTCACTAGCCATCTGTCTTAGCTGGATTAATATCCAGATCATCACACAAAATTATGGCTCTTGTGTAGTACTGAGAGTAGCACTCCTCGAGGAGCCAATCTTTAGATGGGGTGTGAAGCCACCATCCTGCCTGGTGTTGTCCCCATAGAGGGTAACCTGCCTCCTGCCATTTTTCCAGGGGAGCACAGCCAAGCATGGCATGGAGAGACACTGCTGAGAGTGAATTTTTTGCTGTATTCCCTCATACAATCACTGTTCTGGTTCACTGTCCAGGGCCAGGTTGGACGGGGTTTGGAGCAACCTGGGATGGTGGAAGGTATCCCTGCCCATTGGCAGGGGGTGGAATGAGATGATCTTTAAGGTCCTTTCTAACCCAAACCATTCAGGGATTCTGGGATTCACAGATGTGGGGGTTAATGAAGTAAAAAAGAGTTATTCAATGTAAGGAAGCAATGTTTAAATGGTTTTGTACTCAATCCATCAGTGAGAAGTAACACTAGTCCTGCCCGTGGATCCAGTGTATCCAGTGGGGATGGTACTCGTCATTCTGCTTCCCCCCTGCCAACCATCTGTACAAGCCACACTCCCAGTCCAAACAGCTCACCCAGACCTTTAAAGGTAAGCAAAAAACCTGTGGTACACAAAGCATTTGAAGAACAATTCCGTGCTGCTATCACAAGCCCATGTGACAGTGTCTCCTCTAATTTTGCACTGGGTTTGTGTGAGGACTTTATACTTTCCAAGTCCTTGCAGAGAGCAGAATTGGCAAATAAGAGCGTATGTACATGTGGAAAGCATCCAGGGGATTTTATTGCTAAACTAGAGTTGGACTGTAATAAAGTGGATAAGCTGTGTAAAATACCTGCCCTTTAGAGATGTGGCTGAAACAATTCACTGAAGGTTTTTCTGTGAGAGGCAGTGGCTCTCCCAGGAGTGATTTGCAGTACTTGGTTCCATCTTTTCCATCCGTGGAAGCAAAGCCTACCTCTGTACGCCACTCATAGGACTGGGTCAGATTGTTGTTCCATAAATTTAAATAAACATTTCTTTCCCCCATGAGATTCCATCAGGATATTTGAATCCAATTGTGTCTTTCAGTGCTCAGTGAGTTTACTTTCCATCTGCATGTTCCCTATTAGTCTGTGTCCAAAGCTGTTCCCACTATTCCTTGCTGCAGTGCCAGGCCCTGGCATTTCCTCAGCTTTCTTTGGAGGAAAACAAATCAAAAAACTTTGGAAGAACTTGTCTGTCTTTTGAGGAAGAAAACCCAATATGGATATGAGAGAACATGTTATTATGAACTGGAGTCTGTTAGGAGAGCAATGTCAATTGGGCTCCCCAAACTCACACTACATTTTAATTACTGAGTGATACTGGGGAGCCTAAAAGGCATAAAAATGTTTGTATTCAGCTCAGGTAATATAAAGGAGGACAAAGGAAGAGGTAGAATGTCTTTTAAGGTTTTTTTATCTAATTTCCTGCTGCTGCTTTCTTTTTCTTTTAAACCTTGCTTAAATTTTGGCTTTATTTTTTTTTCTCTTTTAAAGTTCTGTCTCTTTTTGATATCTGGCGTGCAACTAAATGGGTTCTAATGAGAGAAAGGCGTAGTTCCAGCAGGTGATGAAACATTTGTATACTTCAGAAACTCCACTGTTTAATTGCCATTCAAGTGGAAAAAAGCAATTTAATGTTTTCCTTCTTCAGTGGGAGAAATGCCTGAGAATTTTCAAGCCACTGATAATTTCTGTGTGTGCCCTGTGGGCTCTTCCCATTTACACCACTTCACTTTGTTGATTTAGAGAGAGAGGTCAGCAAACTCAGGCTCCAGGACACATTCTGCTGTGTTTCTCTGGGTTTTTGGCTGTCATTAATGTGGCTTTTCCCATTTTCTGTGAGGTTTTTAGAGGGATGTGAGCCTTCCCTGACAGCAGTGGGTTTCTGCAACGTCGATTTTATGGAGACTGTTGCACACGTGCTGCCTGTAGTGCCAACAGCCAGCGACACCCTCCAGGTGCTGCTGAGGGTTCTGCAACAAGTTGTGGGGCTCAACAGGCAGCCAGACCTTCTTTCCACCACCTTTTTGCTGAAAAAAGGACCTTTCCCAAGCACAGAGCCCTCTTTGCTTTGGGCTTCCTAAGTGGTGGGGATCCTGCTGTGCATTTCCACGTCTGTGAACTGCTGCACGTTCTCAGTGCTCTCTGGGGAGGCTGAGATGGGGGAGACAACGTGCTTCAGGCGCAGGAGCATGGAGAAAAGCAGGATCAGGAGGATAGCCAGGAGGGTTAGGAACAATCCCACGTACACGTAGAGGCTGGAATATTTGTCTGCTGTCGTGTCTACTTCAGTAGCCAGAGTTGGAAGGTGGACACGGCCAGTCAGGTTTCCACGGAACTTGAAATAAATCTCAGTCATTGCTCTCTGTCAGCTTTGGTCCATTTTCTGTGTTTACCTTCAGATCTCCTGTCTCCCCTCACCAGACTCACAAAGGAGGTCAGGAGAGGAAACTTAGCACAGATGGCATGATGGCTTCAGCAGGAGATGCTCCATCCTCTCGGTGTCAAGGCTGCTGTTCACACAGTTACGCAAACTGCGAGGGACAGGCCTTTGCAAACCATTTTGCACGTTGCTGTCATAATGACAACAAGCATCACACTTGTGCTTTACACTTCCTTCTGGCTTTTATTTCGTCCTAAAAATACTTTGGGCCTCCTTTTGGTAGGTCACCTCCTTTGGCAGGTGAAAAGCTTTGGTCCTTCTCTCAAGCGGAGCTGCAAAGGTTTGCACAGCTTTGGTCTTTGCAAGTGTTGCTTTTCCAGACAGACTGAGCAATCAGCTTTCTGCCAGCTTCTCCCACAGCAGGTGATTTATCCTTGGGTGAGCTGGGGAAGGTTGTTTTCTGCTTTGCCAGACTGCTGGGGGATCCCTTCTCTCCCAATTCAGAGCTATTGGTACTTGCTTAAGGAGTATGGAGTTCTGAATTGCTCATTAGGAACAGTCAAAAAGTCGGCTTTCTAAAGGGAAAAAAGTGAGAGAGAGAGAAGTGACACCAGGTACCAAAATAGCCTAGCCTGTATGTGGTATCTTTAGAACAAATAGATAAGAAAACCCCTGTCATGCTCCTGTGGGACACCTTGAGAAGAGGAGAAGCACTGAGTATTTAACTTTAGGAAAAAACCGTGCAAAGTTAATTGTTAATGTCTCCTCTGGTAACACGTTCCTTATGGGTACAAGAAGGCCCCACAGTCTGTGGAATCAGATGTCAGAGAGGGAGGGAAGATATGAATCCAATTAGTGTTTTTCACCATGTGTCTCATTTATTGTGTATCAGGACCCTCTTTTTCTGAGGCTGGGTGCACCTGGCAGCTGTCCAGAGCCCTACCTGTCCCCCTGGAGCAACTCTGCTGCAGGATATGATGCTTCCCTCACCTCCTGGCAGCAGAACTTACTGGAAATAGGGGGAATCTTAACGTTTTAGCAGTTTCAGTTCTTCCAGCTGGAAGCAGAAAATGAAAATGCTGAAATTTCACTGCAAATGGTGCATCCAAAAGCATCATGTTCTGCTCTGATAAGACCAGAATTTTGGTTTTAGCTGAAACAAAAATGAAAGCACAGAAAAAAGCTGGTGCAATCATTTAGAATGTCCACTGCCTATATACCTACAGGAGATATAAATAGAGTAATATTAACATGGTAATATACTGTGATAATCAGAATAAATGAACCATTAGGTCAATATGATAAAAGCTCTGACATGTGACATTTCACCTGAATGACATATTGCTGCAGAACATTTTGACTTTCAGGGGCCTCAGGCTTTCACTACAAGCAAGAAAGACCTGCTTTGGCTCTTGTGATGGGGAAACATCTCATCTGCTGAGTTTTTGGAGAAGGGACACGGGGGCTCGTCTACACTTTACCTCCCAGCTCCTTCTTCGGTACGAAAGCATTTGAGATAACAGTTGCCCACTTTAGGGAATATTGGACCAGATCCTGCTCAGTAATAAACTGGCCCAAATTGCTGATTGAAAAAATGACCTGGGGATTTGACTTCTGCAGTCCCTGTGTGGGCAGTGCACTCTGAGCTGTGCTGTGTGTAGGAGGCTGTGGGCAAGCTCAGTGTTTTTCCAGGGGCTGACCCAACCCCTCTGGAGCCAGTTATTCTGGCAGAGGGTTTGGTGCTGATGCAGAGGTGTGGGGAGGGCAGCCAGGCACTTTTGCTCTCAATTACAGGGCAATAACTGTGATTTTCACGCTTGGAATCTATAAATGGAAATTCTTCCCCCGTGAAGAATATTCTCATGTTACACAGCAGGTGGGAAATAGAGGGTGTGAAGGTAACTGACTGTATTAAACTTCTGTTCTTACAATATGATTTCTCTGTTGATAATGAAGTGCAACCAGTCTGGAATCTGACACTTGTGTGAGTTAAAGTACAGAGCAATGTCTTTGCCCATCCCATCTGCTCTGTTACTGAGAGAAAAAGCCAGAGCTGGTTTCTCTCCTTAACGAGCAGAGAGCCTAATGGCTTTATATCCTTCATAAAATTAGACTGCAGAATGCTAAGGACATTAGTCTGAGGTTCAGTAATTAACTGCAAACCAAGATGTTGAATTAGTAAATCTCAGCTGGGTGTTTATTGATAAAAGGAACAGATTAATAGTAAGAAGTATTAGCGGTGGGGAGCTGGCACTGTTTGGGGTTTTTTTAGGCTCAACTATAGATTTGTCAGGAGCAATCAACTATTCAGACTATTGAAAGCTGTAACATTAACTGCATCTTGTCCAGAAATGAGCCAGAAATAATTCAATAGCTCCAGGCAACCCCAAAGATCTTTGCTTTTCAATCTACCAATTATCCCATTGAGCACATCTCTTTGGATACCAGTAGATTTAGATTTTGTACACTCCCCTTTAAGGAATAGAAGCTGAATGACTGTAGAGACCAACAGGATGTGAAAATAAGTGGTACACAATAATTCTGTGTGTAAAGCAGGTCAGACTATAACTGTGTATGACTCAGATTGGAGGAGGCAGAACCTCACTGGTTACCATGAGGAGCCCTCAACTTCATGGACACAGGAACATTCCCTGTGATCTCAGTTTTCAAGATTTAGTCATTCTCTGGCTGAACAATGCTCCAGTTCTGAGTGATCACTGGTGCTCAGTGGGCGCAGATTGATTCCAAGCAGACACTTGGGGGTTTTTTTTATCAGTTTGTGGCTGTTTTTAATCAGGGATTAAAAAAAACCAAACCCAAACCCAACACATTTCATCTAATAAAAATCTGTAATGAAAATAGAAGCCTTCATACACAACAAGAGACGGGTTTCTTTTCAGAGTGTGTTGCTGAGCCAGGAAATTCATCAGCCAAAACTTCATGGGCACTGCCATTACCAGCCTCCCACTGCAGCTATTGGGGTGTGGGGAGCTTCAGGTCTGGGGAGTGTTTATGAAGCCTGCATTGCTCTACACTGCACATTTGGAGGTCACAGGGGAGCAGAAAGACAGATTTTCCCCCAAACAGTGCAGACAGACAGACAAACTGATCCTGCAGCTGCAGTAAATGTTTTTGTCTTGCCCACCTGCTTCCTTCTACTCCCAAGTTCAGTGTGAGCACCACTTGCCAGCACAGCATCTCTGAAAGTGCAGTCAACTTTCCTGAGTTCCCCTTTGCTTTTCCACCCACTCTGGCTCTTACAAACAGGTAAGTGGGACAAAATAGAACAATTACTCGTGTAGCTTCTTTGAGTGCACTGAACTGGCTGGCAAGTACAGGACGGTTTGGGTTTGAACACACAGCACCAAGTGCATTCTGTCTAGGTCACCTTTACAGAAAAATATCAGCCCTGAAGAAATGCAAAGAAAACACCAAAACTCTCAATTCCATCCATGGCTTGCATTTTCTCCAGGGAGGATCTGAGGGAGAGAAGAGTGGAAGGAGGGTGATGGTGTCTCCTCTTTTAGGGGCAGAGAGGATATTTTGTTCTCATGCTGCACATGTGTGAGAGTGCTGGCTGTGCTAGTGCACAGAGAGAGAAGAGCATAAAGCACAGTTACCTTTCAGAGCAGGCAGCAGTGTTGGGATGAGGCACCAGCGTCCCTGCTTCAGACCACGAGCTTGCTGGTGATTCCTCTGGGAACATCTCCTCCCAGGTAGTGGGATCTGTGCAGAAAGGATTTGCTGCCTTATTGCTGGAGTCAGGACAGTGTCCTTTCAGCCAAGTGCACTTTTTCTCCCCTGCTGTTGATCTCCCCGGCAGGGACGGCTCTGACTCCCGATCCTGGGATGTCACCGGAGTAGCATCACCGCTGGGTCCTTCCTTCGCGGGCAGCAGGGGAAGGGGGCGAGGAGCCTTCTCTTGCTGAACTGCGCTGCTGGCATGGAAGCAGCCAGACCCCTCCCTCGGCAGCGACAGGCAACAGGCAGAGGATGAGCCGAGCCACCGGCACGGAGGGAAGGGAGGGAGGCTCTGAGCTCAGCTCACTGCAAAGTTTGTGCGAGGCTCGGCTTAACTCTTTCGTGCTTGCAAGGCTGCGCTGCCTGCTGATTGAGGAGTGAGACATGAGTCTGGAGGGCAGCTCATCAGTTCTCTCATTTTCTGGAAGGTGCAAAGGAGTTTTTTTTTGGTTTGTGCCTCTTGGGGAGGGTTACCGAGTGAGGGCTGACAGCTGGGTTCCTGCCTGGAGCATGGACCAGTGTCACTTTTCAGCTGAGACCCTGAGGATAGTCCCCAAGCATTGCTCTTTGCCAGTGGAGCTTCCGATGCATTTTTGTGCCTGTGCCTGCTGTTTGGTGGTTTAGGAAGGGCTGTGCTGAGTTTACAGGTCCTGTCTCCCCTGAGTAGTTTGAAACTGCATGAATAAGCGTAACAACTTTGCAGTGTTGTGGGAAAAAATGATTTTCACCGATTTATGAATTTGTGAAGCCCAAATCTACAGACAAGATGCCACAGAAATGAGGCAGAGGGAGCCAGGGTTGGGTGAGAACCCAGACCATGCGGATCCCTCTGATTGCCACACCTTTTGACCTGCAATTTCTTCAATGTCCCAGGCTGACAGAGTGAGGATGTTTTGTGACAGATCAGTTTGGGATGCATTGCAGCTGCCCTCGAGGTGTCCCAGCAGAGGAGGTGACCAGCACACGAGATGAAGCAGCTGCAGTTTGCAGCTCTGAGCACTGCATTTCATGTACCCGTGTCCCTGTGCCCCAACAAGGGCTGGAGGCACCTTCATGGGGTGAGCCTGACCCACAGCCCCACACTGACCTCTGGGCTTCTGGTAATTCCCAGATTGTCTTCCATGGCCTGTATTTGGGGCACAGGAAACAAGCTTCTCCTCTGAAAAGTAGGTCTCACACAGGGGTTTGGGAAAGATGAGTTAATTCTCTCTTTCTGCAGCTTTCTGTGTGACAAAATAGAGGCATTTAATCTCCAAACTGTCTCCTAGAATAGCTTTGCCTCTCTGGTTCCCTATGGCCACAGCCTGAGCAGAGGGGGCAAAGGGTAATGAAACCCAGAGCTGCACAGCTCTTTCATCCTCCTGGGATGCAGAGCTGTATTATAAATACATCTCTCTGAGGGCTCTTCAGTCTCTGGAGTTCACAAGCACAGTGTATTATCACAATGCAGCACTCTTTAGATAAATAAAACATAGTCCCTTAAAAAACCCCCCAATTCCTCCATGCTTCTGTGCAGGGATGAACTCTGTGCAAACCAAGACATAAAAGGCAGCTTTTATTGCTGATTTTATTTCATATTTCTTTTGTTGTAATATCAAATGCTGTTCCCAATACTGCAGTCTATGCCACCATTCCCTGCTAGGCACACAGGAATGAAAGTACAGTGAGAAAGCAGAAGGAAGAATGTGCATTCTTCCCCTGGAATTGCTACAATTGCTGCTTTACCAACAAACCACCTGACAGCACCTCCAAACCCTTGGTACACATCCTTGTATTTAAGAAGAAACAAGTGAGAGCTCTGTTTAAGCAGGAATTTGTGTTGCTGGTTGAATTGATGAGACCCAGAAGAGACAGATGTGTTGAAACCTGCATCCTTGCTTGCTATATAATGCTAATGAGCAGTGCTGAAATGAAAGGCTCTCTCCCTGTCCATGCCATCCAGCTTCTCTGCTCAGCCTTTTTTCCCCCTTTGTTGATTTTGCAGTAAATTATCTCTCCCTTTTGTAGGGCCAAGCTGCTGCTTGCTGGGTGGGTGCACTTGGGTTTCTTGTTTGCTTTGTAGCTGGGTATAATAATGACAGATGGATTTTAAATACTGCCACAATTCATACCAGCTGAGGCTGATGAATACTTGACTGAATGATTGCTGAATTTCTGACTCGTTGAGAAGTACCTAAATTTTTGGGACAATCAGTGACAAATTTGTGTTACGTGAAATGAAGGTGTACAAATTCCCTTGGAGATACTCGGAGATATGACCCCAGTGAATGTATTTTTTTAAAACAGCCATTGGGAATTCGGGGGCAAAAGCCCAGGGAGGTTGTTGGACTCTTTCCTTTGAATTATTTGATCCATGCCTCAAGCTTTTAATCAGGTCATTTTACACATCTTTCTCATAATGATTCCCACCAGTCTTAGAATGAAATTTGGATTTAAGAAGCAAACATGATCTCTGAATGATTGTTAGTAAGTATAATCTGTGTGTTCCTATAGGGATTCTTCTGTTACCCTAACTCATGAATACTACGAACACAGTAAATGCATATTTTGGGTCTTTAAAAATTCCTTGCAGTGCAGCTGCAGTGAATGGAGAGCTGAAGCAAGGGGTAACTGTTTGTCTTGGCAGCCTGGGATCTGTTGTAAATATGTTTTTGTTCTAGTATGTTTTGTCTTTAGAGCCACAGCACCAAGTGGCAGATGATCTGTACCACAAACAGGCTGGTAGAACACATTAAAAAGACGTGTTTTGGTAGGTTTTGAATCAGGAGTCTCTAATGGATGGAATTTAAAATATGATAAATATTCAGGTTCATGTGAAATGGGTCCTGCTGCCACCAGCTTTGAGGGAGAAGCACCACAGTCCAGGAGGTGGCAACCTGGAAATCAAAGCCAATTGCCTCAGGCTTGTTCCTTGCTTAGGCCCCAACCAAATGGACTGACTTCTCTCAGTCTCATTTCTTTTTCATGAAAAGGAAAAAATTATTAGTTCCTCCCCGCTGGAGTGCTATGCAAATGCAGTGGTCATGTGTCCCCTGCTCCAGCAGCAGCCAGTGCCTTTCCCTCTGTGCATTGCCACACAATCTCCTCTTGTCCAGCACAGCGTGTCTGAAAACGCTCCTGTGTTCAGACTCAAAGAGTTTCGCTGCTTGGAAAGGCTCTGGGGCTGCTTTGACAATTTGGCTTTGTTTGGAACTTCACCATTGCAATGCTTCAGTTTATTTATAGAAACTTCATCTCCCACAGATGACTGAAGAAATTCAGCGTTGTCTGACGCTGCTGCTAATTTTTAGGGACGTTTCTAATTTGATTTACAGTTGTCAGTGAAGGGCTACATTGTTCTGCACAGAATTCTGTCTGGAACAGCCCTGAGCTTCGTTTTTGTCAGTGAGCTCATGGAGAAGGCTTTGCATGTCCCCAGAATGGCATTAACACCACTCACAGAAGGGACTTGCAGTGCTCTAGATAAGTCAGTGAGGGCTGGCTCAGGTAGGGCCAGCTGGCAGTGAACAGGGTCCTGTGGACAGCCCTTGGAGCGAGGGTTATCTGGGAAGCACATTCCACCAGGATCCAAACCACATGTACATGTTAGCCACCTTCCATCAAGCTCCCACATGGATCACGTGGACCTTGGCAAAAATTCGTTGGAAAATGAGGCAGGGATTGAACTTTAATCAGATCCTTGTTCTCCAGCCCGTGGTCTGGAATATTATTATTATTTCTCCTGAAACAGGAATAGTTCTTGCAGCAGTGCCTATTTTTAGGGAGTTCAGCACGAATTCTAGACCCAGGAGCTTCGTGCAGGTCTGGAGAAACTTTGAGATGTGCTGATCCTTCCATTTTGGCTGGCCAGTTGCTAAGATACAACCTGAGAGATGACAGTGAGCCACTGTGCTTCACTCACTGAAAATGGGCTCTTATTTTTAACCCTCCCAGCCCAGCTTGTCCCAGAGCTCACCAGGGCATCGTGACATGACTGATGGCTGCACAATAAACACAATAAACACAATAAACACAACACCTGGGCCTTGCTGTAGCCACAGGAAGACAGCCTGGCTTCCTGGAGATGAGGTTGTTTCCCTTCAGCATGGACAAATAATCCATGGGGACAACGCAGCATTTGTTGGGAATTGGGTCACCCATGGAATTTTCTCCTTCCTCTCCGCATGGCAGGGGTGGTGCCCCAGGGGATGCTTGGCAGGGGCCTCAGTATCAAACCAACACCTGAGGTGTGTAAATGTGTGGATTTTGCATGTTTTGTGCTATCTGCTCTCCTCTGGGGGTTCCGGATGGAGCCTGGAAATGTGTTTTGTATTCCCACCTCACTCCCCCACTGCCTGGCTCCATGCTCTGGCTGTGGACAGCATTACCCTCAGTGTTCTTGGTATCACTCCATGGTCACTCTTGGACATGTTGTCACCACAAAGTCCCTCCCAGCCCACCTAGAGCTGTGTGCAAAGAGCCCTTGGACTCCTGTGGGTGCCTCCCAGGTTTCCTCCTGCAGGAACAGCTTGTAGGGTTAATAATTCTCAGGTGTGATTCCCTGAAAGGTTATTTCACAGCACAGATGATCTGAGGAAGGTCTCAGATACAGCCACACAAGCTAAAGGCACCACCTGAGCTTGGCAGGCAGCACTTGGGACCACAATATTGATCAGTAATTCCTGAGCAGAACAATCCCTAAGCTGGAGTTCCCCGTTGTGCAGGATGGCATTTTGGTCTGAGCTCAGTGCTCGTGGACTCAGATGTTGACCAACTCTCTACTGCCAAGGGACCCATGAGGCAAATCTTTAAAATATGAACAGATAATTCCTGGATTGTGACCAAATCCTCCCAGCCAGGGCCATGAAGCTGAGTGAAGGGTGGGTAGAGCATGGGGAGTGTGAGCTGCAAAACAGTTAAACCCTTCTCTGAAGCCTCTGATGCCACATTATTTGCATGATTCACAGTTAACAGATGGGCTTCTGCCTCTATTGCAAGGGGACCAGTTCTTCAATTGCCATCATTAAATAATAATCATGACAGTTTATACTGAAAGGAAAACAATTTTGTGATGACCCCATTACACCAATTTTTGTTTCCTTGGTTTGTTTGTTTTAATTCCAGTCTTAGGGAAGAAAATCTCTTTTCTCAGTTCTCATTTACAAAATATGCAGCTGAGAGAGCTCTGCCCACCCACACACTTTAACATTTCAGATAACAGCATTTCCATGCAGCACTGGATGAACTCTTTCTAAACCTGTCTGGAGGAAACATGGTTGAAATCTTCACAGCAGAAGAGTGAAAAACAGTGATAGGTGCAAACACTGCCATCTCTGCTCTGCCACCCATTTCCACTGCAGTTTTGAGGAAATCCTCTGTTTGGATGCATCTGTTCTCTACAGGAGAGCACAGCACAGGAATCCTGAGCTGCTGCCAGTTGTGCTAAAAGAGTTATCATAGTGTAAGCTTTAAAGAAATAATCTTAGAGGTGATACAAAAGCCATTCAGGTATTTCTCTTTCATCCAGTTCCCAGGAGTGACCCTTCTCAACAGCTGGGATCCCTCTCTTGCCATGGCTCCCTAAGCACTGCTCTGGCTTCCCCCCCAAAGCACCTGTACCTCAATATCTGTCATTTACAGACCCCACGTGTCTGTAAATGTTATCTCCCTTTATTCTACCGCAGCGAGGGAATGGGCAGAGAGTTAAGCCACGTAAACCAACTCTGAAATCCTTTCTGCTTCATGGGGAGCCCAGTTGGTGCTTGGAGAGTGCTGAAGAGGAGAGCAGGTAGGATGAAGACACGTGAAGAACAACTGCACAGTGTCTGAGTTCCCATTTTGATGCCTTTGTTTGTCTAACAGCAGTCACAAGTTCCCTCTGCCCCAGCCTCTGGGTCAGTAGCAGAACAAGCTCACTGGCCAGTTCCACTTAATTATTGTTCATTTTTGGTGACACAAAGAATAAATATCCCTGTGTGATTCTGCTTAACTGATGTGCCTGGTTATTAATAGCCAGTTTTGGTCTCCCTCCCAGCCTGTGTGCCACAGAATACACTTCCCTTCTGTCTCCAGGATCAAGTTGTCTGGGAAGCCACTGTTCTGTGAAAACACTGGACAAAAAGCTTATTGACCAACCCTTCCTTCTGAACAGAAGACTGATCCCTCTTTTTATTTTTAGCCCGTTAACAACAAATGTTGCTTTATTGGTTCACTTTTCAGAGATGAAGATATGTTTTCAGTTTGGACAAAGACCTTTACCCAGAAAGATTCACCACATGGTTCTGCATGGCCACTTGGTTCTTCTACTCTGCCTTGTTCTACACAACCTCACTGAGTTCTCACTGGAAGCAGGTTTTATCCATGCCCCAGATTGACTTTGCAGCAACTCCCAGCTTCTTAAACCCCAGACTTCTCTAGTGCCTGGGCATCAGCTCCAAACTCAGTCCATTCTGCCACATGGGTCTTGTGCAGAAATCAGGTGATGCTCTTTAGAGGAGAGAGGGGCTTCTTGTCCTCCCTGCTGGGCAGTAGTGACCAGCTGAGATGTCCCTTGCTGCAGGGAGGACACTGAAAAGAGGGTGTGGATGCCAAGCTGTTGCTGAAGATGGGCTTTTGTCCCTGTTGTTATTTTAAAAGCAGTTCCATGTACCCAGATTAAAGGACATTTAAACATCCTGAGCCAGGTCCGCTCTCCACACACCCCCGTGACTCCCACTGGAATTGTAAAGGCATTCAACCCTTCTCTGGCAGTGGTTTTGGGAAATAAGAAGTCTGTGTCAGTGTCTGTTTAGTGCTGTTCTCTGTAAAGCTTTCAAATTCTCTATTTCCACTTCTGGAAGGGAGAGGAGCTTTCTCTCTTACCCACTAATGCCAGCAAAATCCCTGTTCCCATTTCCAAGGATTTTAGCCCTGTGCTACAGGGAGGACAAGGCACATTATCTGCTTCTGCATACAATTTATTATCAACATTTCTTCCTGCTTCAGCTCTGCTTCTGATGACAGGCTCAAAAGAATAAAGAGAAAGAGTAGCAAGTGTAGGAATAACGAGCTGAACTGCTGGTGTCTTTCTTAAGCTGTAAGAGGAGCATGTAGAGCGTGTGTGTGATGTTCTGGGGCTCTCAGTCCTGCAAAGATTATCCTGGGACAAAATGTGTGCATTAAAATGGGATGAGAAGGTAAGAGAATAGACCTCTGAGGGCCACTGCTTTAGAATGAGGAAATCTCCACGGCCATGAGCTTGGAGTAGACTCAGAATCATCAGCCAGGAGATTTTCACACCACTCTGTAGAAACTTCTGTGTGTGGACCCCACCAGACTGCAGGAGTGCCCTGCCTGGCTGAATGCAAACAACTGAGTTAATCATACAGATAACTGTGAGAGTGCAGCTTAAATTCCACTGGGGATCTGTAAAGTCCAGTCACTGAAGGACATCATCACAACACCCTGCAGTGTAATCAACTCTGCTGATTTAAATGTAAGTCCTCTCAAGGGAATTTAAATCTCTGAATTTTCCTGAACCACCTGATCTCCTTTCAAGAAGAAGGAAGATTTGTAGCACTACTTTTTCTACTCATAAAATGCCTCTTGCCCTTTCATATTTTGAGATATTTCATTTTCAGTGCCTATAATTCCACAAGGTACCTTCATGCTGTTTAAAATGTACAGACACTTTGCAGTGCATGACCTGTGATACAGAAGCTACCTTCTCCCATCAAACATTTCCTGTGGGCAGGAAAACACTTTTTAAAAGATATTAGGGAAATCTGGAATTCTTTCCTGCTCTTTGTCCCAGCAAAGCACAATCTCAGACCTGATGGCAATACAAGGTCCACAAAAGAATAACTCTTTTTGAAGGAATCCTGTGTTAATAGAACGTGGCACATCAGTGTCTGCACTCACACGTTCCTGTGTGAGGAAATCATGACTGTCACTTTCGGAGACACATCCTGTTCTTTCTGGTAGTGGGAGATTGAGGTCTGGCTCAGATCTAGTGACACGTGAGGATTCTCTTTGTTGGCCTGCTTGTGGCTGTCACAGCACATCACATTCATTATCAGCTGAGGTAAGACTTGTTTTATGAGCCTGACAAGAAATGTTGACGTGTCTGAGGTGCTTGGGATAATTCATCTGAGAAAGAGAGTGAATTCCTTGCACAGGGAACATGCTTGTCTGCTGGAAACAGCTAGGGAGGCACAACTGGAGGGAGTGCAGATGTACAGAAGAATTCCATCACAAATGATTGCACCGTGTCACCTTCCCTTAATAACCTTGGCCTGACATAGCCAGGTGAGGGATGCAGCTGGCAAGCTGACATTTCCCTCAGGAAATGCTCTGTCCCTCATCTGGTTCCCTCCCTCCCTTCATTTGCAAGATCTTTGATAATTAAATCACTGCGAAGGCAAATGATCTGTCGGTATAATTCATTTGATAATTCAGCCTAAGCCCCACATTTCTCTTTGCACAAATGAAATTAGCTCTGCTCACAAAAGATCTGCTCCTGAGCTACCTGCTCACTCACACAACCCCTTTCCTAATTAGATGGCTGATACCAGCAAAGCACAGCTTTCTTCCCAGCACAGGGAAACCAAAAAGGTGCTTTTCACTAGAGAAGTCCTGGAGACCCTGATGTAAAGGAGAGGCAGAGATTCATTTCTGATTTCTTGCTCTTTTTCTCCCATCACCCAGCTATGCTTCCTTTTCTTTAGTGGGTTTTTCTGAGAGAACTGGGTGAAGTTTTGATAAATGCCTATTTGGAGAAGAAGAGCAGCATCCAGGTTTGGCCTGGAGAGCACAGACTTTTTGATAAATACCTTCTTGAAGAAGAGCAGCATCCAGGTTTGGCCTGGAGAGCACAGACTTTTCCCTGGTAGCTGGAAGAGCTGCTCTACAAGTGCCAGCAGACACTTTTTCTCATTGGATCCCAGTCCAACTACTCCAGAGGGATGCAGCACCTGCAGGGAGGGTTCCACTTGAAACAAACCCCATGGACATGATTTCTGTTGTTGCTGTCTGTGGATGAAACTGGAATGTTTTTGCCACTAGATATCAGAGTGGTGTAATAGCCCTGGGCTCTACATCCTTTCCCCAAGGCAGGTGGTATCAAACTGCATTCTCCAGCCATGAATCCCCAAACCTCTCTGGGGCTGCAGCAGATAAAAGCTAAATAAAAGCTAAGATAAAACCCTCTCTGTAATTAATATGTTTGATAACTAATGGACAACCAGTTAAAACCCAGGAGATGCAAGGAATGGCAGAAGTAGCTGAGGATGGCAGTGAGAGAGGGGTGGAGAACGAGAGCCAAGCAGGGAATGGGCTGGGACAGGGACTGCTCGTAGCTCACACAGTGTAGGTTCACTGAGACTCCAGAAGAAAGGGACAACTGAAAGCCAAGACCCCAAAAGCTGTAGCTGACATAAAAGGCTCCTGCTGCAGCGTCAGCACTGCCCAAACTTTACAGCATGGGCAACCACCACCCATCTGGGGCTGACAAACAACCCAAGGAGCTGTTGCCCCAGCCTTACTGCTCAGGTTTTACAGCAGCTTCAGAAGCAGCTGTCAGGCTTTGTCCCTGACCAACAAAACCAGATGAACCCTGATCTGATCTAGCTTCTAGTTTGTGGCTGGCTAAATCAGTGTTAGCTGCTGGCCTCCTGATCATTTGGTAATGCAGCATTTCCCCCTAGAATCAGCCCAAACGAGCACATTTTAATTTGGGGGAAAAGGCAAAACTCTTTGTTGTGTTTCACCTAAAAATCCAGCTTGCCTATCCTTTAGAGGGAAAGCCTTGTTCTCCCGTGCTTCCAGAGCAAGGGGCCCCAGCTCTGCCCACAGCACTGCTGCATTAGCTCTCTCTGCAGGCATGACCCTCACGTGTGGCTTCAACAGTGGAACAGTTTTCTTTGGGGAGCCTGAGGGAATAAGGAAGGAGAAGAACCCATTACAAGCCTTGACTTTTCAAGAGGAGAGTACCACAGGCTGGTTGATATCCTCACATCAACAGAAGGCAAACCCATCTTTCCTGGCTTCTCTATTCAGATTTTGCCTGGAACCCCATGCAGCACAAAGGGCTTAGACTTTAGGAGCCCATAATGACTGAAGAGGGAAATAAACACCTTGTACAGCAGGTTACAAAACTTACATACTATTTAAGTGTTAGGGTTTCTCTACCACAGCTTTACCTTACCGGTATCAGGAAAAGAACAAGAAAATAATCCATTTTATTTTAAGTACTCTGAATGGTCAGACCCGGCCTTTGCTTTAGAATTGGTTGAAAAAGACCTTCACAATCATCAAGTCCAACCTCTGACTGAATACCACCATAGTACTGGATTTTTAACCTGAAAAGGAAAAATAATGGTTTGGACTGTGCAAAAGGTCTGGTTTCACTTGAGTGCTTTTTGTGCTGTAGTATCAGAATAAGGCATAGGAAGACTGTGATGACTTGTGCCAAAGATGCCAGGCAGTCTGTAGAAGTCTGTGTGCAGACTCTTTACAGACCTTGGACTCCTCAGCAAGGGAGGCTGTCTGCAAGCGTGGCAGAGAACTGTGTGTTTTGATGTCCCCACTGTCATTTTGGTGCTCAGATCATGGTATTTTCACTGCTGGGGGATTTCCTGACTCAGTGCAGTGGGGTTAAGAACTTTCCTCAGTGTTTTTTTTTCTTCTTTCCCCACCCCCCTAATGTTGCTCTCAGCTTTCCCTCCTTTCCCTGTCTTCATGCGAGCAAACAGACTGGAAATCATCAATATTTCCTCCAGCTTCCGACATGTGCTTGCTCTTAGTGAAACATCAATTCCAGGCTCTTTAAGAGTCGTTCTCCCTCGGTTTGTTCCTTGCCTTGCTCTCCCTTCTCTCCACGCTGTGCATGTGCTCCCTGCTCCAAGTCACCCCTGCTCCGAGCCTTCCCCAGCACCGGAGCGACGCTGGCACGGGGCCACCTCACACTCCAGATGGCTGCCACTTGCTGCTTCTGCCACGGGCTCAGGCACCGAGCTCGTCATTCCACACACAAATCCAACGCTATTCACTCCAGGGAATGGTTACACGAGGAGGAGTCGCTGCCTGTTTCCCCTCTGAAGGACGCGTTCACCGCTATTTAAGACATCTTTGTTTAGCATCATCTGAATCTGCTCCAGGGGCTTCCTGGCTGAGGCATGGAGCAGGCTGCCTTCTAACAAAGGTGTAGTAGCACCTCTCCTCCTTGCAGCTGTTGGTCTGGTGACGACTGTCACTTTAGGGCTGGTTATTCTTGGTTTTATCCACCCCATGGCTGTGTTTTTTCCCAGCTGGTGTGGTGAACATAAAGGAAGTAAAAGCTCTTTCGCCAGCTGGTGTGATGCAACCTCTGCCAGCTTCTGAGTGGCTTGCTGGTGGTTCTTTGGAATGGTGCTGCTCCACTCACATTGTGTTCTTTGTTTCAGTGCTCTAGAAATGTGGATTTAGGGCTCTAGGTCTTGTATGGCGTGATTTTGCTTATGGATCCCATTGTACCCTCTGGAGACTTTGCAACAGCAGAGATTTTACAGTAGGGCAGCCAAACCAAACAAAACTTCGCTTCTGCTGTGGCTGAAACCAATATGGGCTGTCCACAGCAAAAAAAAGCTATCTTGGAACCAGTTCTTATTGATGGGAAAGTAAATGGGGGTGTGGGGGAAAAGGTCAGTGCATGGAGATGTGTGTGCAGAGAGTCTAGAAAATACTGCGACTTTCTGAGATGCCCATATCCAACTGGATTGTGGCTAAACTGGAGAGAGGAGTTTAGGTGGGGAGTAGCAAAGCTGAAAGTGTGATGAGTGATTGCTTCATGTTAGCAAGTATAATTTGGGTTCAAGCTCTCTACATTCCTCTGGGGCAAAGAGATGTATGAAAGTGTTTGGGAAATGCAAGACAGAGAACAATTATTATGCAAAGGAGAGGCTCAGAGAGCCCCTGAAGAAGCATAAGAAAAAAGTTGAGCTCTACCTCCTCTGTAACTTGAAGTTAGTTTGAGAAGCCAGAATTAGGAAAAGCCCAAGAGATTGTGTGTGCTCATCCTGGGACTTGTCTAGCTCCTGTCACTGTGGCAGAAACACAGAAATGCCACCTACCACGTCCCACAGCTGTGAGCTGTATCCACCCTGTCACAGCCCAGGCTTGCTCTGCTCCAACAGCCCCCTGACCCAACACGACCCCTGCTCTGCAACAAATCCAATGTGTGCAGTGACACAGCTGCCATCCACAGCCTACGAAATCCTGCAGTGGATTAGAAATGTATTTATAGGAGCTGAGATGAATATTAATAAGTAGTTCCTCCCTGAAATCTAAATGTCTCCTAAAATCACCAGCTTTTCAGCCAACATAAATTAGCATAAAACTACTGCTAATCTCTGTCCTGGGTGAGGGGTTGGAAAGCAGCCCTGCAGCACAGCAACTCCGAGTCTAATTAAAAGCACCAGCTCAGTCCGTAGTTAATGGATGGGACCTCCTGTCTATTAATTAGCTGGATGTTTCTGTAATCTTACCCCTCACTAGACAGGTCACTCATATCCCCTTTAATGACTCCAAGTGGTCACTTCAAGTCCTTCTGTATGTGTTTGCCATAGTAGTTTGCCCTGTGGAGGGATATTCAGTAGTTCATCTCTTCTCAAGAGAACTCATGTTGGTGAAGATGTGCCTGCATTTAAGGTTTGCTCAAGTGCTGGGAAGACTGAGCAGTCTTCTCCATTTCAGATCTAAATTCTCCACTCTGCAGAAGTAGAAACAGAGGTTTAAGAATAGTCTGGACTCTAATCTGAGCAGGTATCTCTCATGTAGGCTAGGTAAGGCACAGTCAGCAGACAGGCATCTTAAGCTGGGCTCTTTCTCAGCACAGAGCTGCGCCATTGACAGAAACATGAAGGAAAAGCGTGTGGGCTGTGGCTTGTCTGAATTCCTGCTCCAGCTTCAGTCCTTGGGGTTCTGCTATGTCCCTGGGCATCCTGGTCCTGTGGCTGTGGGCAAGAATTGCTCCTGCAGAAGAGGCAGCACAGAAAGTCTGCAGGGAACATCAGACCTGCTCCCTGACAGCCTTTTGAAAATGCAGGAGGACTCTGCTTAAAGCAATATTGGAAATGTTTTCTGCATCTAAACCTTAATCACAAGTTGTTGGGGGAAGAGGGAAATACAAACAGCAAATCACTGCAATTCAGTGCATAAGGTAGGAGCTCTTCTAGAACTGACCAAAGGGAATTCCTGGGCAAGGGGACTTGAGAAAATGGGCTGAGTGCATATGGATTTATACTGCATGAAATACCAAAGTGTGTGAGTTCAACGCTGTGCTCTGGACAGCACTGCTCAAAGGAACCCACCTGCATCCAACCTCCAGCGTTGGGAGTGAAGAGGGACACTGACACTGCAAAACCACAGCAGGCAGTGACCACATGCAGTGGGATGGACTCCCCATGTCTTAGCACTGAGAAGCCAGCAAGAATTCAGTGGAATGAGTTAAAGGCTATTGAAATGGGTGAGAACTCAGTGGAATGAGTTAAAGGCTATTGAAATGAGTATTTTGGGGAATACCATGAAGGTGTCTCTACTTCAGAGTGGCTGGCTAGAGTCTAAACCACCCAGGCATTCTCTTCAGCCTCGGAGCTCCTTCAGAGGTTTGACTGCAGTGACACAGAGCTTGCCTGACCCTCTCGCTGCGCTGCTGCGGCAGGAGAGCAGCTGCTGGTGGCCGCTGGTCCCCGTGGCTCTGACAGCCCGCGTGGCTCCGGCAGCTGCTGGGAACGCAAACCCTTCTTGGATTGCCATCTGCTGGCACCGCATTTAACTGCTGCCGGCCGGGGTGGCAGAGGGGACACCTACAAAACGGGGACAAAAGGTAAAATGCCCGATAACTCGTTTTCTTCAACTGTCTTTACTTGGTCTGACCCCATTCACATAAGCTGCATTACAGCTGTTTCAATGCAGTATTAAGCTAAAACTCCATCTCTGGAGCTTTTTTTCCCCCCTGAAATAACTCAAATTAAAAGCTGGTATAATCTAAATAAGGGCTATTCTGCTTCTGATCCTGTAAGGCAGTCCAGGCCTGAGTAACCATTCAAAATGATTTGAGAGAAGGTGAACAGGGGGAGAAAGATGTGATGAAAGGCTCGTGGGTTGAGATAAGGCCAGGGAGATCACTCAGCAATTACTGTCACGGGCAAAACAGATTCGTCTTGGGGAAATTAATTTATTACAAATCAAATCAGTGTAAGGCAGTGAGAAATAAAAGCAAATCCTGAAATACCTTCCCCCCACCCCTCCCTTCTTCCTGGGCTTCACTCCTTCACTCACATATTCCCACTCCTCTCATCTGACTCCTGCCGGTGTTGTGCAGTTGTTGGGGTTTTTTTCACATCCTTAAATCACTATCCCAGAGCTGCTGCTGCCACCACGGGTGGTGTCGGTGTCCGCTGTCTCCCCCTGTCCTTCCCCTCATGTCCAGGGACCCAACCGTGCTGTCCTGATGATGCCATGAAGATTTTTGCCTTTTCTTTTATACCCCTGTTACACCTTTTTACAACTTCTGTATTCCTAATGCTTTTTGCCTACATTCTTGGGCTTGTTTGTCAAGCTGAGAGACGTAAACATTTTAGAAGCTTCGTAGCTGGGGATCAGTGTGCCTCAGACCCCAAGGTCCTCTCCAGAACACATTCTGTAAACCAAGATAGAACCATCCAGGGGAAGGTTCCTTGGGGAGGGGGGCTCCCTTGAGCCTCTCATTGGGGAATCTTTGATAGATCTGCTAATTAGTAACACCTATAATGATATACCCCGTGTTGGGGGGAGGGGGACAGACATAGACTCGGCGGGGTGCGTCTCGATGCACATGACCTGGACGTGTGCACCTAAGGATCCTTAAAATAAATACCAAGGTAAAATCCCTTTCCCCCTTCTAACCGTGTATGACTCTTGATTTTAAGACCAGGAAAAGGCATCACTGAGCAGCAGTGGCTCCCAGCCCGAGCTGGGGTGGCTGTTCCCGGTCCTGCTGCTCGGTGTCACCACGGGGTGGCATCGCTGCCGCGGCACGGGGAGGTGGCACCGCGGGTCCTTCAGGGTGACCGAGCCCGGCACGGACACTCCGCAGGTCCGAGCTGCTCCGAGGGCACAGGGCAGGTCCCCTTTGGGCGCTGAACTCACAAATGTTGGTGCCTCACAAATATTTGCTGTCATTCCTTCCAGACTCACAGGGACCCAGCGTGCACTGATGTCACTCTGTTTGTGACAGGGGTGTGTGACATAATTAACACTGCAGGGAGCACAGCGAGAGCTCCCTGCAGGTCCTCTCTCCATGGAAGAGCCGAGGAAGGAGGCCTGGAATGGATGTCCCACAGCGAAGTGAGGGGAAAGTGCTGTAAAGAAGAAAATGAAAGCGTCTCTGGCTTGACCAGCCTGGAGATGGTCCTAAAAGTTTTGTGGGCTAAAAGGGAAACAAGCCCTGCCTTTCATAACTCTCTGCCTGGATTATGGCTACAGCCTGAGCCCACAAACTGGAGATTTGGGCTGGTCAGCAGAGCTGAGGGCTGGACGGCTGCAGGGTGACCACAATGAAACCAGTCACGGCCATGCCCAGGGGACGTGCAGGGGTGTTCATGTGGGGTGGCCCTGCAGTTATGGGGTACAGGGTATCTGTGCTTTCAGAGGTCAGAAACATAAGGATTGAACTGAAAATATTTGTTGGGTTGCCTAGAGAGTGAAAGTCACCTAATCCAACAGGCAGTTTGGGTTTCTAATTGGAAACAGAATAAAAAGTTCAGCTCCGAGCAGCACAGCACTTTATGGATACAGAGAACAAAACAGTGGCCTGTCCGTGTTTATGGCTCACCCTGTTCCTGTAGTGGGGCTGCAGTCAGCTCAGCTGCCTTGCCCTGGTAGTTAGAGTAAAGCAGGAGGTGGGCAAAGGTAGTGGCTGTAGGAATTATATAATAATACACCATTATCCCACGGTACAAAGGTGGGATGGGCACATTCTGCTGGGATTTAATGTACACACAGCACTGGGAAATGTGGCCTTGTTGCTGCAGGAGAGCCCTTGCCTTTGCAGTTTAGCTGTTCTAATGAAAGAGATGCCTGTGGTTACAGCCCACAGGGCCCTTGGTAAAGTCAGGCTGCTGCTGATACAATTTTTTTCTTTTTTTTCTTTTTTTTTCACTACCACAGCATGTCATCAGTTGATTTTCTGTCTTGGGTCACTTGCCCCATGCATCCCATGTAAAGACAGTGCTCAAATTCACACTGGGTGAATTTAAGTCCCATTTACACACTACACAGTGGTTCTAGGGCTTGTTTCCCTGGAGTTTGAGGCCATAGGAAACAGCCATATCTCCCTGTGACTTGCAAGTAGCTGCTCTTTGGCTCCAGCTCCGTGGTGACCGATAATTGCTCAGAATGGATTTTCACTGGAAACCTGCATTTTTTTGGTGCCTGAGCAGCTGCTATCCTTGCTCCATGAGTGTTTACATAGCTGATGCTGGGTAGCCCTTAGGAGAGCTCATGGAATCAGAAATGTAGTTGGCAGCACCTTCAGACAAGACCAGGAGCTTCTTTTTGACCTGGCTCTTCATCCGGACTTTGGGATGCTGATCCTGATGTTCTGATATGGTTCTCATTCCCCTGATCAGTTATTCTGTGGTTCACAAAGTTTTCCAGACTGGGAATTTCATCAAATAATCTGTGAGCAGTGTGTGCCCCCCTGGGAGGGTTTCCTAATGAACAGAATCTGCATAACATGAAGATAAAATAGCATCAGAATCAGCTCTGTAGAGTTTCTGGTGTTGGGTTCTGGTCCAGTAGCTCCTACAATCATCTGGTACTCCACTGCAATGTTGAAAAGGACTTAGTTTCCAGCAAGCTGCAGATGCTCACCAGCTAAAAGGGTACTGCTTTTTTCCCAAAAAGGTGAGTACCAAAGTCACTGTGTCCCTGCTGGGTGATGCTTCTCTCCAATGAGTCTGTTCAGGGACATTAATGATGCTCAGTGCTTCTCTCTTGATGGTCACGCTGCAGACAGGGAGAACTCCTGCCTGAAGCCATCTCTCACCTGTCAGCACAGCTCTGGTGTGCGTGGAGGGAGCAGGGGAAGAGCTGCAGGAGTCCAGCTCAGAGTTTCAGTACTTGAAATAAAGCTGTTCAGAAGGCAGAATGTCCCACAGTGTTTCCCTACTGTAACCTTTGCTTTAAAGATAAAAAATACACAGGGCTGCACGTTGGTTCTCAGGAGGTGTTTTAGAAATCCCTGGATGCCTCAGTAGCTGCTTGGGTCAGGATGTGTTTGGAACCTGCTTCCTTCCCGTGCTCAAGGGTGCCTTGTGCTAGAAACAAACAGGGTATTGCTGGCTGCTGTGTGCAAGACCCAGCTTTCCAAAGCCTGGCAGCAATTTTGGGAGAAGAAGTACCAGATTTGGTTTAGTTGGAGGCAGAGTTTGCAGTGCTGGCTCTCCTTGCTGGGGAAAGAGGGCTGAAGATGCCAGTGCTGACCTTGTACTCGCAGTGTTTAATTGTTTCTCCATCCTGTCAGACTGAGATTCCGTGTCTCTCTGGAGTGAGGGACTGCAGCTCTGCAGACAAGAGACCCCAGTTCATTGATGTTTAAACAATGGTCTTTCAGTGTGCTCCTAATTTGCATGAGACTTCGGGCAGATAAGCTTTTCTTTTGATGTAGCTAAATGAGTTTTCTCATTGCTGTATCCACCTCTAAATGCCAATACAGATGCAGAGCACTGATAATCAATAGTTTATTGTAGGTACATGATATGTGTGCCTGAGGAACAATAGCAAAATAGCTGGGGAATATTTGCTGCCATGAAAAAAATCACCATTCATTAGTGCTGTGTGAATTTTTAGGATAACACAGATTGGAATCATCTCCTGAAAACAGTAAAACAAGCACAAAAGCTTTCTTTACCTACTCTCCTACCTCTTAATTCCTACTCTCCTACCCTACTCCTAGGACACTGATATGGCTAATCCCACATCCTCTGTTGGGTTTGGTCTGGGATGACATTCACTGAGTGGAAGTCTCATGGAAAACAACTTCTGAACTGGTCTGTTGTGATTTCTAAGCCTGCAAGATGAGCTGTTAGGGTATCTTTTACAAATGCTCCCCCACCTGACTTCACTGTCACTGCCTTCAGAGTGACAGAAAAGGTCTGTGTTTGAAAGGAGACATCTTGCACTTCCAACTTGAATGTGACATGATCCCCCATGATGGCTTTGATGGGATTTTCCTTTCTATCACTTAGAATTCCGTCAGGAAAGTCCTTCAAGCCAATGTTACACTCAGCAGGCATTTTGAGAGAGGCTGGCAATCAGATATTCAGTTAGAATTACTGTATAAAATGAAATTGTCAAGAAGTTACTAAATTCTTGGCCATGAGTCTCCTGACTACGGTGATGCAGCCCGTGGACAACCTCGGGAAAAGGAGAGTTTGGATGTTTTGTTGTTCTGTTTGCCATGACCTCGGCTGGGGCTCACAGACCATGTATCATCCATAACTTGGTCAGCAGAAATGTACTGACAGCCTCAGAGGGGTTCTGCACATCCCCCGGGCTACAGGCAGTGCACAAGGCATGGATTTCTGCAAGCTCTGCGTGTTGATTTTAAGGGACAACGCTGCCACTGAGCTGCCACCAGAGCCTTGGCTCATGGAACTCGCTGTCCCTGGCAGAGTTCACCCAAAATACACAGGGGGTGTGCTGGGGTGGGGTGCTTCACTCTCTGCTGCCAGGGAATTTGTTTTCAGCTGGGAAAGATTATTGATTGTGGTGGTTTGCTTGCAGAAGAGAGGGGATGGAGCCAGAAGAGATCTCGTGCAGAAGGTGTTATTCTTTTGAATGACTGTTGTGGGGTTTGATGCTTTGTTGTATCTGGGTGTGTTGGGAACATCTTGAGTGAGTTCATTGAGCTGCACAGTTTCCAGACACCCAGCACAGGAAATGGCATTTTCACCTTCAGCCTGCTCCCTGATGGCCCCTCAGAGGATGCAAAGGCCTCTGTCTCCCAAATTTCAGAAATATCCAAAGCTAAAGTTGCCTGCTGAGATTGAGGGCATCTGCCCAGGGTGTGGGGATGCAGTGCCCTGACTCAGCACAGCCTGTGGGGTGTGGAGGAGTGGCAGGTCCCACCCAGGGGACACTGCTGCTCTGGGCACAGGTGAGGAGTCCCACACCAAGGTGGCCTCGGAGCCCAGCTTCTTCTTCTTCCACCCTCTCCTCCTTCCTCACACTGAAAGCTTTGTCCCTGCTCCTCCCTGGGGGTTCCAGTGGTTCAGGCTGTGAAGGGTCCAGTTCTTCAACCTCAAGGTCTGAGCAGCCCCTGCAGATGTTTCCAGGGCTTGCAGGGGGGAAGCTGCTCTGGGGGTGATCCTCCACCCCTCTCTCCCCAGGGGCTGGGTTGGCTTTGGCTCTCCAGCACTGGTATTTAAAAGACTTTCAGATGTGTGTGGTCCCTATAAAAATAAATCTCCAAAGGAAACAAATGTTATGTGGTGAAAGTCTGCCAAGTCCTCATTGCTTATTAGCTCGCAGTATTATGTAGGAGAAACTTAACTCTATAGTCTGAGATAGGATAATTCTTTGATGAGCTCTCAGCTCTTTTGAAGATTCAGATTTAAAGGATGTTGCTCTACAGGGTCAAGATCGAGCCATTGACTTTGTGGCCTTTCAGCTGTGAGTGCCTTGACACACTTGTCAGACCCTTGAAATAATAATTTATCGTTTCAGAGGGTTTTGGTGTGTAAGTTACATCAAGCAAAGCTGTGACAGCAGTGACCAGGGATGACAATTTCAAACCAGTCCAGAACAACAGAGGTTAAAATAAGAATTGCTAACTAAACATGTGCTTCTAAATAGACTGACTTGAAGATGTTGATCCAAGACGTCCTTCAAACCCAGTGATCACTTGATTTTTCCATGATTCTGTGGGACAGCCAGGCCTTGGCTGCATATCACCCTAACTTACATCCTGTTCAGAGAATGTGCTGTGCTATCAGAGGCAGTCAGGAAGCTACATAGCAAAGCAACTGGGCATTGACGTAGAATATTTGGGACTGCAGCTCCTAGTGATGCTAGAAACTGGATTTTCTAGGTGTATGTGAAGAAGTTAGCACACAGCATTCACACAACCCCTGTCACCTGCAGTCTATTCCTTTCCAAAGTGTCACGGTTGCTCAGCAGTGTCAACAAACATGTATTTATACAGATTTAGTTACACAGGCAGAAGTCTAAATATTACCTTCCTGGAGGAAAGATGATTCACTTGATTCAAGGTAGATAATTTAATCTGAAGAGCTAAATTTATCTTTCCTTTGCAGCTAGATGAAATTATTGATGGGAAGCAGAATTTTCTTTCCAATTCTCAATCACTCATGCTGCCTAAAATTGTTTAGACTATGGTGTTCCAGAAGGTGAGTCTCTCCTGACGTAAATATGTTTTGACTGGCATTAACTCCTTAAGGCCAGGGAAGAAGCTCTCATGCCTGGCCAACAGAAATGAAGTCAGGAGCAGGCCCTTGCTTTCCTTAAGAAACTGCTGCTTATTTCTGTGTCTGTGGTATGAGTTATGAAGTGATTCTGTTCTCACTTGGAGAGAAGCAAATATGGTGTGATTTCACTGAGAACACGTGAAATCAGTCTGGCTCCAGGGCTCCTCACCTCTGATGGTGCTCTGGCTTGTGAGATCCTCCTGGTCTTGTGGCAGGACTAAAGGAGAACACACTGGAGGTGTTTTGGGCACCGTTGAGGAGAAACTTGAGCTTTTACCCAAGATGAACGTTACCACCATTTGCTATAGAAACCTTATCCTTCAGTCAGGGACAAATTCCTGTTCTCTTGTTGGAGTAATTCTGCTTTTCAAAGGAAGTGCCCATGCTTCAAAAAGCTTCTGTCCATGTCCTGAGCAGACGTGTCCATACAGACGCGCTCATCTCACAGCGGGTATGGTCTCACATGCAGAAAGAGGAGCCATCTGCTAGTGCTGCTTTACACCCTTTGCTGTCCTCAGAACTTTCCATACAAGTCGAATTTGGGAGATTAACACATTGTGGTACAATCCCACATGCGTTTACATCCTCCTGCCAGGTCACTTTGGTGTAGTACCTGCATCCTTAGCCACCATCCCAAAATCTGCCTCTTCTCAGAGCTGTGTGTGCCACTGAAGGCTGAATGAGGACTCTCCTTTTCTCTGTTCTTGCTGCTGCTGTACTTGGCACATGCTGAATGATTTATATTTTTGGCAATTTTTTAAAGCATGGGCAGATTTATATTTACAGCAGTATTGTGGTAAAGGAAAGAATTGTTAATTCTGGGCAGATTAAGCTCATGGTGATGAACAGCCAGGAATTATCTAATTCGGAATAGGATCTAATGGGAAGGAGAAGGTTTGAAGTCCCACGTACCTCTTGCAACTGCATCCAGAGACCTACTGAAATATGCCCTGGACAGCACAGACCCTGTTCTTCCCCATGGTCCTCTCAAGTGCTGATTCCTGAGGCAGGAGAGCAGATCTGTCTCCTTTGCAGTGATCTGACCACGCACACAAGGGAGCAGCCAAAAGCTCCAGCTCAGAGAGTGCATGGGAGCCTTTGAATAAAAGGGTGGTTACAGGGAATAAGAAACTTTTTGCAAATGTCATGTGTGAAAGTTGCTGGCAAACAAAGATGAGCTCTCAGTGGGTTTGTGTCAGTGTTGCCTGGACTGTCATGCACAGGGCAGACAAAGCTGGAATAAATACCAACTTCTTCTGTGTAAATGTGATACTGCTGTGATGTGCCAAAATGACAACATCTGATGTTTTCACTCGAAACAGACGCAGTGTTGTTAGGAAAGATTTCCTTCTACAGATGGGAAAACTCTCAATTTCCAAATCCCATTCTTTTCTAAAGGAAAGATGAGGCCAGCACCAGTGGGGTTAGGAGCAGGGTTAGTGGTGCAGCAGCATAGAAGCCTACCCCCCCAAAAGGCAGGTGAAAGATTTTGCTGTCAAAGTGAAAGAGCCCAGTACAATTTTTTAACAGCTGTGTCCTCCTGTAGTGGAATCAGAAAATAAACTTCTCTTACTCTGGGATATGAGGCATGCTGGATCTGTTGGGTTTAGCTTGTGTTGAATAACTCCATCCCAAAGCCCCATGGGATTTGAATGAACTGGGATTCAGCACGCTGGCTTTGGCTTGTGTCCAGTGTTAACAGAGAAAAAGTATTCAGGGGCACCTCATGCAGAACCACCAAGTGAATTCTCCCTTTCTGCTTGCCAGTGTAAACCACAGATGCCATGCAAAACCAGCACAGGAGCAGGACTGTGCCCAGTTCCACTGGTCAGAGATTTTCTCAGTTGCCTTCCCAATGCACGGGAGTCTTGTGCCAGCGCTGTGCCACACTGTAGGATTGTGACTGTGACCCCCCCTGTACTGCTAATCCTGTAGGATTGGGGCAATTATCCTGGTTTTTTTCCTTTTTTTTTTTTTCTTGGTACAACTGGATTCAAGGGGAAATTTGCATCCTTCCAAACATCACCCCCAAACTTGTCCCTCTAAACCTTTTGTTTACTCATCTGTTGACCTATCCAGAGCTGCAATGAGCACTCCGTTTTCCCCTCAAACACAGACTACAAGCAGACGACTGATGGTGAGAGTGAAAATCACTGAGGCAAAGTTACCGTGAAGGGATGGAACAAGGCACTAGGACCTAGGAGGCGTCTCATCCACCCTGGCAGGAATTTCTTGCTTGGAGCTCAGACAACAAAGGCAGAGTGAGCCTGGTTTTCTTTCTCTCAGCATCTCCACCCTGCGCGCTGAAAACCGGTGAGTAGAGCTTCCCCGAGCGTCTTGCATGCAGAAAAGTAACAGAAAGGAGGAATCTTTCCTTGGTGCCTTACAGCATCTGCAGTTCATTTTAAAATCAAAACCCCTGCATCCTCTGATTCATTCCCGAAGTTGCTTGGATGTTTCATTGTTCAGTGCATGACACCAGACTGAATCTACCCCAGCTGGCATCGTGGGGGGAATGTTCCCAGCTTGGGGTTTCTGTGCAGGTCGCCTGCATTGTCATCTGCCTCACTGCAAGCTGGGGACAATGATTTTTTCTTGCATGGGTCGCGTTGACATTGTAAAATTCAGGGAAGGAGCGAGTGTAAAGGGTGGGGATGAGATAGCAACAGCTTTTCCTGGATTTATACCTGGCTGCCAAGTACTGTTGTAAATCCCATTTCAGCCCTGTGTTAACGTGAGAGCAACATACGTGAGGTGCATGTTCCTGGTGGTGCTGGGGGAGTGGAAGGGTCTCTGTCGCAGGGTTGGGGGGTTCCTTCTCCTTTTGTGTTGGGGTTTGGTGCAGGAGAAAGGTTGTTCTTGAGCATAAACTAGAGACAGTGCAAAATTGCTGCTCGCTGGGTGTCAGCTCCAGTCCCGGCTTTTCTGTGCTCAGAACAATGAAAGGTAAGGAGCAGGGGCGGCGTGTCCCTGGGGCACGGGCACTTCCAGCTATTAAATCACTTAGGGCTGCCGGGGGGGAGTGGGGTGGGGTGGAAATAGCCCCTTTATTTTCTCCTCATTAAACGGGAGCAAAAATGCAATTCAGAGGAGGCTCGGGCTGAAAAGAGCTTACCGAAGCTGCGTTTCAATGACAGATTTTTCTTTGCAGTCATTTCTTCTTAGAGATGTAGGCTGGTCCTGGGAATTGATTGATGGGCTAGGAGGGGGCTGCGGATAGGGGGAAGGGTGGGCTGGATCTCATTGCTAACCCTTATTGAACAGGCTGTCACAAAGAAACTGCTTATTCCCCTGTGACCATTCTTTCATAAATGCCAGTTTATTCTAATGTTAAACATTCAGATGCTCTGGGTCCTTCCGTGATTCGACAGATTGAAGGGCTGACTTACTGGGATCTCCTTGTTTTCTGTTGCCAAAGGAAACCTCACAGGGCTCAGAGGTTTAATTCATTGCCAACTGGTGTTTGGATGAGTTTTTGGGGGCTGAGTTGTGATTGCCATGTATCCCTTTGGCCCCAAGTCCCAATTTGCTGCACTTTGAAAACTCCCAGGTGCAGGAGCAGGCAGCTCTCTAGAAACGTGTTCCCTGCCCCCAGTAGTTGGATCCCTTTCAAAATGCGAGGACCCCTCCTACTCTCAGTCCCCAGAATCGATACAAATCTGGGTCAGGGGAGGGGGCGCTTCCCAAATGCATCTGTCCTGCTCCAGACACAGCCTTAGTGTCATTTTGCTCTCCGGATTGTGGCTCTTGCTGGGCTCTAACCCGTCCCTTTGCCCTCCTTCTCTCCCCATCTCCTTCCTGCCTAGCTTCAGATCTTTAGGGTTCACCAAACTATGGAACTTGATTTTGGACACTTTGACGAAAGAGACAAGGCGTCCAGAAACATGCGAGGCACACGGATGAACGGCTTGCCCAGCCCCACTCACAGTGCTCACTGTAGCTTCTACAGAACCCGGACCTTACAGGCGCTGAGTAACGAGAAGAAAGCCAAGAAGGTGCGTTTCTATCGCAACGGGGACCGCTACTTCAAGGGGATTGTATACGCCGTGTCCTCCGACCGCTTCCGAAGTTTTGATGCCCTCCTGGCGGACCTGACCCGGTCCCTGTCCGACAACATTAACCTGCCTCAGGGAGTGCGGTACATTTACACCATCGATGGCTCGCGGAAGATCGGGAGCATGGACGAGCTGGAGGAAGGTAAATGAGCATCGCCGCCTGGTGCAGTGAGGAGGAGGGGTGGGGAGGGGGCTGCAGCACTCGGGGCTGCCGAGCAGCTCGCGTTTCCCCGGGCTCCCGGCGATGCTGAGCCCCGCTGTGCCGAGCCGTGCCCTGCCGAGCGCTGCCGGGGCGGGGGCGGTGCGGGAGCCGGCCGGGTGTGCGGCCGGAGGGGTGTGTCCGACTCGGGGCTCTCTGTCCGTGCCTCGGGGGCTGGCTCAGGGTGTCCCCACGGCTGTCCGGGCTGGGGGGTGACCCCCGATGGGTGCAGGGACGGTGCGCTGCGTTTCCCAGTGGGGTGGGTGGGGATGAAGGGAAAAGGAAGGGGTGCTGAGGCACTCCGGTAGCGAGTGTGTAATGAGGGCGGGAAGGGTTTGTGCGCTCTGCCTATGGCGGGGTTTTTGGGGTATTATGCGCACAATGTGTGTGCAGAGGGGTGTGGTCAGGGCCGTGCAGGCACTTGGGGGTGTGTGGAGAGGGGTGTTCGGGGTGCGGGCAGTGTGCGATGGATGTTTGGAGGGCGGGGTGTTGGGGGCTGTCAGTGTTCGGGGAGCGTGTGCAGGGGTGTGTTGGGAGTTCACACAGCCTGAATAGAGAGGGGATTTAATGAACAGGGGTTGTGAACGGAGAAGGGCGTTTTGGACAGGTTGCACTCGGTGAAATTTGGGGGTTTATGCTCGTGTCTGTGCGGAGGAAGGTGTGAGGAGGGTTAATTACAGCGGAGGTGTGGGGGTTTCTTTGAGCAGGGGTTTGTGCTCGGGAAGCGTGTGGGGTGTGCTGGGCTGTGTGTGGTGTGTCAGGGCTGTGTGTGGTGTGTCAGGGCTGTGTGTGGTGTGTCTCGCAGAGCGATGTGTGCGGAGAGGGCACGGGGAGTTCACGGGCTGCTCACGACCGTGGTTCGTGCAGGGGCTGTGTGAAAGGGAGGTGCCTCCTGTGTATTTGGGGAGGGTTTCTGCGTGTGTGGGGTGGTTGCACTGGTGGGTCTGGGGGGCAGTGTGGGACGCATCCCCTGCCTGGCCGGTCTGGGTGTGCAGGGGGTGCTCAGGGCAGTGCTGAGCGTGTCCGTGTGTCCAGAGGGGGTGTGGGTGTGCCTGTCCCTCCGCGTGTCACTGTGGCATGAGGGATGAGTCAAAAATCAATGCTGCTCGGAAGGGGTGCCCTGGGGGAAGGTTTGCTGCCGTGGAGCTCAGCTGCCAGCCGTGCCTGGGGTGCTCCCTCTGCTGCCCTGGGTGCTTCCTTTCCCGGGAGGGTCAGGAGAAGCCCTGGGATGAAATTGCTGGGATGGCCAGTCCCGCCTCCTTGCCCGAGGCACGACCGTGGGCCAGCTCTGCTGGCAGCACAGCCAAAGCGGGCTGGACACAGGGCACCCACAGCCACCCTGCTTTTCTCTTCCCCGAGCAGTTCGTTCTTTGTTTGCACCTGGAATATCCTGTCGCAAGAGGGGAGTTGCTCTTCCCTTTTCCTTGGTGTTTTTCTCCAAGCAGACGACCTGGCCGGTTTGGTAACTACCGAAAATCCACGAGGCTTTTGCCTTTAGTAAAAGACAATGGATGTGAGTGTGTGAGGCGTGAACTGCAGGGGCTGCCTCGGCAGCGAGTCATTGTGTGACCTTGACTAAAGCAGCTCTCCCTAGAATTCCTTGACTGTGAAGCAGGATCCTCATTTTCACAAAATACTTTGCGGGGACAAGGACACGGAATAAATCTTGGTTTCCACAGAGGAGTTTTCCTGGGAAGAAATTGCTGCCTTTCAGAGCTGTGATGCTTCCTAGTGGAGTTATTCTCAGCCCAATTACAGCTGTCGAATGGAGGTGTGGCCTCCCTTAATTTTAGAGATTCTGCCATGTTTCATTCTGGTCTCTTAATATGGCCACAGCCTTTCTCTAATGGCAGCTCTCAGTCCTGCTTGTCCTAGGTTTTATGCAAATCTTCAGAAATAACTCCAGGAGAAAATGCAGTTCTTTATTCTCTTTTTACACTCTTCCTGCTTTTTGTCCGTGGAGTTAAGAAACCTTTAGTTGTTACAGCTGCTTTACAGTGGGTTTTGCTGCAGGTAAGGAGGTACCTAGTTCATGAAAATGTATCTTGCTGGTTCAGGTAGAGACAGGAGGTGCTGGCATTTGGGTTCTGGCTTTGTTCTGCCAAAATGGCATTTGGAAACAGCACTGAAGAAGAGACACTAGAACCAAAATGGGATTGTCTGTGTGGCTGTGTCCTCAGCAGAGCATCATCTAGGAAAATAAAGCCTGAGGAGAGTGAAGACAAAGGAATCCATTTTTTGAACATGCCAGAGTGGGTCTGCATGCTGCTATTGATCCTGTATTTCTAGGGGTGACCTCCACCTCTGTTGTAGAAAAGCAATTTACAGCACCGTGGTTGTAACCGGCCTTGTGGTGAGCTCTGCCATGAGCTTGGGTGTTTGCATAGCTGTGTGCACGGTACCTGCATGAAACCCAGGACCTGGGAGTAATTCTGCTCTGTGCACACACAGCCAGGGCCTTGTAAATTGTCTTTCTGCTTGGAGACTGGGGATAACCAAACCAGTGCTTGTTGCTATAGTGGGGCTAATTTATCATTGTGATTTCCAGTAAACAAGTAGAACGTAGGAAAAGTCATCAAAGAGGCTTATCTCAGTGGTTTGATGGCAAAAGCTTGTAAATTACTGACAGTATTTCACATCATGTACAAAGAACTTGATTACTTCTGAGTGATTTAAAAATGTACTTACATAGTGTAGCCTGAACGTAGTTCTGGAGGGCAGAGAGTGATATTGCACAGTAGCAGCATCCTAGAGACACACATTCCAGGTGAACAAAACCCACATGGTGTGCTGCTAATTGACTGGGGCTTGGAATCACCCTTTTGTTCTCCACACCCGGAGTTCTTCCCTGGCCTTCGGGGTTACTCTCATAATGAGAGCAAGTGAAGGTTTTCTTACTCTTTTTTCACATTCCTTCCATCTGTTGGGATGTGCCTCTTGGTCCTTTCCTGTACTGCACTCTAACACCTCCCATTTTGGAAGCCCACGGAACTCTGTCACACAGGTGCCTTTTTGCTGTCATATGAATTCTCCCTCACTGGTCACAGGTTGCTTTTTCCATTCTTTTCCAGGGAGCTGTCTGGTCTCCCAATGACCTTCTCTCAAAATCCACCTGCCTGATCATGTTTTCTCCCCCCTTCCAGTCCTAATGGCCATCTTCCATCCCTGTAGTCATTGTCTCAATCCTAACTCCCTATTTTCAGCAGTCAGCTTTGATATATTTGTAAAAAATGCACCTGCTGCCATTGATTAGGACTGTATTCCTCCTCAGTCTCTCTGCTGGTTAAGAGCAGTGCAGCATCCTGGTACTGCCCTGTTCCAGCTGATCCTGGCAGTGGTGAGCTGCTAACAGCACCTCCCACTTGTGTCCCACTGCCTTGGCTGAGACAGGAGTGGATGTTGGGCTCAGGTACTGCTGTTTATCATGGCTGGTGAATCTTTTGGAGAAGAGCACCAGGTGAGCTTTATTCTCCTTCATATAGAACTAGTTCCAGTGACCAAGACTTCAGGAAGTTGATTTATGAAGCTGCATTTTTGGGCGAGTCACTGTTGTAGCGGATAATTCTGTGCCTTGTGCTGTGACAAAACTTGCATATGAAAGATGCTAAAATAATCATGTGCCAGCCTTTCTCAAGCTAGAGAGCTCACATTTCACCCAAGTTTTTGCTAAAATTTAGTTCCTTTGGCATCTGGGCATGGTGGTTTGGTCCTTGGTTCAATCTGAGCCTCTTCTTGTAGACTCGATGCGATGAGAAGTTGTCCCACCTCATCCTTGGCTGGGTGGAGGTGGAAGCTGATGCTGTTCATTGACTTCAGCAGCCAAGATGGCTTAAGAAATGCTGCTCTTGGCCACTTGTTCTAGTCCCCACTGTCCCATAAATGAATTCTTTGTGGGACAAAAGGGTTTTTTAGCCCTCTCTGTAATTTTGCTGCTTTCCCATGTTCGGCTTCTTGACATAATGAAATGCACAGTGAGGCCCAACCTGGGAGTGAGGGAAAGGCACATCCAGAGGTGGATTTTATGCCCTGTACTGGCCTCCTTGTTTGAAATTTGCTCTTGCGGCAGATCAAACACTAGAAAAAGCTGAACAGGATTTTGTTTTGCTCGGTGTGGCTTCATTGCAAATGTTCTTGGGCTGCGTGAGATATTCCAGAAAGTGATTCCAAGCTTTTTGTATCCTGTCATGCCCTTGGGAATATTTTCCAAAATCTTGTCCAGGAGTATTTAAAGTAATCATAGGAGGGGCTCCTGCCTGGAATTGTGCAGAGTCTGGTGTGTGCTGGGACCGAGGGGTTTATAGGAAACATACTGGAATCTCCACCCAATGTGTGTGTGTTCCAGTTTGCCTGGAAAAGTGAAATGCCTGCAGTTTAATACTGAAACCTTGGTAACCTGTGGAATTGTTTTCTGTGGGTGTCTGTTGGCCTGATAGCCCAGCTAATTGTGTCCTACATAGCAAGATTTGTCCTCGAGATTCTGTTTTATTTGCTTGCTCATCCTGGCTGTCACGCTAGGACTGGTGTGGTCCCAAAATTCTTTATGGGCATCGTGTTGTTTTGGAGGTGATTTCTAATCAAGCATTTCTTCCACTTCTTCAGCAGAACAAGAGGTGCTTCTGTTGATGGCAGAGCTCCCTGTGGAAGAGCCAAGGGAAGGGAGCTCTTGCAGGGTTCATTTTGCTATGCTGGAGCAGGTCTTTTTAACTCATAAAGCAGCAGCAAGTTCATGCATTTGAAACAACACCATATGGAATGAACTCTGCAAGGCGTTAAGTCCACTTAATTCCTGCTGCAGTCCTGGTAAATTCCACAAAACACAAAAGCTGGGCACAGTAGCACAATCACAACTTTGCAACTGCAGAGCTAACAGCCAGAATAATTGACTGCTGCCCACAGAGACTGTTCCTGGAATAACTGTTAACACTTAGACATTCAAAATGGCCTCAATCCAGCTTTCCTGATTTTTCTCAAAAGACTTCTGCCCGCAGTTCATTATCCCTGGAAAGTTGCTGGTGCATGCTGAGGAAGGATAACTTTTTCTGAAAGCTCAGCCTGTCATTTTTGGTATTGTCACAGGGAGCTGCTGTAAGAGGGTTGGAGGATTAGTGCTCATCTGGAGCTTAGAGTTTTTCTAAGGAATCTTCTCTAAGGCAAACCTTATCTTTGCTGAGATCATCCCGTCTTTAGGAGCTGAATAATCTCCTTGTGCTTGCATCAAATTGGTAGCACCGGGATGTGTCATGCACTCGAAGCCAGAGTAATTCTGTGTGATACAAGCCTGGCTTCAAATGGCAAATATGATGGTCATGACAGAAGGTCTGAGGTCTGCAGTCAGCCCATCCATTGCTCAGGGCAGGCAGGAGGAGTGAGGGAATGCCCTGGCTGGTTTGGTGGCACGATAGGAATTGTGACACGTCTGGAGCACCCTGGCATGGTGACAATGCACATCCTCCTGCGGGCTCTGGCTCTGCAGTGCAGAAAGGGCATCATGCTCTAACCCGGCCCTGCACTAAACAAAAGCTGTCCTTGGCACCACAGGGATTTTGTCAGGATGATGCTCCCCACCCCCAGTGCATGGGTGTGTCTCTTTGGGGCTCCCTTTTTGGGGTTTTGTTTGGAATTAATGACGTGGCTGTCCATTGTAGCTTGCAGTGGGATTTCTGCACGTGTGCACAGCTGCTTGCTGGCTCGAGACGTGTGTTCCTGAAAATATTTGTGCACAGATTCTTGTGCTTAGGGCTGGGGAGCAGTATTCTTCTTGGGGTTGTTTCTTTTGCTCGTGACACGATCTCAAGCCTGCTTCCCATTCCTTCTGTTAATGCTGTGCACATCTTCTGCAACCACGCTGTGTCTGTCAGTCATGTTTCTGTGGCTGGCACAGTTGTACACCTCGACTTCTCATTATAGGCTTAGCACAGACAGATGTGGCAGAGAAACCCACAGAGAACCCACTCCTCCCTCCATGGTAGCACTGTTCCCTGAACGATTTCTCTTTTCTGTGGTCTCCTGGCCACAGTGGGCGGTTCAAAGCTGGAAAGTTCACAGGTCTTCAGCCCGTGCTTGCACAATCCTGCTACCACCATGGTAAGGTTTGGGTAAAGCTCCACTGTGGGAAGTGAAATACACTGTGGAAAGTGTGTTCCTGTCTGACAAATGCCATGTGCCTCACTGAGGAACTTGAACGATGATTTTGCTGCTCTTTGGGGGTCATAAACTGAGTTAGGGAAGACATTAGTTGAAGTGGTTTTTAAATGAAGTTAAAGCTTCAGGTCACATCCTTAGATCAGGGAGGGAGGAAAGAAAAGCTCCTCTTCCCTGGAGCTGTGCTGCTGTGACTGCAGAAATGCTGCTGAGAAGTGCTGCTACTCTGAACTGCTGTTCTGGAGTGTCACTCCAAGGAAATTTCTCTCCAGTTTCGGAATCCAGTAAAGTGTGGATTTTATTCGCTAGGGTTTGGGTTAAATGAAACAAATGGAGAAAGGGCAGATTCCATTTTGCACTTGAGAGGCCTGTGTGTGGGTCTGCCTGAGATCACATCTGTGGAACAAACCCTACAAGAGTTTTGCCTTCGTGCCACCGTTGCCTTTGGTGTGTGGTGGTGTAAATACACAAACAGCTGTGGTGTGTGGGGAGGAGTTCAGGACTCAGCTGGAACTAAGAGAAATGGTATTGTACCAAACAGATCAAGAACCTCTTCAGCTTACTTCAAAATAATGGAACTCGTTAATAGAAAATATGCTCCACCACCTCCCGTGTTTACGGAACACAGTGCAAACAGGTACTTTCTTTCACTGTGAAAATAACACAGATGAAGGTCAAATGCAGATGAAAGTCGAGCCTTGCCACACTTCAGTGGCTGATAGTCTACTTCTGCTTTTCAGGTAGGGAAGCAGAGGTGCAGGTGAGGTCAGGAGCTGGCACAGGGAAGCCTGGGGCATGGGTGACAGCAGCACTCAAATCACTTGTTCTTAGTGCTGCATTTAAACAGAGAAATCCCTTTCCTCAGAGGATAATGCACAGTTCTGCTGAGCACACTTAGGAGGGCTCTGCTGCCCAGGAATTATGGGTTTGGGAGGGCTCAGGTTCTTAGGATGGTTAATTCCCTGGGAGCCTTCCAAACTCCCCTTGCTGGCCTTCTCTCAGTTGTGAAACTGGAGAGAAGCCTGGGCCTGCTCTGCAGCAGGTGTTACTTGGCTGAAGCAGATGAATAAACCACAACTTATCACTTATTAATCAGAAAGATTTGAAGTATTCAAAGCTTCTGGAAAACGATATCCCCAGAGGGAATTTTGTATAATGTATGTTACTCTGAGGGTATATTGAGCGTCTATAGAGTCAGATTCACAAAATGTAAGGGATTAAGGAGCTCCAGCTATGGGCAGGGCTGCATGGTCAGTTTATTGAGGGGTGTTGCCATCAGCAAATAGAGATTTTTACTGTTTCTTCAAGCCAACAGAACCTGCTGGTGGGATTGTTGTGTTAGTTTGGGGTACACTAGCTGACAAAACGCCCAACTGAGTGTTCATCATGAACCTTGTCAGCTCTCTTCTCTCTTCTGTAGTTGTATTCCATCTTTAGAAGGGGAAACAGAGTATCTGCTTCCTGTTGGTCAAGGATTTTGGTCATTTTTGTGCAGCTGATGGAGAAGAGCTGCAGTTGGTTGTATAAGCACCATGAGTGGGCATCACTGTGGGGTTAAAATAAGTTAGAGTCCCGCTTCTTTCCTATGGCTGCTTGTGCCATCATGCCCTTATCAGGAAGAGGGGCAGAAATGCTCAGAGTGCTGTTTTAAGCCTGTTAAAAGCTGTTCATTGTGTGCCTGTTATGGTCTCACCATGGGTTCTGCGAAGGGATTAACCTGGTGCCTCCATTAGAAATGCAGTTTAGTCAGCAGAAGGACTTCCAGTATGAACTTCATGCTGGACCTGGCACATGCCTGGGCCATGTGGAAGTCAGTGGGATGTCTGGAAATCCATATTTTACCAGCTGGATGTCAAATCCTGTCCTAGAGATCCCTGGATGGGAACCCAGACACAGCTGTTGTGATTTTCAAAGATATCTGAGCCCTGGAGTTTGCAGTCAAGGAAATGCAGCCAGTCTGGTTTTTGTGAAGAAGGAATTTTTTTAAATTTATTTTTTTATTTTCCGAAAGAGTTAAATCTATATTTTGATTTCAAATGTATCGTAGTACACAAAGAACTTAAATTTGTAAGATCAAAGAAAACACCAGAAGAGACTCTAAAATCCTACAGGTACCCATGTCATGCCTTCATTCCTATTAAAGTTTTATCTAATGGCGAGACGAAAGCTCCTTCCTCCGGCAGTGAGTGACTTTTTTTCAGTGCATCCTCAAGTGCTCAGCAGCCTGAGTCATTTCAGACCAGACAGCTACATTCCCTTAGGGATACTGGTTTACAGTCTCGTTCTAGTAATAACTCTTCCAGCATCCATCAGATTTGCAGGCCCAAAAGAAGCTCCTACAAATCCCTTAAGGTGCTTTTAAAACCTTAGATAGATAGGATCCTGTAAATTACAGACAAAGCCTGAAAGTAATTTTGGGTGGGATAGGGAAGGGCTTTTTGTGAATTACTAACAAGACCATGTAACCCTTCTCTGCCATGTCTAAATTTGGATTTAATGTATTTTTGGTTGGTAGCAGCCATGTAAAAGCAAGCAGTGGTATTTGGTGCAGTGTTTAATCTCAGCTGCCGCTAGGTCTGTCCCCTAATAAACCACTGATGATCTAACAATCCATATTTGTTATGCTTGCTAGATTTATCAAGGCTACTTTTAGTGGAGACTATTCAGGACAAGATTTTGATTATTTTTCAGGCATGATTCAGAAGGCACTTTGTGGATGAATGTTGATGTCCTCTTGGCAGGGAATGACACACTGAAATAGTAGCTAGGTCTGTAAAGACAAAGGGGAAGCTGGCAAATTTATGAAATAATGGGGGTGGTCAAATGAATTTACTGTTCTGAAGCTCTTGGAAAGCTTAGCTGCATCTTGAAGTACCTGAATACTTTTATAACTCAACCTCTTTTAACCCCTGGCTCATGTGATTGTATGTATTTGCTGATGGCTGACTTGCTTACTTTGTGGAAATACTGACAATATTTAAAATAAGCATAAATACGACATTAAAATAAGGCAGAATGTTTTAAGAACGAGCAAATGGAAACAATTATTAATGGTTTGCATGATCCATGGGGGAAGAGCACAGAGCCTGTTTTCTGGTAGTTACTGTAGAATCTCCTTCCTTCCTCAAGGGGAGAGTTACGTCTGCTCGTCCGACAACTTCTTCAAGAAGGTGGAGTACACCAAGAACGTCAACCCCAACTGGTCAGTCAACGTGAAGACCTCTGCCAACCAGAAAGCACCTCAGTCCCTGGCCAGCAGCAACAGCGCCCAGGCCAAGGAGAACAAGGATTTCGTGCGCCCCAAGCTGGTGACCATCATCCGCAGCGGGGTGAAGCCCCGCAAGGCCGTGCGGGTGCTCCTCAACAAGAAGACTGCCCACTCCTTCGAGCAAGTCCTCACTGACATCACTGAAGCTATCAAACTGGAGACAGGGGTGGTCAAAAAGCTGTACACCTTGGATGGGAAGCAGGTAGGAGGTTTTACAGATGTTCCGTCTTTTTCTTCCTCTTATCGTGCGGCTTTGCTGACTCAGACCAATTCTTGAAGCCTAAAATTAAGCTGAGATGATTGCTGCCATCTGTTCTCTTAGAAGTGTGGCTTCTCATGCCAGTGGTTAGGTTACTAAATTTTCCCTGATATTAATACCAAGTGAAGAATGTAGCCGTGGGTCTGGGTGGAACAGATGCTGGCCCTGCACGCCGGCGTGTGGTGCGTGTCTTCTGGGCCAGCTAAATAAATAACAGGGGGAGTTGGGCTCACTGCCACCAGCTGATCTGGCTCTGGAGTAACTGGAAGAACTCTCCAGCTTTGGCTTTGCTCAGTGAAAACGTGTTGCTTGACTTTCCTTGCCCTCTGATGAAGGCTTGCTAAGATAAAGTGATTGATCCAAGCGTGCTCTTCTGGCCAGCTCCAGAGTGAGCAGGGAAAGCGTGGAACTGTGGTGCAATTCCTTGAGGTAACATGCAGAAAGAGTCAGAAATATTTAGCAGGTCATCATATTGTGCTTCATGTCTACATGTTGCTGGAACTGAAGGAAACATCTGTCTCTTGTTAGCAGCTACACAGCAATGAGCCATTTCAGATTGCTGTATCTATGAAAAGCCTTAAAGGAATGTGAGGGGATCATTTTTAGAGCTGGGAAGAGCTGGATTCTTCAAGGACAATTCTGAGCTTGATTTAACATTTCTGTTTATTGTAATTGAGGAACGATCTTATTTTCGTCACTATTTTTCCTGCTCCAGATTCTGGAGTGAGGCAGCACAGCTCTTGTGTGGGTTTGGACACTGGCTGTTCTAGGGGTTGATGGTTTTGCTTTAAATTAACTCTGTCCTGTCTCTGGAGAAAATTGTTTAAGTACTGGCTCTATCCAAGAACATGCAGATTTTACATATAAAAATGTTTGTCCCAAATACAGGTCCCTACAGTGTCCTGCACAGTCCAGGTGTAGTGCCTGGGTGCTGAGAGCAGCCTGACAGTCTGGTGGCCCTGCCCATGGCAGGGGGCTGGAACTGGATGATCTTTAATGTCCCTTCCAACCCAAACCATCCTGTCATTCTGTGATTCTTGCTTTGTCCCATCCTCTGTGTCCTGCACATTAGTTACTGTCTGGTTCCAGCTTCAGATACACAAAAAATCCCATCTGTCAGCCAAAGCTTTCCTTTCCACTTGTCTCAACGCAGCACTTTTCCTTCCTAAGATGCATAGTTTGAACATGAGGGGGTGACTGTCCAGCTGCACTCTCCATAGCCACAGTAACCTGCTGTAAGTGAGCAGTGATACAAGGAGAGATGTGCTGGAAACCTTGGGAGAGACCAGGGAAAGAGGAAGGAGAGAGTCAGGTGACCTGTGCTCCCTGAGGTGGTCACACATGGGCACAGGACCATGCCCTTTGGATCACAGCAGCTTTGCAGAGGGTTTAACAATTGCATCTGGCCTGAGAGCAGCTCCCTGCTCATGCTGATGCACAGAGTCCTGTTGTTCTCCCAGCTGGGAATGAGGAGCTTAATCTGATCCTGTGAGTGGCCTCAGTTCTTTGAGAGGTGCTGGCAGTTTGGAGGTGAGATGTTGCTTTGGATGGTGCAGAAACAGGATGCTCCATGAGCTTCCATCAAACTGCTCTCTTCTCCCCCTTTTAGCTGTTTAAAGGAGCAAGTGGTGATTCCTCTGGCTGGAGAGCAAGACAGGATCAGCCCTGATATGACATTTAACTTGTTTCTCTGGCTTTATAATTCACCATTTTATGCAGTGAGATATTTCATTGCATGCTGGAGACACTACTGGAAGTTTGTGTGTGCAAATGCACACCCAGTATTGCAGTCCTTGGAAACAGCGAGACTGTGATTTGGCAATAATGGGATGTTTGATATTTATTTGCAGCATCAATTACTGCTGAAGCTTCCTGAAGAGCACACCTGGTTCACCAAGGCTTTGTGTTTAGTGGAAGGTTCCCTTCCATGCTTGTTTTTCACTATAAATGTGTGTTCTTAGTGTGCAAGTCAGAGCTGGAAGCTTCTGCTGTGGGTGCTCTGGCTGTTTAGGGTTTCCATGACATACTGCTCCATAAAATCTGACCTCCTGACATGACATTAGGGGGTTTTGCATGTCTGATGCTGACATTAGAAAGAGATTACTGAATGCGTAATTCTGACAAACAGCACTTTATTTTCAGGAGGAAATATTCATGCAAAAACGCAAGCTGCTCAAAGCTGAAATACTGACAAGAATCCTGACAGCCTGTCTCTTTGAGTGCCATCAGAGGCACGTTGCTCCCTCTGTTGTGAAATGATAAAATTTACAAAAGGAACGTACAAAGGAAAATCATCCTTCCTCAGTCCATGAGCTGGAACTTAATGAGGGGAGATGATTATTTTATTTATAGGCATTTCCATAGTGCTCATCAGTGGAGTAATCAAGATGCTTTAGAAGTACAGACAGTGGTGGCAATGACAGGGTGGTGTGTGAATAATTACATTTCTGTGCACTGCAGACCTGCTGCAGTTGGAGTGAGAAAGCAGCTAATTGAGAGCTGGTGGGCTGGATTTGAATAAATGTAGCACTTGAAACAATAGTGAGGTTAGGTTATTTTAATGAATTTTTGTTTCTTTTTATGTCTTGGGTTGGCTGGAGAAATACAGCCCTTGAAGCTGCTAAATGAGCATCTTGTGTTTAAGTAGTATATTTAACTTGCACATATTTCTAATGTCTGTACTCGAGCTCCTTCCCTCCCTGGAGCATCTCATTACCTCTTGGTGCACACCACGGAGCTCAAGAGGTTTTTCAGGTAGTTGACCAAAAATGGGTTGTGACGGGGGATCACAACAGAGATTTAACTTTGGAACTTCCGTGGCTGTACAGGAAATGGTGTGGGTCAAAGGATTCAGTGCATTAAACAAATGCTTTAATGGGCCAAATCCAGCGCTTTGTTCCACAGCTACAACTGCTTTCGTGTTGAGATGTGTAATACATGTAATTAAAATATACACATTCAGGATTTAATTTGGTCAGGCCTGTGAATCATGCTGGAAAACAGTTATTTTGGTAGATTCTTCCTCCTTTTTTAAACTCTTAGTTCTACCCAATGTCCCAAACAAGTCTGGATTCCTGGCAGCACTGGCTACTTGATAAACACACGATGACAGATCCTGCCTCGCGTCGTTAGCAAACCAAATTAGAAAGCAGAATTTGAGACCGTGGATGAAGTTGCGTTTGGATATTCTGAATGCAGTAAGCTGAGCTAGACTCTGCAAATGTTGCATAGATTTACTGTCCTGCTCGTGCCTGAGCTTCCTTCTCAGCGTGGTGCACAGTGGGTGGGTGCTCTCTGGGATAGGGGAGGCTGCTCCATTGCTGGCAGCCCAGCGCAGCTCCTTTCAGCACCTTGCTTTGCAGGTGGGCTCTGCCTGCATTCCTTCCTGCTTTTAAGTGACCTGTGAAAGCTGGTGTCTTCTGTGCACACTGAACTTCTCTTTTTCTGCCCTGCATTTTACATTTTATTCCAAGGTCTGTGAGTTGTTCAGCCAAGTGCCTGAAGAGATGTAATGAGAAATATCACTCTTTTTTTTTTTTGGTCATTGGCTGAGTTGGGTGATACTCTGGCATAACCAGAAATTCATCAGACATGTTTAGTTGTACTTTAGCATTAAGTTTTGGCTTTTTTTTTTGGTATAGAATTCCTCCTTCTTTTTCTTCAGCTGTTTAGCTAAACACCCCATTGTGTGACCCAACAATTATCATCACCACAAATAAGCAGAATAGGTGCTGTTCAGAGCAGGGAGAGCTTGTATGCTTCAGTTCCACATAAATGGAGATATTCTGGTCAACAAGCAGGGAACAGATTATGGTTTTAGCCACGATAACATGCAGTGATCTCCTCTGGCCTTTGAAATCTTCAAACACAGGGAGAAGTCACCCATGCTCTGCTCATTGGCTGTTCTCTTGCCCAGACACAGTGCTGCTGCTCCATCTGAGTGTTAGCTGTCTCATCAGATGAAATTACATCCATTTCCATATGTCAGGGCACTTGTGACTGTGCTCCCAAAAGAGTTTCCAGTCTTAATAAAATGGTCCCCTCTAGCAGCCTTTGCTTTGATAAGGATATCGAGTGGCAGGTGATGAGTGGAGTTCATTCCCTGTTTGCAGAGCTGATGCCAGTGCCCCAGGGGCCAGCCCACCTCTCCTGGCCAGGCAAGAAGTTGCCATTTCATTTCATTTCAGGTTTCCTGCACTGAGGAAGGGCAGCAGCCACGGAGGGAGAAGCAGGATGACTAAGCTTACAGCAAGTTTAAAGTTGGGACTTTGTGATCAAAGTCAATGAAATAGGTTGATAAAGCATCTCCTAAATACTGCACTGGAGAAACCAAACAAACTTTGGAGCTGCTGCACTGATTTTAAGCTGGTATTTGGAAAAAAAAAAAGTAAAAAATTAATTGCTCAAGTGTTAATAGTGGACCAAACTTTTCCAAGATAGTGTAGATCTATTGATTGTATTAATGAAACTGTATCAATGGGACATAGGACAAGGTTTGTACTGAAATACTGAAATTCCTCCAACATCTGTAATCTCTGATTGGTGCTCAGGAAGAAGGTGACACCTGTGTGACTGTACCCAGTAGCATCTGCAAGGCTGGAAGATCAGAGGGAAGCTGTTCCCTCCAGAGCCCAGGCAATGGTTACCCCACACCCTGAGGCAACGAGGTTCAAGGTTAGGAAGTGAGCAAATTGCTTTGGGTTATTGCACACGTTGAGGGGAAGGATGTCAGAACTCCTCATCCTTCTAAGTTGTTGGCTGCCCTTTAGGATACTGAAAAACTGCATTGAAGTGACCCCAGAAAAGCAGTTCCATGCATTCATATAAAGCTGGAGCCCAAAGGAAATGTAAGAGCAGGAGAGGAGTGCAAGTGTTTTCTGTATCCCACCTTCTGCTAAAGCTCCTGCAGCAGCCAGTGCAAAGGGGAGCAGCGAGTCCCACCTTCCCTCTCTGCTGCACAGAGCTGCAGCAACAAACCTGGATCTGGTTTGTGTCTGTTTCTCAGCCCTTTCCTCTCGGAGCTTCTTGCTCGCTGCTGAGATTTGCCAGGCCCTGCATAAATCTCCCATTTTAATAGTGAGAGGACAGGTCTGGGTTCGCAGAGGAATCGAGCAGGCAGGATCCCTGCCCACAGCCACCTCCCCATCACTCAGGATGGGGATTAGCTCCCAGCCTCACTCCTCCCCAGTGCTGTTGCAGATGCTCTGGCTTAGGGTGCTTGCGTGAGATTACTCCTCTGCAGCAGCCATGTGTCATGCAAGGAGGATTAGTAATAATGTATGGACTGGAGAACTTCTGAACCCAAGTCACTTATAGAGCCAGACAACACAGCCTAGTTCTCTATCTTCAGGGAGCTCTTAGTCTGAGCTGGAGGTTCAGCACTGCCTGATTCATGCAGTGACTAGACTCTAACACAGACAAAACCAATTAGTCCGCAGGTATCCCACAAGGATTTTAGCGCTCGCTCGAATGAATAAGCCGAGCTTCCATGAGTGTGTATCTGAGTACTTAGGATAAAATATTCAGAAGACTTTCTGAGATGTTATTCAGAAACCTTATGCTTATTAATTTCTGTTTCCTCGGGTCTGTGGGCCACAGAATCTGGGTGAAGAGGAACACTGTAAATCCTGATTCCTGTGCTTCTTAAAGCAGACACAGGATGATCTCAGCAGCTGAAGGCTTGATCAAACCTGTTCTCCTGTGAGCATGGCACTGACCTGGTTACCACTGGTGTGGTCTCCAGCCACTCCCCAAGATAGGTAGTGATGGAACAGGGGAAAATGGATTTAAACTGTCAGAGGGCAGATTTAAATTAGATATTGGGAAGAAATTCTTCCCTGTGAGGGTGGGGAGGCCCTGGCACAGGGTGCCCAGAGAAGCTGTGGCTGCCTCTGGATCCCTGGGAGTGTCCAAGGCCAGGCTGGATGGGGCTTGGAGCAACCTGGGATAGTGGAAGGTGTCCCTGCCCACAGCAGAGAAATGGAGTGAGATGTTTTTTATGAGCCCTTTCAACACAAAGCATTCTATAATTCTGTGTGTAGAGCAAGGCGAGACAGTGGAGGAGAACATCAGCTTGCAGACTTTGCTGGATGTTTTGCCATTGCTTTGCCTCACTCTCAGGTTCTGGAGGAGGTGTCATCCTCCTGCCTGCCATCCAAAGGGCTTTGGTGCTGTGTACTCATTGGCGCATTGCTGTTATGCAGATCCTGGCTGTGGTAAAAAACACTGGTAAATCCGTTTTTCTCTCAAGGCAGTGAGGCTCCCAGTCCACAGGCAGGCTCCATCGTTGTGCTGCTGTTTGCTGGAAATGGTTGATTTTAGAGCCATGTACTGACCACGCTCCACATGAACACCTGCTCCTTGTGTCACAGATGGCAGGCTGTCAAAATTATTGAAAGATGCAGTCAGACCTGACCTGGTGACCTAGAAGTATGTGGCCCCTATTACTGCATCCTGGTGCTATTCACACCCCGAAAGGGACGTATGCTAAAAATTCGATCCTCAGTAGCATCTTTATTTTAGCAGTCCTCTCTGTCATACAGAGTGACATGTTCCCTTTTCACTCTGAATCCCAAGAGAGAAGAGGATTATTCACTGTAGTGCCAGAGGGTTTATCCTGGAATAAATGGGCTGAAAATGAGCAAGGGAAATAAGGCTGAATATCTGGAGCTGTGGACAGGCCAAGAAAGCCTTGTTGTTTTTTCCATTGTGAGTTTGTGTCGCTATATGAAACTTAAGTTTCTGGTTCCTTTTTGATGCTTGAGCAGCAATCCCACCAGTGTGAATGAGAGTCCCTCCTGCTCTGAGAGGGAGAAGGTTACACTTAAAATATTCTGAGCAAGCATCTACCTCAGGGTGTGGATTCTTGTAAATGTCTTATTTTGATCACCTGGAATAATCCAATATGTGAATTTGCCCTGTTTTTAGTGGGGAAATGTCTTGCTTATTCTGGTGTGCCAGTGTCCTTAGTGTTAGGCTGTGAGTGGCATCACATATATTATTTTTGCTCACCTCTCCCTACCTGCTGTAGGTCACAGAGTGAGCAAATACCCCCTGAATTCCCTCAGGGGGACACACCTTGAGAATCTCATGGTGGTTGGTGCCATGTTCCACATCTTGGGGCAAGTTCACCTTTTCTTCTTGTCTGCCTGGAACCACTTCTTCTCTTCTGTTCTCAGCTCTTAATTGGCCTTCAACCAAAAAGCTGTTTTCACACAGTAGCAGGTAAGTTATGGCACGGCTCACGCTTCTCTCTAGGAAAAGCCTGCACTAGGTGTGAATAAAGGCAACCAACCAGGTGACAGAGGCTGGCAAGAAATGGAGTGAAAGAGCTGTCAGCCAGCACAACAGCATTTCCTTCTTTCTTGGCTCTGAAACTGCACGTGGGCCTGTGGTTATTCATTTTTGTGTGTCTTGATGGAGCTTAAATATTAAGGAAATTAATCCGTGCTGCAAAGGGCCCTGTGAGTGTGAGAGGTTGTCAAAGCCTCCTCACCCCGTCTTTTGAGCACGATGCCAGTGACAACAAAGGTGTTTGTGTGGGTCAGTAAGGGAAGGAGTGAGAGCCCTTCTCATGTGCAGAGGCTACAGCCTCCATCCACCCTCAGCTCCGCCAGGAGTGACAAAAGATACACAGAAATGTGTGTCATAGCAGTGTGTCTAGAGGAGTTGAGGAGGGAAAAAATAAGTAGGATGCAATCCCTGGAGCTTTTCAGAGCTGGCTAAGGTAGGCCTGCATGTGTGGGGAGGTGCAGAGAGGAGCTGTGAGAGCTGAGGGCTGTCCCAGTGCTCCTCAGGCTGCGGCAAATCGATTAAAACAGAGCTGGAACTGCAGCCCTGCTCCTGGAGATTTGCTCAGGCTGAATAGGGAGGAATAAGCAGGGCTAATAACCAGAGCATTCACTGCTCCGAGCCACAGGCACACCCTGTCCCCTGTGAATGTGCAGCCAGACTTTGCTGAATGTTATACAGTGATATATAATAATAATCTATACTCTTAGACCTAGTTCTAGTTCCCTGGTTAACAGCAGGCACTGTGTGTGTGAGTAAACATGATTTTATCTGTATAAATACATTTTATTAAGTGTTGTAAAACACAGCTCTGTAGCTCAATTTGCTGTCTAAGCAATCCAAACTCTTCCTTCATTAAAGAATCCCAGGGACTATTGTGCTCTGATATCCTCGAGCTATGTTCTTGTTTTTGCTTCCCTCACTCTAATAAACCAAAACTAAAGGAATCTCACTGCAGTCTTTCACTGCACTTTGAAAATGTTTGCTTACTTTTAAATTATTCTATGAGATAAATGCAGATCTCATTGTTATTAACAGTTTTAAAATTATCCACATAATCTGAAACAAGTAGGAAATTAGCGTGTATTAGCTCATGGTGCTTTCCTGTGTTTTTTATCTTGAAAAATACTTTCAGAACAAGGATTTTTCAGCTAGAGTGGGTGTAAGATCTATCCTTCCTTTTACTGTTTCTTTTTTCTCTTTTTTTTTTTTTTTTTTCCCAAATGGGGGATTTAGTTATGAACAAAAACCAGACATGGGGAAGATGAGATAATATGCACCACTCATTAGCAGGATTTTTCCAGGGGATTTTGCTCCAGTCAGAACTGGCATGAGAGGTCAGTCCTGCCAGTCCTCCAGGTCTGAGCTCTGTTATCTGGAGGACAATGAGCTCAAGGAGCTTTATTGGCTCCGCAGGAATAATTATGCAGCCCCTGAGCCTGCAGGGCAGCAGGGGAGAGCAGGACTTGGGCTCCTTCCTCACTGCCCTGCCCTCGCCATCTGCTCTGTGCTGCTTATCTGGTGCTCAGTCCCCTGGGGCTGCAGGACCCACAGCTCTGGTCCTGGGGCCGTGGACATCAATCCCTGGCTGTCGCAGAGAAGTCCAAGTCCCCACCTGAAGCACCTCCCTGTGCTCCTGGGAGAGCAGTTTATGGCTGCAGGTGTTGGGTTTTCTGTCTTTATTCAGGTTCTCTGAGCAGGGAACTGAAACGGGTTCAGGAAAACATCTCATGTGTGCACTCTTCTGTGAGTGAAAGCAGCATTTCCTCAAGTTATTGCTGTGCCCCTGCACTCCTGACATCATCTTTGTGCCCTTCCTCACTCCCTCATACCCAAAATAGTGCTGAAAGAGGAGCAGAGTGGGACTAATGGTACCTGCTCTCCTCTGTATGTCTGGCGGTGAAAATACACCAGGAAACTCAGCTTCTGTGCTAGATAAATCAACTGAAAGATAAAACCGTGAAAAAAGATGGTATAACATGCAAAAACCCCTTTCAACTTGATCTGTTAGTATAGAATAATAAAACCATGGATGGAGGAGAGCCAGCGGACATTTGGACTTCAAAATTCATGAGGAAAGAGAGGCTCCTCCAAGAACCTGTGAAGGAACCTGAAGCAGTGATAAGAAGTGCAGATGTTATCACAGATTTGAAACAGGTTTAGAAGAAGAAACCAGGGTAGAAATAACTTCTTACCAGAGTAAAAATGAAATATCAAGAAACAAGTGGTATTTACTATGTTCTTGAGTGATCTGGAGGTGGAAGCACTTGGTGAAGATGATGAAAGAACTGTTTGAATTTAAAAAGTTGGGGGACTGAGATGAACAGGCAGTGTAGTGGATGATCGTAAGTTCAAAGCAGCACAGGTGGAAATTACTCTTATATTTATCTTTCCAAACTAAAAATAACTATTCTGGAGAGAGGATTGTCTTGCTGAGGCAGGCTAGTCAATAATATCTTAGCAGAGAATCAAAACAGCACGCTAAAGCATATGGTATCCATTTGAAATTCACAGGGAAAGGAGCAGCTTTTTAAAATACTGTTGTATTCCATTTATCTTTCCACTTCACCTCTCCACGTTCTCAGATGTGTCTCAGAGTATGGAAGGAAGTAAAGAGCTGCTCGAGTGGCTGTGCTGTGCTCCTGTCTTCTCCTGAAGCAGCCAGCAGGGCTGGGGTACTCGTGTCCCTGTGAGTGGCATCACATATATTATTTTTGCTCACCTCTCCCTACCTGCAGTAGGTCACAGAGTGAGCAAATACCCCCTGAATTCCCTCAGGGGGACACACCTTGAGAATCTGGGGCTCTGGTGAGGCACACAAGAGGTTACAAATGGTCAGAGCCTGTTCGCTCTGGAGTGGTGAATCACCCCCTGCTTGCTGTATTTTTGTGCCTGCAACTTTGAACCTGGGAGTTTGCCTGTGGCTGGGCTATGGAGGTGACCTGGCACCCAGGTTCACATCCTTTGGAGACCCAAAGTTTCCAGTTACGTGAAGATGTTGAGAGAAGCTGTAGCTCTGCGCGTGGGGAATACCCGGAATTTCTACAGGCAGGTGACACATCTTATCCCACTGCATGGCATGGCATGGCACAGCCTTTCTGTAAATAAAGGGGGCTTATAACAAAGATGGGGACACGTTTTTACCTGGGACGAGGTGTAATGGTTTTAAACTAAAAGAGGGTAGATTTAGATCAGGTAAAAGGAAGAAGTTTTTTACAACAAAGGTAGTGAGGCCCTGGCACAGGGTGCCCAGAGAAGCTGTGGCTGCCCCATCCCTGGAAGTGCTCAAGGCCAGGTTGGACAAGGCTTGGAGCAACCTGGGACAGTGGAAGGTGTCCCTGCTCATTGCAGAGGAGTTGGATGAGATGCCCTTTAAAGGTCCCCTCCAACACAAACTGTTTTATGATTCTGTGGTAGAGCATTTGAAATGGGTTTTTCAAAACTGCATGGAGTCATCCTGCTCTTTACATGAGGGACATAAAATTTAGTGCTTGTAAATGTCTTACTCTTGATGAGTATGGACCTGTCCATTCTTCAGTCAGATGTGCTGTAAAGCCACTGACTCAGTGTTTGTAACTTCTCTCAGCCACTTTAATATGTAACTTGTGCACTCTTTTTGTCTACCAGATAGTATCACTGGAGTGGAGAGAAAAATCCACCCCTCGCTTTTCTCCACACCACCACCCAGTGTTAACAGGAACTCATAAAAAAGGGAAAATCCAGTGCAGCCATTTCAACTTGGTCAAGAGTTTTTAACTTGGCAGATAAATTACTTGGGGAGAAATGCTGAGAAGCAGTTGCAGACAAGCAAAAAATCTCTGTGAAACCCTAAACCTGAGCAGCCTTCCATCACGGAGCTCAGTTTTAGCCCATCAGGAACTAAACTTCCCTTTCTCAAATGTGCAGATATCAGGAACCTTATCAACTGCTGGCAGGCTGCAGGATTACATGTAAATGAAGTGTATCAAAGAGTCGAGTGAGGTAGCCAACATTAGGATCTAAGAACGTTATTCTTGCCTACTTGAAAGCCCTTCATAATGGATTAGAAACAAGAACTTACATCTCTTAATACCAGCTGAAATTTGAAGCATCTTTTTTGCTTCTAGTGAATTTTGATATTTTCAGAGTAAATGGTACTGGGGATTTCCTTCATTTTAGACAACCCTGGTAACGGAGGTTTGCAAAATGATGTGTTCATTTCACAATCAAAATGAAAGCCATAAGGCTGAATTTTATACAAGAGACTCGGTAGAGTTGTTGGCAAATGCTATTTTTAGCACTGTAGAGCAACAGAGATCTTTACAGTCTTGGCATTTCTTGCAGTTTTAAAATGGAGAACAGCTCTTGAAATGTCTGCTTTTCCTTGAATTTTCATCCATATCATGGGCTTCTTCATAAAGCTTTTGCACTGCTCTTGGCAGCAGGTAGTGATTTAGTGCCAAGCAGTGTAGAACTGCTCCATTTTTACACTGTTTCTGCAGAAGCCTCATGCTTACAAAAAGGAGATGCTGGGAAAAATGGCATCTGACCCTAACATACATTGTTTGGGCTGTTTCCAGTTGCATGTGTTCACTGTAGTGTAAAATGGACAGTAGATAAGGAAAAATAAAGTTGGGCCAAAAGTGCGCTGAGCACTCTTTTACAGATCTCGTAATGAGTGAAAACCAACTTGTTTTTTTCTTCTAAGCACACTCACAAAGACCTTCTTTCTCTCAAAAGCAGAAGAAGGTAATTGCCACAGGAAATAGCTGATGTCACAGATGAGTGGCAGTGTGCTGCAGGTATTCAAGAGTGGGTCTCGGGGCTCCTGGCATGAATCCAGCTGCACTGTGTGACCAGGAGCAAGGCAATTAATTTGGTGTTCTCAGACAGGGCTGCTGTGGCACATTTAAACTCACAGGGAGCTGAAATGAATTCGTCAATTTGTCTTCAATGTCCAGGTTGGAAGAGTTTTCACGGATCTCTGTCTTAGCTGCCTTTAGGTAAAACAGGACTCACTTGTAAGGCTGCTGAGAGCTGGGGGGAGCTATGGCTCAGGGATGGGGCCAGCCAGGGTTTCTCAATCCTCCCTAAATTCTGCAGGAAGAATGTCTATTGCCCATCCCTAAACAGTGCTGTACAGTCGGTAACCAGCAGAGCACACTTTGAATGGTCATTTATCTCCCCATTTTCCCTCCTCCCATTTTATTCACTCCCTGCCTGTGTGCATGGGGATTTGCCTGTTTGCTTTGCTTTCCTTGCCATACTGTTTCAATTACCAGACAATCCTTTTTCACCTCCACTTGACTTACACGTGGGTTTGACTTACAGCTGGGACCATGCAGTCATTCTGGCAGCTGCATTGTGGGCCACCTTCTGCTGCTTTTTGGACCACCAGCTAAGGCTGATGAAGAGTAGAAGTCTCAACAGCATCCTAACAAACTGAATCTCCCCTCTTTTCATTGCATCCAAAGCTTACAGAGTACCTGGGCTTAGTTCTGCAAGGCTCTGGCTTCTAAAACAAAAGAAGCATCCAGGTTCTGCCCCCTCAGCGGGTGAGATCCATTGAGGGCAATCTCTGGTGCCATATTTAGGCAGGAGACAAAGCTGAGATTGATTCAGTCCCAACCTTCACATGTGCTTCCTTTCCAGAAGTCATGCTTTCACTTCTTTCCTGCAGCCTGGCAGCTGCAAGGGCTGGTTGCTTGGTGACGCTCTCAGCAGCACAAAGAGCTCTCAGCTGGGAGGCCGGGGCTGTCCGCCACAAACAGCTGGGATAATTTTATTTGTCTTTCTCTTGTTCCTGGTAATTACAAGACCCTGAATCAAAGTCAACATAATAGAAAAGGGAGCACCAGCAGATACTGTTTATGGCTTCTTTAGCATGCACCTTTTTCTTCCCGAGTCAGGGAAGTGACAGCGTGTGCCAGAAGTGGCCTGATGTTTCAGAAATGCAGGAATGAAATTAAAAGGTGTGGTTTCCACTGCTGGTTCAGGCAGGCTTTTACCAGGTTCCATATAAAAGCAACATGTGAGACAGGGATTTGGATTTATGAATCACTGTTCCTTAATCCAGTGTGTGACTGCCTGCCTGCTCATTGTTTGTAATAATCCTCTGCTGTGCAGGTCACATCTATTAAATAGCTATGAATGACTCCTGCTCTGCCTCAGAAGAGCACACTGCTCCTCGGATTTTGTGAAAGATAAAACAATGAATAATGTATTTATTCTAGTCAGGTGTGAATGGCTTTTTGGTAATTTATTTATTCGAGGTGCTCTGTGGCAGCCAAACAAGGAAACCCTGGCACTGAGTGTTTACAGTTCACTGATGAAATGCACACTAACATGGATAAGCTGATGTATGAATGTACTAAGGGTTTGCTGTTAAACTCGAGACCAGAAAGTGTTGCTGGCTTCTGCATTTTCTTCCCAGATCAAAAGCCCTGAGGTACCAAGAAGTAAAACTACCTTTTGAGAGTTTGGGCTGCTGTGCTCCCAGGGCTGAAGTCAAGAATGATTGAGGAACGTGAACTGAAGTGGAAACGTACCTGCCTAACTCAGTGCTAAATGTAGCATGCAGAGCTGCTGAGGGAAAGGGCTGCGTTGGTGTGATCTTCTGACCTTATTGTAAGAATGAGGACTCTGAATTTTAGTGCCTCACACTCATGAGCTGTGATAGCAGGTGTGGTAGTGGACACTTGGGTGCCCTGGACCTTTTATTTATGCCCACATGCCTGCACAGGGCCTTACTACATGAACCTTTTCAGTGAAGAAACAGCAGCTGGGGTGGAATTTCTTTCTTAAAAACCACATACTTAAGCTATAGTCTCTTTTTTGATCTGAAAACATTTTGCCACTCTAATACAGGCACTTATGGCATAGTTTTCATCCCTGAGCTGGTGCTTTCCAGATACTTTGTGCAGGCGTGGTATTTGCATGGATTTTGTTGATTCCAAATCTAGCAGTTTTCCTCACCGATTACTTTCCAGTGTGCTGCTTCGGATGTAAATGTATCGAGACAATAATCGGGGCAATCCTGTAGCTCATGCTTTAGGGTTTACAGTGATTGCTGAAGGGATCAGGAAGGAATTGGCCTTCCCAGGCAGCATCGTGCAGAAAGATGTAAGTACATTTGTGAAGGAGGAGCTTCCCTGTCTGCTGAAACATCAGCTGTTAGCCCCTCACAGAGGCTGTGCATCAGCGAATGATGAACTGATCCTCTGTGTCAAATCCTTATGTAAATGCAACAGCCTAATCCCCTTGTCCTAATAGGAATTTCACACCTTAATCCTCGCTGTGTTCAGGGGCAAAGACATTCCTACCAGGCAGTTTGACGAGTCCATCCTTTTTGAGGAAAATCACTCTGTGTACGTTTGGGGTAGTAGGGAAACTGTAGTCTCAGATTTGTAGGGAAGACTGAAGCATGGCACTAATAAAAGAGAGGGGATTATGTTCCTAAATTGTCAGTGGATTTCAGAGGATTTGCCGCACCAAATGAGACCATTAACCTACTGAGTCCTTCATTTTGCCCCTGGCTGACTTTGCTTTAGCTGGAAATGCTCCCTGGGCAATACAGTAGGGTCTGCAGGAGTGGGAGGAATAGGATTCCCTCCTGAGCCCTGCAGCAATCCAGGTTGTGCCCTGCAGCTTGACATGGCTCCCTGAGTCCTGGGCTTCCACTGCTCAGGTTGGAGGAAGTGTCCATCAGTGCAGGTGGTGTCATTCTGAATAAACCTGTAATTTACATTATTATGTAACCTCGAAGAAGTACTAAAAAGGCTGAAGTATGGCACTGGGCAGTGCCTTGAGCTCATCTTTTTCTACATAGATATGCATTACTCTCTCAGGCATGGAGACTTATTTCTTGCCCAGCTGCAGAGCCTCATCCAAAGCTCACTGAAGTCTATAGAACACTTCCACAGGCCATGACCTCAGTCTGATGGTCCAATGCCTTCCATGACAAGGGGAAGACCAGCACTGCTCCTGAATGTCACCTCTGAATATAAGGATGAAAAGAAGGGTATTCCCTGGGTTTCCCCTCACAGCAGGGAGCTACTTGCCTCACACACAGAGGCTCCTTTTCTCAGCCTCAGAAGGGCCACATTTGTATCTCTTGTGTTCCTGCTTGTGGAAATAGTTTCGTGTGCCAGTGAAGCACCTGGATGTGCTGCTATGGAGCATCATTTTGCTGTTTGCTCTGCCTCCTCAACCTGGGCAGGGTGGATCTCAGCTGGGATCAAGCACTACCCCAGAGCACGCTGTGTGCCCAGCTTTACAAGCATCAGTGGTTAGCTGGCCATTTGGAAGAAACCTGTATAAATGTGTCCTGTTTTTTCCACTGCCAAAGCTTTTCCAGTCCAGCCTTTTGTTTTACTTCATTTCTCGCTGCAGAAGCTTGTTACTCCCTGCCTGCTCTCTTGTTGTGGCTCCAGCCTCTCTGGGCTGCTCTTTGTCTGCCCCGTTGTTACTCCACGCTGCACTTTGGACTTGCTTTTCACCGGTGCACGAATGAAGCTCTTCAACAGTCAGGCCTTTATCCCCATTCTCAGCAGAGTCCATTCTCCCAGAGCAGCCCCTTGCAGCATTTGCATCCCAAATGCCAGCACACTGACTCAAATCTGCTGCTACACAAACTAAGCCTTGATTTTATTTTTTCGACCCCCCCCGCCCCCCAGGCCAGCTGGCTCTAGAAAGTTTTGTTCTTTGTACCTCTAAATGCTTGTGTTGTTTTTAATTGAATTTGACTGTAGCTCACTTAAAGTTTGTGGCTTTTCCTTAGGAATTATATCACTGTCCCAGCCAGCTCCTGAGGAGCAAGGACTGGAAAAACCTACTTTATGACAAACTATAATTTAAGAGTCAGCAATGTCTGATGTAGCAAGAAATGCAATTCTGGAGGGGAAACCATTACCCAGTCATTTAAATGCTTCTGTCATTTGGAATAAACCCATCTGTAACAGCAAAGGTCACAGCATCCCCAAGAGCTACTTGCAGTTTGTATTGTTTTACTCGTCTCTAGCATGGAGTTAGTGACCTGCATGCAGCTCTGTCCCCTCCTGCAGATGTCCCTGGGTTCAGTTTGTGATGTTAAGCTCTGTCCCCTCCTGCAGATGGCTGGGTTCAGTTTGTGATGTTAAGGAACCCCTGAGAAATCCAGAGGCAGCTGTGGCAGTAATCAAGTCTCTGGGTAGATCCCCTGCAAATGCAGCCTTTTCTAATGGTTTTGATAATTGCATGTCATTTTTTTTCAGCCTGACTAAAGCAATTCTGATATTTTCTGGTCTTGATGCCCTGCATCAGCGTTTTCTTGTACTAAAGGTGCCTGAGCAGAGCCTGTTCTCTGTTGCCCAGTGCTGTTTCAGCACTTTCTGCTTGTCCTCCCATAGAAGCAGTGCATCTTGTTGAATGCAGAAATGGGCACGGCTGGAGCTGCCTCAGCCTGATTTCAGATTTTAAATAAGATCTGTAAGAGAGAAAATATCCAAGCTTAGGGAGAGATTAAGCTCTGTGACACTTTGCAGGGGGGGACCTCAGCCCGGGAAGATCCGCAGTGTTCCTCTGTTCACATGCAGTGTGATAATTCAGCCACCAGCCAGGCATTAACAAACACCCATATCAAATAGCTGGGGTCTGCCAGGGCCAGGCTAAAGCTTCCTACCTTGCCTGTCAGGTGGGAAGTTACACCAGTAGCAAGTGCAGATTAATCTAATGGAGATTGCAGGTGGTACCTGGCTGAGTGTGGGTGTTTGTGTTGCATGGGTCACACTGCAGCAGCTGCTCGGCGTAGCCGTGGAAAATGTGGCAAATGAGTGCCATAAACATAAATAGCCTCAAGGTTTTTACTGTCTCCATCAGGCTGCAGCAGTAAGGGTAAAGAGGGGTGGTGATCTGGATTCTCAGCATATGCTCCTGGCCCTGCTCTCAGAATAAAGCAGTGTGAGCTCTGTCCTGGCAGGGGATCCATAGTGGTGTGTACTGACAGCCATTCCCAGTGGAACTGTGCCCCTGGCATCCCTGGGACAGCAGATATTCCAACAGCCACTGCTGCTGCACCATTCTGATGGGGCCCAGAGCACATCCTGTGCCTGCCAGATGGTGCAGAGCAGGCCCTCACCCTGCCCTCACCACGCTCTCATCTGCCTCAGCCGTGTTCCCCTGGTCACTGCACACCAGTAATGCTGGTGTCAGGTCACAGGGGCTTTGACTGGTGTCATTTGGGGACCACACCTCAATATTTGAACTGCTTCCCAAGCAGGAGAGCAACCTCTGTGCTGCTAACAAGGCTTCATGGGAGAGGTAGGAGGCTGCATGCTCAGCCACATCAATTACCAGTTAAGTGCATTTGTAACAACTAGGCATGATACTCGAGATTTCTATCCCCTTTCTTCCTTTTAGTTGGGAGCAAGATGCTGAACTCTCAGTGGAGAGCTGTGAAAGAGTGACTTGTGGGTAGCACCCATGTAATTGATGGCACAGTGGTGGAGATGCTATTTCTGGTAGCACTCAAAACAAACATATTTCCAAAGCGCAGTGCAAGCAGGTCTAGACTGCAGAAATCCATTAGCAGGGCTGGTATGGGAGTTGTCTGGCTGTCACATTTTGGGATATATTTGCAAGAGAGCTGTTTGAAAAATAGACCCTTCTTGACAATGGAATATCCCCAAAGCATGAATTTGAGACGCTGTAAATGGGAAGGTCTGAGGTGCTATTTGCAGAGGGAGAGCTCATATAAGCCTGGGACACTCTATTAAAAACGGTGCAGATTTATTGACTTACACTGGCTGATAATCTGTTCCTAAAGCTGCTTTTAAAACCAAAGTAATGTAGTTCATACTGCTTTCCCTTGTCCTTCCTAACAGTGTTACTTCTGTCCCTTGTTTAAGTGCTAACAGTTTAAAAATGCATTTGGAAAGGAAGTACGGAGGATTTTGAGCATGGTACTGTTAACAGGAGCATTGTTTTGCCAGTCTCAGAAATTACCCAGTTTTCTCTCAGGGCAAATATGCCATTTTATCCACTTAGGCACCAGACAAAACAACCTTTACTATTTTCTCCCTGCCAGCATCCAAGGCAGCTCCAGGCAGGAGGCTCAGTGTTTGTCCTCTTCATGGCTGCAGAGGAAAAACAAAACGTGCAGAAGAAAAATCCCTCCTAATTTATCCAGCCCGAGCAGCTCAGGATAATTTCTAAGCGGCTGCATCCTTGTAGCAGAGTTCCCTCAGCAGAGGGGAGGTGAGGGCTGTGGGGCTGCCAGGGGCTGAGCACGCAGCATCTCGGTGAAGCTGGGCTCACAGCTCTCCCCAGCAGCCTGCCAGAGCCGGCAGCAGTGATGTAACCGAGCTCCCGGCACATCCTTTGTCTGAGGAATTGCCTCAGCCTGCTGGAAAAGCTGAGCTGCTCGGGCTGTGGCAGAGGAGCTGCATTTCGCAGGAAAGAGCTCCAAGAAATAACTTCTCGTGCTTGCCTTAGAAGGGAGATTTTCCTCAGAGGTGTTTCCCTAATTCCCTTGTTTTCATTCTGTTCATGCCGTTGGCACGGGTCACAGCTGGACTGTCAGCCACCCAAGCTCCTGCTGTCCACAGTGTTCCCTCACCCAGGACACGGCCCCTTTTCCTCTGCTGCGTCACTGGAGGGTGAGACAAGCACCTTCTGAGACCCTCCTGTGGCTCATTAATTCACAGGGATGTACTGAACAGACGGACTGGAGCAGCGAGAAATAGTGGGGTTCAAATCTCATCTGAGAATCTGTAGGCAGAGCTGGACTTAATCAATCCAACCATTTATCTGTTTACCTGCAGAACACAAAACAGTCTACTGATTCCAGGTTTCCTCCACTCCTTTGGGCTCCTTAACGCTCCTGAATTGTCAGACTTTTCTTTTACTCACTGAGCAGACATCTGCTCCAGCTTGCACTTGGCTTCTCCACTGTGCAGGGGCCATTAGCAGGCACGAGTCATCGGTGTGGCAGCAAGCGACAATGAAATGAACCTGGTCAGAGGGACTGAGGTAGGGATCCACTTAACGTGCTGAAAGGAAAATAGGAAAATGTCTGACTGGAGAAGATGAGGGCATTTTATGGAACTTCCAAACAGAAATGTGTGTAGCAAAGGGCTCAGTGTGCCTGCCCCAGAGCTGCCACCTGTAGCGTCAAGCGCTGCAAATTGAGGGCATGGCCCCAATCTGATTGTAAACTTGACACACTTGTAATCTAGCAAGAGTTTAATCCTATTAGTGGAGGTGCTTGTTTCTTGCCCAGCTGGCCAGAGAGCCTCTGATTTTGTCTTCCTTTGCTGTCTGCGCTCACGTTGTGTTGGTGTAAATGACTGAACAAAGCCTGGGGCTGCTGGCAGTGGGGTCTGAGGAGAGCTCTGGTGGTGTGAGGTCCCCAGAGCCAGAGCAGATCAGAAGTGGAGCAAATACAGGGCTCTTCTGCCTTGCTGTGGTAGCACTGCTCTGCAGACAGCCCTGGTTCACCCGGGTCATTGCCAAGGTGCTGCACCAATTCACATTAGTGCGGTTGGCTGGCAGGTCAGCAACAGCAGCTTCTATGTGCCTGTGGAGGGAGACAGGTAAGGAAAGAGACGTTTCTGCACACCCCAGTGGGCAGAGAATTAAAACATGCATCTGCACAGGTGAATGGAAGGGTGCCCAGGGGATGTGCTGACCCCTTCTTGCAAAGAGAAATAAAATTGTTGTAGAAGACCAAATGCTCAGGTGCTCTAAATGCAGCATGGCCAGTGCACTAGACTGGAGAAGTTCATCTTCTTGTGGAGCTCCAGAGGGGCATCATAAGGTCGAAAAGTTCATTTCCTTAGTTATAAAGAGATATCCAGTCTGATTATTATTTCAGCCTTATCACATTGGTTGCCTGCATTTGCTTGCTAGAGCAGATCTCAAGTCTGAAGGGCCTTGGGTAAGGTGAGCACTTGTTCTGTCGGGGATTTGTCACTGGGGCATCAGGCGGTGAGCAGAGCCATGTGCTTGGCATCTCTGTCTGTGGATCAGTGCTGCTCTAAGAATTAGTACTGGGTGAATTATAACCAAGATACCAGATCTTGGAAGTTACAAAAACCCCCCCAAAACCTGTAGGAGGCAAGTATCCACTGCCTTTTTGACCTACTATAGTGAATTTGGCCAGATTCTCCTCCCTTTTACTCCAGCTTTTATATAAAATTGGTGGACTGAAAATGAAGCTCAAATAGGATTTGGCCCTTGAACACCAATAATAAAATTCAGTTATGTGAAAGAACCAACATTTGCCTTATGGAGAGATGTTATAGTAATTCCTCTAGCTTTCTATCCCTCTCTTTCTCCCTAGAACAAGGAAGAATATGGGTATTTTAGTATACAGGATAGCAATGAATGGAGCTTGGATGCTTTGTTTTTCTTGGTACCTCTTCAGAAGAAAAAAGTAGTCCAGGAAATTTTACGTGCTGTACTAAGTTAATGCAAATGAGTCTTGTTTATTTGCCTGATGTAATGGAATAAAAAGAAAGCAGTGGAAAGGGAGCCAAGTCATTTTCTCGTAGTCTGCAGGAGGGAAGTTCAGTGCATCTGGAAGGCAGCAGTGTGGAGACAGAGTATTTGTAATTGAACTGGCACATGGCAAAAGAAATGTTGTGGCAAATCTGCGTCAAAATAAGGGCGGTGTCAAATTGGGCTCAAATTCAGTAATCACAGGTGCCAAATGGATGAATTTAAGTACAAAGTTTAGAATTGTTGTGATTACTGTGGTTATTCTGGGTTCCTTTTTCAGACGGTCCCAGCAGGCGGCATGAAAGATTAAAAATTTTCATGTGAGGACACTGATAGGGAAAGACACTTTCTCCTGCAGGAACTCAGAGTGGGAAGTTCAGGGAATATTGATGAAATGGAGAAGTACTTGTGATTCAGTTCAATATAGGACACCCTTTTAAGTTTTCCAGCCCTCAAAAGCCGAGTGGTAACTTTGGTAATGAGCATAAGTGGATTTATGGCTCAACAAAACAGAATTACTTTGGCTGAGCACACCTTTTAATCTGGGGGGAGAAGAGCACCTTCCAAAATTAGTCAAGCGTAAGAATACCCCAGGCACCTCACTTGCTTAAATTATTCAAGGGTGAGTGAGACCAAAATCCAGGGAAATCAAGTACATTTGGGGAATGCAGAGACCTTGGTGCTGGATGTGGGAGGTGATGCTGCATCCTCAGGAAGGACATCAGCAGTGCAGCTCAGGCGCGTTACAAATGAAGCACGTGCTACATCTCATTTTGTGGGTAGGAAATGTCACACCAGTCCTAAAAGCAGCCAAGACCCCTTCCCTCACTGATCTCTTTTTACTTTACACCCTCAGCCCTCTTGGCTGGTCCAGGTCACCTGGCAGGTACCACAACTGAAAGGTTTCAGCATTCCCCTCCTCCCCTGCCCAGCTGAGCCATCCTTTCCCACACCTCTCTCCCTTCCCCCACTAATGTAGCCTGGTTCCCTGCAGTCCTTGGAAGGTTTATTTCTATTTTTCCTTGTCAATTAACTAGGCTCCCAACTGCATTGTGCTGAACTGCTGCACTGTGTGCACTCCATACCTGTTTGAAATTGCTCTTCCTGGACAAAGCATGCAGGCAAACTTCATTTATCAAAGTAAGGACTTTGGGGAGAGCATAAATAATCTCCACTTATCCCTGGAGGACCTCCAGGTGGAAATGGGTCTGTAGGTGTGAGCAGCTGAAATAACTTGCTTTTTTTCACAGCTTCAAAATGAACAAAGAATTCCTTGTGGGGGAGGTGTGCATGGAGAGTACAGGATGAAAGGTGAAGACAACAAACAGGCTGATGACCTAAAGCTTGGGATCCTTACTTGCCCTGAGTGTGTCTGAGTAGAAGAGCCTCTTCATCATTAATTTGTCACAGGGAACAGAATGAATTAAAAGAGCAGGAGAAGGGAATTAGCTAAAATGGAGTCAGCTGTGCTTTTTCAGCATCCTTTGCAAACACTGAAGCTTGCTGTTTATTAGAAGAGGCTTTTCAAGCTGATTTGGTGATGAGATGAATGGCCTTACCTGTTCCTGGAGCACCTGGATGTGCAGGGAATGTCCTGCCCCTCCTGATCCAGTCTCCTGGCTGCAGAAAAGGTGGAGGGCAGGTACTTGCTGAGGCACTGCAGGGATTGTCACAGGACACTGGTGCAGTGTCTTCGCATTGTCAGGACACATCTCTGGGGCTTGGTTTGTGTCAGTGCTCCTTAGTGCTGTGTAAACTGGGAACAGGCTGGCTTATGTCACCTCCAGTGAGAGAGCAAAATGGTTGAATTTGGCTAAATTCAGCCAGTTTAGAGTCTGTGCTTTACTGGCCAAAGAATGTCTGTGCTTTACTGGCACTGAAGCCCACCCAGACAAGATTCTGGCTGCAGTCATGGAAGGGATCTCGACCTGTTCTTCGTGTGCTTGTCTCAGGGAACAGGCTTTGTGTCTGTGATACCCTGTCCCAGGGGACTCCTGTGGCCATCTGCTTCTGGGGAGCTGGGTCTCAGTATGCTAATCCAGCCCTTTGGAACCTGGCAGTCTGGGCTTTGTTCTCTGCTCTTCTGCCTCGAGAACATAAGAGGGGAGGGAAAAAAAAGTACAAGGCTGTCATTTTCTAAAACACTTTTTTCCTTCTCTTTCTTTCGCTGCTCCTCTGTTACAAAATCAGGGTACTGACTTGGATTTTCAAAACTGCAGATAGTTTGGGACATGAGTTCCCGAGAGGGCTCCTCTGACCAGCAGAGATAGGCAGGTGTGCTGAGGGCTTCCCAAATCCAGTACCTCAGGAGTAACTTTACCTTGAAGGCCCTCACATTTGGACACTGCCTTCCCATTGGCCTGAAACACACTGAAAAAATGTGAGTGGTGCTGCTCACTCTTGTGTTTCCCTGGGGATGGTTGGGTGTCCACAAAGATGGTAACTTTATATATATATATATATATATATACACATACACACACACACATATGCATGTGTACGTGCATGTTTTTTTAATTAGTTTCTGTAAATCTGCCCTGAAGTGTGTTGGGAAGGGGATGTATTTTGTACTGCTAGAAATAAATACATGTGAAATTTGTTTATTTGATTTCTCGTAGGGAAACAGCCTAAAACTGATGTGTTAAATTTAAATGCAAAAACACATATGGCATTTGATTAAAAAGACGTAACTCTGCAAGTGTATTGATTTAAATTATTTTGATGCACTCGGGGAGCTTTAAGTTCTAACATGGGTCATTAAAGCCACTAGTGATTTCTGTAGACAGGAATCTATTTCCTTATAGGAACTAATTTGATGTAGGACCTTCAACAGCTGCTTTGACATTTTGTCCTTGAGGATCTGATGGTGAAACCGTGTCCTCATTTCCTCTGGGATATTGTAATATATTACATTGTGTGTTCTTTCAAGATGTGAAATCATCTCTGTGTACTTGCACATAAGGATATAAATATACATAAAGTATATAAACATAAACACACACGTGCAACTCTGCAGACACGACCTTTTATGCATTTTCAGGTGGCTCTTTATAGGATTAGCTTGGGCTGTGGAATGAACTGAATCATCAGACTGTGCTCTACATCCTTCTTGCTGAGCTCTCAAAAGCTGGGAGGCTTCTTTGGTGGGCCAAATAACGTGTTGGAAATAATGCACTGCACAAATGTTGGTGGTTTCCTGCCTGATTTTGCAGAGTGTGGTGCACTGCAGTGGCCACCCATGAGCCAGCCTCTTAACTCAGAGATAGCAGCTCAGAAAGAAAACAATGATGGTGAGCTTTGGTTTATCTTTTGTGCAAATAACACATTCTTCTTAATATTTTACCAGATAATAATCTGCATTTCTGTGAATAAGACTTATTCCAATCAGGATGGCTGTGGGTGAAAATAGAAGTTACAAGATCTGGTTTATCTGGGAAGAGTGGCCGTGGATGTTGTATCTGGAAAGCTGGATGGTGTCAGTTTGTAGGAATGGCCTGAGTGGAGATGGGAAGACATAATATGGGATCATTCTTGTCATGGAAAAGCCACGGGCTGAGAAACCCAGGGACGGAGAACTAAACTGGAAGCAATACCCAGGGCAAATAGGAGCCTGGAATGATCAGGGACTCACACCAGTCACAAACACGCACACAGGGCTACATGCAATCATGGGTTATTAGGCACCATTGCAAAAGCAAAATGCTGGAGGAATTGGTACAAAAAGTGCAATAAAATATGCATCAACATGATGAAATATGTATTGGGATGAATGCTAAGTGGGATGAGCATTATTCTCAACTGAGTGGTGGCCTTGGCAGTGCTGGATTTGTGGCTGGACTCAACGCTCTCAAGGTTCTTTGCCCACCTAAACCATTCTGTGATTCTTTCTTGTGAGGTAAATCAGATGGGCTGTAACTGTTTTTGTAGTGGTTTTGTGTTTCTCACTGCACAAAACACTCCTCCTCTCTGTTGAGACTATGCTTCAAAGGGGAATTTAGCACCTCCTGATCTCCCCTTCACAAGGAGGGCAGGCAGGGGGCTGTCACAGGCCCTTGGGGAAGGACAATGTGCTGATGCAGGCTCCAAGCCACAGGGCTGTGCTGGAGGTGCAGCATCACATGTGTGCCCACAGTGAGAGTTGTTTCTGTGACAGCCTTTACAGAAAGAAAGGAGGAGAGGTGAAATATTTTCTGTAACTCATTCCCATTCCAACACACAGAGAGAAAGAACGAGGCAAACCCCAAAAGGAGGAGCCCTGGGCTAAGTTCTGTCCTGCCTTATGTCATCTTCAGTTTTACTGAAGACATTAGAGTTGGACAGGACATAAGGGAGGCAAGGCTCTGCAATTCTGGCAGTGAAATGCATCTCCAGTGCTGAGGTCTCTTACTACCAACTCTTCGGTGTGATGTTAAGGCTTGTAAAGGTCTCCAGCCACAGTGGAAGGACACAGAGCTCTGAATAGATCTCCACCAAAGGAGATCTCTTTAGGAAGGAAGCTCCAAGGCTCCTGTGGTTATGTTTCTTAGTAGCTGTTTATGGTTTTGGCCATAATCTATTGTAACAATTACTATTAATCATATTACTATCATATTCCTGCAAAGCACCAGGGAAGGTTTTCCTGAACAGATTAATCACTAATGAATTTGTAATCTGGCTTTGATCACTCATTCCTTTTGAATGCTGGTAGGTGGAGTTTACATGCCAAGATTTTCTGAATAATGAAGATGCTGCCTCTAAGGACCCTTTGGAATTAATTTTTTCAAATTTGGATCTAATATGTAAGCTGGGCTCCCATAGTTGTCAAGAAGAAGGGACTCCAGCAAATTATGCAGATATGGAGGTTTCCACGTGCTCCTACTGAAATAAAAAGCAACATTCCCTCTTCTTCTGGAGAAAGCTGGAGCAGACAGGTAGAAGAACTTGCAATCACAAAGGCAGACAGGGTGTTACCAGAGGGGTTTGAGCAAATCTCTCTTGAAAGGTTCAATCTCTGATCCTTCCACACCGTGGTTTCCAGCACTGAGCCCTTCTGCGATGTCAGCAGCACCTGACATCAAATATCCAGCCAATAATTATGGTCAGCTTTGACACAGCAAAGTATAAATCTCACGTCTGGTGAGGCAGAAATGTCAGAATACTGTCTGCACAATAGCTAAAGGCAGTGCAAATTGTAATTAAAAGCATTTAATTTAAGTTAATCTTCATTAGAAACATAATTATGTCCGCACACAAATTGCTTCAATGTAATTGTCACAGTTGTAAATACCTAGTTCTATTAACCAGCTTTTCTTCAGGATAAACTGGCTGGGAGATTATCAGCTGTTTTAGAGCAAAAACCCATTAGTGTTTCTGTGGCACGTGTGTGTGTGGAATTAGACCAAACTCACCACCTTCATCCCTGCAGAGTGGGACCAGCTCACACATCCCCCGGGGCTCCAGATAATCCCCTGTGCAGAGATGAGAGGATGCTGTCTTGGAAGTTCATTAATTTATGAAAACTTGGTTGTAGAGAAGCAGAACCAATGGCCCTCCCCCAAAACCTTGGCTTTCCAAGGGATGGTTTATCTGCAGTGGCACTGGTTTGAGCCTTGTTCCTGTCTTGTAGGTTTGAGCATATGGGAAAAGTTGACCTTCCATGAAGTTTTCCTTTTCTAATCTGATTAGCAATGAAATCTGTACGTGGATTTCCTGTCCTGATGCCCACAGGAGAAGTGCAGGTTTTAGGAGCTGTGTTCCATCAGCAATGTTCCTCTGCTGGAGACAGGCTGGACTCTGCTGCTGCTCAAGTGGCACCTACGAACACACTCCCTGGAATTCTTTCCCTCAGGTCCTTGATTGCCACAGGAATTTGGGCCTGATCCCTCTTGAAGTCAGCAGGGAATTTCCCCAGTGGGGTCTGTGTGGTCGGAATCACCTCTGCTACAGAGGAGTGCAGAATGGAACACGTGTGGGGCTCTGCTGAGGGCAGCCTGACCTGAATCCAAAGAAGTTTGAGAGTGCAAGATTTATCTTAGGAAAGGAACAACTCAGCCTTCTTCACTGCCTCAGGAAACAATGCCATGAATACATGTAAGAAATCAGATAGCACTTGGGAGATGAGTAAAAATAATCTTGTGAGTGGACTTGAATGCTTGAAATGGATGTCCCAACAACATAGTTTCAAAGTAGTGGGAGCTTTTAACTCTTGCCAGTGCTCTTCCCAAATAATCTGCGCTGTTACTGCTAATTGGCATAAATCTTGCTCGTAATACCCATAGCAGAGATTTGCACAGAATCCATTGCTAATCCTATAAACTGGTGAGTTTGATAAAGTGGGTTGTGCTGGGCATTGCTAATTTTGTTTTCATGCTTTCACTTGCTATCATTCATTAACCCCCAAATGGCAGGCTGGGCAGGGTACACGAACAAGAGAGCAATAGTCATCTTATTAGGGGCTGTAACGGCGAGTGGGAAATTACAACAGAATGAATATATCCACAGTTCTAATTGGATGCCTTTTCTTGTGTGCTGCTGTGATGCTACCTGCTGGAAAAAAAAACCAAACCAAACCAACCAAACCAAGTTCTCATCAGCACACTCCAAATTAAATCTAATTCAAGGGAATTTTACGTTGAATGGCATTATTTTTCACGTGGACCCAAGGCACCACAACACGGGGTCCAGCTGCTCTTTGTGTCTCATTATGTATTTCAAAGTAGCTGTGTCACATTGCTTGAATTCTGCCCCACACGCAGCTCCAGGAGCAGCTCTCAAGCATTGATCTCATGTCCAGGGCTCAGACCTGCTCCTGATTCTCACTGGGTGTGGTGCTCACCAGGGTAAACCCAAAATTCCCCCAAATTCTGGGACATCCCTGATCAGCGTTAGAGGAGGACTGAATAAAAGCACCCCAGGGCTCTTCAGGCTTGTGCCTTTAATGCAGGCTTGGAGTTGGACCAGTGTTGCACACTGGCAGAGCTTACAATAGTGATGCTTTATTTCTAATTCGAGGTAGGTGAGTTGAAATGGGATTAAATGGGCACCTTAAATGGGATTACAAAGAGAAAGGCTCAGGTCATAAGATAAGACTTTCCAGATTTCCATCTGCATCCTGAAGAGAAGAAAAAAAATCTGTTCTGGAAAAGACTGGAAACTTTTTCTGCCACTCGCTGGCCTAAATTTTACACGTAGTAGCCAAATAACATAAAAATGCACTTCTATGCATTATATATTATTATAACACTTTAAAATGTATTATTGATATAATGCTTAGTTCTGTGACCACCTGGTAGTCCTTAAAGAAATGTATATTGGTACAGTCTGGGTTTGCTTCCAGTGAAGGAGGTCTGGGTGCAAAACAGCATCTCACTGAGAGAGCAGTGACCAGAAGAGTTTGGTTTGCACACAACGACCTGGAGAGCTTCCCCCTGCTCTCCCAGTGGCTCCATGTGCCCAAGATGGGATTTCCATGGTCAGAACCCAGCTGAATCAAACTGTGACTTAATCAAACACCCCCAGGGACAATGGGTGGATCTATGGGAGCAGATCAGATAACCGGGGGAAAGGGACAGCAGAGTTCTCAGTGAAAACTGAATTATGAGTCAGCTTGGATAAGTGAATTTAATACTTGCCTTGGTATTACAAGGAAGTGAAAAGGAGTTGCAAAGAAAATGTACTGTTCATTATCTCAGGCTGATTTTCTAGGCAGCCAGTATTTTTCTTTTGTCTAAGAAGGCTGCCTTGGAACTAAAACAAGACAATACTGTAGATTATATATTCTCTTGAGGAAAGAAACAAAATATTTAGCCTGGACTACAAAGGGAGAAGAGTGTCAAGTTTTTAAAATTACTTCAGCATGTTTGAGTTCAAGACAGCAGAAGCAAAATGCTTGTTAAGCCGTTGTGTAGTGTGCAATGTCATGGCTGAGTTGATGTTCCAGGAATTGACTGCACCAGCATGTTAATTGTCAGGACATGATTTCCTAATTCTTTTTTAAGGATGCTCGTGTGTTGCCTTATTTGGTTACAGATGTTTCACTGCCTGGGCACACAGGGGGAAATAGGAGAAAGGAAAAGTGCAGTTGTTTCAGCACAGTGACATTCTGGTGAACTCCAGCACCACATTTCTGATGGAAATGCATATTCTGAACATGATTTCTTCAGAGACACCAAGGAAACTGTACCACCGGTTTTGTTACAGTTACCTCTCTCCACTTATTCCTGCTATCCCATGCTTCAGAAATGCTGTGTTTCCCTAGTTCTTGAACCCAGCTGGAATTGCAGACATTCAGTGTTTCTTAGGAAAGCTCAGCCCTGGCTGTCTGCGCTGGATGTTTATGAGAGTGCTGGAGCAAATTGAAAGCACACCACCGTGGGGAGGGAGATTGCTACAGGAGAGGCTGATATTGCTGGATTACCTGTCAGAAATGATCTGGGTCTGAGATGAGGCTGTAAAACATTTGAGGGGGAAAAACTAAAAATACAAAGTTTCAGAAGTGCTGTCAGTGTAATCAGGGAGTAAAGCCCGATTGATGCCCTGTGGAATTCTTCAGTAGATTTGCACCAAGAGGCTCATGTGTCAGTGTGGTTTTGGCCCTTCTATTTACATTCCTGTCCACAACTGGGTGCTCAGTCTCTATTCGATGTCTACATATCAGTTTATGTGTGAGCAGCATTCCCATCATGAACGGACAACAACCTTGTTTCTTTCTGGGCATCCACAACAAAATTAAAAAACTCTGAAACAACAAAACAAAACAAAACAAAAAACCCACAATGACAAGCCAACCAAACAAAACACCTGTATCTTTTAATGGATATTAATGGGTCTGCTTTGCTGAACCTAACAAAGGGTTATTTAACATCCTTTTGTTTAACTGTAGTTGCAAAGTTACCGATCTCCACAGCCACAAAGAGGACTCAGAATGCTTTGACCCAGGGCTGGTGGGTGCATAATTGAGATCAGAAGCTGACTCAAAACCTGCTAAGGAACAAGAAACTCTTTTCTGCAGAGGTGAGGATCAGCAGGAAGGGTCAGGGGAGGAAAGAATCTACAATACCTAGCCCTGCAAAGGTGAAGACCACTGTGAGGTACTCCCTGTGTTCATTATTGTCTCACACCAGAGTGCCGGTGGGAATGACCAGCTCAGCCCAGTTCCTGCCCATCTGTGGCAGGAGAAGAGGGAAGCACTGCGTGGCAGATGCCAGGCTGGTGTCCTTCACGCCAGCAGAAAGGATCCATTTATCATGGAAATGGCACTCAATCTCTAGGGGTGAGGGCTGGGGAAGAGCTGGAGAGTGAAGGATGGGTGGAGAGCTGATGAATTCATGCAGCAGTGGACGGAGGAGTTAAAAATCCAGCTGCACGATTTCTGTGGTTCAAACGAGCAAAGCAACACCCAGTTATCCCCGAGAGCGCACAAGGGGAATGTCAGTGTGTGCAACCATCTGCAGCGAGCTGATCTGTGAGCTCGTGCAGTCACCTCTGCACCATTCCAGGAGTGGAATGTGCTGTTTCTTAGAGATTGGCAGAGAAACAGATACACTTCTGTTTGTAAGTCTCTGGCCACCTCCTGTTTCCATCATATATCTCTTGGGGGAATCTCATAGCAATTAGTTTCTAATTGCTTCAGTAGTCTACAACTGATTTGATGAGAAATGCCATGCAAATGTAATGGTTCTTGCATGTTTCACAGGAGCAGAAATTAATTGCATCATAATTTTAAAAACTCCTGTTCTTTCCAGTCCTCCTTCTACCATCACAGGATATTTTATATTGGAAAAAAAAAAAAGGTCAAATATTAGAAAGTGATATTTTTGTTTCTCTAATCAGGTGCTCTTCTGCCACTGCTCAGTGGCACAGATCCACCCTGATGTGCTCTGTGTTTATTACCATGCTGTAATTGGAGTGGTTACTCCCCAAACCAGTGTGAACCCTGTAATGCCTCTCCCAGGTGCTGTTTAGTTGGGGTAAGAAGGTTTTAACCTCCTGTCTTCTGGAATCCCACCAGTAAACCAACTGCATCTTGGGATCTTCTCCAAATGAAATTTGCTTGCTACGCAGCAGCAAGAAGACGTGATGGGAGTGTAAAACAGGACAATTTTTCACTGCAGAAGTACTTGAACTCACTCCAGACAATTATGCAGCCTGCCATTTTACACACCATCTATTTCACTATTCCTGCATCAATTATTCCATTAACCTTGCTGCACACTAAGCTAGAACCTGTCACTGGTCCTGCAGATGTGAAGGGGTGAAATACACTTCAAAAAAAGGCAAAAAAAGGTATTTTCATGTGAAAGGCTTTGGGACATCCATTTCAGCAGCCTCACTACATGTACTATACAAAGTATTTTTATCTCCCAGCCTGCTTAACACTGTTAATTTCTACCCTAATATGGTTTAGCTCAGGACATAATGCTGAATTTTCCACTACTCTATTCGCTGTCAGCGGAGTTGAAAAGACCTTTTAATTAGAAAAAGAAATTAATAGCTTTATTCAAAGATTAACAGAAATTAGGGTGAAAACAAAACTCTTTCGATAGGGAGGGGATATGCATTTGCTGCAAATTCAGGATATCTCCCAAAACACAAAGAACAGGTTCAGAATTATAATTAAGGAAGAAATTTTAGCTTCCTGGAAGAACAGCTTGATAACAATTGTTACTTTCCTTTAGATTTCACATAGCATCTGTTACAATTTAATTTTTAAAGGCCACCATTTTTAATTCCCATTAATCTCCAGAATTAACAGTGTGATAAAGATCCTGGCAAACACTGAAATTTAACGAGTCAAAATGCCTCTAGGAGCCTTTACAGAATATTTAATGAATTGAGCAACAGCACCAATGCTTTGAGCGAGATGAAGTGCAAAGCCAGTGTTAATTAGACACAGACCAGTTGTATCTTCTCATGTAATTCAAGAATTAGGCTGACTTGTATTCTTAGGCTGTAAATGGATTTATACTGCTGGAGGACAGGACAGTGTGTCCCTCACCAGGTTTGGAGATGTTTTAGGAAGAATTACTTCCAGGCTGAATACTTCACACTGGTGTCTTTTTTCCATTAAGGTTGATGGCAGGAAGTAAAAATATCAACTCCTCAACAACTCCCACGATGGGAAAGTGTGTAGGATTTTACAGATGTACAAAACAGAGGGGTAAAACCTGTACCTGTGCCCCAGGCCCCGAAGGATTGGCGCCCACAGCCCTTGCAGCAGTGTCTTTATTGGGGTGGGGAGCCAAGGATGGCACAGAGGAGTCCAAAAACATTTGCCAAAGTACCAAATAAGATGGATGGAAAGCATTTTTCCTGTTACTTTCTTGATTTATTGTGTTTTGTTGGTTTTTATTTTTTATTTTTTATTGCCCACTCTTGAAAAGAAAGTTACGTAGGCCAAACAAGGCCAGGCCGCTGTGTCTTTTAGAGTGAGATTTGTGGGGTTTTTGTGAGTTACTCAATCCTAATCAATGTATTCTGTCTGCCACAAGTGCCAAGGAGGACGAGGGTGTCCCTTCTGAAGTGTCAGTGTGCTGCTGTGCCAGGAGAGACACAGCCAGCTCAAAATCTGCTCCTTCAAAGGGGTGCTGACGCCTGACTTGAACTGAAATGTCCCCGAGCTCTCCTGATGCACTGATAAAAACAGCAAGTCTGACACTCATTTTTCCCTAGCACTTATTTTGGAAGGGAGTTACTGATGTCAGCAGGATGCAGGACAACCTCAATTAACTCCATTTCTCAGAGTGGCTGCTCAGTGAGTAAAACACATCCACGTGCTACGGGGAAACGAAATCATATTTAATGTAATTTCCTTTGTCACTTTGGGTGGCTTTTGAACACAGAATTTTCTTTCATGTCTCTTTACACCACATCACAGAGGCTGTAGGAACAAATATAGCTATTTTGTGTAATCTCCATTTTTCCAGAACTTTATTCTGCTGGAAAGCTCCATGCTGGGATGCTGCCCTCTCCTTCCACAGCTGCATGCTGGGCAGCAGTTAGGCAGAATGGGTGGGTTGAAAGACAGTGGATTTATCCCTGGAAAATGGAAGTGCACAAATGCATCAGTTTTGTCCCAAACCACTCCATCCTGGCACAGTGTGTTGTGTTTGTGTTTTAACCAGGGTGAGGATCTATTTCCCAAAGTCTTCTCATCACTGTCAGTGCCTCATTCAAGAGAGAGCTGCACGAAGCTGAACAACAGCCTTTCCCTTTTATGAAACTGTGCACAACAGGACCAGCAACAGCTACAGGTTTTAGGAGTTTTTTGGAGTTGGAAATCTCATTAATGGATATTCCAGCCTCACCTTGACAGGCTCCCTGTGTCCTTAGTTTCAAGACTCCCATTTCAAGTAGTGCTGCTTCCAAAGTCTCTGATGCTCCTCTGTCATCCAAAACTCTTTCCTCTCAAGAGTGATGAGGGGATGCTGATTAGGATTCAGTTTTCTGAATTCCTAAGTGCTACCTGTCCTGGGGCTATTTGTGCTGGCAATCTTTCCTTTCAAAGTCAATCTGTCCCCCAGAATTCCTTGTTTCATGCTTTTCTGGCTGGAGAAATGGTAATGTTTTATAGATTGGTTTGGATGGCTGTGCTCTTTGTTCCCCCAAACTTCACAGCACATTTATCCTCGGCGTAATACCCTCATGAATGCAAGAGCAAGCCTTTCTTCTGGTTAAAAAGAATCAACAGCCTGAATATCTGTTTCATAGTCTCCTCCATATGTATAGGGAATGGGGATAACAAACTAACCTTTCTTCCAGGGGCTAATTGGATTTCACACAGTTTGGAAGCACCACTAATTCATCAGATATATTAAAATTCAGCTTTAACATTCCTACTGGGTAGCTTGGCTATTGACCTTCCTCCCTCCTGCTTTTTATCCCATTCTGTTTCAAACTTACCCATTTCCAGTACTTAAATAAACAGGCACCGTGTGCTGCAGCCCCTTGAGAGCAGCATTTCTTCATGCATGAAGTCTTACAAGCTGCTGCGGACACACATGCATGAATATTTCTCATTCCACTTAAATAAGCATCACAAATGCTTATTCTGGAAATAATGCATATTGTTCAGGAGCTGGTGTCCCTGCTTTGGTTTAGTTGCCTCATAAAGTGGGCATAAAGCACTCATGATCAACCTGCTGGAGTTACGCAGCCTAATAAGAGCATCTGCATTTTTCAGCAATAAAAAGGTACAAAAATTCCTTCTTGAATCAAAGAAAACATTTGATCATCCTGACTGGCCCAGAACTTTCTCTTCTGTAGGTGAGAAAAGAAGAAAAAAAAACCTCTACAGGAGAGTGGAATTTGATTGTTTCAAACTGTGTAGGTGGGCCTGAGTGGTCTCTGTGAATACAAGAAAAAGTTGAGATCTCTGAATAATGCATGAAGGAATGGAAAAGTCTCTGCATGTTTCTGTTGAGAGGTCACAGCGAAACACAGATGGCAGAGGTGACTTTTCCTGCCCTTCTTGGTGACTCTCAGCAAACACAGGAGTGAGGGGACAGCATGGCCACGATCTGGCCTGGTCTCCACGTGGGCGTTTGGTGGCCCAGGGGGGCAGAGATGAAAGGTGACAGAGGCCCCTTCCCTCACTGCTGGGTAGCTCAGAGAAGGGCTCTCCAAAGTGCAATTAAAATATTTGTGTGGCACAGGCTGGGCATGCAGGAGTGCTCTGGGTCCACTTTGCAGTGTTAATGTTTGTGGTTTTCCTGCTCCTCTTTCTATTGCTTGTCAGTTTTAAGCAGTGTTTTTTCAGGAAAGCAGATCAGTAATTCTCTTTCTGTGAATGCAAATGTGGAATCTATTGAGTGGGTGTGTGCGTACTTTAAAGAAATAATTGAATCCAAACATCTCTTATTTTTAAATGCAGGAAACCAGAATCTAATAAAATGTAAATCAATTCAGTGTCTGCTTTGGGCTTGCAGTCTTCAGACTGTTGAAAAGAAAAATGTATTAAGTGCTGTGCATTCCAATACCAACATCTTTATTTTCCATCACATTCCCTTAACCCTTCAGTCATCTGAAATATTTTTCTTTGTGGGTGTGTGGTGAAGATGGAACTACCCATGTTCATCAATTCCCATATTCCTTCTGAGTCTTTCTGTGGGTCAGTCTGAGTGTGTTTGGTTTCTCTACTGTGCTTTGCTGATTGCAAACACCCAAATGACACATCCTAAAGCACAATTGCCATTGTGATTTAGGACTTTGGCTCCTCAGACCTGAAACAAACAGGCCACTGCCAGTCTGACTTGGAGTACAGTTGATGGGGTATCAATAAATCCATGGGATTGCTGGTGTGAGTTAAAACAGAGTTTAAAGAGATTTCAGTGACCTTCTCAGCTCAGTTAACTCCTGGTGCCTGTCTGGCTGCTGGTCTGACTTGCTCAGCTTAGTGCTGAGAGAGAAAGGACAGGAGCAGGCAGCTAAAATACATTAATTGTCTTTAGCTAACAGATTATGGGATGTGTTCAGTTTGACCAAAGCAGCCTAGAAAAGAAGAGTCTTTCTTAATTCAGCTCTGTTCTTACAGGTTTTACGTGTGTATGGCACACAAATATCTTCTGTGGTCTTTTTGGCCCTAAAGGAAGCTGTTTCAGTAGAGAGTTTTCCCCCTGCTCTGACCTCTGGAAGCCCACAAGCTGAAGGACTGTGATGATTTAAAGAAAGCAAGTGGAGATTGATTTTCTAGGAGCATAATCTTTAGATTTGCAGAAATGTAGGGACTTTGAAGCTACTTATATACTGCTATCACTCTTCTGCCTAAATTCCTAAAGGGGAGGGATATTGCAGAGAGAATGGTTTACAAAATCATTATGACTGAAGGAGAGAGCTAGAAATAAGAACATTTTGTGACTGAAAAAGACATTTCTTTGAAGGTGAAGAGGACAGTTCAGCTCACCCTCTGTCACTGCTGTGCCCATGTTGGTCCTGGAGTGACAGTGAGGGACATCATCACCTGTAAGGGACAGCAAGGGGCTGAGACGGGGCAAAAGGAGCTGGGTAATCCTAACCCTTCAAAGCACCCCAGGCTCTGCGCTGCTGGGTGATTCAGGCTAAGGCTGAAGTCTTCGGACTTTTTATTTCTAATTCTTTTTAATTGTTTTATTTATTAATAAATTACTGTTTCTAAATAGTGCTGCTGCCTCCTGGAGGAAGGTGGGAACAGCCAGTTACTCTGAGCTGTGCCAGCATAGGTCCTGTGTGTTCACTGCTCCTCTTCCAGGTGACCTCAGAATTCCTGTCTGTACCATCACAGGCATTGCAGCAAACTGTGAGCTCCCATCCAGGGATGTGTGTGAGGCAAGCTCCATTTTGTTGAAACCCTGAAAAATGCTTAGTTCCACAAGTGCTGTATTAAAATGAAGCAGGGGCTCAGCAGCTCTCACAAGGCTGTAGCTTTTCCTTTCTGCAATTAAAATTGCTGCAGCAGACACTGATGGACTGTCACTGCAGAAATCCCAGCTATATTGTCCTCTCAGGGAAGCTTTTTCTCATATAAGCAGAGAAGGATTTCATTTAACAAGGAAAACCTAAGGAACTGCAAACTAATCTCTACAACCTTCTATTTCTTCCATAATATATATCATAAAGGTTTTTAAAGATCAGGCCTTGGCACAAAGAAAAATGCTACCATCAGATCTATTAGAAATAATGACTGTAAGAAATAAATTTGTGCATCATCGACTGGAGTATGAGGATATGATTTCCTTTGTTGGAATTGTTTAAGCTACAGGAATTGGAGAGCAAACATTTCATGCAGTATGATCCTTTCCTAAGTCAATATTGTCCTTTCAATCCTGAATTTCAAATTAAATATTATCCTCCCTTAAACAAAGGCATGCTTGGAAATCAATGCTGTTTATCTTGTCTGCTGTAGTTATATACACGAGTTTAATTTTTGTTATAGATGAAAAATGCTTCTAGACTGAGAACTGCAGAAAGACAAAGTCTTTCTGTTTTGCTGGTTCCTGGTGTCATTGCTGAGGGTGCATGGCAACAGTCACCAACAAAATCACCATTTTCAGGTGGCAGCATTGGTCCTTGCACTATCTGGCTACTACTGGGGTTTGTCTTGTGCTTTAATAAATTTATAACTGAAAGAAAAATGCAGCATTTTAAAAAAATGATTCTCAGGTTATCATCTGGGATAATTTTTTTGTTGATATGATCCTTCTTTCAGGGTTTGTTTCTTTTTTCATGGTGTTCCAGGTGAATTATTGGATATAATTAGAGTGGTAGATCAGAGTAAGCTAAAGCAGAAAATATTCTTTGAAAAAGTCCTTACTGCTTGGGGGAAGACTTGTACTGCTTTTATTTATTTATTTAAACTGAGAAAACACAAGAAAAAAGACTTCTGAAGAATGGAGAGAAGACCAGTAATGTTATTTGGGAGTCACTAAAAGCCTCTACACCATTACTGCAGGTAGAGGTTTGGCCTTGCCTGCCAAGAACAACCCTTAAATTTTCCATACTGATTAACAAGGTCTCAAACCAGTTATCCCAGCATGGCCCCACTTCCCAGCTTCATGTCCTTCAGGGATGAGCATATCCAGGGCTTTCTTGTGGTGGGTTTCTTTTTTCCATGCACCCCTCAGTCAAGCTGGCTCTGGTGCTCTCAGATCCAGCAATGAGGTCACAGGTTTTCCCAAAGAAAGTTTACTCCAGCGACTTCCTGTGGACAGGAATCCATCTGGGACGTGTTTTAGGGACTCAGAGCAATCATCAGGGACTGGAGTTGAATAAACAAAAGGTAAATAGAAAATACCACACACGTGGTGAACATAAGCAACAGAGCTAGAGCCCCATAATAGTGGACACCAGTTATTTTCTGAATTTTGCAATGTTTTGCACTGTTTAAGGAGAGAGGGGTTGGGTTTTGGCTGTCCTTTCTACTGTGTAGTGGTGAGCTCTTAATAGTGGAGGTTACAAGAGGAAATCAAAAAGGAACAAATAAGGCAAATACGGAAGTTATTGCTTCCTGAATATTCAGAGTTCAGCAAGTGGATTACCCAATTCTCTGCCAGCCTCCAGTGCTCAGCCAGCCAGCTGTTCATAACTGTAAAATACCCATAATAACCTGCCCTCTGAAAGGACAGGAATGCAGAAAAGTGAATTGCAAGTAGCTCTGCTTGACATGCGATCAGGTTCCTGTCCTTGAGCACGCTGGAACTTCTCCATCGTGTTTGCACCCTTGGATCTGAAGGTTTTCTTGGTTGCCTGGGCTTCCTTTGTGTTTGGGGTGGTTGTGGGCAGTCAAGGACAAAATCCACACTTGGGCTTCTGACCTGGAGACAACAAAAGCATCGGTGGGTTCTTTCTGATTTCCTGCAAAAGGCTGGGAAATTTTGGGAGCCTTTTGATCCAACTTTAGATCACGGATTTAACTGCACAGTGGAGCAGAGCAACCCACTGGTCTTTTCAGTGGCATAAGTGTAGTACTCAGCATTCAGATGGGAACTTGTGTGTTGAGCCAAACCCAATTATTTGCAAATGAATCAGCGCCACACATCCTCGGGGGGAGGGCTGTAATGCCAAGTGCTGGTTTGAAATGTCATCTTCTCTTTGGGAGAATTCTCTAGATAGAGTTAGTTATTTTCAATCTAATTTTAGGCAATCAGAAATAGGAATTCACCGGAGTTAGCAGAGAAAATTCTAACTGATCAAAGCCACGGCAGATTTCAGCCTGCTCCATTTGGAAAGTCATGACAATGTGAAAAACAGGCTTTTCACCAAGGTTTGGCATCGTAACCAGTGCTGGCACTCACAGGCAGTGCTTTAATTACACATTATACTAACCAGTGTGAAATACTGAGCCTTATTAAGATAGCCAAAAGCCTTCTTTATAGTTGATTTATTAGAGCTTGAAATTAACTTTTCACAGTCCAGCTCCAAGAGATCAGTAGATAGGGAAATTCAGCTCTGCCTCCAGTGAGTTCTGCCATGGTTATCTCCAGTGCTCTCTCCAGTTCCTTCCAGTGCCCAGACATGGTAAAACACTGCTCAGCAGCAGCACCTCTCAGCCTCTTACCTCTGTTATTAACATCAGTGCCAACCTTGTGCTTGCTTGGAATGGCTTCCTGGAAAAATGGAACTTTAGGAAACCACCTTGGGCTCTGCTGGGTGCTCAGATGTGTGGGCTGCCCCAGGCTGGCTGTGCTGGAGCTGTTCCACACTGGGGTGTTTGCAGACGAGCATTTTTGGTGCTCCTGGCACAAGATTTGGTCAGTATATGGCTGGGATATCAGGATATTGTTAGGAATTGTTAAAACAAGCCCATCCTCTGTAGAGAATTGCAGATCTCTGCCAGCTGAATACGGGGAGGAGCTCCCAGCCTGACGGAATTTTAGACTTTTCTCCTGCTGGAGTGCTCCCAGCAACCTGAATGCATTTTCACATTTCCAAACTCCCAGGTATCAGTTCTCTGATTAAATCAGTGGATCTGGAGCTCCCCCATCTTGTGCTTTGCTTCTGTTTGATGCTACAAGGCAAGGCAGAGTTTGGAGCTTCAGGTACTGCAAGATAAAACTTCCTCCTACTGAGGATGGCAAAAAAGAGAGGAGCAAGGCACTCAGTGAGGGAGAGGCTGGCACAACACCTGCAGTAAATCTGTGGATTTAAATGGTGCTTGGGTGGGAAAGTTGTCCTGTCATACTTTGGGTCTCTCCACCAAACCTTTTGTCTTTAAAGTTTATCATCAGGATTGCTCAGGAGGAGTCACATCTCTACATCTGTGTTTACACCCAGTGGTTCTTTGAAGTTTTAGGCTCTGTAGGTACCAAGACACTCCCCAGGACGGGCAGTGGTGTCACAGCCCTGCCAGCATGGCATGAGGGCACCTCTCTTCTTCTTTTAGAAGTAGCTGTGTCATTCCTTCAGGTGACTGCTGTGCCCTGTCAGCAGGGTGGGAAATGCCAAACCTCCTAGAAGTTGCAAGGGACATGTTTGGGGTTTATTTCTCTGTTTCTTTAATGACTCTGTTACACTTGATTTGCCCAGGGAAGTTGTGTGATGAGCACCTATGGGAAGCAGGACCACGTTAACATGGGTTGGGGGGAACAGCAGAGAGGCAGAGCCCCCTTCTGCTCCAGTGAAAGCTAAGCCACATCAGAATGTTGCCAATTAAAAATAAAATGAATGACTTTGCTCTCTTTGTAGGTGACCTGTCTCCACGATTTCTTTGGGGATGATGATGTGTTTATCGCCTGTGGTCCAGAAAAATTCCGCTATGCACAGGATGACTTTTCCCTGGATGAAAGCGGTAACATCAAACGCACACTGTGGTTTTATTTGATTGCCATTCACTTGCTTGTATCAGATAATAATGCTGCATGCCTTTGTTCTGGTTTTTAAGGCCCAGTACATGGAATTTAACATCCTTTTGTGAGACTTATCCAGTCAGCAGATATTATAATCAGGCAAATACCGACTGAGGTAGCCCAAGTCAGAATAAATTAATTCCTACAGCATTTTGACATCCACTGCAAAATCTGGGAGTGTTTATACTTTCAATTTTCTCCAGTCACAATCAGATAGATACATTTTACTTGGGAACTTACCACCCTCATGTAGACACATGCATATTAAAGATGGGAACAAGCAACAGTTAAAAAATCACATTTCCACTGCTTTCTTGTGCTGATTCAAAAAGCAGGGCAATAATTCCCTTTTTGGGGGACATGACTGGGGCAGTGCCATTATTTTTCCTTGTTACCACTGCCAGCAGAAGTCTGTAATAATGTGAGTTTCTATGATCAATTAAGCCATGAAATCCTTGATTTTACAGATTTTAGAGCTTGCTTGTAGGACTTACCACCCACCCCACGTGGAACTGTACTCACCTGTCCGCAGGTGCCAGTGAGTGCAGCAAGAGGAAATTAATGCCATTTTGACCATTTAAACTAAAAGAAAATGTGGTCTCCAAGCATCTAGGCTCATTTCCCAAAGCTCTAGGTGTGCTGTTTAAGGAACACAAGCCTCATCCTGTCCTCCATGCTGCAAACTGGCTCAGCATTGAGGACCAAAGAGGATTTTTGCTGGATGCCAGGAAGTTAAGCAGCCTCTAATCTTCAAACACCGTGGTTTTTATGACTCCTTTGCAAGCCTGGTTTTATTTTAGTGCTGATTCTTCTGACCTGTGTACTCCAGATGAACCCACTTGATGGTCTTGGGTAATTCAAAGAAAGTTTCCAAGGTTCAGTTGAGACTTTGCAGGCAGAGAATAAAGCCCGTGTCAGGCTGGGGAAGTGATCTGTAACCTGAGCTTCATATTGTTTTTTACCACTCAGCAGTTGAGTCAGCTCCACAGGGAGCTCCACGCTGGAAAACAGTTTGGATGCAGCCCTGGCAGAACAACTGGATGGAAAGCTCAGCTCTCTGCCTACACTTCTGGCCACTGCTCACTTTTCCAGCTTGGATTTCTCAGGCATAAAGAAGCCAAATTTGCTGTTGGGAAGGCACTGAGTAGCTGCAGGTCCCAGAGGTATTTTCAGGGGAGCCTTGCAGCTCTCAGGAAGCAGATGAGGAGCCTCAGCACCGTTTTCCCATTGTACACCCATCACCCTTCCTCGTTCTGAGTCAGATGCTGCCAGGAGAAGTGTAATTCCTGAGGTTTTGCAGATGAGTGTCACTCACTAAAATCTCCTTTGTCAGGGGGAAATTTCTCTTGCCTGTTTGGATGACACACACCAGGATTGCTGGTTATTATGTTCACTCTGGCAGGACATCAGGAAACAAAAAGAGAAACAGCATAAGAGAGGATTATGTAATCTTTTTCCTCCTGGCTGCCCACCACAGCTTCCACCCTCTAATCCCTGCTGCTGAGCACCTTCCAGATGACATTGCTCTGTCCCTTTTGTAGCCACTGGTTTCAGCATTATGGAAATGTCACACTTTGGTGACATTTAGAGACCTGTTTACAGCAACTTCAGCACAGCCAGGTTTCCACCTCCTGCAAAAGCTCAGGGATTGCCTCTGGTGTACTGACACTTGCCAAGGACTGAGCTGGAGGAATTCCTCAGAGTCAGCCTTTCTGTGCTGGAAAATGCAAAGCCAGGTTTCCTTCCAAGGAATTACTCCCCTGGGAAGAAGATAAATTTGGAAGCCCTTTCAATGACATAACGTGAAGTATTTTTACTTTTTAGTTTTTTGTTTTTTTTTTTTTAGTGAGTAATTCAGGTGACTAAACACAGCTGCCTGACACCCTTTAAGTCCCCTCACTACATCAGTACTGCTCTTCACGTATAAAAAACTGGGGCTATATTGGTGCTGGACCTGTACAAGCCTTTCTGTGACATCACCTGTGAGAAGTCAAGTACTTTTGAAAAAAAAACCCACAACTTTTTCTGACCCTGCTTTACAATTTCCAAAATGGATTTAACAGGAGAGAAAATAATCTGACTGTAGGTTTGATTCTTGCCATGCAGCATCCCTGGAGCACAAGGCCTCCTCTCCTCAGATTCTTGTGCTGCCTGGCCCAACAGCAAAACTCTCTCTCAAACCATCTGGAAGGAGCAGAGATGGACCCTTGGCTGTCTGAGAATGAGGAAAGCCTGGGGAAAATGTTAAGGCAATTAGACTTTCATAGATATACTGATATGTAATTAAATAACACGTACATTTAGGTCAGACAACTTGCTTTCGGTTGACCAATTATTTATCTGCTCTGTGCTGCCTTAATTCCACTGGGGAATCCGTTCCAGGGGGTCCTCAGTGTGGAGCATGTGGAGCTGAGCTGAACTTTCCCATAAAAAACTGCCTGCATGTGGAACATGTAATTCACATCTGTAAAAACGACACATTTTTCACATCTTGGTGAGGACAAGCTGTTGGAGGAGATGAGGTGGGACTGGCTAACATTTGACAAAAAGGAAATCCCTTTTTTATTGCCTTCTTCTTAACTGGGTTGAGTCAATAACTTGGGGGTGGAAAGTTCTTTTTTTGTTAGCTCTCAGTGTAAATAAAGCCTGGTTCTGAAGACCAGGCATGCCTGAAATCCTGGGGTGCATGGAGGTTTGTTAGCATTTCAGTTCCCCTCTGCAGGACCCTGTAGATCATGTTTACATTTTCCACTCTTCCTGGCCTATTTATTTTTTAAGAAAGCACACTTGGGGTTCTCTTCTGCTCACGTCTTCCAGGACATAAATCTGCTGGGCTTGTTTATACAAACCTTTCTGAAAGGGACCAGTGGATGTGCTTTGTAAAACCATTTTGTCTTCTTTGCTTTCTGCATCTGAGAAGTTGCAGCTTGTTGAGGACAGAAGAGGCTGATTCCAGCTGGGTGAAAGCCTCCTGGGGCAGCTGCCCCATCTGCCACTTGGAGACTTTACATCACACCATGAGCTGCTTGCTGGCTTTCTGCACCTGAAGAAAGGGCACTCACCATTCCTATTACTGGGTCTTCATGGAAGGGTTGCAGCAAATCAGCTGGATTTTTTTGGCCTGAGTGTTCCCTCAGTCAGTGCTGACCATTTTCATCGTGCTCATGAGAGCCAAGGGAAGGGGAAAGTCAGAAAATGTTTGGTAGGACAGAGGTAGGAGCCAGCCTGACACCTACAGAGTCTCAGCACCTCCTCTAGAGGAGCAGAGCTGTTCTCTTTGCCCTCCCCTTAAAGAGTCTCCTTCCAGCCCTGGAGAACAAGTGATGATATCAGCTTTCCTCTTGCCCTTGGTATTTTCTGCATCTCTTTGTGGACCAGGCCCTGAGCTGCCCGTGGGTGTTTCACGCCTGGTGTCCACGGGCAGCGGGAGCAGCAGGGCCATAACCAGGTGGGTTTGTGTTTCCCCAGAGTGCCGGGTGATGAAGGGGAGCCCAGCAGGTGCCACGGGCAGCAAATCCTCACCCACCCCTCAGAAGAGCTCAGCCAAGAGCCCCGCGCCCATGCGCCGCAGCAAGTCCCCGGCCGATTCAGGTAACCACCAAGATGGTGAGTGATTGTTTCTTGGTGTCTGCATTGAACTCTGCTCAAGGGAAAAGCACAAACTCTGTGTGTTTGCATAGGAAACTCGGGTGTCTTTTGGAAAGAAGAAGCTACAGGGGCACTTCATAAATATTGGGAAGGAATTCCCTGGTTGGAGAAGTGCAACTGTGGCTTGAGGTTGTTCCACCCACAGTCTCACAGCCTCCTTCCCCAACAACGTTTTGAAAGATGTTTCCATTCCCCAGGCAGGAAATCAAGGCCCACAGTGCTCCCAGATGGTCCCTGTAGATAGAGAGTGATTTAAAGTAACCTCCTGTGATGCCTTTTCCTGGTCTTAAAATCAAGAATCAAAAATCAAACATGGTTAGAAGGGGAAAAGGGATTTTACCTTTGTATTTATTTTAAGGATCCTTAGGTGCACATGTCCAGGATAAATGCACCTCAAGGCACACCCCACAAAAGATCTGGTATAACATTATAGGTTTTACTAATTAGCAGATCTGTCAAAGATTCCCCAATGAAAGGCTCGAGTGAGCCCCCCTCCCCAAGGAGCCTTCCCCTGGATGGTTCTATCTTGGTTTACAGAATGTGTTCTGGAGAGGACCTTGGGCTCTGGGGCACACTGATCCCTGGCTATGAAGCTTCTAAAATGTTGAGTCTCTCAGCTTGACAAACAAGCCCAAGAATGTAGGCAAAAAGCACTAGGAATACAGAAGCTGTAAAAAGGTATAACAGGGGTATAAAAGAAAAGGCAAAAATCATCGTGGCATCACCTGTGCAAAGCAAATGGTAATTATTGCACAGCTCAGGAGTGGCTCCTTCCAATCATTATTTAAAGTAGACCAGTGACCTTGTGATTGTAGAACTGGTGATGGGTTTATTGATGTGACACTGAGACACTCAGTAGTAGAAGAAAAGGAAAATGGGAATCCTAATTTGCTGCAGCAGCCTGCACCATTTGAAATGCCGCCCTCCTTCTTCAGTAGCACCTGGGTTGGCAGCACGCCTGGAGAGCTGCAGAGCTGTCAGTCCAAGGCTGGGCTGCATATTGCAGTAATTCTGGTAACTGATAGTTTTTAGAGTCATGGAGAGTTTCTAGAGTTGTGATTGGTCTCTCATCTGCCTGCCTGTTCTGTTCCAAAAGAGAACCAGACATGGCCTCTCACTAAAGCAGCCAAATCACCAATTAAGCACATCAGATTTCCAGGAGAGCTTCACAGCTTGAGTTCAGATGTCCCCCAGCATCAACACAGGTGATAGAAACCAGAAATTCCTTTTCACCTTCGTGCTAACACACTGCATATTGCATGGGAACATCACACAACAGCTGCCCATCAATAGATAGGATTTATTAGATATAAAATTCTCTTGGCAGTAGTCAGAAGGATTTCCCCCAGGAAGCAGTTCATTTATTTAGGGTGTGTGGGTGTTCTTCAGCTACATAAAGAGCCAGTGTGAAATTGGCTGGCACATGCCAAGACTCTGTGTTTTTTAAAAAATTATTTCTCTCATAAAGTTTTTCTTCAAGATTCCATTGTTGGCTGTCCTCAAACTCAGGCTTGCCATAATCTAGACCACTTTCACAATCCCAAATGCATGCTAAAGCTGTGTAGGCACATTGAAGGTGTGATGGGAAATGTGACATTGATTTAAAAAAACCCCAAATTAACATTCAGTGATGTGGGAGTCAGCTCCTGCATGAGCAGCTTTAAACCTTCTCCACAAGCATCAGGTGCTGATTCCCACCAGGACCAGACTTCAGTGCATGAACATAACAGTTTAATATGAAATGGCAACTGTTGTGTGCCTGATTTTAACTGATTGAGTGACTCCAGGCCCAGGATGGTGACTCATCTGATGAGCTTTAATGAACACATTTAGCAGAGCTTTTCAGAGGGAGATTAAAACAACCAGAAAGGCTGAACAATGACCAGTTCCTGGAGTTAAGGTCAGTAATGAAGAGCAAATCAGGTTTCTTTAATCTGTCCAGACAAGGGTCTTTCGTGCTTTCCTGTAATTTCAATAAAGGAGAAAATGGCACTTGTCCTGCTTAATGAGAATAAAAAAGACTGAACTCTTTCAGCACTGAAAAATAGAAGACTCTTGTTTTCTCAGGACAGAGAGGAAAAAGAATACCATTTTGTATTCTTGTATTGAATTGGTAATAAATTAAGTGGATTTACACATCTTTTAAGAATCAATATTTACATTTAGATGGATTTTGAAGTTATCACATTCAAAAAGCAAAGCTGAATGAAGTCTGATTAATAAAAGATGATCTGACCTATTTTTTTCCCCACAGAATCTCACCCATTTAATTTGTGAAACTACTGAAAGCAGTTTTACTTCAAATATATTCAATATTTCTGCTATGTGTTTGCTCTCTCACCCATTTGTACCTTTTGTCTTTGTTGCCTTTCACTCTGCTGTGGCTGTCATCAGAGTTTCCTTGGTTCTGTGTTGCTTCTATTCTTTCCAGTTCTTTTCTGTGTACCTTTCTGTATCCTTTTTGTAGGTTTTGTAGGTTCTGTATCCTTTTCTGTGTAGGTTTCTGTCTCCAAGGCTATTGTGACATATCTGGGTGCTGATGCCAGTGCAGGTTCAGAGGTAAATCTTTGGGTGAGAGAAGTCTGAACCTGCCTCTCAGTGAGGTGTCATGGCCTTACTGTGAAAAACTCAATCCCCTGTTAGCAGCCAGAGCCCTTCAGCTCCCAGGATATCCAAAAAAGGGAAGTTGCTAACCCACAGAAGCATTTTAAACATTGATTTCTTGGCACGGTGCTTTTCTCTTTACTCACCATGCAGTCATTTAAATGAATGAATGAATGCAAATTAAGTGAATGAATGAAGAATGAAGAATGAAGAATGAAGAAGTGATCCAGACCCCAATACTTACATTCCCAAGGAAATCCTTTCTCCCTTCCCTCAGTAACCCCCAACCCATATTTATACACTTCCTAAGCAATGCCAGTGTATTTCTGGCAAAATTGGAGTTACAAAGCTTCTGTGTATTTCTAGCCTCAATTTTTCTTCCTCCGGAGTCAGCTTTGCTAAAAGGCACAGCTTAGAGCAGTGAAATTCATACTAAACCACACCTGCAGGGCACCATCCAATTTCTCCTCCTGACATGACAGAGGGAAACTGGGCATCAGGAGAAAAGTCTCTGTGCTGCTGCTCTGATCCCTGAGATTTAAATGGGCTAGGGTCAGCATGAAGTTTGGCAACATTTCTTTAACAGACTGCTCCAATAAGAAGTCAAACCAAGCAAAAGCCAGAGCTAAACCTCAGGGGAGAAATACAGGAGAGAAAATAATGATGTCATTTGCCATTCTTTCTTTGTTAAAACAATATGAATTTATCTTACACTAGCTGACATACCAAACAAGGGTTCAGTCGTATAAAACCATGTGCTGTGATGGGAGAGCTTATGATTTTTCAAACCAGGACAGAGTCATAGGTACATGAACTGAAATTTGAAAATGTCTTTGCCTTGATCTGGCGCGGGGAGAACATGAGCAGGGCGCTGAGGCTGCTGCAGGACCTCAGTGTCTCTGTCCACTCATGGCAGGGTTTGGACAGAGGGCCAAAAGCACATTCACCAGGCAGCAGCAATTAGCAAGCAGACCCAGAGTGTCCGTCTGTCCTGGCTGCAGGGCTGCTCCCCAGGGTCATTATAGATGAGTGTGTCCAAAAGGCAGCAGATGTCTGGGGAATGGCACACGGGAGAGAGCAGCTTGTTCCCCGCTTGTCCCTGCTGCCAGCCCACAGGGCACACCCAGGAGAGATCCCCCTCACCAAACACGGTGGGAAAAGGGTGTCAGCACTGCAGAGCTGAGTGCCTGGAAGTTTGGAGGTGCCTGAGCAAAGGATGCCTGTGCAGTCTGAGTTCTTCCACTCCTGAGGCTTTATTTGTCTGTCTTGAAGGGCAGGATGGCTCGTGCTCACTGAACAAGCTGCTGTTCCTACATTTACTTCATGCTGTCTTTGCTCTGTTTGTTCCCTTTCTTTATTTTCTTGGTGGCACTTCAAACCCTGACCTGGAGACCAAACTATCCATGTATTTCATGGTCCTTTCTCTCACTCTTGTTTACAAGCTCCTCAGAGTGGGATCTCATCTGCAGAATCCTGGGAACCCCAATCAAGCAGGGATTATTGACCTTACTTTACAAATTAGTAGACATAGATACCTACACACATTTTGAGCACTCACTCTGAGCCTCGGGCCCTGCTTTTTCCAGTTCTGTTTGTGGACAGAAATGTTGAGTTCAAAAGATGGACCTCACTAACCTGATTTGCAGGTCTTGGTGCTTATCACCACTGGAAATTCGGATTCAGAGCCCCAGTCATCCCAGCAAACCTGAGCAACACTCAGGGAACAGCTCCATATGAGAAATCTGACTAAAAAAGAGCATAAAAATGGCTGAACAAGGACTTTTGACAAAGGCTTAGAGTGATAGGACAAAGAGGGAATCGACTTAAGCTGAAGGAGGGCAGGTTTAGATATTAAGAAGAAATTCTTTACTGTGGGGGTGGTGAGACCTGGCACAGGGTGCCCAGAGAAGCTGTGGCTGCTCCTGGATCCCTGGAAGTGTCCAAGGCCAGGTTGAATGGGGCTTGGAGCAACCTGGGACAGCAGAAGGTGTCCCTGCCCATGGCAGGGAGTGGAGTGGGATGAGCTTTAAGGTCCCTTCCAACCCAACCCATTCTGGGATTCTAAAATATCTGTGGGGGAAGCAGACAGAGAATTCAGTTTACCTGGATCTCTCATGGCCATCTCAAACATGACAGGAATATTCTCCATCCTCCCTCTCATGTGCTGGACAAGCCTGATTTCTCTCCCAAGTACAAACTGCCTTGTGCATGGGGGGAGGTGGGGATCCTATGGAAAAAGGTGCATGTGCTCATGCAGTTAAAGGATCTGACGTGCACTTTGAGGTAAATTGATGTTGCAGAGCAAATACAGTGCCATGAACAAGCCATAATGCACAAAGAATAACGTGGTGGGGAAAAAAACCCCAAGAATTGAAATGAAAGCTGCTTCTAAAGCACAGTTCCTAATAGCTGAGTGTAGGTGAGATCCCGAGCTACCCTCAATCATCAGCAGGTTTTAGTGGAGCAGCAGTGTTATGCACCACCTGGGATCTGCTCTTTGCCTCCTGTTATTTTCTTGCATTTCAGTTTAAAGGAAACACAGGCAGGTTTGCTTATGAGCACTATTCTTCATTAGCAGACAGAGAAAATTAAGCTAGGCTTCTTCATTGTTGCTCCTGCTGCAGAATTTTGCTGTATTTGTAATGATATCCATCCGTCTCATTCCATTTCTGGTTTGAATGTCACATCTGGTTTTTTGTTGATGCTCATAAAATATTTACACCCCTGCTGTAGCACTTCAAACTCTCATTGTATTAGGGAATTTCTGTCCTGCCCTGCAGCAATTACATCCATTTTGCTGCACACTGACTCTGCTGTTGTTCCAGTCTTGTTTGTGGAAGGGAAATTGGGGTTTCTTGTAGAGTTGTTAGGTGGCATTCTTCAGCTTAGGAAGGATCAGTGACAACTGGAGATAAAGAAAGAGGCATTTTAGAAACTGGAAATGGATTCTACCTAATAGAGATTATATCAGTCCTCTTGTTCCCCCCATTTTCTTTGATAGGAAACACAAATTCACTCAGTGAAATAAAACATAAAAGAGATCCAAGTTCTTTTTTTACTGAATTGCCTTCATTATTTGGCATATAGTTAGAGAACTCTACTTTTTCCCCCCACCAGCCTGGAGGGCAGCTCATTTTGTAGAGCTGGAGCACAGTGAAGAGTGGCACAGCACAGTGCAGGGGCCAGCAGGAAGCAGCTTCTGCCTTTCCAGAGCTGTTTTTTCCCCCCTACCAATAAAGCATGGTCTGAGTGGGATAGGGAGGTATTCCTCAATGATCTATAAATCATTTTTTCTACCACCTTTTAAAAATATCCATTTCCTCAGTAAGGTGCATTTGTCATAGGAAAAAAGCTGTGTGTGATGAATAACCTCCTCTTTCAGCAGAGGGGGAAATGCATGGAAATGATGGGTGTGAAGGCAGAGGAGCCACATCACCATGAATTTGTTGCATCTGAGCTGCTTTAACTGCTGGCAGCTCCTCCTTTGTCCTGGGGCTTTGAGCACATGTTTCTTTTCACTTTTGAACTCACCTGTTTGACCCCTACCTGTGCTACAAACCTGAGCTACCCCGCTGTTTCTCACAAGGAGGTAACAGAGAAGAGGGGTGAAGCTTTCTTAGGCATTCAAGCAAGAGCTGTGCTGCTTTTGCTCTTAAAAATACAACATTCACACATCTTACTCTATGATACTTCATACACTTCTTCAGTCTCCTCCAGACACTCAAGTACTTGATGAATTTTAAGTAATGATTTGCAGATTCAGCTGTTACAATTGAAAGCATCATTCCATCTGGCTCTTTGGTCACTTAATCCCACCCACAGCAAACAGGCTGCTGTTTGTGTAATTTGTAATGTATATAATTGCCATCTGACATTGCTTGTGTAGTGTTCAGGATATCTTCAGCCTCTGGGTCCCACTCATGCCCTTAAACTGTTTGAGAACACAGAAATTGTCTGTTTTTCTGGTGATCTGTGCCTTAGATCGACTTGGTGAATATTTGTTGTGTGAAATAGTGCTCCTTCAATTTATTTCATGTTTCACTGTATTTTGCAGTCACCCTGAGCAGCTGAAATCCTGGAGTTATGTTTCTAGCTATGCAGTTCACTTGGGTTTTTTTCTCCTGCCTAACGTGAATAAACCATCGTGTTTCTGTCTTAAATACTTGGAGACCTTCCATCTCCCCAAAGAAGAAGGATTTTCCCCTTGTGTGCCTGATTTCCAGCTTCTGTCTTGTTTTCTGCCAGCAAACGGGACCTCCAGCAGTCAGCTGTCCACACCCAAATCCAAGCAGTCGCCGATCTCCACGCCCACCAGCCCAGGGAGCCTCCGTAAGCACAAGGTATTACGTTTCTTATACCTTACTACATCTCCTTCTGCCTCAGTCCATCACATTTGTGGAACTCTGAAGTCATGGCCATATTCTCTGGAAGAATAACAACAACTCCTGATGTTCAAACAGTGGAATTTGGCCCTTTACCTATAAGGGTCGTCCTTCAGGGCAAGGTGGTGAACAAACCATTGGCCTGATTCCTCCCCTGATTCCTGATATTAATGTGTGCTGCAGGCCACGCAGAAGGATCAGAGGAGATAAGTTGACCATGAACTTATGTCACTATTTGGAAAAGTCATTGATGGATATGGTTTCATGCAAACCCTCCTTTCCTGAAAAGCCTCAAGTGCTGGCAAATCAGGCCCCTAAACAGCAGAATGCAGATGTTACTGGAGCTCTGAAACATCACTTTAATGATGCTCCTCAAGAATTTAAATTTAATTATTTAAGGCCATGCTCTGTTTTACAGGAAGCAGGTGATTCTTACAGCTGGTGGGGTAATTGTGTTGTGGAAGAGTAGCTGGTTTTGCTGGTCACAGACAGCGTGGCTAGCAGGTAGCACAGCATCCTGGCAGAGATCAGGAAACCTGTGCTGGCTCATGGATAATTCATGCATTGATTTATTTAAAAGGTACAGCAGCTGTCACAGCTTTTTCAGTTCCTGTTATTCGGGGCCACTCTGTGCTGAGTCCAGACTTTCATTTCTGTGGGCCTTTGCATTTCTGGAGTAGCCACAGTGCTGCTTCCAACAGTTTTCACTTGATACGGAAACTGGAGCTTGGACACAAATGTGGGTGTGAGAGGAAGTCAGGGGGGTTTCTCTTTAGTAACCAGACTGTACCTCTCAGCCTGAGTGTGACTTTAAAAGCATTGACTCGGAATTTTTGAAGGGTAATTAAAAAATTCTGGTAGTGCTGAGGTTTTGCAGTCAGCAGCCACGTGGAACCCGCCATGGGCCACATTGCAGGGGTTGAACTAATTCTGTTTATCGAAGGCATAGCTGAATCCAAATGAAAACTGTGTTTTCCTCAGGACCTCACTCTCTTCTCAGCTGCTCAGTCTAAGTTTGAGGATAAACACCAATTTTAGCACAATGTGTCCAGATTTATTACTAATTTGTAATTGAGAACAGAATCTGGCCCCTGGTCAGCAGTTCAGCAGGAGTAATGCTGTAAACTGCGTTCTTTGCTTCAGCATCAGGGACACAAAATACTTTCCAAACTTCCCATCTCATTTAGAGATTGATTTGGAGATGAAGATTTGCTTCTTGGTCAAGACAAGTGAAACTCACCTTTTTAATCTTTTATGTATGTTTTCAGCTGGCTGATCTATGACCTTTCCAGTGCAGCCCTGAGACCATTTGTAATAGATGGTGGCTGCTGAGGGCAAAGCCAACCCAGCTATGATTTTCTGCACTAAGTTAAGCCAATCAGCAAACACAAATGCAGCATTTTAGGTTACCAGAATATTCATGCATCGTTGTCTTTCTCCCAGGAGCAATTTCCTGCTTATGATGAAATCGCTTTTCTTTTTTCCCCTTAAAGCTCAAATGATAAATGCTTAGGTTGAGTTCACCGCAAAGTCATATTTTACCTCTTCTTGTATCAAAATTTCTGTGAATTTCCTTCCTGAATATTTGGGTTTTTCTTCATTTTGCTCACAGTTATTACTTTTGTGTGGGTCAGAGTTCAAAAAGGTCCCACAAGAGCTTTAGCCCTCAACCTGGTTCCTGTACCTAATCCCACACAAAACGTTAAACAAATGGAATTAAATGGTTACCCAGAAAGGGACACTGGAAAAACTTTTGGTCCAAATAATAAATTTGGGATTATTTTCTTAACCCTTCCAATTGATTAGAAGTTGCTTAAAATAAAGAATAAACCATGGAACATGTGATTTTCCTGGAGATTTGTCCTGAGGGCAGCTGTCAAACCAAGGTAAGACTCTTTATCGTGGACTTGGGTTTAAAGAGATGTATTTAAGGCAAGGTGCTGCTCTTTCATGCATGTGCTGGAATGGACACATTGATCCAGAACAATAAAAAAACACTTCTCAAACTTATCCCCAGACAGTCAGCAGGAGCAGAGATGCTCTTGCTCCTCTGTGCAAGGAGCCTGCCTTGATTTTAGCCTTAAACTCCCTGGATTCTGGTGAGCCCAGCCCAGTCACCAGTGCACGATTCCTCCACCCTCTGACCTGCCAGGAACTGAGCCACTCAGCTGCTTCCTTTTGTGTGGCCAAGGGTGGGAACTGATGGTGAGGGTTAACATTTTCTCCTTTCTCCCTACAGGACTTGTACCTGCCCCTGTCTTTGGATGACTCCGATTCCCTTGGGGACTCCATGTAGAGCGACATGGAGCTAAATGTCCATATTGCATTTGGGATACAGCAAAGTACTTCTGCCAGAACAAGCAGATAGGTGACTGGTGCTTTCAAGTCAAAGGACACACGGTTATATGTCATTTTTGTTCTGTGATTTGTCCTCTCTGTGCCACAAACCAACACCTGCCAGTCTATAGAGATAGAGGGATACCATTCTTCTAAGTTACAGGGATGCAAAATGGGCATTGTGAGAAATTTGGGGCCGATGTGCCAACGATCCTGTGCATTTCCCATCTTCTTCTGTTATTTCTTCTGCTGCAACCATGTGATTTTCCTAGTGATAGTAAAGTAGCTCCCCTGGAGGTGTGCAAATGGACCCCTTGCTGAGCAGTTTGCAAGCTGGAGTAGAGCAGATGATGTTCTCCACCTCTGCAAACTGCCAGCCTTTGCCAGCTCGCCTGCTCCTCATCCACAGCCCCAGTTTTGGCACCTGCATTCTAACAAGTCTTGGTTTTATTGTGGAGGGCAGGAAGGAAAATGACTTTCTAGTTTGATGCTTAATATGCCAGCAGAAGCTTGGATGAGATGAGGAATGATTGTGTCAGATGCTGAGTAAGGTTAGTGCAATAATTCAAATTATTCAAATATTATTTGGCCTTTTTTTTTTTTTAATAATTAAGCAAAAAACCATAAATCAGCTGAGTTATCTGGAGTAGAACACCTTCCACATGCAATCCAAGGATGCTGCTAGCTGGTAACAAATATTTATACCTCCCCTATGGTATCTCTCTATCTCTGTAACAGTAATGCCTTGAGAACAGCCAACACTGAAAACACTGTGAGAATTTGTTTTCAGGTTTGACACCCTATAGGTCACTTTTTATAGCAAAAAATCAATACACTTTTTATAAAGGAAAACCTTGTATCTGTGTTTTGGGAGTAAGGATTCAAGCTCCTTCTTTTTTATAAAAGCTGGTGATTTTCTTTTGTTTAAAAAACACGTTCAGAAAAAAAAAAAAGTACAAAAAAAACCAACCACAACTGCAGAACAATAATAACAGCAACTCAGTTTAGAAATCTTGTCATCACTGCCAAAACAGACACGTGTAGGGGGGAAAAAAATGGTCAACTCAAAATATTGAATGTTTTGATAGTTTTTGTAATGTTTAAGATTACATATTTGGTTTTTTACACTTCAGTATTCCTAACTATGGCCAGATTCTCTACTTATATAACAAATGAAGTTTTGTGGTGTTCTAAAACCCGTATTTTAAGAAACTCTTCTATCTGAGAAAAACAAACTCGCTGTATTTAGAGAAAGCTTTTGCTTTTATTAATCTGTAATGCCTCCTCCAGAATGCAAAGTTCATCTCCTCACGCAGGGCTGGTGGTTTTTACAGCGCTGAAGCTTTGTCCTAGGCCAGCTGCCATTGCCTCCCTCCCTCATGGAATAAGCTTTGATGAAACTGATTCTTGCAGAACTTTACCTGAATGAAATCTGTGCAATCAAGTCTTTCTTTGATGCTCTATTTGCCTTTCTTTTTTTCAACACAGACACCTACTCCCTCTTGCCTTGCAACCCCTTGTGATTAGGATGGATTTTATCCTTGTGCTGTTTGATGCTCCATGAATGCTGGGTTGTTCCCAAAGCCACTCCACGTTTTGTTTGCTTGCGTTGCTGGGATGAAACAATCTGTGCAGGCTGCATCCTTCAAGGCTTGTGTGATCATACTTCTGATTCAACTTTTTAAAAGAGATTTATCAGAGAGAGGCCAGGATTGGGAATTGTCAAGGGGTCACAGTTATCATGCACCAAATTTGCACCCAGAAGTCTTAGTGCATGATCATTTACACCCAGAGTTTTGCACAAGAAACCATTTGTTCTCACTGATAACTTCATTTGATTGAGTAACTCTGACTGCACAACTGCTAAATGGTCATTTTAAATATTGTAAATAGAATCCTGGGGTTGGTTCACAGGCTAAGGGCTCGTGTTGAGGGTTTGTGGGGGGGGAAAGGATGGTGGTGTGGACAAAGCTTGGGTGCAGTAGCCAGCACACCTCTGAGCCCTTGGCACTGCTGAATTTCGTGTCTGAATGGGAGCAGGTCTCTGAGTAACCCTGTGCCTCAAGCTGTCTGTCTGTCCCTGCAGGGACAGCTCTGTTCTACCTCAGTGGGGGTTGTGAGGCCAAATGTTGGTTAACATTTGTCAAGTGCTTTCAGATCCTCTAACAGAAAGTGCTGAAATATTCTGGGTGCAGATTTGGTTATAGGTGCTAATTTTTGGCTGTTTAATCCCATGAGTCCTACTGTAGACACTGGTCATGAGCAAAAAGGACTTTTTTTAAGCATAAGGATGTCAAAGGCCTTGGTTATGCTAATAACAATATTATTCATCAGAGCTTTTGTCTTAGGGAAAGCTTTAGTGGGACAGATAATTTGACATGCTTTTACCCTCTCCTCTGTTCTGGTGATGGAAATCTCACAGTCCCTCCCTGAGTCTCTGCTTTTCCAGGGACCCTGAGCAGTAGCCATGGATGGACTGGGATTGCAGTCCAGGGTGTTGTCACACGGTGACAGAGGCCATTCCTGTCACAGTCAGGGTTAGCCTGTCCTGCCACCTTTCCTCAGAAAAAGCAGGAGACCAGCCATGCAATCCCATCCAGGTTCTCTTGCTGCTCAGTGCAGGACACTCGCCACACATCCACCAGGAAACCCAAATCTCTGCTATCCTGGGCTGCTCTCTGCAGCCTGAGCTGCTGGAGCTGCTGGTGGTAGGAAAGGAGGCTGGGAGATGCTTTCACCCAGTGGCTGGGAGTGCAGTTTGTGTAAGAGGAAGCAGGATCCCAAGGGAGGAATGATCCTTTGTTTGGATGGCTGTTGAGAAGGGCTTCCTTTCCTCCCTGCCAAAAACTGTGTTTGGTTATTTGGAGATGTTTTTCCTGGTGGAGCATCACTAAGAAATCACTGAGCTCTTCCTCCTGAGCTGCACCTGGTGGACACATCTAAAACCTGATCCTGCCAGCTCTCCCTTGGGAATGCAGCTTTGTTTGCACGAGGATCATCCTGTGGTGGGGCTGAGCCCAGCAGTTCCTTCAGGGAATTAGGGAGACCTTTGAAAAGGCCTGAAAGAATTAAAAAAAAAAAATGTTCAGTGGGAAAAATAGCCATTCAAACCAGCAGAAGCCACAAAGAAAACAGGGTATGAGGCCAAACTCCCAAGTTTTAAAAAGCAATTTTCTATGTAGAAATGCCTGGGCAGTAGAAGTCAGTGAGCATTTCAGCTGTAGCATAGAGTGAAGTCTGTATTAATGCCAATATTGCATGAGTTCTTGTACAGAAATGCATGTGGAATGTTACATACATTCAGAACTAGTTATCTTTGGCTTTGTAGGATCCCTCATGTAGATTTGAATACAAACAGAAACAGTGCACAGGCATCAGACCTTAGTTTTTTAAACATAAGGACAGCCCTGATTCAGGAAAGAACTTAAAAGCTTAAATTTTAGCATGTGCTTTACTCCTGTTGACTTTTCATGAGATTAAGGTTGGGTTTGGTCAGAAAGCTTTCCTGAACTGCTGTGAATTAGTAATTACTTCCAATATACTACAGCAATTCCAGACCCTGGGAGATCCTGGAGCAGATGCTAGTAATTCCACTATATACTCCAGAGTTCACCTTTCATATTTATATTTTTTTTACATTTACAATTACATAAAGCTCCACATGATATGAGGATTTGCCATATTAATTCTGCTATAAAACCCCTGTCTAATTTGCCTCACGAGGCTGCCTTTAGTGCTTTTGGAGACTAATTGAATCACTGGGACTATATTGTTTTAAAACAATACAGTATTTAAAAACAAATTGGAGAGACCCTTAAAGTAGTAGGGCTTTGTTTCTTTGAAATCTGCCTTCATTCAGTATAATTTAGCAAATTTGCATATAAAGATCCCTGTTTCAAACACAATCATTAGGAAGGAATAGCACAGACTGAGGGCTTTAGCATTCATACACTCAGGTGATGGTCTTGACTGTAGAAGATGAGAGCAATGCAGCAAAACCTTCAGCCTTGGGATTTTTATCAATTGTACAGCATTTATAATCCTGAAGTTCCTGTTTTAGAGCCTCATCTATTAAACGATTTGGAGCTAGTTCAGTTCCACCAGCTAAATATCTTGAAGTGATTTGGAAAGAGTTTGATAATGGGATTTTACCTTGGTTTGCTCTGTGATGGGAGTTGGAAGTAGCTTTCCCCTACCATTGCCTGTGTTTCCTATATCTGCACATTATTTATTGTCTTCTCAGGAGCTAGAAACACTAATTGTGTCATTTTCACAGACAGTAGAAGGATTCTGCTTAGAAAACAATTGCCACATCTCTCTCATCCTCAGCTAACACATGTAGGCATACAAAAAAATCACACACTTGGTCGAGCTGCTATTTCTCATTTGTTTGTTGAGTACTTCTGAAGAGGAAAAAAACGAGGGAGAACCAAAAATTGTGGCAAACAGCAAAGCACTGTTATACCCAGGCATTTCCAATGGGAAGCAAGGGCATTAAAGTGTTAATTTCTCCTTATCCATATGGATAACATTTTCTAGGATGCCTTGTCTTTGCTTTCTCATGCCTTTGAGGTCAGTGCTGCTCTTCCAGCACACCCTGTGGGAGTGCTCTGTGATGCCAGGCTGAATCCCTACACAGACACTGTTCCAGGGACAGCCATCCCTGGAAGTGGCATCTTCTCTGCAGGGGCACAGTGTGGATTTTCCAGTCTGAGCCTTTCCCCAGTGTGCTGTGAGAGCTCTGGCGTGATTTTTGTCGCTGACCTCAGTGGTGCCCCACAGCCATGAACCAAGAGTTCTCTTTCACTGTAGGAGAGGCAGAATCATTTTTAGAGAAAGGAATAAAAAATAGCCAAGTAAAGTAGATAGAAAATTAGTCTAGAAAGTGTCTCCTCAAGCTAAGACAATCCATAGCCAGAGAAAAGCTCTGTAGAGGTGTGTTTGCTGCATGCCAGGTGCTGACCACAACCACGACGGAACCAAACAGCTTCTTTTTCCATGTAATGACTTGGGCCCCAAGTTATTTTTCTGGTTGCTGATGGAAGCAGGCTGGGACACTGTTTGGGGCTGGTGAGATTCTTTGTAGAAGCAAATGGATGGCATGAGATGAAGATCTTTTTTCTGTGTATCTAAAGAGTCAGGCCAGTCCATGCAACAGGACTAGTGCTTTACACAAGACACCTGGAAGAGATCCAGCTGAAACCCCACCTTGGTGTAATGAGAGCAGGAAGGTGAAGACTTTAAGTGCCTTCTTACATCCTTTGGACTGTGCATGTGCCCAGCTAGGCCTAGGGGACAGCAGCCTTGACCATAGCAGACAGGGCACACTTTAATTCTCGAGGTGTTTAGCCCATCTCGTGAAAATTGCTGTCTCCAGAATCACAGATTTCTTCTGGCTGATGCCTCTGTCCCATCTGCATGAATCTGAGCCTCTCCACAGTATCTCAGGAAATGGTAAAGCTGAGTCTTGTGCCTCACAGCTGCTCCTCACTGTGGAGTGACCAGGGCTGGGTTCTGCTGCAGCAGTTGTTGATTCTGCTGTTCAGATGTTCTTCATCCTCCTCCTCCTCTGCTCCTGGCTCGAGAGCTGGTGTCTCCTGGTGCCTGCAGGTGAGAGGCTGGGAGCAGCAATGTATAGACCCCACTCTGTTTTGTCTCCTCTGGAGCAGTTCTAGTCCGTGATGATTGAAGGTCTGAGGCCAAGCTGACAAACCCACGTTTTAATAGGGAGAGGGGAGATTTTCAGGGAATATAAGGTGGATGGAAAGGCTTTTTCCAGCAATGCCATTGCACAGCTGCTCTGACAGGATCCCAGTTGCAGGGCGTGGTATGAGTGCTACACCTGCACGTGCAAATGTGGAGTTTTGGGGTCACAGACCACTGTCCATCCCTCAGGACACCGCTTAGAGAAGGTTAAACATATTGACAACTATTTTTGGCCAACAGATGAGCTTCTGAGCAAATGAGAATCACACCTAGTGGATTCAGCAGTGGGGTTTCAGAGCCAGTGGGGTTTCAGAGCTGCTGGGGTGTGGCACAACTCTGGAGAGATCACTTCTCCTTGTGCCGTGGTGTCCCAGTGCACAGAGGGCTGGTCCCAGTACTTCCCTCCACCTGCAGGGTGCTTTGAGATAAGCTGATACAGAGAGCTTGCTTTTAAAATGTGTTCATTACTCACCAATGTCTGAACACACTGTAGAAGCAAACTGTGTCTCTGGCAAGTCTCTCACAGAACTCTGGCTCTCTCAAAAACTCTGCTGGAAAAATCCTTAAGTATTTCAGTCATGGTGAAAGACATCTCATTATTAGTTCCCCATCGAAACCATGGGGGAGCCAGCAACATCCCTGGGAGGAGAGGAAGGTGGTATCCTCATCCAGCAGCCCATTTCTGTCCTGCCTGAATACAGCCCCCCACTGCCTCTCTTTTTATTAGAGGTATGTGCACATAACAGAGGCATTTCGTGTCACCATTCAAAATACGGGCCTTGTGTTTATAAACAGTGAATAAATCTGATTATTCCAGTGGCTTTCTACCAAGAAAACAGTGGGCCAGGTGTTGAAAAGCTTGTTTAGAAAGTGTCTGTGGCCAGATGTCTACATGGGAGAGAGCTGCCTTGCAGTGTCCTTGCTTAGTGCACTTGCACTCACCTATTGTGACTCTTGCTCTTTATCTCAGTGAACTCAGGACTCTTGAGCCAGTTTAGGGGTTCCCTAGGTCTGACAGTTTAGCACTCAAACTGAAGAAGGAGGAGGATGCCCAAAGGGAATTAAGAAATCTTGGCAATGATTAATCTGTCAGCTAAAAAAAGGAAGTTGGCACCATCAGGGAAAGACGCTGTGATGGAAAACACGGGAAATGAAGGGAAAAGCCTGTTCCTTAGAGGAATGGTGGGGGATGTTTGTTAAGGGGTAGGTACTGAGTTGTGAAATGAGCTGGGGCTTCAGAGAAAATCCAGTGGCAGGGAGAGCATGAGGCACAGCTCTGGACAGGTCAGTGCCACTGATGGGTGAGAATGATGAAAGACAAAAGCCAAGAAATTCTAGGGACAAACTAAAGAGAACGCTGGGGCTAACTGGGGATCTGTGGCTTGGTTTGGACAGAAGAGCAGGAGCAGCTCCTGGCTGCTTGTTGAGACTCACTGTCCCTGCAGGTACCTAGGCCAGGGGACAGGTACCTGCCACAGCAGTGTCTGTCCCACTCCCCTTGGCAGAAATAAGGCCAAACTTGGCTGCAGGCAGGAGAATGTGGCATGAAACTCCTCCCCTGCTGCTGTGTAACTCTCCTGCCAGCATGTGCCATCCCTCAAAGGGAGAAGGAAGATCCAGCCCTTTGCTGAAGGACAGCACCAAGCTGTGAATTTACACTCCTCCCCATCAGATCAGAAACAGCAATCAATGATCAGCGTGCCCTGGCTTGGGGAGGACAGACGTGGCACTCTGGAGAATAGAAGATAATAATTAGGGCATCTCAGAGCCTCCCATCCCTTCCCACAGAGCTCAACAAACTCTGGGAAAAGTGGCAACCCAGCTGCACCAGGATGAAAAGCCAGGACAGGCTCCTCAGGCAGGTTTCCTGGGTTTGCTGTGCGGGCACAGGGGTGATGCTGATCTTGCCCAGGAAATGCCCAGCTCGTGTGTGAGGGCTGCTGCAGCCACCACAGCAATGGGAAGTCTGTGCTGAACACAGGCACCTGTGTTTAACACTGGTTTTCTCAGGAGATGTTTTTCCTAAGTTCAGTTGAGCTAGAGTGCTTGTGAATTTAATCCTAAACCACAAAATCACTGACTTATCCAAACACTTTTTTGTTGTGTAGGCTCAGATTATTTTTTTTGTTGTTGCATAAAGATTGCACCTCTTTGTTTCCATAAATTCTCAGACACTCAGTATAATGCAAATGGAACCCAATACACCTAATTTTCTGCTGCTTTAACCAGGCAGAAGCTCCTCTGTAATTAATCTATGAATCTATTTGGTCCAAGGTTGGTCTCCTATTTCAGAGATTGATTACTGTTGATAATACTTGTGTGATTGATTACTTGAGTGGGGATTCAGTTTCCTGGGTGACAGCTGCAGCCTTTGCAGAGGAAAGCTCACTCATCCCAGTTATAAAGTGATCTCTTGTATGGACCTCAAATAGCAAGTTACAGATGGGAGATATCTTGTATAGTTTAATTATAGTTAATGATAAAGCTGAAATAGTTTGTTGAAATACCTTAAAAGTTTTAGAATTGAAAATTAAACAAGGAACATCAGCAAATCAGGGCCTCCTTCATATTTTCTGGTTCTAAAGAGTGTTGGCTTTATCTCACTTTACTCTCAGTCTACCAATAGACATGCCCTGAGCCCAGCAGGTTTATGGAACTAGAAGTAGTATTTCTGTTTCTAGCAGTATTTTTCTACTCTTGTCCCATCTAGTACCAGGCAGAGATTTATGCTTGGCTTGGTTTTTAGAGAAGTGTTGCCAAATGTCTCTTAAATAAAAAGGAAGGTTCGGTTCATTTTAGGTGACTCATCTAAACTCAAGGCTGCTTTTGAATTTTATCCAAGCTGGTTCTTCCATCTCTATTTGCAAGAGTTATATATAGGAAATGGAGCTAAATTTGAGTCACGTTTGCACAGTGGGGCTGTTGCAGAGCACAGTGACTCATCTGGCACGTGCAGTCAGGATGGAACACGGCGGTGGCACCTGGTCAGGGAGAGGCAGAGCCAAACCCTGGCTCTGAAGCCCTGAGTTCTGGGAAACCCATGCACAGGTCAAACTTGGGAAATACTGCAAGGGACGAAATGGATCCCAAGCTTGGGTCCAAGCCCAGTTCTTGACATGACAAATTTTACCTTCAGAGAATCCCTGAGAAACATTTTGTGGGGTTTATTTTTGTTGTGGTTTGGGTTTCAGGGTTATGTTTGGGGGAGTATTTTGTTGTTTGTTTAAACTCCAGCGTGGCTGCTTTTCTCCATCTGCTTCCAACCCTTGCAGAACAGGTATGGATGGACTGGTAATTCACTTTCCTTAGCAGGTGGCAGGTGAAATCCTGTGATATTCTATTTCCCTCTCATGCTGACCATACAGTCACAGGGAGGTTGCAGAACACACAGCTTTTTTTTTCCTTTTTCTCCCTCTCTTTAAGACAGAGGAGCTTTTTCCAGATTTAGTGTGATGTCTAATGATGCATCTGCCTAAAAAGAAGAATGTCTAGGGAATTAATTGCACTGCTAATTGGTGTTTATAGATACAGTGAAGCAGAAGTATTGAATGTAAGAACAAGGAAGCCTGTGAGTTATAATTACATGCTGAATCCTGACATGTGAAATTGTTTAGTTTGCTTCTTATTTAAATGATAGGTGATCCAAGCAGCTTTAGCACCGTGGCAGTCCTAGTACAGCTGTGATTAGCAATTAGAAGACACCCAGGGTCTTTTGGAAAGAGGAAACCTGTCTAGCCAAATCTCTTCTATTCTCTGAAATGATGACACATTCCCCTCCATGATTCTCTGGGTTTTGTGACACTGTCTAGTCTGGAAGCACAGGAAAGGAGGATCAGCCTGCTGGCTTTGCTGTCACTAGCCTTTGTCTGCTTTCTCAATTACAAATCCTGTCCCAAGCTGAGGTGAGCAGCTCCCATCCCCTCAGCCTGAGCTCCTCACGCTGCTCTTGTCTGGAGAGCAGGAGCTGCCTTTGCTCAGGACCCTGCGGCTCCCAGAGCTGCAGAGCCACCACCCAGTGGTGCTGAGGGAGGGAGATGTGCAGCTGAACTGGAACATGATCATGGATTACTGTCTTAGGTCATTCCTTGGGTTTGTATGATTTCCTCATGAATGACAAAGCTGCAATATAATATAACTGAGAGGCCACGATGTATTTTCTCTTGTTGCTCCGTGGGTGGGGGTTGGAGGGGCAGCTGGGTTTAAAGTTTAGCTGGTATACTTTAAACTCTGTGTACATAACCTTGGAGGACACGGGGGTGGGAAGGGGTCCGTTGCTATTTTGGTGGGATTGGTAAACTTCAGGATGTTTTTGTTTAAAGAATAAGGTATTTAATTAATGACATTGTACAAAGAGCTATTAATTTAAATGGTGCTTTTGTTCTCCTACCCCAGACCTGTCTAACCTTTCTTTTTGGCAAGCCTGCAGCAATGCTGATCACGTTGACTTTTGTACCTTGGGGGAGTGTGTGGAAGGGGAGGGGAAATGCTTTTCTCTTCAGACAAATAACGTTGCCCATAGTTAACTTCCTGCTTGGATACATACCTTGAATTTCCTTAATGCTGAATTTTTATGTGAAGGTCTCTTCAAAGGGACAGAACAAGCAGAGGTTATTCCAAAAGATCTCAACTGTATCATCTTGTAATATATTGCAGCTTTATGCCAATGATTCCTTGCTTACCTGTACACAGTCCATGCATGTTTTGAACTAATTTTGCATTCTCCATTTGTGGTGAGTTATTTAGCATTTTAACCACCTTTTGTGCCATTCAACTTGTACAGAAAACATTTTTATTGACGTTTTAAAGGGAGGGGGAAGAAAATAAAAAGACCCCTTCTGCTCCCTAGTTGTAGGTAGAACTCAGTTACTTAGCAAACAGATGTAGATGAGTGGTTGTAGTGTTAGAAATGTTGGCTTGCTCGTGAACAAGCTCTTGAGAGTAAATGCATGGTCCTGTACCTCTCTCTTCTTAATTAGCTCTTCCTTTCCTCCTGGAAAGATTCTCTCCCTCTCTCTTACTCTGTCTTTGTCTCTCTCTCTCTCTCTCTCTCTCGTGGTTGTAAAGTACAGATTTGGGCATAAATAAAGCGATAAACAACCAGGTTTGAAAAGCAGTTCTCAACAGGTTCTCTCGGGGAACGTATTTCTCGCAGTGCCTTGCCTTGGCACGTTGATCAGACTCCATCTTCCAGGATGAAGCAGGTGCAGATCAGTCCCCCGCTGCCTCTGCTCGGGCTGGGGAGCAAATCCAGCCTTTGGAAGTTTGGCTCTGGTGGAGGGTGAGGTGCTGCTGGGCCACCGCAGCTGAGGCAAGAGGCACGAGCGGCGTCGGCCGTGGCCTCCACTCCTGGTGGTGCTGGTTGTCCCTGGGACTCGTCCCACGGCCCCTGATTTGCGGAGTTTGCACACACTTTTGATTTTCCTGGATACGCAGCGAGGGGGTGGGGATGGGATAAGGGAATTATGTTGTTGGGGGGTCTGTAGACAACTCCTTCTCCACACTCCCGAGCTCTGAGTTGAGTACAAGGGGCTTCTTGTTTATTAGCTGTGGTTCTGTTGGCAGAAGATGGGAAAAAGTCTTGGAAAAGATGGGGTCACCCACAAAGATGCATTTTGTAAGAAATGGACTTAAACCCCAAAAAGCCGTGCCACAAAATCACAAAGTGTACCTAGATCCACACCTCTATTCCCTATGGCTCTTCTCCCTTAACAACATTTCCTTTTGTTAGAAGATTTGACTTTCTAGGAAAAAGAATTCCATTTTTGTGAGGTGTTGTGAACTGTTTTTACTACTTGTAATAACCATCCCGGGTCTGAGTATTCTTGTAATGCAATGCCATGCAGCAGAGAACCTGTCCACTTTATAGCTTTGCTCTCAATATTTGTTACTCATTGTTTTCTCATCTAAATGTACATTTGCAAGATGTGTGTAATGTCATTTTCAAAAAATAAAATTTGGTTCCAATATTTAGGCCGATAAAAACCTTTCTGAGGCTTTCATTTGTTGAGTGTGTGTTGACTGTGACTTGTGAATTATAGTAGCACTCTTTCATTTTGATACCTCAGCTTTCCCAGATCTGCCCCACTTGTGTAAATGCTGAAAAAAAGAAACCGGGGAGGGAACCTGATGTCCCTGAATTAATGAAGACCCACATCTGCCTGACTGAAGCAGCCCAATGTGTGCAGGACCCATCCTTTTGCCTAAAGGGCTGGGCTCCCTGTGGGTCCCACTTTGGGAGAAAAGGGGCAAATTAGGGCAGGTCTTTCCCCGTGTGAGCACTGCAGTGAAAACTGCTGATCCAAAGCAGCAAACGTGGGCCCCATCTGAACTCTGTCCTGGCACCCAGGGCCTGGGCAAGGCCTGTGTGGTCCCACGTGAGTTTTGGAAAGTTTGGTGAGATTTGAGAGCTGTGTTTGTCCTGCCTTCCCACACAGGCCTGAAAAAGCTCCAAGTTGTCTTTTCACAGCCTGTCTGTCAGAACCACAGTGAAGACAAAAGCTTTCTTCCCTGTGAGCCCTGAGAAATGATAATAAGGCTTAGACCTCCTCAGTGAACTGTCCAGCCCCAGCCACTTTGCTGTTTGTTTCTGCTTCACATCTGCAGAAGTAAAAGTGAGTGTGGTGAGTCAGCTCTGGCCATCCTTGCTCCAGACTGGGTGCTCTGAAAGACCTTGGACTCTCCAGGGTGTTTCATGCTCACATGGAGCCCTTCCTCCCTTTTTCCCTGTGGCCAGCACACATCAGCCCAGGGAGGGTGTCCTCGTTGCCCTCTGGGCCAGAGCAGAGGCTGTGCCAGCTGGCAAACAGCACCAGGGCTACCAACAAGTCGTCCCTCTTGGCCAAGTGCTGGCACCCCCTTGGCTGATCACACCATGCCAGGACAGGCCAGAGCAGCACAGACAGTGCAGTTCTGTTTGCAAGGAAAGACCACATGGGAAAAAAATGCAGTTCTCATCATGAAACCAGGAGAAAATGGCTCTCAGGGCAGCCTTTGTCTGAATGTGCATGGGCTGAAAGTGAAGGAAATGTCAGAAAAGCAGAACGAGTGCTTTTGAAAACTCTCTGCTTGTGTCCCTGTGCCCTGCAAGAGCCAACAAAGCACCCTGGTGTCTCTTGCAGAGGCTGTGTGTTGGATGAGGTCAGTAAAATCAAGGAAGTGCTCCTGCCCAGGCAAAATGTCCAGAAAATGGCAGATTTGAAACCTGCTGTGTGAATCTATCACAGCTATTCCAGGGACTCCGGACAGAGTTAAAAGGAAACCCAAATGCTGGTAGTGTGGCACCCCCAACCAGCACTGCAAGCCAGTGGAGATGGTGCTGCTGTCTTAGCAGGAGTTCCTCTGGCACACAGAGAATCACTCCAGGTTTACTGTTGTGTCAGTGACAGTAAAATTCAGCTTCCACAGCCCAGCCTTCCTGCTGCATCAGCCTGGATCTAGACAGAAATGTACATCAGGGATGCCAGAATATGTTGGCAAATCAGAGCAGCAGAAGTGTTTGCTCCTGAGAAGTCTCAGTCTGAGTGTGTTGGCCCTTTGTGGTGTCAATTGCTTGGACTGAAGTAAAAGTTCTGGCCTGGTTCAAAACCCCTTGGCTGCTGTCTTCTCCTTTTCCTGGTGTGTGAAGACAACACAGAGGAGGATTTTAGATCACTGGAAATGATGCTTGGCATCTGTGTTCAGATTTTGGGCTTCTTGAGCCAAGGGCATCAAATCTGGAGTTTGACTCCTCTCTGCTGCTCCTTTTCACTGTCTGCCATCAAATCTTGTGATTTAAAAACCTTTTTTCAGGTTGTCACCCCAGGCTGGCTGTGTGCTGCTCTCCAGAAAACACACCAGTGCTGGTCCACCTTCTAAAGCACAGGTGTCCCAATGGATGGGAGTGTCCGTAAACGTGGGGAGATTCTCCAGGGAGCTGTGAAAACCCCTGAGTGGGATAAACACCCTGGTGACACTGCTTTAATTGTATCAGTGCATTGTCAGCCTCATCAGGCTGACCTGCATCTCTAGCTGCCTTACAAGCTTATTAATAAACTTCTAATATTCATATATTCTGGACATAAGAGACCTGACTAAGAGCTCCCTGTCCTGGTTTGGGCTGGGAGACAGTTAATTTTCTTCCCAGTAGCACCAGCTCCAGGTGTTGTGGTTTGGGGTCAGTGTGAGGATAATGTTGATAACACACTGTTGTTTTCAGTCACGGCTAAGCAGTGTTTGTGCTCAGACTTTTCAGCTTCTCATGCCCTGCCAGTGAGGAGACTGGGGGGCACAAGGAGCTGGGAGGGGTCACAGTCAGGACAGCTGACCCCAGCTGACCCAAGGGATATTCCAGACCATCTGGAGTCATGCTTAGCAAATAAGCTGGGGGAAAGTCATCCATGGGCTGGGCAGCTGCACTGAGCATCACTCGCTTTGGACATTGTAATACTTTTTTATTATCACCACCATGATTAATTTCTTCCCTTCTGGCCCATTAAACTGTTGTTATCTAAACCCATGAGTTTTCTCAGTCTCACCATTTCCACTCTCTCCCCGTGCCCAGGAAGGCAGTGAGTGGCTGTGTGGGGCTGAGCTGGTGGCTGGGGTTAAACCAGGCCACCCAAGAACATCCCCCAGTGTGACAGGGTGCAGGGGCTGAGCTGGGCAGCACTGGCAGGGTCCTGGAGGCAGCATGGCTCCCTCATTCTCTGATGTGGCCTCGGTGCCTTTGGGGACAGGGCAGGGTCACTGTGAGTGCCACAGCCTGTGGAAGAGAACATCAGAGAAAGCAGAAAGACCTTCCAGAGGCACCAGGGGCTGCTCAGGTCTTCAGGGTTGGTGGAACAGGAGAACTCAGTTGCTCTTTTTGGGGACAGAGGGGGGGGGTCAAAGATGCCACTCTCTGACATGGCCTCAGTTTTGCTGGAAAATAAGACACCAATGCTAACATAAGGTTGAATTAGCACAGAAGCCTGGCTGGAATAACCCACAGCCTAATCTGTCAGCAGCCTGTAAATGGTGATTCTTCCAGAGCTGCCTTAGAAGGGTGACCAGCACCTAGAGCAGGGTGCAGCAATAAAACCCTCATTTCAAATTAACACATGGCCAGCCTGGCCTCTGCAGAGCGATGCATTTGTGCAAGCAGGAAAGAAAATCTTTGGAAAATGCTGTTCTGTTACAAATTGCCCATGCTTTAATTAAGGAATCCTCATCAGGGAGGAAGATAACTGTGAGATACATGAGAGGAGGAACACACTTGATCTATAATGAGATCAGCTCTCAAATGAGGTCGCCCACCCATGCACCGCTTGTGCACATGCAGGGGGAGCAGGAGCCAAGCACGGGGAGATGAGGCCAAGCTTTTGTAGCTCTGCAGATGAATGGGTCACGCTTTGGGTGGGGAGGGGACACGAGGGGGAGTGATGCAGTTATGTGCTGGAGAACTTGAGGACAAGGGCAAATGTGTCCTCCCGTGCTCTCCTCACTGCCCTCTTAAAGGACAATTCCCTTATTCCTGTGCCTTGTGACAAAGGACCCTGCAACAGGCTCCAGGCACACACGGGCCAGTGCAGCATCCCCTCATGGGATTAAAACAGAAACTGAAAAACACCTTTCTGTCCCCCTGACACAGATTTAGGTACATAAAACTGAGCCCACCCTTAATATCCTTAAATCTTTAAATGACTCAGGAATACTCTGCTTTTCTGGTCAGAAAAGTAGATCAGTTGTGACTTTAAATGCCAGGCACCAGCTCTAGGAAAAGAGTATTTAGAGCAGTAGGCTACAACTCAGGAGACTTTCAGCTCCTGCTGTGGCCACAGATTTCTGTGTCACCTAGGGAATCACCTGGGGCCACAGACAAAACACAGCAAGTGCCCAAAGTGGGCTTAGAATTTCTTTGGACTCCAGGTGCCAGCAGGATGGATAGTCACTACTTCAGACTCCTTGTAAAGAGTTTCACCTGGGAAACTAAAACAGGTGCTAAGAGTTACCAGCACAAGAAATCACCAGCACTGTGAGAGCAGTCCTGGCATCTGAAACTGCAGGAAGACAGATCTTCACTAAATAAAAAAATGTCATTGCATGATCAAGTGTCCAAGGTGAAACCTCCCAGGCTCCAAAGCAGACATGGACTGCAGTGAGCATGGCCTGGACACTGCAGAAAAACCTAAAGCTTGGTGCAGTGGGGTTCTGTCTTGGAGTACAGAGCTGCTGGGATAGGCTTGGACAATGTTCCTGCAGCAGCAGCATCCCACAGACCATGAATGACAGGGCAAACATGAGCCAAGCCCTGTCCAACTCCTGCCAACGTTAAACAAGGCTCTGATTTCAGGCTGTGGGAGAGGGGCAGCACTCCTGGAGGCCTCAGCATCGCCGATGGAGAAGGGGAAAGCGCTAAGCCCGAGCACATTTCTCATGACCCTGAGACAGGAACAGCTTTATCCTAATCCCACTGAGAAACAAGAGTGCTACAGGCAATGTTTTAAATATTTAATGTTTACACAACACTCGGAATACAAATGGCAATTCAAAGAGAAGGGAACTCCTGTCTCTGTGAGCTCCTCGGGGAGTTTTCTCTTCATGTGTGGTTTTCAGCTTGATTGATGCCTGCCCACACAGCAGATGGCAGCAGGGTGCCCCGTGTCCCGTATGCCCCAAAAACACCCATCCTGCTGCCACTGCACAGGGCCCTCACTGCCAGAGAATGGGGAGAAGCTGGGGAAGAAGCAGCCCCAGCCATGGGCACACAGAGAAGCAGGATGGGCCCAGGGCCACAGATGGCTGAGGGAGAAGAGCCAGCCCCTTCCCTGGCCCCTTCCCCAGCCCTGTGCCCCTCTGTCCTCCCAACACCACGGTCACAACAGTCCCTATCCCAGCCCCTCAGTGATTTCAGCTCCTTTAGTCCCTATCCCAGCACCACCAGCTTTATTTCACTGCCAGCTCTGCCGATTCAGCTCGTTCCACATCTTCCCCCGGCCATCAGCTGAGGCTGCTCCAGGTTCTCATGGCAGGATCTTCGTTATGGCTCCAGCCGAGCCCCACAATGAGCTCCATCACTACAGCTGCTCCCCCATTCCAACAGCTGCTATCCCAACCCCACAGTGATTTCAGCTCCAGCCCCACAAGCTTCATTTCATTGCCAGCTTGGCTGTTTCCACTCCAGCTCCACATCTCCCTGCTGCTGACAGGTGAAGCTGCTCCAGGTTCTCAGCAGGATCTTCATTTTAGTTCCAGCCCCCCCGTCCCTACCCTGTCGCTGCCCCACAGGAGTTTCACCCCCAGCCCTACCATGTTTATGTCTTGCCACCTCTGCTGTCTCAGCTCCTGCTCCTCAGCTTCCCTCTGCCTCCAGCTAAAAGCTGCTTCTGGTTCTCACTCCAGCCCAGGGCTGTTGACAAGGACATGAATCAGTCACTGTCATCACTTCAGTATCTCCATGAGCTGTCACACCCATCCCAACAGGGGCTAACAAGACCTGACCCCCAACACACCCCTTCCCACAATCCCACCCCAGCCGGCAGTAAGGGCAAGGAACAGCCACTGAGCCCCAGGTTCCCCATCCCAAAAGGTGTCCTTGGGCTGGTTCTGAGTCCCAGGAACACCACTGAGATTCCACCCCCGGCTTGTGCTTGACACCACTGGCTGGGCTGGAAGCCCCTGGGTAGCTCCTGCAGCCCCTGAGCTGCAGCTCCATCCCTGTCTCTGTGGGATTTATTTCAGCTCCACATGGGTTTGGGTCTAGCTCCAGTCCCTGGGCTTTACATCCCCTGTGGCCCCAGTCCTACAATCTTTATTTAGTAAACACTATTTATTTAATAAGAGAATAAAAAAATAGAATAAAAATACTCTAATACAAAATATTGATAGAACATAAAAGCAACACAATAATGGAATAAAACAATTTTATTGCCTTTACTTTTAATATTACTTCAAGCTCCACATCCCCACAGTGCCTGCCTACCCCTCCCTTGCCTTTCCTTCCCCTCCCTTGCCATGCCTTGCCTTGCCTTCCCTACACCCCTCTTGCTTTGCCTTGCCTTTCCCACCCATCCTTACCTTTCCCACCCCATCCTTGCCTTTCCCACCCCATCCTTGCCTTTCCCACCTCATCCTTGCCTTTCCCACCTCTCCCTTGCCTTTCCCACCTCTCCCTTGCCTTTCCCACCCCTGTCCTTGCCTTTCTCACCCCATCCTTGCCTTTTCCACCCCATCCCTTGCCTCTCCCACCCCGTCCTTGCCTTTTCCCCCTCCATCCTTGCCTTTCCCACCTCTCCCTTGCCTTTCCCACCCATCCCTTTCCTTTCCCACCCTCGCATCCCAGGGCGATGCCGCCACCTCGCGGTCCCCGGGCTCACAGGAGGGAGGGAGGGTGGATTTTGTGTGTGTCCTTCAGGGAAATAAATCCTGGGGCCGCTCCCTCGCAGGGGTGTTCCCGGGCTCCTCCTCAGGCTCCTTCCCCCCCGTGACCAGCCTGCCTGAAAAATCACTCCAAACGCTGCTGCTCCGGGGAACCGCAGGGATGGATGGATGGATGGATGGATGGATGGATGGATGGATGGATGGATGGATGGATGGAGGGCAGTGCTGCCTGGTCTGTCCCCACAACAGATCATTGTTGTCTCTGAGATGCCTTTGATTTCTCAAGGTGTAGAAATTTTTGTTATGTTTGTGGTTAAGGTAGGCGGGGAATGGATCCTGTCCTGTACTCTTCAGCTTCTGTGACAGCTGTAGACAGGGGCAAAGCACAGCCCTTTCTGTGCCCTCTCTTTTAGGGGCTTTTTTAGCTCAGTGCTGTGCAGAGGGTTCAGTGCTAGTCTGGGACTGATCCCTTACTCCAACCCTTCCTGTCATTTATGCTTTGGGAGAAATATCAAAATTCCACAACGCAAAGGATGAGTGATCCAGGTTCAAAATGCTGTTGTTGAGCAAAATCAGACACAACTGGATACACAGCTCTGAAAGTTTTCAGTGAATCTTGGTTAGTTTTCAGATTCGGCCTCTTGGGCTCTTCTTTGTTCCAACTGTTTAAATTAAAAAGAGTAGAGTAAACATGTAGGATTTAAGTCGAATCTCTGCTGGAAACCACCCCATGTTTTATTAATAAATTGCCCCATGAAATGAAGTGAATAATAGATGAACATAGCTCTGGTGGGACACAAGAACCTGGCACTGGAGGGGGTGTGCAAGGTGATGGGCAGGAATTTATCAAGGTACGAATGGGCTTTGAGCACAAGGTGCTGAAGGTGTAGAAGACCTTGCACAGGAGCAAGTTCTGTTGTTTACTTGTGCTGTGTGGTTTGTCTTTCCAAAAAAAAAAAAAAAAGGCTGGCTCTGGGCTCTGGTTTGCCTGCTGGGGGTGCAGGAGGAGTCAGGTTTGGACAGCAACAAATCTGGAGCAGGGAACGCTGCTCAGGGGGTGTTTGCAGGCTGTGCAGGAGAGCAGTGAGGAAACTGGGGACACCAGGAGATGCAGCACAACCGTGGATGGAAACCAGAGCAGAGGAGTGGACACACCCACCGAGGAAGCTGCAGGGATCATTCAAGGCTTTCAGGTATGATGTTGTAAGCTTCAATGGTTCACAGTAAGTGAGACCTCCTTTACAGGATTTTTTTGCCCATTGCTTGTCATCCGTGGGGCTCATCTTGCTGCCTGTCCAAAGGAATTTCTGTTTCTGACAAGACTTCCAGCAAGAGCTCCTCCTCAGCACAGACAAATCCCACACAATTCTTGGATTACGCCACTCACATCAAAAAGTTCTCATGGTTTTGCTCTTCACTGGATCAAAGCAAAGGCTGCTACTGTGAGAACACATCTTATAAGCTGTGAATATTTATTATCAGCTCACAGAGTGGAATTTTGTTGTGCTCCTGTGGGGGTTTTTCATGTTCTTCCCTGAGCTGTGCAAATGAATCGCAGTGTGTGTGTAATATACAGGCATCAGCTTTTTGTTATGCTTTAAACTCTGGTTTAAACTCAGTCAGGAATTGGAAACACATGGCTTTAGTATGTAGAGCTTTTTTACTCCTGAAATGGTAGAACTCTAGTGGCAGCTTCCAGGGACATTCAGTCCAGATTTCAGCGTGCCTTCAAAAGGAGTTGGGGTAAAAGAGCAAATAATCCTGCAGCAAACCTTGCACTACAGAAATTTGTGATACTTCTTAATCATCTTCAGAGTATTTTGTGGATGTAACTCATCCCCTGAAATCCAATCTCCTCTGGGAGATTTGCTCAATAATAATAATGTTTAGGAGAAGGAATGAACTTGTTTGTAAACTTAGACCAGTTGTGCTAAAATGAGGATTAAATGGGGGAAGAAAACTGGGGAGAATGATGAAATTTTGTAATGCATTTTGAAATGGTTCTTGTTCAAAAATTGGACTACATTTACTAAAATACAAGTAAAAGCCACATAAGGGCAAAGTAAAGGTGTTATAGTCCTCAAATGAGAAAAATTCAAGTCAAATTCACCCAGATGTTTAGGATTTACCCAAAAGGAAATTGAGGCTGAGCAAAGTATGGAGAGAAGCTTGTTTTGCCAAAACCATTTCTTGTTGAGAATTTCTTTGTATCCTACTTTTTATTTTGCCACAGCACAGAGAAATGTATTATTTCCTGGGTTTTAAACTTTTCTAAACCCATAAAGTGATACCAATTCCTTTACTAGGACAGGGTGAGGAGAAGGATGAGTGCTGTCCAGCCTAATAAGGAATGTAACTTTTTTTTTTCTTGGTGCACATCAATCTGTTTTCCCTGCAAAAACACCAAACCAATCCTGCAGCTCTTGCCAAACAGCCTGGCCTTATCTGCTTCTTCAGGAGTTCATTCACAGTTCCAGCCACAGCCACAGCTGACAGTTTGTGTGTCAGGAGTGCACGAGGCTCTGCACTTTCGGTCAGAGCGGAGCTTTCCTGCTGTCCCTGGGACATCCCTGGAGGAGTTATCCCAACACACACCCCCTTGGAGATGTGGCTGTGGTACAGCCCACAGAATTCCAGGTTAAGAAGCCGAGGGATCAGTGTTTGCAGGAGCCACTTTGGAGCTGGATGTGCCCCGAGCAGCGTCTGACTTCAGCCAGGTGAGTGCCTGACTGGTGTTTACTGGGTTTTCACCTTTGTCACAGGGAGAAAACTCTCTTTGTGAACCACAGTGAGCACTTCAGCCAGCACAGGAGAAAATGCTTTGGATTACTTGTGTTTGTTTAATATTTAGTTCTCTCAGAAAGTCACAGCTCTGTGCTAACTCTGAGCCAAACTTTATTGCAGGATTTATTGCCACAGCGTGGGTGCTCTCCTTTCTTCTGGGATAACCAGTTTCATTCTACTCTTCTCTCTACAGGCACCCTTTACAGTTATTCCAAAGAAAGGGGCCAGATTGATAAAGTGTCATTTGATCTCTGCTCGTATAATTCCATTTGCCACCCTGTCTCTGATCTTCCAAAATATTGTCAGTTCTCACCGTGGATTCTCTCACTGTGAAATTCAAGGGGGTGTTTTACTTTTTTTCGTTGTTATGGTTCTTGTGAAGGAGACATTTTTGTACTGTATCTAAAATAATTGATCAGTGGATAGATAAAATAATGGAGTGGCCTGATAAGGAATTTCTGATTTGCAATCTCTTTTTTTTAAGCTAACTTTTATGAAAAGGCAGAATGGAGAGGTACTGGAATTCTGAAGAAAGCTGTTTCCTGTGGTTTGAGCACAAAACCTTGGCTTGAATGAATCAAGTGGCAATGCTGTTTGCATTTTCTTCAGAGCTTTTAATAGATCACTTGACTGGATTAATCTTAATTGTAACAATTGGCATCTAGTGTACTAAATTACTTTTAAAAAAAAATCTAACTGGAATTGTACCTCTCTGATGCTAACTGAAAATGTGACTGATCTTGAGGCTGTACTGGGAGCCACTGATGGACAAGGTTTTTTGAAACATGGAGACACCTGTGCACTTTGGGAAATCCTGAAAGGAGCTACGGGCTTTTGTCTCTGCTTGCAATGGTCTTTAAGAATTTCAGCATTTCATTTCACCTGGAAACAAATCAGCTGGAGGCAAAAGTCTCCTCTGCTGCTAGCCCCATTGCTGTTTTAATCTTTGCCCTTGCCTGAGGGGAGAGAGAAAATGGTTAAAAGTGTTTCACAGGCTGGGATAAACTCCCATGGGAAAGGCAAGGAGGGGAGGGAGGGAGTCCATCCAGAGTTATCCTCCCTGAATGTGTTCTGCCAGGACTTGGAGTAGTTTTGACTATGAAATCAGCATTGCACTGCTGAACAATCATATATTGATTTGTATTGATTTCAGTCAGTTCTCAAGCTGAGAAGATCCCGCACACCTCTGACCATCAGCCCTACAAATTTGGGGTGCTGCTCATGCCAGATGCAGTTGTTCCCCCTTGGGCACAGTCACCTGCAAGGGCAGCTTTTCTCAGCAGCTGTTTGCTTCTGTACTCCCATCCTGAAGGGTCAGAAGGGGTTTACTCTTTATCTCACCAGTTCCTGGTAGATAAGAGATAGAGAGGTAGGAGAGAGAACAAGCTGTGAAAATCAGTGCCAGGTTCTTGGCAGGGCTCCTGCTGCACTCCTGGGCTTAGGGAATGTCAGGCTTGGTCCTGAAGCAGCACCCACCCTCTGCAGTGCAATCTAAATCCCAACTCCCAGCTGAAGTGCCACAGAACCTCCCCAGACCTGGAAGAAAAGCCTGGTTAAGCACCGTGCTGTTGCAATACAAGTGTTGTAATGAATTTTATGGTAGAAAAGCTTTGGTTATTATAGCCTGAGGATTCTGCCAGGCCTTGATGCCGTCCATGAAAGCAAACAGTCCTGTTCCTAATGTCCAATTACTCTCCCCCACATTCCTGCTCAGAAGCGATAGGATATGGGCAGATACTCCCAGATGAAAATATGTGTTTTCCTCTCTCAATTTTAAGTGTGGCAAAACTGCACAGCACAACAAGGTTGGCACCATCCTGTTTCTGTGAGAAGGCAGATGTTTGTATCTCCTTCCTGTAGCTAATTCTTGAGCTGAGCTAATGGAGAAACCTTTATATGCCTATAAAAGTACTGAGTTACAGAGGCCATAAAATAATCAAACTAATCTTATTTTGTTGGAAAATCCAAATACTGGATGAAGAAGGGCTAATGCTGCACAACCATGGTATCCCCAGAGCCCAGAGCACACAATAAACTTGGTGTTTCACCCAGTCATGGAGAGCATTGCCATCCAAAACTTCTGAGAAGCCCTGGCTCACAGTCATTAATACTGGACAGGGTGCTATTAAATTATCCTGTGCAGCAAATTTGATCAAAATTGAATATATTCATACTAATGCACATCCACACGACACAGATTTAACATTGACTTTATACTTCTATATTGGCTTATGCCGAGGAAGAGAGGATATCCAGTCCAGCATAAAGTTAGTGTGTTGAGCTGTTTAGAGAATTTGAATGAGTAAGTTTCTCCAGAAGAGGTGCTTCTGCTGCAGCAGTAGCAGCGGAACAGCCAAGGTCATGACACCACAGTGTTTATGAAGTGGAAGATTTTCAACTGCTTTAAGTTCCCCTGCACCCTTAATACAGATTTGCAAAGTCATTGCATCGTAAGGACCTGTGATCACTCTGCACAGCAAGGGAGAGCAATAACCTTTTCCAGCTGGAGCTCTGGAAGTTCCTTTAATTAGTTTTACAGAAAACCAGTTCAGAGTCATTTAAAGCTTTTGGCTGCAGGGCTGCTTTTTTGGAGGCACTCACGGGTTTGATTGTTCTGAAGCAAACTATGGAGACAGAGATGTTTGGGAAAATACAAAACTATGTTTGCAAACAGTGAAATACTTGAGTCCCTGTTTTGCTGTTGTAGTCCAAACAGTGGCTTTGAGGTTTGGTGAGGAGTCAGTATTGAAGGAGCAGAGTTCAGAGCTGGGAGGTTTTTGTGTGTTGTCAAGACAGGCCCACAACTGCAGGTACAAAAGAGAAACCTGACAACCAGGTGTGGGTGGCTGTTGTTCCTGCTAAGGTGACAACTTGGTACGTGCAAATGGACAATAAGCTTAAAACTGGGTTCCTACAAGAGCAGAATGGTTTGGGTTGGAAGGGGCCTTAAAGCTCATCTCATTCCACCACCCTGGGCAGGGACACCTTCCACTATTCCAGGTTGCTCAAAGTCCAATCCAACCTGGCCTTGAACACTTCTCTGGGCAACCTGTGCCAGTTCTCAGGAAATCATTTCTTCCTGGAATCCAATCTAAACCTCCTCTATTTCAATTTAAAACAACTTCCCCTTGTCCTATCAGTGTCTGCCCATGTAAAAAGTTGCTCTCCCTCTTTTTTTATAAGCTCCCTTTAGGAGCTGAAAGGCTGCTCTAAGGTTTCCCTGGAGCTTTCTCTTGTCCAGGCTGGACCACCTCAGCTCTCTCAGCCTGGGAGGCTACCCCAGAGCATGGAATATGCTGTGTGCATCATTTCTGGCATCCCTCCATGGTCTTCCCAGATGGGGGCTCCTGAGCCAGCAGGAATGTGGGCCTGAGGCTGGGGTGGGCCTGATCTCAGGATCCACTTCTGGAAGAAGCAGTTTCATTTTCAAAGCTGTGTCCAACTGTGGCCTTAAATCCCGCCTGGAAACGCACTTTGCGCATGGAAATTCCTCGGAGTCCTGCAGCTGGAACAGCAAAGTGGGGTGTGTGATAGAATTTATGTTACAACACACCAAGCTCCTCCTTGCAGAGGAGTTTCATCTGGCACTGGGGGCCCTCTGCAGCTGCTTGACCTCTGGGGCTGCAAGTGCTGGCTTTGGTTAAGAAAAACCCAGCCCTGCTGTGCCTGCACCCCTCAGGCTGGGGTGGGAGTGGGAGGGATGGCTTGGCTTGACAGCTGCAAGAACTGCTCTGCCTGAGTTTTTACCCTGCATGTCACTTGGTTACACAGAGTACCAAAACTGGGCTGAGAAGAGGTGACTTCTGTTCAGGTTTGTGTATTTATTGCATGAATTCAAGGGTAAGGAGGGTGTAGTTATCCCTCACACTCCTGCCTGGACACTCAGTGCTGGTTTTGGTGGATCTCCGGTCTAGCAGCTGGAGGAGAGAAAGGTTAAGACAGGGAAATGTGAGTGTAAAGAAACACTCTTGAATAGTTTAGCACTTGAAGCTTATCTTAATGCCCTGGTAAAGACCTGGATATCAAGTGAATGTCCCTTTAATTTATGGCTCTCCTAAGGCCAGGAGGTGGTATTTGCCCAGTGTTGAATGTGATTTAGCCGTGCTCCCGGCAGAGGAATCATCTCTGAGTATAAACTGTAAGTAAAACTGACATCGTTCCGTGGTCAGGCTGAGGAGGGGACTCTGCACCAGCTCAGCTTCACTCTTCTGCTGAAACCCTTTTTCTAAAAGAATAGGAAACTCTCTGGGAAAACAGAGCGGCAGAGAAAGACTTAAAAGCTCAGAGGTTGGAAGCTCAGTGACATGAGACCTGCCGTACTTCTGCTGAGACCATGGGGGATTGGGTGACCTGTAGAGCTCGTCAGGGCTTTTTCCCCCTTCCTTTCTCCCCTGGAGTGGTCCCTTCTCTCTGCACAGTGGCAGAGTGTCCGTGAGCTGGGGTGCAGTATTTTTAGGACTGTGTTTCTTTGTCCACAGTGCACAGCTCGTTCTGTTTCACACGGCAGAGCAGGGAGCCCTGGCAGGGCAGCTGCCAAGCCCTGCACAGTGTTTCCTCAGCACTGCAAGGTTGGAGTGCCAGCTGAACCGGGGTAAAGCTGTGGGTTTGGAGCAGGGGATGCTCTGCTGCTGCGTGTCCCGACTGGAGGAAGGAGTGTGGTTCTTAGTTTGGGCACTTCAGTCATCAACTGAGGGTCAAAAACCAGGAGCTGCTTCAAAAATAAACCTTGCAATGGGAGCCAGGTCTGCCTCAGGCCATGTCCTGGTAGGTGAACACCCCAGGAGAGAAGGGCTCAGCTGTGCTCCTCCATCAACAGCTCTCAAACCAGCAGGCTGTTGTGTAGAAACTGCACTGACATTCTCGATGGAGGGCTTTCCAATGAGAAAGAGATACTTTTGATGCGTTTAAAATGGGCAGCTTTGGGTTCCTGTGAATGTGGGTTCCTCCTGATTCTCCAGATGGTGGTTGGACTTCAGTTCAGTGCCTCCTGGGTGGGAGTGAAACATCCAGCAGCCACGATGAGCAGCCCTGGGAGCCTGAAACCCCTAAAACGCACTCCAGATGTCACAGGGAGCCTTGAGAGGGGCAGGATAAGAGAGCTGCAGGAGAAGCCTCCTCCTTGTTGGTGTTCCCCTCGTTGAGCACTGCTCTGCAGCCCAGGGTGAGGCAGGCACTTTTATCATCTGTGCGTTGCCACAGAACATTCCAGGCTGTTGTGGAATGGAGTGTTAATCCTGGAAGGACTCACGTTCCTGTCTGGCAGATAGAAAGGGAGAAAGGGCAGGGGAATGAGGGCATGAAAGACCTATCTCAATGAATTAGGCAGTGACAAAACCCTCATCACCCAGGGGCTATTTTAAAAACAAACAGACTCGGTTTAGAATGTTAGATAGCTCATGGGGAATTTTTAATGATCAAGAATGCCAGTTATCATGAAATAATCTATATCCCACCCAAATTAGTCAAACTATTTTGTTGTGGTCCCTGAGGTACCCCTGTAAAATTGGCAAGTTGTTCTGCACTTGAATTTGAAGAACTGGTTCGTGGGGGGAAGCAAGTCTATTTGCCCTGTCTTGGGAGGCCACCTGCCAAGTGAGAGGCCTTGTGACTCTTTTTTGAGGGAGATAAGTAACCAGAAAGTAACAGAATCCCAGAATGGCTTTGGTGGGGAGGGACCTTAAAGCCCATCCAGTCCCACCCCCTGCCATGGGCAGGGACACCTTCCACTATCCCAGGTTACTCCAGGTTCCATCCAACCTGGCCTTGGACACTTCCAGGGAGAGGGCATCCACAAACAGTTTTCACTCACAAGAACAAAGACCATGATAAATTTGATATTTCCAAGTGTTCCTCATTACTCTTCAGTTTTTCTCTCGCTGTGCTCACTTGCACACCTGCAAAAGCTTGGTTTAGCTTCCTGCAGATTCGTGGAATCTCATCCAGTTCATGCTGCAGGTGGCTCAAGGAGCACCAGCTGAGCTCACTGCAGCTGGACACAGCAAGTGGCTGCCAGGACAATGTGGTGCCATGCTCCAGAGCAGGATGTTGGTTAATTCAACTTGCATTTGTCTTTATTGCTGTAGGCAAGGAAGGGGAGATCCATTGTTAACTTTAACCTGTGTCCAGAAGGAAGAGGAGAGGAGCTGACACACAAGAACTTTCCAAACAGAGTAAGTTCAGATGCTCTCACCACTCCCTCTCCTGAAGCAGATGTAGCATCCCTCATGTCCTCCAGATTTCAAACTGTCCTGAGTGATTTCTGTAATTGATTTCTCATTCGTAAAATGTTTTAGAGCAATTTATTTGAGCTCTGTGGGTGCGACCCACAGTCTGATAGCCAGGATTCTGGGAGTTAAGGTCTGAGAACACATTGTGTAGGTTTTTTGTTGTTGTTGTGCTTTTTTTAATGCTTTTCATTCTCATCGATTATTTGCAAATATTTTCTCCTTCTGGGAATTCAGTTTCCTGAAATGTACCATAAAGTTCAAAGACAATAGTACAAGCCAAAGTACTGTCACTTAAATTAAGATGGAGAAATGTGGAAATCTGGTTTTGGTTTTTTTAGGCATAAGATTTGGAGTGGATAGTTCAAGCTTTAGTGGCCAGAAGAAGAATGTAGGACAGAAAGATGGCCCAGCCCTTCACATGTGGTGCAGACTGAGAGCCAAGCCTCACTCTGCTACCTTTCCAATCAATTAGACAAAGCAAAATGTTGGGTTTGTGCCTGGTCTGGGCTTTTTCCTGGTAAGAATTCCGTTCAGACAAAAATATGATCCTTATATATAAGATCTTTTTGGGTTTTATACTTTCCTAGTCTTTAACATGATCTAATTTATAATCTGGGTTGTTTTGCTTTATTTTAAATAAATCAGTAATCTCGTTTAGAACAAGTTATATGCTCCCTTGTTAAAGACCAGGGAGTGGTATCAGCCATGGACTTTCAAGAACCTTCATAGCTTGTCCAATATTGATCCTGTCTAGACAGGAAGATGTCTTCATCAGTGCAGCTCTTCCGAGATCAGAAGTACCACGAGCTGAAGGGGCAGTGCATCCAGCAGGGCCGGCTCTTTGAGGATCCCGAGTTTCCAGCCTCGGATGAATCCCTTTACTATGACTCAGCAGCAAGAGGGACAGTGGAGTGGAAGCGGCCAAAGGTAATGGATGAACTCCTGCTGTCTCTTCCAGCAGAGACACTTCCACCAAGAGGTGTCACAGCAAACCTCTGTTCTGTTGTGAATTGCCACCTTCTCCCTCAGCTGTTTCAGTTTGTTTTGCTGAAGCCTTAGCCCCAGGTTCTACCCAGAGAGAGTGGAGAGTTTTCTTTTATTGGCTGATGCCATCTCTGGTCTCTGCATGGCTATGCTGAATTCACAGTGGATTTTGCCTCTGACTTGTGTAAAACCTCAATTACCCACCAGTGATTTTCTGTGCCAAAAGAACAGCTGTTATCTGTAAGCAACCAAGAATGCTGGTGTCTATTTGCCACTTTTACTGGCATCTTAACAGGAAAACAAATATGTCATTTGCTTTGAATTGTGACTAACGTAGTAGGCATTTCAAATCATTAATACTACCTATAGATGGGGTCTGTTAGTTGATTTGCTCTGAGGTTTTATGCTTCACATGTATCTTAAAATCAGTTCACAGCCATAAGAAAACAATTCAGAAGAACACAAACCCATTCCCAGTCCAGCTTTCTATCAGTGTCATCTGTTCTCTTACTCTCACAAGTGTAATGGAGAGGACAGTGGAAGCCTCTAGCCAGATGCATGCAGTATTTTTTCCCTTAAGCATGATGAATTTCTCCTTTACTTCACTCGTGTCTACTTTTGGGATTAGAGTTAATCTTCTGGAAGGACAAACTTGGGTGTCTTTCTTTAGAAAACATGATGCCAATGTGATGTCCTTCATATGCAGCTGGTGCTGTTCTCTGTCCTCTGTGACAGGGGACAACAGATGAGGCTGACCATGGCTGGACTGTGTTTGCCAGGATGGCCTGAGACTGCTTCTCTCTTTTGCTGCTTCTTGTTCTTTCCTGATGGTGCTGATTCCTCACAGCAGCTTCTCTACTGGAATTTTAATGAGCAGTCCAAGGGTTGCTTTCCTGCTTCCCATTTCAGTTTTCCAAGTAAGACATGAGACTGAAGAATGGGGAGAATGAATTTAGGAAAGAAAAAGAAGACATTCCAGAGTCTGTGGGTTTATTTTCATTTCTGAGCGCTTTCCTGTTTATTGGAGTCTTTCATCCCCTCCTAGAAGGGGAAATGCTGTGCAACCAGTCACGGTGAGGTCAGGAAGAGTGTTTGTTCTTTGTAAGAGATGTGAAGCAAGAGCTAAACTCTAGCCAAGGATGCCATTTTGGGCCATTCTTGTGTGTATGAGTTTGTTCAAGGTGGTGGTCAGTGGTTTGAAGTCTAACTGTAGGTCAGTGATGAGCATTGCATTCAGTTATTACCCACATTAAACATGACGTTAATGTAGGAAACCTCTCATATTAATTAATGTTCTCTTCACATTAATTTCATTCTCATTCATCATAAAACCATGCACAGATTCACCTGACACGCCTGAGATGTTGAACCATATCCCACCAGTGCCTGGCCTCTGCTATTGAGAAGTTCAGAGGGTGAGTTCAGGTGTTGATGCCAACAACACAGAACCATAGAACCTTCTAGGTTGAAAAAGGCTTCTAAGGTCATTGAGTCCAACCCTTACCCTGACACTGCTGAGACCACTACTAAACTATGTCCCGAGCACCAGATCTACACATCTTCTGAATATCTTCAGGTATTTAAAACCGCTTCCCTGGGCAGCCTGTTCCAGTGCTTGACAACCCTTTTGGTAAAGAAATTTTTCCTTATATTTAATCTAAACCTTCCCTGATATGTGTTTTTGCTGGTCTTTCTGAACATTGGGCTCTGCTAATACCCCAGTTCCTCTGAGATAAACCTGTACAATAACAACTGGGCTCAGCACCACCTTTTCAAAGGTGCAGCACCTTCCAGAGTCCTTCAGCTCAGGCAGGAAGCCTCCTGGGGAGGTTTTCTGTGGGGAAAAACCTTCTGGTTTGTTGGAAAAAGAGTAGAAAGGTTCCCTCCTGTTAGTGGACATTCTTTCTGCCCACTGATATTAGCATCAGAGCCCATCCTGCTCTTTTCCTGTGATTTCCCTGGAGTTTGCCCCCTCTGCCAGGCTGAAGTGGGGCTGGGGGCAGCTGTGTCCTGCCAAGAGGCAGGAGAAGCCTCTGGCCTGGCTCTGTCTGGGATGTCCTGGGCCACCTGTCCTGGTTAACTCCTTTCCGAGGCAAACACTGCCTCTCTGTGGTGGTCCTGCTCAGCATGGGCTGAAAACACCCAGGAACGACCATCACTGCTGAATGGATACTTTGTCTTATTTTTAACTAAACCTCGGGTTTGTGTGAACGTTTTCACTGACCTCGCAAAAAGGATGGAATCTCAAGGACATCTTTGTCAGTGTTAAACGAACAGCAGAGGTCCCCCAAGCAGGGCAGGCAGGCATGTGAGGAAAGAGTGGGTAAGCTTGCTTCAGAGATAAACAGCATTCTTTAGTTCTTCATCAAGGAAAATAGTCTGATCTGACAGAACGAGGCTCTTATTGTCTGCTTTCCTGGTTTCCCCGCTTGACCCTGGGTTTTATGAGCCCTGATTCTGCTTTGATCTGCATCTTCTCCTTATGAAAGGGCTGTGATTGCACCCTCATGTTCTGGGAAGACAGAGCTGCTTTGTGTTCAGGAAGACACCATGAGACAGGGCTGCTGAACTGCTTCCCAAGAAACCCCTCCTGTGTCCCAGCCCACAGGAGGGACGTTGCTCTGCTTGATTAAATTCCCATTAACTCCAAAGGTCAGATACCTGGCTGAAGGTGGAGAGTTGCATGTGCACAGCCCAGTGCCCTTTTTCCTAGAAACGCTGCATGCCATGGGCCCCATTCTCCACCCTTCTCACCAGTTTTCCAGCATTTTCAGGGCTGGAAAATTTCATGCAGTTGAAAAGTCCAGGAAATAAGGCACTGTTGTGTTCTGGGATGATACAGTTCTAGGAATAAACAGGACAAGTGTCTCCCCACTTCCCAAACTGGGGAGTGTGGGATGAGCAGGTTGGTGATTTATCCAGGACCGAGGTGCCAGAGAATTCAGGAGTTCTGACTTCTGCACCTTCACGTGTTTACTGGAGGCAGCACCAGCTTTTGTTTGCTTCTAACTGGTGGAAAACGATTTGCTGTCTCAGGAGCTGAAACATCTTCCCATTTAAAAGTGCTGATTTGAACCCTAAACCCTCCCCTACCTTGCTACCTGTTTAAGATTTTGCTCTCATTTGGAAGGCAGAGGAAGCTTGGGGCAAGTTCCTGCGTGGGCACTTATTCTGGTTGAGCTTTAGAGATTTTGCATTAATGTTCTTTATTCACCAGTGGCAGGACTTGTGGTCTCGGTGTCCTCCAGAATATTTAACAGTAACCCAGTTTTCATAAATTTCATGGAATGAGGGTCATGAAAGACTTGGCTGTAAGCACGCTTGGGTTAAACGTCCCTCAGATGCAATGCTGTTCATCAGTTAATTCCTCTGTCTCCTCTGTAGCTGTGTCACTGCAGTCTAACCCTGTTTTCCAGTCTGAACAAGACCAGAGACATCTGCTTATGTTTGGGACTCATGTGGAGCCCAGTGGTGCCTGCAGGAGAGGGAGGTGTCCTGGCACTGCGTCAGGCTTTGAGCAGTTGCGCTACCACTGCAAGAGCGGTTTTGGGGCATGGAGTGGAGTGACAGCTTATCACACCCTGGGATATCTGCCAGGATGGGGCCTGGGGGGAGTCCAGAGCTGCAGGAGAGTGGACATGAAAGGGGAATACCATCAGCTGGCATGGCAGTGATGTGCACTCAGTGTAGCTGCACTGCTGCCTTCAGTGTGGCGAAGCGATGGGATTGTAACAGCCCCTGTGAACAGTGACACTTGCATGGTTTGCCAGATCCCCTCTCCATGCTCCCAGCTCCCCTCTCCATGCTCCCAGCTCCCCTCTCCATGCTCCCAGCTCCCTGCTGGAGTGTGGCTCTTGGTTCAGTGATCACTTTTTCAGATCTGAATGTGCCTTTTTAATTCCTTCAGCCACTTTTTTCCAGTTAAAAATATGGGATGGCAGCCATGTTCTTGCTCAGTCAGAAGAGGGGTCCCTCCCCACATCCCCTCGTCACCCCTCAAACTTTGCAGGATTTAATTATTGTTTTCTTGAAAAAATTACTTATTCTGCAAAGGCTAAATGTACTGAAACAGCTGAAGTTTAGGCTTGTTTCCCTGCCTATCCCAGAATTGTTCACATTTCTCTGCTGTTGGTGGTTATTGACTCTTGTTCAAGCGTAGGTAAACACAAGTTGCAAAGCTCTGTGTGCTGTGACATTTGTGTTTGCACTGAAAATAATGGCACATATGGCATCTGGGAGGTGAGGAAATGTGTTTCAAAGAGTGGTGCTGAGCCTCTGCTGAGCTTTGAAGGAGCTCACAAATCCTTTTCTGTGCCTCAAGCAAAGCTGGGGACACAAAGGTGGTTTCAGGTTGTAGGCTGTGTGAGCCAGTGTCTTGCAGTTTGTTTGTTTGCTGTGCTTCTCTGGGCCCTGTTGGTAGCAGAAAAGGGCTGTGAAAGACTCAGCCTTGCACTAAGAGGAAATCAGTCCTAAGTGGCTTTTTTTCCTTATGTGTTTGTCACATCCTGGATCTCAACACCATGGATGTTGTCCTCCACATGCTCCAACATCCTTCAGTGGGTGACTTTCAGACATTCACTCCCTGAGTGCAGCTGTACAGGGCTACTGGAGGATTTTAGGACTTCCTAGATGACACTGGTGATCATTTTAACAGGCCCTTTTGTATGCTGTAATTAGCTGTGATTACACGAGTGCAGTGGCAGGGAGGCTGTTTGCCATTGTTGCATATAGTTCTTCTCCTTGCCGTTAAAAGCAGATTTAGCTTGTGACCTTCAGCTACAGCTCATTACCTGTGGCAAAGTTTTAAGTCAGATATTTCTTTGTTAACTGCATGTGTGTGTATATAAAGAGAATGATTGCAGTGCACCTTAATTTTTATAGAAGGGCTTAAGCCTTGCAGGCTCAAAAGTTGTATAAAAGGTCATAGGCAAAGTAGGCTCTGACCTAAGTTTAAACCCTTCATCTTAAAGAAATAGGAGAGCTATTAAGAGCTAACCTCTGGGAAGCAGTCTGCCCTGGAAGATAATCAGAGAGATTGATGGGGAGGTTTCTGTACACATTAATCGTGGTTTTAAGGTTAAAATTGTGGAGGCAGGGACCATGGAGGCAGGGACCATGTAGCCCTCCAGACGTGATGTTAGCGTGGAGAGGGTGGGTGAGGGGACAACAACAGGCAGCTGGGAAACCACCAGAAGAAGAAAATCCGTAAATGATGGTGAAGGATCTTTTCTTTCCTCGTTAAGGACGAACCGTGTACCCCAAACCTCCTGCAAATGGAGCCTGGCATTGCTGCACGTTTGAGGGGAGCTGTTCCAGCACCCTGCGTGCTCAGTGCTGTCGAGCTGAGCTGCAGCCATCTGTCCCTCTCGTGCAGGTGCCGATCTGCAGAGCAGGAGGAGCTGCTTGCCAAGGGCTGGCTGCTCGCTGCGATGGGAGGAAGGACACGCGGCTCCCGGGGAGGAAGGCGTTAAATCCATCCCAGCTGCCGGAGCTGCGATGTTGGCACGGCTCCCGAGGATGCAAGTGGCAGCACAAAAGCATGCTCCTCACACGGGTTGCCCTGGCAACTGCACATTCAAACGGCAGGAGGGGCAGCGGCATCCTGCAGGAGATGATGCCGTTGCAATTAAGTGGAATTGTCTTCACGTTGTTGGAATTAATTTTGAGCCGGGAGGGTGATGGGTGCACGTTATGGGTAGAACAATGAGCTGCCCCCCCCCCGTCTGAGATCCCGGGGTAGGTAGGGTTTCATCGTGCTCTGGGTTTCTTTAAGGGTAAAATTAGTGCTGGCACTTGGCTTCTGGACCTTGGGTTTTTGGTTTTTTTTTTGTTGTTGGAGAGACTAAAAATCTGCCTTGAGAGCTTTGTTTGTTTAATGAGGGTGGGTTTAGTGGAGTCAGTGATCGTCTGTACAGCTATTGCTGTTCTTGCATCCTGGTGATCCACAGGCTGGAAATGTAGGCTTTACAAAGATCCCAGGGACGAGTCCAAAAGTGGAGGGCAAGGTCTTTCAAATCCAGGTCAAAACAAGCCTTACCTTTCCTGTGTGGCTGTAATTCTGGATCGGCTGGATTCAGAGTCTGCTTTCTTGTTGTCTTATTTGGTGAAATCGGCTGATTTGGATCATTTTCTCCAGCAGCTGGAAATGTAATGTCATTTTCAAGGGAAGTGGTGGCCACCTGGTTTTCCCTGGTGTGATGAGACAGAGGAGGTCAGCTGTGATTTGGTGCATGAGACACATGGGAATTCATTGAAATTCAAAACTTTCTAAAGCACTTAGCTGCCAGGATTTTGGAGGGGATGTTGAAATCTAAATGTAATCTAAATAAGAGTGCTAATAACTCAACTAGATGTGCTGATCAGAGATCAAAAAGGTAACTGGAACCCATTGGAACTGGAATTCTCATTTTGCCAACCAGGAATGGAAGTTCCCATAGAAGACATCACGATAGAATAACATTGTCACTTTTACTGCTACCCTAATATGATCATGTAATCATTTTGAAATTAATGATAGTCCTGGCTGTTCTAAGCAATTGGTCTTTTTGAGGAGTGCACACATTTTGTAAAAACGGAGGGGAGGAATGACAGCTTTTTTTGCGGGGGGTAAGTACTGGGTTAAAATACTTCTTGGCTTTAATTTTAATGTTGCAACTTTTCCCCAAATATGCTAATAAAGCTGAAATATTTCTTGGAGGCAAGGAAACATTTTTCAGCTCTAAAGAGCCTTCCCTTGTTGGTCTTTTAAGGTACTTGGAACAGCATGTTCTGATGGTGTCCAGCCAAACACTTCACTGAAAACATTGTGGGCTTTGTTTTGTTGTTTTCCTTCTCCCATTATTATTTTCTCCTAAGGTTTTGAGGTTGTTTTATTTTTTTTCACTGAACGTATTCTGAAAAGAGAATGTGACACCTTCTAGCAGCCTGGCAGGTGAAGGTAGGGAGCTCCAGACAGCTGTTTTCATCCAGTCCCTTGCCCTTGCTTGGCCAAGAAGTAGCAAAGGTGGGGTTTTTGGGGCGTGTGTTTGTGTGTTTCACAACTGGGAGGTTCATTTGGGCTTTTTTTTCACAGCTGGCTGGAAAAGGAAGAACCAAACAGGAGGATTTTTGTTACGTTAGGCATGTAAAACGTGCTTGACAGCTCACAACATCTGAGAGCAGCCTCCTGAGGAACCACAGAGACTCCAAAGGAGTCTCCTGAGTTCCAGCATAACATTGTTATTCATGTGTTCTTGTTAGCTAATCTCTTATGGAGCCAACACCTGTAGTGCAAAGGGAAGGGCCTTTGTTGCCACAGCAGAAGAGACAGCTGCCACAAGACATACCTTGTTGAACATAATAAAAATATATAATAATCCCTTGAGGAAATGTTATGTTGGTGCCAGGAAAAGGGGATGGGAGGGTTTAAATGCCCAGAGCATGGCCACTGTGCTAATTCATGTTCAATATGACACTGATCCTTTCCCAGTGGCAGTGACATCTCTGCTGCAAGCCCTGCCTCAGCTCCTGCAGGTGTTCTGCTATCACCAGACAAACTGGAAAATGTGTGTTGACTTTGTCTGCAGGTTTGGCCTATTCATATTCTCAAGCAACCTTTGTCACCAAAGCCTCAAAGTAGTAATTAACAGGCTCGTCTCTGGAAATTTGCTGTGCATTGGACCCTGAGAGAATCCTGTTAACAGCAGATATTTCGTATTGGATTGCATTTTGCCTAAAAGAGAATTTTAAATTGAACAATATAAACTTCACATACAATGATCAATTTCTCCAATGTAAACCCCCAGCAAGCTGAAATCTTGACTCATTTGCAACAGCATTTCTGTCTGTGATGAGACCAACCCAATTTCTAACACAAATATGAAGCCTGTATGATGGGCTGTGAGGGCATGAACCCAGAGCAGGCAGGCAAGGATGTGTTTAAATGGATATATGCACATGGATGTGTGCCCATGACATGGGGCAGGGACTTGGGAAGCAGGATGCTGCAGTGGCAAGAAGGGTGAAGCAGCACTTTGGACTTGCATTGTCACCCCAGGGCAACTCTGTGGCATTTGGAAGGCAGGCAGAGACCCAGAATCTGTGCTGTAGGATTTGAGTGGTGGTAGCTCTATAAGGGGAATTTAAAAATTCTTTCTGTGCTAAGAGTAGGGATGGGAAAGAGGGTGGGTCCAAGGAGAAGTCACTGGACAGAGCAGTCACCAGACACAGAGGGTTGGTGCAGATGTGTTGTTAAGCACTTCCTTTCCCAGCTGTTTTGTTCCTGGAGCCAGGAAGTGGAGCAGAGCTGTGTGTGGTGCCCCAGGACTCCTCTCACACAGCCAAACAAACAGGGAAGGATCTCTTAATTCCCTGAATCCCTCCCAGCAGTTATTGCTGGCAGGGGCTGGGATTCCACTCTGGGGGGGTCATGTCCAGCTGTGTGACCCTTGTCCATGTCCCATATTCCTGGGCCACAGTCTGCAGGCCACATCCAGGCTGAGGTGAGCACAGTGTGCTGTGGCTCTAAACAAGAAGCTCCAAGAAGCTCTGTTTCTGTGTCTGTGAAGGTCCTACAGAAACAGGATCAGGAGTTCCATGTTGTTCTAGGATTTTGTGTCTCTCCTCACCTTTCTGCAGGTGATGCCCAGCTCTGGCCGAGTGCTTCACCCTGCAGAGACCTTGTGTGTTCATTTGGAAAAGGAAAATGTGGGAGAACACAGTGCTCCAGGACTTGGGAGGGCCTCACTTTTTCTGAGATGGGTGTGTAATTTATGAAGCTCTATTGAGACTGAAACAGATACTGTTTTGTTCTCTTGAGGATGTTATTTTAAGAAAGCATCCTTTACTGAACAATAGACACTTATAAACATAGTTTAACTCACTTTTATTCCCACCAGTGGTATAAGCTGGTACACCTCAATATTAATATCAGGGGTTTTGGTCCCTGGCCCCTTTCAAAGCTTTGGGAATGTCACTGTGCTCTGTTTGTCACCTCGTCTGTCCCCCAACAGGCTGAGTATGGGAGGCATCATGAAAACATCGCTTGGCACGTTTCCAGCTTGGTTTCTGACTGGATAAAACATTCCTCCCATAATATTTTGTCCTTAATGATTTCAGCTGGGGAAGTTGTGACATGTTTCTTCTTGGAATTGCCCAAATGTTCCCAGAATCGAGCTGTTGCTCACCCTTATTCTGTGAATTCTATTATTTTATTTTTATTTTGCCTGGAAGGTCTTGCTAAGATGGGGCTTGGCCAGAAGAAGAGATGAGCAAGGAACTATAAAGCCTTCAGGTCTGACCTCTCCAGTACAGTCTGGTGACTGAGTGGGCCCCGTATGACATCAATTTGATGGCTCAATCTTGTTTCTGGGGTCACCTCAGAAAATTCTTTGGTTTTAGTTGTGCCTTTCTTTGCTGGCTGTGTCATGACAGGAAGCAAAACCCCACAGTGGCTCCTGGCAGCATCCCTGCCCTCCCCACTCCAGCAGCTTTCAGAGGAGCTGGGGGTGCAGTGGATATCCTGGCATCCTTCCCCCCTCATCTGGCAGGTACCAGGGCAGTGTGAGGCACGAGTTCCCATTTTTTGTGGTGATACCCTTGGATACACTCACCCTTCCATGAGGGCTGCATTTATTTCCATAGGATGAAGTGGCAGGGTTTGGAAAGTGGCAACTTGCTCAGTGGTATTATTCACCCAAGTCTTCCAGGAATATAATTAAAGGCAAACATTTGTAAATGACATGCATGCTTGCCAAGCACACAGCTCTCCAGATGCTGGTATTTTGTTATCATCTCTCTTGGCACTTTTTCCAGTTGATATTTCCCTCCCTCAGATAGGATGAAGGCTTTCTTATGTTGTTATGGTTGTTTCCTGTAAAGAAAAGGAATATTAAACGACCTCAGTGTCATTTCTAGAACATAAACATTACAATTCCAAGGCTCTGAATGTTTCTTTAAAGTTTAAAATGTCAGGTTTTATTTAGCTGGTTCAGTTGTCATTAGATGAAAATTGGTTTCTCAAACAGCTTCTGTTTGTCCTGAGGCGATGTGGTGATGGTAAGAATGACATGGTAAAATTTATTTTGAGACTGTAAAACAAAAAGCCTGAGGATCATATCCCCAGCCAGCATAAGTCTCCTTACAGTAATTGTTAGTTCATTGATGTAGTCTTCCAAGAGAATTAAATGTCTGACTTCTCTGAAGGAAAAATTACAGCCTAAACGTGCCAGTTGCAAAGGAAATTGAGGTATTGTTCTGTCAACACTCTTCAGCTAGAGTGGAAAGCATCCACATCCAAAAAATGCTTTCTGTGTGAAGAGCTTCGTGCTTTTCTCATATTATTTCCATATTTAAAAGGGTATTTGGGATGAGCAGAGTCCTGGAATTTGAGGTTTAGTAAGCCATTCTGTCTTAGATTTGCAGAGTAATTTGTTTGAATTTCATGCTGTGTCCCTGTGATCTAAATGCATGTTTCCTTCAAGATTAATTCCGTTTAAAGATTAAATAAATATGTATGTTTTCTTGGCTGAAAAGAAGCTTTTAAAAATCCTTCACAGCTGAAAGAACCTTTTAGAATTGTCTTGCCTGTATGTGGCATTGTTTCTAACTTAATCACAAAGGCTAAAACATTTTGAATTTACACATTTTCCAGCTTTCAGGAAATAAAATGTCCTTCCTCAGGAGAAATACACATTTTTTTAAGAGTAAGTGTTACCTTCTGGTTTTCATGCACTGAACTTTGGCCAGTGCTGCCGGTGGCAGAGGCCACCTTGACCTTCTCCTGAGCATCAGGAAATGGAATCTGGGTCTGGAGCTGTCCAGAAGCCATCTGGGCACTTCCTGCTCCAGTGACCCTTCCTGAGCTTGGGAGGTGGACAAGTGGCTCGCTGAGATCTGGTTAATAAAGTGTCTGTGCTGTATAAAGCTCATTGAGGTCTGAGTTTTGCCTGGAGACAGCACTTTCTAGTCTGATACAGTGAATAATTATCAAAATAGGGTTGGTTTTTTTCCTAAGACTGTACTAAATCTCCCTTCCTGTGATGATGAGCAAGAAATTAAATCTCATTTAGCAATGATCCACCTGTGGGCTGAGCTTTGGTCTGCAAGTTTGGAGTTTTATTGCTGCTGTGAGTTTACTGCTGGTGGAAGCACTTGCAGAACTGATAAAAGGCAAAAATTCAGGGATTTGCTCTCCCTGGGTCAGTAGGATAACCCTATAGATAATCCATTTGCAAAGATTTTGTGCAGAGCTGCATTTGCTGTGCATGATCACTGCTGCCTGTTTCCTCTTCCCCCCCAGATAAAGGGCATTTAAGCCTTGGACATCTGATTTTCCTCCCTAAATGGAGATGTGAATGCAGTACCTCATCCTCTGGCCTCTCCTCCCTCATCCTTCACTCACTGACTGCTCTCCACGAATAAAACTCCTCAGAAGTGATAGCTGCCTAAAAGCTGCTTTTCACATTTGGGCACATGATCTAACTGGTAAAACAGCTGGTGTCTGGACTGTAAGAGGAATAACTCAAATGTAATCCAAATATTTCAGATGTAATCCAGCCATGGCATTTCTCATTCCTGGTCTTAACGAGCACATTCATTTCCCTAAAAGCATGATGAACGTCTCGTGAGCCAAACCAAAGCTGCATCAGCCTGTGGACAGAGGTGGATTGAGGGGACTTGCACCTCTGCTTGTTTAAAGCAACATCAGCCCTTGCTTTAGCTAAAGTGATGATGATTTACAGCTCAGAATCTGCCCTGCAGCTCTGCATGTGGATGGAGTGAAATCTGTAGCACTCGGGGAGGGGGGAGGCTGTGCTTGGAAGACACAGGGAGAGCAGGTTAAGCTGCTTCAGCAGACATTCCAAAATGTGCAAAAAATTAAGAATGAACATCCCTCTGATGAGCATAATGGCTGAACTGTAAATGCTTGTGTTGTAAGACAAGGGAAAAGCAGCACTGGCAAACCTCAACATTATTAGAAACAGGCCCTTCTCCTTGAGGAGAAGTCTTTTGAGAGTTAAGAAATGTTTCTCTAGGTTTTTCACTGATTTGACTTTAGCTGTTAGTCCCTGATTAAATAAAGATGATGAAGTTCTCACAGCAATTCCTAAATATTCATAGAGCACTTTCATCTTTAAAGGAAATTTTGTGGTGATTTGAAAGCATGACAGGAACTGGAGGTCTGAATCCCTTTTGTTTTACCAAGAGTGTAGCTTCAAACCTGTAACTCCAAATCAAACACTTTGTGTTATCTGGGAAGTGTTGTGAGACTGGTATGAGGTCTCATACCGGGTTTTCTGAAAAGAGGAATGGAAAAATCTTTTAGTGACTGTACCATTAGTTTAGGATTGTCCTAATTTCATTGTGAAGTCTTCAGTTGGACACAGAAGCTCTTCTACACTTCAATTTTTCATTAAGGCTATTTTTGTTAGTTCCATCTTGTGATTGGTGGTGCATATTTGCATTTACAATACACATTTAGGGAAGATGGACTTTCTAGTTAAGTCATTTAAAAATATTCTATATATGAATCAAAATCTATGTATCTAATATTTTTTTCAATGGGGAAATTATTCGATTAACTACTGATAAAGGGATTAATGTTGTTAAATCATCTATGCTTTTTTTTTTTTAAATTATGTTTGCATTTCTTTGTGTGGCACTTCTGTGGCTCTGCTATGATTACTACAAGCCATGAAGTCTGCTTTTAGCATCTGGCAACAGTTTGGGGGTTTTGAGCATGGAAGATAACAGGGTGAATATTCCTGTGGATGCCAGTAGTCATTGCAAAAGATAACAGGGAGATTATTTGGATTCCCCAGATTTCTAAGCTGGTAAATCAGAAGGGTAATTTCTCAGTGATGGCACTGATGTTAGTGTTTAACAAAGGAATTTGTCTGAAATGAAGTGGTGAATTCAAATCAGAGTATTTAGATCATATTGGGAAAATCAAAAATAAGCTCAAGAGCTACAGAAAGAAACAGCATGGTATAAATAAGAAAAAAAGTTTCCTACTATGTCTTTGCAAGCAAGGAGTCTCTTAAATGTCTGAACAATTTAATCACGAAGTTGAAACTCACTGTGCTTCAACTGGGATAAAATCATGACCAAGTAAATATTCTGACTACAGCCTGACAGGCTGAGTCCTCCCAGGCAGCCAAAGGCTCTTGCCCATGGATGTGTCTGAATCTGCTCTAGTCTTTGTTTTGGGTTGAAGCAGAAGAGAATCCAAAATTAATTATCACTAATGGTGCTAGGAATCTTATTGAATATTCAAACAGTGGTAGAGCTCCACATTTTCACAAGTCCTTAAGCAGCCAGGTTCCTCTGACTTTTCAATGGTTTGGGCATTTAAGTTGCACAATAATAATAATATCCAAAGTGACATGCAAAGGTTGTAAAAACATTAAAGCATATTCAGACTGGTTTATCCTGGAAATTCTCTTGAGGCTGGAAAGAAGAAATCCTCAAGATCACTTTGTATAATAGCGCCTTATCCAAACATATTTAATTCATTTTAGTCCTCTAATAGCCATCTGTGCAAGACAAAAGAACCTACATGGAGGGAGAAGCATGTGCTTGATTGCCTGGCAGATACAACAACGGTGATTTTGCTTAATAATCTTACTTTGGAAGTCACTGGTGTGGGTTTTTCAGTGTCACCACTCGAAACTGAAGAGACTCACATGCTGATAACTTTTTTGCTAAATGAAAATCTTCCCAAGGCAAGGTCTAAGAAGATGTTTTAGAGATAGAAGCTGCTGTTTGTTTTCAAGATGTGTAAATAAAATCCTTCCTGGTGGTTACTGTGAAGATGACACACTGATTTGGCTGAGTCAGAAAAGTGCTTTCAGTATTCAGGAGTAAAATGAATGCTGCTGTGGCGCTTTTGAGGCAGTATTTTGATAGCTTAGAATTGGAACTCCCTGTGTTCCTGAAAGACAAATACTCTGGTTTACATCTAAGGCTGATCTTTGCCAGAAAGGGTGTCCAGAGTAGAATTTTAAGTCTGATATGTGTCATATTGGGACAGAGACCCTCCCATAGACTCTGACCTTCATAGGCTCAGCAAAACTGTGTTGTGCTGGCTAGAATAAAATTTCTATTAGAAACCAATTCAAAATCCAAAATTTGATATAGCTCAACTCATCTAACAGTCCAGGAAGCTTGTGTCTTATGTTCAGGGCTTTATGTCATTTTACAGTTCCTCTTTTTATGTTAAGAAGCAAACATCTGGTCCTGAATGGTGTGGGCTGGATCACAACCCCAAAAGTGTGTCTGGAAGGTGTCACTGGCTACACCTTGAACTGTTATCCCAGGCATTAACATCTTTTTGCTTGAAGCAAATAAGTGGGAGAACACCTCAAGGTGCTGTCTGAAAGAGATGAGGAGTCTGGGAGAAGAGGATAAAGGATTTTTATCCTCAAGAAGGTGTCTGAGAGAAATGCCATGATTAGTAGGTACTGGAATCTAGGCTGAAAGCAAACCCTGCTGGAAAAGGGATGTGGAAAGGAGGAACTTGTTGCTAAAGGGGTTTATTCTCTTTAATGTGGTGTTTAGACTTACGCTTTTTAACCTTTAAAGTCTGTGCATTGCCACTGGGCAAGGGAGAAACATCTCCTTTGCAGGAAAAACAAATCATCTCCCAGACTAATCTGAATTTTCACTCCAGACAACGTTTGTATGACTTGACTTTAGTTTTTGCCACAAAATATTCAGTGTAATAAAGAAAATAAATGTGACTTTGCTGAAATCTGCCTGATACTCTTTTGTAAACAGCAAATTCCCTTCCTTATAATGGAGTGATGGAGAATTCCAGCTGCATCATTGCCAGCCCCCTGAGACACAGCAGAAGGTCAGACTGGACAAGATCATGGCCCTTGAGCCAAAATGATGCTCATTATCAGGCAAAGGAAATATTTTCCTCATCAACCAGAGCTGGACAGTCAGGAGTACTGACCTGGGAATAGTTTGTTCCACACTGGTCCAGTCCTGAATCGTTCAGTGCTGTGAAAAAGTGTGTGTGACTTTTTCCAACCTCCTTTTCTTACTGTTTTTATTCCCCATCTGAGGGAACTCATCCAAGAATTTGATAGACAAACATGTTTTGAGGAAGCAATAAAAAGATGTAGCTAAACAGTGGGTGGCCTTTGAGCCTGATGAACTGTGAGTGGCCTTACAGCCCCTGTCTGACCTTGGCCACGTTAGGGTGTGCCTGGATGAGATGTCAGGGACTTGCTCTAAGGACTGGCTTTGTCCTTGACCATCCTGTTTTACTGCATTTAATGCAATAAAAGACATTTCCCCTGCTTTGGTGCATGGCTGCATTCAGGTTTTCTTTAAAATGCTGTTACTACATTTACCTGTTTTTCATCACCACCTCAAAATCAGAGTAAATTCTCATAATAGCATTTTCCAAGGAAACTTCAGATTAGTGACCCCAAAATGGTGCCTTTAGGATGGAAAACTCTCGCTCTTTCCAAGAAATTTAAATATATACATTTTTAACCAACTAAATTGGGACTTCCATTAATTTTTTTTCTCCCCACATTATGTCACAGTTGCTGTAGCTTTGGAACAGCTGAAAATCAAGTTTCATAGGGGTTGGAATTGCTTTGAATTATTGGTTTACATGATCAGGAGAGACACAGGCCTCTCTCCAGTGTCACAGCACCATGGCAGTGGCAGGGTAAAGTCTGTGCACTGCTTCCAGGGGAGTTTGGACATCTTGCTGAGAGAATTTGATGTTGCCTGAGGTGAATCCTGTCCTAAGAATGGCATCTCTGATTGCTGCTTATGAGGAAAAAGCACACAAATTGTGGGAATAGGTACAAGGGGAAGAAGGCAGGAGGCAAAGTTTTCTGGTAAATTCAGTGAGAAACAAAGTGTTATTCTCAAACAAGGCAGCTTTTCTCCAGAATTGTCATGGATGTGCTGCAGTTCTGTAGCATCACGAACTCAGGTAGTGCAGCAAGAGGTGGCTTGAGGTGGTTTGTTCCTGTATGAGGGTTCTGGGAGAACAGCAGATCTTTCATTGCAGTCTGGAGTGGATTTTGGGCTGCAGTGGCAGAGGACTGGCAGGGCTTCAGCAAACACTTTGTTAGGAGGTTCAGAAAAAGGTCAGCCCTAGGGCCCATCACTGAGCCCTTCCCAGCCCTGTCAGCTTTCTGGAGAGAGCAGCTGTAGTGCTCCAGGGGTCAGGTGAAACCTAGAGGCAGCCAAGATACACACCATGTTGCCCAATTCCAATTTTTTGGGGTTTTTCTTCCAAAACACTGGTTCAGATCCTCCCCAAATAAATGTGTCCCATAGGCAGGGCAAGGCTGGAACTCCTGGACTGAGTGTTAGTCACCACTAACCCAAACTGAAAATGGAAAAAAAAGAACACTATAAAAATGTCTGTGATGCATTTGATTTTGTAACAGGATTTAGTGGAGAGGGAGGAGGGGGAAGAAGCATTTCTCAGTCCCCAGAGAGCTGAGTTTTCTTTTACACAAGGCTGGAGTTCTTCCCCTTGCCTATGTGTAGCTCAGTTTCTGTTGGAGCAGCACTGGGTATCATCCTGCTCTCAGGAGCTGATGCTGCTGGATGATGGGCATGAAGTTTCCAGAGGAATTGCACATCCCGAGCTCAGGGTGTACAGACACAAACCTGGGGCTAAACCTGCCTTTTGTGGGTTTACATGGTGTAACAGCACTGACAAAAGTCCTTCCTGATCTCAGCAAGGGCTTTTTCAGTCAGGTCACATCTGACCCCAGGTTTCTTTGGATGGAGATTTCTCTAAGAACTGTCCCCTGAGGGGTGACTTCTCTTTTTTCACTCTGCAGGCAGGTTCTTTTTCAGCCATAACAAGGTTGTAAAAGACTTTTTGCATGCACTGGAGTATCCAGCGCAGTTGGGCTTGGTTGTTTTGCTTCTTGGGGCTAACTGCAAATGCCTTGGCACACAGCCTGGTCTGGGGAGCGTTTCTGTGACCATGCCAGCACAGCTGGGCTTTATTATAAGATGGACAATCCCATTTACTTCTTCAGCTCCACAACCACAGGGTGCTGTCTTTGCTGCCTTCCTTTAGATAAGGTTGGCTCAGTGTCAGCTGCAGCCAAAGCTGAAATTTTGCATCCATGTTCAGAAAGAATTGCCTTTCCCCCTGCTTCCCCACACTGTCTCTACAGGAGCTGACTCAGGATGATATGAGGGTGGGAGAAGAGAAGAAAATGGGAACCATTCTCAGCTCTGACAGAATTCAAACTGCTTTTAAAAAATTTAAAGGAATGGTTACTGGGCTTAAGTAGATCAGTCTGATAGTGCCTGCCTCTGTAGGTCTTATGTGCAAGCAAAGGTGGGTTGGATTATTTTTCATGCTAGGGCTGAGTTCTTTGAAGGGTGCTGGAGAAAGTAAGCTTGGGTGCTTAGGCAGCAAGTGAGAGGAGGGATCAGGACTTCTGAAGTGCCTGGATCACGTCTCATGTCAGTGTCCTCTGACAGTATCTGGCTGGGTCCTCAACTATCCTAAATTATCTCTGCTGGGAGCATTGTAGAGAAAAGTGATTTTTTAAAATTTCTATTTTTTTACATGCTTGGAGCAACCAGAAACGCTTAAAGATCCTCACAAGGACTGCAGAATAATATATTGAAATAGCACATTTCTAACTTGTGTTGGGGGAATTGTGGCTTAGATAGATAAAAGTATTCCTTAGAATTTGCTATATGGCACAAGTGGTGAAGACCACAAAGCTCAGAAGAGGGCACAGAGCTGCAATGAGCTCTAGGTTGTGCCTCAGTGTTATTGTGTCTCATCTGAGCCACGCAGTGACAGTGACCATAGAAGCTTTTGTAATGACAAGAGAATTCATGACAAAAGAGACAGAATTGGTGGCATTTTTACGCTGTTCTTTAGCCCCAGAAGTCCAGGACTCTGAGGTGGTTTAATCAGAAAGGGTTTATCAAGCAGGATCCTGGAGAATTTGGTGACTGGTGGAAGCAGGGAGGTGCTGTTTCTGAGCTCTGCTGTTCCTTGCTTGCTTTGGGCCCCGGCAGTCAGCAAATGCTGATCTCATCCATAAATGTTGGCACTTGGCACATGCTGCTCTGTTTTGCCTCTGAGGACTTTGTGAGATGCGAGACACACTTCAATTAAAAAATGGCAGTTTAATGTCGTTATTTTTATCAAAACAAACCAAACAAGATATTTGTAATACACAGCAGTGCTTAATTTCTTTCTAAAATTAATTAAAGTTTTGGCTTCCACCAGTGACAGAAAAGTTTGGACACTTTTAACCCCGATGGCTCCATTTATCCCTCGTTTATTATTCTAACAAAATAACATTTTGAAAGGAAAAACAAACTAGAAATTACTAATGCCAGAGATGCCAGGAAATGGGATATGAAACTGGAATCTAGCCCACGTGGATGTGGGATGTGTGCTACCACCATGAAGGCCAAGTAGCCAAGTGATGTCAACCCCTGCAAGTGGGTGGATTTACATCATCTGAAGTGCCAGCCTGGAGGTCCTGCTGCCATTCCATATCAGAGCATCCAGGGAGGCTGAATGGATCTGTCCATGATGCTGATGAGCATCTTGTACATGGCCAGTTTTCCTCCTGGGCACCGTTTTGTTATCCAGGTTTTTGTAAAGGTCTCTTAATAAGCTTTGAATTTTCCCTAAGTGCAGACACACGTGAGAATTCCTGACAGAAGATCAGTGTCACGTAATGATCAGTTGCTTGTTTCCCAAAAGGCATTTAAAATGTCAGCTGTTATTTAATGAGAAAAGTCTCATGCCAAAAATATAATTTTCTTAAGGAAAACGGCTGCAGCTCCATGAATTCCATGCTGTGAGCTGACTTCAGGTGCCATTGGCTAAACCAGCCCAGGAAGACCATCAGCTGAGCACTGAGGTGGTTCTTTGCTCTGGAAATGTGGTCACCTGGCACTGATTTGTCAGAGCCACATCAGAGAGATGCGTCTCTAGTCTGTAGCCAGACTTGGGTTGCACTCCTGCTATTTTGGGATCATCATCTTTAATTACCAAAGGGCAGAAGGAATCCATAGGCACGGAGCACAGCTCCTTCCTCTGCTGCTGATGGCAAACAGGACAGACTGCAGGAAATCTGGGGTCTCCTGCCATTTTGAGGTGAGAGGGAGTTATTTATTCTGCATTTCTAATGCTTGGACATAGGATCGTTTCCACAGGGTTGAAATTTTGGGTGATTAAACTGTGAAAGAGCAGAATTTCCTACTACTGCCTGCTTTGCCATCCTCTCAGCCAGTGAGGAAGGGCAGTGACTGACAGGAGAGTGTCAGGAGCAGTCACTGGGTTGAACCCAGCAGGTTCCACACCAGTTAGGGATGGTCCCATTACCTGTTTGCTGAAGTGTTTGTGGGAGGTTCCCTCTCCATTCAGCAGAACACCTCTGCCAAGGATTTCTTGGGAACAAACACATCACTGCTGCAAAATGCACCCGTGTGGCTTCCCCAGGGTCTGTGGAACTGGAGGTGCTCCCTTTAGTGCAAGGGGAAAGCCAGGGAGGGGCAAGGAGACATCCCAGGAAGATCCAGCCATGCTCTCTGGGAATCTGCACGTGAATAGAGATGGAGCCAGGAAAGGAGGAACAAAATGTTCTAACAGGAGCCAGATCCATGAGAATTATGAGACCCAGAGAATAAAAAGTGCTTCACAAAGAGGTATTCTCTTCCTCCTGTGGGGTTGGGGTCATTGCAGCAACTCAGGCTGTTGCTGAAGGAGGGTTTCCAGTGTGGCAGCGAAGAAAGGAGAAGCTCAGAGCTCAGGTGTCAGCAGCATCGTTTCCTGCTGCTTTTCTTGACTGGAAGGATGGTGTGATCATTTCTGGGGTGGAGTCTCCAGTAATCTCTGGTTTGCTTTGCCAGGACCTCTGTGAAGACCCCCACCTATTTGTGAATGGAATGAGCTCCCACGACTTCCACCAGGGCAGGCTGGGGAACTGCTGGTTTGTGGCTGCGTGCTCCTGCCTGGCTCTGAGGAAAAGCCTCTGGCAGCAGGTGGGTGACTGATGTGTGTGGTGCAGGAAATAAAGCAAATAAAGCAGGCTAACCGTGGTTGTTTCCCTGCCTATCAGCCAGTGTTTTCCTCTCTAGGATTAATAAGGGGTGAGTTTTGGTGGATTCAAATCTTCCCTTTCTTTAACAGTTTATTTTTCATGTTATGAGACCTCCTCACTCCACACTGAGCACCCAAGAACAGACAGAACAAAGCCGGAGAGCACAGCGGGTTCTTTTTATCTCTCTCTGCAGATCAGTATGAATTTCACTTTCCTGAAATATTCTTTGAAGTGGGGCTGTGTTTCACTGTGTACCAAATTCACTCTTTCTTTTCACTGCTTCGTCTGTGTAGGGTCAGCTGCTCATGGAGCTGAATGCCAGCACGGCCCATGTTCCAGGGCAGTCTGCCCCGGGAATAAACTCCACACAGGGCACTTGCTGAACCTCCCCTTCCACGCTTTCTCAGGTGATTCCAGACTATAACGAGCAGGAATGGGATGCTAAAAACCCAGGGAAATACGCTGGGATTTTCCGTTTCCGCTTCTGGCGCTTTGGAGAGTGGACAGAGGTGGTGGTTGATGATCTGCTGCCAACTCAGAATGGGGAGCTGATTTACTGCCGTTCCAACGTGAGAAACGAGCTCTGGAGTGCTCTGCTGGAGAAAGCTTATGCTAAGTATGAGCTGGTTCGTTGTCCTTGTAGTCCTCAGTGTTGTCCCTGTTCGTTTTGTCTTTCAGTTCTATCAGACTTTCCATAGTTTTTAGTTTTGCTGCTGGTAGAGAACCTAAAAAAGACTGAAAACTCTTTTCTTTAGTCTCTGTTAAGGATGTAAACCATAAAGGAGTGCCACTCAGTCTACTTCAGCAGTATCCTTAAGGATCCTAGAGACCAGATTTAGATTTATCTGCAATCTGCTCAGGCTTTTTTTGTTCTGTTCTGTTTTTCCCTTGGTGAGACACAAACATCTTCCCTACATTCAAGCCAAATTAGAGCACTCATCCCAGCCCCCTGTAAACTGAGAATGTTCTGTGTTGCCTCCAGGCTGGCTGGATCCTACCAGGCCCTGGATGGAGGCTGTGCTGCAGAAGCCCTGGTGGATTTCACTGGAGCAGTGGCAGAATCCATTAATTTGGCAGAGGGCAAATATGGTGAGGTTATTTCTGAGCAGATGAAGCTGTTTGAAGACTTGATGAAAGTGCATAAAAGAGGAGGGTTCATCAGCTGCTCCATTTCGGTGAGTACAGAGAGCTGGATTTCAAGGGTTTATTTCAATGAAAATATTCTGGAAGAAATACCATTATTGGTACATTGAGTATGTCCTTCCTTTGCATGTTTGGAAAAGCTTTGTGTGGAGAAATCTAGCAAGTGCTCCCAGCCCAGTACAGCTCCAGGAGCCACTAAATACAATCACAACTGCTTGTGCTGCCACTTCACTGTGTGTCTGAATTGCTGTTCTTTCTGAATGGTCACAGTTGCGAGTTGACCTGAGATAAATCCATCCTAATTTACAGAGCAGATGGCTGCATTCAATTGCTTTATTTCTTAGAGAAATCTCTTTGGAGAAAACAGTTCTGGCACTGAGCTGCTGAGACTTCTTGACTTTGATTGTGCCAGTGCAGTGCCAGGTATCAGTGGAGCTGAGCTGCAAGGCTGAGCTCACCTGGTCATTCAGGTGATGCTGTTGGACAATAATTAACCTGCAGAACTTGCCTGTGAGGCAGGTAACTCAGTGCCCACATTAGCAGGCCATGGCCCTGAGGTCCCCATAGTCAGTAGACAGGGGCAAACCAGTGACAAACTGGGCTGAACTCCCCTTCTGTATAATGTCAGGCCCTGATGGGGTAGTGCTGAAATTCTCACCTTGTCCAAAGCTGTTCTCACATGCGAAGGGCTGACAAACTGCCACGGCATCTGAATATTTCCTAAAAGATTGCTTTAAAATGATTTTTCAAATCATTTATCGTGGACCATTAACCCAGCAGCTCACAGAAAAGGGATCATTTTCTGGGATTTGCAGGGTTGGCACTAAGTGCACTTCAGCATCTTCCTCCCATGGGCCCTGCTTCAGTTTAAGACCTTAGCTGAGGCTGATCTTAGTTAAGTCACTTAAACGTTTTGCTTTCATTTCCCCATCTGTGAAACGAAGATGATTCATTCAGAAATTCTTGTGAGTATCAGGAGAGTTGTGGAGCTGTTAAGAACAACAGAAAATCAGCTGTGTTTGGAGGCTCCTGACAATGTTACCTGTTTAGCTGGCCCTGGCCATGCACTGTCCTGGCACCTTCTGGGACACAAACTTTAACCTAATCTGGGACTAACCTGGGACAGAGCAGAACTCCTGAACTGTCCCTTGCAGCAACATCAGGAAACAGCTCAGAAACAAAATCATCAAGGTCTTTGAGTTTTGTTTTACCTTTCTTTTGTAAGGCCTGAATTTTTATTTGGAAGAATTCTGATTTGCTCAGACCAGGCTGGCAGAGCAGACTTCCTGGTGTGAATTGTTACTGCAGATGTTGTTTCTGGAATGATAGGTTGCTCCCAAATGTTAAGGCACTTCTGTTTTCTTAACATGGATCTGGTGAGGGGATAGACTCAGTACAGGGAGCTGTATTTTAAAAAGCAATTAATTAGGCAGTTGTAATGCTTTCACTGATGCCTGGCATTATGTTTCTGCCTGCCAAATTTAACACAAATGCTTCTAAACATTGATTACAGAGAGGCCATTCCTAAGTTTGCCTGCATTTGTCATTTTTTGATGTATTATACACACAGCGGAGCTTGCTAGGCGTGGAATATTTAATACTCAAGTGGCTTCATTGCTGCCTTACAAACATGTCATCATTTTCCTTGGATTACAAAATGGCCCTGAGCATCACCACGTGGAAATGGGAACAGACAGGAGATGTTTAAATATCTCATTTGAGTAGATAAATAAATAAATATTTTTGGAATGAGGTGGGAAAGGCCAGCAGTGAGAAAAGCCTGGGGGATAACAAAGGCAGCAGGAGAAGTTACAGACTCCCGTGCTGTCAAGGATTCCTTGTTTGCTTTTAGTTGTGAAGAATGCGAGTGAAAGTGTGACACTGGAGGGAGCCCAGAGCCAGTGGGAATGTCAGCCAGTCTGGGTGGAACACTTGAGCTGATTCTTTGGGAGCTGCTGTCAGCGAGAGGCACAGAGGGCTGGGTGAGACTCTCACAGTTGCCAGACCATCTGTCAGTTCCAATTTGACAGAAATTTCTCTTCTCCCTCTCTCTTTTTTTTTTTTTTAATGTGATTTCTTACCTTTGGGGACTGGGCACTGTTATATCAGTGCAACATTTGCCTTAGGGCAAGGACCTTGTCTGTTTAGACCAGTTAGATTTTGAAAGGGGTAAAAATATCTGAGGAAGTACTATGTGCATTTCATAACTCTGGTAAGTCCTTATTTATATTTAAATATTCGTATGTTTATACTACTATATTAATGCATAATGATAAATTATAAATAATATATTTGTATTTAAATATTTGCATTAGTAACACCAAGAGACCATACCTCTTGCTCTCTCCACCACAACCAAGGCTTGGTTGAGCATTAATTAGGTAATTACAAGGATCTGCACTGAGTCAAATCTTCTTTCCTTGATGTCCAAGGGAATCAGTGTCTCCAGGCCCTATGGGTGATAGCCCAATATAGACAAGACAAACTCAAGGATGGCTTGGCTGGATTCAGTGAAGGTGTGGAGAATCTGGATCCAGGACCATCAAAACAACTCCAGCATCTTTGTATGATGCTGTTTTTCTGGGTTTAGATCAGGAGATCTGGATGCATTAAATGAAATTGTGGTCTTTTTCAGAGCTTGGCTACTTTATGTATTCTTAGATCAGCATTTGATCAGGCCTACATCATCCAACAGGACAGTTTAGGATTAGTTTAGGGACAGTTTAGGGTTAGTTTAGGGACAGTTTAGGGTTAGTTTAGGGACAGTTTAGGGCCAGCCTGTCCACTGCTGCAAACTGGGATTCTTATGTGGAGTTTATGATGGGCAAACCCAGTTCCTAAAGCACCCTACAGATCTTCCCTTTGCCACATAAGAGAGCCCTGCCAGGATTGAGTGAGCTACAGGACAGGCTTCACAAATGGCTTGGAAGTTTTTTTGCCTTTGCTCTCCCATTTTTACCCACTGCCAGTAGTTCTTCCTGGGTGTCAAATTTATTCCAACACAAGAGCAACCATTGGACTCACCAGCTAAATTCCTGAGTGCCCAGGTGAGGACACCCCCAGAGAGCCTGGGCATCAGCATCCAGAAAAGCCATTTTTTAGAAAGGACAAGATTTTGAAAGGGCTGGTAAAGGTTGTCCATCAGCCCTGTCTCCAGTTCTGAGGCCAGGACGAGACAGACTGGCTGCAGCAGGCAGGATTCCCCTGTGCTCTGGAATTGTCTGGCACTATCCTGCCCAACCCCAGCCTAGTGAGCCCCTCGTTCTGATTCCCAGTGCTGCTATTTTCAAATCACTCAGGAAGGAAAACAAGCTCTCCTTGTCCTTCCCCTTGAACTTGGAGCTGCCAGGTTCCTCAGAGATGTGAGTTCTTTTTGTTCAATTGTCATTCTTCTTGCCCAAGGAGTCCCCTGGCCGTCCCAGCGAAGCAGAGACAGAGATGGGGCTTATTGTGGGCCATGCCTACTCCGTGACTGCCATCAGGAAGCTGCGTCTGGGGGAGAGGCTCATGTTCTCCTTCAAGGCAGAAAAGCTGTTCATGATCAGGCTGAGGAATCCCTGGGGGAAAAAAGAATGGCACGGTGCTTGGAGCGACAGGTAAGAGCTGCAAACCCAGTGGCAAAGGGGTGAAGCTGTGCTGGGGCCACTGGAATTTGTGGATGAACACTGGTGAGACCCCCCTGTACTCAGGGAGGCTCAACTTCTGTGCCATCTCTGCCCATTTTCCTCTGAGAAAATGAGCATGTCCTGGAGGAGTTTATGGCTCCCTGGACCGTATTTACTGTTTACATCATTCTTCTGGCACACTGGAAGAAAAACAGCTCATGAGTCAAGAACATGAGGCTCGTTCCCAGCTTCACCAGACTGTGTCTATGACTCAGTTTCTCATCTGTCATTTCCAGCTGCTGGGGATGGTAAAATTGGATTTTAGATAATTTAAGTGGCGGGTGAAAAATGCTGTAAAAGTGCCATATTTGTGATTTCTTTCTAATTTCTTTCTAATTCATTTTCTAATGAATTTTCATGTGGGCCATGGGTTTAGCAGGCACGTCCACAGCACCAGAAGTGATTGCAGGGGGGAGGTGTTCCATCATGGGTGATTTATACATGAAAACGTGTGACAGTTCAGCACTGGGCTCACCAGCCAGGATTTAGTATTTAACAATGCAGTGTTCTCAACAACAGCATATTAATTTCTTCTAATCCATGCTTTAGCTAGCAAAAATCTGCTACTTTCAGAGAGATTGGCCTGGGTGAAGTGCAAAGAATGCACAAAAGAGCTACTGTGTCCTGTTGAAGCTGAGCCCTTGGGGTTCTCCACTAGACTCTGTCTGACACAGCTGCCACTCGTGCCAGCACTGAGGCCTCTGACAATGGCCCATGGCTTTTGGTCTAACAGAACTAAATCGACAATTTCCAAATAGTTAAAGAAAATGTCTGTTACGGTGAGCAGCCTCCCTTCCCTCCTGCCAGCCACCTTCAGCTTCAGCCTCCAAGTGCTTTTGGAGAGGCAGTGAGGAGTCGTGGCTCTCTCTGTCTGGTGCAACCCATCAGGGATGGGATCTGTGGTTGGGTTTCAGCAGGAGGCTGCTGGAATTTTGGGGGTGTGCTCCCCTGCAGCAGCAGGTGCCTGCAGGGGCTGTGGAGGCACTGAAGGGGCTGTGCACTGTAATGTTCCTCTGGAAACTGGACACTGTGCTCAGGCTCCAGCAGTTTGTTCTCAAAGGCTCCCTGGGGAAATCTCTGACCTCAGGCCTGTTTTATTTAGGTGATTAAAAGACAAAGAGAATACTCTGCTCTAAGTGAAGCGTTCAATAATCTCCCGAGGAGGAAAACCAGGTTTCATTTGAGGGGTCTTCAGGGAACTGAGTCAATCTCCTGTGACCTTGGAAACCAGGTGTTTAAGTGTTTAAGAGTCCTAATGGAGGGTGTGACAAAGAAAATCAATAAGATTCTGCTCTAGTTGTGCCCATTTCCTATTCATCTCTTTCTTTGTTAGTAGCTTTCAAATCAATTAATGTTTTAAAACTCCTCCTGAAAGCCTCACATTCTCTTCATGAATATCACCTGCCCTTTCTGTACTCTGATATTCCTTTTAAAACCATGGGCCAGAAGAGATTTTTACTTCCATTTTTTTTTCCAGGTGAGAGCTTTTAATTTAAGTTAGTAATCATCTTTGTTATTGTTTTTTTCTTTTTCTTTTTTTTTTCTTCTTTTAGTTCTGAAGAGTGGAAGAAAGTCAGCGATTCTGAGTGCAAGAACTTGGGGCTCACTGTTAAGAATGATGGAGAGTTCTGGTGAGTGGGAATGATGTGAAGGCTTTGGAGACACTGGCTACCCTGAGTAACTGTCATTAATCTGCCATTTAACAGCTCCAAAACCAGATGGGGATAAAATTATCCCAAGGTCTGTTTCTTTCAAATTCCCAAGGGATGACAGGGAAGAATAATAAAAATGGATTTAAAACTAGTAGAACAAAATTAGTAGCTCTCAATACTGTCTATATTTAGGACAATCTCTCAGAAACCAGGAGAACACCTGCTGGTTTACATGACACAATGCCAAATATTGAACACACTGACAGCCCTGTTTATTGCCTGCTGTGCCTGTCTGTAGGTCAGCCACGGCTGAGGCATCTAGAAATAGAGTTGCAGCCAGTGAATTTTGATATTTGTTGATGTTTTCCAGCATGGGAATGAGAAGTGTTCATTCTCTATACAATCTCTAGAGCTCTAGTAATTTTAACCTTGTTTAAAGCTTAGATCCTTAGCCCAGCAGCTTCTCCAGCAGACGATCAATATTGCATCAAGTGAGCTGGCACGGCTCTGTGTGAAAAGAATTCTGTTGGCTTTGTCAGGACTGGCAGCTGCAGGGTTTGGCTCTGGGCCATTAATAAGCCAGGCCATGATGGTAATTCAAAGACCCAAGCAGTTTTTCAGTTGCTCTGCAGTCCAGCCTGTTCCTTTAGCAGGCACAGATGAGATGGGGTTGAATAAAAGCTCCGTCCAGAGTGCAGAGGTTTGAGTCGTGCTCAGGGGCAGATGTGACAGTAAGGACTCTAATAATGAGGAGTGGATCCTGCTTTAATTGCAGGTGATCTCTTTGGCCTTTATAAAATGTGCTATCAAATCCAGCCTGGGCGCTTCAACCTGTCCTTTAGGCTTAGGAGATGCAACAGAACAGATCCAGATGTGACCAAACCCCCTGAGTGATACTGCTCTGAATTAAGCTCTAAGACTCTGTGATTGTGGCTTCACGAGTATTTCCACATGGAAAGCTTTCCAGTGAATCAGTTTGTCCCGTGGACAGCTGAGCAATGCCTCCTCATCACATTACTGGAAGATTTTGTGTGTTGTTTTGGTTCTTTGCATGAGTATCACTGTTGATTTTTAAACAAACCATTACTTCCCTGGCGTTCCTTGGAGCAGGATGACGTTTGAGGACTGGTGTAAGAATTTCACGGATGTGGACATCTGCCGGACTGTGAACACCTCCTACTTCAGCCTCCACAAGACCTGGGAGAAGGAAATGATCTATGGGGCTTGGGCAAAGCATCCAGAGCCCCTGCTGAACCGCTCTGGAGGCTGCTTTGATAACAGAGAGACCTTCCTTCAGAACCCCCAGGTGTGTTTTGTGAGGTATTTGATAACATAGAAACCTTCCTTCAGAACCCCCAGGTGTGTTTTGTGAGGTATTTGATAACATATAAACCTTCCTTCAGAACCCCCAGATGTGTTTTGTGAGGTATTTGATAACAGAGAGACCTTCCTTCAGAACCCCCAGTGGGAATCCCTGTGTTTTGTGAGGTATTTGATAACAGAGAGACCTTCCTTCAGAACCCCCAGGTGGGAATCCCTGTGTTTTGTGAGGTATTTGATAACAGATAAACCTTCCTTCAGAACCCCCAGTGGGAATCCCTGTGTTTTGTGAGGTATTGAAGTGTAGCCACTTTAGCTGGGGCTCCTGAAGTATCCACCCTGTTCAGGAGCTGGCAGTGAGTGCTAGACAAAAATCTCATTGCCCTGGGAGTGTGCTGGGTACTGCATGTTTCAGTGATTTTGGTGCAATTTCTCAGAAGGGTTTAGATATTTATTTAGGACTGATCATGTTTGGGGCTGGTGGGTCACACACACAATGGAATTACTGATGTCCTGCCTGGACTTCTTTCAGTTTCCCAGTCTTTGAAAGGCAACAAGTCTGATTTTCTAATGACAGAACTCACTTAACACCCTTAAACAGCCCGGGGATTTGATCCACTGTATTTAGTTAGTATCCCTTGGAATGAATGTAAGATTCTGGAAGTACCTGGTCACTTCCCCAGGCCCAGCCTCTCATCAGCATTACAGAATTTTCCTTCCTGGTCATTTCAAGCTATTCAGTTTAGCTGTTCATCCACTCCTACTCCCTTTCCCACCTTCCTGCCCTTCTCCTTGGGGTGTGTTTTCATCCCAGCACATGCAAATTCAGGCATAAAATTTCAGTTACTGTCCATGGGATCTGGCCACTTACTCTGTTAGTACTTTGAAAATTCCCCTTTCTGTCCAGATTATCTAGAGATGGTTTTGGATCTGCTTCTGTGCACTTAAGGGAGGTTTCTGCCTGCACCCTCTGTTTTCAGAGCAGGGTGCTGGAGCAGTGCAGCCTCTGCTGCTCAGATCACATCTCAGACTCCCAGCTCACCCTGCAGTTCTTCACTGCTCTGCCTTCTGTCAGTGCCTCATTTCCAGAGGGTGATTTAATTCAGGTATTGCCCTGTAAGAGTCTGGATGTTTTCCAACTGCTTGTCTGGTCTCATTTGTAAGTGTTTAGCTGTCACAGAGAACAAAATACTCCGTTCCAGCTGAGTGCAGTGCTTGATGCAATGGAAGGCCTCTGTATCCCAGTGTTATCTCTGGGCCAGTTGATTAAAAGGCTCTTAGCAGCAGTGCTGGAACGCATTTATGTTATCTTAGAGCCATTACAGATTACTCTGGCACACACCACCATAATCTAGAGATAATCTCTCTGTTCTCCCAGCACTGAGGCCTCCTTCGAGGTTTATCTGTGCAGAGAGGGATTGTGACACTTCCAGTCCCTTTTGATAAGGCAATTTAAGCCAAGTCTATGTGTGTTCTACAGTCACCTGCTGACTTCTAGATCATTACCCATTAAGACAGCTGAAGTGTCATCAGAAGAAGGTCACAGCTGCAGAGCTGTCATCAGACCAGGAGAGCTTTCCTGGTTCCACTTGTTCTCCTCCCACCTCTCCATGGCCTTGGAACACGCTGAGGGGGTCACCCTGCCTATGGTGCAACAGGGACAAGAATTAAAATGTGCCTTAGAGGGTGTTGCTGCATGTTCATATCTCACTTTTTAGGTTCTTTCTGCAGGGGCTCTTTACAACCCCATGGACTCTCCAGGGCCCTGTGCTTTCTCTGCTGCAGTAGGTGACACAGAACTCAAATAAGAGCTTGGGACGGGGCCTTGTTCAGCAAAGCTCTAAGGCAGAGGGATGTGGATGGGTCTGTAACCAAGGCAAGCTCAGTATCTACCTCAGAGCAAAGCTCAATAATTTGCTTTTTAGCAGCAATCGAAGGAGAAGGGAGGAGGGAACTGAACCAATGATGATATTCCTCTCCGTGCTGCAGGGAATTCCAGCTTAAATCAGAACATGTGGTGCACGTGGTACCCAGCTGTGCACTGCTGCAGGTTTATGTTTCTATTTATTTTCTTCACATTTAAATGTCTTTGAGGATGGAAGAGTACAGCATCTGTCTAAACTTGGGGTAAATAATGTCTTCTTCCCCCCACTGACAACTCAGGTTTGCCCTCTGCATGCACAAAGCAAAATTTAAAGGAGTCTATAATAATGAACAAATTAATTTAATTCCTTGTCATATAAAGAAACACCTGTCTGACCTTCTTGCATTCATACTTACTTATGAACTGGTCTGGTAGTGATTTTTAGTAATGTCTGATTTAGTAAGATGGGAACTGCTGCTTAAACTTGAGATAAATTCCTTTGATTTGTCTTAAACCCAAGTTGACTCAAGTTTCCTGTGAACAGTTTGGATAAAATATTTGCATGTTAAAGGTGTAGGAGTCTTTCTTAGCTGTTTTTTATTGGGTATTCAGGAAAACTGAGAAGTCCAAAATTAGCATTCCTGTCATTCTTACATTAAATAGGAACAGTAGATGCAGAACAAAGTGCCTTTTAAACTATGATTTGAAAGATTCCTTCATTTGCAGGCCCTATATAAAGATGTTTGAAATTTACAGGCACTGTTGAGGTAAAAGAAGAATCAAAAATTATCTAAGACCCCATGTGGAGTCTGTTAGCTTATTTTTTTAATCTTATTCCTGATTTATAGCTAAATAAATTTAATCTTTTGTCTTTTGCTTTCAAATGAGGTATTCTCTGCTGACTCCAGTTATTTCATAGCTTCATCCCAGGCTGTCCTTTATGTGAATCAGAGATTCATGGAATGGTTTTGGTTGGGAGGGACCTTAAAGCTCATCCCATTCCACCCCCTGCCATGGGCAGGGACACCTTCCACTATCCCAGGGTGCTCCAAGCTCCGTCCAGCCTGGCTTTGGACACTCCCAGGGATCCAGGGGCAGCCACAGCTTCTCTGGGCACCCTGTGCCAGGGCCTCAGCACCCGCACAGGGAAGAATTTCTTCCTAATACCTACTCTAAACCCACCTTCCTTCAGCTTAAGGCCATTCCCCCATGTCCTATCACTAGGATTACCATTTTCATCAATACCTTTTATTTGCCTGATACTTTTGGTTTTAAGATCCTTATTATTAGCATTAATTTTCCACCTATAAATTGCTGGCAATATCTGTTACGTGGAGAACTCTCCTTCCTCCCCCAGATGTATTTCCATTTGCCCCCTTTGTATGCACATATTTCCCTGGTGATGGCTTTACCCTCAGTCTCCTGAGGCAATTCCAACAGCTCTTCTCTCTCCTCTCTCCTCCCAGTACATCTTTGATGTTAAGAAGGCCGAGGACAAAGTGTTGGTCTCCTTACAGCAGGAGGATCGCCGCAAGTACAAGAAAGAAGGGAAAGGAGACAACATCACAATTGGCTTTGAAATACTCAAGGTAGGCAGCCAAACTCCTGGTGCAGAGTTTGTTCAGTTTGTTTAACACTGCTTTATCCTGAGATCTCTGGCAGACAGAGCCAGGATTATCCTGGGGTCTGGCTCTGCCTGTGGGCACTGCACAGAGCTGGCATTGCACAGGCCATGGGAACTAAACTGAATTTCATTCAATTCAAACTCTATTTGATTAAATTTCATTTATTTGAAATAAGTTGGTTTTGCCCCTTGCAAAAGAATTTTAAGTGCTTCTCCTACCCCCAAGCTTTCTAGAGAAAGGCAAAATAATATTGATGCCTAAAATGTGGAAGGTTTTTTTCTCCTCACTGGAGGCTTCTGCCTCCATTTCATCAGCAAATACAGCCAGGTGAATGAGGTTGAAAAGTCTGCAGTTTTTCTGTTGCCACTTAGAAAAAAAGAGTGTTTTCAAAAGCTGGAGTAGTGAGCAGGAAATGAATATATGGGAAAAGGAACCACAGGGCTCCCAAAAGGTAATTTAATTGCACTCTCAGGGCCAATTGAGTAAAATGAAAACACCCAGACTCAGAGAAGGAGGGAAGTGAAGAAACAGCAATTTTTCTGCTCTTTCACTGAGGATTGAGGTAATCCTGTCATCTGTTGCTACAGCTCTTGGGACTACATTAAATCTGTGTCCCTACCCTGTTGGTTAGACATGCTGACATCTGCATCACACCTACTCATTTGCCAATCGCCTGTTAACCACATATATTGAAAAGTGTCATTGCAGAAAGCAGAATATTTACCTTGTCTTGTTCATGCCTGCAATTTGGAAAGGCTTGAAAGAGAAAATCATACCTTCATAAAAGTTTCAGGGCTCTATTTTTATTTCTGATCAATAATTTTTCTATTTTAGACACATTCTAACACACCAGGCTCATTAGCATGACTAAAGGCCTTTGGAAGGGAAGTGCCAGAAAAGAATGAAGGGCTGCCTTTGCCCCAAGAGCTGCTCGAGAGAAGGGTTTAGGTTTTAACTGTGCTCTGGCAAATACCAGTCCCCTGGAGAGGATGTTAAGAGTTAAGCACAACTTCAAGGCTTAGAACAAAACATGAATGGTTATTCTGTGGCTTTTGCATTCAGGAAAGGGCAAGGAAAATACAGCTGTGTGCATCTGGATTGGGAGCCTGCTGGGAAAGGCTGGAGTGCTCTCTCCAGGCTAGAGAAAGGAGACAGAGGGATCTCAGCCTTGTCTGAGCAGGTGCAGTCCTCAGGGTGTGTGTCCATCTCTGGAAGTGTTCCAAGCTCTGCAGTAGCATCCCAGCTCTTTTAGTGGGTTCCTGTCTTTGCCAGCCCCAAACTTTCACCTGCCACGGCTTAAACGGATGAGAAAACACTTGCCGAATGATTTGTCTTTACTACACGTTGTGTTTTATGGCCATGAAAAGCTGTGTGGTGCTCAGGGAGAATCCTGCCTGTTAGCCCTGCTATCCCTGCTGGCATTAGTCCCTCTCCTGCTGCAGGTGGAGGATAACAGAAGGTACAGGCTGCACAAGCTCACGGTGCAGGAGAGAGTGGCCACGTCTCCCTACTCCAACACACGCAGCGTGTTCCTGAGGAGGACCCTCCAGCAAGGCCGCTACGTGCTCATCCCAACCACCTACATCCCAGGGGTCCCTACAAGGTTTATCCTGAGGCTCTACACAGATGTGCCCTCAAAACTCAGGTGGGTGGCACTCACAGCCCACAGGCTGCAGCTCCGTGGAAGGGGTTGCCTGGTTGTCCTCCAACACCTCCGACTCGCTGGCTCATGCGGCTCCAGAAATGGCCCTGGAGACATCAGGGGCACCTCTGAGAATCTCCAGGTTTGTGCATGGTCAGGTGACACTTTACTATGTCATAAAATTCAAGAGAATTTGCTGAAAGTCCTTGCAAGGAGTTTAAAAGATAAACCGAGATGTCTTCTGTAGTTTCAATGCTTCCAGATCGTTGTTTATTAAGTTTTATCAGAGGAACTGAGCCACTAGCATGACCCAGGTACAGCATGGAAGGAGGAAAAGTAGGAGTGAGAGCCAATTATCAAGATTTACACAGCCTTTTAAAGACATTTTAACCAATAGTTACTAAAAACGTACATTATTTTCACTTTCTTACCAATTATTCAGTAACACAGGCAGGAACTGTGGAATTCTCTATCCAATCATTCCAAACTACTTCTACTGCAGAACATGGAGTAGTAGAAGAAGGAGAAGAAGGTTTAGAGAACAACAAGAATTCTCCATTTTGATATTTTTTACTCTTACCTATTTACTACAAAGAGAAGCCCAAAACCTCTGAATTTTTCACCCTGTGACAATCTTACATAGTAGTCTATCACCTAATTCACACCACTGTATTTTCTAGTTCTTGTCTGACTGTTGGTAATTTTTTCCAAGGTTGGAGGCTAAAACAGTGCTGTTCAGGGGGGTAAAAACCCTTAAAAACAGGCAGAGAAATATTCTTGGCACTCTGGGTTCCTACAGTCAGGAGATGTTTAGTTAGGGACCTCATGGACAATTAATTTAGGGTCTTTTGGCTTTTTTGTTTGGCTCTTGTAGTGGCCTCCAGTTCCAGGTCAGGACACTGAGCACTGGTGCTTGTGGTTACAGCTGATACTTGTTGTTTCTGTGACCATCTCCTCTGAAACCAGTGGCTGCTGCAAGAGTAGAACCAGTGCTTCATGAATCAGACCCACTGAATTTATTTCTTGATTTGATAGTATTTTCCCTTATTTAAAACTGGGGTTTTTTCACCACTTTTGCTCCCACGCCAAAGATAACACAAATCTGTTTTACTTTGCTTTGCTCTATTTTTATTTCTTAAATCTGTCATTTTTACACCACAGAATTCAAAAATGGCAGATGAGGAAAAACTACAAATCTTATATTCTAAAAACACCAGATTTCCACAACCATTGATTGTTTGCTTGACATTCTTTGCTTTGGTTGCCTTTTCCATGATTTTTCAGGGAGCTGAAGGCAGATAGGCCTAAAATGACGTGTTGGAATCTTCTTTGTGGCTACCCACGCAGAGTCACCCAAATCAAAGTCCACTCTGCAGAGGGTTTGCAGAAGCAAGACAGATCAGGAGGTAAGTGGAAAAAGGGTCTGGAAGAGTGGAATTGGCTTTTCAGTCCTCTAAAGACGATTTGGGTTGATATGTAAGCAGTCAGAAATTATCCAAGCAGAGGATTTATGAAATTTGTTTTTCCGTCATGTTGTAAAACCTTCTCCAGTGGAGAGATCAGATGAATATGGGGATGCAAGCAGCAAGTTCTGGGCAGGTGCATAACTGGGCAGGAGTAGCCAGACCCTCCTGAAGAGCTAATTGTGGAGATTAATAAGGTTCTTCTGTCAGGATTACGTGTTTTCTAAATGCTTCATTCTGGAGCTTCTGAGGACTGAGACTGGCAAACTGCCCTGAAAACATCAGGATGTCTCTAGACCCTGACACTGGGGCTATGCAGGTGCAGAAAGTAAGGGCAGCCTGAACAGAGATACCTTTTTTGTATCACTAGAGCTCAGGGATTTGAGACTGGAGTGCACTGATCTTCACAAAAGCCCATCGCTGTCATCTCAGAGTTGTGCTCAGTACAAATTTCTGAGTAACTGCATAAACAAAACTGAAGGAGAATGAGGATTGCACAGCTCAGTGCTGCTTGTCATCAGAGCCCTGCTCCTGGCCAGAGGAAGTTTATTTAATCTTTATTTTAAATGTTTATTGGAGAACTCCCCGTGGTGCTGTCTTTGATCCATTGCCCTGTCTGGACAAAATAATGGATGGTTTGCTGTTGTCAGGAATAACGGCCCAGACTCAGTCCTGGATGCTCCTTGTGGAAGTACCTCTCTCCAAGTTAGTGTGTTCTGAAGTGGATCCAGCTGTCTGGGAGTCAAGCACGGGGGCAGGTCTGCAGGATGATGAGGAAGCTCTTTGTGCTTGAGGATTTTTCATCTCTCATTCCCAAGCCTTTAAATGTTTCAAAAATTGCTCTCACTACTGTCTGTCAGGCCTTTTCCCCGAGTTTCTCTTTGAGAACACATCAGCTTTTGCACCTTTAAATCTTCCTCCTGACATTCCATGTTGGATTTGCATACTTAATTGTCTTTCACCACTTACATTCTAAGCTGAGTGTTGAGGCCCATGGTGTGTGACAGCCCTGGAAGCAGAGAATCTTTAGTGGAAGCTGCCTTGGGAGCAGCCTGAGAAGCAGAAGGAAGGAGAAGCAGAGATTCACCTGCAAGAGGCAAAACAACTTGCTGTGATTGCCAGGGCAGTGCTTTTGTCTCAGCACTGTGTCTGCTGTTTGTCCCGTGCCCTTTTCCAGCGGCTGAGGGTGTCAGAGCTCTCTGGGTACTGGTAAGAGCAGTAGAGAGGAGAGGGAATGCATCTGGGAACATTCCCTCAAGAATGTTTTCCATTTCCTTTTGCTTTGGTACAGTGCTGAAGGATGTGGGTGTTAGATCCTCAGTGCAGTTCTCAAAAACCCAAAAAGTAAGCCTTAGACTACTATCACAGATTTCTTTAAGCCTTAGAAATGTCATTACTGTTCAGGTGTTTCTGGCTTTTACAGATTCACACATTTTCCTATGCACTGTTCTTTTTTACAAGTTCCCAAAGCAGCAGCATGGCCAGGACTGAGGTAAGAGAGCTCTTGTGGGGTTCAGGGCAGAGCTGGAGCCATTTATGTGCCCCAGAGCTGAACCCAGCCCTCCTTCCACTGCCAGAGCCCTTTCCTGAGTAGCAGCTCCAGTTTCATCTCATGGCCAATACCAGGACATTGCTTTTCCACTCTAGCAGACCTTTCTGTTTTTCATTTGTCCTGTAAATAAACCAGGCAAGGAACTGGGCCATGCATAGCTGAGAACATCTGATCCCCCCCTGTGCTCTCCCATTTCTTCCTTTTGTTCTGGAATTGGAGCCAGTTTTCCTAAAACAACTGACCCATCCAGCACTGCCATCATGGGGTCGTGCCGTGCAGGAACATTTTGTGTCCGTCTTCTACCTCCCTCTGTTTCTCGAGGTCTTGCTGAGAATTTGAATGTTTCCTTCAAATATTCTCTTTCCTGCCACTTGGAAGTCCCCTCGTTAACTGCTCCCTCATCCCTCCAGCAGATGTGCCTGTCACCTCTTTAAGCTCTGTGTCCTTTCCCCACCCCTCCTTATGCTCGCTGTCTCTTAATTACTGTTAATGATCGGGTGTTGCTCTGCTCTTTGCCCTCGGACAAAGCTGTTAACACCTTTGGGGTGCCAGGCAAGACCCCGTTTTAATCAGATCCATTTTCCAAATCGCTTTGCAAAGAGGGCAGCTTTTCCACCCCTGATCAGGCAGTGCGGTGCCACCCCATGCCCCAGAGCTGAATTCGCACGTTCAGTGACACGGAAGGCAATTGCCCATCAGCAAAGCCAATATCCTGCTACCTGCCATGGAACTGTGAGGGGTTGTCAGGGAAACGGCCCTCGGCAGCTCTGGCCAGGTGTAACCACGGAGCAGCAGATGGAAAAATCTCTGTCTGCCTTGTACGTGGTTGCGTCTGGTTTGGATGCAGCTGTTTTGTGGTTTGTTCGTGTGAGATGTTGATACCTGTTCTTGTAAATGAGGGATGTGTTGGAGAGAAATCATCTGGGTAGGGATTGTTAAAAAGCTACAGTTGCCTAAAGTTGTGCTGCCTTCTGGCTGTGGTGGCATTACTGAGTAGATGGTTAAAAAATGTGTGTTAGAAACTATCACGAGCCTGACTTAGACTTATAGATGCTCAAGGTTTATTTAAAATCTGTATCTGAGAGGTAACAAGGTGTGGAAAAAAACCTGATATTCTGTCATTAACAACAGAAATGGACAGAGATAGTTGTGTTGAAATACAAAACTTTTTAAACTTTAAGTAAAAGTTAATTAGAAAGTGGAATGGCCCATTCTATTTGAATTTAAAGACAGGTGTTTCCAAATCAGTTCTTGCTCCTTATTGGAAAGGAAAGAAAATATCAACTTTAATAAGAAATAAACATGTTTGGTGTAAAACCAACAAAGAATTCCTAAAATGTTGAACAATTGCAAGGGGTCATGTATGAAGTTTAGATGAGATATTAGGGAGAAATTGTTCCCTGTGAGGCCCTGGCACAGAGAAGCTGTGGGTGGCCCTGGATCCCTGCAAGTGTCCGAGGCCAGGTTGGACAGGGCTTGGAGCAACCTGGGACAGTGGAAGGTGTCCCTGCCCACGGCAGGGAGTGGAACTGGATGGTCTTTAAGGTCCCTCCCAACCCAAATCATGCCAAGATTCTGTGTTTTCACCTGGACAGGGAGCAGTGGCTGTGACTGGTGCCCTGTCCTGTGCTCAGTGGCAGCGCTACTGCCAGGCACAGGAGGGGATTGTCTCAGCTGCCATCCTGTGTCCCCAGAGCTGTGCTGCTGATTGTGTTCCAGGAGCAGATCCCTATGTGCTCATCAAGTGTGACAACCAAAGCAGGCGCTCCCCAGTGCAGCACAACACCACCAGCCCTGTCTTCAACACCCAGGTGATCTTCTACAGGAAGGACATCGACAGTCCTGTCACCATCCAGGTGAGACAGCCACGCAGGGCAGCTGCTGAGGGCAGGGAGGGCAGCACAGCAGCATCCCTGGGCTTCACTGGGCCACCTTTTCCTTCGTGTGACTGATACCCAGGAGAGTGAGAAGCTCTGCTCCCTCTTGCTGGGCTCTGCCTGGAGCTGTGCTGCTGCTTCTCCTCCATAAACACCAGCTGATGGCACTATAGAGATCAGAAGGCATGTTTCATTCCGAGGCATGTTTCATTCCGAGGCATGTTTCGTTCCGAGGCATGTTTCATTCCAAGGCTTTGAAAGAATTTGCAGAATTCCCTTTTGCCCCATGTGGTACCTGATGAAACAGAGAAAAGCCAAGTGTTGTCCAGAGTCAGTGTTTGGAACAAAACCAAAGCTAATGCTCTTATTAAGACGTTTTCCACCCTGAATTCTAGTCCTACAAGAACTAGACCTCCCTGTTTACCTCAGCACTCAGCTGGAGAAATGGAGCTTGGTGTTGAGACGATGCAGCCCAGGACAACTTTGTCTTCAGGCTGGGCTGTGGGCCAGGCTCTATCACAGGCAGAGCTGGAGCACTGAGGAGGTGCAGAGGTGAGCACAGGCAGGCAGAGCAGCACAGAGGAGCTATTGTAGGTAGGTTTTACTGCTGATGAGCTAAAAAAGGTCTTTTTTATTCCTCTCCTAGGCAGGCTTTGACCTAGAAAGCGAAAAGCTGCATTTCGCTCCTTATTTGCATAGTCTATGTAAATGAGCATGCAAATCCAGACTCTCCCTCACTGCTCTCTAGACAATTAGCTAAATTTAGATGCACGCTCCCTCCTCGCTGCTTTTCCAGGGGGTTCACGGGGGTGACCCCTTCTCGAGCACAGCCCTTTCCGGCCGAGTGTGACAGCAGCGCTGCCTCAGCCGGCTTTCTTTTGTGTCCCCTCGTCCCCAGGTCTGGAACAGCAACCTCCTGAGTGACCAGTTCCTGGGGCAGGCGGTGCTGGCAGCCTCCCCCGGTGAGCCCCGCGAGCAGCAGACGCTGCGGCTGCGGGGCAGAGGCGGCCGGGAAGCAGCCGAGGTGCCGGGTCACATCACCGTCAAGGTTCTCTCCAGCGATGACCTCGCCGAGCTCTGAGCGCCGCAGCCCCGCAGAGCCAGACGGAGCTGTCACCTCGCAGCAGCCGCGCCGGGGACTCGGGAGCACAGGGTGCACATCAGCATAATCGCTTTAAAGGGGGGGAAAAAAAAGCCCTCCAACTCTCCACATGATCATTGGTAATGGGGAGAGAGGCTTTGGGAGAGGGGGAAATGCAGATTTATACGTATCTATGCTCGTAATACAGCGCATGCAGTAGCAGAGGGGCCAAATGGGATGCTGGCGGATAAGTTCATTAGGATGTGAGCATCTTCCCAGCAGCATCGTTGAGGGTGCAGGCAGGAATGGCTGCAGCTCTCTCTGTCAGGCACCCACCAGCAGCTCGGGGGAGTGGCAAGCACGAGGTGGATTCCTGTCATTCTGTCCTTGTTCACTGCCAGGCTGGCTTTGGGAGGGGGGTATTTTTCCCTCTAGAGGGATATAAATGTCTTGATGAAATTTCACTTCCTTGGTGAAAATGTCACTACTCAAGGAGTTCAGTCATAGCTTGTGGCCTGATGACCAGTCTTGCCAGGACAACATTAAAATAAGGGGGCAGATCTTGCAGTGCCTGTTTGAACACCCAGCAAGTAAGAGCTTTGTCCACCTGAAGGCTCTCAGACTGACTTTCTGATTCTTCTCTTCTCCACCTCAAGCTGGTGACTCACAGTTTGGTATTCCTGTATCCCTGTCCAAAGGCAGGAAGGGCACCTCACAGTTCAGCTGTTTGTCCAGAGCACAGATGCAATAATGGGAGCCTCCTTGCTTTGTTTAATCTACTTAAACGCTAAAAATGGAATAACGACCCTCTTGTTTTGGTAGATGTAGCACCAGCCTGAAAGAGGAGAAAATGAGCTCATGAGAAGGGTGGGTTTGTAAAAGCAAGATGCTGTGCCCTGGCAGGTGTCAGGTCTCACACTCAAAACTTTACAGTCATTTATTGCTGGCACATCTCTGATGTTCGCCGAAGTTTCACTTGGGTTCCGTGGAGAATAGGTGATATTTCACATTTACATCACAACAGGGGTCTAGGTAGCAACTCTTGCCTTCCCCTGCAGCCCATGGCCCTGCAGCCCATGGCAGGGTTCCCTCAGCAGCTGTTTGGGTGGCCATGCTGGGCAGTTGTTGCAGTGCAGGTGGCACTGGCCACTGCAGCAGAGCATTCAGAGGACTGGCAGCCAGGCCACCAGAACACAGAGGTCTGATTGTCACCCCGTGGTTACGATGAGTTCCCATGTTCCTAGTGGTTCTTAGTTTACATGTTTTAAGTTTATTGATGCAGGAGTTCTCCACCCAGTTTTATGTATAAGTTCATGTTTATGTATTTCCCCTAGTTGCTTATGTATTAGTTCTGGAAAATTCTCCCTTCTTTGACGCCCCATTGGTCTACTCATATAATTCCCTCTCTTAAGTTATCCCTATTGGATATTGTGCTGCCTCGGGCAGTCCCAAAGATGTCAGGCAGTGACCGTGACAGTGCACGAGGCTCTCTGTGCTGGACACTCAGAAATGGGTTTTCTGCAGATTCTGGTTGGTAAAGTGAAGCTGAAGGACTCTTCTGCCCTTTTTACAGCCAGGAAATTTGGATTTCTGTGTGCTTTGTAGCCACTTCAGCCACACTGTGCGATTTTTGTAATTTATGAAATGGCTCTCGACAAGAGTTAATGTTTTCACAAAAGGTTTTGAAGTCTCCTCAGGGCTCCAAAAGGATCCGTGCTGTGGTAGGAAAATGCTTTCTCTGGCATGCCAGAGATGGACTGTGGGGCTGTGAATGATGCTGCAGTGCCATCAGCTTAGCTGCATGTACCAAGGACCTCAATCCAGCTCTTTCCAGACAGCTTGGGCTCGGGCCACTTGGCACAGCGGAGCACTTGTCAGAGGTGTGAACTACAAGCCCCACAGGCAAGTGACATTCTCTGTAAGCTCATGGCTTCGGGGCTGCTTACTCTCAGAAGTGTTTGTAAACTGAGATTTATCCTTTTAAAAGGCGTGAACTGTCTTATACAGACCCAGAGCTTGGACGAGAGGGAACTGCAAATGTCAGGGCTGCCCTAGTCGTGCACGGAGACCTCTTTGCTTTGCTGTTCCTCACACACTGTTCCAGGCTGTGGGAGCTGCTTCCTGCAGTGTTCCCTATGGGATGGGTGCCATTCCCAGGGCTTGGCTTGGCCAGCTGGTTGGCCTGGGTCAGTGTTGGCCCTGAAAAAGGTTCCCCTCTGAGATGGCACTGGAGGTTTGTGCCTCCCTGCCCCACGATTTGGCTGAGAAAGCTCCTGAGCCTGCTGAGGGCACAAAGCCACCTCAGCTCCAAGGTGGAGGGGAGTCCCTTGGCTCTTTCCTTGGAGCTCCACAGCTCTGGCCCCCAATCCCAGCACTACCACCCCGTTCCAGCCTCTCTAACGGGCTGTCCCCAGCATCAGTGGGACACAGGGAGCATCACCAGCAGTTCTTGGGCACCTACAGCCTGGCAAAGGGGGAAGTCAGGGTAGGGAACATAGATATGGTGATTTTTAGGCCTTGATAATGATGCCAGCTCCAGACATTCCCACAGTTTCTCCCGGTGGCATGGGGACAGGCAGCCCTGGAGCACCACTGCTGGGCACTGCTGCCCTGAGGGACTGGCAGTGCTGGGAGCTGTGGGAGGCTCAGCTGTGCTGGGGCCAAGCAGGATGTCTGGACCTCTGCATTTATTATTTTTGGGGAGTATTTGGTTTTGCCATCAGGAGGAGCTGATCCAGCCTGGGAACACAGCTGGCTCTGCTGGTTTCCAGAGGCTTCTGTCTTCCCAGGTAAACCCCAGGTGAAGCAAGGCAAGGGCAGGTTGACAGAGGCTTGTGCTGCTGCCTGCTTCTAACGTTGTTAGCTAAAATTGTAATTTTTTAACAATTAATATCAACATGTGGGAAGATATGTTTGGGGTTGGTTTTTTGGGATGGGGGGAGGGCTGCATTTATGTACACACTCAAGCCACCGTCAACCCCTCAAAAATGAAAACAGGTGGAAGTGGGTGTAAAATGTTTCATTGCAACCTTTTGTAACTTTTCAATACGAAGTGACCTAAATAAAATTTTACCAAAAATTTACAATTTTAGCGATTTCTGCGCCGGCAGCGGCCGCGAGAGGGCGCTCGGTGTCCACCAACACAGGTGTGACCACGGCCAGGTACCGACACCTGAACGCGGCCGGGTGCAACACACCCGGATAAAAACGGGGTTTCATTTACAGAGGATACCACATATCTATATTATATATGTATACATACACATGTATATGTGTACAAAGTACAAATATAAAGTACAAAGTACGTGTATGTCCATAGCTCTGTAAGACACTATACATATCATTATAATCCTTTAAAAATATATCTTATACTATATATTATAATATATAGTCTAGCTAGATCTATACATATAATAATTCTACAGTACATTATGTGTCTATGTACATTTGCATGCCTCCCATTTATGTTATATACATTTCTTTCTCTATAATCTCTATATATTTTATATCTTTCGTGTCATCATGTTCTGCCAGGTGGGGGGAGGACAGGGAATTCTCCAAACACTCCACAGTCCCAGCTGGCTGCCTGTATCCAACAGGATGTTTTGGCTGCCCTACTCTTCACCCATTTTTGGCTGGAAATGCAATTGCACTTTCTTCCTCATCCAGAAGTACCACAACTGGGAAAAACCCAGCCCGTGGGCTGCATTCCAGAGGCACTGTGCTCTAGAGTTGATGGATGAATGAAGGAGACCCTTCCCCATTTCCAAACCACACCAAAACCCCCATAAATGGGACTTTGCATCTTTAAGACACAACCAGCAATTCAGAAATGGAGGTAACCATTGGGTGAGAAGAGAGCAAATCTCCCAAAGGAGTGAAAATTTTATTCCTGATTTTTCTTTGAGCTGGTACTGCTGCCATGAAGTGTTTCCATGGCTTCACAGACTTTCCTGGCTATACGGATCATTTCAGGCAGGACGGAGAGACTCACAGCTGTTTGTAAAAATGGATGCTGCTCAAAGGGGAAAAAAAAAAAAAGAAAGAAAGGAACCATTACTTTCCAAACCCAGTTTCTCACAAGATGAAGCAGGATTCCTCTGGTTACCAGAAATACACGTAAGTAGGACTATGGGGACCATCTACACCTCAGTCTTAACATTCAGAGGCAAGTAATCCCATTAATCCCATTAATCAATTTATCAAGGTGTCTTCATCTTGCTGGGATTTTTGCTCTGCCAGCACTCTGGGAATGCCACTTGCTGTGTCAGGGCTTTTTTCATTTCAGGAGACTCAAAGGACTCACTTAGGTTCCTTTTTTCTAAAGGTAGGGGCTACTTCAGTTGTCAGAAAAGAGAAGTGCGAGCTGTTCCTCAGGGAACTCCAGCACCTCCAAGAAATGTTGATCCCAGTAGGATTTAGGTCTGAGGTGCAGGTTTTCAGCACCAAGACAAGAACAGCCAAATCTCTGACTGCTTGGCTGGGACTGGGTTCCTCTTCCACCACCACCATTTTTGGCCTCTGTACCTGGCACCATTCTACTGCAGTTCTCTTGCCACCAGCTAAAACTGAATGCACTCCCAAAGTGCAACACAGAAATGATCAGAGGGTGCATGGAACACTTTCCTCTGAGGAAGGGCCAAGAGAACTGGGATGGTTCAGCCTGGAGAAGAGAAGGTCCCAGGGATACCTTTTTGCAGCCTTTCAAAACTTCAAGGAGACCCATTTTTAGTAGGGCCTGTTGCAAAGGGACAAAGGGTTTTAAGCTAAAAGAGGAGAGATTCAGGTTAGATCTAAGGAAGAAATTGTTTATGCTGAGTGTGGTGAAACACTGGCACAGGTTGCCCAGATAGGTGGTGGATACCTGAAAACATCCAGAGTCAGGTCAGACAGAGCTCTGAGCAACCTGACTGAGTTGAAGATATCCCCACTCCCACTCATGGCAGGGAGGTTGGACCAGATGGCATTTAAAGGTCCGTTCCAAGCCAAAATCTTCTATGATTCTACTTTGAAAAGCACCAAGACTGGGGATTAACAGGAGAGGAGGGCACCTGGTGCCTCTGAGTTGAGCTGAGGAGAATTTCCCCTGCAGCCTTTGGCCCTTTACCTCCAGGAGCTCCCTGGCTGTCCAGCGAATGTTGGGGTTGGTGTCCAGGCAGGAGTGCAGGAAGGCGTGGAACAGAACTGACATCTCGCTGGGCATCCTCAGGGGCGGGTACCTGTTCTGGGTTATCAGGTCCTGAGCCTGGGGACAGAGGGAACACGGGACAGCCACTCAGCATCCCTGAGGTGACAGCTCCCCTGCAGGCCCCTCCCGGCTTTCTGATAGCTCCTGAGGCTTCTCAAGGGGCCCTGCTCAACATTGGAGGGTCAGGAAGCAGGGAATTTTCAGCCTCCACAGCAGTGGTGATAATGACCCTGAGAGCAGCTCAGCTGGTCAGAGCATGGTGCTGATAACAACAATCCCCAGATGGACCATTCACTTTAGAGTTGGACTCGGTGATCCCCGTGGTCCCTCCCAACTCAGAATATTCTGGGATCTGGAAATAATTCTCAGTAGTGTTTGCTGCCTTATACAAGGCAAAGGCAATCCAAAAGTGGTCTTCCAAGAAAAGTAAAGAAACTTTTTCAAAAAGAGTGGAAGACTGAAATCTTCAAAATTCTTTCCTTCCTCAGGAATTAGCTGTGCAGCATTTAACTTGGTTTCAGCTAATAGTCATGAGATTTTACCCTGGCATACATTCCTCCATTGTTCCTTGTTCATTTGGTATAAGACCTGATCATTTCATTTTAAGGAATTAGGATCAAAAACTGAAAACTTCAAACTATGTTTACTACAAGTAGCTTTGCTAATAAACACTTGTAGAATTTTTTTTGGGGGTAATAGATAATTATGGCATTACTAAAACCAGTGACCCTCCCTGAAAGGCACTGGTCAGAGTTGAAAAAGACTTCTAGGCCTGCAGATACACTTGGAATGCTTTTCCATAATAATTTCCTAATTGGAGAAACTTGCTGCTGTTGTTCAGAGCTACAGCTCAGAGAGAGATCAAACAGAGCAGGAGGAATTCAAGCAGTGCTGGAGGCCAAAATGGCACATTTTTGCACTGGCACGTGTCACTTCTCCTCTGATGAGATGTTCTGCAGGATCATTTCTAGAAGTGGGCCTTGGTGGAACTATTTCAGGCTGATTGGAGTGGGATTTTGGCTCATGGGAGACAAAACATGGCACAGACTGGCAAGGCAGTGGTGTCTGACATATCTACACCTTACCTGGACAGGGCTTTCTTGAAAGTACGGAGGTTCTCCCTCCAGCATTTCAATGGCCACGATCCCAAGTGCCCAGATGTCCACTTGGGTGTCATATTCCTTTCTTTTCAGAATTTCTGGTGCTAACCAGTAAGGAGAGCCGAGCACTGTGCACCGCGTGCGCCGCTCCGGGGTCAGCTGAGCGCACAGGCCAAAATCAGCTGAGGAGGAAAACAAAAATACTGGCAAAACCAGCTTCAACTGTGAAACCAAGCACAAGAAATTCCCCACTCTAAGTCTGAGAACACAGGGATGCTGTGCTGACCAAGAATACCTACTCAGTTTCACGGATCCGTCCATCCCGAGAAGAATATTGTCACTTTTGACATCTCTGTGGATCACATTCTTTGAATGAAGGAAGTCCAGGGCTTTGAGGCACTGAGAAAAAAGCCCATGAGGATAAAACTTAATTAACCTCATTTCATCACATAAGAAAAGGAAATGGCTCTAAAAGATTGAATTTCTAGGTAAAACACCAATTGTTGATACAGACTGTCCCCTCCAAACCCAGCCAGAATGGCTGCAGTGGCTGTGCTCTCTCCATCCAGGTGACAAAGGAGGGTTTGTCAAAAAGGAAAACACCTCTCCCTTCATTATGAAGTGGATCAGTTTTGTCTGGGAGGCTGCATGACAAAGGTTTTATGTTGGCCTCAACAGCAGACTTGGAAGCAGCACATCAGTCACTTTTCAGAAGCAAACACCAGTTGGGGTGCAATGCTCTCCTTTTAAGCTGAGGGCTGTGAGAAACGAGTCTCTATTTTAATCCACTGTTAGTTTAAAATTCTGCCACCAGCATGTTTGCTTTTACAGGCAAAGAATGCAGTGCAGACATGCTCCAGTGTAAAGAGGCAAAGTTTAGAATGTTAAATAAAATAAAGTTAAATTAAAAAAGAGAGTACAATAACAGAGAGTGTAATAACAGAGTATAAGAAATGCAGCTGTACTGGCAGGCAGCTCACTTAGATGCCCTTTTATTTTACATATCATAACAACAGCACTGAAACAAAGCTCTCAACATGAAGCTACTCCTGTCCCACCTTGTCCAAGCCACTGGAAGCACAAGCAGGGTCCCTTACCTCCCTGCTGATAGCAGCTATCATTCTTTCCTCCATAAAGATTTGGGTAAGAACGCTGGTTAAAGTGCCTCCATCCACATATTCCATCACGAGCCACAGGTCTTCCTCAACCAGGTAGCTGAGAGAAGAAAACAAAGGCATGGAGATGAATGTGCACAGCTAAATTACCTTGTGGAAAGGATTGCAGGGGAGTTTTGTCTCCAGGTCACTTGTAAATGGAGGCAGAATAAAATGGAGACATTTTTTGTAGGCCTTGCAGTACTTGGAATCTGTGCAGTCTAAATGAGAAAGACAAATCCATGAAAAAGGAGATGCCTTAGATGGCAAACAAGAGAAAAATGCAGTTTAGTAACAGCAGAGATCAGTCTGGAACCAGGACACTTGCCATCAACTGATTCATTATCTTATCAGTTCCACCATTCACTCCAGGAACAAGGCAACACAACTCCAATTATCCATTTATCCATGGGAGGAGGCTGTGCTCCACTGAGGACAGATGTTGGCCAACCATTTGGAAAACATTGCATAAAATACAGTCAGAAACAGGAAAATCTATCCAAAAACTGGCAAATTATGTGGTTCTGCAAGTGAGAATTTAGTCTTTCTGGCTTCCACAGCAATGGAAAATGGTGGGAGCAGCCCAAGGGAGATAATTTCTATGATGGTTTATCAGCACTTGTCATTAAGGCATAGAAAATACAATCAACTTGAAAAAACCAAACCCCAAAACAACACAGAGGTAATGAGCTGACAGGCTGTTGTTTTAGTAAGACCAGGTTTTTGAAAAGGCATTTCCAACTACATATGCCAGAAAAGATTAATGGAGACCATCCCCTCCCATCCACTGGAGATAACAAAGAAATAAGAAAGAGCTCCATGTTCTGCCAGTGCCCAAAGGGGTTTTTTAACCTTTGGCTTGCAGTGTGTGAATGAACATTCCCATGATAACACCAGAACCACTCACCTGTCTATATAATTGACAATATTGGGGTGCCTGTTCTCCTTCATGATCTGGATCTCACTGACAACGAGTTCCTTTCTGCTCCGTTTGCAGAGAGGCATCTTCTTTAAGGCCACCTAAAATGAAATTGGAGGCCATGGGCTCGAGAAGTTCTGCTGCAGGGGACCACAACGAACAGGGAGCGAGTGTTTTTGGAATGATGAGGCTGGGCTGTGCCAAACTGCCCCGTGACCTTGTGATCAGACACCAGAGCACAGGAAGCCACAGGAAAGAGCTGATTTCTCCACTTGCTTGGGTGCTACTTAGAGGACATTTGCCAGAGATATTTTGCCTTGTAAACTTGGGACAAATTGTCCCTAAACTATCAACCACAGATCTCTGACAACACCCTGCACCCACATGCTTCCCCCATGGCCTCAGTTTATCACCTCTGTTATTATTCACACAGGTTTTGCAAGCAGGATTTTGCGACTGTGAAAATATATCAAAACAGCTGGGAATCCTTTAGCAATTCTATGGGGTTTGGCCATTATTTCAACAGCTGCTGCTGGCCTTGGTTGCATAACAAAGCAAACACGTTCAGTACATGATGGATAAAATCCCACCCTAAAAGATCATAACAGTTACACACACAAAAAAATACAGTCCCCAAACTTTCTAACTTCTTGAACTTTGATTTTGCTACTCCAATGAGAATTCTGTACCACAGTTTAGATTTGCAATTATTTCCTGGGTTTCTAAAGAAATAACCCATTCTCTGCTATTTTAAGCCTTCATTATGTCCTTCTCTGTAGGATACCACTGCCCCTCTTGTGTTTTTCTGGTACTGAGTAGGAACAAAGTCTGTCCAAAATGTGTTTTGCAGGCTCACATTGGTCTGTGAGGAGCAGCCTGTGCAGGAAAGCTCAACTGGCCACCCAAAGGGGCAGCAGAGCTCCCAGCAGAGGGGAAACCCTGAAAAGCTGCACAATGTGCTCGGGGGTGCTGGGACTCACCACTTCTCCTGTGGTTGGGTCGATGGCTTTGTAAACAGTCCCAAAACCCCTGGAAACAAAAGCAGAAGGAGAAGAAAGGAGAAGCAGTTTAGGTGCTGGGAATGAAAGCCAGCCCAGACAGGAGATCTGTGCTGCCTGGAGTGTTTTAAAACACCTCGGTTCATCTGTTCTTCAAAAAGCTGCACAGCAGCCCAGCAGCCCTCTGCCATGCAGGGTGTCCAGGAGAAAACTGAGGCTCGAACAAAAAGAGCTGGTGCACAGATCTTCAAAACCTAAGGGCAGGGGGAGGGTGTGCCTACAAAACCGGGACAATAATATATTTAATTATTTTTCATTTTGCTTTGTTGTGTTGGGTTTTTTTCCCTTCTTTTGTGTATTTTTTGTGTATTTTTTTCCCAGGGAATGCATGCTGCAGACTACACAGGGTGGGGTTTTGTGTGACAGAGTGAGAGTTTATTATTTCATCTCTGGTTTCATTTGCTAAACTATGTGGTTATAATCTGGATTACTGAATAGTTTTTAAGCAAAATATTTGATGTAAATGTTATTGAGAACTGTTACCTGACAGCTGTGGGGTGGTAAGGTGCTCTTTTAGGCAAAAAAGTTTGAGGGATGGGAGATCTTTTGGGTGCTGCAGGTGAGAGACTGCCAGCATCAAGTTTTCTTTGACAACACCTTCTGACCACAGTTATTAATTCTGATCTGTACTGAGAGATGGGAGGATCTAAACCCAGTGGCTGATGATGTTTGGAGCTCGCCTGGCTTCATACTTGATATTACAGCAGCAAAATGCCTGGTCCATGACTTTGTAGAAGTAACTGCGATTGGACTTACCCTTGGGCAACCTTAACAAATTCAGTGTATCTCGTCACAGGGTCTCCCTCGGTCACAATGCTCCCTGAAAGAAACGAAATCACTTCAAACAGAGGCACCACCTTCCAGCAGATCTGAAATGCAGCCCCACTGTGAGCCCTTTGTGAGCAACAACGACAGAGGCAGCTCCAAAGCACAAATGGCTCCACAGATTTTCTGATTTTCTACAGCCCTCTGAAGAGTTACCCCGACAGGAAACCAAGCACGTGGAGAAATATCCACAGGAGACAGAAATCAGAAAAGAACAGGTACCAAAGCAAGAGTTTGATTTCTACAAACATTTAAGAGAGCTGGAACAACATGACAACAGAGCCTTTATTTGGGAATAAAGACTTTGTGTGTTTTAACAAAAGGTTTAATATTTCTGAAGATTAAATGTACCTTGGGTTCTGGGATTAATTTTTAAGAACAGGTGAACAGTGTTGCCAGGAGAGGAAGGGATCTTCCCAACTTTCAGCGGTTTCCAAAAGATTGCCTTTATGATTTTAAAGAACAGCATCTCATGTTATAATCAGTAATGATGGGGCTTTAAGATTCAAGACCCTCATCACTGATTACCAGGCTGAGTTCTGATGATGACCTTGCCTGTGCCACTTGAAGAACCACACTACTTCTCTTCAATCTAATAGATTGCTGTGATGCATTTTTGCTCCGATGACTTATCAGGAGACTAAAGAGAATTTAGGAACCCAAATATTCTGCTTGATTTGGCCATCAGCACCCAGAAGTTCAGTAGTTCATTCACTAGATCAAAACACCTTCTTCTGAACCAGAAACAATCTCTGCTTTTGCCTTTAGCACAGATGGAAGTGCAGAGAAACCAAACCCAGTCAGAGCCTCCCTCAGGAGCTCCTGAGAGAGCTCCTGCTTCCTCTGTCCCTTGGGCACAGCTGAAGCTGAGGGACACACACCCACACTGCTCTCTGCCAGACAAGAGGCACACCACACGTACTCAGTCGCTCCAGCACTTCCTCTGTGAGCTGTGATTTCTCCCATGGCTGGACCCTGGGTTCGTTCCGAGCTCTTGTGCTGAAGGTGTCAGGCAGGAGAAATGTGTCTTCTTCAGCTCCTGCATCTCCCAGCAGAGAGCTCGTGTGGATCTGTGAGGAGAAATATGTCAGGAAGGGAGCTTGCAAGGATCCCCTGAGCTCACATTTCAAGTGCAAACCCTCAGGAAGATGCTGTTGGCCACATCCAGTGCTCTTAAACTGTTTTTTGCTGTCCACATCACAAACTGAATGAACGAAAACAGAAGGCTGGTTTTACACAAGTTCACGGCCAGTTTCATGTTTAATTTTCATGGATTTTCTCAAACAGTCTGTGCAGAGGGGCAGGTACGCCCAGGAGACAGTTTCTCCTGTATCCTGCAAGGGAAACTGATGACTAAAAGGAGAAGTTCAAAACCAGTTTTCCAGGTGCCAGTGGCTGGGGTGAAGCACTGTGGCAGGACTTGAGCCCTCAGCATCTCCAGCTCCTCTCTGACCAGAAACTTGCTGCTCTGAATTGCACCAGTGGTAACCAAAGCTGGCACTTACTGATGCCATTTCTTCTTCTGCAGCTGCAGGTTCCTTGTCCACCTCCTCCTCCTTATCCTCTTCTCCAGGAAGGGAAGGAGCCAGCAGAGGTTCTGGTGGCAGTATTGTGGCCTAGGGACAGTCAGCAACATGAGTGAGAGTCTTCATTCTGGCACTTGGGAGGTTTGATAGTTACACACAACTTTAAGTTGCTTCGACATCAGAAACTGATCTAGACATGCACGTGCTCCTACAGCCTCAGTTCCCTGTGACACGTGTCACAGTAAAACTTAAATATCTATAAATTATGGGAGGTTGAAACAGCCCCAGCTGCTTCTTTGCAGAGGCAGAGCATTGCATCAAGTTGCCCCAAATTTGCTGTGTTTCCCAACTGCTCTAAAGCTGGGGCCACTTAGAGAACTGAAGCAAATCAAAGGCACCATTCTACACCTTCATGCTCTATTTAGAATGTCATCCCTTGGCTCCAGTAGAAATCCCAGTGAGGGACATCTCAGAGCAAAGGGAGACCTGAGCTGGTAACGTGGGGACATCCTGACTGTCTCACCACTGCTGTGTCTGCCAAACACCACAGCATCTGCCGAGGTGTCCCTACCCCTGGCAGAGCTGTTGGGAAGTCTTACTCTGCTCTGGTGAACCTCAAGCTTCCTCTGAAAAGTGTGTTTTATTAAAGACAAGGAAAGTGGCATCAAGTGAAAATCTGAAGTGTGAATGTTCAAAGGATTTTATGTTTATTATCCACACACTCTGCTGTGTACTCACAAACCCAGCATGAAGCTGCTCTAGCCCTTGAAAAAAAGGTGAAAGCCCTGTTCAGTCATTTGCTATTTATTGCACTAATATTAACCCTAATAAATTTAGTCAATATTAATGTGGATGTCATTCCTCTCTCTAAGATTGCTACTGCAACCCAACATTTATTGGCATGGATAGTTATTTAAAACCTCCTTTCAATGGTTCCAGTGAGTTCCATTATCAATTATAACCTTATTTATATTCAGCTATATATCCAGCTGCACTAAAGATAAATCAAGAAACTTGATAGAAATGGGATTCTAAGTTGTTAAAACTAAATTGAAGTGGGCTAATTAGACAGTATTGAAAATTGCTGTGAACGAGATATTCCACCATGGCTAAAATCAGCAATCCTCTGCCTGCAAAACCAGACTTTCATCTGCTTAAAATCTTTGAACAGAAAATGAGGAAACAGCCAGGGATCCCTTTGCTGCTGCTGCAAAACCAGACATGGCCATTTTTTAAGGCTGGCACACTGCTGCAGCAGGCAAAGCTCACAGCTTGCTCCACAGTTCTTAAACTCTAGAAATGTCAAAGGTTCTTTTCCCACTCACCGAAGGATGGGCTGCCCTGTATCCACCTCTGCTTAATTGGGTGATCCGATCTGCAGTGGGCAAGAGAAGATGAACCAGATGCTGTTAGAAAACTGCCTCTTGTGGGGAATCCTCCATGGAACAAGTCAGCCCCAACTGGAGAGCATTTTTCTTTCACAACATCCCTCCAGGAACAACGGTTCTTTTCCACAGTAAGCAGCAGAACAGGACAAAATACCAGATCAATCTTTTTCTACGGTTTTCTGTCTATTTTTTTGTGCTGTTTCATCAGTAAATAAAATAAATAGAAACTCGGTCAAGAAAATGCAAATTGTTCTTTAATAGTCAGTGATTCTGCTCTGCCCAAGAACTAAAGCAGTTTTCTTTTCTTTTTTTTTTGTTTGTTTTGGGGTGGGTTTTTTTGTTGTTTTTCTGTTAATAAATTGCATATGTTGGTTCTCTTTAGCTTGCTGAAAATGTTTCCCTAGAAAAGCTTTCCCAAAATCCCCCTTAGCCACGCGAGTTCTATTCTGACACAGCACAGAAACAGCTCCTGGGTTCAGGAGTTACACTTGGGAAGTTATATTTCCTCATGAAGGGGTCATGGCTATTTTAGCACACATTGTCATTAGTGAAATCCTTTAATTATGGGAAAAAAAAAAGATGTTTTCCCTCAGTCCTGAAGATAATTGCACATTTTTTAGAAGCACTTCTGAGAAGCTCTTCCAGTCTGCATTTTGGAAGGTGGCTGAAGCAGCTTAGACTCCCCACACTGTCCTGTGTAGGGAATGGAACCCCCTCAGGGTTGCCACATTCCAAATGCTGCCCACATTGAGACACCCCTTTCAGCAGAAGCTGTTGGCAGGAGCTCTACCAAACCAATGGCATCTTACTGGCATTTTTGTTCCAAAATCAGCTCAGTTCCTGAGGAAGAGCATAAAGAACACAGCGACCCCAGAGCCAGATATGCTGCACCTAGGGAAAGCACTACTTACTCCCTAGATGAGCTGTCACCAGCCAGGGTTTATCTGGATAAAAACACATTGCAGTTGTGACAGACAGAAAATCACCCGCTGCAGCACAGATTTGCCGGATCATTTCTGCAGAGCTGTGCTACAGCTTGCAGACCAGCATAACCCAAAAGCCAGATAAAACCCCCTGCTGGTTTGCAGGCAGCCCACTGAGAATTCCTGGAGGAGAAGGATCCTCGTGGAATGACAGCAGAAGGGAAGCATTGAGGAGTTCTGGATTGCAGGAATGGCAGTGTCCTGTTGGCACTGTGGGGACTTGTCAGCCTTTCATTGACACCCCAATGGGCCCTTGACATCACAGTGGCAGCTGTTGTAGGTTCACACTCTGTGGAACGGTTCCAGGCTGATTCTTGACCAGCTGGATGTTCAATTTTGCTCTCATTTTGGAGCCTGACATCCCTTTAAGGCAGCGAGATGTCAACCTTCCTCCTGATGTAAAGCTCGTATTTCTGCATGAAGCTCACCTGGAAATCAGCTCTGCGCTTCCATGGAGTAACGATGAAAGGCTCAGCTCGTTTTCCTGGTGATTCTTTGACTCCATAACAAAACTGCTCTCTATTGGTAGACAAAACAGTGCCTTTAGGAGCTTTGCACAGGACTTTTGATGCTCAGTAACACAAACACCTTGCTGAAATGATCTCTGCTCTCTGATTAAAGGGTAAACCCCACCCTGATGCAATTCATTTTCAGCACACCAGGGAACACTGTGGGGGAAAGACTCTGCCTCTCAGCTCTCACAATCCTACCACTGAGCTGTAGCACTGCTGCTGAGGATTCCCCTGGTTGAGCTCCTGTAGCTCTGCAGGTTCTCTGCTGTCAATGTACACAAAGCAGCTGGAAAACGCCTGATGCCCCTGCAAAAACATATTCCCTCGGATTTGTGGGAAAGCTGCAGGATCGGCTCCCTCAGTGGATGTACAGCTCTTCAATCCTCCTCCTATCCAATTTCTGTGTGCACAGAAGATGCACTCAGGCTCTGAATAGCTTTTCTCTCTGCAACAATGGAATATCAGGGCCCTTTCAGAACATAATTTCATCCATTTCGCTCCCTTCCACCCTCTCATGAATTACTAATTTAAAGTGACTTAATATCTATTCTCTATTCCCCGTCGGCTTTGCATATTTTAATTATGGCTTTTCCTAATCCTCATTTTCCCAGAACAGACTTAAATAACCCAAATTACCCCATCAGTAACTGTCTTTGATAGCTCAGTTACTGTAGCTAGTTTGTCACTTTTGCCAAATATGCTATTTTTGAAGTTTTTTTATAATACCAAGTGATCACACACTCTGTTCCACTAGCTTTTAACTACAAACCAAAAGTGATCTGCTGCATGAAATGCCATCTCCATCAAAATCTGCCTTTTTATTAATGCTAAATCACTTCCTTGAAGATTTTAGTGACATTTTGCAGCAATGTCTTTGCAGTCTTATCTTGGAGTGCCAATGGCACGTGAGGACAGTGGAGTTGTTGGGAGAAATCCTGCTTGTCTCTGCTCTACCTGAGGATTGTTCCAGTTCAGAACAGAAAGAGATGATAAATGTCCTTTACAAAGTGATTTTTCTGTCAAGACACACAGGCTTTTGTCAAAATGTTTATCAAGAGAGGAGCATTCACACAGCTATTTCTGCAGGGCGAGGGCATCTTTTGCCAAGACACTAACTACTGGTCCCAGAGAGCTGCTGCCCACAGGCTCCCAGGAGTGGCTGCAGCCATGTGCTTGTGCAGCACAAGAAAAAGAGCACCAGGTAAGTCAGGAAGCACCTGAAAAGAAAACAAGTTCACACTCATAGTTAATAATGCAGAAATTGGATCTGTCGTATTATTTTAGGAGGCATGGAAAATGTGACCTTTGCATTTTTATTAAGCTTTTCCTCTGTCACTCTGAAGCAAACTTTTGGAGGGTGAAATTGCATTTATTGTCAGGAAATAGAGACTCCAGGGGGACGGGATAGGCAGAGAGGGAGGGGCTGCAGGAGCAGACTGTGCCCCAGCAGCTGTGACCAAGGCAGGCTGCCAGGCAGTGGGCACAGTCTCAGCGCCTGTCTCATCAAGGTCATTGTGTTTTCCCAGTTTGGAAGGAAGCTCCTTGCAATCCTGTCTTTCTCTGCTCCAGGTAGGGCCCAGCCCCAACTCACTGAGTGTCCTCAGCAAGAGCTGGAGTAAGGAATGGCATTTGAACACAAGGCATGAAGTAAAACCAAACTGTCCAGACAAGAAATGCCAGCAGCGAAGGTGGAGCAGGATTCTGAGCTGCCCCAGGGCTCTTGGACCACACTTGGGTGTAAAATGTGGCACTGAGGTCATCAAAACAAAGAGAGCAAAGCCCAAAAGTGCCATGAGTCTCTGAGGAGTGGGGAGCACTGCCTGGGCATTAACCACAGCAACCACCAGAACTGCTCCAGGCCTGGGTTTCACTTTCCACCTGTTGAGACAGGGAGCTTCATCCAGCTTCAAGCATGAAAGAGCACGTCATGTTTGCAGTGTGCCTTGCTTCAACAGTGATCTTCTCCTCCCTGGTGGTTTTCCTTCTCCACGAGCATCCATCTGTTGGGAAATAGATTCATGAAAAAAAAAAAAAATTACTCAGATAATTAGCACTCAGGAACGATTCCTTTTCGAGAATTTCATTTAGTGTTATGTGAAGAGCTCTTTCCTCGTATGTTATCAAGAAATGTGCTCAACTGGGCTTTCCCACTAGCAGAGTGATCTGCACGGGGTGGCTTTACTTTGCCCTGCTTGTGCGGCTGCCCAGGGTTTACTTTTACCATCTGCCACGCTCACACATCCCTCGCATCCGCACTTGCAGCCATGTTCCTGCTGAGCTGAGGACGGGCCGGGACAGCGCAGCTTCACTGCAAGGGATCCCACACCCTGAAAGTCCAACCCGACCACGCTCGGAGCTCTGATTCCCCCGAGCGCCACCTCAGGAGCTCCCCTCACGCTGCACACCCCACTCCGGGCACAACTCCCAGTCCCCATCCTTACCCACGGATAAAAAGGAGCCCCTGGACTCTCTGCCTGCAGGGAAAGCCCCCCAAACACGGAGCCTCCGCGCTGTCCCGCACTGCCCTCACACAGCGGGGCCCCGCTTCTCACCCAGAGCGGCCCATCCCGTGTCATCCCTCCCCTGCCACCACAGGGCCGCCTCCGCTGCGTCCCCTCACGGCCCCCGCGCCGCCCGTCCCCAGCGCCCGCCACAGCCGGGCCCGCAGCCCCGTCCCCGTCACTGCGGGAGCCCCTCACCTGTTGCCATGGTGTCGCCTCTGGGGTCGTCGCGCAGCTTCCTCCCGCTGAGGCAGAGGATGCCCAAGCTGCCCGCCTCCTCCAAGGCTCGGACGGAGAGGGCGAGGTGCGCGGGCACCCCCAGCCCCGCCGCTGCGGTCCCGGTTCTGGTTCTGGTTCTGGTCCCGCTCCCAGCCCCTGCCCCCTGCCCGGCCGCCATCTTGGTGCGCCCCCAACCAGCCCCTCAACGACCACCCGGGGGGGCGTGGCCTCCTCCCGCCCCTCGGCGGCTTCCACCAATCAGCGGCGGCGGCGGGGCCAAGGGGGCGGGGCCTGGCCCGGGGCGGGGAGCGGGCGGCTGTGAGCCGCGAGCCGCCAGGGGGCGCTGCTGGGCCGGGACTGGGACTGGGGGAAACTGGGATTGGGGGAGACTGGGACTGGGGGAAATTGGGATTGGGGGAAACTGGGATAGGGGGAGACTGGGATTGGGGGAAACTGGGACTGGGGGAAACTGGGATTGGGGGAGACTGGGATTGGGGGAAACTGGGACTGGGGGAAATTGGGATTGGGGGAAACTGGGATAGGGGGAGACTGGGATTGGGGGAAACTGGGACTGGGGGAAACTGGGATTGGGGGAGACTGGGATTGGGGGAACTGGGATTGGGGGAAACTGGGACAGGGGGAAACTGGGACTGGGGGAGACTGGGATTGGGGGAAACTGGGATTGGGGGAGACTGGGATTGGGGGAAACTGGGATTGGGGGAGACTGGGATTGGGGGAAACTGGGATTGGGGGAAATTGGGATTGGGGGAAAACTGGGATTGGGGGAGACTGGGATTGGAGGAGACTGGGACTGGGGGAAACTGGGATTGGGGGAAACTGGGACTGGGGGAAATTGGGATTGGGGGAACTGGGATTGGGGGAGACTGGGATTGGGGGAAACTGGGATTGGGGGAGACTGGGATTGGAGGAGACTGGGACTGGGGAAAACTGGGATTGGGGGAAACTGGGACTGGGGGAAATTGGGATTGGGGGAACTGGGATTGGGGGAAATTAGGATTGGGGGAAACTGGGATAGGGGGGAGACTGGGACTGGGGGAAATTAGGATTGGGGGAAAACTGGGATTGGGGGAAAACTCGGACTGGGGGGAAACTGGGATAGGGGGGAAATTGGAATTGGGGGGCGACTGGGATAGGGGGGAGACTGTGACTAGGGGAGACTGGGATGGGGGGGGAGAGCCCGGGATTGGCAGGAGGCTGGGAGTGGGGGGTCCTGGGATCGGGAGGAATCCGGGAGTGGGGGGTCCTGGGATCAGGGGATCCTACAGCCAGGCGGGGAGCGGGATCGGAGGGAGGCCGGGATCGGGGGGATCCCTGGAATGATGGGAGCCGGGCCGGGAACGGGGGGCTCCCGCAGCCGGGGTTCGCTGTTGGCTCTGTGGCAGCACAGGACATCGAGCGCTCCTCGGGCCCCAGCGGTGCCAGCTGCAGCAGAGAGAGCATCGCCTGCCTGGGAAACAGGAAGAAAAAAGCCAAGCGAAGAATCTTCATGGCTGAACAAAGGGAATAACTCCTGGAAGAACAGTTTTGTTCTCTTCCGTTTTCTCAAGAAAACAATTTTGAAGTAACTGTTAATAGGATGTATTCACGTGTAACAATAAATCATAAGCTCTTGGTGGGGGAGCACCCCTAAGGAGCTGTGCTGGTACCAGTGAGGAGCTGGGAATGATGCTCCTGTGGTTCCCGTCCATTAAAAGGCACAAACATCCCCCTTGTGAGCAAAATGCGGAGTACCACGAAAGTCGTGGGATTTTTGGCAATTGAGCAATTCTGGTGTCGGGTGGAGATCCTCTATACCCTCTGATGCAAATGTGTGCATGAGAGGTGAAACGTTTCTGGGCACGTATTTCTACGGCTGCACTGGCTTGGTCCTCAAGAAAAAATCAACTTTGCAATCACATAATGTAGTTTTGGGTCCATTTCACTGGAAGTGAACAGTCTCATATTCTGCAATTATGTATTAAAAAACTGTGACATGAGGTTCTTTATTTTTGCTATTTAAAACAAAAGAGAAACTACTGAGGAAAATAGAATTATGGAATCATTAAGGTTGGAAAAGACCTCTAGGATCACCAGCCATCAACACTGTCACAATGATCGCCACTAAACCATGTCCTCATCTGCCATATCCACACGTTTTTTGAACACTTGCAGGGACAGTGACTTCACCACTTTCCTGGGCAGCCTGTTCCAGGGCTTGACAACTCTTTCCATGAAGACATGTGTGACAGAATCCTGCTAAGTTTAAAGACAGAGAAAGGAAATCGTTCCAAAATTTTTGGCATTATTCGAAACAGGTTTTGCTTTTGATAGGAACATTAGATTTCATAAATGGTTCTTACAAACGCACCTTTCCCATCCCAGCGATTGCAGTTTGATTTTTCCCTCGCTGCAGTTGTGAGGGTACGAGGTGTTTAATGCAATCCTAACTTGCCATCTGGTGGCATTTTTGTGAATTGCCACGGTTCCGTTTCTTTAAGTCAGTTAAGGATTACGTTCGTTTCCTTAGGAGAGGGTTCCTGTTTGCCCATTCACCCTCCCACCCAGGGGAAAGCCAGCTGGAGGCTGTTCTGCAGCCTGGAGTCACAGAGAGGTCACAGATGGTTGAACCAGGTGCTGTGTGGCTGCTGAAATTGTGGTGGACCAGAGGAAATGTGACACATGCCAGTAGACAAAACAGGGATACCAGACACAGCAGCATCTATTAATTTTTAATTAATTATTTTCGCTTAGTAACTGTGTGGAATATTCCTTTGCTTTTAGAGTAATGCCTTTGTTTTCATGTTGGGAAATGCTGGATTGCCTTGCTTTATCTTTGCAGGTGGCAGGAACATGAAATTGCAGGGAAGAAAAACCCCGTGGGATCACCTACAGTTCTCCTTGTTCCTGCTTAGCATCAAAGTGCACATTTAAAGCTTCTTAGCAAATACATGTAGCTCAACAGAATTTTGTTTTCTCAGTAATCTTCCAATTGCTGTTATTGAGATGGAGGGGGCTTCTGCTCTGTTTATTTGTTTTAATAACAGAACTATGCTGATTTCTTTCAGCTCTTTACTAACGTGTTTGGGTTTGGTTTTCTTTGTGAGAAAGCCGACAGTATGCCAGGGTGAGTTTCTAAACCCTTTTTTTTTCCCACTTGAATATACAGATCAAATTTTTTTCAGATAATCTTTCACTAGCTCAGAAAGTTAAGAGCTTGTAGAGCTTCCAGGGGGAATGATTGCTTAGAACAGCTTCTTTCCTGTGGAGGGGCCTAAGTGCTGATGCATCAGTGCTGAAAGTTATCTGGATCATCATTCTTTTATTTCTATCTTCCTCCTCTCCCCTTTCCCCTTCAAAACAAAGCACTGACCCTCTCAAGCTTTGTTTCAAGAGATTAACACGTTCAAGCACAATATTCATGCTGGTGATAGGTAAATAATTAATGCTCTGTGTTTGCCTGTCTGCTGGGGTGAAGACTGCCATGTAAATGAGTTGACACAGCAGAACTCCAGTCAGACTGCTGGAATCAGTGGACAGATCCCTGTTGGATTCTCTGCTCTCCAGATGAGACCCGGGGCACAGTAATTACACACCACATCACTGATTGCCTTTTCTCCGCTGCTAATTGTTACTTCTTGGTTAGCTGAATACTTAATAGAGAAGAAGTAGAACATCATGTTGTATTGGATCCCTTTCAGGTTTGGTTTTTTTTTTTTGGGGGGGGGGGGTAATTTTTGTTCTTTTCCCTTTTGGAAAAGAAAGAGCTGGCTGCTGGCAGTGAGAGCCCCTTTCTTTTTAGTGTTGAACTGTTTAAGTGAATTTAAACGCAATTGTTAAGAATTTATAATTTATATTCCAGTCTTATGATGCAGAAATGATACTGGGTTTGTTTTTTTAAGGTTAAGGGGAGCATTCCAGGGATTTCCTGGCTACCATAGAATACAGGATCATGGAATATCCTGGGTTGGAAGGGATCCATAAGGATCATCGATGTCCAACTCCCGGCTGGTTTTCGAGTTTTCCTGTAACCACAGAATGGGACCACAAGAGGTCAACAGCGACCTATAATGGCTAATACCCCTTCTTTCCCTCTATGAAATATATTATAATAAAACCACCTCATCAGACTAGATTTTCTGGTTATTTTAGAGAAGATTTTCTATTGTTTATGGAAATAATGATAAGATTGTTAAAAAAATCTCTTTTTCTAAACATATTTGAAGGGTGATGACCTAGCAGCCATTGTTCACTGTTTGCTTTTAAACAGAAAGAGAGTTATCAAAAACTAAGTAAATTGTCTAGCAATGTATGTTTTCCAGAGATCATGATTGGTTTTGTTCATATAATAATAAAATAAGCCTACATTCACTGTGTGAAATTTGTCACCATGGCCATTAATGTGCAAATTTATTTCTATATCTATATACGTATTAAAAAAAATACTTCACTGACATGTTAAAGTGGAACATTGACTTCTTTCTTAAAAATTGTATTTGTTGTGTAGGGCTGAGGCTTACTGGCTGATCACCCTCTGACAGCTTTTATTGTAGCTGTTTGTGTTGATAGAAAGGAAGCATTTACACCTCCCCATCATTTACTTTACTGGCACCTAAACTTCAGTCTGGGCAGCTTGAAACTGCATTTTTTCCTCACAACTCCTTTTTTTATCATTTAATGTCTCATAATCGCTTCTTCCTTAAACAAGTAGGTGAAGACCTCAGAATTAGCTGTTCTCCAGGGTGAAAAGGCTGAATGAGGGTAACACTCCAAGCTTTTTAATGGGCACCAGTTGTGTTTCTTCTTCATAGAATCAGAGAATGGTTTGGGAAGGGACATTAAAGCTCATCCAGTTCCACCTTCCACTGTCCCAGATTGCTCCAAGCCCTGTCCAACCCAGCCTTGGACAATTCCAGGGATGGGCAGCCACAGCTTCTGTGGAAAACATTGTAATAGCAAATACAAAATAAAAAATGTCTTGCAATACTTTCCACGTGAATGACACAAGTATGATATAATAATAATGAATAACTGATGTAACAAGGAATTGCTGTTGCATATTTGCTCCTTTTGCATCCACAGGTAATACAGCGAGTTGCCCTTAAGTTCTGAAAAGGAAAACATTTTCATGTATGTGCTTTCAGAAGCTTTAAAAACAGGGGATGCCTTGAATAGAGAGAGTTCAATTAAAGGAAGTAATTTCAGAATATAATTGATAATTTTTAAGTAAATGTGGCCTTGTAACAGAATGCAGATGGCAAACCCAGTCTCCAGCCGACCCCGGGGTGTGATGGAGAAACAAGCAGGAGGTGCAATACATTCTATTAATTATTTTCACTGCTACAGTTGTTTGCTATATAATACAGGTCAACAGGGGTTAGCCTGAAGCTTCTCCTAATATATTAGTAAATAAATTTGAACAGATTTTAATTTGCTAATGGAAAGGTCTGAGCCAGTTGCAAATAGGACTGGAGTGACTTTGTCTTGCTCATTGCTATGCAACATGGCTGCTGCCAGCCATTCATACAAAATGTTACATTTCCATAAAGCACAATGTAATTTGTCACAGGGAGAGGGGAAAAAAACCCCACAAAAAATAACAACAACAACAAAAACCCCAACTCTGTAAACTGTATTAAAGATAAATGTGTATCATGGAGCAATCATCCTTATGGAGCCCCTAGAGTGTTGAACACCCGCCCCTGCAGGCTTGCAAAAATATCCAGCATGGGATCTTTGTGATACTTACATGTTTCGGGGAGAAACAAAAATAAGATGTGCCATTTCCAAGGGATATAAACAAGAGTGAGCCCTTTCCCACATCTCCTAATGATTTCTCACCCCCCTTCCAATTCACACAGCTTTCAGTGCTGCACATTCCCACAACTGTAACACAGCACCAGCTGCATGAACTGCTCGCTTCTCACTCTCTTTCTGCTCATGATAACAATCCCTAGGGTGGGTTTTTTTTCCCTTTGTAAGTATTTACAAACACTCTCGTTTTAGAGATGCAGGAACACAGAGGCGTCTGGGTCTGTGTCTTGCCCAGATCTAGACTGAAATTGGGAAGAGAGGCTGTTTCCAAGCCTGGTGGCGCTGCTTGGTTTTTCTGCCTCCTTTACGTTTCTTAGGGCAGGACTGCTGCAAGCAGAGATCATGAACACCTTTAAGCAGTGCCAGCTGATCGCCAGGTACAGCCAGTGAACTGCTGGCAGGTGTTTTAGCCCAGCAATGCCACCCCATTGCTTCCTTTCGCTGGTTGTGCACCCGTCTTGAGCCTCAACATTCCTTCAACTAGACCACGAAGCTTCCCTCATGTGCATCAATAGTTTAATTACTTTAACATCTCCCTCTCTGGTAACTTTTAAAACTTAGGTTGCCCAATTCACTCTTTGCGTGTTAAACAATAAATATAAACGCTATAAATGATTAGAAAAACTGCTGTCACTGATGTGTTCTTCAAACAGGCTTCAGTGGGGAGAAGGGGAGGGTTGATGCAAACAAGCATTTGAGGGTTCATGCAAAGAGGGTTTACAAGTTAAAATGTGTGTCCTTAAACTGTATTTGCCTTATCTACACACATCATATTTCTCACCATCAACGCTTGTCTCCAGGTTTAAAATCTCCCTTGGGTTTTTTGTGGGGTGGGGTTCTGTGCTCGGTTTTAAATATCCTACCTGTTTGTGTTGCTCAGATGCATGAGGTGACAGGAAAGGCTGTGAATGTTTAAACCTTTGTCATTTTCACCTCTTCTTCTCTCTTTTGTGATGAAAGAAGTGGCACTCGATTTTAAAACGGACACAAATTAAGAAGCATCTAAGGATTAGTCCCTTAATTACAATAATCCTTAAAGGATTATTCAGAGATTGGCCCTTACTAAAGTTTTAAACTTAGCCATGCATTTTAAATCAGGAGCGGACTGATCTGGAGCCCGGCAACAAAAGAGACGGTTCAGCCTTGAGCAGGTTTGCATAAATATATTTAGGTTGAGAAAATAGTCTACAATACAACTACTGATGCAGGTCCTGTTTGTTACTGCTCAGCTGCTTGCCCAGTGAATCTCACGGCATTTCACCACTTTTCAGTAATTCCTTGTCCTATTCCTGCAAAGAAACAACCAGAAAGGGGAGCTCGCTGACAGGTGTGAGTTTTCAGGTAAATTCCTGTCTCTACCGTCCCTCAGCCTTGAGTGGGAGAAGTGGGTAAAATGCTCGGCTTTTTTCTGGCCATATGGATTCCTACATCCAGGTGTTTCAGCTGCTTCTTTCTGTAAACCAAAAGTTAAAATAAAACATCTCGAAAACCTTCTACATGGCAGTGATAATTTCACTGGCTGTCCCTGCAAGAAACGTTTCTAGAACTTTTGTAAGCAATGTACTTAATTAATTAAGATTACAGAAGCTCAACTCACTATGAATCTTTTAGTATTTTGGCCTGAAATTGTAAACAACTCTAATTTGACTGTTTCAGGGAGAGAGGGAGGGAGGAAGGGAAGGAAAGAAAGAACGGCAGAAGGTAAATTATCTTCTACTCTTTTCCTAAATTGTTGCTGTAACCCTCAGCGTTTACCTTGACTCCTTCCAGAAGCAGCCAGAACTACTGTCAAGTAGCTGAGAGGATAAATCAAATGAAGAATGTCAATACATAATTCCACCCATTTTGGCCCAATGAATGAATAGTCAATATTAGCAGTATTTAGTTCTGCTGCGTCTTTGTCCTAAACAACTTTATTCTCATCTACATCTTTTATTTTGTCCAAATCTCATCTGAATTACTCATTGTTTTCCAGTTCATTTCCTTTGTTACATTTCATAGGAAATCTTTTTCCCACATTAAAAAATAAAATCATTATGTCAAGCTGGTGCTCAAGGGGGTCAGAGGGGAACACTTCTCCTACAAGCAAGGGCTGAAAGAGTTGGGGTTGTCCAGACTGGAGAGGAGAAAGCTCTGGGGGGACCTTTAATAAATCCTTTAATAAGTACTCCTTTAAGGAATACTTTAACAAGAAAGGTGGGGACAGACTTGTTAGTTGGTCCTGTTTCAACAGAACAAGGGGTAACAGTTTTAATCTAAAACAGGGTAGATTTAGTCTGGATCTAAGAAATAAATTTTTTGTGATGAGAGTGGTGACACACTGGCACAGGTTGCCCAGAGAGGTGGTGGCTGCCCCATCCCTGGAAATATTCAAGGTCAGGTTGGACAGGGCTCTGAGCAACCTGATGGAGTTGAAGATGTCCCTGCTCATGGCAGGGGGGTTGGACCAGATGGACTTTAAAGGTCCCTTCCAACCCAACCCATTCCGTGGTTCCATGAAAACAGCTCAGTCTTCCACATTGTCCTTCACAAAATGCTGTTCCCAGACAAAATGAGGGAACAGATAATAATAGTAAATAGCCCCAAGTATTGAAACTAATTTTCCTGTTCAGTTTCATGTTCTGCTGGGATTCTCTTCGTAGTCTGCCCTGTGTTACACCTGAGAATTTTCCTGCGCTCGTTTCCACCCAGGAATATCTTTGCCTCCCAAAGAAATTATACTGTGCCTTTGTAGCTGCTGAATACAGCTACTGTTATTATAGAGCAGCTTAACCTGAGCACTGTGTATCTACAATTTTAATAACTTCATTGTTCAGGAGCAGTTTGTATTTTAGAGGACTTCCTATTTCCATTTCTCTGCAGCATTTTTGGGCAAACCAGTGCAGAGAAAGCCACCTTAAAGTTCCTAAAGTGTCTTTGTCTTAGCTCAGCTCAATAAAACACTCCTGTGAAAATTGAACACCAACAGGTATTGAGGGGAGGAAAATTAATTTCAAAACTATGTGAAACATTATAAATTATGGTGTTAAAAATGATCCTGAGAGCTGTATCTCCCATGGAAACAAGTCATTGCATGATCAGAAGTTTTTCATCACTGGGCTTGTTAAATTCTAAACACTGTGGCCCTGCTCTCGTTCTGCTGCAATCTTGATTTGTTCCCTTCTGCTTTGATTTTCTCCTTTGAAAGCCCACATGAAGAGGTTAGAAGCCAAGGACAGCAAGAAAAATTAAACCACACAAAATCTACGCAGCCCAAACTCAAGAATTTTGGTTTTTAACTGTGTTAATATTTTATTGCATCTTAGACAGTGGCTGAATATTTTGAGAATAGGAATGGTTCATATGAGTACATCTGATGGCAAATGCAACACACTGAAAACTTTTCCCTACATTATTCCACCATAAATACTGACTAGAGATAAAGTGATAAAACAGTGAAGTAATTTCTGTAAATATATTAGAATTTACTCTTTTTTTTTTTGGCTAGTACACACCGTAATAAAGGATTTTATGCAGGGTGATAAAGGAATTACCTTTACTTATATTGCCCAAATCTGAAGAATGAAAGCAATTGCTTTGGTAATAAGCTTAAAGAAAGTTCTTTTGCAAATTAGTTACACATGTCAGCTCCTTATTTAGGATAAGATTCCACTCATTGATACTTGAGATTAAGGAAGAATAATCCACACATCCACCAGGAAATCTGCATTCTAGGGAGCATTTCCCCTACACGCTGCAGGAATTTGGAGGAAGTATGTGGGAAAGGCAGTAAGCTCTCAAAAGCAAAACTGATGTTAAATGTCTTTGAAAGCAAAACAATACAATTCCTAAGGCTTTTAATGCACTTTTGTATGCATGTAAAAAATTAGTTCCATTTATCTTTTCCTTATATAATTGAACAAAAGTACAATCTTAAGGCAAGCTCGCATTGCTTTCAAAATCAGATCGTGATAATGTTTCTTACTGTGGAAATGCTTTGCTTTCTAAAGCCACCAGACAGGTATTCAAATCAAGTTAAAATATATTTACTATGATTATTTTTTGAAAAAAAAAATTATTACTTGAAACACTTTTTTTTTCTTTTTTTCCCCATGTTTACCTAAAATATGTTGCTTCATTTTAAGTAAAAAATATTGCGGGGTCAACATTTAAAACAATTAAAATTGTTCATTTGGGTTTTTTTTTAAAATCAAGCCATTTTATATAAGAGGTGTTTTTGCACTAAAAATCTATTTATGGGTATAACTTTGCAAGCTTTGCTTCACCACCCAGTTGTTAACAGCAGGTTTGGGTTTGCCTCTCCATCCATTTTCTACATAAAGGTTTTCAGAAGCAGAGCAGAGCCAGCAGTGCTCTGGGAGCATATCCCACGGTGGGTAGTGTGGAACAGCAGGATTTAGGTTTTTGGGAACAGCAGGATTTAGGTTTTGGGGATTTGATTTTAGGATTTGCCACCATTCCTCTGCATCTGTTTAGAAGAATATTGGTAACTGCAGCTGATGCTCCCCAACCATCCCCTCCTGGATTAAATGGAGAATTGTGTTTAAGGCTTATTTATGAGCTGTACATCAGCTGTTTCTGTGCACAGGTTGCAATAATTATTATGAACAAGGAGTTCCAATAGAGGTAGGAAGTCTACTCACATTTCCAGTGTGACACGTGGGAAATCCTGGATGTCTGTAAAAGGTGGAAGCGATGGTGGGAAGTGGACATGATGGCTGGGCTCTCAGAGGGGAAGAAGGTGTGGGCTTTTTACACGGATTCCTCTCATCAGTGAAAGTCTAGAAATGTGGAACATCAGAGAGTTCTGCCGCTGTGTGGGATTTGCCTGAGCTTTGGGAGCAGGGAGTGAACTGAGTGCTTTTCCCTGGCTTTTTCCACCTCCCCAGGCAGCACAGAACCCAGAACAGCTGGGGTTGGAAGGGACCCCTGGAGATCGTCCAGACTGACCCCCCCACCATGGCAGGGTGGCACAGGGACACATCCAGGTGGGTTTGGGATGAATCCAGAGATTCCCCAACTCCCTGGGCAGCTGTTCCAGTGCTCTGTCACCCTCCATGGAAAGAGGTTCTTCCTCATGATGAGGTGGAGCTCCTTGTGTTTTAGTTTATAACCTTACACCTTGTTCTGTTGCTGGGCACCACTGAAAAGAGTCTGACACCTTCACCTGGCACTTCTTGGAGATATTTACGTGTATTAATGAGATCCTTTCACAATCTTCCTTTGTCTAAATACCTCCCTCAGCACACTTTAGATTTATTTCTTGAGGAACACAGGCTAAACCCAAGACAGCAGGAAGTGGATAAGATTACAAATTTCCATTTTCCAAACAACTGAAGAAATGTGTGTTATCAGACAACCATTTTGACACATCAGGGGAGCAATATTTAGTGGCTCTGTTAAGGGCCTGTGTCTTTCCTGGATATGGCAGTGCTTTGGGAAATGGAGAAAAGTTTAATTTCCTGCTTTGCCACATAGCTCCTGACAAACCACATCCCCTCCTCTTGCCAGTGCTCCTACTTTTTGTTTGTGTCCCCTAGTCTTCACAACAGAAACTTTCTCCTACTGCTTGGTTGTGCGGCATTCATCACAACAGGATTTTGATTTTGGCAGGAAAATCTTTCAAAAATATAATGTCATACTAGTAATAAACAGGACTAATATGGAATACATTACTCCCCAGGAGTGGAATAAGAGGTTACTACAAATTCACTGCATTCAGTTATGCTTGTCCTTTGTAAATTGACAGAACACAAATAACGTTTTCCCTGCACTCCCTGACCTATTTTCTAATCTGCTTCTGCTTTCAGAAAAGACATAATAACTGTCTTATTTTTACTCACCTTTCTGACCTTGATTCATCCATGCTATTCCTTTTGTGCTCATCAAATCAGCTTTAGCACTGAGAATGACTCTTTAAAGAGAGGACATGTCCTGCATGTGTTGCTTTTTCATTCCAGGCTCTGTGTATGTGTGTCTTCATCACCTTATTTACTATAACAATTAATTACTTTGTTTTTGTCAGCTGACAGCAGAAATATCCATGTCAGTATTCATAGAACTGCTATCCTTTAATGCCTCTCTTAATTTTCACTCTGGCTGTTAAATGTCAGCAGAGTACTCAGCTCTTTGTAGGAAGAGCATTTATTCTGATGAACACTTCATTATTTCCCAACACCATCCTAAAAATTCTGTGTCATTTTATTCTAAAATGATCCAGGAATGCCTATAAAATGCCTAGGACATTAAGGGGGAAAAAATGCCATGAGACCATTCCTTGGATGAGCACCAGTGGCAAGAGTTGGACTGGGTTTGTGCAATGGGAAGATGAACATTTTATTTCAGTATTCAAATCCTGAGTTTTATGTTCTGACAAATACTTATGTTTTCTTGGCTTTCTGTCCCACCATTTGTTGGGATTTTTTGGTATGGTTTGGGATTGGTTGGTTGGCTTGTTTTTGTGGGTTTTTTAAATATTTTAAACTTTATTCAATGAAACTAAACAGAAACCTGGAATGATGCCTCAGTGTGACCTCAAGGCAAAAGACTGAAGAGAAACAAGACTTAATACCTATTCTTGTGGCATTCAGAGCAGGCTGGACATATTTCAAAGCCATTTTTACGTGGCTGTCACAGTTTTTAAGGGATTCCCACTCACTCCCATCTTTTGAAACCTCAGCTAAGAGAGCAAGTGGACCTAGTGCATGATTTTCACTATTTGAATGTTTAGGTACAGGTGTTGTTGCAGACTGAAAACATTGAGGAATAACCAAGAGGAGATTTCCTGGTTTTCAAAGGACTGTTGAGAAAAATTGAAGAAATATCATCAAACACCCACCCCGTCAGCTGTGATGCCGTATCTCACACTTGGGTGAGACACTTTGATGCAGGGGACACTTGAAATTATCTCTGTGAGCAAAAATTTGGGGGTTTTGGTGCTGGCTTGCCTCCCTCTGCTCAGTCTTTATTAGACCTGCTGCTGCCTGTGTTACCTTCAAGTGGAAAGTTAAATGGGACTAATGCATAACCCATGAAACCTCTGCACACCATTTCAGAAGGTAGGGCCATCAAAAAGTTCATGCTAAGTAGACTGCTCCATTCAACCACAAAGTGACATAAAGCACCCACTGTTCATTCAATAGAACACTCAAGACAGGGGGCAAAAGTGCTCCAGAAAAGCAGGTTTGCTGCAGCAGCTATAGACACGTTTTTCATTTCATCTTTCACCCAAACCTTTATCACCTTCATTCAACTGTTAGAGGAGATTGGCTCTCTCCTGATAATGTTTTTTCAGCCTGTTTGCTGATGTCAAGAACACTGAGCTGCTGGATCTCTATTGCACCTTTACAGAGGTGAAAAGCAATAAAGGCTTGGGTCAGCCCTTTCTGATAAAAAAAAAAAACAAAACAACCAAACCAAAACATACACGTTTAAAGAATCTTTTATTTTAAAGTGAACTGTGCTATATTAGTCAGTGTAGATGCACCAACTTAACTTTTCCCCTATTTAAAGTGGGATTTTTATTTGACTTGCCTCTGCTGAATCAAGTAAAGGCAAGAACTTACAAAAGGCTCAGGGTTTCAGGGAGTTTCTGCTTCTAGATTGGTAGTGGTTATCCTCATCAGGGAATAGAATCTGCATCAAAGTAGAATTACAAGAACTTATCTGACATGTCATTACATGCGTCCAATAGCTTAGGGTCTGTGAATGGTTCTGGCAAAACCAGTATTGCACCCTCTGCCCTCAAACAATCCATAAAACAAGCAGAAGGCAGCTTTGGACCTTTGGAGGGTTTTGTTCAACAGCAGACCCTTCCCACTGCTCCATTTCTCAAATGGACATGGACACCCTTTCTCCGTGGCAGAGGGAAACGGGGGCTATGCCAGCACTCCCATTCTCCAGGTTTATATCAGCCTTAGCACGAGTTGCTTTGCTGAAATAGTTATTGCCTTTCTCTGGTTTTGCCCTGAGCCTCCCATGTTCCCTTAAAAGAGGACAACAGCCGTGAAAGAATTCCCATTTCAAAAGTAGAAGTCAAGAATGAAGGTTCTGGAAAAGGAGTCGTCGAAGCAGCTGGATGGACATCCTATTTTAAAAACCCCTGTTTTTTTACATTTTCTCCCTTAAAAAAACCAGTTGGGTGAGACCCAGTGCAATCCTTGAGCTGCCTTCCCTGTCCATATTCCCTCAGCCCTGGCCCTGGGTCAGCAGTGCTGGAAAAACCCTTCCCTCGTTAGAGGCTGGAGCCGTGCCCCGAGTGAGAAAAGCCGGCGCTCCGCGTTCAGCTCCTAATGGACAGGTGTTCAGCGGCACAAAACCCTCCCTCACAATCGGCCCTAATTAGCACCTTTATCAGCAGCCTCCCCAGAGAGCCCGGAGAATGAGCAGGCTCGAGAGTGAGCCCCCAGCCCGGCTCATCGCTGGAGGTGAGCCCTGCAGGTCAAGGTTGAGGGGCAGCCTGAGGAAGCTTTGCCTGGGCTCTGCCTGCTCCATGAATAGAGGACTTCAGTCCCCGGGATTGTCAATCTGGCACCTTTCAAAAGCACTAAATTCACTTAATTAACAGGCAGGGGAAAAAAAAAAAAAAATAGCCTTCCCTAGCAACTCTTGCATCAAATGGCACTTATGTTACCTTATATTCTGAGCACCTAACCCTATTAGCATGGCATTGTGTGCTCCTCTTGGAGTGCCTTTATGGGCACACCAATCTTAACATCCACACTAATGTAATACCGGGAGATTTAGCAGCATTTTCAATTAAATTGACATTAACGAGTAGAATTTATGGCTTTTAACAAAATTTATTTTCTGTTATCTGTTGTACACCCTTAATATTACAGAAAAGCTTTATTCCCCATATGAATATTCCTTTCTTTTTCTGTGCAATTAAATCACTTTCTCCATTGAATTTCATGCTTTGCCTGGTCATTTTGTCCTTTTCCTTCTTCTTTTTTCTTCCTTTTTTTTTTTCTGTTGGCACAAGGCAACACTTTGCATTGCTGTGTTCTCATGAGAGATCAGTTTATTGTCTGCTGGGTCTACAACACAGCACAAAAACATAGGCCTCATTTTCTTTCCAAAGGGATGCAGGATATACTAATTTGTACAACAACATAATATGCAGACAGTAATTACCTATTTTTGCCCTGTTCTGAGTGTGATTATTCATAGTTGTGTAATTCTTAGGGCTACAGGCATGAAGGGGTCTGCACTTCACAAATTTGTTTTTGACGGTAGATAAGTGGAGTTTTCCTGGTATAAAACTCAGATTTCTCAGAAACCTCTTAATAGAGTCTCTTAATACTGTTATAAGTACCCATATTTATTCCAGTAGGTAATGTTTTCCAATAATAATGTGTTTACTCTTCAGGTTGGAATAGATGATTATGTTCTAAATTAGCTCTCAGTGAATAACCAAGTTATACTTGGCAACTTTGATTTATTTTTTTTTTGGTCCTAAAACATCCTTTTGCATCTCCATTTTTCTTCTCCTGCCCAGTGCTCTCTCTGTTCCCTGTTTCTTTCTGTAGAATCTGGGAAGGACATTCTCAGCTCTAAAAGTTTTAGGTGAAAACTACTCTGAATATAAAAAGTGTTGTCACAAGGTGCTTTCTGAGCAATGGCAGCTGTGAGAGGTTTTCCCTCAAGAAAACAAGGTGATCTTCCAGGTATCTGATGAATTATCTTAAAGATAACGGGGCAATACCTTTCTTGGTGGACCTGCTTGCTGTTGTGGCCCAAAGAGCAACCCATTTTTTGCATTACCCTTATTAATAAGGCTTTAAGGTAATAAGGTGTTGTTCAGAATGGGTCCTGCCTCGCAGTAGCTAACATACATCAGATAAAATCACAATCAATACAAAATACATTGATTTTACTTGTAATAAACCTAAGTATGGCAGCATTGACCCTCAGTGAGTCAACTTCAAACTAGCTCCTGATCTTTTTTATTAACTGTCTTTATTTCCCACCCCCCCACCCCCCCGAAAATCTGTTTTACATTAATGAATCTGGTATAAAATTTCAGTTCCTTTTTAAGCAATGAAGAATGCCGTCAAACCATAGGAATAGATTAATTTCAACACCACAGGGGTGACAATACAAAGTACAAAATTCTGTTGTAAATGACGTTGTGAAATACTTTCTAAGTGAATTTTAGTCAGTGAACCATTCCTGGTCCAGGATTACAAGGCTGCTTTTAGCTGGTATTCCGTCTCTATGGTTCAGTAAATGACCATCAAGGGTTCTTTCTGGAATTCGGCTTGGCTGCCCACTTTTGCAGCAGTGTATCACCAATACGTCTTTTGTCACAAGGAACGTGGGAGAGCGGGTTTCCTTGACTCCTTTATGTTTGATAATCCATCAGGAAAGACCAGTTCCTTGTGCCTGAGCAGCCTCAGCGATCCCACTGAACTGGGGCTGGCAGGACTGACCCGTTCAGGGTCGCGCCCAGGTTCCCACTCCTGCGGTACCGGTTTGGCCGGGTCTGTTATCCTCCATCACAACATTTGCATTTGTGAGGGAATGGCCAGTGAACTCTGAGCAGGTCTCCAGGATTCCCTGGAATCAGGGCACATTTCCAGGGCAGGCAGGAGTCTCCCTGTCGTGCCCAGCATGAGGGAGGCATGCATACCCTGAGGCAGGAGCAGATTTCCTGCTCACACCCTTCCAGGCACAGCAGGATTCCCACCTTAAGGTTGCAGGCAGGACTTCAGTGGAAAGTAAATCTTTCTCTTCTAAGATCAGTCTTTTTTCAACAAGCCCTTTTTACCTTATCTGCAGTTTCTCAGAGACTTTTCCTCTCAGTTCTCCTTGCTTCTGTTCCTCATTGTCTATGTTGTATTCAAAGTTGACCTGGTCCAAACCTCCACCCTTACTTCCAGTTACCTTTGGCATCCCTCTGCTTTCTCCTCTCTTCAGTTCATCCTAGTGGGTAAAAGCACCATGATTTCAAAAAATAAAATACAGTGTTCAGTCAAAAACGTCCTGACGGTGCCCTGAAGAATACCAGAGCAAAATTCACTGAGCATCGGATGGAATGTCACCAAAAGTCTCCAAATGTGCAATTAGGCAAAGAATAGGGAAAAAAAAGAGAAAAAAGCACTTTGGTGAGATGTATGGAGACAAATTAATGAACAAAACCAAGCGAAGTGGGTAATGATGAAATTTTCTGTCAAATAGCTGGACTAAAAGTGTGTTGGTAGAAAAGCTGGGGATTTTCTGGTCAATATTTCAAAACACATCACCTACTGCCTAAGCATCTGTAAAAAACCAAGTTGTGCACTGCAACTACAGTAGAGATATTCCATATCTCTTGTTTTAGGCTGTTTTCTAAATTGTGTTTCTATGAGACTAACTGAGAGCAATCTAGACTCAGTACCATCAATTATTTTAAGCACTTTAATTTTGGTTAATATTTTCCTTTTGTGCTTGCTGTAATCCTGGGACTCCAAAAGATAAATAATGTAATAATTAAACAATGATGCACAGATAATTCTTTTATTCCTTAACATGAAACTTGCGTGACTGATACGATTTTAGGAGGTTGATCTCTTGGATAAAACTGGATATTGTGAGAGAACCCTTCTAGAAAGGAGCATTGCAGGCCTGTTTTATCTTCTTTTAGTGCCAAGGACAGACTTCCCCATTTCTCTGTTGGTCCATTCATTCCAGCACTGCAGCTTGGAGTAAATTGGAATAAAATTGGATGTGAACATGTTAGATCACATCTGTCTGCTGCAACTGATGGGAAAGGGGGTCCTGATTTGTCTCCAGGAGAAGGATTAACAGAACTCAGCTTGTGCATGTGGCTTTCAAATGTGATTTTCTTTTTCTTTATGGCAGTGAATGCAGTAACTGAGTTGGGCAGCTCTGGATATTATTAGAACTTTCCTTTAAAGCAGCAAAGTCTAAGAGCATCCAATAAAAGATTTTGGGAAGGGTCCGATCACCTGAAATTGCACACAACATCGGTACTGTAGATTCCCAAGAAATGAGATTTTTATGCCTACTATGGGCTTCTCCTGGGCTGAAATTGGGTGCATTCTTTGATAAATGGGCCCCCAAAGAAGAAATATGTACACAGTTGTGATAAACCAGCTTATTTTTAAGTCAGGTTTGTGAATTTGAATCCACAACTGAAAACAAGGCCATGCTGTGGGAATGAAGACGAATATTTAGCACAAAGTCAGAAATGGGTTTCTGAAAATAAGAGATTGTTAAAGTTGTGGTGAGCATGTACAAATTGCAAAATATCAGCAAGTCTTCTCTGCTGCAAACTGATCTAAAGCAGCTTTCCTGTTTCCCCAGCAACCTTGAGCAATGCCAGCTTGTTTCTTTGGAAGTAAATTAAATGTGACTTTCAAGTAGTTCATTATTTCAGTGGCCACAATGCCTTTTGGAAGCAAGGACTTTTTGATAAATCATATTAGGATTTGCTGCACTTCTGAAGGGAGGCAGATAAAGGATTGCTGCAGAAATAGTTTTCAAATCTAGTACTTTTTTTTTTTTTTAGAAATAACAAAAAATATGTTTCTATTGATAAAGGGGAAAAAAAGAATAAACTGTATTTGCTGGATGTAAAGAAAGGTTAAGTATTGTTTGGTGCTGCAGGTAGTTGTGAACAGCCCTCAGACACAGCTCCACCTCAACTGTGGGGCTGAAACATCTGGAAATGCTGGAAGAGAATGTCCACACTCAGCCCAGCCCATCCAATGTTCAGGACTTGGTATCCTGAGAAATCCTCCATCCTCTTCCATGACCCAACCTCTGTGTGTGTATCCAAATTCCAACATCTCCAGAGGGTCTGTAGGATGCGCGAAAATGGGCTGTGCAAGGTTTTTGTACTGATTTTTGGCTTGCTTTTGGTGGCAGAGCTAGAAGAAAAATACAGTGGAAATAGGAGGTGTGCAGGTGGAGCTACCCCTCTGTGCTGCCTCTACAACAGGCAGGCATTTCCCTCTCAGGGGAAAAGACAAAAACCTTTCAATTCAGTGACTACACATTTCTTAACCTGGGTTTCAGCCTTATGCTGTGAGAATCTGTTGCTTTGCCTGCCCACCTGAGTTACCTCACGAATTTCCACTGATTTGTACCTGCTTGAACACGAATCCTTTCAGATTTGGTGTGGACTGAAGTTGTTTTGGTTAAGTTCTGGTAGGAGTTCAACAGAACTTCAGGTCAGTCAGTGCAGATTTAGTTTTATGTTGGGATGAAAGCCTCTCATCTTTAGTACTTTCCAGGCTGGGAGAGAAGCATTCAGCTTTGGTGCTTTATTTAGTGGAATAAAATTAGGAAAGAAAGCTTATATGGGAGGTTGGTTTTTGGTTGGTTTGGATTTTTTTTCCCCAAAATATATGGGTTTGCTGGAAAGACTGTGTGGTAAATATTTTTATTTTTAATGAAAGCAAAAATCTGTCATAGAAAAAGAAATGGTTTTTTTTTAAACCAACAGAAGTCTGTGTAATAAGAAACCCATTTTTCACTTAAAAGCAGCGTCAAAGAAGTGAGATTATTGTCAAAGCAGTGTGGATCATGACTGGTCCTGGCTGAGCTGATCAAATTACACAAGTTATTTCAGTGCATAATATTGCTATTCAAAGGGACTTTGAATGGAAAGAACCACAGCAGAGAATGGAGCAGCCATTAACCATGACATGGAATACTGCATCTCCCACCACCATAATTTGTTACTTTTTGAAAAGTTTACTGGGCTGGAGTCTTGTTTGGTGTGGTCAGAAGAGCTGCTCCAGTAAGAGCCATAATCATCAGTTTATTTCCCCAAATGTGATTTGTCTGAGAAGACATCCATTTGTAAAAGCAGGAAGTGAGAGTGCTTCACATGTATGAATTTAGTTAAGAAATGTCACGGATATAAACACCACATTTTCTTTTCATAATAACTTACTTTTCCTTCTCCAGAAATAATTTCTTTAAAAATATTGAGAAATGCTAACCAAAAAGAAAATAAATATCAGAACATCTGACTGACAAACTGCTTATTTTTCAGATTATCAGTGTGGGAAATATTTACAAATGCCAGTTTTTCCATCTCATTTGGGAAGAAAATGTTGAAATGAACTGAAAAATGAGAGCAATGCCATTCCCCTCTTGAAAACCTTGACCTAAAGATTGTCTGATTCTCTAATAAAGGGCAGCCCTTCAGGTGTGGAGAGAATTCTTCTCCCGAAGGAAGCCGCTGCTGTGCACCTGGACCTTCACAAATATCTGAGCTTTGCCTTGGTTGCACAGATGTGGGGCTGAATCTCACCCTGACACGTGGCAGCTGAAATGGCCATGGAATCATGGAACCATTTGGGTTGGAGGGGACCTTAAAGATCATCCAGTCCCTGCCTGGTGGACATGATGCCTTCCACCAGGAGCACGTGATGCCAAAAACTCTTCACTGGTAAAACTCAGCCCTGGGGTCAGCCCCTGTCCCCAAATGACAGCCTTGGGTCTGTGGTCTTGTCACCCTCACCCAGAACCCCCAAGTCTGGCTCAGTGTCCCTGAGTGTGAATATTTCTTTTATAAGTGATTGCTTGTGGCATCTTATATCCTTATCTCAGCTGGTGCAGCCCCCTCATGAATATTCTGCCCATATGGAGGACTTTTCTCTATCATTGCCCATTAACAAGGAGGATAATCACTCATCCGGTTATCGGGAAGTCAGGGAAGGCCTTTCCTTGAGCCCTCAGTGTGGAGAATCATGGGACACCAAGGGAGGTTAAATGTGCCTGACATTATCATCATTACTTTTTTTTTTTCCCCTGTGTAATTACTGTATTATAATAAAGTTGATCTGAGTTAAAGAAATGAGGTATTAAATTCTGTTGGGGCTAAAAGATCGTATTAGTGACTCTTTTACCTTTTTTTAGTCATGGGACAAAATGCATTTTTGGGCTGATATGTACAAGTGAGCATTCTGTCACCAGGCCCCCAGGAAGGTCACAACTGTGCACAGAAATGATGTTTTATTACACAATTGCTCTGAAGAGAAGTTGCTCCAGTGTGAAAGCAAAAAGGGGAGGGGAAGGTGTAATGATGCATCATTACCAACAGCAAAACCACTGAATTTCAGGTTCAGGCTGAAAAGTCTTAACCTCTAGAGAATTTGAACAGTTTAATAATATTAATGAGCTTTTCTGGCCTTTTCTCAGCTGCTCCATCACAATTTAGTCAAGTTTTGAAAAGTCAGTGCACTAAATGCATTCTTGTACATTAACAGACCTCAGTATTTTTGCAAAAGTGGCTCACCCTGTGCAATTGGTATAAATGCAACACAAAACTGGCTCAGTTACTCTTCTCCTGGCTGTTCTGGATCTTGCCAACACTGCAGCAGAGCCAGTGAAACCAGCTTGCTTCCACTTAGGATTTAAACACAAACTCAAGTTTTCTTTAAATTCCATTGCTCATCTCAAAAAAAAACCCAACCAAAACCAAAACCCTAAAAAAACCACCACCAACAAAAACAATCAAACAAACAAAACCAAACCAAAAAACCCAAGAAGCAAACAAAAAAAAACCCACATAACCCCCCCTCCACCCCCCTAATAATATTCAGTCGCACAAACATCATTATTGCTGCAGCTTTTCCTGCTGGAACTTTGAGAAAGGGCCATCCAAAAAATGAGAAACACTGTTTCTGACACAAGGCAATATCCTTTAGCCAAAGTGGGAAATACCTCTTGCTCCAGAACCCGCAGTTTTCAGTTCACTCTGGGGCCTTTCCAAGTTGCCCTGTTTTGTGTTTGCATGGAAAGTTTCAGTCTTGTGCCTGGTTTTCGATCTTATTTTCTTGCAAGTGATGATTTGGGTAGAACCTCGTGTTTTGAAATTCAAAATTTGGTCTCACTGTGCAATATTTCCCTATTTCACAGGCTTTAAGAAACTGTCACAGGATTTTATTTCTTATTTGTCTCTTACAACGAACATTTTTCAGTTCATTTCAGGAAATAATAGGCTGCTGATTTCTTGAGTCACCTGATGCAGTTGTCCACTGCTCAGTGTTGCTGCCTTTAAGAGCATTCTCTGGGGCACAGAGGTGACACCTAATTACTGATGCACAGCTCCTGCCAGCAGCAATTTTCAACCTGTAAAATCTGCTCATAATTGAGGGAGAGAAACATGTAAGGTATTGGTAAAGTCATACTCGACTAGGAAAGCTTTCAGGAGGAACAGAGTAAAAAAAAAAGGGGTATAATTCCTGGTAAATATGATATTGTGTCTTAGGGATTAATGGGATATGGGAGCTCGGGTGCCATGATATCAGAAACAACTCTAATAAAGCCTGAGAAAATGACAGTGAGTGGCAAACATAAGACAGAGACAGCCTGAAGTTGCCCACGTTGACTTCAAGCTCCTTTCCAGCCCTAAGTATTCTGTGATTCTGTGATTTTACGACTGCTTAATTTGTAGTAACTTGTAACAATATCCATATTAATTGACTGCACCTCTAGATGCAGAGAAGCCTCATCGGAGAGAAATTATGTTATTTACGTGTTACCTTCATCTGCAGAAATAAAAAGGGAAATATCAATTAATTGTAAGAAATTATGAAATGGTTAAGATTGCAGACTGGAAAACAAATCCACTTGACCACCCAATTCCATGTAATGCCATAAAGAATAATCACTTTCCCAACCAATCTTACTGTAATAGCAACAAGAAAAATCCAGATGTTCCCTTGGCCCTACAGCTTTTACAAGACCTCTACCACAGCGCGGCCATCAAACAAGTGAAACGCAGGAGCTGCATCAGATTTCCTTCAGATTGCCCCTTTCCTTTTTTAAATTCAGCTTTCAGGATTAAACTACGTCTCCCACCAAGCAGGGCAGGCTCCTCCCTGCCATCGAGAAGGGTGCAGGACAGCAGTCACAGCGAAGACTTTTCTCAGTTCCTCTTCTGTCAGTGTTTGGAATTCGTCTCACAGACTCTTTTCGGGTTTAGAAATGTGTTTTTCGAGTTCCTCTCTCTTTTATGGATTTTCTGTAGCATATCTGGGGCAGCTACACGTGAGCATTTATTAAATTTGGCGATCTGGGCAAGGAAATAAAATTGTACGTGGCTAATGAACTCTGCCTTAGGTGTTAGTACTGAGACCGATGGGGTGTTTTGTAGGAAGATGGGCTGGGAAGCATCGTGCAAAAATGGATCAAAGGCCTTTTGTGTGCTGGGAGCTGGTTAGGAGCTCTCCTTCCTTGTGAATTTTAGTCAAGCATGTTCTTGCCACATGTTGAAAACTCAACACAGCTTCACACAGTCAAGCAAAATTGTGATGCTAAGACAGTCCCAGACATTTGGGCAGCTGGAGAAGTTTAGAAATCCTTGTTCCTGCAGGTTTATACCTCATAATAACCTCTGGAAAAGAAGAAAAGGATATAAAGGTGTTGGTAAGGTTCAGCCCAATGATTTCTTGAGAACCCCTTTATTTCCTCGAGCCTTTTCTGCAGCACCAACCCCTGCAATGCTGAAGTGCATTTTAGTTTTATTTGAAGCATTTATGTAAATAATCCCAGTTAGGGGTGGGCTTTTGGCTTTGGTTTGGTTTTTAATCCTTTTGTACTTCTGATGGGGACCTTTTGTCTCTGACTTTTCAACCTGCAAGCTGAGGAATACATCCAGCATTGTCCTGCTCTTCATGCCTCAGCACACATATTCACCCTCTGGAGCAGGCATTAACTTTGGGGACAGTTCCACTTTTTAAAGTCATCGGTCAGTGGGACTGTACTCATAAGGATTCCATGGAAGCAAGACAATCTGATGGAGTGCTCTTCAAATTCTACTTTTGAAATGCTAAAAGTTAAGAAATATAATTAAACTGCAACTGCATTAACATTTATATAAAATATAAACCAAATGCTTATCCTGATTCACCAAACAAATTACAGTTTGAACATTATTAAAAAAAAAAAAAAATCCCAGCTACTTATCAACAGCACCATTTGAAATTATTGCCAGTACTACAACTCTAAATGCATAAGATGCCTTAAATACAAACCCTGAACATTTACATACTGATTCCATGAGCAAAGCAAAAGGTATTTGCCAGTAACAGTACAGGACTCAGCATTTTTATTGTCTGAGTAATCCTGGTTCGCTCTGATATGAAAATTCAATTATTTTAGAACTGGTTGTCTCATTAAATTTTGACAAGGAGCACAAGCTCAGTACCAGCTCCAGCTCTAAGAGGCTGTGGGAGCCTGACAGCTCCACGGTGAATTTTAAAATGTAGTATTTTTACAGGACAAGATTATCTGACAATTTTATATTAAAAAAGAAAAAATTAATCAAATACATTGTAATATCCAACAGTGCTAACTTGGCCTTTTTGTAGATATTTTTATGAAAATTCATTGTAAAAAAAGGAGCCCACTGTTTATTGCATCTTTTCCCCCAAGCCCACCTCCATGTCTTATGCTCCACAATTGCACTAGGAAAAAATAAGTGTGTCTTTATGCAAGCAGCAAGTGTTTAGCCACTCATTGTTAGCACTTCTTCCTCTCCTCAATGGAAACGTGCTTGCAATCATTTGTATAAATATTATTTCCAGCAGTGGCAAATCTTTTCTTTCACCCCCATGTTTACCATCAGTGCTATCAAGGGATGTTTAGACAAAAGGGGTTTTTGTCAGAAAATGTCAGTTCATTGAAACTTAAACTTTTTACTCTGCTAAGACTTTCACTGGAAAAGGCTTCTCAAGTTTAAGGTGACTTTCCATGAACACCAGAGTGTTGGAGTATTTTGATTTACAACCTGACCCCCTTGTAGCACTGACCTTCCTCCACGTGGACCATCACAACCTGACCATGAAGCTGTTGCTGGTTGTGTCATAAATTTCCCTCATCCAACCCTGCTGGGGGTGTGAAGCACTTTATAATCCACATAAATTACACAGCTGTGGGTGGACAACGTGGAAAGAACCCAGATGAGGATGAGATTTGGGAGAGTACAAGGAGCTCCGTGGCCTCTTGCCATGCTTGGATCGTTCTCTTGAGCTGTAGCAGACCTCAGTGTGTTCTAGATCCCGTGGAAAGAATATTTAATTAATTTGCAGAGTAGAACAGCTCCAATAAAAAATAGTAGAGTATTCCAGCTCTTAAACTGCTTGGTGCTTATGCCAAAAAATGGTGGAACAGACTAGGAAAGCAAGGGCTTGTATTAGATCTTCTATACCATAGCTAGGTGCTTTTGCCATGGGATTCACAGTTCTGAGATTGGGGGGTGGAGGAGGAAATTGAAGTTTGTTCCATCCCAACCTAGAATGTGAAATCTGGGGCAATACTGGAAACACTTTGTAGAGCACAGAACATGGTTTCCCTGCTCAGGTCTCACACATCCTTTTATCACAGAGCTCTGTGAGTTTGCAAGTGACTTATTTCAGCTGTTGAGCAGGTAGCAAGCTGTGAGTGTAAAGAAAGTGATTTGCTTCGAATTCAAAAAGCCACTGCAAGCCAACATTGATTTATTAAGCTTCTTCATGACCATTGCTCAAATATTGCTTGAGTTCATTACCATGAAAACATGGAGTTTTCAGACTGATATTTCATCAAGGAAATAAAATTTATTTGTGTATTATGTTATTTCTAACACGTTGTCCTCGCTGCTGTTAAAGAATTCAGAGAATCTGTACGCTTGTCACTGCAATATTTACTGCAAATTTAAGATAATGATATTAAGGAAAGAAATCATTACACAGTAACTACAATTATCTTCAAGGTCTTTTCCAACCTAAAAAATTTCTATGATTCTATTGGAAGGTCAGCACAAATGCTCCATTTAAGATCTACCCCAGGATTTCTTGAGGACAGACTGAATGTTCAAAGCATAAATGTTACCTGTGGACCAGCAAAAGAGGATTTCTGTTAAACATGTAAATATCAGAGTGACAGAGGTGTCCTCCCTGTGACAATCTCTAGAGGGAAGTTGTTCAAGGGGACCTTGTATGGGAAATAGGAGACATGCTGGACTACCCCATATATTGCTTAGGGCCAGGGACATTTGAAATACACACTTCCTAGAAAAAAGAAAGCAGTTGGAATTTTTTTCTCCGTATTTTAATTAACTTCTGTGAAGGTCACACATATCTCTATCTCTGCAATGCACAGCATGTCAGTCATTTTAAAAATCTGGATATTTAGCATTATCTTGCCATTATAGTCCAACTTTTTTTTTTTTTTTAATCCAAAATTCCACTTTAGTGATCAAATTAAAGAGATGACAAGCTCCCTATCCTTACAAGCTAAGCATTTTGTGTTTTATACCCAGATATACTCTGTGTGATATAAGATGAGACTTCATAATGGGATTCAGTGCAGTTGAGTGCTAAATTATAGCAGGCTTATATCACAGAACATTATAACAATGAGAGGAGAATTCATATCATGGCTTTAGGAAGAGAGGAAAATTAAGACTTTGCAATTAAAGTAGTAACCTAAAACTTTAAAATAATTTAAACAGTTTCTGAATACATGTAATGTTCTGTACTTATCTGGAAGCAGGATTGGCAGTTGTTTGAAAGGATCCAAGTGAAATGTGGACAAGGTGTATGTTATGTCCTCAGAACACAGATCTGTCATTTTCTGCATTGTTCACGGATACATTGGTATTGAATATCTCTTTCCCACAAATTCACAGGCTCCATGCAAGGCTGGAGAGAAAACCAGTGTAATGTTATCGTTAAATTGATGTTGCATACAACTTTATGATGGTCTTGACAACTGCAGTTTGTGAATTTGCCAGGGGCAGCCTAATAAGTGATTTTCAGAGACGAACGTGGAGCTATGTAGTAAAATAATCCTTTCCTTCAGAAGGACAGAACTGCAATTTTCTTGTAGACATAATTTACAGAATTATTACTGACAATTTTAGAATTCCACTGGGTGAAACACAGAGGGCTTGAGAAGAGAATTTCTTATCCTTTTAAGAACAGGCAAATTTTAAACAGACAGTGTGTCTATAGCATCTGTGTAATAACACAGAGGAACCTGACCCAGAAAACCAGTGGTGGACTCCTTTCCTTATTTAAATTTCTGCCTGTTTGAAAGCTGAGGTGCTCTGTGATTCACAGCTTTGGGTAAGAGTTAAAGGAGCTCAGGTTCACATTCTGATTTCTTCTCACGTAGCTTTGGAGTACAGTCAATAATGCACTTAGAAACAGGTTTTTCCTATGAGCACTGCTGCATAAAAAGATCTTGCACAGCTATTTAGATTTCCCACCCTGATGAAACCCAGAAGTTTATGTAATTGTTTAGATTGCAAATCATAGTGAAAATGATTCCATTTAAGCATCAAGAAGGAAGAAAGGCATAAAAAGGTGTTGCAAATTACACTGATAGTTGATGTTTAGATTTCTTGTGGAAAGTTGTTTTATAATCTCATAGGAACAAGAGAAAAGGGAATAGTGTTCAATATAAATGTCACATCTCTAGCTGGTTTAGACCAAATCCTCTGGCACATGAAAATGTCCACCAACATCAGTGAGCTAATTGAAAATCAGTGCAATTAATTTCAATGAAAGAGCTGGAGGTATCATTGTATGACTTAGACTCGAAGGCCGGCTCAAAGCAAAATGCCCTGTGCTTGTTTGATTTCTTCCTGGTATGAATGGAGGCACCAAACTTGCTTCTTTTTTAGCTTGGAAAATATCTTTCACAATGTGCTGGACAACTTACAGGGTTTGACTGTCTGGTAAGAGTCAGTGTTACAAATATCAGCGCAATTCTATCTGTTTTGTGTAAATTCCAACATCCCAGGGCATGGATGAGCTGCTGTGAGACACTTCCAGCTGCAGTGATGTAAGGACAGTAGTTTTCCTTCCAGCTCTCCTGGCTTGAGTGATTTGAACACTTCTGTTCACACCTTCTGTTCACAAGGTCAGCGAAAAACGGGTTTGTGGTGAGGCCTCATGATGGACCCTGGACCAAAGTGGCTTAAATTCAATCTATTTCCACTCTGCTGTCTGAGGGTGACTTCTAGCCTAAGTCAGGGTTGGCAAATACAACTGAAATGAGGAATGTCTTCCAGGACTGTCCTAGAGGGGCCTCTGAACATGGAAATGGAAATGGAAATGGAAATGGAAATGGAAATGGAAATGGAAATGGAGATGGAGATGGAAATGGAGATGGAAATGGAAGTGGAGATGGAAATTGAGATGGAGATGGAGATGGAGATGGAAGTGGAAATGGAGATGGAAATGGAGATGGAGATGGAAGTGGAGATGGAAATTGAGATGGAGATGGAGATGGAGATGGAAGTGGAAATGGAGATGGAAATGGAGATGGAGATGGATATGGAAATGGATATGGAAATGGAGATAGAAATGGAAATGGAGATGGAGATGGATATGGAAATGGAGATGGAGATGGAAATGGAGATGGATATGGAGATGGAAATGGAGATGGATATGGAGATGGAAATGGAGATGGATATGGAGATGGAAATGGAAATGGAGATGGAAATGGAAATGGAAATGGAAATGGAAATGGAAATGGAAATGGAAGAGCAGATGGAGATGGAGATGGAGATGGAGATGGAGATGGAGATGGAGATGGAGATGGAGATGGAAATGGAGATGGAAATGGAAATGGAGATGGAAATGGAGATGGAGATGGATATGGAAATGGAGATGGAGATGGAAATGGAGATGGATATGGAGATGGAAATGGAAATGGAGATGGAAATGGAAATGGAAATGGAAATGGAAATGGAAATGGAAGTGCAGATGGAGATGGAGATGGAGATGGAGATGGAGATGGAGATGGAAATGGAGATGGAAATGGAAATGGAAATGGAGATGGAAATGGAGATGGAGATGGAAATGGAAATGGAGATGGAGATGGAAATGGAGATGGAAATGGAGATGGAGATGGAAATGGAAATGGAGATGGAAATGGAGATAGAAATGGAGATGGAGATGGAAATGGAGATAGAAATGGAGATGGAGATGGATATGGAAATGGAAATGGAAATGGAAATGGAAATGGAAATGGAGATGGAAATGGAAATGGAGATGGAGATGGAGATGGAGATGGATATGGAAATGGAAATGGAAGTGGAAATGGAAATGGAGATGGAAATGGTTGCAGCCATTGTGCTTTGCAGCAGTGCAAAGGATTGCTCAGCTGGTTTCAATCCTTCCCTTTAGGGGAAACATTTTTAGGGGGACTCAGGTAACAGCCATTGAGGAGGATGTAATCAAGGCCACCCTTCCCTGCTCAGAATTCCCTTCCTGGCACTCATCTCTTGATCAGTTCTTGCGCTCATCACATCACTGGCAAATCTGGTTTTGACAAAAATATCCGTGCTCAGTGCCAGGTTTTGGACTTCCAGATATTTACTGGAAGAGCAGCACATATGGACCATAGACAAACCAAGCAGTGTCCTGTCTTCAAGGAAGGCTAAATAATGTAGGTGATGTCTGAATCCTAATAAGATTGAAAACAAGAGGGGAAAATGCTCTACAGAATTCAGTTTCATTCCACATTCTGAACTCAGCAGCAGAATTAGTGGATGATAAAACAGGGTTAACAAACAAGCAAAAATCCTCCCATGCTAAATTACTCTACCAGCATTCATCATAAGCTGCTTGGTCTGGCTTGAAATAACCTGACAGTCCTCCTATAAAAAAAAATTTAAAATTAAAAAATTGAAGAAAGCAATACTGAATCTATCCTGCATGGGTGAAGCAGCACACAGTGAAAACCAAGGCAGAGCTGGAGAAATAACACAGTTCTGAGCAAGAGTAAAGTAGGAAGTTTTGCTGCCATATCTGGATTATCAAGAAATAAAATTGTTTAAACTCATCCTCTGCTAGCTGGTAACTGTACTGGTTTTAGTATGGTCTACACAAGGTGTTTCAGGAGTGCCAGTAGAAAAAAATGAGATATGTTTGTGCTGATGCAGATTTTCAGTGCTGGACAAGGTGGGGTTTTCCCCTGCTGGCACTGAAATTTTAGGCAAAATAAACCCAATTCAAACAGTTGTTAAAATGAGCCATCATCTGCCATATGCAGGATCTCTGAAATGTTGTGCAGGTGTCCAAGACTGGATACAGTGGTCTGATATCTTTTAACTGAGGAAAGAGGGAATTCAGACCCAGTAAAATATGAATACTGGATTTTTCACAGTTTAAAAAAGTATTTTACAGGAATCCTTTTTCTGACTGAAATATATGATCTCCTCAGGCTGGGCAGATGGGAGGATCTTTCAGTGATTTTGCAAAGTCCTTAATTTACATGAGATAGTGGTGAATGTGAACCACAAAAACATTTGTCTCTCTCAGTGCCAGTATTTCAAACTGCACCTAGACTTAAATAGATGAAATAAAAAAATTATGGTTCATATTTTATTCTCCCTTTAAAACTGGCAGAATTTCAGCACAGTAAAGATCAGTTAATTGACACATACAGGGTAAAAATGAGAATCACATATTTATTGTCCAGTTTTAATGTTTTTTTTTCCCCTTTCTGAACCCAGACTCCAGGCCAGCCTCCTATCCAAGTTTTCCTTCATGCCTTATTGTCTATTCTGTTCAGCTATTTAAAAAATGTTGAATATCAACAATGGCTTTCAGTAGTGTATTGTCAACTTTTGTATGAAGCAATCTTGGTTGAATGAGAAGATCCCAGAGCTTATAGTTCTATCTACTGTGCTGCACTGGGTTTCTGCTTGAATGTGTGTGACTGATAACAGGACAAATTTCTACCTTCGTTATTACATTTCAGCTACATAATTCATTTGCCAAAATCTTTTAGGAAATATCTTTATAACACATTGCACGAGACATCAGGTAAGTGCTTGTAACGTAAATATAAGTACAGATCCAGCAACTGCCTTGTCAAATTTTGTTTGTTAATTGTAGATCTGCTTCTGCCAGGTTGTTCTGCAGACTTTCACAATTTTGTGGGGAGCTGTGTGCCATGGCACATCTCTAGCAGAACATCTTTGCTCACACAAAGAAATTTGTACTGGATCTGCACTGCTGTTAAAATCTAAAGGCAATATTTGGAAATATCTTGTGGGGGGGAAATGTTGCAAATGTGTGCACAGCTTATGGGTTTTTCAAGTAACAGATTTTGCCAATGTTATTGTCAATGTTCAAGCTTGTTTCTGTCTAGAATTTGTGCTACTAACACTATTTAAAGCTTTTTCATTTTTTAAACTGCTTCTTAGCCGTCCCAGGCTGATGTATTTTTATTTTGCATAGAGGATAATTGTGATTTAACTTATGTAAATCAGTCACCAACGTGTCTTCGAATGGAAGCTGATTTTCTGGGCCCTCTTTTCAGGAAATCCAAGGATTCCCCAGCAGTGCTCAGTTTATTCATTCCTTTCAGTTAACAGGTGGCTAAACAGGTAAAACACGAGCAGCTGTTTTCCTTTCATTCTCCACCTCCTTTGTCAATAGTTAATGTCACTTTGGAAAGAATTAATTTGAGAGGCCGTTTTTCTAAATTATTTGATTGCTACAATGGCATAAAGGAATACTGCTGCACAGGACTTGATCTAGTTAAGTAAATGAAGCAGAATTTCCATTGCTTGTGTTTTGCTTAGGTTAGCAGAGCAGGATCCAGCTCATCATCTTGTACATAAAAAATTAATTAATACCTTCACCATGTATCATATTTAATAGTATTTACTTAGATCCTTTAGGTTTTAACAGCATAAGAAAAGGTAAAAACAAATTCCCAAAGGCAACAAATATCAGGAAGGGCTCCACCAGTTCTGACTCAAACTGATGCTACTGAGGATGAGCAAAGACCTTGAATATCTGACTGCAGGGACTGTGTGCTGCAGCAGGGCTGGAGTTACATCCCAAACCACCTAAAACTTGGCCGGGGAGTTCCCTGCTGGGTGGAATTTGTAGGTATTGAGCAGGGGCCTGTTTGACACCCTGTTATCAGTTTCCCATTAATTCATCTGCTTGTCCCTTTGTCCCAGAGCCTGGACTCCTTTCAGGGCTGCCTCTGCTTTGTCTGTGTCCTGTCTGCAGGCAGACAATGACCATCCAGTACCTCACACTCTGTGTTTGTGTTTATTTTATGTGCCTCATCCAAGAAAGCAGCATAGGACACTGTTTTAAATTGCAGCAGATGTATAAAGTGCTCCTTATTTAGGGGTCTTTGCTCAGTTACATCCTTGTCAAATGCATGGAAGGTTTCTGTGTTTTGAAAAGTGCATCAAAAACAGCTGAAAAGGAAATTTATTTCAGTGGAAATTCAAACTTTAGGGAAAAATTGCCGTTTTTATGTAGGCACTCTGGTGAAAACAGTGGCAACAGAATATTTGGGGACAGCATATTAATAATAAAGGTCTGTTTGCTAAATTGCTCATTGGTAACTCACATATTTAAAGTTTTACTAGTTTTGAAACATTGTACCCATGCTAATCCATGCTGTTGTTATACTGATTACTGTAACAGTCAAAGCATGAGGATTTAATGACAAATTTCATAATAAAATTTTATTTTTGCCTGAAGGAGTTAAGGATTTTTGTGTAGGTAGGATTAAACAGATGGCACAAGCACTCAGGTAGGGTAAAATGTAGGATTATCTTACATCATAAATTAGGAACTGATGTCATGCAGAGTCTGCAGAGAAAAAGAACAAAACTTTATCTGGTTTTATCTTTTGAATTACTTGAAGAAAGCTTTCTTTAAAAACAAACAAAAAAATCCATTTCTCTTTAAAATCAGTCTTTCTTTATATTTCAGTCATCATCTTTAATGAGAGCAGATTCACAACTGGAAAAGCCTGAGAGAAAAGTTTCCTGAACCTCTGGAGGAAGATGGGAAAGCAGCAGCAAACACAAAGGTATTTTGTGTTTTATATTTGTATATTTGTGCCCAGTGCAGCTGGAATGTTTTACATACCCAGTATAGAACACGCCCAGAAGCGTCCAGCTGGCGAATCAATTGTTATAGTTATTGCAAAATCGTCTCTCTGCGTTTAATTAAGAGATTTTACCAGTTACTGAGTCATTATCTTAGCATTCCCTTCGCACTTTGAAATCATTCACACATCTCGTGTGAAATACAGGTATTTGTTAGGTGTCACAATGGTGACTGTGCCCTAAAACCCCAACACACCCTGCCAATGATAATTGTGTGAACTTCCCTGCTTTTAAGAATGTATTACTTTTCCACGGTGAAATAACAGGGTCTTCAGTGATCTTTTTATATCAGTGGATGTCTGAACTCGTAGAGGTTTATCAAGAGGGTAGGATGGGTGTTCCTTTTTGGAATCTGCTTTACTCTGTACAGTATAAGCTGTGGGAGCTTTCTAGTCTGTTGTTTTAATTTTTAAAAGTCTTTTGGGCTGTGTAGAGGCAATTTAATTCCCTTTCAAAAGCAGAAGGCTCTCTGGAAATGGATATTTAGGGGGCACACAGGTTTTAATTACAAACTGATTCTCCTGTTCTCTTCACCCAGACCCCTCCATGTGAGCAGTGCTAATTGTCCAGGTGATATACTGCAATCTTTTCCTTAATTAGGCATCCCGTGTGGCAAGGATGATATCTGGGCTGCCTGTATGACCCTTGGTGGTAGCTGATCTCGAGAAAGGGTGGCTCTCACTGCAGCCATGAGGCTGCCTCTGGTTTTTAGAGCTCTTCAGGTCAATATTTTGCATTTCAGTAGTGTTGTTTTGTAGAGTTATCACAGGCATTAGGCAGGACTCATAATTATGAAGGAGTAAAGCTGTTCCTTTTCATTCTATGAGAGGAGAAATTGAAGTGTGAGGTTTATTTGTCTGAGATCAGCCAGCCAGCTTGGGCGAAGAGGAAGATTTAAATCCTGCCAGTGGAGTTGGGTTGTCAGAACCCAGTCACAGACCCATCCCTGTAGTGCCACAAAGTCTGTATTCCCACTCATGGAATGGACAGGAAAACGCTCTTTTCCCTCAAAATTCCTTCACTGCCTCACTCCACACACAAATGCCTATTTGTTACCTTTCCAATACTCTTTTTTTCCCCCCTGGATAATCCCACATGTATTCTGTGGCTGTTTTAACTAGGGGATGATGCTTCACTCCTGCAGTATTTCCCTCATCCTGAAAGTCCAGGGAAGCACTTTGCCAGCCCAGCTGCTCCAGTCACGCTTTCTTTATCCACCTATAACCACAGAGCTGGCACAGCCTCCTGTAGGCAAAGGAATCTCTAGCTGCTTACTCCATCATTGTGTCTTTGTAGAGGGGAAGAGAAGAAGGGTTTGGAACTTTGTGGGGGTGTGTGGTGGACAAAGTAAACCTGCATTTTTGGGGGATCTGCTGGAGAAGTCCAACTTCGTGGTAAGGCAAAGACCTTCAACAAAATTTGAAAGAAAGGGTCAGGGATGACCCCTTCACGTGCTGTAACAGTTCACACAAGTTGAGAAAATGAGCCCAAAGCTTTCTTTTTCTGGGTTCTGCACACTCTGAGCCAACCCAAGGCTCCTGCCCACGAGGGGTGGGGAGCAGGACACCCTGCTCCCCAAAGTGTCCTTCCCATGCAGCTGGTCAAGGTTACTGTTTTGCTCTTCTGACACGTTATCAATTACCCTGCCAACAGACTGATACTGGACCTGTGGTTTTCTTATAAAATAAAAAACTGAGTTTAATTAAATCATCAGTAACTTGGACCTAATTATTTCAGACAGTATTTAATTAATGTTTCATGGACACCTAATGTAATTAGGGTTCCTTTAATAAGACCTTCTATGACATTAAAATATATGACCTTTATCTTTCTTATCATCCGTAGTCTGACAACTCAGATTTGTCATTTTCACTAGAGGTATAGTTTGATTAAATAGAACAGAACATAAAATTAATCTGCCAAATTATACTTGTTTGTTTCTCTTTTTTTTTGCTACTTAAAGACTAATAAGTTAAGTCTTTTAATTAGCGGTGTCGGTACAAATGTTCATGCTGGCGTTTTACCTTTGTGTTTTTTCAGACTGTTTCTTTTGTATATCACTTTTATGACAAAAGTAGATAACAACCAGACTTTATTAATCATTGTGAAGGGTTCAATCTTTTAGATATGAAAAATAAGGAGCTATTCTTTACAGTAACAATGACTGGTAATTTTTTTTTTTTTTTTTACATTTAAGACAATCCTGCAAAGCACTTCACTTTTCTGGTCACAAACTTTCCAAACATGAAACTGTAGTTTAAATATGAATGAACATAAGTGAGATGATGAGGCTGGCCCATAGCTGCTTTTCAGGAGCTACAGGTTCTCTCTCCTTTGCTCTTGTTTGGGGCAGTTATCAAGATCCAGTGAAAGAGCATTTGTCATATGCAAAATGTAGAGAAAGAGAGTGATCAAAGGGATTTTGCAGCCTTCCTTGGAGCAACACTCATCTGATCTTGATTCCTCACTCACCAAAGAGCTTTTCTATCTCACTTTCAAAAGTAGAACTGGCCCAGTGCCTTCACTCCTGTTCAAGTTCCACTCACTGAGGTAAATTTGTATTTAGAAAGACACCACAAAGCTTAAAAAGTAGAAGTGAAGCACAGTGCACTTTTTTTTTTTAAATTAGACTAAAGAAGAAATTGAGGAGCAATTTCTGTTGTTTTCTGTTCTCCACTCAATAAAAATGAGCAGGATGAAAGCCACCCTTGGCTCAGAACCTGTGCAGATGCTGAGGTGGGATATCTCTGCTTTGTTCCCAGTGGAGAATGTGGAGAAGGGAGCAATGCATTGACTCATGCTTTTATTCTCTTCGGAAGGGTTTTAACACCAGAGATGTTGTTGTGAGAAAGAACATTCTAAACAAATTGTTGAACACTCCAGAGTAGATTTCAGGCACAGTCTTTGAGGAAGAGGGAAGTTTCATCTGCTCCCCTTCAGAAAAGAGCAGAAACTTATGAAATTCAAGCCTCTGAAGAATCCCATTTAAGCCTCTGAAGATATCCCCACAGCTAAAGTTAAACATGACCTGAAGGGTTTTGTTCCACTGCCAAGGAACAGGCTTAGGGAACTACTTGGTCTATACTGGATTTGTTGATGTGATAAGGAAAAATGAGCAAGGAGCTGAAGTTGTGGTAATTAAGGGTGGGAAAAAAGCAGCCTAAAGCAATAAAGTGCCAAGTAAACCTTGAAGAGCTCATTGCCTTTGATTTATTCAATATTCTGCTGTAGTTACATCGAATAGGTGGCAGTTTATTCCGTGTGTAACCCAAAATTTAACCTGAGGGTTGTACTGCACTACCACCCAGGTAACATCACCAACTGTGCACCTTCATTTCCTCCTGCTACCCTGAGCCTTTTCCTCCTGACAGAACCAGGCACTGCTTCAGCCCTGTTAAATCTCCAGAATTGACCTGTAACCTTCTGGTAAGCCCTGCTCACTGTAGAACTGTGGATTTGTAGCAGGGCTGTCACACTGTGAAATACATGATGACCAAAAGAGGAAGAAAAAAAATCCACACAAAACAAAACAAAACAAAAAACCCCCCTCCCCCCCATCAGATGCCAGAAAGAAACAGAGAAATGATATCTGAAAAAGTGACACCAGCATCTTCTTATAAAAATTACAGAAATTCTTGCCTGGAGCTCTTCCCATGATCTTCTTCCCATTGCCATTAAAGCAGCCACATCCAACACACAGCAACCCCTGACTTCATATGTTGGATAAAATTGTCATTTGAACTTAATAAGTCTTAATTAGTAGCTCTATGTTGTTTGCTGATTGCAGACTGTGATTAGTGTTGAGAATGCAGCCACTCAGCAGCACTGGCAGTATCCAATGAAGATTGAAAGATGTAATAAAGGCAGTGACCAAGATTCATCCCACTTGCACCAATTCCCAGGAGGGGAAGAGGATGTGAAGGGGTTAAGCCCAGGAAATTTATCACTGCACAAACAGGCAGCTGCACAGTTCCACCCCTAGTGCTGCCCTGAGTCTGTGCTGAGCAAAGTCTCCCACTGAAGAAAATTTTGGGGATAGGATTGTTTCACAGTTTGGTGGCAGTGACCTGATCATTCTCTCCTGGCAGACAGGTTTGTGATATTTTACCTCACACATCTTTCTAGTCACCAGTTAGGTTTCATTAACACGGTGAAAATTGAATTACGGCGAGCCTCTGTCTGAATAGAAAACACCTAATCTACCCACAGATATTCAAGCAAATATGATTAATATAGAAAAATCTATGGGATAAAAAAATCTTGATCCAACCGTGTAAAAACAAATTAATCTGATTACCCAGATTACTGAGAACTTGGCTACATTAGGGCCTTTAAAAGCAAACACAAATCAGTGAATCATTTTAATCAAATTTAATTTAGATTATACACTTTCACATAAAATCTAATTTAGTTGGAATTACTCGGTCATGACTTGTCTGCTCCCCACAGGACAAGGTTAAAGAGATTACATTTGGGTTCATGTCAGCAGCATCTGCTAGTTAGCTCCCTGAATGCTGATTTAATGAGAGAGGTTGTGCTTAGTCTCTTGGAAAGACTTCTGGTTTAGGCAGGTGCTTGAGAGATGTTATTAATTTAGTGTGATACAAAGAGTGATGTTCTCATGCTTGGAAAACTCTTGTATCATTATTTTCGTGTGTATAATAACCCTGGTGGGTTTGTTTACATTTGATGAGCAGCTTTTGAGAGTTTCCCTCTAATCTGTCCTTAATATACTCCTTTAGAGAGAGAGGAGATTCCTGTTAAAGAAAGAACAGCTTTTTTAATATAAACAATTACCTTGGGGCTTGTCTATAAGGGGCAGCAAGAGAGCATTAGGCTGCAATAAGAATTTATAAGGTAGCAAATCCACAAGTAGGCAATGCCTTATTGTCTCCTGGAAAATCTGCACCTCCAGTCAGCCCACAGAGAGCACCTTGCTTGTAGCCCACCTGCTCTGCAAACAGACCCTTTAATTCTTTGTATTCAGCTCTGCAGAGCCAGATTCTGTCCCCCTTTGACTCGTAGCACTGAGGTTTTGTGTTGAAATGAATGGGATGCGTTGCAGTTGGTTACTAATTGATGAAAAAAGAGCCTCAGTGAGTTTAGCCTTTGCTGTTGAGTGCAGTGAGGGTGAGCTCTGTGCTGATGGAGCAAAAGCAGAGGCAACAGTCACTGTTCCTACTCCTTCAGCCCTGTGGCAGAAGATTAGAAGGTCAAAATAATACTGAAAACCTGTTACCCAGTGCCTCAGTCTGAACCAGAAAATTCACAATGGCTTTATGAATCACCAGGGCTGCTGAAGATCTGTCCATGGTTCTCCAGGCAGGAATCAGTGCTCAGGTGATGCATCAGGTGCCTGCTGCCTCTCACACCTGCTGCTGGATGCACAGAAATCAGAGACAAAAAGGTTGATCCCACAGATTCTCCCTGGGCAGGATTTCCACAAGGAGAGAAAGGGCAGACTGAGAAACTCTGCACATACCCAAACCTGACTGATTCCCTAACCAGCAGGTAAACTGGAGGCTTAAATGGACTTAACTCTCCTCAAATATGTCCCTGCCTATGCAGGAGCCTCTCATCCAATCTAGTTCTCTCCCACATCTAGAAGAGATTAGCCAGGAATTCATTCGGGGGAAATCACACTCATTTCACTGAAATCAATCAGAGTTGCATCAATTTTAGATATCCTGCATGTTTTCTGCAGGCTTTTTAAAGCACTGTTTTAGGGTTCTCCAGAAGGGAAATAAAAGTACTGCAACTATTAATAGCAGGAGTTCTGATGAGGAATTTTGAGTAACACTTGAAGTTTGTGACAAAATTTTACTATTTTTGATGCAGAATTTCCCTGGTGGAGGGGCTTAAAACTCTCTCTGTAATTACCATAACAGCATAAGGGTCGAGCCATTAAAATAATCTCTGGCAATTCAGTGTGATTCGTGTTATTTATGAAGAATGCTGCAGACACAATGTTCTCTGCTACACCCTCTGTTTCCTGTGGGTCTCCTACCCTTTCTCTTCCCCTGTGTATAAATGGTCAATTCTTAGATATGTACTAGAAGAATGTACATCTCCAAAATTAATAAATCCACGCTGAAGGAATACCATTTATATATGACATCCATAATCATATCAAAGAAAACTGGGCAAAATTGAGAAAAATGGGGACATACCTTATTACAATTACCTTCTATTCTGGCGTATTTTTCTTATTAGCAGCACAGACAAAAAGGCAGCCCTCCTATTTTACTTTAAATGAGCCTGATAGAAGTATCTCATCCACTTCATTTTCATATGAAATTGCTCTGTGGAGCCTGATCCTCCTTGCCTTTACTCGGGCAAAATACTCATTGCTGTGCCTGGAAACAAAGTCTCTGTCAAGATTACAGGGTTAGGACCTGGGATATGCACTTTTGCCCTGGATAATCACTGGTATTTGTTCTGTGCTGCATGTGGCATGCCCAAATCATCTTTTAAAGAGGGAAATACTGCACTCAGCTTGGTCAGATTTTGGTAAGGAGCATCATGGGCCACGCTGTGGTTTCATCTGGAAGTGGCACAGTTCTGCACCACTGGTGACAAGGTTAAGTCATGTTCAGCTTGTGTCAACATATTTCCTAATATATTGGTGTTAGTGTTGAAACGCCAAATAATTCTGGCATCCAAGTTATCTGAGTTTACAGTTTTACTTTCACAAAATGTGGGAAAGGGGATATTAAAGTTTTCTGCCAGTGGTATATTTGTGTAATCCTGATAGGAGAATACATCATCTCCAGCATGTTCCTGCTGCCCTGGAATGTCCTTCTATCCCCAGGAGTCACCTGAGTGAAATTCATAGAGACAAAGCCAAAATAAAGTAAAAATAATCAAATTGTACAATATTTCATTCTAAATCTGAAATCTAAAGCATTGAAAAATAGACTTTGACACGTTCTCTGTTTGACGCAGGAATTTCGATCTTGAAGTGGTATGGAGAAAAAAATGCAATAAAAATAAAACCAAAAGGCTGACCCTAACAGTGCCAAAAATTGGCAGAGTCCATCCTGAGTTGTGAACAGCCCTAATATGAAATGATCCCAATAAACAAACAGCTGAATCCAAAATACAGCACAGACACCAAAACCCTCCTGCTTAGCTCAGGCTCATGAAGGAAAGATAAATAGCATTGTCACTCCTCAAAATTAAGATTTTTAGCAAACTGGGGAAAAAAGTGCTGAGTTTAATTACCCCTTTTAATTAGCTCACGAGACAGCTCTTTAGTTGCAGTGATTACAGAGGAACCAGCAGAGCCTTTCACATACTGTTCCTGTCAGGAATCTTCAGATGCAGAAAAAGAGTTTTTCCTGCTCTCTCGCAGTAATTTTTATTTTTAGACCATTTCTAATGCAAATATTGGCCTAAAATCAAATGTGAAGGAAGCTGAGTGACTCGGTAATAGAGATAGAGTAGGAATGTAAAGGATTAGAGTGCTTAATATACTGGAAAGAAGTTTATCAATACTGACAATTCTCACAGTGCTTAATCAAACATTTAAGACAAGTGGAGAAGCAGACAGTAGAGACTTAGGGGCTTTTGAACAACAAAAGCAAACAAACTGTCTTGTTAGAACATGTCAATTTATGGTGGAATAAAGAAACACCTACAATTTAGTTACTCTTTTCATATAGATAACAGTGGCTTTAGGGAGTGAGCTGACTTTAAAATGACTGTCAGTAACTCCTGAGGAAAACAAAGCCCAACTTCCCTTTTATAATCAAATTTTAATGATTACAGCTTGGTGTAAACAGGATGATTGTGATTTTTTTTTTCTTAAAAGCAATTTTTAAAAAATCAACACATAATAACAGATATAAGGATCTGATCTTTCAGTAACACATCTTGTATTTATCTTATCAGAGCTTGAGTCTGTCTGGAGAGCAGCAGGAGCAGAGCTGGGAGCTCCTTGTGTCTCTGCAGGGTTAATTTGGGAAAGAGGCTCACACATCTGCATTGCCTGGACTAGATTTTCTTAAATAACAAGTCTGCAAATTCCTGCTTGAAAATTTTCTGTTGATTCTGACTCCTGCCTAAAAACCCCTGACTTAACTCTTATAGTTTTGATAAATATTCTTAGTGGAAATCTGGATCCAATGTAAAGAGAAAAGAGATTCCAGTTTCTGGTTGGATTTCAGTGATAACTGTAGGTTAACCCAGCATCACTCACGCTGTGGCACTGGATTTACACTCAGATCAGAATGCTCTTAGTCTGGCACTTGGTGTCCCATTACCAGAAATAAAGATCTGTAAATATTTTTAAGAAAACAGGTGCTGTAAGGCCAGGAATGTAAAATTCACACGTGACAGTGCAACAGGAATATACTGCAGACTATGTGAGCAGAGAGAAGAGGAATTTTCTTCCTTCAGATAATCTCAGCAGCCAACTAAATAATAAATATAGGGATAACTGCTTATCAAACTACTGATAATTCAACACCTGCAACAAAAATATAATTGGCATCCAGTTACTTAAATTTAACTCTCAGAACAGCAGAGCAGGACCCTGAGCTGTGTTAGATGAAAAACAGAAAATGCAAAGAAGATGAAAGTTCAGTTCAAGAGTGAAATTAATTAGAAAGCAGTAAGCAGTTGAAAAACAGTAAGAATTCAAGATGGGAATTTATTCCCTTTTTTCAGAACTGAGTGTGAATAATTCCAGCTATCCTGAGTTCCTTTACGTAGTCTGCTGCTACAATAAAATATCCTGAGCTTCTCATCTCCCCATATTGCCTTAAGTTCCTGGAAGCTGCGTGTCAAATCCCCCTGAAACACTTCTGGCATTTTTAACTTCGTTTGTATCTATTAGTTTTAACTACATGGCACATGCAAGCTTTGCCAGATTGCAGGTTAGTTATTGTTTGCTACTTGATCTCAATTATTGCTCCAAAATCTTTTAATCAAGAGGCTTTTGTTCAGTTCATGTTTTCCCACAAAACTGGAAGATGCAACATAATTGTTCTGATGCAATTGATTTTGACTACAGGGGAAATGTTCTAAAGCAGAATTTTTTTCTTGCCAAGGGCAATGCCAGCAAAAGAAGATAATTTATATAACAACCAAGGTTAAATCCTTCATCTGGCAGAGTGAATATTTCAGCTTTGTACCAAACCTTGCTGTTGTACATCACACCTTGTTTGTTCCTCCATAGTCTGGATGGTGTCATTAAGTTGTAGCTTGATTTCAATGTTAAAAAATCCAGTTTGCATTTTGGCAGCCTAGTGACAGTTGTGTTCACACCAACCCTCCCAGTTCGGAATTTCGAATTTCGGATGACTCACAGCTGGACCTTGTAGATCTAGTACTCAAAACTTAAAACTGCCCTGGCTACCTAATGAATATTCAGGATGAACTTTATTCGTGTGTCTGTTTACCCCTGTCTCACATGCAAATAGAAGCTGTCCTGGTGGCCCTTCACACCTGCTAAGAGCCCATATGCACATACAGCCATGGCAGCTTCTCATGCAGATTATAAATTCTGTTGCATGTTCCTGAAGACAGAGAAACCCCACTTAAAACCACCCTAGTATTTTTGCTAAAATGGTTTTACCTTATTTTGTATCATTCTGTTCTTGTTCAGCCATCTGCATTTTTTTTAGGTAATTTACCTGGGTTTCTAGAAGGAAGCTATTGCACATCACCATTAGTAACAGCCCTAAACACATTCCTGCTACACAGAATTCACACCAAACAAATAAAAATATGCCATGTGCAACATTTATTAATTAATGTTTTTAATTTTCATGTTTTGGGTTGCTATTCCTCCTAGGCAACATGCGGGGGGAGACATCCATAAATTTAACTAGCTTGAATCAGTCAGTTGAAGCCTCTGTAAAAACTTCCCAGCAGTGTTACCCTCAGTGAATTCACTTATCATTCTTCTATCCATTTGCTAAAGATGGAGTAAAAGGACTACTTATCTGTTTCCTAAAAAAAAAAAAAAGCAGTAGGATGTTTTCTTATGATACAGGTGCAGTAAAGTCAATGGTATAACAACATTGTAAAATTTACATCAGTAGTTAATTTATCCTGAATTCCATATGCTTCATCATCAATAATTTTGATTGTGTTGTCATTAACTACTCTTGACCTGGGAAGACAGCAGGGACTAATTCAAAACAGAGAGTCTTCCCAAATGTGTCCTGCTCCTATGCCTCAGACTTCAGAAATGAGAATACAAACTGCCTTGTGTGCAGAACGAATTTCTGGGAAAGACTCGTAATTGTGTGGTATTACCTTACTGCTAAATAAGTAGGACAAGTTGGGCTCTGTGATGTCTGATGCCTGCCTGCAACTCCACTGTTATTTGAGTGGAAATACTGATTTCAGCCTCACACAAACACCACAAAAACAAACCGGAGAGATTTTTTTCAGTTTCATCTTGTTCTTGCTTTAAATTGCTCTGTGATTGTGTCTGCCACTGTGTGTGTACACACATGTATTTGTCCTATCTGCAACGTTTAGATCAATCTGTAAAACCCCAGAATTTTGGGAGCATAACATGAAGAGCTAAATGGCATTGATCCCTCTAAGAGTCAGTGTAATCAGAGCCTATGTTTGGTCAATGTGTTAAAAGTATTTATCATCATCCTTTAGATATTATATCACCTTCAGGTATCTGAGATGTAATTGTGGTGGTTCTGCCACATCTTACTGCACAAACATGCATGATCTGCCTGATGCCATGAGCATAAACAGTAAAAATCAGAATTTAAAAAATCCCTCTCGTTTTGCAAGCATGTGGCTGACAAAAGTGGGAGGTGTGTGATTATTAAAATGATTTTGGCTCTACTCGAGGCAATAAGCAACAAATCAGATATTTCTTCAAGTCTATAAATAAGTAGTTTGTGTTGCTGACTGTCTAATTAGCTCAAAGCAAAATGCATCAAATGAGTAGTGGTAGCAGGGCCAGAAGCTGATAAATTACAAGGAAAAATACTCCTTTAAATTGTAAAAACAGTTTTTTCTGGTATAAACCTGAATGTGGAAATGTTGCTTTTTTACTGTGTGTGATGTGAACCCAGGAATAAGGAGAAATATCTGATTAGCAATTTTTTAAAATTCAAAAATCCTCTATTTCATCTCAAGTGCAATGGTATGAACAGAAACAAGGCCTGTTCATCCACCCTTTCCTGGCAATTTAGCTTGGAGGGCTCTTTGTGTGCAGGAGCACTACACACATTTCCTTTAGAACACTCAGCCCATGATCACTGTGTCGTAATTGCAAGTTATTGAAGAGTTAATGATGCACAAATGAGTCCAGAGAACCAAGGATTTCCAGCTCCGTGTACATAAGGCAGCAGCACCTAACAAACAGGAGCAATTTCCTTTTGTAACCATCTGGGATCAGCCCCAAAGACCTGGAGATAAAGGGATTCTTTTTGATCAGTCGTCTCTGCCATCTTGTCCTTTCCTGAGCAGAAAGTTATCAGCAAACAGTGGAACTCCCTTTGCTCTTCGTCTTCCAGCAAAGTTTTACAGGTAAAATATAGCAGCAATAATCTCAGTCCTGGGTCGGTCCAGCAGGTCTCACTTCCCCCTTCAACCTGGAATTGTGCAGCTTTCCCTGGTGTAAGGTAGCAAACCTCAAAAAATATGCAGTAGATTCAAGCTCAAATCTTCGCTTGGTTCATCTCCAGTCCTGGTGTAACAGCTACCAGTGGAAAATGATTAGTGTGGGAAGTCTGAGTGTTGCCTAATTCTGATTATGCATTTTTGTGCCCTGCAACAGTGCAGGCACATTTTCTCTGCAGCTCTCATTTCCTCGCTTATAATTAAGGAAATCCAAAGGAATAATAACATTGTAAATTTAAATATGTTCTATGGCTCGGGGTTAGTTTTGACTAGGGGAAATAGCAGCAGGACAATGTCCTGCCTGGTAGCTGGGCAGCAGTGCAGAAGCACCTGTGCGAGAACAGGGTGCCCTCTCCTGGGATAGCGAATTATCCCGTTTATCCAGGCAGTGCAGGAGCTGTGGGACGTTCCCTAAAGGCAGTGGGACATGAGGTTATGATTCCCATTTACACTGGCACTCCGAGGTTTAAACTTTCTTTTTCTGGAGAAATCTTAGCTGTCTGTGTCTGTCTTAAGTGTCTTGCATGAGCTTGAAATAAATAATTTGAGGGTTTTCTCAGACTAATTCCTACTGTCTCATCTTTTTAAACTTTCTTTAGAAAGTTCCTTTTTTCTCTTTTTTGCTATAAATACTGCAGTAGAATCTTTTCCTTGTCACTCCAGTCAGTCCCCAGCTCATCCAAAACATATTCTTAACATATTCCTGAAGCAAATTACACAGATGTAGAGTTTCAGATGGGATTGCAAATAGCTTCTCCTCTTTCTGGATTCTTTTGTCCTGGTGTCTGGTTTGGAGTGTTCCCAGGGAGTTACAAAATGCAGATCTGACCATTTCCTCTCTGTTAGTCCATGTTGGTTCTGAGTTCTTTCCAGCTGGTGATATTTATGGGCATGATCCATTACAGATATGCAAGATGGTCAAGCCCTGTGCTAATCTGATTTAGTCCAAGAGATCTGGTCCCATGTATTTCCTGTGTATTTCAGAGACTTTTCACACATTACAATTTTGCCCATTTTCCAAATCTCTCACCTGTTAATAGAGCCAGGGCTTCCTTACTTCCCACGGAATTCTGTTCAGTAAAAACTTCATTTCTTGTAATATATTCAAATATGGTGATAGGAAGAGCCATAAAAGCATCAAATGGAACCAGTGGTTCTTTTTTTTTTTATGGAATCTGGAGAATAGAAGAGCAAGGCCCTCATTTTTATTTAAAGACTGTCGATGAATGTTGCAGTGCTTTGTGTGTGTTTGCTGCCATTCTTTGTGCAGTTGAGCTTGGCTCAACCTGAAATGAGAAGTAGCCACACTTGATAAGAAGAAGTTGCTTTTTTCGTGCAAAACTAGGGCAAAACTGCCTCCCTCTAATTTTCCATCAGCTTTCCTGGGAGCCATTGGTGTGCAAATAGAGCAGGCTTGAGTCTTTATGGACTTTGTTTGTAGAAGTTGGAAACCAGATACAGAAATCATCTGCATTTGCACTGATTAAAATTATAAAATCATAAATACCACCTATTTTCTTAACACCCTACAATTGTTTTTTGGCTCCAATCCAAATCAATCTATGGGTGAAACAAACTCTGTACAATATATTTCTGAATGCTAATCCTGGTACTTCACTGGACATAGTTTAGATATGCCCTGTCTCTGAGGTCTTCAAATCAAGTTAAATCAAAGTAGAGTATGAGAGTTTTATGAGATTACACCATTTTCCAAGGGGTTGTGGAGTTCTTTTCAAAAAAGAAACGGAGCTTTTTATTGATGGGCTGTTTTGCGAAAGTGGGAATGGGGTGGGCCAGGACAGAGGCAACCGACAACAGGAAAAGAGCTAAAGGGAAACCAGCCATAAACTGTGTAGTGTCCCTTTCCTGGCTTCCCCTCTCAGCCACTAAATTCTTCCTTTTGAAGCCTTTTCCCCCTGTAGCTCCTCCTGCATCACACAGCATTCCCTTCCTCACTTCCTAAAAGGATTCTTCAGGCAGTAGCCTCAGGACAGCATCCCAAAGCTCCCCTTCCCCTCCATGCTCCCCTAACTGAGCAGCCTTTTGTTTGCTTCTGCCGGAATGAGGCTGAGTTTAGTGGGGTCTCTTCTCTTTTCTGTCATCATGATCATCCTGTGACCCTCACACACACTGAGATCACACATCTACTCTACCTGGGAGCACCTCATTGCTGTCCCACAGAGCAAGGAGCACCATCTCCCAATAATTACCCTGCACGTGTTCCTGGTAGGTGCAGAGAAGGGAGTCCAGTGCCACCAGAAAGCTTCTTAACCAGGGAAAATTGGATTTTGGTTGGATTCTTTGCATGAAAAATGTGTTGGGTACACCAGCAGCAAGATCCACTGTGTGGCTGTTTAGATGCATTTTGTCTGACTGCTCCACCTGTTTCAAAAAAGGCCTGGAAATACCTATTTGACAAGTCCTTAATTTATGTATCATGAAATGAGTTCTCCCTCTGCAAGTGCTGCTGCACTTGCCCTGCTAGGAGAGGAATTGATGTCTACAGAGACAATTAAGAGCTGGCCCATGGTAAGACTGGGATTTGGGTAGTTCTTGGGAGATACTTCGAATATCAGATAATTCATTTGAGCTATTACAGAAATAAAGGATGAGCGATGAATATTAATTTAAACGGTGTAGTTATTTGTGACTCATGTTCAGCTCAGAAATGTGTTTGTCCCATGGAAACAGCCCATATAAAAATGGTTTCCTCGGTGGGTCCCACTTCTGTTATTTTATATCTATTGTCTGTGTAGATGGATGTATTTGCTTTGCAAAAGGCTGGGGAGCAGATATTGCCCTCCTTTTATCAGTGTGTGTTAGGGGGAAAAAAGAGCAGAAAGGGTTTTCAGGGCTAGTGAAGTTCTCTCCTGACTGGCCACGTGGACTGGAATGGTCAAAGGAGTTGAATCCTTTCCCTGCTCACAGTGAGATGTGTTGATGTCCTGTAGACAGAGCAGGTCCAGCCCCTCCAGCTCATCCCCACTCACAGCCTGCTCACTCTACTTTTCAAAGCTCTTTCCATTCCCTATTTCTCTATTTTTCTGTAGAGCTCTGCTCAAAAATCTCATTGCTCTGACACTTAAAACAATTTGAGGTGAAATGTTCAGATTCTGAGTGTCGAGGTCAGTTTAGATTCACTTGTTCTCGCGCAGGCAGTTCCTTACCCTCAGCTTGTTTCCAGGGAGTGAAGACACGATCAGGACTGAGAATTGGAGCAGCAGGACTGGGTTTTCCTCAGTTCTTAATCTCCTCAGGGATGCCGATCTTTCTGTGGGTTTTGTATTGTAAATCACAAAGTCTCAACGACACTTGAGCCGCTTATTTGCATGGAGGGAAGTTTTTCCCACTGGTTACTACTAGTACGGGTAACTTTCCTCAGACAAAATAATTTCAAATCAAATGACATTGTAATTAAGATCTTGCAAAACAAATGGAAGGTTTGTTCCAGTAAAAACTGAGGCAGAGGCTTGCATTATTCATAATTTTCTAACTGCTCTCAAGCAGGGAGATTACTTCAAATACTGACATGAGTGACTCCACTTTGGGAATTAGAAGATCATTCTTTACCAGATTAAACTATTTCTTTTATTCTTCTGTATCTCAAGGCCAAGAAGGAGTAAAGGGAGATACAGACACCAAATAGAAAGCTCTCATTTGTATTTCACTCTAAAATCACTTCTAGATAGAAGACAAACATGATTTAGGTTTTCGGACAGGGACAAGTAATTTTTCTTGAACACTCTCTTGTTCAGAGATGGAGAGGATAACAAGACACCTTATCACAGCAAAACTGATTCATATTTATTTGATCAGGTCTTTGAATTAAACTTCTAACCTGATTTCTAAACAAATAATACAACAGGGAAGGAGACAGGCAGAAAAATAAAGACCGGAATGGGGAGTGGGAAAGGAGAGAGTGTGAAAGACATAAATAGATTAGCAGAAAGGATAAAAAAGAAAGTGTGCGTACTCTCTGATTTTATGTTATTTTTTAAAGACATCTCTATAGTCCAGCTGAATCAATATGAGAACAGGACATGTTTAAAATAAAGCTTTGTGGTTATTCTGTTTAAATCATTACTGAAAGAGTATTTCAATTACAGTATATTGATTGGATAATAACAAATTATAATTTGCTTGTTACACCTAATTATAATAAGTGTGGCTAGAGAGAAAAGGCAGAGGAAGAAAGGATTGTTTCTATGATTGCATCTCAGATTCACAAGGAAACTTGTATTATTTTTATATTCAGGAGAAATAACAGTGTTCAAAAATAATGTTCAAACGAAATAACTTGAAAGAGAACTCATATTTAAAAGTTACTGTACAACAAGTTATTTTTACATTTTGAGAGTAGAAGTATTATTTCTGAAATAACAATGGGTTAAAAGTAATGTGGGGAGAACCTGCCTGAAATAATCTCTCGGTCCTGAGTGTAGTGAAAGAACACTCAATTTAATTCAGAAGAACTGCAGTTAGTTTTTGACTATAATCAAAAGACAGCAGAGTGTTATTCAGCACTTTGTTTTTCTCAGGTTCTCCAGTCTTATGTTGTTTTCTCTGCAGAATGCACACAAGTATGAGATGCACATTATGATTTGATGTGCAGTGGAAACATCCAGCTACCTAATGTGAAGTTTCTCATGTTTTACCAGTTCCTTTACTGAATATAATCCATCCTGATTGACCTGGGGAATGCTATACTGGGTTGTCTGAGTATTACAAAATATGTAATATTAGTTAACTGAGTATAATAAAAACAAAGGGGAAATGGGCAGACTGCCTGCCTGCCCTGTCTCGGGCTTTTTTTTGGTGCAACAGAGTTTATATTCCCCCCAGTGTTTTTCCACTTTCCTTATATGAAATGAACAGCTGTAATTGAAAAGCAAGAAGCTCCATGGTTTATAGAAATAGGTGTTGTTAAGAGCCTTAGCCATCTAATTTTCTTCCTATTGCAGGGCAGGCTTCCTATTGTCTGTCCTTTAGAGCTAATTTCTTTTCTGATCAAAAGGCCCACATCATTGAAAAGGTAGTAATGACTATTCATTTGCTTGAAACCTCCATGCTGCAGCCTGCAAAGCTTTATTTAGAAACTGCTATTTCTTTCTAAAAGGAAAATCTCATTTGTGTCCTCTATAATGTCAATTAAAGTAGAATATATTTTAATTATTTATCCTGGAGAGAAACCTTTCAGGATCTCAATTTGCTGTGCCAGTGATACAGGCTGTAGTTCGAAACAATATGTGCCTTCAAAACTGTGTGTCGAGAGTGGGAATAAGGTGTGTTTTGATTTTAATTCGCCACTAATGAATAGTTTATTTGCAGCTAATTAGCAAGTTAGAGTTTTACAATTAATGTCCGATTTCTAATGCAACTGCTAAAAAGGACCGTGGCCATGATTATCAGTAAATAAGGTGGTTACTGCATCTGCACAGAGAACACCGGAGGAAAGATTCGTGAAGTTTTAAACGGGAAAAACAGAGATGATTTGAGTTTGTGGGGTTCGTTTGGTTTGCTGGCTTGGGGTTTTTTTGTGTGTTTAAGGAGAGCAGCGACGTCTCCGTTAAAGCACAGCAGCACGTACCCGGGGAGGGGGCGGATTCCCGGCCGGGGGGAGTTCCCCTGTCCCTGCCTTGGCCCTGGGGGCGAGTGGCCCGAGGGAAGGGGCGGCTGTGCCCGGAGCCCCACAGCACCCGGGGCTCGCCCGCTCCGTCCCCGCGCTGTCCCCGCACCGCGGAGGGGCCGCTGCCAGCCCAGGGCCACCCCACACGGGGCTGTGTCCCCGGGCCGCGGTGGCAGGAGGGGACAGCGGGGCCACCGAGCGCGGGGCTGCCCCTGCCGGGGGCGCTCGGTTCGGGGGGGGGGGGAGGGCGAACGGAGCTGAGGTGTGAGAACGATCGAGAACGATGGAATCGTTTAAGTAGGAAAAAGCTCCGTGAGAGCAGCGAGCAAAGCTGACCCTGCCAAGCCCATCACGGAGCCACGTCCCCAAGCGCCACATCCCCGAGGCTTTTAAGCCTCCCCAGGGATGGGAGCTCCAGCACCGCCCCGGGCAGCTTGTGCTAGAGCTGGGAAATTCTTTCAGAGGGTTCTGTGCAGTTGGTACTGTAACAGCGAGGGGATGTTACAGAAAGTTCCTGTTACTCTCTCATCCATCGGGGAAGAGATTTCTGCCAGGCTCGGCACAGACTGAGCTGGGGGCAGCGGTGGTGGTCTCTTTAGCATCACTTTTCGTGCTCGTTTTCCCCTCGGTGTTTTTGCGTGAAAACACGTGAGCTAACTCTGTCGTTTCCTCGGGGCTCGGCAGCGAGCCCTGGTGAGTTGTCCTGTGCTGGTGGTCCCCTCCACAACTCTGTTAATTGGTAACTTGGAGATGGAGAGAGTCCTTATTAGCAAACGGCCCCCCTCCGCATCCCTCCCCTCCCGCTGAAGACAACTCCGTGAGGCGATTGCCAGGAGGAGCTGTTTGTCAAAGGCTAATAAACAAATTCCTCGCGAACACCTGAATGAGCCAGGGCCAGGAACAACCCAATTAAAAAACGGAGCTACTGGTTGTTTTTTTGTGGCGGTGGAAACAATCCCGGCTCGAAAAGGGTCTATTCAGCGGGCGCTCCGAGAGGTCTGTTTGCAGCCCGCTATTGTTGTCAGAAGCCAAATAAAAGTTCAGCTGGGGGGGGGGGAGGCGGGAGGAGGGAAGTGATTAAAAAAAAACATTCACCGCTGCCTCCTGAACGCGCTGGGAGGCTCAGTTCAAAGGGATCGAGCTATGCCCAAACGACGCTGCCCGGGTTTACCCACGCACTTCAGATTTTTGTTCCTAAATGTTGCGATTTTTAATGATGTCATCAGAAGTAACCCTTGCTTCCCCGGATCCGCGAGCAGCAGGGACAGCTGGAGGCTCTCGTACAGCCGCGATCTCCACGCGGCGAGGCGCTGGGGAAGCCACGGGCAGGAGTTGGAGCTCGTTTGTCGGAATTAATGATTTTGCTGTCCCCCTCGCCGGGCTGGGAGGTCGGTCCGGCCGTGTCAGCCCCGCGGCGAGGGAGGCAGCAGCCTCGCAGGCGATCTCGAGCTGTGTTTTGACGTGACAGTAAGAAGTGGAATAAATTAAAAAAAAACCCCACCCAACTCCTAGCAACCTTCAGCTGTAGAACCAGCCTCGAATGGTCCATTTAGCGGCCACTTTGCCACGCTGAAAACTTCTGGGGGAGGAGATCGATGCGAGCCTGAAGCAGGGATCACGTGAACTTTTATCTTAAGCATCACTAAAAGGCTGGGCATTTTCGGAGGATCAACCTAGCGAGGGTCAGCAGGGTCCAAACGAAAGGGGCGCTCAGCTTCCTTGTCTGGGCAAATTTCGAGGACAAGCCCTCGCTGATCTCGGTCGGGAATTGGGCTGGGCACCAAGGGGATGTTTTAATAACAGGATTAGACGGGGCCGGTTTGTACGTAGCGTTATTCTTTAAAAGCCGGCGATCCTCCCTGACACAGTTCCAAGATTCCCCCGAGCTCTTCTGGAGCTGCAATTAACAAATATTAATGGCTGTTTCTTATGAAGCGCTGATCGCGCAGAAACCCCAGACAGACCCTTTCAAATGGCCCTTTTCAAGCGCGGGTTCTCTCTCGCGTTCAAGTTGGGTTGCGCTGTGAACTCCTTATCTCGCCTCGCGCTCCTTTGTCGCCCAAATAAATAAATAGCAATAATAAAAGGCTCCTCAGCCTTTGACAACTGTATTTACACCACCTCAAGTGTTCCGCGGCCCCCGCCAGACACACGGGGCTTCCCTCGTAGTGAGTTTAAGAAAATGGCTCCGGGCATCATGTTTCCCCTCGCCCCGTTTATTGTGCCGGGCTGGGTCCCCTCCTGCTCTCTGTCTCTTCCCTGCGTCCCAGCGGCTCCGCAGGCTCAGTCCCCGGGGAGCAGGCGGAGGCTCCAAGGGTGGTGGGATGGGGTCTCTTAAAGCGCTCTGCAAGTAACTTTGGGGAGCAGCAGCTGGTCCGGCGGGTTCGCCTCGTTTCCTCCTGCCCCCCACGCCGACTCACGGGCGTTTTCAGGGCAGGGACAAGGAAGGACAGGGCGACAGCAGGTGCGGGGTGGCCGCGGGAAGGTGGCGACCTGCGAGCGGCGACAGCACCGGCCAGCGCAGTGCCCGGGCGGGGGCTCAGCCGGGGAATTGCGGCTCCCAGGGAAAGCCCTGAGGGAAGCCGGCTTCGGGCTCGCCTCTCCCCTCCCGAAATCCCAGCCGAGAGCACTAACGCCGAGACGGAGGGATTGGAGCAGAGGGTCTCTGCTCACCCCTTCTTCTGGAAATAGCAGTCAACCGGAGTTTGAAGCTTTCCTCCGAACATGTGCGGCGTGGGAAGCCAAGCGCAGAGGGAGCATTACAGGAACCTGGGAAGTCTGGAAATCCAGCAATCTATAGTTATATTTTTATTCGGTCAGGTTCAGTTATTTTACAAAATACGCGATGTTTCAAGAGAAATGTTGTATTGGTTTGAAATAGTATGGACCTTAAGAGTGTCGAAGAGGGAAAAAAAATCTAATTTGAGACTCAGGCTGCACAAAGACGAATTGAAAGACAAAGTAAGAGTCCGAAACTTAACGTTGTAATATTTATTTAAACATTGATGGAAACACTGTTCAGGGGGATTTCAGCACGTCCTCTAATTCTCTATACAGCCCAATTTTTCGTTGCATGCCAGCGTGTCCAGTCCCTCCAACAAACGCTTATATAAAGAAATATCAAAGTATTGTCAGGACATATATCAATCCCATTTCCTGCCAGCCTGGCAGGTCTTAAACCTCGACTGGAGCGGCCAAGATATTTTGAGGGTTTGGGGTTAATTAGGCCGTCTGAAGCTTTTCCAGTATATTGCAAAAGTTACATGCGAATCACCCCCGCCTAGAACAACCCTTCCGCTGCCACCCTGTCCCCTCGGGCTGCCAAATTTTGACTTCACTCAATACACCAGCAGCAAGCAAAAACCAAAGTGCTGACTACACCATAGCCGGTCGCAAGCGGGATTTGTTTCCCCTTCGACGTTGTTCACCAGATCATTTTATCAAAAAAGAAAACCGTACAAAACGAGTGAGACCTTCAACTGGTACATGTCTGCCGTGCTCAGATCAGCTCAAACCAACCCCCTCCACGCCATCGCGCTGTTTCCAGAGTCCCTCCAGTGCCCGTCCTGTCCCCGCTCCCGCAGGAAGCGCCGCGCGGGCTGGAGCGGGGCCGGGCGCTCCTCACCACGGCCCTGCCGAGCCCCCCCGGCCCGGAGCCCCCTCTCCAGCCGAGAGCCCTGCCCTGGAGGTCTCCTCCTTCCCGTACCGATTACCGTCATCACACACGCGGTCTCGTCTTTGGGCCGACACCAGTGCGTGCCAAGCCGGGGAGCTGCGGCGGCAGCATCCCTTCTCGCCGGGCCGCCCAGGACGGGACGTGAGGCTCAGACACATCCCCAGCTCAAGGCCCCTGACCCTCCCCTGCGCCCCACACGCCCCTGGGGCAGTTTGCTCATCGCTACAGCGGCGGTGCTGCCCGCGCCCTCCGGCAGCGGGGCTTTCCCCGAGCAGACTGCGGCTCGCTTTGCCTCTGCTGCCCTAGCGCTCACTGGCCCGGAGATCGCCCGGCTTCCCCAGGCGGAGCTGGAGCGGAGGCTGCTGGAGGACGAGGAAGCGCAGGGATGGGGCAGCCCAGCCCGCCTGCCCCGGCCCCCAGCGCAGGGCGAGGAGAGCGGAGAGCGCTGTGCCCGCGGTGCTTTCAGGGAGCTGCCGGCCCTGTCCGTGCAGGTGCGATGTCCGCGCCTCTGGGGAAGGAAGGGAAGGAGGGGTGAAGGGAGGGGAGGGACGGACAGGGAAGCCGGTGATTGACAGCTCAAGTGGGCGCCGCTCCGCTCACATATCCGCCGCCAAAGTTTTCGTTCACACGAAGAGAACTTTCTGTTGCCATGAAACTCGGGGGATTTGCAAGCGCCGTCCCCTCTACCCCACCCCCCTCCCCTCTTTTGGGGCAGCCGAGTGTAAAAGCTCAAGTGGTAACGGGGTGAGTGTAGGTGGGAATGGCCGGGAGTGCCCGGCGGCAGCCACCCACCCCGGCCCCGCTCCAGCGGGGCAGCCCCTCTCACACCGGCACGGAGTGCCCGGCAGCCATGCCCAACCCCAGCGTGGTAATGTAGATTCTCCCCTAGGCGACAGCTCAGGAGTGCAAGAGTTTAGCCCGTCCGTCCTTCCCCCGCCCCTTCATCCGCTCCGGGGGTGCGTCCGTGCAGCGCGGGCTCTCTCCGTCTCCAGGCAGCCTCTCCGAGCTTGGCACGGGGCTGTGCATCCGCCCGGGAGTCCCAAACCTCTTTGTGCCCGGCAAACGCGCAGCTCCCGCTCGCAGCGCAGCGCTCCGCCCCGCTCCTCCTCCCCGCGGCCCCGCAGGGCACCCCCGGCCCGCTCCTTCCCCCGCGGCACGGCCGCAGCTGCGGGAGCCGCTTTGCCCCGGCCGCCGCTCGGAGCCGGGGGCAGGTGCAGGGCCCGGGGGCCGCGGGACGCGGCGGGAGGGGTCCGGCATCCGCGGCCGCGGCATCCCCGAGGCCGGGTCCCTCCGCCCGCCCCCCCGGCCGGTCAGTTCCCGGCGTGGGGCTGTCGGGAACCGCTCGCTGATTGGCCACCGCCCCCTCATTTATAGCCCGTCAATCACGGACCCCCGCGATCCGTGTGCGCATCGCCTGGTGCTGCCCGCGGGAGCCGCTCTGCAGCGGCTCCGCCACCGCCGGCACCTCGGGGAGCGGCGCTTTCTGCCAGGCACAAAAACTTCCTCCTTCTTCCGCGGCAGCCGCCCAGGCAGGTTTTCTCTTTCTTTTTTTTTTTTTCTTTTTTTTTTTTTTTTTTTAACTTCCTCTCCCCTCTCGGTGCCCGCCTGCCCGCCGCCGCCCTGGCGCACCTTTTGCCGGCCCCGGCCATGTACAGCATGCTGGAGACGGAGATTAAGGCGCCGCAGCCCACGCCGGGCAGCACCGGGGGCAACTCCGCTCCGGGGAGCACCGGCAAAGGCGGCGGAGGCGGCGGGGCCGGCAACGGAGCGGGAGCGGGATCGGACCAGGACCGGGTGAAGCGCCCCATGAACGCCTTCATGGTGTGGTCGCGCGGGCAGCGGAGGAAGATGGCCCAGGAGAACCCCAAGATGCACAACTCGGAGATCAGCAAGCGCCTCGGGGCCGACTGGAAGCTGCTGAGCGACGCCGAGAAGCGGCCCTTCATCGACGAGGCCAAGCGGCTGCGGGCCGTGCACATGAAGGAGTATCCGGATTACAAATACCGGCCCCGGAGGAAGACCAAGACCTTGCTGAAGAAGGACAAATACTCGCTGCCCGGCAATCTGCTGGCCCCGGGGGGGGGCAACGCGGTGAGCAGCCCCGTCGGGGTGGGGCAGAGGATTGACACTTATGCCCACATGAACGGCTGGACCAACGGGGCTTACTCACTGATGCAAGACCAGCTGGGCTACAGCCAGCACCCGGGCATGAACAGCCCGCAGCTGCAGCAGATGCACCGCTACGACATGACGGGCCTGCAGTACAGCCCCATGATGTCCACGGCCCAGACCTACATGAACGCCGCTTCCACCTACAGCATGTCCCCCGCCGCCTACGGCCAGCAGCCCTCCACGGCCATGAGCCTGGGCTCCATGGGCTCCGTGGTGAAATCCGAGCCCAGCTCGCCGCCTCCGGCCATCACTTCCCACTCGCAGAGGGCCTGCCTGGGAGACCTGCGGGATATGATCAGCATGTACCTGCCCCCCGGGGGGGATGCCACAGACCCTTCCGCCCTGCAGGGCAGCAGGTTACACAGCGTCCACCAGCACTACCAGAGTGCCGGGACTGGCGTGAATGGTACCGTACCACTAACTCACATATAAACTTGGCTGCTCCGGACGGCTCCCCGTCTTAATCCCTAACCCCACCACCGCTCCCTGACTACACCGGGACGTACGGCAGTGTTGCTCGGCTTAGCAGACTTAATACTAACTCTGGAGAAATTTTAAAAAGGAAATCCGTTAGTTGTGTCTTTTTTTTTTTTTTTTTTTTTTTACAAGAAATAATATCTGAGCAAGTTGTTATTTTAATAGAGCACAACTCCTGCCTCCTAGAAGCCGCTGTGAAGTTTTCAAACCACGGCAACTCCTTTCCTGGTTTCGGCTAGGTTGGGCACTGTTTTATTCGCTTGAAAGTTTTTTAAAAATCTTGCATCTTCCAGTTTGATTTCTAGCGTTGCAATGACATAAACAAAAACCGCGGGCTTTTGTTTTTAAACTCGGTTGTTCACATAATCGTCGTGGTTTATTAAGTGTTTTGTTACCGACCCTCGCTTGGTTTCTATCCACAATCTGTAGCTTTCACGACTTTTTAACTTTGAGGTTTTATTCCTTGAAAAGGGGGAGGTGGGAGAGAGCAGAGCTGTGCGGGTCGCAAACGCATTTCTTTTATTTATAGTAAGTTGTGTGTCTTGGTTTTTCTTAAGCTGTAAACTTATGTAAATGGGTTTGTGAATTTTACTGTGAACCATGTTTTGACATATCGGATGAAGAAACGTTTTAGTTTTGTTACCGGATTCCTTCCAAAAAAAAAAAAAAAAAAAAAGTCATCGAAATACTCCTTCCCTGTTCCTAGTCCTCGTTTGCTTCCTTCTTCCAAACGAAGAGAGATCAATAAATTTTATATCAGGCACGTCGGCGGTGTCCGGGCGGTTTGTGCGGGTCCCTCCGCGGCTGCGGGGAGCGCGGAGCGGGGCTGGGCCGAGCTCATCCCGGGGCTCCCGCCGCACTCGCGGCCCCACCGCCCGCTCCAGGAGCTTTTCTGGCCGCGTTTCTGCGGCCGCCGCACCGGGCTGTTATTTTGGGGGGCGGGAGAGGGAGGATGCGCTCTTTGGATTTGATTTTCTCTAAAGTGAAGCGGGACTCGGGCGCCAGGGAAGCTTCGCAGCGCTGCCGGAGCTGCCGCTCTGCGAGCAGCGGCCACTTGTTGCCTCTCCGCCCGGCTGCTTTCCCTCGGCCGACGGGGAACGAAGGGAATCACGTCTCCGCCTCGGCTTGTTGTGCTTTTTCTCCGTTTTTTTTTTTGTTTGGTGTGGTTTGTTTTTTTTTTTTTTTTTTGTTTTTTTTTTTTTTTTTTTGTCTGGAGGATTTGCCTAGGAACGCCAGCTCATCTAAAATATTTACAAAAGTAAAACCCGTTGGGGAACTCTTAATTAGACTCCATTAAAAATGAATGGTTACAGGAGTCCCCAGAGGAAATAAATAATTCAATCTTCAGTAGGTTTGACGAGTGCTTTGAGTCTGGACAACTTTTCCTTCCTTTCCCCGCCCTTTTTACTTTTTTTTTGGTTTTTGGTTTGTTTTTTTTTTTTTTTTTTTAGGGATGTGCTTTACTCATGGCTGCGTTTTAGTGGGCGCTGCGGAACAGACCCCGGGGCGGCCGGCGGAGCAGAGCATCGCTTCGCCCTCCCTCCGAGCCCTGTTCCGGCCGGCTCCCCTCGTGTGTCCCCGGCTCCTCGCCAGGGCCGGGCTCCGAGCTCGCCGCTCCGCAGCGCATCCCCGCCTCCAGCTTTGCCTCTCGCCCGCTCCCGCTGCCCCTCCGCTGCTTGCCTTGGTACAGGAGGAGAGGGAACGCGACGGCGATGCTGGGGCTTGGGTTTGGGTACGGGGACCTGTCCTGCCGCCCCTTTCCGACAGCGGCTTTGGGGAGATTTTGTGACCCTTGGCTATCCGGGGCGGTGGAGCCGCGTTCCTTCCCTGCCACTTCCCTCCCGGCCCGGCGGGGGCCCCGCGCTGCATCCCGGCCCCGGTGCGGGGATGCCCCGGCAGCGGCTCCTGCCTTCTCCGCCGGGAAGCACGGCCAGGCTCGGGCAGGGCTTTCCTCGGGCTCTTCCAAGAGGCGAGGATGTTGTGCAAACCTCACCGAGAGCCTCGTTCGCTGGCGGGGGGTGCCTGGCTCCTGGCCACCCAGGGAAGGGGCAGTTCCTGGAGCAGGTCCCAAAGCAGGGGAAGCCCCGAACCCCCATCGTGTCCCCGCACAGAGCAGCGCCCGGGGCCGGCCGCCCACTGCCCCCGGGACGGGCTGGGGGTGACCGCTTTGCAAATGAGAACCCATTCTGTTTCATACCCACAGCTCTGGGGTAATATTACTCTTCCATAATATTTCCGGTGAAATCTGGCAAACCTGTGATGCTGCTTCCTCCTGTTCGTGCTGCTGCCCTTCAGGTAGGAGCATGAGGGTTTAGTAGCGTGATTTACCAGCTCTGGGAGGAGAAGCAGCTCCATAAAGAACCTGGAGGTCTGAGAGAAGGTGGTAATATCAGTGATGTTAATAGAGTACAGGACACAGGCAGGCAGGGCAGCAGCAGGACCTATTTCATCTCAGCTGGGAGTCAAACTGTGCCCCAGTGCTCTCTCTGCAGTGCCTGGACAGCTCTGAGTGGGGAAGTGGGAAGATCCTGTTCCCTGAAACAATTCTCCTGCCACCTTCCCGGGCAGGTGTGCAGGTGCAGGTCTGACAAAAGCGAGGGCTCCTGGGCAGGTGAGCAGCTGCCAGCACTGGAATTGTACTTGGTGTCCTCAGAGTTGAGCTGCAGCTCACTATAAATACTTGTTCTTTACAGCTGAATTTTCTGGAAGTGGATTCTCTGCCATGAAATGGGAGAAACACTTTTTCAAAATTTGTAGTATTTTTAAGCTCAACTTATCCTTGTTTGCCATAAGTCAGGGCCTAAGGAGGGTGTGTGAGCCAGTCCCTGAGAGGTCACGGAGAAAAGTCTCTGTGTAAATATCTCTGCCTTGTTCTCTCTGGAAGCTCCTATCTGTGGTTTTCCTGCTAGGAAAGGCTAGGGTCTAGGGGCTGCTTTTCCTGATTTACTGATTTTGAGATGTCCAGGTAAAATTCCCAATGCAGTTTTCAGCTTCCCGGGGCTAAACTTTATCCTGAAGTTCATAAGCTGTGGTCAGAGCTCGTGGGACGGGTTGTGAAGAGGTGCACACACTGGATGGGGGACAGACCCATGGAACCCAGCCTGGTACATCAAATACACATCAGATACAGCTTCTTCGTGCTTCAACAGGAGCGTATTTCATTAGAGAGCCAACAGCACAGAGGGAGACATTGCCTGAAAGACAACTTTTTTTTTCCCATGGAGCACTGTTACATCCTTTGCTTGGGCTCAGGAAATTTTCCTCATGAACAAAAGCAGAAATGGGTTCTCTTTAGAACTGATGAAGGTGTGTTTTACTTGTACTGAACTCAGTTTTTAAATTTGTAGAGTATCTGGCCGTTGACATCCCTCCTGCATGCATTAAATCGAAACAAATGCCTTTTGAGCACTGCCCGTGAGGGATTTCCTTCTCCTGCTGGTGTGGGAGGGCTCAGAATGGAGCCATTAACATTCACAGGGAAACCAGGTAAAGCTCCAAACTATAAAGTGCTGGCTCGTTGCATGTGCACAACCATTAGCAACTCTTTGCACAGTTTAAACCAACTCCAGCCTTATTCTATAACATCCAAAATAGATGCAAGTGCATCCATTATCTTTAGAAGGACAGAGCACTGGCTGTGACGAGGTTAATGCTGGCATTTAAGTGTAATGACAATATTCAGGCTTTTGTTTTAGCATGTTTTTGAGTGGGAGATAACACTTGGTGCTGTTGGTTTGTCAAAGCCCTGTGTATTGGATTACATTTTCATGGTTCCTTCCTATGCCAAAGAGCTTCAGGGTTAATTTATTGCAACAACAGTTGGTAAGTGAAAATATTTTAAATTTTTGGAACGGTTTGGTGAATAAAGCCTAATAATTAGCAGAGGAATCTGATGATGGGTATTTTAAGAATATATGTTAAACCACACGTTTTTGTATTTCTAGTATTTCTTTGCTACAAGAAGAGATGAAGAATAAATTCAGGAAAAGCATTAGCATAGACACTTTGTGAAAGCATTCATAAATTATCCTTTTAGCTGTCCCATCTCATACACCAGACTAAGAAAGATACTTCTCAGGAACATTATTAGGAAGACAAGAACTTATCTAACTATCCTCCAGTGTTAATGGAAAGAATGATTTCTCAGGAATGAGTACACCTGAAATCTGAAGTTGGGTGATGTTCAGGACTGGAATGTTGCTGCTATTCTCAGTGCCTGCAAAAGTGAGAAGCTTGATGGCTTCTTTTCAACTTATAGAGATCTTGATCCTAGATTTCTTGTAGTTGTGTCCAGTTTATTCACATAATAATCTGCAGGTTCAGATTAATTCTATCGTAAATTTTGTGGCTAAATTCCGACAAAACTGAAATAACAAAGAGAGAAAATTTGAATCAATTTCTTTTATGATTCCTCAAGGAAGGTGTGGAGAGCTGTCCTTGCAGATGTGTTTGGATGGGGTAATTTAGTGGTTCATGCAGATTTCCAGGACAGTTTTCCACATCCCTATCACAACTTTTAATTGGTGCCACTGGATGCAGCAATCAGTGCAGCACAGTGACTTTTTCCCAACAGAATGTCCTCAGGATGAGGAATTAATTATTCTTTGCTGCCAACTTCTTTGTGTTGCTAGTCAAGCAAACAGGATTTTAGATTTGCTTCTTCCAAAGCCATCTTCAGCAGCTCTGTATCCCATTTTTACCTCAGTTTTCCAGTTTCTAAAATACCTCTGCCTCCTTAGTGCAGCAGGGGAGATTGCAATGCATGTGAGCAGACGTGTGAGAGAGAGCAGGAGAGCTGAGGGAGGTCACAGCACACCCATAAAAAGATGTATTTATGCCTTCTCCATGATGAAATAAAAAAATTATGTACCACAGTGTTATGCTCAGGGTGCTCATCCTTATTGCTGTTGCTAAGTTCAACTATCATATATTTATGTCAGGTTAATTTTATTCAGTAATACATCAAATTAAGACAGATCAACCTGAGCGTGGTTTGTGTTGATACAAGTGAAGTCTCCGTTTCATGCCCACGTGAGGAAGAAGTTAGGGGGTTTTAACACATCCCGTTGATCTTGTGGAAAAATCTGCACCTTTTCCTGTGCTTTGGCCATTCCATGCTGGGGGATTGGTGCAAACTCTCCTCGGCTGATGGGGCGAGGTGTGAAACACAAACTCCTGCATAAGCTGGGCTGCCTCCGAAGAAATGCAAAGTGAGCCGGGCTCTCAGAGCCCCAGGTCCCTGTGTGTACATTCCACGTGCACCCAGGGCTGAGAGTGCCAGGCATCCCTGGGGAAGAGCTTAGGAATAAGAGGGAAATTAAGCAATGTTAAAAACTTGTGAGCTTCTGTCATTTATCTCTTCTGGGGCTTCTGATTGAGACTTCTGGCCTTGGTGAGCTTTTTTCTTTGTCTCTGTGGAGAATATTATGCATCTTTTCTATGCAGGCCATAGGAAATAGTAGAGCAGTGATTGCACCAAGCCTTCAGGATTTCCCCTTTGTACAAGGCTCAGCTTATTCATTTCATGCATCATTCACAGCTTGCTGTGCTGATTTCAAAAATTCTATACATCTACTTGACACAAAGAGGAGAGACAGAACATAGTGGTGGAAGTGCCTTCGGTGCAGGTAACGACTGTTCTTGAATGCCATTTGCAGGGGAAGAAATCTTGAAAGTCAATGGGAACTTTGCCCTTTCAGAGTTCAGGATAAGACACTTGGCATTGATTTCATTTTCATTGTACTGCGCTGCCAAGTCAGAGAAGGTTCTCTTCCACAAGGTTAAGGAAAGATATTTTAATCCAAATAATTCTTTTCTCTTTTTTTCCCCCCTCACCCCTGCTTTTTTTTCCCCCTTTCGATTCACTGGGCAGTTTTCCTTTTACAGCCTGTAAACAGCAAGTGTCATAGTAGGAATTCCTTTTACAAAACAAGTTATACTTTCATAATTAAGCAAAAACATCCTTTCCTTTAAACCTCAGCCTGTTAAACAGGTGAACATTTGTGAAACAGGTGTGAATTTTTTATGAGCATACCAGAGCTGGGATAGTAACTGAATTAGATGTCATGGCCCTAAAGTTAAAGGAAGTAAAGGAGCTGAATATACAAGCTGGCAAACGTTTGATTCAAGGTAATTCTGTGCAGTTTTCCAGGCATTCAGCTGGGCTGTGTGAGTGGCTGCAGGAAGGATCAGCCCTGCCTGTGTTCTCTGTCCCAGGAACAACTGAAGTTTTCCTGACTTGGATGGTTTTGAGCAGAGCATGGAATATTATAACAAGTTTTTTTTAACTATACTCAAAATAAGGAGATCACCTCCTTGAAAGTATTTTGCTTCCCTTTGCAATAACTCTTCTGCTCCTCTCTAGATTTCAGGTTGTACTTGTATCAATTCTAGCCAAGAACAATTGCTTTGATTTAAAAGTCTTGTGTAAGCAGGGATGAATAACTTTGGATTAATTGTTAGAGGCATTAAGGAATCTTTTGGTGTTTTTTGTTTAGACAGCAGTAAAACAAAAAGATTACTGACGAGTTTAGACTGTGGAGGCATTGACAGATCTCCTGGAGGTTCTGGAGTAGGAAACACGATTGTTTTGGCCTCTAGCACAGGGCTGTCCATCTGTGCCCGGGAGTTATTTTGTTTTCAGTGACTGACAGGCCAGTTAATGATGGGATGAGGCTTGTGAGCTGCACAGAGAAGCGTGGGGCTGCCAAAACCTGGCACATCCTTTGGACTTCCTGTTACATGAAACTTTTCCCACAATCGTTTTCTTTTCAATTATTCAAGAGAGGACTAGAATTTAGGCCAGCCTAAATTGAACTGAACAAGTATTTGATGGGGTGTTGCTGTCCTGTGCCTGGGCTCGGGTTCTGCTTGGCTGCATCTCACTCCTCGATCCTGCCAAGGTTCAGAAACTGGCTGTGAACACAACCTCCACACCCAGGGGACAACTGACCATACAGTCCTACTCTTCTTTTGGGGTGAAAACATTTTCATTGGGCTGTCAGAATGCCAGGCCACTGAAAGAAGCCAGTGTATGTTTTGATACACACAACCTCGAGAAAGTTCATTTCTCCTCACACTGAGGTTTCACCCCTTCTTTCCTTGCAGAACTACTACCTCTAGCTTTTATGACATTAGAGTTTCTAATGGCTTCACACCAGAATTCTGTTGCTAATCCCATGACAGCTGCTGACAGGAGGATATTGCCAGAGTCGGGTGCTGAGCAGCTCTGTACCTTACTCAGGCAGGACTGCAAGAGGAAGAAGGAGGAATAAAGGAGAACACTCTCCAGGACTGGTGTTCCAAAGGCACCGGCAGACTTTTGATGCTTGATCTGTTTCATCCTCAGTGCAAAGTAGGCAGATGAGTGGAAAATGTTCTCTCTGTATCCACTTATGGGCAAGGCATCATCAAGTGAAGCCGGAAATTCTGTATCTGGATAGGAACCAGAAGAGGAAGGACAAGGTGATGCTGAAATAAGGACACATTAACTGTCTCCAAAGTGCTGTGTGGTTACAGCAGCAGATTCTCTGCTTGATTTGTGACAAGGAGGTGGGTGACTGTGGCCCTCGGATGAGAAGCAGTCCATGGGGCCACCTCCTTGGTGGGTTTCCAAGCTGTGATGGCTGAGCTTGTTATCAACCCTTGGGAGAATTCCCTGAACAGTCCTAATAAGAACCACTGCCAGTTGTGGGTTTTAAGACTGGCTTGCCCACAGAAGGACCGGGGAGAGAAAAAGCAAGCAGAACAGACCTTTGTTATCAGGGAGATAAGAAAGTAATAAAAAACCTCAGGGTTCTGAGCAGAGGACTCCAAGCAGCTCAGGTGTGAGGGAGAGCATTTGGGTTTACCTTGCCTGTTTAATGACAAAAAACCCACTTGCAAATGGGGAGCAGGTGACTTCAGTAGACTGCATCACAAAATTTGTTGCAAAGATAACCTTCAAGCATTTTTATTTTGATGCGCTTTAGGCTGGGAGCTTTTCAGGGGAACAGGACTTGTTTTCCAGCTTCTGAAATTTTAGGTGTGATTTTGATGATCACATTCATACATCTAAGCAGGTTTAACCACCACTTGTGCCTGCCTTAATTCCAGCTCCAAAGACTGGGGCAGCCCAAAGGGAAGTGTGGGAAAGCAAATAGTAACCCCCAGCGTGGGAGGTAAGTGAAAGCTGTGGCTCTGTGAAATGCATTGTTCCAGCTAAACTGAGACCCTCTCCTTCCCTTTGAAGCCTTAGAAGGCGGCTCATGAGCTGCACTGGTGCATGTGGAAGGGAGGACTAGAGACAGGGCAGCAATTTAACATCGGGCTTTTATGATTTAATCACAAATGTTTGCTTGCTGCAGGCATGGGAATTACAGGTACAGAAAATGGCATTGTGACAAATAGTACCGAGAGGGTTTTCTGAGTCCATTTAGTGGAGGGGGCTAGATGTAAAAAAGGAGGATGATACAACTAATGGAGATGGAAGGGGAAAGTCCAAAGGTAATGGGATGAAAGGAGTTTATCACCTTGAAGCACGTATGTTTCCCTTCTGAGGATTACTTAAAACCGTGAAGGAAACAATGCAATGTAATTTTGTATTTAAAATACATCTACATTTTCTGTGTCTCATAGTTATTTTTTCAACATGCACTATGTGGCCAGAATCTTACCCTTACCTTGAAGTGTGAGCACAACAGAAAAAGCAGTTGTAGCTAACGAATGAGCAGGAACAATAGAGATCTACTGGCATTTGTCCCTAAAAATCTCCCTGTGAAGGGGAGGATGGATGGGGGAGCTTTGAGAGGGAGCCAGCCCAGATCTGCTGAATTTCGATGAGGATTTTTCTAGTTTGTCTCCCATTCTGGTTGGCTGCATTATTATTTATCTCATCACTCAAATTGTGGTAGGTGCTGCTTGCCTTGGAGTATGAATAACAAGCTGTTGGGCTCAATAGAGTTCACTTATGCCCTAGGAGAGAATAATTCTCTCCTGTCCAGGAACTGCTGGGTAAAATTTAATAGTCTTTGCTGTGCCTCAAGGATTTAGGGTAAAGGATCATAATGGTGCCTTCTGACCTTAAAGTACAGAAGTTTTTAAAAATATCCAAGTATAGGTCAGGACTGTATCGTGACCAATGTGCAGTCAGTGAATTCCCCCTGCATTCCCTTGTATCCCTGCAATAACTTTTCCTAAAGTACAGGGCATTAAAATAGTTTAATAATTGTTGGATCAAGTAGTAGAGAAAATAAATGTACACTCTCAGGTCTCATGTTGTCCCACAAATGGTGCTGCCATATTCTCACTTTTTTAGCACTTTCAAATTCATTTTTAAACTTTCTCTGAAGAGGGAATTTAGTAACAGTTCTCTGGTAAATCTTGGCTAATCCTAAAATAAAAACGTTTTCACCTGAGACATGTGCCTGAGCAAATTCTCATTCCCTGGGCCCAGTGAAGTCATCTTCAGGCTGGAATATTTGTGGGTAGGATCAGCTGTTAAATGTTTGGCACCATTTCAGTTTCAGTGGCTTTAAGTGCCCTCAACATTCAGATGCTCCTGAGGTGGGAGGGAAAGGGAAGAGAACACCTCTCTAGTGCTGAGGATTCTGGTGACTGAGTACTGCAGGACTAGCTGAGGTCTCTTTAGAGCCAGCAGGCAGGAAAACTGCTTTTTGTCATGAAAATTTAGATCACCTACAAATGTCCACGCACATCTGAGATCACTGGGACCTGTGGATTCCTGTCCTCGCTGGCAGGCAGAAAGGATGGCAGATTTCACAATCCATGAATCATTTGTAATTTGCTCTTGAAGAATCTCTCAGCTGTCCTGGCCGTGGCAGAGGCACTGTACAGATGTACAGGAAGGGTATGTGCTTTTTAATTAAGGAAAATTAATCAGGGAAAGGGAAGGTGAGCAGGACGTTGATGCAGTCCTCCCATGCGTGTCTGCACCAGCTTGTCACCCACACAGAGCAGATGGACAAAACTGAGACCTCAGCTAACAAAATCACTTAAGAGGTCTAGAAGGCATTCTCAGGAAATGCTGGGTACAAAGGTGGAGATATGAGGGGCTGTGGGATCACTGCTGAAGGGAGGAAGAAGTCTGGAGGTGCATAACACCTGAAGGATGCAAAAAGAAAAGCTCATTGTGCTGGGTGGTGGCCTGCGGCACAGCCAGGAAAAATGGGAGGATTTAGTGCCGGGAAAAGAAAAGGCAGATGTGCAAGGTTCTCTCCAGGAGTTTTCAGATGTTTAAGCAGGACTGGATAAAACATCTGTGAGCTGTAGAGAAGAATCTTGTGTTGGAAGAAGAGGAGATCAGCGTTTCATGGCTGCTCTTCAGAGTCATTTGTAAAAGAATTGCTTTTCTCTGGTTGGAACATCCCTGATCAGGTGTGTTCCTAACGTCATGCAAGCCTGGGAGTGCCATACCAGCAGAGAACTTGTGGTTTGATGATGATTCTTAGTTTTGGGTGGGTTTTTTTTCCCCCCTGTGAGACCTCAAAACACTTTGCAAAGGAATCAGTGCAGTTACATGAGGAAAAAGGTCCAGGGGCCCCCAGTCAGGCAGGGGTAGAGCCAGTAGTGATCCCTTGCCCCACACTGATGCTCTGCCCCCTGTTTGGAATGGAATTTTCAAAATGGGCCCTGTCTGCAGCATTTCCTCATGCTGATGGTGGAGCTCCAGCAGCCCTGGAGGGAATTCCTCCCAATTTTCTCCTTACACCTCTGCTTAGGGTTCCTGGCCTTAGAGAGGGCAGGGTTTTTGTGCCAGCTCCTCGGTCACTGCATCCTGGCTAAAAGTAATCATGTTTTCAGATACTCTGGGCTACTTCTGCTAGAGGGCTGGCAATCATCCTGTCTCGTATGGCTTTGCCACTCTGGTAGAGGGACAGTAAACACTCTGTACTTGTTTTCTGTTTTTCCCCAGTGCAGACTGTCAGAGCCTATCTAAGGAGAGTCAAACTTAAAGATGCTTTTCCCGCTCCCAGTAAATAACCACACTTAAATATCCAGCATAATTTCACTAAAAAGAAAACCTCTATGAAACTTTACATACTTTCCATTAAACAGAAAAGGAAATGTACGTGGTTTGCAGTAAAGTGTACAGATGAATCCTGAAGATAAGGAAAGATAATGGGAATTAAGGTCTATCAGCGTTCCCTTGAAGATTTCTACTTGATGGGGGGTTGCTCTAAGTTAGTTTTGTTTCAAAACAGTTCTGTGGGTGGGGTAACTTGTAGCTGAGTTTGCTGCTGGTTTGATGCATCCGTTGAATCTACTAGCAGCTGCAAAATTCCAGGAGCCTGGCCTTTTCATGATTCAGTGACCATGTAATTGGCCATGGGATTTATTCAGCCTTTTCATTCTATGTGACCCTTCCGTACAGCATCGTACCAAAAACCTCCTGGTTAAATTCTGTGGCTTTCTGTTGTGCGCTCTGAATGAACGGCTCACAATTTGGAACCCGTTTTCCTTGCACATACAGCAAGATAAAATATCATATCAATGGCTGCCTGCTTGTTGGCATCACTGTTGAAGCTGAGAATCTTCAAACTGACCTTAAAATACAGTGAACTGGGCCTCTGTGAGCACAGGGCACTGGATTCGTTCTCTGTGTCTGCTTTGGAGTCAATCGACACCAGATATTTACTAAATGGACCATCAGGAACAGACACAGCCAAGCACCTACTCAGCCTCCAGCCTGAAAAAGTCTTAAACACTATGATTGAATCAGTTAGCAGCACTATTCGGGGAGTTTCAAACATCACTCTTGGGAGCCAGCTGCCTCCTCTTTATCCGCCCTCTGGCTGGGAGCTCTGGGTGTGGGAGGAATGCAGGATTGGGTGCTTATCTCTCCATCCTGTCCCGGCCGTGTTTGGAGCTGTTTGGAGCGGGGATTTGCCTGGAAAAGGTTGCCAGGGGAAGGTCAGCTGGTGCGCTGATAGGTGTTGGCGGGGAATATCGTTTTTGTGCTGTTCAGATTTATCCTCACCCCGTGCGGTGGAATTGAAATGCAGTATTTTCACATGCATGAGGTTTGGTAAGACAGCTTTACCTGGGTCACAGCTGGCAGCCTACCCAGAGGTTATCACTTGTGAGAGAGTTGTTGCTTCTGGCGCTAATGGTGAAGATTTGGATCTCTGTTGTATATTTTGGCATGGAAAAACTAGTTTTACAAAGGTGTGGCTGAAATCAAAACTTACTGTAGGTTTCACTTGCAAGGGCCGCCAGTGTGGCCGGATTAGAGCTGCAGTGTCACCCGGGATAACTCTGCAAAATCACCAAAAGTGCCTTTTACACGTGAAAATTACAGATGTAGGTTGGTTCAGGAAGGAAGGGGGAAAGGGCGCCTTAAAATAGGCTGTTATTAAAAATTTGAATTGAAAAAAAATTCTTATCGAAGTGAGGGTTTTTTTCTTAAACTGATTCATTTTCTTTTCCCAGAGTGGTAAAGCTCACGCTATACCAGCTGTTGACTGATATTTGGAGGGGGTAAAAAGTGGTTTTGCCAGTTACTCAGATAAAGAAACCTTGCCAGTGTCTGGGTGAGTAATGAGAGCTATGTGGTAGCCGAATGGAGAGTGGCAAGAAAGAGCTTTGCTTTTTGTCGTTGGAGAAAATGGAGACCTCCGTTTTTGGTTTTTTTTTTTTTTTATTTTATTTTCAAGCAGTTTTTCAATCCTATAACAGCCGCTGGACATCCTGGTTCACGGCATAGCATTGGGAAAAGCACAGGTGCAGCGTGAGGTAGGCTCAGAACTCATGAGTTCGCTGTATTTCACCCCCCTTGGTGAATTTCCCACATTTTTGAGGTGAAATGCCAACTCCCAGGAGGGGACAGCGAATGCACAAGGCTGTTGATTATCACTGCATCAGGCTCGGGGATGCCAGAGTGCCCCATCAGTGGCAGTGCAGGGGCTGGCATCCTGCATCTGCATTCAGATCTTGACAGGCTCTGCTTTCCCACATCGCATTCCAGCCGGGAATGACCCCAAAGCGCCGGGCAGACCTCAGCCAGCTCAGCCTCAAGTACCTGTCCTCCCTGGTGCCCAGGGTCCTTGCAGTCCTACAGCATACCTGGGCAGCGATAAGAGATGCCTGGTGATTAGAAATGGATCGTTTTGCATAGAATTACAGATGATGCAGACAAAATATCAGAGCCTGAATGCACAAAGAGAGGGTGGCTTCATGCCTTCACCTTAGTTTAGGACTTTGCTGAACAACCTCTGATAAACTCCATTTTATTAATCTACTGGGACAGATTATCTGTTTGTTCTTGGTGGTTCTTTTTGTTTGTTTGTTTGTTTTTTGTTTTGTTTTGTTTTCCCCACAGGAGATAGTAATTTAATTGCTTTCTCTTTCTACAAGCGTTATCTTTTTTGTTTTCCCCCCTTGAGAGCCCGGCAACTGATTGAGGCAACCCTGAGCTGATTTATGTAACTTGAAAGTTCATCTTCAAAATTCTTTACCTTGAACCACAAGGCTGACTTGGAGCAGCATTATTTTTTATGTTATAAAATAAATTAACCCCATTTGGCCGAGAAAAAAAATCATTAAAGTTGGGTTTGTATTTTTTTCCCCCTCTATACATCCAAACAACGGCATTTCTGTGGAAAGCGAATTTTAAATATTTTAATGAAAATTATGAAGGCCTTATTATGCTGTGACGGCTTAAGCGATGAATAATTGCAATTAATTTATAAATACTGCCTACATGCGATGATTCTTGGTGATGCCAAGCAATAGATCCGAGTTAAAACCCTCACTGGCAGCTCACTCAGTGCAGTTTGGGGCATGAGCGCGTTGGGAGCCCCTCCTGGGCAGCTCGGCCACATGCTGAACAATCCGGCTGCTTTCCCTGCCCCTCTGCCCTAGATCACCTGTTGCCTAAAGCCGAACTGCAGCAGAGATGTGCTCCTGAACTGCTGCAATTCACAGCTCGGCTCATTAGCATAACCCGTCATTAGAGCTGCTTTATAGCTCACAGCCCGGAATATTTACATAGCACTTGAGGGAAGCATCCCTGGAGCTTCCACTGCTGAATCCAGTGGGAATTGTGCGTCGGGGCCCTCGGGGATTTACAGCACCTTTTCCAGGCCCTAAATGAGCAGCACCGACCGTGAAGTTTTAGAACTTGAAGCAGCAGAGCATGTGAACATTTGTGCTTTGTGCTGAAAAAAAAAAAAAAAAAAAGAGCTGGGTGCAGATCTGATTTAATTCCTGCTTGCTGCAAAGTCGGAAGAGCAGAAAATTTTCATCTTGAGCGCCGCAGGACGCAACCTTTGCGCTCTTAAACTCTAGGTCTCGTAGAGTGCTTTTCAAGGGGGCAGTCAGTTCTGTAAGTCCAATTTTAAGCATTAGGAGACGTGGGCCGGAGGAGCCCAAGGGACTTCTGAAAATTCCCGAGGACAGTGAGGACCAGCAGGGTCGGTGCCTTGTCCCCCCATCCGTGTCACCAGCGCAGCCCCCGGGGCAGCCAGAGCAGAGGATTTTCACGCTGCTGCCTCCTGTGCCTGGTGATGGCGGTGGAGGAAGGTGCTAAAGTCTCACCCTGATATGCACAAGTGCAAATCAGCCTTTGTCACGATCTGGACCCAAATGTCGCCGCTCGGAGGGATTTGCGGGCAGGATGCGGATGAATGGGGCAGGGGGCGCGTTGATGGTTGTTTACGGGAAGGGATAGACCAGGGATAGATCCATAGCTGCAGGGCACCCTTCCCAGCCCTGCACCCACCCACCCTGCCCGGGCAGCTCGGGAGCGGGGTCCGTGCTGCTGGAGGGCGATCTCAGAGGGAAAAGGAGTGATTTTACTTGCCGTCAAAAGTGCGGCTTAAGGGCTCAGCGGCTGCCTTGGTCATGGCTGGGGTATCCATTTCCCACCCAGAGCCTCCGAGGGTTGCACTGGGGAGTTCCAGGGGCTGCTAATGAGCAAGCAGATAATTAATTTCTGCCGTGCAGAAATGCGTCTGGGAAAACTCAGGTTTTGAGAATGATTCCATATTAATTACACATTTATAAGGCACCTTTGGGGTTGAACTATCCCAGCAGGAGTCAAGGCTTGCCCCAAGCCCACGGGGCGAAACCAGAGCATCCACGGTGCTGTCCCACATCACCACCCCGGGCGAGGTGTGAAACCTGTGACCCCCAGGTGTGACAAATCCATTACTGAGCCCTAAAGCGATCTTCAGCCGTACTTGGCATTGATGCTATCGGGGTGATCAGCAGCGGGGGGCGGTGGTACCTCGAGCTGTGAAGTTCCCGTGAAAGGAGCTGGCCAGGGAGGAGCTGGAGGCCCATCCCGGTGTGGCTGCTGGGAGGGGACTGCATTCCTCCGCTCCCTTCCACCCAGGGGTGGAGCACGGGCTGTTTGCTTTCATCTGTCCTGGTGATAAGCAGACAACATCCAGGGAACCCTCAAATAACTTTCCCCCTCTGGGAAAGAGGCGTTCATATTCACCCTCTGCCCGGGATGAGTAAACACATGACTGGGTATATAGAATAAAGGGATGCTGAGGGTTGTATTAAGGCTGATCAGGAGTAACTTTGCCCTGAGCTGCACCAGGAAACCTCTTATGGCAGCCTAGACTTTTGCAAAGTGCTGCTCACTTCCTTGGAGTGGGGACAGTGTCTCGACGTAGCGATGCTTCCCGTGGTCCTACAATTTAAAAATGAAATTTCACAGACGCACGGGAAAAACAAAACAGAACCTCTCAAAAATGATCTGATTGCCAAAACTGGTCAAGTTGTGAGATTGACACAAACAGTAAAAAAATTTCTCAAAGTGTTGTGGAAAAGGATGATAGGGCTGTGTAGAAGCAAAGGCTGTAACTCTGTAGCACGGCTCTACGTAAGTGAGCAAAGGACTCAGCGTGTGCAGATGATACTCAAGGTGGAAAAGAGCTTATTTTTAAGATGAACTGAAAATTTTAATCTGGAAAAATATGAGGCCAACTTTTTGGTCAGCGGAGTTGTCCTGCCTGATATCCAGCAGTACGTTTAGGATTTTTCACAAGTACTTTAACCCATTTGTAGAGGATCTCTTGTTAATCTGATTCAGGTAACCTTCAGCTTCCCTCCCCCCACTCCCCCAGTTTTTGCCTTAATTTCTTATCTCTGGCGTCCTGTAACAACGCTGGCCTTTTGAAAGTGCTCGTGGGTTGGAAACAGGGTGTAGGTGACGTTATTTTAGCAGAGCTCTAAATCACCCAGCACCATGGGGAGGTGAGGATTCAGCCCATCACTGTTAGCAGGTATTTGGTCTCTGTGCAGGCTGACTTCCAGTCAGGCCGCTTCATATTATCAGAACTTTTCGCTCCCAATTAGATGTTTAAATTAACCCTTCATTAAGGTGACGGGAGGTGATAGAGACACATTTCACTGTAATGAATATAGATTAGGGGTATATTCTGCACCTCCCATTGTTCTGAATGCTGGGCTGGAGATAGCTGCTCCAGGGGCTTGGGAAATAACTGCTTTGAGAGTTGAGATTTTCTCAAAGGATCTGGAATCATATTTAAAACCTGTTTTCTCCCAGTCATGCCCATATAACTGTTTGGAGAGTAACAATTGGGGTTGCTGGAAGAAGAGCTTGTGGGCACAACTGAAATATTCTGCGGAGTATTTAGCACTGAGGTGTTTGTAACCTCATTTCTCATGGTGACTTTGGGCAGAGTTTTGACCCATCTCTGCCAAAAACAAAGATTTCCGTCTGCATTTGGATTGGCACATATTGAATTGGCATTTTTGTAATACACTTAATTGTTTTATTTTTTTTCCTTTTTTTTTCTTTCTTTCAGGTGGTAGTAAATTGGAAGAAGTTTGATTTATTTTTTTTTTTTAAAGTCCTGTGCAGAGATGTGTGTAAATTGACCCAAAACACACGACAGCTACTTAACTTGGAGATCACTGCACATGTTGGGCAGTATGAGCCCAAGCATGAAGGAATGAGATCTTCCTGCCAAGTGCTTGGCTGGCATTTTGTTAATTATATATGCTATTTTATAGCCTTAATGCTCATGCCATGGCAGTGCCCAGAGACCTTGGGGTACATTTTCCTGCTGTATCTGCAGCCAAAGGTGCTGCCTTCTGTTATGGACCGGGGCTGAAGTTCTTTTGGTCACTTGGATTAAGAATCTGATGCTGCTGACTAACATTTTTCTTCCAGAATGATTTCTTTTTTTTCAGCTGGATTAACTCTTGCAAGTTACCAGTGCAAGAGGAGAGTGGTTGTGAGCAAGGAATGTGGCGTGAAGTTTTTCGGAAGCAGGGATTTAAAGCAGTGAAATGCTGTCTGTAGGTGTGGCTGGGGAAGCTCTGAGACTCTGCTTCAGGGGCACGGGTGAGAGAAAGAAGGGATTTAATTAAAAATAGATCAATGTGTGTGATTGGCCAGTTTTTCCAGATAACAGAGGAGTATCTTCTATTCACCTGTTTATTTTCTGTGCCTTTTCCCATTGCTTTGGAAAAAGAGTACAGTAAAGACAGGAATGTGCATAAAGCTTTGGGATTAAGCACAGTCCTTGCTGCAAACAGGTCTGTCTTGGCTATGTGCGTTAACATCGTTATTTTATTTTCCAGGATATTAAATAATTAGTTTTTAGCAGACTGCTCTGTTTTCAAAGTCTCTCAGGGTTTAAATAGCTTTTGAAGAAATAAATTCTATTTATTTATTCTTTCCTTTTCCCACGGTAAAATACGCTTTTGCCCTCAAATAAAGGGCTTCCTCTCCCCCTTTAAATACATTGAAAAATAGAGTTGAGTTCATTGCTGCTGTATTCAGAACAGCAAAGTTTTAAATTCTTGCCCAAACCCAACACTGATGTCTGTTGGCAATATAGGACTCTGCTCTTGTCATTGTTTTTCATGGATCTGGGTGAACTTTCCTGTAAAAGGATGTGTTGATTCCCACCCTGAGTTACACAAAAATACAGTGATGGGCAGCTCTGAATTGCTGTGTGAGCTCAAAACTTTGTTCTTCTTTCTTCTTCCAAAGATTGGAGGTGATGGCTGCAACCTCTGAAGGAGGAGAACGGCCTGGGAGGGGACAAATCAAAGACAGCTTCCTCTAATTTCTTGGAAATAATGAATGGTGTTAATTACACGAGTTCTTAGCTCCATTTTCAGGAGGTCAGAGAATGGTTTGGGTTGGAAGAGACATTGAAGACAATCCAGTTCCAACCCTGAGCAGGGACACGTCCACCAGACCAGGTTTCTCCAACCTGGCCTTTGTAGCTTTAAAATCTGGTTTATCTGTGCCTCTCACCATGCCAGCATCTGCTGTGTTGGACATTTTCACTGGGCTGCTTGATTTTTGCAAACTTCTTTTTAAACCAAGTTTAAGGAATTTATTTTGGAGCCCTCTGTGTGCTGCCACCCCACTGGAGTTGGTTCAGCACCTCTCCAGATAAGAAAATGGACAAAGCACCTTTCCCTCAATGTGTGATGGACAGGGCTGACTCGAGCTCCTTGTACCTAGATTTGCTCTGAATCTCCAGAAAATAGCAGAAAAGGGATGCCTGAATGTAATTTCCCTGCTGTGATGAGCTCAGCTTGCTCCGTGATAATTTCAAAATCATGGAACAGATTTTCTTCAGGATTTTTTGAAGAATTGTTTTTTTGTGCAAACAACATCATGGGAAATGCCAGCCTGCAGAAGTCAGATAAGTCACCAAGGCTACCTGTAAGAATAAAGGGAAGTCATTTCAGACCCTACAGTGTTACTGTGTTATGTTAAAGTAAAATAACACTTGGCTGCAACGACAGAAAATTTATCTGGAAGGCAATTAAATCTTGAAATATTTAAAGAGTTCTCCCCAAAGTGACAGTGCTGTGGTGGTGTTTTTCTAGATGAAGTGGGGAAGTTAGGAAGTTCCTCCAGCAAAGGCAAGCTGATTTGGCACTCTGTTTCCTGGTTTTTACTCAGTGTAGTGGTGATATTCCAGCTGGGAACTTTTTCTGAAGGACACTGTATTGTTTCAAGGGGTGTCTCAAGGCAACAGCGCTGAGGAAACCACTCATTCATGGCTGGTTTAGGGTTAAAAGTAGCCAGGTTCTGAAATTTGTGTTTTGCTGATCATTTTGGGACTATTTATAATTACAGATGAATTTATTGTTGGTTGGGGGAAATCTAACTGGAAATGAGACATCATCTAGCACATGTTTAGCTCTGGTAATTTATTTTATGAAATGAGAGAATTGTGAGGTTGCATTATCAGCTTCATGGATTCCATATTGTGTCATTTATTGATTAGGTGCCATTGCTAATTTGTCATTTTTTTCATAATTTTGTCCTAAAGCGTTACCGTTAGCCAAATTTGTCAGCTGGGCTCATGTGACCAGACATGCTGTCAGTTCAGACATTTAGACACAGAGTTGATGCACAGAATAAAGGTGTAATAATTCTTAGAATGCACATTGCATTTTTCCACAGGGGCGAAAAGAAGTCTCACTGAAACGTATCTGAGCCATTTTTGAAAAGCTGCTTTTAAAAAGACAATCACATATTACCAATAAAAATGATGAAACTCCAAATCTATTTCAGGAGCAAGGATCATCTCGAAGTACCTGAACTCCTTTTTCTGCATTCTGTGGGAAATACTGTGTGTGTGGAGGTGAGAGCTGCCAAAAAGTTGCTGTTTCTATTTGTTTGTTTGGTGGTACTGCTGGGATTCCTACAGCAACAGAAGTTATCCAGGAATAATTATGCTCTCATTTAGCTTGGCTGCTGAAAAACCCAATCCTGGTGTTGTGGTTTAACTCCAGCTGACCACTCAGCCCCACTGCTCGGTCACTGTCCCTCTGTGGGGTGGGGAGAGGATTGGAAGGATGATGGTGAAACAACTCCTGGGTTGAGATAAAGACAGTTTAATAACTAAAGCAAAAGTCGTGTGTGCAGTCAAAGCAAAACAAGGAATTCATCCCCTGCCTCCCATGGCAGGCAGGTGCTCCAGGAAGGCAGGGCTCCATCACGTGGAACAGTGACTTGGGAAGACAAACCCAGAATGTCTTCCCTTCCTCCTTCTCCCCAGCTTCATGTGCTGAGGGTGGTGCTGTATGCTCTGGGATATCCCTGGGCTCAGCTGGGCTCAGCTGTCCTGGCTGTGTCCCCCCCCAGCTCCTTGTGCCCCCCAACCTCCTCACAGGTGAGGGTGAGGAGCAGGAAAGGCCCTGGCTGTGTGTAATCCCTGCTCAGTGATAACTCAAACATCCCTGTGTTATCAGCCCTGTTTCCAGCACAGAGCCAAAACCCAGCCCCACAGCAGCTGCTGTGAAGGAAATTAACTCTACCCCAGCCAAAACCAGCACACCCAGAGAATGAATCAGCTCCAAACCTTGCTTTTCAACCTCAGACTTGTACTGTGCAGTACCACCAGGACCATCTTGCCTGTGCAGAGGTCCCTTGGAGGGGTTGCTGGTCTTGTTGAGGGCTCCACCAGCACAGCACAAGCAGGTAATTACTGAGAGGAAAGGTTGCTTCCACAAACCCCAAGAGAAGGTTCAACAGAAGGCTTTTAGAAATCTTTCTCACCATTTTCTCTACTCTGTACCCAGGCAATGCTGGTCTTTAATAACAGCACACAAATAAAGGAATGACAGGAGGCTTGGAGAGCTTTATCAGAGCCCTATCTCCTGCCATGTGCAGAGGATGTGAAGGTCTGTGTGCTGCCTGCTCATCCTGCCCAAGAGTTGTCCTTGATTTCTGTCTATGTACCTACCAAAAAAACGAGGACAACTTAAGGCCTCTCTTGGGTACTAAACCCAAGATTATTTTGCATAGCTGGAGCTGTGCTCATAATTTTACAGTTGGTTAACAACTAATGGCTTCATGGAGCCAAAGTGTAACAAATCTAAGAGGAAGTCTTTCCTTGGGAATAACGCTGCAGCGAGCTTTCCTTGGGTGGTTGGGAAGTAGCAACTGTGGGTGAGAAATAAGTAGAGGTTCTCAGATGTTTGGGGTCTTGGTCCACTGCAATAAATTTTCTCTGAGGGGTCATGTTGTGGTGTAGGGTAAAAACATTGCCTCACTTGGGGCTGCCTTTTCATCTTTCACGGAATCTGCTACTCTTCGATTCTAATAATCAAAATCCAAAAATTTAGAGCATTTATAAGCCTACAGGGCTTTCAAGGTCTCTGTGACAGCAAGCATGGACTCTGACCCACAGGAAAATCCCACTGTTCTCTTGCAGAAATAGTCAGCACGCTAATGAAATATTCCAGAGAGCAAAGAGCTCCTGCTGACTCTTGGGGTGTACCCATGTAAAAACTTCACTTAGTGGAGGATACTGAACCTGAATTGGGATGGCAGAAAATTCTGCAGAGCAGGCACCACACCAGCCATGCAGGTTGAAGCTGACAAAGTAGATTCTTATTTTTGAAGAACTGCACGAGCAGATTCACAGTTCCACAGTGGATTTGAACCAGAACAGAAGGCACTGTCAGCCCAGAAGTGGTGCTGGAATAATTATTGTGCACTTAGCTCCCAGGCATTCCAGAACAACGTCCCCATGGCCATGTATTAACCAGTGGCAAGAAAAATGTGTTTCCTGAGGTTGTATTCTGAATTAGGCTCTGGGCAGAGCTGTTCCAGGCTGAGCTGTGATGATCACACAAGATGCCCCGCTGTGAGCCTGTGATCCCCTCTGCTCTGCCCATGGAGGTGTGCTTGGTCTGCCCAAACTTCTTGCAGTCTAATTACCTGGCTGGGCTGAAGGCTGGGTGTTTGTAGGGCTTGTGCCCACCTGAGCAATCGGGGCTGGGGTAGGAGTGACCACACAACCTCCTGCTGGCAGCAGCAGGGCAGGTGGCAGCCACCAGGGCAGAGCTGCTCAGCTGTTGCACAGCTGGAAATCCACCTTCAGCTGAGAGGGGGCTGGAGGCAAGAAGCTCACCCAGGGGTTTGTGTGGGTGTGAGGCAGGACACAGGTTCAGTCCTTGTGTGCTCTGCTCCTGCCATGCCTGAGGAATTGGCTTCTGCCTGGCAGCATCACCTACTGCTGTTGTTCCTCCCCTCCCTGATGGCTCATTGTTACCTTGCATAACTCCAGCTTCCAAGGAAGGCTGGGAAGCTGACACAGTGAATAGATCATTACCTGTAATAATCAGCAATTTAGAAATTTGCCTCTAAGGAAAGTGTTTGGCTGTCTTATTTGTTGGCAGGGGGAAAAAAGACAAAGCGATAATTTCTGTAATTGGAAATCTCTCTTTTTTCATCCATGGTAAGGGCACTTTCACGCTGAAATAACTGTCATTTAATTCTCATGGCATCTTTGTAATTTCTTATGGGTTTAATTGTTGTTTAGATTAAACACTGCAGAGCAGAAAAATCAAGTTCAGGGGTTTTTTTCCCCTTTATTTTTCTTCTTAGATGATTCACTGTAAAATACAAATAGAAAATATGGAATGAATAGGAGACTTTGAAGTAAACACTCCGAGACTATGTGGAACTTAATGCAAGGCAGCAAAGAGTCAACAGTAATAAATGATTATGTAAGGATTATTAAATATTAATTTAGTATTCATACAGCCCACATTCACAATTTTTTTTTTAATCTAATTGGACCGTGTTCTGTGGCTGTGAGGCAAAAATGATGATCCAAACTCATAGCTGTTCTGATAAATGGAGATATCATTAGCAATATGAAGTAGGTGATCATGACTTCTCTCTTTTTCATAAATTACACTAAATAACCATAATGCCGCAATTTAGCGGTCCAAAGTTCATCCTATTCAGCAGGCCATCCATAGTCAACAGTTTAAAGAAAGGGGACCTGCTGAGAAAATGGTGGTCTAATCAGATGCCATAAAATCTGGCTGATCAGATGAGCCCCATTTTCTTTTTTTGTAAGGAGATCCTAATGAAGCAGAGCATTGAGGGGATTCACAACTTTTGTTCCTCCATTTGATTATTCAGGTTGGCTGCACCAAGTTCTAAACTAAGCAAGCGGGGTCTAATCCTCCGGGCTGTTTGCATACACGCTGTGTTTTACAGGAGACTTATTAAATCCCACTTTGCCAGCCACCAAATTGTGTGCGACTTATCTTCAGTCCAAATGATCAAAACACTGAGAGATGCAGCAAATCAAACCCAGCAATGGAAGAGGAATCTGCTATTATTGTCTGCTCCCTGCCTGCTGGCTAATTTACCAAGCATGGCAAAAATGAAAAGTACTTCACACCGCAGGCTTCATGAATATCTAAAGTGGTGCAGAGGAGAGGGGATGCTGGCTGCATGTTCAGCCAGAGGTTAAACTCGCAAACTTTGGGGCTGTCTTTGGTTATAACAGAACCCTGTGATATCATTTGAAGTGATAAAAGTTTGTTAGTGCACCCATTTCTGTCCTGTTGTGGCAGTTTTGATTTGACTACTTAAAATACGCTCTTCCTTTAGAAAAATACATGGTACTTTCACTTTTACTTGCATTTAAAAGGGGATATCCCTTCATTTTTTCCTTCCCTGGAGCTACTGTGTTATAATTCTTGGTATCTTTTTTGTTCTTCTTTGTGAGGGAATTGTTCCCTCGCAGAAAATAGGGGGATGGATGGCAGCAGCCTGATGGAAAGCTCAGTGCAGTCAATTTTTTGTTGCAGTCTGAGCCTGCCAGGCCTGCTTTGTGAAGTGGTGAGCTCCTGCCCTCCCCAGTAATTGAACCAAACCACAGAGCCCCCACTTACTGTCACAGTGGACCAGAAAATAGGGAAATTGCTGCGAGAAACCTCCCAAGACTACAAACGGTTTGGTTCCTCATCCTCTTTTCAGAGCACTGTGAGGAGCAGCTCGACTTTGACAGGACTGTTTGCCAGAAGCGCTAAACACAAACCAGCACTGGTTTTGTTCTGTGTGTGGTGAAAACGGTGCAAAGATGTAATGAGCCAAATACCCTCACAGGACGGATGGCTCTGCCGAGGGGGTTTTTTTCTGATTACAGATGCAGCAGGTTCCCTTTGCAGTCGTGGACAAGGGGGGGAATTCCTGCAGGAATCCCAACTCCAGCGCTGTGCTAAACAAAAGGAGAGCGTGCTGCCTGCCGTGCTGCTGCTCCAAATAAATCCCCACGGTGATAAGTGGCACGGGAAAGCTCAAGCAGCTCTTTTAGTTGGGACCATTCTTCCTGTGCCTTGGTTTGGTTTGTCCCATCAAGGAAGTTTGTTTCTGTGTGGGACTATCCAATATCTCCGTGTTTATTGCTGCCTCCTGACACCTGTAAGCACTTTTGCTTAGGTGCACGTTAACTCACCCCGAGCTCTCTTCAAAACTGAGCTCACTGTGTTGGACATTGCACCTCCTGTAGAACAGCGGGGGTTTCTTTCCATTTTCTTCTGCATTTCTTGCTATTTCAAACCTTTGGGGGGCAGTTTCTGTTAGTGCTTTCACCCTGTAGCACGTCTTGCTTTAATTTCCCGCACTGACTGTCAGGAAGTCAAAATTCTTGTCTTAGCTTTGCCTTCTTTAACCACTGTTCTAATGACTTTCATCAGATCCTTCTCCATATCCTCCCCTGTAAGCAGCTGACCCCCTGCCTTTTCTCACCCCCTGCAAGTTCAGCCTCTCCCGATGCTCTGCGATTGTCTTTCAGACAGGTCCTTAGGTATGCAATGCCCTCCCCACACCAGGCTGTAGAACCATCTCTGTGCTCACCTGTCCTGCACTGGTGGCTCCAAAACTGCCAGAAGAAAACCGGAAACAATGGGAATCGCTGATGTCTCTCTGCCTTGGTTTTCACACAGCCTCACCTGGCTCTGCAGGTATCTGTGTTTTAGGGAAACCTACCCACATCTCTCTCTGGCTTTAATTAGGGTTCAGTGTGAGTGTCTCTAGAGATGCCCTCAGGTGTTTAAAACTTTGCAGAGATTACCACTCCCCTGACTCACCAGCAGAACTGTTCACAGGAGCATTTCCAGGTTAGCTTTAGGTTAACCAAGCCTGGGAGCATTTAAACTCTTCCAGGGAACCTGGTTTGTTCTGGCTGGAGCGTCTTCGGAGGCAAACGTGTGAGTGGTGCTGCTGGGGCTGAGGGGTGATGACCTTTGGCAGATGGTGTTGCAGAGATGCTCGGGGGCAGACTGATGAGCAGGAACCTTTTCCATAGAGTTGTCATGTAGAGCATGATTTCCTGCGTGGATATGTTTACACCAGAACAAGATTTTTTTTTTTTTTTTAAATTTTTTTTAGAATTTTTCAGTTTAGGTTGCCACTGCTGTAAAAGTGATTGTGTCCTCACTACATAAATCAGTATAGTTTGAATGGCAAAACTCTACTTTTAAAATACCCTCTGCTAAAGCAACCACAGATTGCCAGTCTCTTGAGGCAGAAGCTGTTTTCTACTCTATATTATACTGACTAGATCTGTAAACTTTCTGAGGGATGTAGATATTGAGGTAATATAAATAATTAATAACATTGACTAATCAACTCTCTACCTGTGCAGGAGAAGACAATCTTCAACAAAAAATGTTATTAAAAAGCACTTAAGAGCTAGGCTCTGAGTTAATAACAGAAACCCTTATTTCCTTGTTCTCAGTGGCGTGATTTTTCAGAGGAAAGAAGGGGAGGTAAGTGAAAGGGAAACGATCAACAACTGTATTTTGAGGGCAAGAGATTGCTCTGAGCTGTACTATTCATCTTTTAGATCTCTAGCATAGCAGGGATTTGTTAGCTCACACAGAATTTGGTTGCAATGTGCTCAGCAAAGTACTTTGTGTGTGCCCGATTGCCAAAGCCCTGAGATTGATGGCCTGCTAATCCCAGAGACACCATCCCTACACCAGGGCCCTGTGCTTTGGAAGAAATCACATCCTTTGCCACCCTTCCTCATCCCAAAAATCGTGAAATGGACCATTTGCAAGTAACTGAGTTGCTGCTCTTTCTGTTGTACTCACAGACAGTGCTCAGAGGGAGCTCTCACCGTATTTCTCTGCAGTGGTTGTGGTCACCTGAAATAGTTTCAAACACCAGGATATCACAGATTTTGTAATTATCAGGATCTCCAGGGCACTGAGATTGTTCAGCCACCTGATTTATGTTACTCAAACGCAGCTGTTTAATGGTATTAAAATATTCCTAAGTTTTATCAAGTCCCATTACACATGCTGGGATTGAAAAGCTTGTATCACCCTCTGTTTGTTCAACACCTCTCCCCTTGAATACATAAAATATCCTAACAGTATCCAGAGTCAAACGAATGGTTGGTTAATGACTTTCAGGCTCTGGTTACACCAGAGAGTGCTGGATTGCCTGATCTCCCTCCCACTCCTGCTTTATGCATGTTCAGCTCTTTAAAATATGGATGTTCTATCTGTAATTTGAACAAACCAAACCCAGAGCTGTGAGAGGGAGATCAGGGGCTCCCCAGCCGATCACCTGGAAGCTCCAGATAACGTCCCTGAGCCTGTCCCAGTGTTGTCAGTGTTAAACATTCCCCAGGCTCCCAGCTCCCCCTTTGTCAGACCTGAAGGGTTTTAAACCGAGCAGCTGGACCGGCCTGTGACTGCCTGCCTGCTGTACATGCAAACCTAACTAATGGACATCCTGATTTTTAAACTTTTTAAAAGATTTTCTTTTTAGGTCAGGTGCTGCTGTGCTGCTTGAGCATCCAGACCTACCCAGGGAAGTTTGTAAGGCTGCTTTAAAGACATCTACAGGAGATTCTGCTGTTGACAAATTGGAAAGGACAGCTCAGACATTAAGAACATAACTTTTGAGGTAAAATATTTTCCCTCCTGTGATGTTACGTACTCGTTTTTCTTTTTCTTCATTTTTTCTCTTTAGAGAAAAAAAAAAAATCCAGCAACGCAACACCACAAAAGAGACACACACGTGCTCAGGCCTCTGCAGGTTTAGACTGATGTTTTACTTGAAATAACACTTTATTGATGTTTGGGATTCCCCAATTTCCAAGAAGAAAAGCTGATTATCTTCGGAGGCAGTCTTATAGAGAAGAGCAGACCCCCACCAGCCTTCCGCTCCAGACTGGATCAATGCAGAGAAGTGCTCTTTGATGGACTTTCAGGCCCTGTGATCTCCCAGCCCTGGGGGTTTAAAGGATGAGCATATCAATCCAGGACCACTGAACTGCATTTCCATTGCATGAGGGCTCCTCCTCCTGGCTTTGTCCGGACAAACTCGGCTCCTCCTACTTTTGTCACTATTCTTTCATGCTTTGTTTAGCAAACACAAAAAAAGCTTTGTTTGTTGCTGGGTCTTTTTTAAGCTTTGCATAAAACAGTCTAAAGTGCCGTAATGCTGTGTACCTGTGATCACCTTCAGGGTCAAAATCAGTTTACAACAGATTAACCTATTTATCTTCCCCCCACCTCACCTCTGGCTTATGATTCGCACAAATACAAATTGTTGTTCTGATGAGCACAGTCTTCCTACTTTATTCTGAACTCTGACTTTGCAAGAATCTCTAACTCTGCGGATTTCCCCGGGAACAGTCTTCTAGAAGACAGCACATGTGTGCCTGCCTTTCTTTCCTGCTGTTGTCCTGCTGTGTTTCAGCATTCTGAGCAAGAAGAAAACTGGTCACATGTAATTTGTAGAAGTTTGGGTAACACTCGTGCAATTATTTTGCTTGCCTTAACAGTTAGCATTAAAAATGTGTTTGCTTAGATTTATTTTTATTTTTGTAGCTGTAAGGCTTATTACAATTACAATGTTGTAGATTCTGTTTCTGGTATCATCTCCCTCTAAAACAAACTGCAAAACCCCATTCTCTGTGATATTTCCCCATCTGCTTTGGAGTAGATCCTACCTAAGTCTTGAAGTGGGAAATATTCATCAAGCATTGCACATCTTTAATAGTGAAGATCCATGAAATAACTCAGTAGTAGAACAGATTCTTCATTACCTGCATTCTTTAAAGCTACTGCTCATGGAAAAAGTCACAGTCCATGGGAGGAGAAACCTGTATTTATTGCTGTTAACCTGGAAATAGCAGTGCAGGCAATGCAGTTCACACCCTGCCCTCCAGTGAGTGTGAGCACACACTTAACAAACCCAGGGACTGAGTGGCTCCCCAAAATTGCTGAGGAAGTGCAGCCCTAAGGGAAAGACACTGACTGATGCTGTCTTGCCACATCACACCCAAAGTCACCAGAGATGCTCCCGAGAGTCACATTAGATGAAATTGCGGAGTAATCCATCACCTGGGAGAGTTTGGGCAGGTGATGACTTCCTACAGGGCTCCTTTCTGAACTATTTATCGGTTTCCCATAAGGGAACCTTCAAAATCCTAACGTGATTGAGCAGATCACACCTGGAGTCCTCAGGTGCTGAATTCAAACCTTTTCTTCTCCAGTTCCCCCCCAAAAAAGAAAAAGTTGCCTCCTCTACTCCAGGAACCCCCTACACACTTCCTTTGCTAAAAAGGACAGAAGAACTCCAGTGCTGTGCCGACATTTTTAGTATTTTTGTGCTACGCTTTTCTGCAGGACACTGATCCTAAAGCACTGCAAGATGCCAGGAGCAAGGACTGAAAACTCGTGCTGTGCAGAGCCGGCCCTGGAAACTTCTGCCAAGAGCTGCCTTTTCTGAGCAGGCCAGGCAGGAGCTGGGGTGGGTGCCACATTCCGCCTCAGCCAAGCCCCAGGCTACTGCCAGGCGTGGAAAGAGCTCTTGAAACCCTGATGGATGGGCTGATCCTAATGGGCTCACTGTAGCACTTGACTATTATTGATCCCTGTGCGTGTTCGCCTGTCCTATTTCCCAGAGCCTTGCGAGCGTAAGGGAAACATCCTGAAGTGGGTCAGTCCTCCTTTCTTAGGCTGAGCAGGGGGAGCCCTTCCCAGCTCGGAGTGATGCTCAGAGTTCCTGCCCCGAGCATTTTTCTGAGGGCACAAGCACAGTTTAAACTCCCAGCCCCGATGTAAGAGGAGGTCTTGATTTTTATTCTGTGCATGCAGCTCTGCAGTCCTGGCGCTTACTGACCCAGAGGGGGCTGCCTTGGGTACAAAAGTAATGCACCAAAAGGCAGTGGTTTACTGAACTGAACTGTTTTCTGAACATGAGCATAATAATGAGCACAGATGATGGGGGCTGGCTGTGAAAGAGAATAGGAACAGGGATTTTGGGGTACAGTACCAGTAGGTCTTAGATTGGCCCAGCCATTTTTGGCACAATCACGCTTCTCTCAAGTGTGAAGAGAGTGGGAGAACTGGTGAAACAAATAAAGAGCCAGCAACTCACGAGCTACATGAATTTACTGCCTCCACTGTGCCACCCATTCTCAGCAGGATTCCTTGGCTGCCCTTATGCTAAATCTAATTTGGCAGGGCTGAGGCTGTAGCAAGCCAGGACATCGCTCTGCTGCAGCCTTTAGAGAGGTGAATGTTGTGAGGTTAAGGTGGGGAAGCGTGGGACTGGGGCAGAGCCCTGGGCTCTCTTTGAACCCCTGGCTGCTGCAGATGCCTACAACCATGACAGCGAATTTCCCCTTCCCATCTGCTCCGAGAGGTGCCCTTTCAATCGGGCCCGGCTCTGCCCAGGGTGACCTGTGCATTCCTGACCTCCCGACCATTCAGCGAGGCCACACATCCCGAAAACTCCAGCACAAAAGGCAGCGATCAGCTCCCCTCGCTTAGCAACAGCCAGCACGGCGAGCACATCAGCCTGATGTCCTGCTCTGAGCACCACAACTGAATGCAGAGTGCAGGTCAAGGTCTCTGCCTTAACTCTCCGAGCCCTTTGCAGCACCGGCTTGGTCATTCACCCAGGACAGCTCTGCTGATAAAATGGGAGGTGATAGAGAAGGCTCTGGGGCAATTTCAGGGCTGTGGAAGCAAGGCAGGTTGGGCTCCTGTCGTGTGTAAATGGATTTTCCTGAGCGTTTCTTCTTGGCCTCTTTCTTTTTTCTCACATACATTTGGCGCAGCGAAAAAAAATTAAAATCTGCCCTAGGTATTCCTAATATCAAAGAAAAAGGGTAAATGGTGCCTTTGTTTCGGTTTATAGGTGTTTCTAAAGCGTTTGAGTGCAACTGGAATGGGGCAATAAAAGCACCTAAGGAGATCTCAAGAAGTTTAAGTGCTGAGTCTGAGTCTGGGAATGATGCTACATCCATAAATCAAAACGCTCCAACCAGCCCCTTTGGAAAAAAACCATCCTGTAAAGCAACATCCAAACCTGCAGACCATGAAAAAGCAACAAAAAATTACCCAAAATCCCACATGACTAAGCAAGTGGTCTTCTGAGATCAAAGTTTGACTTCCAGCTGGTCTGGATCCAGTTTTTATTTGGGAACTAATTCCTAGTTCAAACATTATTATCGACAAATTCTAGGAGGAAAAAAAGAAAGTTAAGAACAAAATATTGGAAGAGTTCTAGGAGTTCTTGCAGAAGGAAAAGGAACATAACCACAACAGTAAATTTAGCTGCTTGGTGTCATCTTCTAGGAAAAAAAAAAAAGATGCCTAGCATCACTTGTTTGAATTTTGTTGGATGGAATGGAAGAGGATATTTCCTAATGATCTAAAATTACCAATGAGTATCAGATAATGATTAGAGAATTGCACTGGTAATTTGTAGTTTATGGTAAAGGGCTATAATAATTAAGATATCACATGTCATTCACAGATACCATGTTTGAGGTCCTTCTGTCTCACCCTGGTGTCAGTTGTTAACCATGGCCCCAGTTCAGTGGCTTTCTGCTCTTCAGTAAAGGACAAGATGAGAGAAATCCACCATCACCTGTGATGAGCTGTGAGAACAGAGCCAAGTAAGTTTTAACTATTGAAATCAGGGAAAAATGTGGTGAAGAGTATAACTTCCTTCTCCTTCTTTCAGAAGTCTGGTGGAAAATGTGATCAATCTCTGCAGCCTCAGAGGGAATCAATTTACTTTCCATAATTTCACTCTATGTCACCATTTCTGGACCATGCCTGATGTGCAACAGTCACCAAAGTTTGGGGGAATTCTCTGTCGTTTTTCCCACTTTTAATTTCTTCCTTAATACCATTTTTCAGAGTGACTAATTGTGGTATCTAGAAATGAAACGAGGTTATGCAGACATGGGTCAAAGGACATGGGTCCTCCTTTCCAAGAAAATGTTTGAAAGCCACGCCATCCTCTCCCTGTGGTGCTGGAACAACTTTGGCACCTGTGAAGAGCTGCTCTGTTGTATTTATGGTAACTTAGCTGTAAATAATTACCAGCAGCTTCCTCAGACACCTGACACTGGTGATTTGTAGGGCTCCAGAAGCACAGTTTGTGTGTGCACTGTGAGCACAAGCAATACTTTTATCTGGGGTTTTGGGTCATTTAGGAAATTTGCCTCAACAGGAAAGCCAGATTTCATTTTTAATGTCAATATAATGACTCTTGTCATGTTTTAGGCTGTAATCCTGTTCTCAGACTTTCATTTTGGTACAAGCAAATGCTTCATTCCTGAATAGGTGTGTTTGTCTCCTGTATGCCCAGACTGTGATTTGCTTACACAATTGGGACTGTGGATTAAGACTTGCCATTAATTAGGCTTTTTTTCCTACCCGTTTTTGCACTGAGGGTGTCCTGAAGAGCTGTGTTCCCTCTTTGAGTCCCATGAATTCCCCCCGTGTTTATTTTTCGTTCACTCTCCTCTGTCCTGTGCTGGAAACCAGAAATGAGGTAAGTTCCAGTGTGAACTTTTTACTCTGTGTTAGGAATTTTGGGTTTTGTCCAAAAAAACTGTGACCAGCTAGTTGAGGACAGCTTCCAGAACAGTGGATAGTGCCTGTGGGAATACAAGAAGGAGTAAAATTTTGGGGACAGACTGAATTTTCCCAAAGAGGAAGGAAGCGGCAGCCACCATTATTATTATTATTATTTATTATTATTATTATTATTATTACTACTACTACTACTACTACTACTACTACTGTTGTTTTTGCAAACATTAAAGATGGTGAACCTGCTAGTCAAGGCCCCAGTTCAGCTCCTGCAATTCAGTGCCCCAAAATTCAGCTTTTATCTTTGGGTGCCTCAGATGTGTTCATGCACAGCTACTGCAGCTCTGAAAGGGGACACTCTAAAACCAAGGTGGCACCCTGAACACCTCTTTACCTCTGCAGAAAACCAGCTTTCACATGGTTATTGCAAGTTGGGCTGGGGTTTTCCACCCCACCACATGCACAAACTGCTGCTGGTTCAGTCTATTTTAAAATTATCTTGTTTCTGGCAAAATATTTGCAGAGAACAGCTGCTTGCTTCAGCTTTCTAAGTGGAATTTTTCATTCATTTTTCGCTGCAGAATTTTTACAGGAGGTTATATCTGTTAGGATTATTTTCTCTTCTTAAGCTGCCATTGCCCCTTTCCTTCAAAGGCTTATCTTGAGAAATACAAGTTTCCATGGAGATTTTATTTAAATAGCTCCTAGCTCCTATTTAATTCAGAGATCTATAAATCAGAGATCTATAAACCATACTTCTTTCTTTTTTAAATGTGCAAGGATATTTTTTTGAAAGGGGATGTTGTTCATTGGCTTGTCAGTCCAATGTGTATTTGCAAACACTGGGGTTTGGGTCTGGCAGAGCACAGACTCGTGGTTTGAACAGATTTAGTTTATTCATAAAACCTAGTTGGAAGAGAAGGTGACTGACAACAGCATACTAAGCAAAATACAGATCATGTGATTTCAAAGCACCAGAAATGCTTTTTTTTCTCCCCAAAAAAGCCTTTTCCATAGTTAGCTTGTGTGATAGATCACGTTTTAAGAAGAAAATCTTTTATTTTAATCCAAATGAATGGAAGTCTCGAGCAGATTTGAATGTGGCAAACAAAATAATCTCCTGCATATTTCTAATATGATGAGAATATTTCTAATAACTGACGAGAATCAGCAGGAGAAACCTTTGCTAAATTAATGTCTCTATTAAACACAGGCACAGGTAGAAGCCGATTTTATTAACTAATACTTGGCTGTTTTATGGCACTCTTGCCCATAGATCTCCACAGTTGTGGGTGACTGCCCCATCTGCTCAATGTTGTATCCAGGTTTTTGACCCTTCGGATCAGCTCTTGGCAGCTGCTCCCTGCCCCAGTTCACCACAGTTTTTCTGCACAGCTTCCCAGACTGGCCAACTTGCCTATACTGACAAAGGAGGACCAGATAATTAACCCAAAGCACCCCAGACTTCCAGCTGCCTCCCCAGCAAAGAAGGTGGGCAGGGGAGTGAGGAAGTTTATGGAAGCAAGGAAAACCTGACCTTAGTGGGAGCAGCAGAAGAGCCAGAGCCGTGTAAGCACTCACACAGCGAGGCTGGGACGCGGCAGTAAACACAACATCAGGTGCATTTTCAGCTGCCGTATTCGGGAGAAAGAAGGAAATAAAGAGAAGGAGAGAGGGGATGATGAGGAATGCCTGCAATCACTGCAGTAGGAGAGCCCAGGGATGGGATCTGGGGCAGCAGAGAGTGGCAGGCACCACTCACGGATTGCTGGGTCCAGCAGGGAAAACGCAGCCAGCCACCTCCAGGGGATGCCAGGTGATATTTAATACAGACAGCACAGCGTTAGCGCTGGCTTTGGCAGCTACTCAGGAACCCCCTGAGAATTCCTGCCACTAAAATGATATTCTTGGGCAGCATTTTGGAGGGAAACATCCTCTCTGAGCATTGTTGGTGTGTCCCGAGCCACAAACTCCTCTTTGAGACAACTCTAATCCCAGCATTGTTATCAGAGTATACAGCACCCTCCTCCAGCAGGATCAAAATAAACCTTTGTGTAAAGTTTTTTTCCTTATTCCTCTGAGATGGGATGAGAGGGGAGAAATAAAACTGCATTTCAGTTGCAGTGAGATATTATTCTAACCAGAAGTGTGCTGGGGAGGTAGGAAATGCCAGCTCAGGGCACTCATTTGCTCCATCAGTTGAACAGTTGTCCCAAATGATGGCTAATCAGAGATAAAGCAGGCACCAGCCGTGCAGTTTCAGTAGTGCAGCTCCAGCAGATTTGCAAGGGAAATTCAGATCGACAGGTGGTCCCTACCTTTGGCAGAAGGTCAAAAGAACATCACAACTTTCTTATCTCCCTGTTTTATCTGCCAGAGGTGGGGAGAACTGGGGAAAATATCTGACTTTTTGTAACCTTAACCATTTAAATCGAGACACACCCTTGCAGGGGCTGAGTGATGTTTTCAGGATTTTAAGGATGGCAAAATTAAAGGGTTTTTTTCCACAGTACAGAGCTGCAGTTTAGAGCTTGTTCTCTCCATGGAAAAGCTATGAATCCTGATATTCAGCTCCATGAATATTTGTTTAAAAGTTACTGTGGCATTATTTTTGACAGCTTTTTTTGCAGAAGGAAAAGAGGTTTAAAACTGTAAATTTTGTTGATTCTCATCTTCTGTATCATTTCCCCCTTGCTCAAGCCCTACAAAAATCTTTGTTACGCTGAATAACCCCAGTAGTTCAGGTGAGATAATGACCGAGCCACACAGCCCTCGATGTCAGGTCATTGCTGGATGCCAGGGTCAGGAGTCAGATCCAGATTTCTGACACTCCTGCTCAAAAGGCTGGAGGTTTGGAGCACCACAGCAGCTCCTCAGCAAGATCCCTGATCAAATCAGCTGGAGATTTTTCCAGTCTGAGCTATCTTTGGTATATTGGTAGCGATATCCTGGTGTCATTCCCTGGGGATCTGTGAGGATGGGAGAAGTTTTGAACTGGTGTCAAGGTATTTGTATGTATTTTTTCCAGCAAACCACATCCACTCAGGCGGTTTTCTGTGCTGGAGCTGTCCCTGAAGCAGGTTGGCAGTGGGTACAGAAATCTCCAGCTGTTGGTCTGCCATCTTCTGCTATGCAGCTGGAGCTGTGTGGGTGATAAAGTGGCTGCAAAGCCACTTAAAAATAATGTTTTAAATGTAATTGAAGGAAAAATAATCAGATTATTCACAGCTGGAGAGAGCCAGAATCTTTCTTTGTAGATCAATGGTGAGCCACACAACAGAGCCCAATAAAAATTATGGATGTTCCTTTTCTTTTTGCAGGAATAAAAAGTTCTGGCTCATTCACAGCATTGTTGCGCAGATGGACGAGGGGGGCAAAAAGTAAAGGTGATTAATTAAAAGAAGAAGAAACAGAGGGTCAGGAGAGGCAAAGTGATGTGAAAGACAAGACAATTTGTACTCTCTGTGCTGTATAGTTGTAATAAATGTTACAGATAAATTTGTTGTTTGAAATACATGCCACAATTGTTTACCCAACTGCACAGCTAGCTCGGGCTGTCAGCTGAATTTCTGATTCTGTGATAAAAACTTGTGTTTGGTCTCCCCAAATGCTGAACATCTCCTGTTCCTGGGACCTTCAGAGACCCCAAAGCATTATCATTGTCTGCCTTTTCCTTTGGCTGAGTTTTAGAGTGATTTTAAATTCCTCACTCGGATGGTGTTGCTGTTTCTTCCTTGGGAAATTCTGAATACCTGTAGGTTCCTTTGCATCTGCTCTTCTGGATAATTCTTTGAAGAGAAACACGACTTTCAAAAGAACAGGAAAGTTTATTTTAAGTGTTTGATTTCTTAGTGAAGAGAATCAGCTTTGCTTTTAGAGCAGATCTATGCATCTGTGGGCAGACAAGATAGGTTTGAGTTCCAGTTTACCAAGTTGGAGCAGAGCAGGTAAATCTTTGGTACACATCTCTCACTCTTTTTTGACTTTTTTGTGGTTTTTGGTTGGTTTGGTTTTTTTTTTGTTTTGTTTTTTTTTTGTTTTTTTTTTTTGTTTAGGAAACCTAATCAAGGTAATTGACATTTAGCAATCAGGTTTTAGGATCTTGACAGTTCTGCAATGTGGTTTGTGTCACTGCTCTGGGAAAGCAGCACTGAGGAGGAAATGGGAGCTATCATGTCATGGGGATGAGTAACTGGCTCAGACAGAGCTTCCTTTGTGTCAATGCTTGAAGTCACACTGCTGCCTTATTACAGCCTGTGGCTATTGCAATAAAAAGCAGGTGCAGAAGGGAAATAGGAGGAATGGGAAGGTTTTTAAAAATTCCTCTTTTTTTATATATGAACTCTCATTTTTTAAAACTAACTATAAGTCTTGGGATGTATTTGAATTCTTCAAATCTCTGTACAAAACTGACTAAGTAGATTTTGTCTGCAGTGTAATTTACTTTATCAGTAATCTCAGCATGAAGCAGATTTTTAGCAGCCACTCTTGGGTGTTTGTATCACTCTCAATCACACACAGGTAAATGTTTAGCTCTTAGGAAAATGACTCACCTGTCTTAGGTGCTTGTAGCTAAATATTTATGTTCTTTCAACCAAATAAGAAACAATACACAATTTAAACACTCGCCATGTTCTAAATCATAATTTGCTTTTGAAGAACAGAATTGAAACTAAGTACAGAGTTGAACATGGAAATGCATTCACTAAATCTCCCTGCTGTCAATTTGGCAAAGTAAAAATCCTGCAGATGCTTGGCTTTATGTGTTTAGCTTCTCACTCCATTCCTGTTTGCTGTTTGTTTTATTTAAGCTCCTTTATTTCCTTGCTGGGAAGAACTCAGCAGAATAGCACTGGGAATTAATTACAGGCTCAGGAGTGGTGCCCCTCAGATGTCTGCACAGCTTCTCAGGCACCAGAGAAGTACAAAAGATTCTTTTGCAGGATCTAGCCTGTGTTGCAGCACAAAATTTCAGATAGATGTGTAAGTTGCTGTTAAGAGCCTGTAATTGCACTTTGACTGATTTTAAAAAAATCCATTTAGGAGCAGCAGTCTGTGTATCCTCACAGAGAGCAATTCTAACTTCAGAGCTTTGAGTAGACTTGAGTGGGTTTGTTGTGGTAGGTGACTTTAATTCCTGCGAATCTGCTTTAGAGAGTTGACCATCACAGTCATCCCTGGATTCCCCAGTACAGTGCCTGGATGCAGCAGGCTGTGTGGACAAAAGAGGTGGTGGGAATTCTTCATGGCCCTCTGATACTGATAAAGATAATTCAGCCTCTCATCAGCAGCCCTACGGAAGATCAAAATGTTTCCGTATGCAAACTCTCCAGGAATGCTGGTTTTGGGAAGCATGGCTCAGCTGATGTGGGTTATTCTTCCAAGGTGTCATAGCCAGGTTTGAGACACTTGTTGGGAGATTGAGTTACCTCAGGCTGGGCAAAAATATCAGTGAGAGTTTTCCACAAACCCCTGCTGTATTCCCATGTCTGTGTTTGCATTAACAGGGCTGAGCAAGGCCATGCTCTGCACTGCTGGGCTTTGGAAACACTTTGCAGGTGCAGCAGCATTTCTTTCACCTCTGACAGCTCAGGTTGCCCTCAGACTGAGGACTCCCCATCCCTGGAAGTGTCCCAGATCAGGTTGGACAGGGCTTGGAGCAACCTGGGATATTGGAAGGTGTCCCTGTCCATGGCAGGGGGTGGAATGAGATGAGATTTAAGGTCCATTTCATCCCAAACCATTCTGGGATTCTATGCCAGGATGTCAGACCTCAGCTGGCAACAGCTCTGGGCAGAGAAACCAATGCATTTCTTAAATTCTTAAGCTTCCCTCTAGTAATATATGAATAAGCCTAAAATTAGTTAAATAATTATGAAAAAAACAGAATTGTTGGTGGCTGTAAATTGTCTCAGCTGAGCTCATGTGAAAAAAAGGTGGCTCTGGTTCTAACCCTGCAAACTGAAAAATCAGGAGTTCCCTTCCCTGTGGGGTATTTAAACCTGTCTCATGCTGGGGAATACAGATGAGAAAGGCAGATATCAGCATATCTGAAATGACTGCACTCACACCAACCCTGGTATCTCTTCTATGCTTTCTATACAACTAAAAACCTTGGGTCTATTTTTATAGAATGTCATCATCATTATTATTATTATTGTTATTATTATTATTATGACGTTATGACAACTGTAGAAAATGTTTTGAATTGCAGGAAGTTTGTCAGGGAAATAGTTTGTCATCTTGTTTGCCTCTAGCACTGTTTTGATAAGGAGTACTAACAAAAGTTTATTGCCTAAGGTGTTAGTGAGATGTGTTTTGTTAGCAATCTGTATGGAAATGCTTTCATGCTCCCAGATTTTCCTTCTCTGGTACCACTTCTAAGATTTGTTTCTCTCTTACATCAATACCATCTCGTTTATGTGCCTGGCATTCTGGAACTAATAGAAAGATCACAGTTAGGGTAAAAAAAATACCCCAAAATCTAAGTAAGCCCTGTTTCCTTGTGCTTAAACGTGTCCCACAGTCTTGATAGGTGTGAAAATTAGAGATATGTTGCCAATAGGTTAAATCATGGAATGGAGTGAAGATCACTGATTTTAATGTTTAAATAGTCTCCAGCACTGCTTGGGAATAGCTGCTATATATCAATTACACACGGAGTAGGAAGTTTTAAGACAACTGGTACTGCTAGAAATTCTGCCTGTCAAATTTGTCATAGTTTATTTAATTACAAGTATGAAGAAGAAACAACCTGGTAGCTTTTCACAGGCTCCCCCCAAGGGCAGATGGGTATTAAAGCCAATTCAGTCTGTTTCCTGATTGCTTCAGGCTACAGAAAATTGTTCCCCAGGGAAGAGAAGTAAATCAGTTATGATCTTTAGTCTCTCAGAGGGAGATTAGAGCCAGCACACTGGTGAAACAGCAGTAGGCTTCCTCTGTGTAACTGATTTCACCTTTAATCCTGCCATTGATTGAATATTGCTAAGAACACTGCCATGCATTTTAAGGTCAAACCGATGATGAACACCCCAGGGAAAGGAAGTTATTTACACAGAAAGGTAAAGACGAGCCTTTAGCTTTACTATTTCAAAAAAGCAGTAAAACATCTACTTTGGGGGAAAAAAAAAAAATTATTCCAATTTCAGCCATCAGCCTTTCCCAAGGTTTTGTAAGGCTGCTTATCACAGTGGTATCTGATCATCTTCCAGGTAATATGGAATAGTGAAGGCTTTTGTGGGTTTCACTGAATGTCTCACTCTTCTTTCTTTTCCAGGTAAAGGTTGCCCTTAATGTGAGGCTTTTATTCTTTATCTGTTGGTGTTAATTTTCTTCTAGGATTAAGTAGAGTTGGGACAAAAAGTGACCCTAAAGTTGCAAGAGTGATTTTATGGCAGAAGACGGTTTTATAAGAAAGGGAAAAAAAAGTTTTCTAAGAACCCCTAAATTTTCAGCTACTGCTGAACCTCCTCTCTTAGCCTGTCATTTTATTTTTCATATCACAGTGTGGTTTTTTTTTTCCTTGAGCTATTATTTGTTTTTAATCAGTACAAGAGGATTCTTCTATCTCTGCTGGACTGAAAAACACAAAATGTGCCTCACAGGAAAGATTTGTATGGTTGTATGCAAAACCTGTGTGCACAGAGCTGTGAGAATTACTGAGTATAGGCTGTGAAAAATGAGCACAATGTCTTGATATGGCTGCAGGTGAGATCTGGCACAGAGAGGTTCTCTGTTGATTTTGTGTTGCTGCTTAGAAACACTGATTGTTGAGAGATTCATTTGCCTTTTAATAAGGATGCACCTACCCCTGGAAGGAGAGTGAGGGTAATTTCTTCTGCCCTGGATGTTTCAGTAAGCCTTGTAGAGCTGTTTATTTGACATGATACTTGATTAGGTCTGCAGATGTTAGTCTGCTGGGAATCTATAAAGATCAATCTCTTCTTTTTATTCTGATTCTTTTGTGATTTTATATATCCAGCGTAGCATGATTTGTTTCCACTCCTTCACACTTGAAATGAACCTCCCTGGTTTTCCATTGCAGAGGTTTTCCTCTAGAGTGAGAACTTGTATTTAGAGCTCATAATAACGTGTTCCTGTCTCTGGAATGCAGCTCTGATCTCTTGGGTTATCTTGGACTCCTATTTTCCTTTCCAAGTGATATGTGTGCCTCTTACTTATACTGGACATTGTTGGGGGCAGAAAATTGGAGGAGCCAGCTCTTAAAAGAACTTCAAAACTTTTGGGAATTCTGATGATGACATATTTAGGATAATACAAACCACAGTGAGACCTAGAAATACATGCAGAATAGGTACTTGGAGATAAATTACTGAACTGAACCAAAGTTGAGAAAACACATTAAATGAGAGGCAGCCCTCTTTTAAAACAGCTTGGTTTATTGCTTAGTGTTTGGGACAAAGTCCTGCCTCCTTCATGCGATCACAGAATTTCTGAGGTGACCTTTGCCTGCCTTAGGTACCCCCTGTATCTCTGGTTTGTTGCTCCCTGCCCAGGACCAATCTCACATGATGCTGCTTGGTGCCAAATGTCCTTTATCTGCAGTTTGGGTCCCTGCCCTTTGTTGCCTCTTAATCCCAGTATTGTGGGAATCCTGTCAGCCACTTCTGTGTGTGGGAGCATGGTTTCATCAGTAGCCACAGAGCCAGTGCTGGTCCGTGGGCAAGGAGCAAGGACCCAGCCACCTCCCTGCCATGCCAAGGCCTGACTTCGAACCAGCAGGTCCCTCGCAAGTCTGGGGCCATTTAGGACCTGCCACCCACGCCTGGCCTTGTAGGGGAGAGTTTGGAGTGGCTCCAGCGCATCTCCAGGAACAGTGGGCAGCAACCATTTGGGCTCTGTCCGACACCATCAACTCCCCAGAGCAGGTTCATCGCAGCCCAAGGCAGCAGGGCCTGCAGTGCCTCTGCAAGGTGGAGGTCAGTGCTTTACTGACCACTGCAGACCAGAAGGCCATCCCCGGGCTCAGGCTGACCTTCTCCTCTGCACAGGAGGAGAGCACCCAGCAAAGCTGGCCTTATTCTCAGGGGCTCTTGGTCGCAGCTCAAGGCTGGCTCCTTCCTGCCCCTCACACAGGGGATTAGATGGATTTGCCGCTTCACTTCGCCCAGGGCAAGCCCCACTCCCCTTCCCCCTTCTCCTGCTTCCTGCTGGGAGGAGTTTTAGGGCCAGGACTCCTGTTTGCATCCCAGGACTCTGTGAGGGACTGGGGGGCACGGGGGGAGCAGGCAGGCAGGGGTTGTGCCCTCCTTGGCAAGGAGGTGTCTGCAGAGTTACACCATTATTTTGCAGCCTTTTCTTGCTGTTTTCCTGGCTCACTTCATGCGCGTTCCTATTCCCAAGCACTTCTCTGGGTTAGCCACAAGGTGCCATCAGTAGACACTTGTACACCAGTATTCCGGGGGCTGGAGGCAGAGAAAGCCAGGCAAAAACGCCCTGATGGAGATGGAAAGGCTGATTAATAAAAACCATAAGCAGGAGGAGATCAAAACACAAAGGAAAACACACCAAGGACAGGCAGCTGGACCTGTGTGTCCCTTGCAGGGTTTTTGCTGCTGCACTGACCATCTCATCAGTTCAGATTTTGGTGGGGTTTTTTGTTAAACTGGTTTTAATCCCCAGTGCCCCTAATGACAGTGGCAGCAAGCAGTGTCCGTGCAGCCCTGCGTCCCATTGTGCTGGCTGCTGTGAGAGCACAGATCAGAAGGCGTGGCCCCTGCCTCCGATGGAAGGCAGGAAGCACATCAAGGGGAAATAATTGCAAAAGGGAGAGCCAGAATAAAAGAAAAGTTAGGGGGAGAGCAGATCTCCTGGAGCATCTTCCTGAATGTGGAAGTGCATTTTCTGGCGAGCTTTTGCTGGGTCCCTCTCAGGTGGCTGCTTCACACAGGCAGAGGTCTGCTAAGGCAGGGGACAGTGAATTTACAGAGCAGCTCTGGAAGGAACAGCAAACAGGAAGGGAAGTACAGGACCCACTTGAAATCCCAGCAGCAGATCTGGTGGAGACAGGTGTTGTTTACAGAGCAGGGCAAATTGAAGTCTTTTCAAGTGTGTGATGCCTCTGCAGAGTTAACAGTTGTTTTCCTACAGGCTGAACTTTGGAAATTGGGATGTAGCTCTTGGAAAAACAGGTTATCCTCCCTGGGAAAGCAGAGGACATCAAGGTTTTCCCAACATGAATAATTAAATTTTTTGCTCTGTGGCAAAGTTTGGGTGGTAGGGGCTGATTCCCACTAGTCTGGAAAGGAAGAGCCAGGATAAAAGTAGGTGACAGTGGGAGAAGTGAAGAGGATAAAGATGATTTTGGAGGAGCTGCCGTGCACAAAAGCACAACACCAGTGCCAGAGCAAGGGGGTGAAGGGGAAAGCTTGGGAGGAATGTGGGGCAATGCCTGGAGGTGAGGCATGTGTTACCTTCTTGGATGTGAGGAACTTCTCCCTAATTGCATTTCTGAGTGCCTCTGACACAGCCTGGTTTGTTTGCCGAGTTTCCTTTTTGGCTCCTTACAAATTGACCCATTTGCTTTACTTTGTGCATTTTTTAATTTTTCTTTGCAAAATAGCCTCACTTTGGGCTCATTTGGTAAATTAATATTAGCGTTTCAATAAGGCTGCTATCACTCCTTATTTTACACTAAATCTTCCCTACAAGTTTTTCTTTCTCCCTCCTCCTCTCTATGACTAATAGATATAATTCCAACAGTTTGACTAACTGCCATGTTACAGAAAAGGCAGTAATTTATACTGATGTAATGGCTGTGATAAAAATCATTTGTGTGCTGATTTTATAAATTAGGTAGGAAATGTGAGTGCCTCTGAAAAATGAAGTGCTACCACATGAATTCCAGTGTTGTTAATGCTTCATACCTTTCTGCTTCATTAAACCAATTTCACGGGGAGATGAGTTAGAGGAGGAAGCTGTGCTGCTTAAGAGACACAACAATGGTTTATTGAAAGAAATGGGGATAAGATTAAATTAAGTGCTACTTGAGAAATATGGAAATACAAAAATATTCAAGCTTAGAGATGGCGAATTCAAAAATATGATAAGTTAGCTCTTTCATACCCAAAGAACTGTCTCATCATAATTGCATAGGCTGAATTCACAGGCTACTAATTAATATTGAAGGCTTTCTTGAACCACTCTTATAAATGAATCAGAGTGCCCTAGAACTAATTTATAACTATTTCCTTTTGGAAACCAAGACAACTTAAAATGCTTTGCTTTCTGTGCATTCCTGTCTTGGCTGCTACATCCTTCGAAATGATTTCTTCCATATATTTTATATTTATTTATTATTTCACATGTTCCATTTATCAGCTGAATTTAAAGGGAGCACTAAACAAAAGGTGTAAGATTAAGAAGCCTTCAGGTCTGGTAAGACCCTTTTAATTTAGGATAATGATCTGGAGCAGCCTAAAATAACTTTTCTGACCACTTTTTGATCTGAATTCAGCTGCATTGAAACCAATGCGTTTCAGTTAGATTTATACCAGAATTTTATTCTGATCGAAGCTGTGGAATATGTAACTTAAGAAAGAATATGTTTATGTCCACAGAATGCCTTGGAGATCAGGTAAGAGCTACAACTAAGAGGCTAATTGATTTTTTACCACTTCCATAAAATAGCTGCAACTATTTCCCCCCCCCCGCCCCCCCCCCCGAGGACGAGAAGTTTTCATTCTCAAACCACTAAACCCTATTTGTCCTGTGGATGGTGGAACATGTAAATACAAAGGGAGTCATTCATTAAATAAGAGGCTTATGCATACACAAGTTTTAAAAAATGCATAGTTTCAAAGCCCAACTGCGAGGCTGCCATTTTCCCCCTGCTTCACAATGAGAACCCTGTGTACAAGTGACCCAAGTGCTGGGATTTGGGCCAGCTCTCAGATTAGCACAGAAAACACGTCGAGACCCCATCCCCCTCCCCCCGATGATAATGGGGGCTCAAACTGTGCCCAATGGGGCCGTGTGTGGGATCTCAGGGACAGCAGCACTGCCCTGCTTTCTCCTGGCCACATCTCTGCCAGCGTTCTGGGGGTGCATCCCCTCATGCCAGCACTGCTGCCCACATGCTCTGGTTTGAAATGAATCACCCTCCGAGGTGGGATAATGGGCCAGGCAGCTTTGAGGCCGCATCAAGTGCTCTCGATTCCCCACGAGGGGTAATCAGAGCTGAGGATGCTCAGCGCTTCTCTGGAGCAGCTCTGGGGTATCACAACACTGCTCATGGCAATCCTGGCAGGGATCTTCCCAACAGAGTGCTGGGCACCATCCAGTCCCAGCGCTGCTGGATAACTCCAGTGGGATTTGGCACCTCCTGGGATTGGCCTGTGAGATGTAATTAACCATTCAACTCATCTGCAAGCACAGTGCATAGCGGGGTTTACTTCTCTTCCTCTCTTGCTTCCAAATCTGTTTGTTAAGGAAGGAAGGAGGGAATAGGATAGCAATAAGAATGGAATTTCTATTTGTGCAAAAATTCTGAGGGTCCAAAGCCTTCGTTACTGCACGTTAACAGAAAGTTACAACCTTGGAATTTGGAATGATGAGATTTTCGAAAAAATCTTGTAGAAATAACAGGCTTTGACAGGTTTTTTTTTCAGAAAAACAAAAGGAACGTGTACATCCCCATCAGGATTTTTAGTATAGACATCAATTTCCAAGAAAAAAACTTGTGCTTTGAAGTAGCCATAACTGCACAGGACCCATATGGCTCATCTTTGAATTACTCCTTCTGTGAGCTTCTCCCTCCTAACTGTACCAGAATAATGTTTTTCATTATCCTGTGGAGATACCCAGACATTTTCTCTGCAATTTGCTGAGGTTTTCAGGGGTTTGAGCAAGAAATTTCATTCTCTGTGTAAGTTTGTTCTTGCCCATTTGCAGGCAATCCTTTCTTACTCCTGCTTGGATGCTCAGGATGGAGCTGAGGCTCATGCTGGATTTGGTGTGAATTCCTGCCTGGCACTGGTGTGTCACTGGTGTGTCACTGGTGTGTCACTGGTGGTGGTTGTTATCACCCAGGCTGGCAGTGGTCAGATCTTGCTGCCACTGGGCTCTTCTGAGCAAGGATGAGGAGCTCTGCTTGCTCCTGGGGGAACTCAGTGTGTTTAAGATTTAGATTTCTTTCTCTCTTTGATCATGTATTTGATTTTATCTTTCTGTCTCTTTTGCATAGTTTTTTTTTCCCTTTTTTTTGTCTCTTATTTTTTCCTCACTCTTTCCCTTCCTCTTTACTTTTTCATCTCTGTACTCTGCCTTTTATCCTGCACTGAGTGAATGCAGCTTGTTTTGAGTCCAGGAATAGAAATGCTTGCCACTTTCCCTTTGCTCTGCTCCAGGCATGTGTAAAGCAGCAGATAAATGTTGACAGCATTTTGTCTTTGTACAAGTTGGGCTTACTGCAGGCATTGAGTGCAAATTGCAGAATAAATTCACGTGCTGAATACTGGAGAAGAATTACTTCAAAGATCTAATAATGAGCAACAGAAGCTGCCCACAGTTGCTAAAGCATTTAGCTTAGTGAGACACTTATAAAAGGTAAACATAACCACAAAAAAGAACTCTGTAGTTTGCCTGTAGAGATTCTTGAACTCCATTCTTTTTTGTATCAATGTGCATTTTGAATCAGTTCATTAGAAGAGAATGAAAAATAGAGTTTGGTTTACAGTGGCCACAAGATTTTGGCACGTTATGAGATATCTCACTCTTTTAAACACTGAGTGAGCTGTACAAGAAAGTCTCACTTCCTAACATGTTTTCTACCCCCACTTATATTATTACCCTGGTTGGTTTAATTTGGAGGCTTTCTAGACTGAACATTCAGTATGGAAGAATTGCATGTTTGCTTTTATTAAAAAACTGCTTGTGCATCTTGGGACCAGCTTTGCTGTTTATGTTAGAAACGTTTTGGGTTTCTTCTATATTTTAGACAATCTGTATTAATTTCAGAGATTTAGTGGTAATGAGTGACTATGTCCAAAAGTAGAACTTTGTAACAAAAGTGTGAAATTCCCAGGACTGAGGCTCTTGACCTCTGCTGTTTGTGTCAGTTTGCCACAAGTCTTGCTGCTGCTGCTTCCAAATTTCCTTCCCATTGAAACCATGGCTTGGTAGGAGAAAGGACTGAAATATTCTTTATCTTGTCCTAAACTGGTTCTTCTTTTTTCTTCCCAACTGCTCTCAGCTCTACCAAGTGAACAGTTTGTGCAAAGGTGTGGGATTTAAATTCTCCTCTCTTACTCCCCACTGTCATATCAATGATTTCCTACCCTCAGAACTGCTGGTGCCAACAGGAGGGATTGATTTGTTTTGCACAGTGGGAATGGGAGGGCTTGGTATGCTCAGCCCATGGAAAATCTGGGCACAATGAAATGCTTTACTGGTTCACCTCTAGGTGAGTTTCATGCACATCTCTTGCAGAGTTACGAAACCAAACTCTCCAGAGTGCAAAACAAAAGTCTGAATAGTTCTGTGGCCCTGCTCATCAGCTGGCAAAAAATCATCAGCTCATTGAGGCTGGATGCCTCATGCTGTACACGGCACTTTCTGGAATGTTTTATTCACTCACTGAGCATTTTGAGCCGTGGAAGTGACTCATGAGCACAAATCCCAGTACGTTTAGCCTTTTTCACTTTAGGTTGTGTGCTTCCAGCATCAAACATTTGTTGGATTTTCCTGTCAGAATAGCAACCTCTAAAGTGTAGATTCAGTGCCGGCATCAGAACAGACTGGTAAAAAATCCTCTCTCTGATATCAGAATGGGGCAAATACCTTTCTTTTCTATCCCCCATTGAGATGCATGTTCAGACTTTTGAAAACAGCATCTGAAGTTTTACATTTTGTCTGATTTCACAGCCAAGACACTGGGCCGAAATTTCTGGGGGGCTTTTAGTGCAGCTTTTCCCCTTTAATGAAGCTGAGCAGAGCTTGTTCACCACCAGCTTTAATTGTTCACCACCCCTGTGCTCACCAGGCTGATGATGCTACTGGTGAAGCAGAGACAAAGTTTACTCACCAAATTTTTTTACTCACTAAAGTCTTGCCATCAATCATTTCTAAACAAGAGTGACAATCCTTGGTTAGCAGAAATGTCAAAGAGTGGGTGGAACGTTCATAACAAGGAGCTATCGTGATATCTCGAATAAAATAGGAGGGAAAACATGATCACAGAAGGGACCAATGATCAACACCATTTGTAGGCAGTAAGAGGCCTCCCATCAACTCCCCCAGCCATGGGCCTGGGGTTTTCATACTTTCTTATCTCTTGACATCACTGTTTCCTTTATGTTATTGACCTGCAGGATGTCAAGTGTGAGGAAATGAAAAGTGCTTTTGGCAATAATGTGCATGACTCCAGAGATGTGAGGGGAAAAGTTAAACTGAGAACTCAGCAGTGCAGTGGGAAGTGGTGAATGAGCAGAACTGGCCCTGATAAATAGCTCAAGTCAGTACCATAACGAGCAGTGCCTCTGTTCAGGGTATTTTTCTGCAGGAGGTTGCTGTTCTTTGGCTGTAGAAGTGACATATTTGCCTTTTTCTGAAGGCCGTGGTCTTATTTTCTCTAAATGTGCCATAGTAAAAAAAAAGCCATGACATGCAACCATGATGACTTGGCCTGCCTTTATCCCCGTGTTCCCTTTCTGGCAGTGCTGGAAGGAGAAATGCTGCACTTGAAAGTCATGTGGCTGATGACTTAGCAGAGTTGGGCATCTTCTGGCACAACCAAATATGTTCTAATGCCAGGAAAACATTTCACAGAGCAATGGGCCTTTGGCCCTTTGTTGGAGCATTAAAACAAGGTATTATAAGATAATTTTAACATCCAGCTTCTCTGTCTGTTGAGGAACTACAAATCCCCTTCCCTCCTTAAGAATTTCGAAATCAAGTTGTGGCCTATGTAGCCTATTCTAGAGACCCTCATAAATGGGAATAGTGCCAAGACAGGCCATCAGGAAGGTGTTGCTATAATTAGTGCTCTTGCAGAGAAAGAGAGAAAACTAGTCTGAGGTTTCCTCTTCCTTTTATGGATAAGAAATATAATAATATATTACCTGATGATAGCATGATTCCAATGCAAATGGCAGGGGCTGGTGGCTTATTTAACAGGCCTGGCCTGTAGCAAGCCTCCCTTCCCCGCTTCAGTTTGAAATTGATTATTTTAATACAGAATTCCTGAATGAAAGAGGTTCTTGGCCTTTTCCTGGGCTGTTGAATAATGTATGTGGGAGAAAGCAAATAGAAGCAGAGGGTCTCAGCTGCTGGAACAATGGGCTGAGCACAGAGCTGAGGGGGCACATTAGTTTATCATTGCCTTGTCAATCCTCATAGGCTGGGAATCGTGGGATAGCCTGGAAAGAAGCAGCTGCTGAACGTGTGGTAAACTGACCGGGGCACTTTGGAGAGACGACTGCATTTACACATCTGAAAACAAGATATTGATTTTCCCCACAAAGCTGGGGAGAAATGGCCATCCTGAAAAAATGTATCTGGATCGTGGCTCGTTTGCAAAGCCCTGGTGCTTTCCTGGCTGTGCCCAGAGCTGGGAGCTTCCTCGTGATGGGGCTTGCAAATCTAAAAATAGTCTCTGCATAAACTTTGCTTTTCCTCCTCGTTGATTGACTGCCCTCCTAATCCTTTTAGTGATTCAGTACAAGTGAAATGTAAATGCAAGCCAGCTTTGTGAGTGTCAACAAAAATATTTTCCCTCGATTAGTAGATTTCTCTTTATTTTTTAAAAGTTACATATTCCCTTTCGTGGGCCAAATTGATCTCGGAGATTCATTTGTGTGATATCCCTGAAACCACAGCCCTGCCCTTTCTAATGGAAGTGGGATTCACTTCTGAGTGCCAGTTTTGGTTTAGGACACATCTTCAGGCAGAGGAGTTTCTTCAGAGCTTTCAGAAGCAACAAAAATAAGAAAGTGAAGCAATGCTTGACAGGAGCAGAGTGGGATGATTAATTATTTTAAACAAGGAAAGGTTTAAGGCAGAGATGAGCACCCATTTCCTAGTGACTAATATTCAGTAAGATGCTGATGTCTTGCTCTAGGCCCAGTTATTATCTGGCTTTACTGACACAAGTTTATGATTATTATTTTAGCTATCAAAAATCCTATTTATGACGCAGGGTTTTCTCTGCTGGGTGCATACAAGAACGTGTTCACCATGTGAATCACAGTATGTTAAGAAGTTTCAACTGAGAAAAAAAGTGGCTTTCCAGAAAGGACACATTTTTTGTCTGTGGAGGTCTAATTGTGGATCCAGATTCCCCACAGGAGTAATGAGTTGGTTTGTCCTTATCTTTGCAGCTTGAATGACATTGCAAACATGAAGATTCTTGGCTTCATGAGCTGCTTTCATGATTTTGTCTGTCAAAAAGCAGCTGCCTCAATACTCACAAGCTGGTGTAAACCTTCCATTTTAGCACTCACAGTATGTGTTGTAAAATAAAACACTTAATGCTTTGATATTGAATATCATCATCCATAGTCAAAAGGGCCTCCAAAAGCAGGACAAAATGAAGGCATGAATTTGCCCAGGGTATTTCCAGATTATTACAACTTTTTCCATCTGGGCAGATATAGGAAATCAGGTTCCTCATTGCCTTCCAGGCTGATACTGTGAGAGCAACAGTAGAATAAAACAACAGAACAGAATAAAAAGATTTTTCTGCATCTTTTTAAAGTCAAGGAATGTTTAACACCTGTAGTATGGTTGGATTCCTCTATCAGTGAGCTGTATCACAAGGTATTACAAAATATAACCCCTTCAAATCAGGGTTCTAAGTCTGCATCTGATAAATGAATAAATGCTCAGAATGGTTTTCTGGTGTTCAGAGAAGCCAGATCTTCCTGCTGACCGCAATGAGAATTCAGTGATTTTAAAACCAGTTTCATTCATTCATATTTAGACTCATTTGGGTATAGGCAGCTGTTGCCTTAGTTAATCATTTCAGAATAAGGGATCAAGGCAGATTTTGCTCTCAAATGTGATCAAGGTTAACCTCTTAGGAATTCACAGATTTCCCATGGAAAATCAGAGGCTTCTCAAAACACAGTAATTGTGTTGTGTGATTTCCTGACATCTCTGGGCTCTGGTTTGAGCTGGTCCCTGTGAATGCTGTCCTCAGGAATACCCACAAACAGAAAATGTGAGGGGAGACACTTAAGTTCTGTGGTGAGAGAATCCTGACTAAGCAGCGAGGAGAAAAGGCTGAGTGACATCAGCCAAAACCCAAGGTTATCACTTACTGGAACTTCACATTATATTTGCTTCAGAGATCTTTTTTGAACAGTAACAAGCTCAAAGTGCCCAGCCTTTCATTCCTTTCCCTGTGACTTCAGCAGGAATTTTGCACAGGGTGAGCCAGAAAGGATCCTCTTAAACTGTGAGATAAAGGAAGGGTTGTTTCTCCTCATAGCTGTACATTCATATAATCCTACAAGGTTTACTTGAATTAATTGCATGGGCAGAAAGTAGTAACAGAGCAAGATGAAGTTTTGACCAAAAAGATGCTGTTTCAGTATCTTTCCTTGGTGAAATAAATGCCAACAATTTATAAACAAAGGAAGATTTGGTGCAGTTTTACTGAGCACTTTTAAGACAAGCCACAGACTCTAGATTCATTAAAATTCATTAAAATTCATGACTTATAGAGTGATGTGCCTGTCAGCTCAGCTCAGTTTTCATTCTGGTGGCACAATCGTGCCTCTTGTCCATGGGATAATCTCATAAGCAGCATGTCCCAGGTTCTATGTTTGTCCCTTTTCCTTAAACTCAAAGCAAGAACTGCCTCAGAAGTGAATATAATGAGGGAATACACCCAAATATAGGCAAGTGTGCTCAGTCTGCTGATGCAGGGGTTGTAGATCCCAGACATACCTGGAAAACCAGTGGAGATGGTGGGTTACTCTCAAATACCACTTGCAGAGTTAGCTGCCACCTTACTCTTCTCCCAGCTGGACAAACACTCCGTTCTTGTCCTGCTCTTCCTCACTGACCAGTGCCCAAACCCTGCTGTTCTGGCCATCCACTGCTGGCACAGAATCTCCTTTCCCCTCTTCCCACTGCAGGTCAGGGACTTTTGTGCCTCATTTCCCCCCAGACTGGCCCTGCATTGCCAGGCTCCTGCAGCATCCCTTGCTCGTGGCTGTTCCCATCACACCCCAGCACCTTTCCCTGTGACCTTTCCTTGTTTCTATTCACATTTCCCTTCTCCCAGTTTACAAAGCATGCTGCAAAGTTAAACACTGATCTGCCCTCACCTCCCAGCCCCAGAAAGGTGCTACCACACTCTGAGTCCTGCCTTGGTAACAGGGCCTCTATTACAAGGAGAATAGCAATATTAAAGTAATTTTCTCAAAATATTTCCTTTCATGTGTGTGTGGTGTGGGGGAGAAGCAATAAGGAATACCTGCATTTTCCTTCAGAGCAAATGCTTTTCAAATTACTCATTCTGCATAGGAGCTAAATGCCTTTCATATTCCCCTAAAATGTCTTATTAAAATAGGGGCTGGTAGGTATGCTCCCATTTCAAAATATTTTTGGAATATACGAAAAGTTTTAATACAGAATAATTAGTCTTGTTTTGTTTCCACTGATGTTACAAAAACATTTCATTCTTTTTCCAGACCAAGAATGCTTCATAGAATACAGTTTTAGAAAAGGTAATCCATGTGTTTTGTTTCAGAGGACAGAAATAAGATTAATCAGAGCTGTCTTTGTAGCATAAAAAGTAGTTAAATTTAACTTCAAACAGTGAGGGGGTACAGAAAGACTTTCAATGCCCTCATTCCTTCTTGTCCACAGTGTTTGGCACTGGATGTGGTCTTTCACATCAATTTTTTTGTATACAACTGGCACAAATTACCTGTTGGTAATGTTGGTGAAAGTGCAGGGAGCGAAGCCCTTGACTGAGAATCTGAGTTGAGTATCCTTTTCTTTTAGTAAATGGTTTGTTTCAAATTTGTTGCTTCTCTGCCCTTCCTGCTGTGTTAACCTGGAGGGAGAGGAAACCCAGCGTTTTTTGCTCCTCCTCTCCCTGAGTCCTATCTCTAAAATCAGTGATCTCCTTAATCTGGGTCCCCCTTATCTGCTAAGAGATAAGGCTCAGTGGCTTGGTTAGAAGTTAAACTCTTCTCTTCCAACTGGTTCACCGTGATTTATCACCTTGTTATTGTTCAGAGGAGATGTCCCAGCCAGGTGCAATGTCAAAAAGCAGCCCTTTGCTACCAGAGTGCCTGTTGGGTTTGTTGTTTTCAATACACTGCATTTTCTTACTGTTCCACTAGGAATTCATCTACCAGCTGATGGTCTCCACTCCGCCTGTCTTTCATGGAGAAATTTCCTTCTCCTGCTAGCAATTGCACTGTCTTCCACTCCTGGAAGAGTTACCTTACCCTGGGGGGGGTGAGGAGGGGAATTTGTGAGTGTTGTCCCTCTGCATTCAGGGTAGCAAATGTGTTCATTTTCCTTTGGACTTAAAATGAAGCTGGTGAAATATAAATCCAGTTTAATGTCATCTGATGGAGCAGGACCTGTATTTCTCTGGGATATCTGCCAATGCATCTTGTTGCCACACCTGAGAGCTTCCAGGCTTCATCTCAGCAAAGCATTCATCAAATTCACCAGTTCTTTTCGTGCAGGATCGAGTATCTCCAGACGTGGCCAAGCAGCAGCCGCAGGTCCTCTCTGCACTCAGGCCCACAGGGAGGCGGCTTCTTAACCTCACTTGTGGTGTGGAAATTAAAAAAAGCAAACCATTTTCAGGTAATCTGTAAATACCTCTGTTACATTATGCACTTTTCACTAATTATTTTCCTGTATGAGTCAGACTGAAATCAAAGGCAATTGCAGCTGAAGGTAATCAAAGGCAACTTTCTGTCAAACCTCGCTGACACTGCTGCAGTACGTGCACCCAGGAATTCCCGTTTTCCTAAACCCCAGCATTGTTACACTGCTGCTGTCAGGGACCAAACATGTCACTGTCAGCACTCACTGCAGCTTCTCCTTTGTAGGAAAGGCAAAAACCTGGCCTGATGTGTGAGAGATCTTTATATAGGTGTCCATACAGAAGTCCATACCAACTTCTCTATTTAGTGAGGTGAATCCTCCACTAAAACAGTGTGTAGTGCTGCAGAGGTTGTGTGTGGAAAAGGTCTCTGTGGTAATTTGTCCGGTGAAAATGTATTAATGTGGTTGGCATATGTCTAATGCCATCTGTATTCAGATAAGTCTGGACATCAGTGAGATAAGATTCACGCAGGAACTTTGTCTTTCTCCATTCCCCACAGATCTTAGGAGGTTATTAAGGTCTGTTTGACTTTGTTTAGTTTAATGTTGTAATGAAAAGTGGCTTCTTCTACCTCCACAGCATCAGGAAACTCGGGTCCCTTCTGGGGGATAGGGATGTAAATCAGAAAGTTCATCTGGATGCTCAGTGCTCCTTAGGCTTGGCCAGCCTTGGCTTCAGGCAGCACTGCTCTGCTGCTGGTGCCACTCCCAGTCAGAACCAACTGCAGGAGAGCAGAACTTTCCAGGTAACACTCTCACAATTGTGTTCTGCACAATCCAAGGACTGCACAACCATTTCTGATCTCCTTGGAGAGAATCAGCCTCCTGCTCTGCTCCTCCAGCACAGACCAGCTCTGCTAAATGCTGAATATGGTCCATGTGGGAAGCCCAGAATGGGACCATCTGCTCTGGCCTAGAAGAGCATTTATTAATGTATTAATCTGTATTAAAGTACTAATACAGATTAATACCTCAACTTTTCCTGGTCAAAAAATATAGTCTGATGTGGCAGTGTAAGAGGAGAGGTGAAAGGAAAACTCAGTCCCCATGGGGGAAGGAATTTGTACATTGATAAAGCAAAGAAAATCTCAAAATTACAAATGTTTCATCTTGCTTATGGCTTCACTGATTGCTAAACTATGGAAAGGAAATTCCTAACCATTTTCTTAGAGGTTACTCCAGTTCCCTCAGTTAACCTTTAGATTGCCTAAAATGCTAACATTTTCAATATAATCCATGAAATAAATACAAAGTGAAAATAGTCAATTAATGGGAAAAAAAGAGTTTAAAGCTAATTATGGGAAACTATGTAAGCTCAGCTTATGAAAGATCTCTTTATCCCCAGTCTCCTTACATTTTTTAAAGTCAGCCTAAAGCATATTTTCTTGTGCCAGCACTACTAGAATTCAAGCTGCATCTTTAATTGGTTTAATGGAGCCACAAGGCCTTACATTAGACAGCTTTTTCCTAGTTCACAGAGGTCATATTGACATGTAACTCGTGGCATTTCCTTGTTTCCAAGATAAGATAAAACAAAGGGGAAGCGTTCAGTTCCAGGTGAGTGGGAGAGGGCACAAGAAATGGGAAGCAGATAAGAGTGTTTGATGCAGGTGGGAATTCATCATGCAGAGTCTTTTTCCTCTCAGGTTGCAGTTGCAGAGGAGGCTGCCTGCTCACAGCACCTCAGCCCTGGCTGAGGAATGCAAGCAAATAAGGGAATGATCCAGTGGAGGAATGAACTGTTGATCAGTCAGTGTCTCCTTTCAAATCTCATAAGGCTGCAGCAGGTTTCACAATGCAGGTGGAAAGAAGCTGGGATAATTCCCGGGCTCCTCTCATGTCAGAATAGCAGAATAAATGCAGGTAAAGGCTTCTAGTGGGTGGTTTTTCAATCCTGTCCTCCCAGCAGAGTCGAATAAATTCCACAGCTGCAAAAAACTGGATTGGATGTTGAAAGTGGAACGCAACTTCTTTTCAGTAAAGAGATTTATGAGTCTTCTCCTCTCTTCAGTGAAGTGTCTTCTACACCAGTGCAACCTTGGCTGGCAGTGATGGCAGTGGTCCCTCAGTGTTTACTGCTGCCCTTGCTGAGTGCAGCTGAGCAATAGCACAAAGCTCCTAAGATTCCCTTGTTCTAGGATTCCTCTTCCCCCTGGGAACAACAGCTCTGAGCCTTCTGTGCAGCTCTTGTAGAGGTGAAGATGTTCTCTCAGTCTTTTTCTTAGGATTTTCTTAGCATTTCTTGGACACCAGGAGGAATTTCCTCACAGAAAGGGCTGTTAAACTTGGGAAGGGGCTGCCCAGGCAGGTTTGGAGTCCCCATCCCCAGCGATGTCTGGATGTGGCACTCAGTGCTCTGGGCTGGGTGGTGAAGGTGGGGATGGGTCACAGGTTGGGCTTGATGATCTTGGAGCTCTTTTCCAAGCCATTAATTCTGTGATTCTGTGATTTTTTGCCAACTCGTGGCTGCAAGGGACAAACTGGAGTTCATGATCAATGGCATTGCACACGGAGGATTATTCTTAGAGTGGCTTTTTGTGTCCAGTTATCTTGAATGTGAGCATTATTTTTGCTTCCAGACTTGGGGCTCACTCTTCAGTGGATGCCATGGATTTGAAAGGCAGTGGGGATGACTGTGGTCGTCTAACTTAACTTCGAAATCTGATGGGAAAAGTTTCTCCTCACAAAATACATCTCAGAGCAGGTCTGTCTCATCACTGAGTTTAAATGAAAGGGGGAAATAACCATAATGTTGCCTGCTTCCAAATTTTTCATCACCCAATTAATATTTTACTAAAACAACATATTTAGGCAGAAAAAATGCTTTGGAAAAACCATGGTGAGTTGTCAATTGTTTCTCCATTGTCGCCTTAGCAGTGCACTCCCCTGTGAATTATTGCTGCAAGATCAGTATGTCAGTAGAATATCATCTTTAAAAATGCTTTTACTCATTCATGCACCTTTTCTCTTGACCCTTGGATTCTCTAGTATTTGTTTTTGTATTATAAAGGCCAGATTTCAGGAACAGTAGCACCAGTTCTGGGTATGAGGGTAAAAATCCTGCTGTTCCTGGAGATTCTTCTGCTTGTGTGCCCCAAGATTACGCTGGTTCCTTGCTCCTTTATTATGCAGGAGATTAATTTTCATCCACAGCCTCACAGATTTTTTTTCAAAGTTTCCAGTCCCCCAGATAGATTCCCCAGCCTGCTATTGTGGCCTGCATACTTTATTTCCAGGTTTGTAATCTTATATTTGGCTCTACTGAGATGTGTATTTGTTCATATTTGTGCACAATTTACCAAGCCATCCAACTTTGTATTGCTGGTCCAGTCTTTTTTAATTAACTCTAAAAATAATACCATTGCAACCAAGAAAACATCCATTTTCTTTACTGATGGATTATTTTTAAATAGGTAAAATAGCCAAAATGAAGATTGCACAGATAAACATTGTGATGATTTTTTTTTTTTTGAGATCTAATCATCATGCAAAGCAAGAAAATAAAATTACTTTATGATATGGTGATAGTTAATGTTGAAACATGTTAATATCTAGGGGTAAAATACTTGCATTAGTATAATGCAGCACAATTATTTCTGTGCTGTTAGATTGTATCTAAGTACAATCTGGAGTAGCCTTTGTTCAAGAAAGCAGAAATCCGTGAGCAATAATACCATGTGTATATTGCCTTGTGTGTCTCTTTTCCTGAATATAATAAGCAGTTAATCACCTTCAAAATCTGATGGGAGAAGTTTCTCCTCAAAAAATACATCTCAGAGCAGCTCTGTCTCATCCGTGTGTTTAAAGGAAAGGGGGAAATAACTGTAATGTGGCCTACTCCCAGATTTTTCATCATCCAATTAATATTTTACTAAAACTTCATATTTAGGCAGAAAAAAATGCTTTGGCAAAACCATGGTGAGTTGTCAATTGTTTCTGTTATAGAGCCTCAGTAGCTGCAGATGCAGATGAGCATTGCCAATAATTCTTCAACAGAAAATGCAATGTATCACCTGTATACTTAAATTCACAAGCCAGAAAACTGGATAAATGATACAAAGAAACAACCTGCCCTCTCTGTTCCATAGGAATTTTGAGCAAAGCATTCTGGATTTATAGAGAAATTAAGAATTTTCTGAGAACAGTTCTTAGAGCGGGTGCTGAGCTGCTGCCTGGTGTGTTAACACCAAGTCAAAACCTCATTTCTGGAAAGCCAACGCTGCTTCTTTCCCCCTTGGGGTGGGGGGTGACCCTCTCTGCTGTGGCTGTGGTGGCACAGAAGGTGCAGTGGGGCTCTGAGCAGGAAGGGTGAAGCTTTTTGGGAGGTGCATTGTTTGGAGTTTCCCAGCGGGCGGCTCATCTGGCAGCGCTGCATCGAGGTGCAGCAGTCACGGAGCCTCATGTCCGGCAGCCACGAAGTCACCTAATCAGATGTGACTGACGCTATTTGACATGACAAGTCACCCAGGAAAGTGCAGGGAAACAAAAAGCATATTTTTAAATGAAAATTTCTGGTGAAAGCCGCTGCGTTTCCCCAGGTTTTGTTCTACACCGCGCCAAAGAACGCGCGTTTGAGAACGGGGCAGGGGGAGGGAAAACGCATGAAAAGGTTTCCTGAGGTAGAAAAAACACAAGCTGCTGTCGTGGGGACACAATAAAACTCGTGCAGAAAGTGGTTTCTTGCAGTCTTTTCACAGGAGAAGCCCTTGGGAACATGGTTTGTGTTTGGGTGTGAGGAGCTGAAGGGCCAGCAGTGCGTTTGTGACGCAGGAACAAACACACGCTGCACACACGGGCAGGAGGGCTTGGGACAGGATCCACAAAAGAAATCGGCCACCTGTTTAACTTTGTATCATACTGGAGATTTCTGCTGTTTGAAAGTACAGTTCTGGCACAAAAAAAAAAACCTGAAAAATACCCCTGGGTTTCGCAGAGCTAAGGAGAAAGGCTCTTCTTCCAGCAGAGCTGCTCTCTTTGCTTCTGGCTCAGTTTCACAGGACTTCCAAAGTTATTCTCAGGATGAATCACAGCCTTCTTCCACTTCTGCTTTGCCTGAGCATCCACGCACAAGGATTGCAGCCGAAAACCCCCTTGTAAATCCTGTTACACCTGCTTAGAGTAGGGATGTTCTTCACTTTGATTTCACTTCTCTTGGAATGCTGCATAATTAGAAATGTCCATCAGGTTTATGCAAAGAAGAGTTCAGCTATGCCTTTGCAATGGTGTTCTCTATTTTTTGTTAAATAAATAATTGATGGCTTTGTTTAAAAATGGATTTCTTTATATTATTTACATATTTATATCATACAGATATAATTTATATATTTATTATGTTTATGTTTATGTTTATGCTTATGTTTATGCTTATGTTTATGTTTGTGTAGATGTAGATGTAGATGTATATTTATATTTATATTTATATTTATATTTATATTTATATTTATATTTATATTTATATTTATTTCTATGTAGTTTGGACATTATGACAGTCTTGTAGGAGAAATGCTTGGAAGAGGTTTGTGAGAGTTCAAACAACGTAAGATATAATAGTTAAAACTGGCTGAAGAAAATGATCCCATAATTAAATTCTCTGTGGTTTTCTGTTTAGCTGTCTTATTCCTTGTAGCCTTTTCTCATTCTTTCTCAGTGGAGTTAAGCAGGCAACAACTTACGTGCAGGAAAGCATAAAGGTGTAATGTATATATACATATAATGGTATAAAGTTCAGGTTTCTACTGCCAGGCAATGAGACATCAACATTCAAAATAATGAAGGCATTTGCTTCCTTTGTTGTTACATAAATGTGGATTTAGGAGTTTAATTGTAAGTCCCTGAGTTGATGTTTTGTGCCATGTAACAGTCAGATCCGTGCTGTGAGAAAGTGGCACCTCAGGAAGCAAGAAACTGAGGGATCAGCTTTCAAGAAGCTGCCTTTCATTTTACTTCTGCAGTATTTATCCCCTAAGACTCCTGTCAAGCACAGGAGGAGAAGCAGCTGTTTAAAATTAGAACAGTACACATGTTAACAAGTGCCCGTACATCCCCTAGCAGGGGCACGGGAACACACTGGAAAATAACAGGCTTTTAAGGCTGCTTTAGCAGCACTGACAATTGTTGGTGTCTGAGAGCTTCAGGTTTCTAGGTGTGACGTGTTTTCCAGCCAAGGCTCCTCAGCTGCCTGCACATATTCTGTAACCTGCCAGGGAGCTGGGCAAACAAGGAGGAGGCAAAACTGGCAGGACACCTCTATTTTGGCACAGATTTTGTATTGGCACAGAGCATTCTGCTCTAGAGGAGTTTCTGTGATGTGAGCGTTGCTCCCATGCACAGTGTGACACTGGAAATCTCTGATTTTCTATATAGAGAAGTGTTTATATTCAGCCAAGCACAAACCAATGTGCTGAGTTGGTGACTTGCCCTGCCTGTGTCAGTCTCTCCTCCCAGGTAATGAGTGACAGGCTAGGAGGAAACAGCCTCAAGTTGTGCCAGAGGTTTAAGTTGAAAATTAGGAAAAATGTCTTCATGGAAAGGCTTGTCAAGCACTGAACAGGTTGTCCAGGGAAGTGGTGGAGTCACCACCCGTGGAAATGTTCAAAGAACGTGTGGATGTGGCACCTGAGGACGTGGCTTAGTGGTGAGCACGGTGCTGGTGCTGGGCTGATGGTTGGAGTTGGTGATTTCAGAGGTCTTTTCCAACCTGAGCAATTCCAAGATTTCACACCTGTGCTTAGGGGTAACTTGGTCTGAGTGGGGCTGGTGATCTTTAGTTTTGGGATAATTTTGCTCTCACTGAGAGCAGGGAGAGCATCACTCATCCTTCCCCTTGCCCTGCCCCGGATGTGCTTGGACAGCTCCACATCCACATCTGCTGCCCCTTCCCGGCTCCCAGGGTTGCCTTGTCCTCAGAAAGACCCTCTCAGCCTCCTCTCGCCTGGGGGACTGGAAACCTGAGCCTGTGAGCCTGCAGCTCCCAGGGGAAGAGCTCTGCATTAGCCTGGAATGGTGACCTGGCCAGTGGTGTTTCCCCAGGGGTCTCACAAGATATTGTTTCAAACCTGGGATCGCCTTCCCAGAGCCTCAGGACTGAGTGCCAGCAACATCCCCTCTGTGTTTCCAGACCTCTTCCACTCTAATCCTTCTGCTCTCCTTTTCTTTCCCTCCTGCCCCTCTTTTCCCCTCACAGCAGCTCAGTGTCCAGGTGAATCTCTGCATTCTTGGGCTAAGTTTGTTACTGTTTGTGTTCTATAAACCCCACCCTTCCAAAAACATGGATTATTGAGGTTCTTAAATATAGGTACCTTGCACTTCCCAATAGACGGTTAAGGGTCGATTATGTGTGTTTAAAAATTTCTTCCTGGAGTTTTCCAAGTCCACTTAAATAAAAACCAAACAAATAAAACACTGTAAGGTGGCAGTAATAGAGTTCTTGAAGATGACAGTTGAGACCCATCTGTGAAGATGAGTCTGTATTACTTCTGTTTAAATCACATGGAAATAAGGACTGTACTGTAGACAAGTCCTTGGCTACTCTTTTGTAGTATCAAAAAGAGCCTTTCCAAAGTGCTGTGGTTTTGTTGCCTGATACTCTGACAAGAGGTTGCAGAAAATATAAGGTTAAACTTCATGTTGCTCTCCCAGTTCCCTTAAAATTCTGTTTGTCATGTGTGATACAGTCATTAACACCTGGATGAACAAAGCTGTCTTGCAGAAGTACTTCTGAATATTTGATTCCCAGCTTAGTGGATTGAAGCAGGAAACGTAATTATTCTGCAAAGTATGTAAAAAGAATTATTTCTCTTCTCAAAAAAAATAATAGACCTTTCTAAATTAATTTGTACGTATCCTTTTTTCAGAGGAGATTGTTTTATTCCTGCTTACAAGTGTTTGGCTTTTGTTACTGTGGTTTTGCTGTAAGTTCCCTCCCCCCCTTTTTTTTTTTCTCTTTTTCCCATTAGAAAGCCATGCTGCAACCTATTTGCTCAAACAAAGATGTTTCCTCTCAATAAATCATCAGATGAGCTATTGGCTTCATAATCTTTACTTAAACCCAAAAATATCCACATGGGTGCACAGCATTTGGCTAATTAATTTCTGATAATTTGCACTGTTCACAGCCAGCTGCCAGGGGCTCCTGTGAGTGTTAATCTGTTAGCCATGGTAAAATGAGTGGAGATCTGCTCCTGCTGGTTGCCAGATAAATTCTTCCTATGACAATGTCACTAGGTTAATTAATTCAATTAATGACTCCCAGCGCAATGTTTTTCTTTGTCTTTTTCATTTGCCACAGGCTGCTGAACAGGTACTCCCAGGGATGTATTCTGGAGCTGTGTCACAGATAAGGAATTATGTACCATTTTCATGCCTAGTTCTGAAGCGCCTTAATTTTTTAAAATGAACTTTGGAAGCTGTTAATTCCATCAGAAACCAGTTTGTTTTCTGTTTTCTCTTACATGTAAGCAGTCAAAGACCCATCACCTTATTATTTTCAGGTACAGCCATGATTTTAGGTAACTTTATTGTTAGATAATTTTTATTCACTGTGTAACTTCACTCTACAGATGCCACAAACTGCAAATTTGCTTTCATCCTTGAAAAGAGGAACTTCCAAGCTGGACCAGACCTCAGGTGTATCTTCCTTATTACCCCAGCTCCAATAACAGAACTGTTCTCTGTTTTGAAGTTCAAGAAGCAGAAAAATGCGACTTACATAGAGCTGGTGGTTTTCTATTAAGGAAAAAAGTGAAAGGAAAAGTGCTTCCAAAAGGGACACGTGGAAAGAATCTCAGAGGCACCCTCAGAGACTCTCAAGACTCCTCTATCCTGAATGCCACCTCATTTTTCTGGGCAAAACTGGGAGGGCTCGGAGAGAGCAGCCTTCATTTTTCAGATTAGCTCAGATAAAAGTGTGAGTAAAGCATAGAGCAAGCAGTGAAGAGAGAATGAAAATCAGCTTTTCTTCTCGGGTTTCAGCTAAGGAGCACAGCAGGGGCATCGTGACACCCATCCCAGTTATGGTCTCTGTTGATCTGGTTGTGCACCACCACCCCTTGCACTTCCTGCAGATCCCTGTGGATTTACATTATACATTGATATTTGTACTGAGCTCACCCTCTATTCACTCTTCTCTGCTTCCCATCCATGGCTTTATTTTTATTCCTTTTCTTGACTATGAGGTGAAAACATGTTTGAATGTGAATTCTGCGTTTGGAAATGAACTGAAGCAAGTTGTAAATCCAAATCCCACCACCACCACCGAGGTTCTGCCCTGGCAGCTGTTTTGGGTTAGCCCCCATTTGGTATGTGACTAAATCAGAATAATTTTAGTCATCTGGATGACTGATTTAAACCCAGTGAAGGCTCTAAAAGGCTTCTAAAAAGCTGTGTCTTGCCCTGGGGCATCACAGCAACCCCGAGTAAAAAGGCAGTGAGGAACAAGTTGAGCTGCTAGCAGGAGATCCGTGCTGGCTGTTAGCATCCCCCAAAAGCTGAGGAACAGCTGCCAGCTGATGTCACCTCTGCAGTAAAGGTGTGAACGTGAAAAAGGGGCTCTCTCTGAAGGATCAGAGGGAGCTGCCTGTTCCATTCGCCCCGCAGAGGAATACCTGGCATTTGGGACTGTATTTTCAGAGACTGCCAGCTGACTCCCAGTGCCTTCTCTCCTTTGCCATATTAACCCCTCTGAATTGTGGATTCCAGGGTCAGCCTCCCCTTCCCAGGTGAGCTGAGGGCGAGCTACTCCCTGTTGGTTTGTGAGGCGTCTGCTCTCCCCAAACCAGGTGCCCACCCTTGAGCAGCCCATGCAGGGTGGGGAGGGAAGGGGGGACACCTCAGGTTCACTGCTGAGCTCTGTGAGCCTTAAACAAAGCCCGCCCTGAAGTTTATGGCATCTTCTGACACTTGTCATCTAGTGAAAAGCCTATTATCCCCTCCAGGGGGAAATCACCATGTGCTTCTCTTTAAATTCAACCCAAACATATAGGTTTTAAATAGAAACACTCTGGTGGTTCATGTCAGGGCCCTTTAGCAGAAGCAGCTGCCCAGGCTCGAGGAGCAGCAGCAGCAGCAGCAGTGAAGCTGCCATTTCCCTGCAGTAAATGCTGTCCTTTGTCTCTGGGAGCTGAGTGATAGAAATCGGGATATGCAAATTCGGGCAATGGATCTTAATTATGAGCAGCAGGTGTCTGTGCAAGAGTGCTCAGGTGAGGGGGGCACCGCGGCTCCCCTGACTTGCCCCTTGTGGTGTACAAAGGGAGGGCTGCAAAGTTCCAATTAATTATCCACGTTAATGAGCTCGGCGACCCAAGTGAAAGGAGAGGGCCTTGTCTGCTGCTCCAATTTAGTCTTCTCCACAAACAGTGGTTTAAAAGCCAGTTATGCTGCTCAGCCTCTGAAGAGCAGCAAGAGACAGCAGCAAGGATGAAATTACCATGATAAACCTCAAGAAATCAATTTGTGGGAGTACAGACTATGATGGATCGTCCTGCTGGATAAATTAATTGTCTGAGGAACATTTCTTCAGGATGTCTTGACCAGAGGAGCATCTTCCCAGCGTGTTGGGTAATGTGACCATCTTTGGGGAGACAACGCTGTTTACCTTTCACTGATTTAAAAATGGGTAATTATTAATGATTCTTTTAAAATTTTTGTCATCGCATCACTAATCACACTGAAAGCACTAGGTCAGGTGAGCTGGGGGCATAATTCATGGCTAAAATAACACAGATGAGTGTTGGGCTGTAGTGTGTCTGCCTCATGTCTGGACAGGCACAAGTAAGGGAGGACACACAGGGATGGTGCCTCCAGACCAGGTAAAATCCACACTTTGTCCAGTCTGAGCCCTCATCTGAGTGGATAATTCAGTTTCTATGTCCATTCAACAATGATTTTTGTACCAAGGATGTAAATATTGTACTGTTTATTGAAAAATTAACCATTATTTTTCCTTTTTGCTGAAGTCTGCTTTGTAATGAAATGTGTAAAGTGCGAATTATACACTGTGGTTTCAGCTGATTCAAGATCTGGCTGCTTTGTGAAAGAGAGAATCTCTGTCCCTGGTTGTGTGATGCTGTCCTGGTCCTGGCTTTGACACATGTGAGGCTCTGTACTGAGTCCATTCAACTTGCTGACCAACAGAAAACTAACCCAGAAAAAAGAGCAGGTGGCTGAGATCTTCCTTCTTCATCCCTTGGGGTTAGACCATCCCTTTTTCTCCCACCAGAGACATCATAATTCTTTTTTAAGTAGGAAAGTTTAAGTAGTAGCAGACAGGAGCTCCACATGTAGGGAACAGTCTGTCAGCTGGAAAATGTATTTTAATTGAGTGTGGTATTTTTGGGTTGAGACTTTGGGCCATTTCTGGCATAACCCAATTTTGTTATTACACAGCTCTTGGGTTGGAGCAGATTCTGTTTGCAGCCTTTCAGCCAGTCACCTTCCCCAACTTGTTTGTTTGTTTGTTTTATTTCTTCTTTCTGCCCTCTCCAACTGTGGCAATATCTAGGCAGACATCTGGGCCCTGATTATGCACACCTTGTGTGGCCACTGGTGCAAAGTGGGTGTTAAACAGCACCATCCTTGTGTGGCAGTGCTTTACACCGCCTTGGTAAATGATTACCTGAGGTCTAAAGAAATAAAGTGTCAGCTTCAGTGCACCGCAGAGCAGTTCTGCCACAAATAGGGAGCGCTGCAGTTTGAAGGAATCAAATCCTTTCCTCCTGTGGAAAACAAAATCCAGCCCCAAAGACACAAAACCTCTACCCACTGTCACCATGTGGAGGAAAGGCGTTCGGCTGGCTTACAGCAGAATAACTTCCTGGGTGACCTCACATGGGAAACAGTCTAGAGAAACAAATAATTATTAAACAAAACCACTTCTCTAGCCCTGCTTCTTCCTGCAAAGTCCCTGATTTGTTTTTCAGTAGAAAACTTGTGGATACGGGTGCAAGTTTAAAATTGTGACATCCTATCCATTTGTAACTCTTTTCACAGCCAGGAATATTTCTGAGTGAGAACTGAGGCATCTCTGCTCGTTTGGAGGAAATGCTGTTACACAATGCAGGACAAAACAGTTCAAGCCACTTCAAACAGGATAAATGGACGAAGGCTTCAAGGTAGGATCATCTGTTTATTTACATCCATTGCCCCCTTGTTTCCCACACAAATATATTCTGTGTTTAAAATTTATAAAGCTGGGCAAGCCCTTCTCACGCTGTTCTCAGTAAAATATTGCTCGCTGCATCTCTCTGAGGGGCTGCTGACAAATAGGCTCTTGTTGTCTAACTTTCCCTCTGCTGAGGTTAATGATTAAGTGGTTCAGGAGGTTAATTCCTGGAGATAGTGTTGTCTTTGGCTTGAACAGATGTTGGTAGTGCTTTAATGTGGTTATCAAACTCTGCTGCCCTTCATCCTTTGCTCTGTGCAGCCCTGGGCATTGTTCCCCCGTGCATTCCAGGCCCCCTCTATGGAGATCTAGCAGAGCTGAACATACCATTGCCTGAGGGCTGCCTCCCCCGGGGTCACGCTGGGTAATGCCCAGATCTGCCACACAAACTGATAACAGCGAGATCTGTAAATATTTGTCTGTGCAGAAAGGTGCAGAATACCTGTTGAGGCTCATCTGGAAAGCCACTTTATATCATCCAAAGCCCCCACAGGGCAGAGCATCACCCCGAAACCTGCCCCTCCTCCCCTCAGCACCTCCTGTCTTGCCAGGATATGAATCTCAAGGGTGGCTGAAGTGTTCTGTGGTGTAACCAGCACCTTTAACAGCCCGGTAAAACCCTGGGGGTTGGACCAATATTTGCAGCTTGAAGCTGCATCATTACAGGAGCTGCTGGATGTGTGCAGAAGTCCTTTATTCCCATATCCACATGTCATAACCAGCCAGCAGCAGTTAAAAAATTAAAAAAAAAAAGATAAACTTTATGATTTCTATAAACAGACCGTGAAAGGGTTAATTTTAGGCTGGCCTCAGGCTGGAATTGGGTATATTTGAATGTCAATACTGCCAATGCCAAGTGAAACATCATCTTGGATTTTTCCTGTTTGCCATTATTTGTGAAATTACCTCCTCTCCTCTCCCTACTCAGCTCCGGACCTGCTGGCAGGAATCCGTTGGAGCTAAAAGCATCTAACCTCACTCTGTCTGGATACAAGAGTATCATTTTAATTACTGCATTGGTTTTCTTATTATGTGCTCCTTGGTATCACTAGTTGATAAATTGTATCCAGGCCTAACCCAGTGTAAAGGACTGAATTTTAATTTGGGGAAGAACTGTGTTAGTTTGGAGGAGTTAACTGGTTTATGGAATCAGGGCATTTCACAAGAACCTTGTGTTTCTGTAATATTGAGATTTTTTTAAAAGAAGTTCACAGCTTCAAAGAGAAGCAGGGCCCTGTGACCAAAATACACACTGGTATTTTAAATAGTACGATGTAAAAAAAAAAAAAAAACAATACCAACTTTATGATTTCTATAAACTGTCCTTGAAAGGGTTACTTTTAGGCTGGCCTCATGCTGGTATTGGTTATATTTGAATGTCAGTACTGCTTGGACTTCACCTGTTGGTCATTGTTAGTGAAGCTGTAAACGGAGAGGAATTGTTGCTTTTTGCTTTTGTTTCATGACAAGCTGAGATGAAACTCTTTGTTGGCCTGTCATTGACTAGAAACTCCCTCCCAGCCTGTCTTTCCCTTTCTCTCTCTCTTCCATCTGAGGATCTTGCCCTCTCTGCTTTTACTCCTTCTTTAGGGCTCCCTTGCTCTATTTGCTGTTGCTGCTACAGAAGACACAGCTCTGATTTAAAGGTCTGGAGTGATGGGAGCCATGGGCAGGGACACCTTCCACCATCCCAGGCTGCTCCAAGCCCCGTCCAGCCTGGCCTTGGACACTTCCAGGGATCCAGGGGCAGCCACAGTTTCTCTGGGCACCCTGTGCCAGGGCCTGCCCACCCTCACAGCAAAGAACTTCCTCCTGATATCTACTCGAAACCTTCTCTCTTTTACTTTAAATCCATTCCCCTTTTTTAGTCCACTCTCTTGTAAAAAGTCCCTCTCCCTCTTTCTTTTAGGCTCCCTTCAGGCACTGCAAGGCCACAATTCGGTCACTCCAAAGCCTTCTCTTCTCCAGGCTGAACACCCCCAGTTCTCTCAGCCTTTCCTCACAGGAGAGCTGCTCCATCCCTCCAACCATCTCGGTGGCCTCCTCTGAACTCTTATATGCCTGATGTGAGATAAAAATTGTAGTGATTCTATAAAACCCTGGAGGAATAGCTGCCCCGAATATTTCTGTGGAGAACCACAGGTGTGGACAGATGGGATAGCAGGGGATGGAGGGGACAGGAGCAGGGAAAGGAGTGGGGACAGGAGCAGGGACAGGGACAAGAGCGGGATAGGAGCAGGACAGGAGCTGGGACAGGGACAGGAGTGGGGACATGAGCCGGGACATGAGCGGGGACAGGAGCAGGACGGGAGCGGGGACAGGGACAGGAGCGGGACAGGAGAGGGACAGGAGCTGGACAGGAGCAGGACGGGAGCGGGGACAGGGACAGGAGCGGGACAGGAGAGGGACAGGAGCTGGACAGGAGCCGGGAAAGGGACAGGAGAGGGGACAGGGACAGGAGCCGGGACAGGAGCGGGACAGGAGAGGGGCCGGAGCCGGGAAAGGGACAGGAGCCGGGACAGGAGCGGGGACAGGGACAGGAGCGGGGACAGGAGCGGGGACAGGAGCGGGACAGGAGCCGGGACAGGGACAGGAGCCGGGACAGGAGCGGGGACGGGGACAGGAGCGGGGACAGGAGCCGGGACAGGAGCGGGGACAGGGACAGGAGCCGGGACAGGAGCGGGGACAGGAGCGGGACAGGGACAGGAGCCGGGACAGGAGCGGGACAGGAGCGGGACAGGAGCCGGGACAGGGACAGGAGCCGGGACAGGGACAGGAGCCGGGACAGGGACAGGAGCCGGGACAGGAGCGGGACAGGAGCCGGGACAGGGACAGGAGCCGGGACAGGGACAGGAGCCGGGACAGGGACAGGAGCCGGGACAGGAGCGGGACAGGAGCGGGGACAGGAGCCGGGCTCGGGGGTGCCATTCCCCCACTCGAACAGCAGAGGGCGCAGGAGGGCCCGGCCCGGCGGCGGATCGGCGAGAAGAAAAAGGGGTGGAAAAGGGGCAAAATCAGGAAATTAAAGCTTTTATGTGCTTAACACAATGCCTGGCACATAGAGAGAAACGCAGGTAACCACACAGAGCTGGCTGCAGTACGATAAAAGAGCGGGTGTGCTTCAAACTCACAGAAAGTCGCTGTACCCCAGAATCGAATCCCCTCCACACCATCCCTGCCTTTTGGGGTCCGTTGTCACTGGGAATGAATTGGAAATCATTTTGACGCTGTCCATTCTGAGCATAAGCAGGGATACACCTCAGTGAGGGGCTGTGGATTTCCCGGGGGTGCGTTTCTCCTGGTGAGGTGCCGGGCACCCCTGTGTGTGCCTTGCGCCGGGATATTCATTCCCATTGCTCCATCGCCGCCTGGAGCGGCAGGGGATGCTGAGGATGGGAGCGGCTTGGTTGGCATGTGTGTGACTTTGGGGTGGCTAGCGGCGTTCCTGTGATATATCTGCTGCAACTGGTGTTGGCAAGCTCCGGGAGCAGATGAGGGCTGCAATAAGTGTGGCTCCCTCTGAGGATGCCTGGCTGTCCCCTGATCCTTCAGGAAGCGTCTCCTCTGCCGAGACTCAGGGGTGATTCGTGCAGAAAGGCAGCCCCTTGTCCCTGCTGCTGATTTCCAGCTCTCCTCTGGCTGCGGTGCTTGTAAAACACATCATCAACTGCGGCTGGCTGAAAAGTAGCCCAGCAAAGATAAGGAAACGATCCTCTTTCAGCTGGAGCAATTTCCCAGCTTGGCTCATCACAGAACTGCACACTTGCCTGTGCTCTTGTGGCACAGGCACAGGAGGAACAAGAAAACCAGGACGGAGAGGGCGATGTGAGTGTTATCCCTGGGCCAAGTGCCTTTTACCAAGCTGGCACTGAGCAAAGCTTGTTCTGAATTAGAATATATGCTAAATAAAAAATTGCTTGTCATCCCTGGAAGTATAAAATCCATGTTCAGCACTTTCCCACAGTGGGGGAGAAAAACAGCTCAGAAAGAACTATTTTTGTTTTGAAATCTTCCAAGGGAAATTGAGCCCAGACCTCCACCTCACGGGGCTGGGGGACGTGACTACTTAGCCCGAGCTGCAGGACTGAGCCCTTTCACACCACAGGAGCCTGGAAAACCTGGGAGGAGAGTTAATTAACCATCCAGCACAGAGGAATGATCTTGGTGCTGCAGAAAGAAAGCTACTAAATAAAGGGAGCTGGTCCAGAGGAATTAGGGAATTAGGCTCGCCACTGGAGCAGAGCAGGGCAGCTCTGCGGTGGGAAAGCACCACGGGGCAGAAAGAGTTTTCCCAAGGTCCTTGTGAGGAGGAGGTGAGTTTGGTGCAGGTGTTCCAGCATTTGGGACACGTCACCCCTGTTCTGCTGGGTGCCAGAGGTGATGGGAAGCAGTGACACTGAGCTGAGGCCTTGCCATAGATCAGTCACAGAAGGGTTTGGATTGGAAGGGACTGCAAAGATCATCTCGTTCCAACCCCTGCCACGGGCAGGGACACCTTCCACAAGACTACAGCGAAGAAATTCAAGTCGTGTTCTTAAAGAACTGTACAAACCTCAGTGAAAAGGAGAAAAGTGAACTACAAGTAAGCAATCTGGCGAAGTTTTAGAATAGAGAACAATAATTTCTTCTTAGCTGAATTTGCTATAAAGGAACAGAAAGTCTGGAAGATTTTTTTTTTTCATGACTGTCGAGGCATAAGAAAAAAATCCACATTCATTATTTTTTCCTTGGTTACAGGTGTGAATTTTCAAAGTCAACTAAGAGAGTGGGGTACAAAGATTACACCAAGATTAAAAACCAGCTAAGTACTTACAGGCACCATCAGGCCCCCTTGGAAAGCCTTGTTGGCTGCAGAATGTGTATGTTTAATTTGTAACTTTTTGGAAAAATGACAGTTTATTTCCTGCAGCAGAACATTGGAGGTCTCAGGATCTATGAAAGTCCTTTCAAGATCACTCTTTACTTGTGATAGCCAAGAGTGAGACCACAGTGGTGCCCCTGTTATTTAAAAGTCTGCTGCACTCTAGAGGATGAAAATATTTGTGGGGCAAAGACGTGCCTTGGATCCTCTCTTCTTTGCCCACCTCCCTGGGTGAGGCATTTTTGCACTTTGAAACAATGAAAGTTCACAAAAGAAATGTTCAATTAACTGTTAAACGCTCTCATCAATTCAGGGATCATTTCCAAATCTGATGGATGAGTTCAAAATCTCCAATTCATTCTAACCATCAGGCGGAAAAACAGTTGAACTCCTGAGGAGAAAAGAGCAGATAAACGCTGGAATGAACTTGCATATCTTTGAGAGGTGCAGTGCTCTGCAGACAGTGAGTTATGAACAGGGAAACTTCCCAAGTGTGTACTGTAAGCAGAATAATGATGGTCAGTGGCTCAAGCAAAGGGTTTTCTTCCTCTGGCTTCATTTAGATCCCAGTTTAAAAGGCATGGAGGTTTTTTTTTTGTGTACACACGGGGAGAGTCTCACACCATGCACAATTAAATTATTTCCCATGACAGTGAAAAAGAAAAAGGAAATTCTATTAAAACCAAGAACCTAAAAAGTATGCAAATATTCGAGTGGAAGAGGAGAAGCTGAAAGAGGACTTTATGAGTTCTTGGCTGAGGAAGTCATTACTAGAACTCTCAAAATTAATGACAATTTTAAGTTAGTTTATTTGGATAGTTAGGATATATTCTGAATTTTTAATCAGTTCTGTTTCTTACAGACACATCTGATGGACTCACGCTGCAGGAACTTCTGAGGGAGTTTTGAATCAGTGCACCCCATAAGCCACTGAAAAGTGAGTGCAAAAAAAATGCAATTCCCTGTTCTATAATGGTAGGATTCTGTTTTGTCAGCAGCACTCTTAAACTCACAGATTCTCTATTTTATTAAAAATAGGTTATGTAATATGAAAAAAAAAATGTCGTGGAGTATATTTTTCTGAATCCCATCAAGGTTTCCTGTAATTCTGCATTATTCATGAACAGACTCAATTACACTTCCACTAGATTTTTAGACTCTGGCTCCACTGGCTTCCATTCAAACCTGCATTTTGAATATGCTGAGCTATGAATTAAAAAACCAAACCCAAACAAAACCAGCAGTAGGTGCACTGATAGCAGTGGAACTGTCTTTTTTTTTTGCCTGGTAATATCCCTCCTGTTACTTTTCAGAATATCCAGATTCCAGCTGTTTCTGCTCTCATGGAGTGATGTGACCTGGCACAGGTGAGCCATTCAACACAGAATAGAGGTCGGTGTGTTTGCTTAAACAAGCATTTAAATAGTAATGAATTAAATAGTAAAAAATGTTAATACAAAAAAATGTATCCCGGTTGCTCAATGGATTCCCAGGAGCACACTGTCCATTCCGTGCTGAGGGTTGTGTGGAAAGGGCCAGGAAGCTGGGAAAGAAGGAAGAGTTCTGCCTCCCATTTTGCAGGCAGAGAATTCTGTTGTTGAGGCATCAAGAGACAAATCCAGGCTGATTCAGGGAGTTGGTAAAGGAACTAAACTGAGCCTAAAATTAGAGAGTGTCAGGGTGCAGTTCCGTGATACAGCTGAGCTGCTGAAGCTGCAGGTCCTGCTGGAAAAGGAGATTCATTGAAAAAGGAGATTCACTGAAAAAGGAGATTCACTGAAAAAGGAGATTCTCTGACCCAGAGCAGGGGGTCCAACAAGCCAAAATCCCAACTCACCCCTACTCCTGGGAGTGGGAGAAAGGAGAAGGCCACAGGGCTCCCCTCACTTTCTCCTGCTGTGTTTTTTTGAGTGGTTGCAGAGCTCTGAGGATGCTCTTTGAGCCTGTCCCAACACCACAATCCCAGGGCAGCAGAGATTTGAGAATGGAAAGGGATCCTGCCCTGCTTTCCACCACCACCACTCCTCTGGTTCTGGTCTGTCAGAGCCTGGCACTGTTCCAGCACAGCTGCCTGGATTTCACTCTTAGATCTGTATAAAATACCAACAGTACAATCAGTTTCTCCTCACCAGCTAGGTACTGTGAAATAAATAAACTGTGGGCACATGGAAGAAAGTTAAGTTGGCAGAAAATGGCATTTATGGTTGGTATGTATCACTTCCTATCACTTGCCAACTCTTTGAAATAACAAACTTCACTCCTTGACCCAAATATAAGTCCTAACAATAAACAGATCAGCACCACTTTGCTTGGTTTTTACAGAATAAAAGGCTCCTGTTATTTTCAGAGCCTGATTTTTCCATTTCCCTTAATGCCCTGACCTCTCTTTACTAGCCCACTTATTAGTAACACTTATTTTGGGAGATTGTAAAGTTGCTGAAAGCACGGAAAATACAATTCCTCCAGCCATTAATCCTTGTCTTGATGCTACCTCCACAGCACAATGCCTCTCTCTTTTACTCCTGGCTTTTTTTCTCCCTCTTTTTCTTCCCCTTTTTTATCCCCTCTGTTTACCCCAGTGCAGCCACTCCACGAGGTAATTCCCTTTGTGACAAGCTTGCTGCAAACTATCTCCTATTTACATTGGCTGCAATTTTCAATTAAAGACAAGAACTTAACTTTCGTGGAGGGTCCTATAGAAGTCCAGCATTTGGGACTTAAGATTTGCTTTCCCAGCTTGAGACTTTGAAGTTGGGAAGCTTGAGAGAGAGCCTGGATGAGGTGGCAAAGTGTCTTTCACAGAAGAGCTTTAAAGCAGAAAACATGTTAACCCCCAGGCTCCGGGGCTGGGGAGAAACAAAAGGTAGAGAAACAAATCTCATGCAGAAATGATGTGCAGGCCTGGTACCCAGAAACGTGATTTAAGTGGCTGAGTTAGCCTTTGTACAGTAGAATAACGTCAGCAGCATAAAAACTGGACTGCTTTTAAAGAATATCTCCAGTGTCCAGTCTAAACCAATTAGGCTGGGAGCAGAAGGCTGTGAAATGCCACTTAACATGCTGTTTTAAGCTCATAAAAACCAACTGTAGGGAGGAGGAACTGTAAACTTTTTTTGTTTGCTAAATAAGCAGGACACACGAGAAATTATTGTCAGACCACAAGAAGAATTTCAATGTACAAAATTCCCCTTACAGTTCCTTATTTATGTGTATTGGGATAGCTTGGGAGACTGCAAAGTAATTTTTTATTTAAAAGATGGCAGGTGCCATTTATTTTGTCTGTACCTACCACACACTATCTCACAAAAATTGGGAGGTTTTCTGGCTACATGAAGTTATATATAAATGATCTATATCTATAAATCTATATCTCATAGTAGAGAGGAAACCGCCCTGACTACTTTTGATCCTGTCAGCCCCCAGCTGAAGAAAAACCATATCTAAACCAACCCTTTTTTTTTTCAATTTCTGTCAGCTCATCAAGCTCTAAACCCCCTACACGTTGCCTGCTAATAAGAATTAAATCATGCAATAGCCAGTGGATAAATTAGCTGAGCACAGACGCAATGCTTTATTTAACAATTTTTATCATTATTTTGAAGCATCCAAGAAGAACAGGGTCTGAAAAGTTTTAACTCTGAATTAGCTTAACCACTTGTGACAAGTTTACACATGAGAGACATCGAGACTGTGTGTTCTACTTGCTACTTTGAGGTTCGTCCTGGCTTTCTGTTTGAAAGATCCCAGCCAAAGTTAAATCAACCCACCCTTTGCTGATTTCCAACATTAGACATGTCCCCAGCTCTTTTTTTCCCCCCTAACCTTGCTTTCAGGCTGACTTTCTCCCAATTGAAATTCAGTCCCTGAATGGTCGGTTTTTCCCTTGCTTCTAAACGTTGATAAAAAAGGGTTTTCTTCACTCCCTCAATTTGATGTGACAGGGCCCTGACATGAATAATGGACGTGTTTCTTTCACAGGCAAATCAACTTAATTTAGCATGCTTTTATACTTTCAATAGCAAAGCCACAAGCCTGTAAATTCCATGAGATCCTTTAGGTTTGCAGAAATCTTTAGAATTAGCAGAAAATGTATAAAGTAAACAGCACTTATTTTGTCAAAATACTTGAATAACTTTTATACAGGAGCTAGAGATGAATATATCACTGCCTAATCAGATTGTGATTTACATGCAGTTGAGGATGGGCTGCCCAGGCTCAGCCTGCCCTTTTGCAGAGAGAGAAAAGAGGGGTAGGAGGACTAAATAATCACAAATATTAAATCGAATTAAAATCCCAAACTCTCTTTTGAAGGTGAAGGAGAGAAGTGGAATTTGAAGAAGGGGTTTATTCAACAGAGGCTCTGTCAGGAGAACTCCATTCTCTGCCCGTCTCCCTGGAGAAGTTGCTGCTTTTGCAGCTCAAGAAATGAGGAGAGATAAAAGAATATTATTTATTGTCTGCAGTGGAAGGTGAGAGACCAAAACAATCCACCAGCTTTAGGAAATAACCTGCCTGTGTGCACTGACAGGTATTGTTTTGGAGAGGTCAAACCCAGCGCCCTCGGAGCCCTGATGGCTCTGTTTTACATGTGCCAGCTCCATCTCTGTCTCCACTGTGCTGGACAAGGTGTGTTAAAGCAGGGCTGGAAGATTTCCTTTATGCTGAACAACAGCAAAACTCCTCTTTGAAGCTTCAGAAAGCAGCTTTGGGCTCCTCCTCGGCTGTGTGGTTTCAGGATGTACCAGAACTCCCTCGTACCTCCCTTCTGACCTACCATAAATCTCATGTGAGGCCAACAAATGCAAGGGTGAGCTCTGCTCTCTGCCCCCCCCAGAAATCCAAGGAGTGGAAATGAGGGGAACTCTCTCAGCTTGCCCTTTTCACCTTTAGGACTCATCTCCCAGCAAACAGCCTGGTAACACTATCAAAGGAAAATAGAGGTTAATTCTATTGTCATTACTTATTATTGTAACATCAGGCAGCTGTAACAGCTCATTCATTATAATATCCTGATAGTGCTGATAATGTATCAGTGAACAGGAAATGGGTTGGTTTGGGGTGTACAAACTTCGCTGCTAAAAATCATTCTGTTTGCATAACAGAGTGTTAAAAAAAAAAAAAATCCTTCCCATTCCTTGTACCATTACATAAATAAAATAGAAGCTAGTTTAGAAAAGGGTCTTCTCAAATGAAATCCTGCTTGACTCGCAGCCATCAGGCTGGGTAGGGAAAAGCCAGCCCTCAGAGATGCTCTGCTGCATTCAGCCTTGCTTCCCTCGATGCAATCAACGTGGCTAAGGGGATCCCACATACCTCCAGGTCTGTCTGTAATAAGTAGTTAATCAGCCAATTAGGGGAACCAACAATTACAAATTGGGAAGAGGAGAACAAGGGGAGTGAGTCAAGGTAGGCTGCAACCCCTTTGAAAAGGTTTCTAACATTAACTCCCAAAGAATTACGTTCTACCGTACCTTGACTGATTTGTTTCCCCCCTTCCTCCCCCTTCCCCTTTTCCTACTCGTTGGGTCAGTTAATTGGCTGATTAACCAGCAATTACCTCTGGGACCAGCTCTATATAGAGTCTCTTAATCTAGAATTTTATTGACAAAGGCACGAGGGCAAATTCATCTCTGGTGTGAGCTCGCTGAGTGAATGGACTGACACCCAGGACAAAGTTGAATCATTGTACCACAGGCACTGTGTTTTTAAAGCATTTGATTAACTTGGAACTTTTAAAATTACATTCCTTTTCTGCAAGATCTGCTCGTTTTGGGTAGGAGAGGGAACAAGAGCTGGCGAGGGAAGTCAGTCAGAGGGGCGATGATGTCTGGAGCAGCAATATCCCCCAGCGCTGCTCTGGTTGGTGACAGAACAGCTACACGGGGTGACACCTCCCTTTTTTCTCAGGCTGGCACTGCTGCAGGCTTGCTGGCATGGGCTTTTTCCTCAGCATATGCACAATGATTAATTGGCAGCCCTGGAGGGTGGGGGACATCTCTTATCTTTGGCCTGGTGTGCACAGCTGAGTTCCCCAGCCAGGGTTCCTAACAGTACTGAGGATTCAGCAGAGACAGTAAAACACTTCAGCTTGTCCTTGGTCCCTTTTCAGGCCTTGTCTGGACCATCTTTTACATCACTTTCCTTCTCCTGGATTCCTGCTGGATCCCTGCAGCCCTATGCTTTGTGCTGCAGGAATCAAACCCAGTGCATTTATTGCACCAGAAAGCTCAAACGGGATGCTGCAATTAGAAATCCTTCGTTCTTGCACATGCCTGTGTTGTCTGGAGCTGCTGCTTCCCCAGGCTGCTCTGCTGGGAAGGGAATGCTAAACTGGGCTGGACCCTGCACGCCGTTACCAGGCAGTAGGGAAAGCACGATGCAGGAGGGGATGGAGATCCTGTTCTGGGAGAACTCAGACCCAAGAGCCAGCTCTGAACACTGGAGCCAAAAGGCAGAGGATCAGATTATTGAGGGATCTGGCAAATTCCCTAGAACACTGGGGCCTGGCAGGAACACATCCCTCCCTGCATGAAAGGGGCTCTGTGTTTTACAGTTTCAAACAGCTCATGGGTTAAAGATAGACTAGCCTGGCAATAGAACAGCTCAAAGACCAGGAATATGGGATATCTGTGGTGAGGGAAATGGCAGAAAGAATGTCTTTTTCCCTTGCTGTGGCAGGACAAAAAAAAATCCCACTGCTGGGTGCTATTTTCTAGGCAGGCAGATGAGGCAGTGACACTTCTAGCAGCAGATCTGTGTCTGCCATCCTGTTTGTGCTGCTCCAGAGGCTGCCAGGAGCAGGACAGGCGAGGCAAAGCAGTTTTGCAAATTCAGAGACAAAAGGCAGAGGTATAAGTCATAAAAATGCCAGTGGATATTTTATAGAGGTAGAGGGGCAGAGATGGGGCATAGAATTGCATCCTCTCCCTCTGCAGCTGTCCAGAATCAGTGGTGGCACCTTCTGTAGCGAGCAAGGCCAGCTGGAAATATCCCTGTTTCTGCCTGGAGGTCATCTCTGCTCACTCTCAGTCCTGTGGTGAGGGCATAATGTAAATGTTTTCTAGGTACAGACCAAATTTTCCTGGCTAATCCAAACTGTCTTGTTAAAAATGTTTATGATACAGGACCCCATATAATAAAAAATGCAGGCATTTTTGATAATGCCTCGTTGGTCCTTTCTCTTTCCGACTTCTGCACTTGGAATGAAAGGAGGTTTTGGCTGTAAAGAAGCATAGAAAAATGGGGGAAAATCACGTTGTTTTTTTTTTTTTCCTAATGAAAACATGCTATCTGGTTCAGGGAAGAGCTGAAAAAAATCACTGGAAGAAAAGCCTTATCATAATTGGTCTCCTTGCAAAAGACACTTGCTTTGCTGAAAAAACTCCGTTATACTCATGGTGATAAGAAACTTGTAATAGAATTCCCGGGATCTGAGGGCTGTGGTTATCAGAGAGAGGAGCTTTGTCTATCTTTGAAGTAAGTTCAACCCTACAAGGTATTTTTGAGTCTGAGAACACCTGATACCCAGTTTACATGTGAACTAGAGAATAATGCATTTGAATTATCATAAAAGCGATAAAAAATGTTCCTCAGATCCAGACAAAGCCCGTCACTTTGGTGGTCACAGCTCTGGATTTCCCTGGAATACAGCTCATCCTAAAGCTAGATATCTATCAGTGTTGTGGAGGGATGTAGTGGAGAACTTACCCAGAAACCTTGTGGATTACTAAAAACCATTCCTGTCTTTAATGCTAGAAGGTTTAGAAGCCTCAGATTAAAAACAGATATTCCTCAGATGCCAAGATGGGCTGCATTGAGGCAGGAGGCCAGACAAAATTCTGTTTATAATCTTTCTAAAGCAATGTATATTTACCTTATCAAGATCCAAATTTCCAGGCAGAAGCAGTAACTCTGTCCCTGGCCATGAAGGGAGAAGGGAAGTGCAGGCAGCCAGAGGCTCAGGAGCGCAGCAGCGTCTCTGATCCATCTCAGTGTAGGAGCTGCTGCTTCTTCATTCCTCCTTCTCTCACCTGTGCTCTTTCCACAAACCATTACCAGAGATCTTCAGCCATGGCAGAGTATGAAGGGAATGGGTGACGCTTCCAGGAACATATCCCAGGACCCGATAAAATCAGGATTTCCTATAGGTAGAAAAGTTCTTCCCATCCTGAGCCAGTGGAGGTCTATAAGCCAAGAGGTGGATGCTATGCTGGGCACTTAAACATTCCAAATCCTCTGTCCTTGCAAAGGGAATGAGGGAAAATGGGTTTTGTGTGAATTGCTTAGTAGAAGACAATCTGGAGAAGGCACAGTTAGTCCTCTGTAGCAAAGGACACCATTAGGGATTTCATCTATATAGAAAAATGCACAGCCTGGTAGAAGTGATAAATAAAAATGATTTCTCCCAGCTTTTGAAACTCCACTTGTCGTGAGCAGACAGCAGTCAGAATGATGGTGGAAAAGTGTGGTTAGTGTGGTTTTGAGATTTGCTAGAGAAACGAGGACCTGAATGCAGTGTGTGAAAGCCAAAGGAGTATTTTTGTTTATCACATTCTTATTCTCTATTCCTTTGATGTCTCTTAATGTTGTGCTGCCTTCAGTATTCTGATGGGGTGGAGGGAGTGGGGGTCTTTAATGGGTGCTAGTTTACACCTAACATGGTGTCACCAATTCACTTTTAGTGAAAGTGGCCTGTTTTCAAAGGTGTGGGATGGCAGATCCTCCTCCAGTTCTGGGCTGGGATTCAGGCAGCTTTTCTTCACTGCTAAACATGGATTAGACATGTCAGGAGTGACAGCTTAGGCAGTCCATCATAACAACAGTAAAGACATTCCAGAGCAGGACAGGAGGAAGAGAACAGATTGCTTTTTAGTTAATCAGCCTTGGGATGTGCTGTGCTCCTGCCCTGCAGCCCTTCTGGCCAGGAGGCTGCTCCCTCCCACCGGTGCAGAAGTGACCACGATAACACAAACAAGTTGGGAGCAATGATACACTGTCACCTTTATAAAAAATGAAAAATACAGGAGTCCAGTTCTTCTGTTTCCCTTCTCCTGTCCCCATGCATCACTGCAGAGCCCTGAACAGACGAGCCCACCATTACAATGTTGTCAGGGTCCTGCTAGTTTTCTAGTTCATGTCCTTGTTCATGCTGTTTGCTAAGTACTTGTTCACTGTGACAGCTTTCAGCAAAACAGAACACACTGAATGCTTCTTTCCAAACAGGTCTGTCCTGCTGGGCTTCAAGTGAAACAAGCCCTTCAGACTCCATCATGTGAACTTTTCATAAGGAACAATCTCCTTTAGACAATTCCTTTCAGAGATACTATCCGTGAAACTGGGACTTGGGGATGAGGTGACATCACAGCCTTCTTCCTCTGGCCAGGGTCATGGCCACCAAAGTTGTATTTGTTAGGAGGCCTCCACATGGCATGGTGCATGATTTCCTTAATTACCTAATGTTTCCCCCCCATTAAAAAAAAAAAAAAAAGACAAAATTCTGCAACCCCTTGAAAGTGTATTTTAGTATGTTTTCTGTTGAAAGAAAAGCAAAGGCTCTTGTGCAGACAGTCAGATCCTGGCTTGTGAAAATCAGAACCGATTAATGAAAACATAGCTTGCCTGAAGTTAAATCTTAAAGGCAGATGTGCCAGAGCTGATGGACCAAGACAGGCAGGTCTTTGCTAATTCCCTGGCTGGTGTCTGGACCTTGTGCCATCCCCTTCACATTCATCTATGCCCTGGGTGGTGGCAGCCAAGTGTAGGAAAGAGCAGGAGGTTTGAAGAGCAAGGCAAGGTGTGCACGTCCTTACCACCCAATCAGCACATAAATGGGAGAAAAGGCTGGGTGACAGAGTCTGGGAGTGTGCAAAATGCTCGTGTGCACTTCAGCACAAAGAACCTGGCCCCGTGCATCTCCTCCTGCCTCGCTGCTGAGGGGAGAACTTAGAAAGGTTCCACCACTTTTCCAGGAGCTGGAATTGGAATTGCTGACCCATGAAAGGTGTCCCAACCCAAATATCACCGAATATCCATCCCCCCAAATATCTACCATGCATGGGCAGGGGAGGAAAAGTAATGTGGTAAAAGCAGAGAAGAAGTTACACTGAGGAAACCTTTCAGGTTTAGGATTGGGTGCAGAAAATGGTCCTTTGGGTGTTGGTGTGTCCCACTGATATGGGAATAGAGATTTAAGTGGCTTTGTGCTTTTAACTATTCTTGGTTTGGTAAATTAAACGTGGAAAAAGATATCTCATGAAGGGCTTGGTATTTTATACTCTTATTTCTCTTTTACACTGGATTAAAGAATTGTTCTTCTGCACTGCACAACAAAAAAGTGAGAACTCCAAAGTGCGTTAAGAAGGCGTCGCCCTTAAATAACTTAAAATGCTAATTGGAAAACAAATCTAAAAAAATGTCCTTCAACCCAAGTGGTGTTTGATTCTTCATGAAAATGTGCTAATAGCATGTCAGCTGCCTAGCAGTGACATTTGTAGCTGAAAACATTTTGTTTATCCAACTTCCATGATGAAATGCAAGAGAATTGTGAGCTCCACAATGTGTCTTTCCCTTAACACCGTTGTAGAAGATGTTATTTTTAAACTCAGATGGTGCTTTTTTCCCTCTGCGCTTCTCTAAATGTTATTTTCGGGACAAGGTTTAATTTATGTGGCTGAGTCAATCCGTGGGCCAAATTTAAAGGGCAAGTGATTTATATGAAAATTTTGTCTACCTGTGTATTCTTTGAGATACTTTCTGTACCATCTTTGGATGGAGTTAATTGAATAGACTGAAAAAATTTACTTTGTTACATGCAGAAGTAGCAATTTAGTTTTTCTACCTGACTTCCTGTAAATCTTCATTCATTTTCAGTCAGATCAGGGAATTCCATCACTCATCTTTGTGTCTGGCCAATAATTCAGGATTAAGAATGTGAGACACCAAAGCAGCAGGTCTCTCTTTTTATTCCACATGCTTCTAGCGAGAAATATTAATTTATAACTGCAAAAAGTTATGCATTTTGTCTGCAGGGTTCTAGATGAAGTCAGTAAAAATTGGAGCAAGCTTGGGGCACGAGTTACTCACAGTCCCGTGGAATTTTGTGCACACGTGGAATTGTGGAAGCCATTGCTCTTCCCAGCTGCATCCCACCTCAATGAGAAACCACTTCCATGTGCAATTTCGCAGGTACTTCTGTGCCCAAATAAAGACGGAAAGTTTGAGGCCAAATGTTGAGCAGACAATACCTCTGCTACATTTCGGTTGGAGATGTAATAACTCAGTACTTGTGATTCCCTCACTGATATGGAAAAGGGAGAACATCCTCAAACTCAACATCTCTTTCTTTTCACAGCTCAGTGCTGTGTAATTCCCACTGAGGGCACTGGGAGCTTTTTTAACACCGTAATTTTAGATATTAAAGTAATTTTAGCAACAGTTACTGCCTAATTAATCCTGCTAAAAGAAAAAGAAAGCAACAGAAAAAAAGAACAACAGAAGGCAAAGACCTCTGAAGAATCCCAGAATATTTACAAATCGATTTGCCTTAATGTCCATTTCAAATGTAACCATAATGAAATCATACTTGGCATTAATAATATTGCTTTGGAGTGGTTTGCTCTTAAAATGCTCACGATATCTCCAGCGGTCCAGTTCACATTCAGCTGGGACAGGCAGTGACAGCAATTTCAGGGGCAGCCAGGTGTGGGAGTCGGTCACAGAGCTCGGGCTGTGTAACCTGCGGCTGTGTTGTACAGGACCTCATAAATAACAATTTGTTCCTGCCTGTTCCGTGCCTTTTAAACTCAGAACGCACGGAGGAAAGGAGAGCCAGAAGAGAAATGCCTGCGTGTGGGAGAACTCGAGCACGGAGCTACCTGCAATCGTGTATTGCCTTTGTTTATGTGCGCGGAGAAGAACAACTCCCGTGCTCCGCTATTTCCCTTTAAAAGCGCCCATCCCAGGTTTCAAGTGCAGGCTGGAATAAACACAAACAAACGTCGTATTCATTCAGCTGGGGGCTTCTCCCATTCACCGCTCCCCATTCTCTCATCCCTCTCAAAACTGAGAAACGCACGTTTCCAAGTGGGGGGGATGAGGGGGCGCTGGGATTGAGCTTTTTCTAAGCAACCCTTGCTTTTTCACGATTCATTAAACCCTTTCTCCCTCGCGTGTAATTGGACCCTTCTCATTTACATGCATGGGGGATGCATAACTCTGGGAGAGGTGCTGTGGTCGGGGGGAAAAAAAAAAATTAGAAAAGAGAGGAGCCGGCCCTTGGGCCAGGGGAAAGGAGCCACGGGAAAACTTGGCGAGGGAGAGCCGTGCAGGGGCTTTGGATGTGTGGAAGGAGCTGGTGCCGTGTGCCAGGGCTCGGGGAAGGGACGGATGCTGGGGGAGCTCCGGGCTGCCTCGCCTGACCCCGGGGCTGGCCCTGACTTCAAACCCATCTGGGCAGTGACCCCGGCTCCCCAGAGAAGGGCTGCTCTGTGGCTGAGGCAGCGAACAGCGTGTCTGCCCGGGAGCCTCGGCACAGAGGCACCCGGCTGATTGATTATTAATTAATTAATTGCTGATAGAGCGTTCGGGGCGATGGTGCAGGCTCCAGAGCTCACACCCCACCTGCTGAAGCTGAACTGGCAGTTTTGGGATGGTGGAAGGGAAGAGATCCCGTTCCTCCCTTCCTTTGCACTGTGGAAAATAACTCTTCACACCCAATGGATTTTTTTTCTTTCAAGACAATGTCAGAATTTTAGAAACCTTGTTCATGGTGGGGAAAAGTCTCCAGCAAGAGGGTGAAATATTTTAGCTGGCTTTTTATATTGTTAAATTTCTGCATCCTGCTCTTGGTAGAAACTCCTCCTCTCTTTCTCTGCACAGGCTCTGCGTTGCTCATCTTTGCTCAGCTCTTAAAGTTGCTGTGGCAATGCTGAGCTGTGTTAAAAAAAAGCTCTAACATCATATCCCCCACCGGCAACTCCTGATTTATCAGTAAGGTGGAGATAAACTCAAGCTTGTTGAGATCTAGATCCTGAAAAGCAAAGCTTATTTTTTAAGCTGTGTTTTTGGCTGTGCAATGCATGGGCCAGACTGCCTGGGTATGTCAGACAAAAAATGAGGGTCTGGTATCTGCCCTGCAGGAGAAGGACTGCTCCTTCTCCAGGAATACCTGCTCCCTCCTGCCAGCCCTGCCCGGGGCTGCACTTTCCAGCCCTCCCTCAGAGGGAACAAGCAGGAATGATACTTTTCCTGGTCAAAAGGAACACAAAAGGCATTTGCTGACTGGTGCAGTGGGCAAAGTGAAAATATCTTTACGTTCCAGAGGAATTTGTGGGAAGGGACCCTGCATGGCATGGAGCCTTGGCAATTCACTTCTAGAGACAGCAGTTGGCTTTACATGTCTTAGGAGATGCTGCTTTATGGTGGTAATAATTTGGTAATTTTTAAACCTTTAACAGAAAACGAGGAATGGGATTTGACCCTGTGGCATAGCATTTAGAGCTGTGTCTTTTGTTAAGGTTTTTTTTTTTTAGATTTTATTTGTCTCATGATTTTTTATAAACCGGTTGAGTACTTTTGATGGAAGAAAATATTGAAACACTATCAGGGCTAATATTTATTTGCCTGTTGCTGATGGGAAAAGTTTTTAAGGAATGAAATAAAAAGAGTACATAGATATATTAATGAGTGTTTCTTCTAAGCTCTTACTTTATATGCTCAAGCCCATCTTTTAGCTTAACTTCTATTTAAAAAGTTGAAAGAAATGAGGAAATCCCTGCAGAGAACATCCAGCCACACTTCTGAATTTCAATGTGTCCTTCTAGACGAGCGCCTTTTATTTTAGATGGTAAAGTTGTTGCTTTAATCAGGAGACAATCCTTATATATTAGTTGTACTGGCTTATAATTGTAAGAGTTAAATGATACACAAAACTGGATACACATCTTTGCAGGCCGATTAATGGGGAGGACTGAAAGCAAAAGTAAACACTAACCTCGCAAAATAAAAGAAGTTAAAAGATAAGTGTTAAGGACCTTTTTTTTTTTTCTTTTCCTTTTTTTTTTTTTTGGGGAGAATAAAACAAGATTTAGTAGCTTTCCACTTAATTTAAATGAAAAGAATCGCTACCTTACATATTGCACTGATAATGCGGGGGAGAGCGAAAACAAAACCGCCTTTGTGGCACTGACACCTCCTTTAGTTGTTGTGAAGAAACTTTTCCCCTCGGTATCTGCTAACCAATTCTAATTAATGCTGCACATTCCTCCACTGAAATCATTTAATGCATAACAAGGGGGTGGGAAAAAAAAAAAAAAAGTGAGAGAGAGAGAAAGAGAGAGAGAGAGAGAGAGAGAGGGAAGAGATTCTCAATGCTGATGATTGCCCTGTTCGAATTATGGGAGTGAAAGCCCGGGCCCCCCTAACCTACTGTCTATAAAGCAGAGCTTTGAAAGAGAGCTGCGCCCTACAAAAGCTGTCAATCTCCCCTGCCCCGAAAGCCTGGGTTCACATGGATTCCTGTGACAGCCCTCCTCCCCCACACACAATACATCAATCTGTCTCTCCCCCGAGCACCCACAGCCCATTGTCCGGCCCGCAGGTGCCTCATACAGCACCCATGGCCGCCCCCGGCCCCTGGGAACGGCCGGACAAAGGGCCGGGCAGATGGGCTGAGGGGAATGGGGCAGCCCACGGCTACTTGGGGTTTGGCTTTTTTTGGGGGTGTCTCTGCTTCAGATTGGCATCTTCCAGCCCCCTTGGCAAAGCTGGTCACCCAGCGGTGAGGAGGGTTTGGTGCTCGGTCTCTGGCATCGTGAGAAGTGGGTGTTGAGGTGGATGGCGGCGTTTCTGAGGGGGTCAGGAAATCCAGAGGCAGGGGCTGCTCCTGCCCAGGGAGCTGGGAAGGAGCTCAAACTCTCTTCCCAACATCTCAATGGGCAAGCAAGCCCTGGGCACCTGTCTGCTCTGAATTACCTGTGTCTGGCACAAGGGCAGGTGGGCACCCAGCTGTCCAGTCCTAGTGGCCCTGAAAGGAGCTGACTGGCCACCTGGTCTTGGGCAGTGAAGGTCTGCCCTGGAACAGCATTCCAGGTTTTCTGCAGACCTTGAACAAACTGCTGCGTCCCTTGGTGTCTCAGGTGGCCTCCATGTGAAATGTTAGTGTTAGATTTTCTTTTCCTTCCTTGTCGGTAGGAGCTATAAATTTTGGGAGAAGGGGATGTGTCTGTGTGATTGCACAGGAGGACATTCCTGCCCTAAATTAGTGGCAGCAGTAATGTGGATGGCACGGAGGACCTTCTGACATGCAGTGATAAAGGTGACACTGGTTCTGCTGCTGCTGCTGTCCCTGTCTGAGCTGGGAATGTGCCGTGCTCTGCCTCTCCCCATCCCCCTTTAGACCTGCAGGACTGAGTCAGGTTTGGAGAATCCAGAGGACAGCCATGGAGCCTGGTGTGACAGGGAACTGCACAAGGAGGCTGAGCATGGAGAAGAGGGAGCTCATCCCTCACATGCTGGCACAAGGGGTGTGTGAATGGCTGGCAGCTGCTGGGTTTTCCCAACTCTTTAGAGCACAGGGCTTCTAATCTCTTCCAGTGGAAATACACAGTCTTCTCAAGAAGAATTGTAACCCTAAAAGTTGCTTAATAACCTTGCCTTTACTGAAGTTAAAATTTGCACGAAATAAGCTTCTTTCAATTCCCCTTTACGTATACCAAAATCAAGGAAGCAAACAAAAAATAACAGCGCAGGCTTGACTCCTTAAAGCTCCTTCCTAGATAATTTTGTTCTAGGGTGTCCCAGGAAGTCTCCTTTTCTCCTCAGCAGTGCCACAGCCCCGTGTTCCAGATCCGCACCCTCAGCTGCAGGTTTGGCTGGGTGCTGAGGACATCCCAGAGCTCCGTGGTGTGGCTCCTGCAGCCCTGAGCTGAGTGCAGGCTAATTGCTGAGGGATTTCCTTTGCACTGGCTGAGGTTCTGCTTCAGTGCCTGCAAATTAAAGTGACACTGCAATTCAAGCCAGCACAATGCAATGATGCTCCTGCTGCTTTGATCTTGGTCCTTAGATAGATAACTCCTTAAAAATAAGAAAAAAGAGGAACTGCTGACTAATTTGGTACGAAGCATCAGCCAGAGATCAAAAATGTCCACATGCAGAGCCTGCTTGTAGGTGTGATGATGACATCTGTAGGTGAAGGCAGGTAAAAATCTGGTTCACCTGCAGCAGGTGTGTTCCACTTTGCTGGCTGAACATCTACATTTCAACTTCCATTTCATTTGGACGTTTTATAAACATCAGCCAGAGCTGGGGCTGAGAGAAACAACACGGTCCAGGTGAGCCTAAGGACAAAACAGTTTGCTTTGAGCTTATTTAAGGAAAATATCTCAGATGTAGGATGCTCTGTAGCAGTGAAGCAAGGAGCTGAGTGTCTGAACAGAAGTGGTTTCATGGCTGTTGACATTTGCTCAGTTTGGACTGACAGAGCATCTTCAGGCAGATTTTGAGCCTCCTGCCAAAATACACAGCAAAAGTAAATTCACATTTCTGTTGACTTGTTTCAAAAACTTCTTACAGTATGAGAACAAATGATGCTGTTGCCTGATACTTCTGGTTTTCTTAATTCTCCTTCAAGACGAGGTGAGTGTATTCCTCAGTGTATCAGAACATAGACAAGCTTAGCTGATCCAAGCTGAGCTTTATTTACAACAGGTTCCTACTGCTGTCAGTAGTAACATTGCTCCAGCTTCAAGTGTAGGACCGAGTCTTAGAACAGGGGTTTACAAGCAATTCTCATCCTCACTTCTGTGAATGTTGCTGTCAAGCAGCAGCTTTTGTTTCCTTTTCAGGACCAGGTTGGCTCCAAATCTCCTCAAAGATTCAGTGTTTAATACAGTTCACTAAAGACAGGTGTGTTCAGCCTGTGCTGGGACAGGCCAACAGTGCAAAATAAAAATTAGCTGGGTAGCATCACAGTTTGCCTTTCTTCTGGACCTCAGCTTTTAAATCGTTGTGGCCACAAGTGACATGGAAATGTTGCCCTGAAGGCAGCAGTTCACCAAAGGTCTTTGAGAGGGACACTCTTGCCTTGAGCAGGCAAAAACCTCCCTGATGTGCCTGACCACTTTGTTGTGATTATCTGCACAGGAAGTCAGGGTCTGGAAGTCCTGGCTACACAGTGCTCTGAATCAAGCTTTGTTCTCCTGAACTCAAACACCTGAAAAGAAGTTTAAACCTACAGGTACAGGAATAAAGTAGTGTAAATATGATACCTCTCTTTAGAGGTAGCTGCTATCACTCAGCAATAAATAAAACCCTCAAGGCTGGGTCTTTTGAAGACCTATCTTCTTTCTGATATAATCAACCTCTTGCACACACACGAGTTAAAAATAAAGGCACAGCCTGGCCACTGAGATGAGCTTAGTGAGATCTGATGTACGATTTGCAGTGAGGAAAGTGCAGCTGAGCTGTGGAAGTGATTCATTACCCATGCATTCAGCTCCAGCACAGTGTTGCAGACAGTTATTCTGGGCCTTAATTGCTTCTGTTAACATCATATTCTAGAGCTCATTAGTGATAAACAATGTGTATTAATATCATTCAGACAAGAACTAAAGATTAAGGTGGAAATCCATTTGCTGTGATGGCCATTAGTCAATTCAGAGCTGTTGAATGATGCTTGAGAATCTAAGATGAATTGGGAGAGTCAATATTTCATCAGGCAGATCCTCTCATCCTCCTGTGAAAAGTTCTTTGTCTAGAAAAAAAGTTACTTAATGGAAAGTGCATGCTTGGAAAGGACACACACTGAGTCCTGCCCTGCTGGTCTCCAGCAGTTTCAGTCCTAAAGGGTGGATAAGGCCTGTCTTGGGTCTGAGGGAAGTGTGTCTACTTTGGGAGAATCATAATGCTTCTCCCAGTGTAAGTCTGGCCCAGTGTTGCCAAATTAATTATTTTCAAATGTAGAGACTTCTCAGCTTCAGTTCCATTTTCTGGCCCAGGCAGGTCACTTGTTTTTTTAAGTGAATACGTGCTGGCCTTTCTCCAGATGTGACTGACTGAGGGCACAGATTATTGCTTAGTTTGTTCTTAATTAATACTGGGGAGACCCCACAAATGGCTCAGCACCAGGGGGATGAACATGAACAGCACCAGTGGCACAAATACTATTTTCACACTCAGAAGTGTTGCCTGCTCCCTTCTCACACACCTTTTCTTCTCCCCTTCTTCCTGAGTGCCAGAAAATGCTCATTTCTCTTCATAACTTTGCTTTGAGTGTCTTTTTCTTTATGATATGGAAGATCCACGGTGCTGGAGCCTGGGTGATCTGAGGAACAAACATGGTGTGGGTGATGTAAAGGCAAAGCAGCAGCTTCAGTCTTGCAGTGGGGCTCCTGTTCCAGTGCCAGCTGTAGCATTTTTTAGTAGGATCTGGAATATCTTGAGAGAGTTCAAAGAAAAACAAAATATTTAAGATTAAATTTAAGAAACTGCCTTTTAAAAGTTTATTAAAAAAAAAATAGTAGGGAGGTAGTATGATTATTGAGTTACTTATAAATCAGGAGGTCTGGAAAGGAGTTTATAAACACACCTAGCCCAGCTACAAGCAGGAATTTCCTATTTCCAGTGAAGGTGTGATTTCTTAATAATAAGAGGATTGTACAATGAAAGGTCTTGCTTGGTATCCTTGTTTGGAATACATCTCCAAGATAAAATCTGTTCAACTTCTGGGAAAAACGCTGTAACCTGCTTATGCAGGAGGTCAGACTGGAAGATCCCAGTGCTGCCCATAACAGCCCTCAGAACCCAAACTTCTGTGAAAGTTGGGAAAGTGCTAAAAATTCAGCTGGATATATTCGAATGAAATGATTTCCATGGATAAATTTTATGTGTGAATTGTCTGTCCCTCACCAAAGGGACAGAAATTTCTCCTACTTTTTCTTTTGTTTGTTTGTTTGTTTGTTATCTGGGATGCAATTCAACTAAAGGAATTACTCCACCCCACACCTGAGAAAGTCAGCTGAAAGTTTCTGCTGTCAGAGATCACCTTTTGCCCGTGCTGAATGACTGCAGAGGTGTTTGGGGTGATAATTGCCAATGTCAGCACAATGATCTCATGTTTAGCCTCGCTTTTTATTTATTCTCCAGCGCAATCATTATTTTCTCTTTTCAGCAGCATTAAGAGGGCATTTCAGTTTACAGGAGGCTGCACAGCTGAGTGAGTGGCTGTCTTTGCCAAACCTCCGGGCTTTTCAGAGCACAAATGCCTCGAGTTACCCTTCTCACTTGGCTCAGCGAGAGGCTCTAGGTGTCCAATGCCCACGGCTAATCCTGCCTTTATTCCTCCCAGCTGCGAGCTGGATGGGCTTTGTAGCTCCCGCGGGAACCACTGAACAGTGCGGGGCTCTTCCCTTCTTCCCTGCAGCGGGGGAGGCTCCTCTGCCCAGAGCCGGGTCCTGGGGACACCCAGGGAGCAGCTCCCGGGGACCTGCGGACAGGGAGTGCCACCTGCTGTGGGTACCACAGCGAGCAGGATGCTTTGGGAGCAGGTACACAGCGAGCTGGGTGTTTTAGGGGCAGGTTCCACAGCGAGCCGGGTGTTTTAGGGGCAGGTACACACCGAGCCGGGTGTTTTAGGGGCAGGTTCCACAGCGAGCTGGGTGTTTTAGGGGCAGGTCCACAGCGAGCTGGGTGTTTTAGGGGCAGGTACACAGCGAGCTGGGTGTTTTAGGGGCAGGTACACACCGAGCTGGGTGTTTTAGGAGCAGGTACACACCGAGCTGGGTGTTTTAGGGGCAGGTTCCACAGCGAGCTGGGTGTTTTAGGGGCAGGTCCACAGCGAGCTGGGTGTTTTAGGAGCAGGTTCCACAGCGAGCTGGGTGTTTTAGGAGCAGGTACACACCGAGCTGGGTGTTTTAGGAGCAGGTTCCACAGCGAGCTGGGTGTTTTAGGGGCAGGTCCACAGCGAGCTGGGTGTTTTAGGGGCAGGTTCCACAGCGAGCTGGGTGTTTTAGGGGCAGGTTCCACAGCGAGCTGGGTGTTTTAGGAGCAGGTCCACAGCGAGCTGGGTGTTTTAGGGGCAGGTCCACAGCGAGCTGGGTGTTTTAGGGGCAGGTTCCACAGCGAGCTGGGTGTTTTAGGGGCAGGTACACACCGAGCTGGGTGTTTTAGGGGCAGGTTCCACACCGAGCTGGGTGTTTTAGGGGCAGGTTCCACAGCGAGCTGGGTGTTTTAGGAGCAGGTCCACAGCGAGCTGGGTGTTTTAGGGGCAGGTTCCACAGCGAGCTGGGTGTTTTAGGGGCAGGTACACACCGAGCTGGGTGTTTTAGGGGCAGGTACACAGCGAGCTGGGTGTTTTAGGAGCAGGTTCCACAGCGAGCTGGGTGTTTTAGGGGCAGGTCCACACCGAGCTGGGTGTTTTAGGAGCAGGTACACACCGAGCTGGGTGTTTTAGGGGCAGGTTCCACAGCGAGCTGGGTGTTTTAGGGGCAGGTTCCACAGCGAGCTGGGCGCTTTGGCAGCGGGTTTCACACTGAGCACGATGCTTTAGGAACAGGCAGCAACCACCTGTAACATTTTAATTCGCCTCCTTGTCCAGCTTTTTCCAGGCTAGAGCTCAGGTAATGCTCTCCTCAGCTGCCACTGATGGTCAGGGTGCTACAGGAGGAGAAGCACTGACTGGATTGCTACAGTTTGTGTAGGAAAAGGAATTCATTGCATGTGAGTCCTCTCTTGATTTGATTTTTCAAACTTAGAGCAAGTTTTACTTTATATTTTAACTTCTGAGAAGCAGCATGCTTTCAGACATCTATAACACTGACAAAATTCAAAACTGTGTTCCAGTTCCATAATTCTAAAATGTGTACCAAAATGATATTTTGTAACCTTAGCCTTTAGTGGATCATACCAGCAGCTTATCACCACTGTTAATCAGAAGAAAATCTTAATTTATAGCAATTGAGGGTATTAATTATCTTAAAATGGTGAATAGGAAAAAAAAATCATTTAAAACGATCTGTCTGTGAGTTAGGACTCTCCCTCTTGCAATCAATGACTGTCAGAGCCCTGAGGGCACCAATGGGTCCTATCCCAGTCCCCTGGGTTATCCCATCCCTTTGCTGCAGCCTGAAAATGAGGAGCTAAACCAAACTCATTTACAGCTGCTGCGTGCTAGCAAACCTCACTACAGACCAGGCTGACATGATGCAGTTTTAATAGAAATGCTGACACCCCTTCACTCTTTTCCACAGCTCAGAGAACTGGGAAGAAGAAGAGATTTCATAAAAAGCAAACAAACCAAACCAGAGAGGATGCACAGGATAAAGAGTATTTGGCTCCACACCTTTAATCACAGTGCCACGTCAGGGAGTGTTGGCATTGGTGTACCTGCTTTATTTTACCTTTTATTTTCACCTAAGAAATTGAAGCAGTTGTGACCCACCCTAATTTCTAGAGCTGACATAATGCCCTGGCAAGACAGCAAGACCCCTGTCCCAGCCAGGAGCCAGCTGCAGAAGAGTAGGGAAAATAAACTGCTCTGGAATTTCCTGGAGTGTGAAAGCGCTCGTAGGGTTTGGGTTTGGGTTTGGTAGCAGCTGAATTAGCTCACGCATCTTTTGGGAGGGAATCTTCAGCCTTAAAGCACCTTGTCCTAAAAAAGGGCTTCCCCATGTCAGGTCCCTCACACAGGGTTGTACTCTTTCGCACTCCTTCGGGTTTCTCCCACCTGATACTGGGCTCTGTGGATTGTTTTTCCATGACCTGACAGCTGGAAGTCTGGCTGGTTCCTCTGGGCACTTAAGGCCCTGCTGTGGACGTTTCTCTTGTAAAGACATCACCAGAAGCTGGTTTAGTGCTTCTGGAATCTCCTACAAGGGAACATGAGCTGGTGAAGGGTGAAAACACCTTCCCTGCAGGCTGTGAGCACAGCTCTGGGGTGTTCCAAGCCGCTCCCGTGTGGTGAGAAGATTACTCTGAGACCTTCATGACAATTCTAGCTCCAAAGCAGCTCGTTTGGGGGCCCTGTTGCCAACGGGAAGAGTGTGCAGAGGTGCTGGGGCAGAACCGCCTGACCTAGGATGGGTTACTCCTGTCCAGGGGCAACTCAGATTGGAAGGGACGTCTGGACATCACCTCTCCTGCTGCCTGCACAAAGCAGGTGCAGTTCTGGCAGGTGCCTCAGGACCCTGTGCTGCTGAATTTACAGCTGCCTCATGTTTTGAAATGCTGGAACTCTTTGCTGGCAGGAACAGCCCCCTCAGCTGTGCCTTGCCCGGGCTGAATTCCCGGTGGGCACTGCCCGTGGAAGGGGCAGCACACCCAGAGGCAGGTGCCTGGTGCCTTCCCAGCTCGCAGCAGAGGTTTTTAGAAGCTGTGCAGTGATCCTTGGTTCTTCTGCCATCGTGTGGCTGCCAGAGGGATGCTGGGCTGTGTCCTCTGTGCCGGACAGGAGCTGGTTTCCTCAGCAGTGACAGCTTAATGAACCTAAGGTCTGCTAATGAGGACTGGCTGCGAGCTTCCTCCCTCACCTCAGCCCTCCACCAGGAAAAGGGATTTACAGGACTCCGGCAGCTCCCACTCCTCACCAGCACAGAGGAATGGTGGAAAGGACCCCTCAGCTTGGGGTGGAGGAGTTTGGGATCTTTGTTCCCACAGAATCCAGGGTGCAGGGCACACACAGCCTCCAGGTGCTGAGCTGGGCAGGGGCTGCCCCGGGGGGCTGGTGGGGAAAAGCAGGTGCTGTTTTCAGCCACCCCAATCGATGTCCAGCTCTGGGGCCCTTAGCAAAAGGAGGACATGGACCTGCTGGTGCAAACCCAAAGGAGGCTGTGAAGATGGGAATGGAGGGAGCACCTCTCTCTCCTATGGGGAAAATCTGAGGGAGCTGGAGTTGTTCAGCCTGGAGGAAAGAAGGCTCTAGGATGACCTTATTGCAGCCTTCTGGTGCCTAAAGGGGCTCCAAGAGAGCTGGGGAGGGACTTTTGACAAGAGGCTGGAGTGACAGGACAAGGGGGAATGGCCTTAAACTGAAAGAAGCAGGTTTAGATTGGATACTGGGAAGAAATTCTTCCCTGTGAGGGTGGGGAGGTCCTGGCACAGGGTGCCCAGAGAAGCTGTGGCTGCCCCTGGATCCCTGGAAGTGTCCAAGGCCAGGCTGGATGGGGCTTGGAGCAACCTGGGACAGTGGAAGGTGTCCCTGCCCATGGCAGGGGGTGGGACTTGATCATCTTTAAGGTCTGTTCCAACGCAAACCATTCCATGGCTCAGCTGTGCCCTTCCTGGTGAGGCTGAGTCCCCCTGGGGATTGTTACTGAGATCAAGTAAAGTGACTGGGGGATGCAGAGCAAAAAGGCAGAAGCTGTTCCCAATCTTCTGGCTCTTTCCAGCAATATTAGGGGGGGAATGACTGCAGTGTGAACAGCAACATGTGTGAAAGCACAGGGAACAAACCCTTGGGCATGTGATGGGGTGTAAATGGATGAAAACCGTCTAAGAATGCACCCAAGTAGGTTAAATCGTGCTATCCAGAGATGCTGTAAATAAATACAAGTTCTGCAAGCCCTCTCAGTCCTACAAAGGAACAGAAAGAAGAGAGCCTTAAATTTTCAATATTTGTTTACATTAAAGCAGTACAACTCATTAATTTTTGACTGATTTATGGTCTTGCAAATAAAACAGATTTCTGTAAGGAGCTGAAGTTACACTTTCATCACTTTTGTGAAAAGAAGGAGAGAGCAAGGTGGTACAAGAAGACCATCTGTAAAGAGGGAGGAAGGGAAGGAAAAGGTGGGAGAACATTTCCTTTCCCAGCTGTGATACACTGAAAGGAGAGGGGTGATGCAGCTGGGAGATGAATGTGCCTCTGAGCAGTGGGATCTTCCCAAGGAGGACCTGAGTGAAAAGCAGCACTTCTCTACCTTCTGACCACCTTTGTCTGGGGTGGTCTTGTGCTTCTCGCCAAGGCTGAAAGTTCTTTCTCTCTTTATTGTATTGACACAGCACTGCCCGTGGTGGTCCCTTGTGAGGAACTCAGAGCAAAACTGCAGTCAGAAGAACACAACCCTTGAGCCAGATCTCCCAGTGCCAGGTCTCTTGCCTATCCACAGGCATTTATTGCTCACAACACCAGACCCAGCTTCCTCCAGGACAGCATCATTTGAGTAACGTGGCAAGTCTTTAAATGGATGGCATCCACCACTCCCTAAGGCCAGAGCCTGGCTTGGTGCAGTGTTTTGGTCCTTTCTGCACCCTGCAATGTGTATTTACACTCCAGGTACAGGACAGCCCTACAGAAAGCTCCAGGGTGTCTCCTTGGTTGGCACAACACCCAGACAGCTTCCTTCACCGTGGTCAGAACGGAGGTGCAGCCTAAGAAAGGCAAGTATTTATACCTCGTGGCTCAATGGCAGCTGAAGAAGTTCTCTCTGTGTTAGAAAGTGTCCAGAAATTGCCTCTTCACACATTTCCCTACCTTGACACTTTCCTGTTAGAAAAGGGAAACGGTGAAAAACCTCAGTGCCACCTCCTTTCCTTCAGCAGTGATGCAGCACGCCAGGGCAGCTGGTACTCAGTGGGGTGCAGCTCTGAGCCCAGGTTATACCCTAAACCCACAAGGTGCAGCACACAGGGCATTCAGGACATTGTCCCCTGCAGTTTCAGGAATGTGCCTGTTTAACTTGTTTATTTCTGACAAAGCTGTCCTGCTGAGGGGGCCGTGCAGGGCATGGAGCAGCACAGCTCAACAGCTGCTCAGTGATTCACATCTGGCTGTGGCTCCTTGGGCTGTCCTGTACAGGATGAAGACTTGACCCAAGGATCTGGATGGGTTCCCTCCAACTCAGCACATTGCATGATTCTGTGTGTGCCTTCACACCTTGAGGTTTTCACCTTATTCCCAACCCTCTGCCACCCTGAGTGCATGCTCTGTGCAGACACAGAGCCTCTCTGAGAGCTCAGCAGCCACTGCAGAGCTGCCTGGGAAAGCTCATTCCCCTGCCTGGCAGCCACAACTGCAAGGTATAAAGAAGATTCACATCCTCCACACACCTGTCATCTCACCTCTAGGATATTTCTGGATAGGTCCATTTCCCTGACAACCTCTCCCTCCTCAAACAGAAAGGGAATGCTCCAAACCACACTCCAAACCATGAGTTTCTAAGCCCAAACATTTAAGTATTTACACATCCAGGCACTAAAAGCTGCTTCAGAAGGTGAAGGACAGAGAGGTTGCAGACCAGGACTTAGCTTAAAAGCAGCTGAACGTTTCACTCCAAGGGCACTGCAGCTCCAGAGCCTCTGCCCAGCATCACACAGGCCTCAGTCCACACATCCTGGAGCTCTTGATGGACCACTTGCTCCACTGTGATGCATTTTCCTGGTCTTAAAATCAAGAGTCATACACGGTTAGAAGGGGAAAAGGGATTTTACCTTGGTATTTATTTTAAGGATCCTTAGGTGCACACGTCCAGATCATGTGCATCGAGACGCACCCCGCCGAGTCTATGTCTGTCCCCCTCCCCCCAACATGGGGTATATCATTATAGGTGTTACTAATTAGCAGATCTGTCAAAGATTCCCCAATGAGAGGCTCAAGTGAGCCCCCCCTCCCCAAGGAACCTTCCCCTGGATGGTTCTTTCTTGGTTTACAGAATGTGTTCTGGAGAGGACCTTGGGCTCTGGGGCACACTGATCCCCAGCTACGAAGCTTCTAAAATGTTGAGTCTCTCAGCTTGACAAACAAGTCCAAGAATGTAGGCAAAAAGCACTAGGAATGCAGGAGTTGTAAAAAGGTATAACAGGGGTATAAAAGAAAAGGCAAAAATCTTCATGGCATCACTGTGGTGCAGACAAAAGGCTCAGAGCACTCAGCAAATGAAGATTTCAGAGAACACTTAATTTAAAAGCTAAATCTAGTATCACAATGATGCTTGGCAGTGCTCCTCTAATAAAAAAGTTATTTGCCTGAAGACTCCCACCTTTCAAATGAGAATTTGATACCTGATGAAAGCTGTTTTCCGAGCACCTTGTTTTCCGTTCCTAGAGCTGTCATTGTAAAATCCCAAATGCTGTGTTGACTTGAATTAAACTGAGAACCTTTAAACGTCCATGCTGAAGTTCAGGTCCCTGAGGCAAAAAAAAATCAGTGCTGTTGCCCACCCAGCAGTGCTCAGGAATTCAGTTACTCGAAATGAGACGTGATAATCCCCTCCTGTGGCTTGCTGAGGGACACAGAGCAGAGCCAAGGGCCACTCTGGGCTCCCCAGCAACTGCCCCACAACACCCCACAAAGCACTTTGTGATTCAGCTGCTCAGAGTAGGACAGGGCAGTGCCACAGGCTTGGCTAAAGCAAGTAGAGCTCTTCCTCCGCTCTGTAAGAACTGAGCCCACTCCCATTTGGGAGGGCAAGAACCATTTCGGTTTTTACCTTTTTTTCTATGTTCTCTGTACTCTTTACATGTATATTTGTAGCCTATTGCATTAGTGGGTAGTTTTCCCAGTAATTTTCCATGCCCTTTCCCCTAGGCAGAAAGACAAAACGTATTCCAAGGGCCCCTACCCTATCCTGGCTCTCCCTGGCTACCAAGGTTGAAAACAGCTCATAGAGACACATTTTCATAAACAAAGTACAGCCAGTACCAAGGGGGGGCTCCAGAGAAGGGGTTTGACCTGGGGGGAATTGCATCACCACTTGTCCTCCTAATTGGTGATTTTTGTCAATTATGTTAAATCCCTAAAACCTATAAAACTCTATTCACCCCCGTGGGGGTGGGCTTTTTTGGACATTTTTCCATACCTGCCCCTGGAGGCCTTCAATAAAGATCCACTTTTATATTACCTCTGATATTAACATTGTCTCGAAAGCATGTGTTTTTTCATTTCTAGGTTGAAAAAGGCATCAAAGGTACAACTACTCCAGATGACTTTTGTATCCTGTCTAGTCTCAGTGTCACCTTTCCTCCCTGCTGCATGGCCCTGTGTCCCCAAAATGCCCACTGAGCCTAATGGGAAGCCAAGCAGACACACACCCATGAAATTCCCTCACCTCCCACCCCAGCTCTGCTGACCTCCGTGGCTGATTTGCTTCTGAGTACCTGCCTCTGTCACGGCCAAGAGAAGTCCTTGCTCTGCAATAGCACATCTGATGCCTTGTGCTGCTGCATTAGACTTTATGACATGGATTTTGAAAGCAGCCCGAGGTTATCAGCTGTAAAAGCAGCTGATATGACAGTGGAGGTTTATCCAAGCATCGCTCCCAGCCCTGGGACTGACAGCTCATCAATGGGGAAGAGACACTGGGCTCCAGATCAAACAGCACATCCTTAGAGAGGATGATAAAAATAGGAGAGCAAACCTGCTCTTTCCCAGAAGCACAGCTGCCTCAGGGCACGCTCAGCAGCACTGTCCCCAAAGCCACATCCCAGGAGGGCATCTGCTCCAAAGTCAAACACAGAAGCGTGTGCGGCTCTCCCCTGCTTCCTGAACAGTTACTCAGTGGTGGTTTCTATCACAAAACACCCAGGAGCAAAGAAAACCCTTCCAGAAACTCCCAAGCTCCTTCTGGGGGCCTAGTGGGGACCAGTGCTCCAACAGAAAATGTTACTGAGCCTCAGCAGCATTGGTGAGGCACCCAGGCAGGGGAGCAGAGAGGAACAAAAAGCAGCGGGATGTTCCTCAGGGCACTGCAATTCCTAACAATTCCCCTCCCACCAGAGGATGTAGATTCAAGTGGAATGGAGAACCAAAGCTCAGCTTTGGTCTGGACTTAGCTCAGTGCCAAAAGTACAAGCCAAGCATGTCTGAAAACCTCAACAAACCGTTTCCACGTGTCCTTTGCTGCTGATCTTTCCCTCTTGCTAAGATTTTCCTCATCTCCTCTTCCTTGCTGCTCCTGCCCAAACCTGGCTTTAGGAGCACCTCACTCTGCTGACCACAGACCTGGGGAGGCTGAGAAACACCTGCAGTGTCACAAAAACAGGGCTCCACAGGGTTCCCACCTGCCCTGCAGGACATGTCTGCAGAAAACACTCTACAATCATGATGCACAGACCCACAGTGGATGAGAGAGAACAATTAATGGGTTTTAAATTTCATGTTGTTTTTCAGCTGAAAAAGAAGTCTGGGAATTTGGAAGGCTGGTTGTTTTTTTTTTTCCTTTTACCTTTTTTATTTTTTTTAAGCTGCCTAGTATGTCGGGGGGGAAAAAAAGCAGAAAAGAAAAAGAGAATCAGCCTTTGCATGTGATTCATGTCTAAAAACACCCACGCAGCTCATTGCACTGACCTCAAAAGACAGAAATGCTGCAGCAAGACACTTCCAGAGAGAGAATCCACGGGCACTGAACCACAGTGAACAAAGAGCTTGTGAATTATCAGCTCCTCAGAGCTAATCTGCCAGGCAAATATTAATACAAACACCGTTGATCCCCAAGTCTCATTGTTTCCAAGTGATACTGCATTTTTTGAAGGATGGAAACTTGTCACTGCCTTCAGCGGATCTGAGCTGGGAGAGGAAAAATGAAAAAAGGGAGAAAAACCTAATAAACCAAGGAAACACTTCTTCTCCTACTGTGTAAGCAAACAGCAACTGGGTATGGCCAGGATGGCGGAGGTGCTGCTGGGTTTCACCAGGCTATTCAGGAACACTATTCTCCAGCTCTCAAAATGTGGTACTGCCAGCACTGCCCGCTGTGCTGTCTCAACCTGTCCCACATCAATCTGCTCCAGAGCCACTGAGAAGGGGCTGGCACTGCCCTGTGCTCATGCTCTGGGTGTCAGCACAGTGAAATCTCGTTTCTGGGGACTGTCCCAGCTCAGCCCAGCGCAGTCCTAGAAGTGAAGAGGATCTTTATCAAAGCATGACCCGAGGCCAGGCACAGGCTCATCCCTGCAACCGTCACTGGATCCAAGCAAAGTAAAATCCATCCTTTCCTCATCCCAAGTAAAACCAGTAAAGGAGGAACTTACTGCCTGGATATCTCCAGATGAATCTGCACGAACAGTTACAAACTCATCTGTGATTTAGAGAGCTCTCAGACCTCAGAGCTTGGTTTCCAACCTCTTTTCCCACTGCTTCATGTGGTCTCCAGCCAGTTTCTGACTTCTCCAGGAATTTTTGGACTCCTGGCAAAGCAAACCTCTCCATAAAGATGGAATCACTGGGGAGTTTGCAGAGAAACCCTCATTTGCTCAGTGCACATCCAAGTTTGGAACCGTAGCCCTCAATGTTCACCCAATTCTTCCTCAGCAACAAGGAGCAGGCTGCAGCTCTCTGTGGTGTCGAGCACCTCTGTCCAGAGACAATGAAAAAGCTGGAACACCTTTTCCAGCTATGAAATCCACAGCAAGAACCTCCAAAGATCAGCCACAGATTCAGCCCTTTGAGGATGGGGAAGCCTCTACAGCCTCAGGCTACAAGAGTCACAAGATAGTCATAACTGAAAAGAAAAATCCCTCCTATGACAGCCTGAGCACTGAGCCTCCCAGCCCAGACCCCTCTGAAAAATTCCCTTCTTGGACTTATTTTGGAATGAGATGACCTGGACATCAGAACAACAAGCTCTTACAATTCATTAAAGCTTTACCTGCATCCAGGACAGTTTTTCACATTGTTAAACATTGTTCTGGGAAATTCACGAGCTCAAGATGACTGTGCTTCAAAAATGATGTATGCCTGAGGGCAGAACATCTTGTGCAAATACAGAACAATATCAACATGCAAACCTGACATTTTTCCCTGAAAGATAATGAAAAACAGTTACTAATGCTCTAACATACAGTTTAAGAATTTTACAAGAATTTGCCTTTTGTTTTCTAAATAGAAATCGTTTTTACAGTTAAAAAAAAAAGCTTGTATAGAATAAAAAAAATGTAAGAGGGCATAAAATTGAGTTTGAGAGATGATGAGTCGCACGCCTGTCCACCAGTACCTGTGTCACCTCTAACAGAAGCTGAAAGCAAAGGGAAAGAAGGTAAAGAGCAAGACAAGGCTGTGAGATGCTGATTCTCTCTAACACCTCAAAACCCTTCCAGCTCCTGGGACTGTGAGCAGATGCAATTCCTCTGTCTTTAGCAGCCCTACAGGGATGTCTTCCACAAACTGGCCATTACCCCCTGGATCCCATGTAAACCTTTGCTCCCCACGACGTCCCTTTGCAGGAAGATCTCCAGTTCAGCTGAGTGAACAGCCACAACTTTTCCTCGCCTCCAAACTGCTCCTATCACTTTTATTTGGTGGCTCCAGGTGCTTGCAGTGGGAAAGATGTCAGCAGTGAGTGCCCAGCACTCTGCTCATGTTGTGTGTACGTGCTGTGGGCAGAGAGCTGAGGTTTTGGAGTAGATGCTGAAGAGTGCAGCAGAACAGACACTGGAATTGGCTACAATAACATAAAGCCTTCTGAGAGACTGCTAGGTTCCCTCCCAAGTTGTCACAAGGCAAAAAAATTCACAAAGGCTTCACTGTCAACCTTTCTGCATGAATAAACAATTCAAAAATAGCAGAATTCCCTTTGATACAAAAAAAAACCTGGCTTCTGCTAAGCAGTGCTGTTGAACAAGCAGCTTCTGTGGCACTTCTCCTCTATTGTTTCTTCCCTGAGACAGGCTCTGTGCTGTCCTCGTTCCAGGTGACGCCTGTTAGCGGCGAGAGAGTGCGACAGGCACTTCAGAAGTTTCCTTTTTCACCTGTTCCGGGGAGGAGAGCTCTGAAGCTCGCAGCCCTGAAGTGATTTCTTGCCATTTCCTCTCTTTGTGCTTCGCTGCAGGTTTCCACCTCTGGTCTGCAGCACCCCAGGGAAAATACATACTACTTGTAAGCTGTCAAGGCAAGGTAGCTCACTGAAGGGAGTCATAATCAGGAGGCTAAAATTAGCTGTAGAGCAGGCTGCATCTTCAGTGGGAAACACTTGGGTGTTGCATACTGATCGAGATGGAAAACCGGGAGAGCAGCCCTGGATGCAGAGAAATGACAGGAGCAGCATTTCCCTTCTCCCTCCTTGCCCTGAAATACGGCTTCTTTTTTAATTTCTGTACACTCCTGGTCTCTAGCCATTTTAACCAGAGCGGTGCAGAGGCTTTCCTCTCTCCAATGCTTTTGTATTGTTTGTTTTTGTTTGGATTTTTTTCTTTCTTTCTTTCTTTTCCTCTCCTCATTTACCCCTTTTCCTTTTCTCCAAAGAGCTTTCTTGCATGGAAAATGGCAGCCACCTGCTCCTATTGTGAAGCTGCTGCAAATGGGAACAGCCACTTTACTGAACACAACTGCCTTTGGGCAGGAGCAGGCCCAGCTGGGACTAAGATCTACAAGTGGACAATTAGCAGCCAAGTAGTGGACTGGAGCTGGTTATTTTTATTGCTGCCCCGAGGAGATAGGTCAGGCAAGGCAAAACATTAGGATAACCAGCAAACTGTAAGCATCTGAAGCTCTTGCAAGCCCTGAAATGCCTCATTTCTGCTCAGCACCGGGCAGCAGGGAGATGTTTTTCTCATCACCATGTTTGCAGCATTCAAGCTGTTGAAAGAGGAGCTCGATGATCATTTTTCATGTGTGATTTTTAAAAGCCAATTCTGCATTTTTTTTCTTTGCTCACCACATCATGATCTGTCACTGCCAGCTGCCACTGGTCATTGGTCACTGGTGGTGCCAGAGTGGCATTTTCCACTCAGGTGTGCATGAGGTGAGACCCTCTGTGCCAAACCCACATCTCTAGAAACAGCCCAGAGACACAGGACAGCCTCCACGTGACCCATTTGTCCAGTCCTGCTGCCAAAGGAACCAAAAAAGAGGTGGCCACAATTTTGTCATGATTCTTTGTGCATCACTACCATCAACCAGCACTGCCCTGCAAGGCCAGGATGTGCATCAGGTGTGGAGATCAGGAAGAATTTCTGCATGGAAAGGGTTGTCAAGCACTGGCACAGGCCGCCCAGGGAAATGGTGAAGTGCCCATCCCTGGAAATGCTCAAAACCTGTGTGGATGGGGCACTTGAGGACGTGGTGGTGGTGCTGAGTTGATGGCTGGAATTGATGATGTCAGAAATCTTTTCCAGCCTGAGTGATTCCATGATGGAGAAGTTGCCTTAAGCTGTGGTGGGTATGCCACTGGAAAACTGCAAAGCCTGCTAGGAATGACCTCCCTATTCACAGACATTTGGCTGGATTTTACTTCTTTCCAATTTTCAGGTGTGTTTCATTGCAGGAAAAGCAGAGACAGAACAGAAACCTGCTTGTCTGAATCCTCCATGTGCTATTACGACTGCTTTTCGAGCCACAGTGACACCCTGTGTAGTGCCAACCTGGCAGCTGAGCTCCCAGAATAGCTGCACAGGACTTTTTTAAAATCTGTTGTGATGTCAGAAAACTTCCCTTTTTAGCCTTTGCCTCATCTATCAGCTATAACTTGCTCGTGGTTGCTGAGCCATAAATAGAGGCTGGCAGTTAATGTAGGCTAAGGTTCACAAAATCATTTCAAGGAGTTAAAGATCATTAGGAGAGAGCCAGAATCTCCTACAGGGTATTTGTTGCCTTAACCTTATGGCAGGATGAGAGGCATGAAAATGGGATGAAAATGTGCAATACCTTATTATAATGCAGCAAAGTTTTTTCAGCATATTTTGTATCTATCATCGTGAAAGACTTAAGGCACCAAGCAGATAAAAGGCGTTGTTTGACCTAAAAAAGTCAAAGGTTGAGAAGGGGGGGGGGGGGGACAGACAGAGGGACTTGTGCTCAACTTCCAGAGCTCAGTTCATCTCTCCCTGCAGTGACTGAAGGAATTATCTTCCACAAGGCAGCTCTGGGTGAAAATTTTATGCGGAGGCATCTGAACACACATCAGAAGTGAAACAAGGAACTGGAGCCTGCCCACGTGTGGGTGCCTGCAGCTCCACCAGTGCAGCTCCCCAGCAACTGGGACACCCAGCACAAGCTGAAAACTGGTGGGGACCCAGCAAGGAGAACGCAGACTTCTCCCTCCTCACCCCTAAAACCCTCTGGGACCTTCTGAAGTTGTGCCAGTTGGCAGGGCAATGACCACTACTCATCCCAGGCAGACCAAACCCCACCTCAGCTCTAAACATCTCTGCCACAGCCAGAGAATCAGAAACATCACAGAGTCCAAACAGCAACAGGAATGTAGCTAAAAGCTGCTAGAGATGGACATTTAAACCAGAAGCATTTGCTGTTCTTCGTTCCTGGTTGTTTGCCACAAAGCAGGAACGTGCAATGACGACTCACGTGCATCCACTGCTTGAGGAGTTCACGAGCACACCCAGGGCTCACCCATTGCTCTGGCAGTCGATAGAACCTTGCTTTGCAGGGTCAGATCCTGGGGAAGAGAAAGACCAAACCTTTAGGGGAGGAATGAAACAGGAAAAACCTTCTCCCCCTCCAAACCGACAGTGAAGCACCTTATTTTTCAGATTTCCATTCACCTCCTCCTCTTTCCCCAGGTCAGAGAGGGCAGCTGTGCCTAAATACTCAGAAAGAAACAATTAAATGGTGAGTTTTGGGAAGCAGGGAGACTGCTTCTTTGGAGAGCACAGTCTGCCCTTATAAATCTCAAATGATGCAGGACAGAAGGCTTCGTCCATTTCCTTCACTGAATTCCTCTCCTTGAACAGATGTGCTGGGACTCTGCCACCCCCCCTGCTCCACTCCAGCCTCAGCCACACTTCATTCATCTCCTTCCTTTTTCTGAAACCCGAGTTATGCAATCCCAGATCATTCATTACACCCTGGCAACCCTGAGCCAAGTGGAGCGTGACAGAAACACGGGGAAAACGGAGCCAAGGAGCAAACCTTGATGCAGCCCATGGGAAAACTCCTGCACGTGGCACACACATCCCTTCAGCACGGAGCAACAGAGCTGTGCTGCAGCACATGGAACAGCAAAGGTCACAGGCAGAAGGGGCTGGTATCTAAGAGAGGATTTTATTTTCTTTTAAAGCCGAGATAATTTCCAGTTCCTTTTTTTCTGCTTGAGTTGGAATCTTCGAATCTTCGTAATTTTGTATTTCTGGTTTTGTATCTCAGATTTACCATTCTGCCACTGCATCTTTAGCAGCAAGACCGCATCTTTCACCATCTGATCATATTCCCTCCTCCTCCTCTTTTTTTTGTTTCTTCCCATTTTTTTACTCATCGGGGTTGCCAAGGCATCTCTGTCTCCTTTACCTGGGAGCCTTTTGTAAGAGTAGCATCATGGACCAGCCACCTATTGCACAGTTGCTTGCATCTACTTGTTATGAAGGAATTAACCATCAACAAAACCATCTACCAGATAAATCAAACTGCGTTGCACCAATCAGAACTTTTTTTGGTGGACAACTGAGTCAGCCACAGGAGAAGAGTGTTCAGCCCCAGAAGGTCCTTTGCACGTAAACCAGGACCCACCAAACAGTATTTACATAATCATGAGAAAAAGATCCCCAGTCTTTGATCCCAAAGCATGAAATAATGGGCTCATAATTATTTGAGAATACTGTCATAACCACTCTTTTCCATTACTTTAGGACAAGCAGCAGGAACACAGCCCTTCTGCCTAGAATAATTTCTCCAAGAGAACAGCAGTGACATACAGAAGATCATGCAGAGTTTATAAAAGTACAACTCTAGGATTATTTATCTCTGTGGTAGAAGTTCAGGTCTCTGCCTGGTGACTTTCATGTCGTTTCAGATAGGGATTCTTGGAAGATTTCAATTTCAGATTAAAGATTTATGAACTTCATGTTAGTGACAGCATAGCGAGCCTGCAGGTGATCTGTCCAAAGGCATCTGGTATTTGAGGACAGCACTATTTTAATCCAAAACAGTTTCTTTTGGGGTTTAGCTTGTCTTAGGAAAATAGACAGAGAAGACTTGCACCTCAGAGATGCTTAGCTATCTACCCAGATTGGCAATCAAGTTAAAAACAAAGTTCAGTGCAGGTGCTTATCTGTTACACTACACTATTGGTTTTCCTAATTGCAGATTCAGTGCTTTTCACTCAAACCAGTACACAGCCTTCAGTAAGGACACAGAAGGAACATTCCTGTGCAACTCCGGCCACTGCCAGGATTTTGGTGCCCTAAAGCTACGCTTTGCAGGAGAATGAAGCACTGAGGTAGACACAGGCTGCAAAACAAGAATATTTTTCACACGGGGATTCAGGGCTTGTGGGAAGGCACCAATTAACCTGAAATATAATCCCGACTGAAAGACAGAACTGGTGAGGGCAATACATTAAAGGGAGAGCAAGGGGCCATGAGATTACATCACGCGACCTTTGGGGCAGCGCTCATTCTGATTTAAACGTTCCGTTCCCAAGGCCTGCCGCTAGATGGGAATAAAAACCAAACCAAGAGTCGAGAGATGCTTGGCTTGAGCATCGCTGCCGAGCGTAGCCGCAGGAGTTTCCCAGCTCCACACCACAGCCAGCGAGGCCAGAAGGGAGGCACTGGTCCCTTGAAAGCCCAGCAGAACGACACGAAGCGACCACAGCACCCAGCAGCAGCTGGGCTCTTCAGCCGTGCCAGAGGAGCTCATTTCGCAGTGGCACCTGATGCTGCTGTGGGCACAGGGCAGAGCCAGCCCCAGGTACAGTCCCTGGCCACGAGCCACCCAGGAGCTTTAGGGAGTCCCTGCCCCATATTCTTGCAGGCATCCACCTTCCCAGGAGCAATCCGTGCTCTGCACTCCGCTCCCAATGGAGCTGGGCTTCCCGGAGTGCAGCTCGGAGAGAAAAGCAAGTTTTTCCTGGATGTGTCAGAGAAAAGCTTTGTGTCACAGTAGTCCCTTACAAGCCTGCCTGTGGATCAGATATCCCACTCCATCACTGCATTTAGGGTGAAGGGCAGATAAGCCACCCTCACTTTCTGATCCCAGTTTATCTCAGATAGCTCAAATCTTCTGAAAAATATGCAGTAAATCAGTGGATAATTGTAGCATTCAGCTTGTCTGGAGCAGACATCGTGTCAGACATCAAGGCAGGTCTGATTGGCATCATTTTGGCGTCCAAGATTACCTGAGATAGCCTGGGACAGAGGTTTCAGCAGAACAGCTCATTGCTAAGCCTAGGGATGCCTATGGATGGCAAGGTTGTTCTAGCAAAACAGTCTCCTCCTAAACAGAGCTTTTAAAAACACCAGGTACTCGTGGAAAACTACTGGATTTGGGGTAAAAAAACCCAGTATGAGCTCAAAGCCCATTCAGAGCTCTTCTTTCATCATCTACCCCCACTAAAACTAGTGCTTTAGTAGAGACAACCAAGTGGATGCACCTGCTTTGTCACCTTCCCCCAAAGATCATCTTTCCACCAGGTTAATTACCCTGAGTTACATGAATTAGTTTGGCCTCATCTCCTGTGGTCACTTCTGGTGATGGGAGTGTGGAGTTCATTGCTTATCTGTCCATTCCTGGGATTTTTCCTCCCTTTTTCACCCATTCCTGGGATTTCTCCTTCCTTCACATTCCTTTTGGCCTTCCTTCAGTAGGACCACCAGGCTGAGACACTCAGCTGCCCACTTCTCACCTTCCCTGCTCTCTCTAGGAGAGGGAACCCGTGGTCTGTGTTGTACGAGGTGGTCACCCAGCTCCAGGAGCTCAGCTTCTCTTCAGATGCAAGGTGATATTTAGAGGAGATATCAGGAAAGATTTCTCCATGGAAAGGGCTGTCAAACATTGGAACAGGCTGCTCAGGGAAGTGGTGGAGTCACCATCCCTGAGAGTGTTCAAAAAAGGTGTGGCTGAGGCACGTGAGGAGGTGGTTTAGAGGTGAACATTGTGGCGGTGCTCTGTTGATTATGGAATTGCTGTGATTGGAAAAGACCTCTGTGACAGGCATAAGGATTGGCAGAGTTTTTCCATGGCCAGACAGGGTCATTAATAGCATTTCTTGCCGTGAGGCAAAGCCAGGGTTACCTGGTGCCAGCTGCAGAGGGCTCCCAGGAGGGGACAGTCCCCTTTCCTGTCCACAGAGCATCCCCTCACATGCCCAGGCAGGGCCTTCACCTCCTGCCACTCCACAGGGATTGCCATCTCCCTGCAGCAAGGCCTGTGTGGTCCAGAAGGAGAATTTTAACTAGAACATCTAAAATACTGGAATAAGTGGGACTTCTCGAAGCACCACAGAGCTCCAAAGGTGTCAGGAGCTAAATTACTGCAGAAACACCCAAGCATGTGCTGTCAAGAGCAATGATGCTTTGGCAGAGAGGATGGACAAAACAGCTTGACAGACCCCTTCTTTCCATCCTGGCATCCCTAATTGCTCTGTTAATGACTTGTAATTGCATCCTATGTGTCAGGACATATTTTGGTTCCTTGCTTGATACAGCACTGGGGCCAGTAAGATCATTCAATTAACTGCACAGTCCAATACCTCCCCAAGCACCAAAGCCTCCCATCCCAGATCTGCTGGGATCCTCTTCCTGTACCTCTGCAAGGGCCTGAGGGAGGAGGGAGCAGAGCAGAGAGAAACATTCATTCCCCTCATTTAAAAATGTAAAGCACATTCAGGACTGCATGTAATAGTGCTGTAAATCTTATTTCCATAAAGTACCTCCAGGGCTAATTCACGAGACATTAATCATATTCCAGCTTCTCCCAGCTGTTAACTCATCTGCAGGGTTTTTAATAAAAGATTTTGTGTGCATTTTCAAGAGGAAAAATTGTACCAATGAGGGCTGGTCTACTTGGAGCTGAGATTTCCATGGTCTGGAACAAAAGCCAACTTAGAGGCTTCCAAGCCTCTGCCCAGGAGGTTTCACTCCCCAGCTGAGCCCTCTCCAGCTCCAACCAGGGTGACCTCACGCTCCATACTCAATAACACCCCATGGTGAGGAAGTTTGGCTAAGGGACAGGCAATAATCTATTTCCAGGTCACTTCCTTCAAGTGAAATCTGATTTATTCCCAGCCAGTTCATCGGTGTTGTTCAGTGGCAGAACCCTTAATTACTCCTTTAAATCTCATTTTAATTTCCAAGTGCTGCTCCCTTCTAGCCTCCTGGAATTATAATCTGAGCTGTGGATAAACACACTTTTTCCTTGTATCACAGGATCACAGAACACCTCCCCAGCCAACCCCCATCCTTTTCCTCCAGGTGAGCCTGGGACAGCAGGGGAGGGATGGTGTTGCCAGCCAGGCAGCAGGTCTGCCCTCAGCAGACCTTCCTCAAGCTCCTTTTCCATATGCAAAGCCAGATTTGGGAGGATTGCATTGTCTAACTCCATCCCCTAAATCAGCTTGTTGGCTAATCCTGTTTTAAGTGTACTCCACATTTGAGGGAGCATCACCGGTTGCAGAAGCCCCTCTTGCTCCACTTAATTACACAGAATAACACTAAACCCAGCCTCAAACTACAGGAGCCTCCTTGTCACAAGGCAGATGATTTCCAAAAGCAGTTTCCTCTGCACTGGGGAGTTTGTAAAAATTAAAAGCAGGAGACACCTGCATCCATCTCAAAGGGAGAAAGCTGGGCAGCTTCCCATGATCAGGACGAGTAGTTTGCAGTATCAGCACTCACTCAGGGTAGTATTCCTACCTGATAACTCAATTTTTCTCTGAGTTTCTTATCGACTTAAAAAAAAAAAAAAAAGCCAATTTAAAAATCAAAAAGCCACTTCACACTGAAGTGTCCAGGTCTTCACATCTGCTGCTTTCCAAGGGAAACTTTTCAACTTTTTCTTTCCTTCCCTCAGCTGAAGTTAATCAGCAAATTTGCATCAGTTCCTCAGGCTGTGTCTTTAGGCAAGGAAATCCCTGATGTTACTAAATTTAGGTATTTCTTTCTTTCTTTTTAAAAAAGGGCATGGGTAATAAAAAGCCAAATTAAGCACAGGTGGGACCACATCAGATTTAGACAGTGCCACAGGGAAAGGAGAGCTGTGTCTTAGTTTTCACTGGAGGAGAAAGTTGTATAAGCTTAGGAGTAATTGTTGGTGAGCAAATAAAGCCTCCATGAATCAGTTTATGCAGCTTTCCCTGTAATTTTCCCTTGAAGACAAGCTTCAACCTCCTACTTTTACTACAATCCTCTGTGGTGTCAGCGTCCTCCAGTGATCCCAGATGTGGAATGGGACCAGCAGCTATTCCCACCTTCAACCCCAGCTGTTTTGCCAACTTGAAGGACCCCCATGGCTGGGTTAAGGCTGACAGGAGGCCTCAAACTGCTCACAAAAAATGAGCATTCGCCAGCATGAGGTGGAGTTTCAGCCAGCTGAATCACAAGCAGTGCAAAGGCAGCCAACATCTGGACAGGCCATCCAACCAGGAGGCTGTGCCTGCACATCTGGCAAAGTGCTCCCAGGGTGAAGCTGCTGCCATACAGCAGAGATGGGCAACCAGAACTCGCTGGGAACGGGGACTCGGGTCTGAGCCTGCACTGAGCACACAGACCAGGGGAGGTATAACCTCACCAAGAAGTCACGTGAGTATTTGTAAAGATAAAGCAAAAAGCAGAAAAAACCAACTCAAAAAAAACCAACCCCAAAAAAGCCGTGAGCAAATGGAAGTAGAAATGCTGATTGCTGCTGTGTTTGGGTAGGAAAGCACAGCCCGTGCTCCAAACCCTTTTGTCTGTTGACATCTACAGAACTCCTCTCCCCAGGCTCAGCACAGGCACAAATGGTCCCCTGGGGACTGTCCCCTTGGTCCTTGCTCTGTCTGCAGCTCTCTGCTCAGAACATTTGCTCTGCCTCTCTCCTCCCTTCTCTTTACCTTTGCTTCTTCCTTTCCAGGAGCCTTCCTTCAGAGGTGACAGTCCAATACCGCAGCTATGCCAGATATGTCAGTCTCCAAAGAAAGAAAACGTTTTTTTCTGGGATTAGAATCCTCTCTCCTGCTAATCCACCACCCACCATGCTGCATGCAACCTGCTGTCGCATCTCAGCTGGGTCTTTAACACCATAAACTAGAAATACCTCATTAAAAGCAGAAATATTTAGGAAAATCCTATCAGCACCCTGACTGTGCCATGGGTTGGACCAGGGACACAGCCAGCAAAAAAAACCCAAACAACAAAAACATCCCCCCCCCCAAAAAAAAAAAGAAAAACCAACTCTGATTCTTTTTCTCACCTTTCCTTTGTTTTCCTTCCTAAAAGATGCTGGGTTTTTTTTCTAGGTTTCTGTAGGTTCCCCACTGCCCCACACAGCCAGAGAAAAGAGGCTCGCCACATTGCTGCCAGACAACCTTACTCACGAACTGAATTTGCTTTGCTTCTTCCCAAGGTGAAATGCAGATTCTCAGCACTGCTATTATCTACGTGCTTCTTTTGAGCAGTAAAAAAAGCCAGTACCAAATGTTATTAAACCTATGGGATACCAGCAGTTACCTTCATGTGTTCCACTCTGTGGGGTGTTTGTACTTCCCTTCCCACAACCCTCACTGAAAACCCAACCCTCCCCCCCCCAAAGACCCAGCCCATCACACATTTGGCTGCTGGCAATAATTATTTTGGAGTCCCACAGCTGCAACTGAGTAGAACCACCATGAGTTCTGTGAGCAGCTTAATTTGGTCATCTGGATAATCTATTTGTTTTCTTAGCGTTAGGTAGTTTAGATTGATTTTGCTATTATTTTCAGCTCCAAGGGAAAGAAAATTCGTAAATAACTTGAAAAAAACCAAAAAAATTGTGACAATCATTAACGGTCAACAGAGCATCAGACAAATCAAGCTGCAGCAGCAGCAGAGATCGCTCTGTGTGAGGGACAAGACCACGAGCTCCGTGGGCACTGCCAGGTCAGGCTTGGGCAGGGCTGGTGCTCCATGAACACAGCCAAGCAAGACACTCCTCCCACTTCTAGCCCCACACAGCCATGGAAATCCAGTTTTTCCCCTGAGAAAAGAGGCAGTGTGGGTCCACAAGGCTGCAGCATGAGCCAGGAGGGTACAGGCTCACACAAGACACAGCTCTGAGCCTGACCTTCCCCTGAAGAGCTCAAAACCTGCTGGGCCAAAAGCTGGTACCAGGCATGCAGCAAACCCTCTGCCACCTGCCCTGCTGGACATCACTGCTGTACCACCCTGTGTCCACTCAGCAGCACATCCTGAGCACCAGAGGAGAAAATTAAATCAGCCCAAGCTCAGAGCTCCAGACCTAAGATAGAGCCAAAGCCAGCTTTTCTGCTTCAGAAGTCCCTCATCATTTTGGCTTTTCTTACCTGATTTTTCTTGCTCCTCCTCCTCCTCACCACCAAAGTCTCAGGCAAATCTTTAGCAGCAGATCCACATCTCCACGCCCTTCTGCAGAATCCTCCTGCTTGACCCAGCCCCTAACCAGCAGCACCACACAGCACCCCTCCAAGCATACAACCAAAACCATCTCTCCCAACTCCACCACCAGCCCAACCCTTCCCCCAAACCAGCCCTCTCCTGCTGGGCTTTGCCCCTTTTAGCTCTCACTCTAAACCCCTGTGGCAGGCAGGGCTGGCTGAGCCAGGCTGCTGATGGGCAGCTCTCTTGAGTGTGAGCACCAATTCTTCTGAGATAAGGCGCTCCATAGGAAGGAAGGGTGGGCAATCAAACACCACCTCTTTTCCCCCTCCAAATTTAAGATTTCAGGAAGTCAGGGAGAAGTTACTGCCTTTTTAGGAAGCATTGTTCATACAGCAGCACTACAGCACTTGGTGCTTCTCTGCAAAGTGTTCAGGGCCAGAGAAAATGGCCCCAAGTTATGTCAGGGGAGGATTGGATTGAATGTGAGGAAAAATTTCTTCATGGAAAGGATTGTCAAACATCAGAACAGTGAAGTGGTGGAGTCACCATCCCTGGAAGGGTTCAAAAGAGGTGTGGATGTGGCACTTGAGGACAGGGTTTAGTGGTGAGCATGGTGGTGGTGCCAAGTTGGAGTTGATGTTCTTAAAGGCTTTTCCCAACCTTAACAATTCCATGATTTCTCTGTGGTCTGCAGGTAGCATAAACCAAAGCTCCTCCTGCTGCTTGCTCCCAGGATTTAAATCACGTGGGGTCTGGGACACAGTCCTAGCAACAACAGTTCCTAATTTGTGAGATGTCAAAGCTGTTTGCCATCCTATCCTTAGTCCACCCTCCATTTCCCCCACCCCATCTGCCCATTCTGTGGCTCAGAAAATCACACATCCCTCCACAAACTGCAGCACCAAGAGCAACACTCTTCATTTCCAGAGCATTCATATGAAGTCTTCAGCAAGGCCAAACACTTTAAACAAACACTTGAAGACATGTTCACATCCTGGGAATTCTTAGCATAAGCAGATGGATTGGTAGATGCAGTGGATTAGTTTGGGTACAATATAATCCAACGTGATACCCAAGTGATTCAAGCAAGGGAAACAGATGCAATGCCCTGCTTGAAGGAAAATAATGTGTTTTCTTGTCAAGATGTTCTGATGCTGACCTTCCCCCTGCATACACTTCCCATAAAATAATGCCCTGCTATCATCCCTGGCCAGATGGCCACAGGTTTCTCTAAGTGAGCAGCATAATTCCCACCTACCCTGGATTACAGTGACTCCAGGGAAGACTCCAGTGGAGAATTTCCAGGCAGGACAGTTCAGGACTGGCAGCACAACCAGTTTTATCCAAGCAGAGATTTGGACACCTGGCAGGGAGGAGAAGTAGCAAACACTGAGGCTTAATTTTATGCCCAGTCAGGCCTTCACACCTTCTCACTCAGCTCCATAAATTAGGCTGCCCTTTTCTTAAATATTTGCTTGGAACAGCTCCTGACTTTATCCTGGAAGATGAAAGATAAACTCTGAGGCTCCTGCATGAGGCCAGGCTGCCTGTGCTGCACCAGCCCAGCTGCCTGAAGGAATCCTCCCTCTCCCCAGGCAGACCTTTGCAGAGCTGTCCCTCCTCAGATGCCAGCCTGTCACCCTTTGCACACCATTTCATTCCCCTGGCAGAGCAAGAAAAGAGCTGCAGAAACTGCAGGGCTGGGGCTGCTGTAACCCCCCTGCAGAGGGGAACAGTGGCATGGTGGCAGCCAGGTGACCACTGGTGACTTCAGCCCCCTTCTTCCTTGGCATAAGGGGCACGTTCTGGCTCAGGGCTGACCCTGGCACCTCCATTTTCCTCCTTCCCAGATTTCTCCAAGACTTCCCCTCACTGAATGGTTCCTGGTGTGTTTTGCGGGTGGGGGTGGGACTTGCTTCACCCAAATACCTGTGTGGTTTTTCCACCTGGAGCACTGTCAGCATCCTTGCTTTTCCCTTGGTACTGTGGGGTTTTTTGTAGCATTTATCTCTCTTGGGAGAACAACTAATGTGTGTGATGATCAGACAGTCTGATAAAGGAAAAATGACATGTACTACAACAGAAAGGGAAATGAAAGGGCTTTTTTCATGCCTCTGTGTGCATTAATAATCTTTAGTTGCCTGGATCAGCCTCATCTGGGACCCTCCCCAGTGTCAACCATCAGTTCAAGAGCTACACTTCAGCTCTGACGTGGTTTCTGGCTTTGTTCTCAACTATTCCTGACTTAACTGGTAACATCTTCCTTTCCCTGATGGTGACACATGCTCACCTTTTTCAACGTGGTGAGGTTGCACCCCGACTCGTCAGGGTACTGCTGTCACAGTGGTCACCCTCTGTTCCCAGCTTGGTTTTCCTTTCCTTGGCTTTCCTTTCCTGACAGTTTTCATGGGTAGACAAGATGGGAAAGGGAGGGTGAGAGGAGAAAAACCTGCCCCCATGCTCAGACTGTCACTGGATAAACAGCAAAGGCTGGTGGCAGTTTGCAGCAGGCAAATCCAGAAATTAAAGAAATAAGTCACTTTTCAGGAGGGGAATACAATGAACCACAGTTTTTCCTGTCCCTTGCACAGCCCTTCAAAAAGATGGAGGGGATGAGACCCCACAGCTTCTGTGCTTGGCTGTGAACAAGTGATGATCTTGTGAAGAGCTGCATTTCCAAAGTGCAGCTCAGCTCTGGTGAAAGCCTCTGGCAAACTCCCACTGCTTTCCATAGCGTGCATGGAGAGATCCAGAAACACCAGGCTCTCTGTTGATGTAACTTGATGGAATTGTCAAACACATTTCTGCAATTTTACCATGTTTTTATGTGATGCAGAACCATGAGCTTTTCCTGAGTTTGATAGAACTTAAATTGCCCAGAATGGAAAGCTGACCTTTCGTGTGCTGCTGCTGCTCCACGTCACCTCGAGGCAGGAATTGTGCAGGCAGCACATGCCAAGGTTGGGAAGGGAGCAGTTTGCCATGGTGGGGCTGTGCTGTGAGTCCTGGCTTGGGAAAGTGTGGGACAAACTGTGCTGGTGGCACTGCCAGCGTCTCTGGGGCCAGCAGTGCTCCCTCATGGTGGGTTTGCAGGTTGGCACAGGAAAAGTGTGAGATCCTCAGCTTAACTCGGGGTCAGGTCCCTCTTGTAGGGAATTTCTTCTGCTTTCTCCCTTCACAGCATGCAAGGGCTCCCTGGTTTGAAGACTTGGTTTAAGAAACTCACATTCTCTCAGCCCATCTTCAGAAGAGTCCCTCTTGGAGCAATTTAAACTTTTTTCTCCTTAAGGAAGGGTTTGGCTGATAGCAGCTGCTCCCCTGTCAGTGATGACAAGTGGAAAGGAGTGTGGAGCCAAACACGAAGGAGGAGCAGAAGGAACAGCAATGGAGAGCAGCAGCATTGCAGTGGCTTGTGAGCTTTGTCATCGGCCAAGCTGCAAACAGGGACGTGTGAAAAGCAGGGTCAGGGGAAAGTCAAGAGCAGAGGAGCTGCTGAACAACTCAGCTCTCTCTGGCTGCTCAGCACTTGCTCTGCTGGTGCTCTTGTGAGGATATTTCAAGCTGTTATTAGTCCCTGACCCTTGTAAGGCTGGCTGCAGCGGTGGAAATGGGGTGGGAGCAGGGTTTTCCAAGATGTGGGGCGTAGATTCTGATGGCTGCTCTCAGAAGTTGGTGGTTCTGGGTTCCCTGTGCCTGTGACTGAGGTCAGAGCCTGCCCAAGCCCCTTTATGTGCCATAACTCAGACGATCTGTGTTTCATCACATCTCTCATTCTACCAGATGTGACAAGGATGCAAGGGCTGAGCAGGGAATTGGGGTCTCAGCCATGCCCACAGCCCACCTAGAACAGAACACTGCTCTGCCTGCTTGTCAGGGAACACAGGAGGTCTCTGCTGGACACACGTGGGGTCCATGCTCCCCACACCAGCAGAGCCTGTGAAGCACAGAGGGACATTCCCCCTGTTCCCACGGGCAGGAATTGTTAACTGGGGACGGGCAATGGCACTCAGAAAGATGAAACAGCTTTGTTCTGGATACTCCTTTCCCACCACATCCTTCTGGCTGGTCCCAGCCAGAGTCCATCTGTGGCTTTGCTAAAGCTCAGTGGAAAAGAGAAGAGGTGGAGGAGGCGTGGGTGCTCCCTGGATGGCAGCACAGGTGCTGGGGGCTGTGGGAACCCACTCCTGCTCATGGCCAAAGCTAATCCTGCCTCTTGGACACGGTGCAAAGAGCCTCAGACATCAGGTACATTAACAAGTGGGCTTTAATGGTCCCCAGCAGGCAGCCCTGGCCCTGCCAGGCTTCCTGCAGCACGGCTGGGAAGATCAAAGCTGTCATGTGTGAGTGCCAGCCTGACTGATGGTGACACAGGGAACAAATGTGATTAAGCAGGAGGGATAAGGCTCTGCCCAGGACCTTCCCTGGCAGCAGGAGGAGTTTGGAGAACAGCTGCTGTTGATCTGATGTCCTGTCCTGGGTTGGGGAGGATGAGGAGGAGGTAGGGGAGGAACTGATCCCCTGCCCAGTTTCATGCAGTGCCACGTGGGAGTAACTCAGCTCGTGGCTCTGCAGTTTCCAGCCCTTCTCTGTGCTCTGAGAGCACAGGGACAGTGTCTCCTCCTGCCCCCAGACCCTCCCTGGCTCTTGTGGGAGGCACCTTGACTCATGCTGTGCTCAGGTCTTGTCAAACCCCTCCTCAGGAGCCCGAGAGGGGGATGGGGAATTCCCTCTGCCCATCCCACTTCTGATGCTGACGTTGTAACACACACCTCTCGTGAATTAATTGTGCATTATTAGCATCCATTATTAATTCCTGTGATGTGTACATACATCTGCCATGCTGAATAATAAGGGAATTATGCCAAACAATTAAATGGCCCTCCACAGAGGAACAGCCTTGAGAGAAGGGGCTGTGTCACAAACAAGGGGGGATTTAGTGGGGGCTGGCACCAGACTGGGTGGGGAAAGGAGGCAAGAGACCTTGCAGGAGGAAAGCCAGGGCAGAGGGCAAGAAACCAGCAGATATTGTGAATTACAGTGGGCTGAACAGGCTGTTTTTCATGTGAGTGGCTGAACCCAAAGAAAGCAGAGGGAATTTGGGTCAACCACTTTGGCAAAACGAAGTCAGGCCTAAGTGGTTCCTTCAACAGGAAGAGAAAAATGTCCTTTATATTCTACGCTGGTTTTTAATGTTAGGCTAAACAAAATTGGCCTCAGTGTCGAAAGTTTAGGAAAGGCCATTTCAAAACATTTCACTCGATGTCAAAACCAATCCTGCATACTTTTGGCTGAAGCTGATTGTGAGATTAGACACAAACTTGCACACAGGTTGGTTCTACTTGAAAGAGGAAAATTTTCATCAATTTGGCATATTTGTTTTGATTATTTATGGCACAGTGGGGAGGGAGAGGAAGGAATCTCCCAGGGCTCAGGGGAGAAAAGCAGATCAACCAGCAGAGCTCAGAGCTGCAGTGTGTGTGTGAAAGATCAGAGCTGCAGCAAAGCTGGAGAGGGGAAGCTCAGGTTTTCAGAATCCATCTCAATTGACAGAGATAATTACAGGTGCCATGTTCCCAATTTCTTCTTCTGAGGACTCTCGTCTTTAATAAACTCATTCTAACAAATTGATCACAGCCTCTCTGGTACTCAGCACATATCAAAGCCATTTTTAAGATTGAAGAGAACATTTTGGGTGAAAAATAGGAGCCAGTGCCAGACTTTGTAGAGATCTAAATCTACCTCAGCTGTAATACAACTGAATTAACTTGCTGTCTTCACATGCCCACTGCTTAATACGTTCATGGATGTCTGAGGTTCTGAGGTTTGGCCAGTGCTGACAGGGACCAAAATGACCCCTGGAACTTGCTCATGGTGTTCTCTGGAGGTTGCACCCCAGCTGGGGAGACCAGGCGAGGATCACACTGCAGTTTCCCAATGCAGCTTGGACACCCCGTGCTGGTTTGGGCTGACTGCAGAGAACCAGACAATGACAGAAAGTTTTGGGTTGGAAAGGACTTTTTTCCACTCCCTGCCATGGTCAGGGCCACCTTCCACTATCCCAGGTTGCTCCAAGTCCCATCCAACCTGGCCTTGGACACTTCCAGGGATGGGGCAGCCACAGCTTCTCTGGACAACCTGTGCCAGGGCCTCCCCACCCTTGACCAGCAGCACAAGTGCATTCATATAAACAATATAAGTAATAAAAATAATAAAAATACATTCATAAATTCCGGAGGAGTTTGAGCAGACAATTGCTTCATCGGGTCTAGGTTACTTCTCTTGGCCATTTCCTGTTCTTTTTTCCTCTATTTTTAGTGGAGTGTTTGTACCAGCATAATTCTGCTGAAATAACTAGACAAAGAGTAAATTTTTTACAGCAGCATCCAACATGCTGAAGACCTTGTTTTCTAAACCAGTATAATTAAACCAAACCTCCCGAAAAATCAACAAGTGATTTAGACTCAGGCTTTTAAGTGCATTTCATTAGACACAGGCAAATACCACAAGGATGCTGTAATTCCCTTTTCTGAATTAGTCTGAGGAAAACATCATCATTAACTCCCATAACTCCAAAATAAACACTTCTTAACCCAAATGGAGGGCTCCCACACTGGCACTGTTCACCTGAATAAGCTGCCAGTTCAGGTAACTGGTGCAGCCATGTGGAGGTGCTTTGTTCTCTGCAGTGACCCTGTGGAGGGTCTCATCTGTTTCATCTGGCCCAAAATCTTCCACAATCCTGGTCAGCAGCTGACTACAGGAAGCCAAAATACAGGGATTGGCCTTATCCAGGAGTGTCTTCCTGGTGTCCAACCTGAACAGAGGATAATCTAAGGTGGGCTTCACCTTCTGCTCTGTAGGGAAAGCAGGGGGTGAGGAAATGGTTTGCTTTCCTCAAGGAGGCTGGGAAGGAGCAGCTGAGGTTGGCATGAAGAGTAACACATCCCATGGGAGACAGAGATGGCCAGGGCTCAGAACAGCACATTCACTTGCTGCAGCTGTGGCTAGGAATTGCCACAGTGGCTGTGGGGAGCTTTAAGTCACTGCTCCACAAGATTCAGGAGGTTTTTGCAGCTGCTGAAATTCCCAGAGTGACGAGGGCTGAATCAGAGATCCCAACCCTCCCCTTCCTGTCCCTGGTGCTCTCCCAAACCTGCATCTCTCATATCCCCTTTCTAGCCAGGAAAGGCTTTGTCTGCACAGAAAACTGCATCAGTTTTACGTAACACAGAGTTGCAGCCAAGACAGACACCTGCACAAACCCTCTTCTGGTGCACCCTTTCTGCCAACTTTCAGCATCTAAAGCTGCTCCTGGGTGACAGGACTTCATAGCTAGCCCCAGGACAGGGAATGGCTGCTCTGTGTCCCTCCTTCACACTCCTTGGTCAGCAGGACATAGGACACAGGTCCTGACTGAATCTTTTTCCTTTCACACTCAGGGGAAGTGCTCCAGGAGCTTTCCCTGGTGTGCTCTGCTGGGTGGATAAAGTGATGCTCCAGCCCCCCAGTGTCTTTCTTGCCCAAAACTGACCCCAGCACTTGAGGAGTGGCCTCACCAGTACCCAGTCAGGGGGACGGTCACTGTCCTGGTCCTGCTGGTCACACCGTGGCTGGGACAGGCCAGGTGCCACTGGCCTCTTGCCCACCTTGACCAGCACCCCCAGGGCCTTTCCCACCGGACACTTTCCAGCCCCTCTGCCCCAGGCTGGAGCTGCAGGGGGTTGTTGTGACCCAGGGGCAGGACTCGGCACTTGGCCTGGTTGACCCTCGTACAACTGGCCTCAGCCCATGGACCCAGCCTGGCCAGATCCCTCTGCAGAGCCCTCCAGCCCTCTGGCCAACAGTGCCTTATCAGAAAGGAGCTTCTTGGGGCACCCCACTGTGAGATCAGGCCTTTGTGGGAACAGCAGCAGCATTTTGCAGGGCTGGGAATGCAGACATGAGCTGCTGGCAGACTGCTCGTGCCCAAAGGGACTTTGCAAAGAGCTGGGTGGGTGGCTGGCAGCCTGGGAAAGGAACCATTCAAAAGCAGAGGGAAATATTTTTTCCAGTTCAGGTGTGGCTTCCATGTTTCATATGCATTTTTTTTTCAGCCTAAAAGAGGAGGAAAATTTCAAATGGAAAAATAAGTCCTGGAACAGGCCTTGAGCTGCTTTGAGCTCAACCTTTGAGCTGCTGAAACCTTGTCCTGCTAATTTTCACATTTCGTTTCACTGTTGATCATTTCATGCCATGTGTTTTGAGCTATGAATGGACATAAATTTATGGAAAAAAGATTGATCAAGACTGACTGATTGCTGCCAGTCCTCCCTGCACCTCTTCCTTCCTCATCCCTGAGAGACAGGACTGGGCTGACAGGGAAGGAAGCCAGCTGATGGCTCTGCTGAAGGCAGGCAGGCAGAACACCCAGCTGGGCCATTTCCCCTCCAACCTTGCTGTACTTTTCATTTTTGGCTGGGGATGGGGGCCAGGGGGAGCTTAATTTTGCTGCTTTAAACACATGCAGGCTGCTCTGCTCTGAGAACATTGCTGTGGTCATTAAAAGGCAACACAGCACTGGCTCTCAGCATCAACATCGTGCAGAGGCTTAAGGGGACAGCTGGCAGCCCTCCAGAGAGTCCAAAACTTTCCTGAAGTGGGGACAATTGACCTGTTTGGACCAAGGTGAAGACACTCTCCAGACCAGACTCCAGGTGGAGTCCAGCATAGTCTGGAGGCAAGGGGAAGATAAAATCATCAGTCCCTGAAAAATAATCAGTGCAAGACCCTCAGCTGGAGGAAAAGCTCATTATTGCTCTAGAACACCCTGAAAGGAGGTGGCAGTGAGGGGGGGTGTCAGTCTCTTCTCCCAGGTAAGAAATGACAAGGTAAGAGAAAATGACCTCAAGTTATGCCAGGGCAGGTTTAGATTGGATATCAGGGAAAATTCTTTAACTGAAAGGGTTGTAAAGCACTGGAACGGGCTGCCCAGAGCAGTGGTGGAGTCACCACGCTTGGAAGTGTTCAAAAACCACATGGATGTGGCACTTGAGGACATGGTGAACATGGTGGTGGTGCTGGGTTGACAGCGGACAGCAAGAAAGGTCAAATCTGTTACATCAACTTCTATTTTGGCTGAAAAAGTATTTGCTTTTAGCATTGGAAAAAAAAAACAACAAAGCTTCTCCTGGGGCTACTATTTTTGTGGCATTTATGGTTAAAGCAGACCACTGCTGTCTTGCTTTTCAGGAATATTTTTGGATTTGTTGGTGCTCCTGGGGTGTCCAAAGCTAAAAATATGAATTGAGTTTTTGTTGTTCCTGCTTCCAAAAATAAACCAAACCCAAATCCCCAAACAGAATCCCTTTAGGGATTGTTTAAAGGTCGGTTTAAAGGGTGCTTACAAGGTGGATTATTGTGTTAAGGACACCTGGCCTGGAGCTTGGCATGGGTTTGGAGAGGCACAAGTGCCCAGCAGAGCAGAGAGTGCTGGAGCAGCAGTGAGAGAAAATAACAAAACAATTTAAAAACCTCAGTGCCCTCCCCAAAGCTGCTGGTGTCCCTCTGGGGTGCTGTCAGCACTGGCATTTGGGATCAGGATGAGCACGGCTGGGGGCAGGGAGGGGAGGGAGGAAACGCTGCAGCTGAGCCGCAGGAGCCGTGGTGGGACACGGCGAGCTGCCCCGAGCAGCCCGGGAACTGGCTCGGATGAATCCCGAGCACCGCGTCCACAGCTTTGGAACTGGCATCGTCAGGGAAAAGGCTGGGCTATTTTTTGTTTGCTTGCTCATTTTCTGAAGTGGCAGCTCGGATTAGAGCTGACACCAGGAGGATAAGCACTGAATCCTGGGCTAAATATTTCAGTTCCACAGATGCTGACATCAATTTGGTTACAAAGACACTCTTTTGCTTTTTTGGTTTGGTTTTGTTTTGTGTTGCTTGCAGGCTTTCATTTAGGGCTGTTTCTTTATTCTTTTACACAACCTTCTGCTTTATCTTGGGGGGGGACAAGAGGAAATATAGTTGAGCTCAAAAAAATCAGCTTGGAAACGGAAGGAGGTATCTTACAAGGGGAAAAAAAAAGCTGAAGAAGAAAAATTACCACATTATGTCAGCCTTTCTTACAATTTTCATGTACTTCACACAAAGATCAAGGAGAGCTTTGCCCTGATTCGTGGCAAAGGAGAGATTTTGCTCCAGTAGCCCCAGAGATGGGGTTCAAACTTGGGCAGAAGGGAGTGGGTCAGGGTGGGTGTCTGAGCTTGCTGTTCCCTGTGCAATGACAAGCATCCCTGATATCAGAGAGCCCACCTGGGACACGCTGGGCTCCAACAATCCCAAAGATGTGCTCCTCTGCCCCTCAGACACACAGGTGGTGCTGCTGCTGGGACAACAAGCAAAGGGCAGCTAAAGAAAGCAACGATGCTGAGGAGCCACAGCTCCCCTTTGTTGCATTCCAGAGGATCACTCAAAAACTTCACAAGGGAAATTATGTTTATGCTTCAATGCAGTGAGCAAAAAGCATCTCATTTCTCAGCGCTGCCATTCAGGCTAAATCCGTCTCTCCCTGACACTGGTCCATTTGGAATTCATCCACTGAACTTATTCTGGATTTCCGCAGCGGCATCCGGGAGCGGAGCGTGGAGCCTTATTTATTTAGTTTTTTATCAGGGCTTCTGTGGGTTTGGGATTTGTTCCTGCAGGAGGAAACTTCCTGCCCACGGTTTGTGCTCGGCTGGGGAGGCCATCCAGGGGCAGTGAGCAGTGACAGGACAGCACTGCAATCCTCCCGTGGCCCTGGCAGCTCCCAGAGCCCTTCCCAGGGTCTTTCCTGCCTGGGCTGCCTTTGATGCTGATGCTGAGGCGGGGGAGACACGGAGGGATGAAAATAGCACAGCTGTTATCAGCTCTGCTCGCAGTCCTGGTTCCATTTAAATGCCTTTGTTGGGAGAACAAGAGCACAAACCTTTGCTTGGAGCAGCTCTCTCTGTGCCTCCTGGCTGCAGAAACATCTCGGTGCCACCAATAACAGAGTCCAAGGCCTCGCAACAGAGGCACTGTTTGGCTCCAGGGGATGCTCCCAAATTCTTTCCAACTCAACCCAGTGCTGGTGGCTCAGTTTGAGGGTTTCACTGGAGAGCAGTGAGATAAAAGAGGCCAACCCCATCCTTCTGCCCCAATTATTTTTGGGGTGTGGGCCAGCCCACACAAGGAAAAGTCTCACCAGCCTGCTGTGGTCAGAAGACAGTTTCTGAGTTGCTGAGTTCCAGTTTCACCTTCTTTTTGGGGCCAGTGGCTCCCTCTCTCTTCTCCTCCCCTCACTTAGGAAAACAGCCATAAATGGTCCTTCCCACTTTGCAAAAAGTGTCATCTCTGAATGCAATTTTCTCTGCTTTTGTGCAAGCTGGGATCTTATCAGACTGGCCTTTAGGAGCTGGCACAAGAGGTTTTCCCTTACAAGCACCTTCAGGTGCTTGGTGCTCCAGAGCTGGGGCACATCCAGGAGAACCCCCCAGCTGTACATTGCTCTAGACCATGAGAATGACCCCAGTGTCTCCTCCTCATCCCAGCTCTGCCCTCCTGCCTTCCCACATTGTACACACCAAGTTCCCACAGAGCCCAGGGTGATCCTAGCACTGGGTTTGGTCCCTGTTCTCCCTGTGGTTTCTGGAAAGTCCCTTTGCCACCCACAGCTGTTTTCGAGCAGGTGACTTGATAATGCTGCTGATCTTTCCCTCTGTGCTTCCTTTTGGGTGCTTGAAGTGGGGAAAAAGAAAAATCCAGGGCTCTTAGGCAAGGATGGTTTGCTTTCTCTGCCTCTGAGCTTTCCTTCAGGAAGACAAGTTGGAAACCCTCATGTCCTTTAGTTTAGAGTCTGCTTCAGCAACACCTCGTTTTACAGCACTTTGAATTGAGATGTTAAAAAAAAATTCCTTCCCTGCCAGTCCAAGCACATTCCCATGAAATATCTCCCTCCTGCTCTGGAGACTACAGGAAAATGAGAGCTGTGTGTATCGTAATCCCTCCCCCACCAAACATGGTTTCTTTCTCCAGTTCTTCCCACTGGTTTTTTTGGCAGCAGCACCCCGAACACATCTGCACCCCAGAGGGAGCCAGGCCAGGGAACCTCCAGCTGAGACATCCACCCCAGTGGAAATTGCTGCTCACAATTGCTGCATGCCTGTGTGACTGGGCAGCTGTCCTCAGGAGGACCTGGGGACCAGCAGCCAGCCCTGCAGCTCAGCTCACACCTTCAGAAGCACAAGGAGGTGGCTTGTGGGCTACTCAATGAGGGCAACCTGCTTCAAGGACTTGGATCTCAACCTTTGGCTCTTGTTTCAAGCCAAATTCCCAGCTCTTTGGGAAGCTCTGGCCTCACCCAGCCTGCCCCCAAGCCTGAATTAGGGTCTGCTGAGCAGCAGCAGCAAGGGGAGAGCCAGGAGTGGGATTGGTATGAAGTTCACGGACAGCCAGTACTGCCCCCAGCTCACACGGGCCGTGCTGACACACAGAACCCAGCCCAGGAGGGGGAATGAGGAGAGACACACCTGGACCTGGTTCTGGACATGGTCCTTGTGCTCAGCCAGGGGAACCTCAGACAGAGAGCCATCCCCTGGCACAGCTCCCTCTGGGCTCAGGATTTGGGGGCATGAGAGCATGTGTGAGGGAAGCTCTGCCTTTGGGGGAACTGGGAGACTCATGGATGAGGATAAACCATCCCAACAACGGCAGTGCATTCACAGGACCTCTGCTCCCACACCTACAGGCTTCCTCAGTTGCCCCCTCTCTCCTCTCCCTCCTCAACGCCACGTCCCTGCACCCCCCACCAGGATCAGAAGATATTTTCCTTTCTCCCTCCCCTCTATCTGGTGGTAAATCTTGCTGAATTCATGAAAAAAAAAGCCATAAGTTGAACGCATTTCACACATAGCTGCCCATCTCTGGAGCCCACTGGAGCGAGAGCAGGAGCTGCATCAGGGGGTGCTCTGTGGCAGAGCCCCTGGGACCCCTCCTCCCCTTCCCTGGGGATGGGGATGCTCTGCTGATGTGCTTGGCTGGGCATGAGAAGGTTCATTAGGGGCCTCCTGCAGGCCCTGGCCGGGGTGGAGACAGCTCACCCTTCACTCGCTCTCCTCTGTGTCTCTGAGGAGGGGTTCACCTCCTCTCAACCTTTCCAGAGCCATCCCTGGTCCCCAGATGGAGGTGGACACTTCCCTGTCACCCACCCCAGCCCTGCAGCACCCTGGTAGCCTGTCCTGGGAAGGGGGATTCGGGATGCAGAGCCTGAGTTTTTATTCAATTGAAGTGCTACAGCTGCTGCTGGTGAGGAGCTGTGGAATGCCTGCCCTCCTCCAGCTCCTGCCACGGAGTTTGGGGGGAATTGCTGCAACACTTCCCTCAGGAGGGGCTTTCCAGGTCCATTTGCCCTCCTGTGACTCTCTGCACCCCTGGTTCTCACTTGGTTGGTGTTGGAGAGGATGAAAGTTTGGTAAGAAAGTTTCACAGGTATATAGGCTTGGCAGAAAGATCTCTGAATGTAGAAACTGAGGATGGGATAGAAATGAAAGCAAGTTTTGATAGAGAGTAAAAGATGTTTTGCTGAAACACTGACCACTGAATAGCTGAGAAGGGAAAGGTTGGAGATGAGTTGGAAGGAGATTTTTATGAATAGGACAAAGGTATGTGACTACAAACAAAGACATGTTTTTCACCAAGTAAATAAGTCTCAAGAAGAGCATAAGTAAATAGAAAACATGTTTTTATCAAAAAGAGATATCACAGGCAAACAAGAAATGTCGATGTAGGAAGAAGAAGAGAGGTCTGAGAATTTTCCACTGTAAGCTTAAATTGTAACTTACTCTTGTGATTGGATAATAATGACTATAATATGGTGATGGTAGTAGCTATGATAGGCTATAGGCAAATGTAAAGGTATTGTGTGTGGTGCTTATTGGTTGTTATGTGTTAAGATACTCGGCAAAGAAAAGTAAAAAATGCTTTGTAACTTGAACAGAAAGGGGCTTCAGTTATGCCTACAAGCTGTGGCTGGCAGCTGTGGGGCTGGCTCTGGATACCCACTCCCTGAAATGCTGGGACTTGGCCTACGCAATAAACAGCTTTCAAGAGAGCTGCCTGAAGTCCAGACATCCTTTGTGAACCTTTCTCCTATAGGCTGGTCCTCCCTGGGCTCTGCAAACCCCTCTGACACAATTACCCGGCTTTGTGCCAGCTCTGCTCCCTGCTGGCATCACCTGGGTGGATTTCAGCTGCGCTCTGGGCCTCGGCTCTCCATCAAAAAGGAAGGGGTAACACATCACCTTGTCAACAGCCTGGGGTAGGCACAAGCATAAGGAACATTCAGCTGCTTAAAAGATGATTTCAGCAGATGGAAGTGATTCTGCCCAGCTGCCCATCACTGCTGACCACAGCTCTCTGTGAAGCAGAGCTGACAGTGTAAATTTTGGGTGGGAACAGCAGCGTTTGCTCATCGTGGCAGTCGATGCTTTTCTTTTTGTGGTGCTGCTGCCTCAATGCCCCTGAACGCTGACCCCACCACAGAGCTGCTCCCTGCTGGGTGCTGAAGCATGGCCCAAAGTAGAGCTGGCACCAGGAGCAGGAATCCTCTGGCTGCAATTGCAGACTGGCCCCACCACCAGCTGTGGTGACACCATGCTCAAGAGTCTTCCCCAGACACTATTTGTGCATGAAGGAATCTCCAGTCTGATGTTTTGCTTGTTGGAGGCCTTAGATTGTTCCCTTTCACCGTTCACTCAAGTAATCCAAGTGGGATTTTCCCTTTTCCAGGCACAAGAAGCATCTTGCTGATGGGGGCAGCTACGTGGGTGTGATAATTGCTTCCCACATCTGCCTCAGGACTGCAAACCATGCTGTTGCTTGGATGGGGGTGTGGAGAAGGCTGCTGTGATATCCCTTCAGCCACCCCCTCCAAAAACCAGGCCTCTCCCTGGGAAAGCAGCCACTGGTGAAGAAAAGGGTTGCCTGAGTGGCAATTCTTTCACCACACAAAAACAACTTGCAAAAACAAGCAAACTCTTGACCAACCATCTCATTCAATTGAACCCCACAGCTGTTGGGCCAAAAGCAACCAGGGGAGAGGAAAGCAGGATTATCATATCCCTTTGCAAAGGTTTGTTCCCTGTCCAGGAAAGACCCCTGCCTCCCTCCCTCCCCAGCTTTGAGGGAATTGCCCACACAAGTTTTATTTGGCGTTTCCCACCTCTCTGCCTCATTTCAAATCCCTGGGATTGCCACACCTTCAGCGCTGGAAACAAAGCCATAAAAGAAATTGGAAGAGAAAGGGAAAAGACAGCCCACTAATCCCCCAATTAGCACAGAGCACTTAAACAGTCAGAACTTTGCATTTTAATTGTAGTCGGTCCAAACACGAAAAGTTGAAGTGACAAACCCCACAGCTAATTCCAGCCGATTAAATAACTCCGCATCCCAACGCTTCTGTGTGTTTCTGGTTTAATTCTTGGCCTCTGGACACAGCCCCACTGATAAAGGCAGTACTTTGTTTTTACTCTCCTCCACCCAAATCAGTTTGCTTCACTGAATCCTATTCCAGAGGCCTTTTGCAGATCTGAGCTCTTTCCCCTGGTCTGAACCACGTCCTTGGAGGTCCTGTGGTGCCAGGGGCATCCCCAACACTGAAGCTCTGACCATCTTTGATGTTAACTTGGGTCTTCAGTTCTGTTTTGTCAAATAATGAGTATCTCCAATTAGAGAGAGCCCACTGCTGACCTGGGCCTGTGATTTGCTGGCTAACTGCCTTCGCTATGGAAATGTTCTCCTTTTCTCTAATAGAACTTCTTCTGTTGCAATTCTGCCTCCCATCCTCTTACTGTGAAAATTAATTAGGACCAAATTAAATGAGAAAGGAAGTACACAGACCCAAGAAGAGAGCCCTCAATCCTCTATGAAAAGCAGGACATGCTGCAGAGCCTCAGCTTGGAGAACAATGGACCCAAACCAAGTCACAAAAACAAACTTTCTGGGGACTGAGCTCCAGGTCCAGACGTGTAGAGCTACATACACCAAGAGAGAAGATTCTCAAGAAGCAGCTGTCCCCAGAAGAGGCTTCTCTTTCCAGTATTCAGTGTGGGCACAGTGTTAGATTTTCTGAGATGGTCAGTCCACCTTTCCCACCCCCTGCACAATATAATGCAACCTTTAAACCCCTGTAAAAACAGCGACTCTTTTACTAGACCAGACTGCTCAGAGCCCCATCCAACCTGGCCTTGAACACTTCCAGGGATGTGGCGTCCACAGCTTTCCTGGCCAACAAGCTGTCAGGGAACATCACATGTAAGAGCAGGATCAAGGTGTGAACCTCTAATTGTGAGACCAGCAGTTCTTTTTGAAGGTCCTGGCTGAGAAAGCTGGGACAGGCACTGGGAAGAAAAAGAGCTGTGAAAACTGTGTGAGGCCAGTACAGAGCCCTGGAACACGTTAATTAAGTGAAGCAGCAGAGAAGCAGGCAGGAGGTGTAAGTCCTGGCAGGAGGAAACTCCTCCTGAAGTGGAATCTGAGGGGCAGAATGCCTGGGACCCCACGGCTTCCTGACAAGATGTTGCTCTGGGGTAATCACGACCCTGCACAGGAGGAGCTGGTTGTTGAAGGAGCCAGAGGACTGAGGGTTTGATGGCCTCTGTGGTGCCCATTGTCCCTGTTGCTTCTGCACAGGAGCTGGAATGAAATGTCAAGTTGGTCTTTAGAGCTTAGAAGCAATGAGGTGCTGTGGGTGTTGCAGAGAGCTCACACAAGGGTTTTCTTTGCTTATTGTTGCTTTGTAAATTAGTTCCTTTAATGAAAGTGCTCCTTATAAAGGAACAATTATCAGAAGCAGAAGTACAAGTGGATGTGAGGGCTGTGCTCTCCCCTAGCACACATCCCTCTCTGGTGCTGCAGCTGAGGGAGAAGCACATTCCTGGTCCTTGCTCCTCAGGAGGACAAGGGATGCCCAATGTCACCTGGAGTCTGCCACTTCCCATCCTGCAGGTGCTCAGCAGCCTCAGGAACAGGCCTGGCATAGTCAAACACACTTCAAACACATCCGTCCCCCTTCTGGATGTGGGATAGCTGGAACTCTTTTTGCTTAGGACAATGTGTTCAAGGACATCAAAGCCCCAAAGTGTTGGCAGTGCTGGACTTTCATTTCCTCCTGTAAGTAGGGCTGTGCTCACGCAAACACACTATTTTTTGTTAGTCAAAGTGAATAAGCAATTCTCACAGAAGGGTGGGAGATGAGGACTGTACGGCTTTACACTGAATCAGATATTTCATACAGAAGGCTTAATTCTTTTTTTAGACCCATAGGAAGAAAAGAAACGAAGAAACTGAGTAGTCTTACAGAACTGGGGCGGAAGGAAAAATCCTGATCCCAACACAGGCTCTGCAGTTAGTCACACCCAGCTCCCTCCTCTGCCCAAAGGGGTTGGAAGCAGCAGCTCCCACATCTCTGGGGTGGGCAGGGCACAGCAGGCTGCTCCAGCCCTCCTATTTCCATGGCTCTCCAGTTTCCATGAGGGACAGAATGGTCACAGGAGGCAGGGGCTGCATCCCCAGAACATGTTTTCCAGCAGCAGGTGGGGAGTGGGTTTGACCCTGTGCCTAGGAAGGGATTGGGAAGTGGTAGGAGGTAGGCAGGCTCCATACCCCCTCTGCTATTCCACTGGCTGCCTTCAGGGCCTTTTGGGCTGTGTTCAGGGATGTTCCTCACCTGTGGGAACATCATGAGACAGCCCCATGCACTGTAGGGAAAAGGTCCTGGCCAAAGGAACTTGCTGATCAAGGAGGACAGGAGAGCACCTGCACAGCTCTCCCCTTCTCCCTGCTGAGTGCAGCGAAGGACCTGGGTGCTCAGGAAAAGGCCCCATTTCCTGCTCAGATCTCTCTCTCCCCAGACCAGCTGGAGCCAGACCAGCTCTGCTCACGGAGTCATGTGCACTCTCACCACGCTCACTACAAGGTCACCACATCCAGGGGACAACTCCTCAAGCCTCTCTGCCAAGGTCCCCAAGAAGAGCTACAAAGAGCTGAGGAACAACCCAGATGCTTGGCAATATTGATCCCTCAGCTGCTGATCAGGCAGGAGGACAGGACTCCCCTGGGCACAGCTGGGGTGAGGAAATCAGGCATCCTCTGGCCATCGAAGGGAGCCCGCTCTGCTTGCTTCAGTCACCTTCCTTCTCTCTTGCTCTGTATTTACAGCAATAAATCATTTAATTAATCAGCCTGAAAGGGGAAATAGAAACCCCAATGTAGGCATTGGATTTCTAGGGACAGAAACCCAAATCCATCACTGGAGCTCACCATTCATTCATCTCCATTAGCAAACGCCTTTGCCTGCCATTCCAGGCCTTGGCCCCCAGCTGCAGTGCCTGCAGGAGTCATGCAGGGCATTTAACAAAGCCCCATCTTCCAGTAGCTCCTGAGCAAGAAGGCAGCAGAGCTCACCAGTTTCCATATTACCCTGTGCAAACCCAAACTCCGAAGTTCTGGGTACCATGGAGCACGTTTAGTGTTCACCTGAGCAGCACAGAAATGAACTCATGGCTCAGCTGAAATGGGGAGAGCTGGGGCTGAGTTCACAAGAAGCTTTCACACCCCAGAGACACAAAAGAGCAAAGACAAATCTCTGTGGGCAAATTTGGGGTGTCAGTACACCCTGGTATTGAAAAAATTGACAGAGTATTAAACAAAACAAAGGTGTTCAAGTCCTACCAAGGACTCTGGCTCCTGTGACCTGGCCAAGTTCTTCCAGCTCCAGGCTTACTCCTGTTTATTTATTTTCTCAGTGTAGCTGATAGCTGTGCATGTCCTTCATTCCATCCAGGCTCTTCGGAGCCCTTTTCCCCCCTCTCATTTTTATTTCTGCTCTGTACTTTGCCTTTGTACAATGCATCCATGCTGCCTTCTCTGTTTGCCTTCTGGCTGAAACACTTATCCAGCTGAGGTTTCCCCCTCCTAAGACTTCCCCATCCTCCCAGAAAGCTTACAGAAGTGCTGAGGCTGCAAGCTCTGTCCCTCCCAGGAAGATGCATGGAGCAGGTGGGGTTGCTGTCCTGGGACTGTGGGCTGCTCTCAGGTTAATTTGTGAAATTACCTTCAGACTCAGCAGCTGCTGGGGCTGTTAGTACTTCAAGGGAGAAGGAAAATGCTGATGGGACCAGCTGCCTCTATGATTTATAAGCCGTACAAGAACATCTAGTTAGCTCTGGAGGGAGTTGCATATGGAAGGGGATTTTCTTGTGAATGACCTTCTTTAAGAAAAGATACCAGGCACAGGTTTGAGGGGAAATTGCAAAAGACTCCCTCAGTGGTGAGAATGTCATCTTCCTTTTGCCTGTCTACACGTCAATCCCTCCCCTGACATAAAGAATGAGCATGAAGTGCTGGTCTGAAGATATTTTCAGGGAAAGGATCCTCTTCTGTAAGACACTGTCCACTCACCTCGAAGGTCTTGAAGATGACTTTCACTTAGCACCTCAACAGGAACTGGGAACTTTGCATAGTGGCAAGTAGGACAATTTGTGTGCAAATATGTAGGGTGGTGAGGTGGTGGTGAAACATCCCCTTCTGTTTGATCATAGAGTCCCAGGATGGTTCCTATTGGAAGGGCCCATCTTTTTCCACCCCCTGCCGTGGGCAGGGACACCTTCCATCATCCCAGATTGCTTCAAGCCCCATCTAAATCTGATCTTGAACACTTCCAGGGATGGGGCAGCCACAGCTTCTCTGGGCGCCCTGTGCCAGGGCCTCACCACCCTCACAGGGAAGGATTCCTAAAAGTTTAAACTTTAAATCTGTTATCCTTCCTGACACCCTCCTGTGGACACCCTTTTCACACAAGTAGGGTGACCTAAGGTGCACAACAGCTTCTGTCAGTGCAGCACTCACATTACCATAATGGGCTGTGGGAGTTTCTCCCTAATTTGCACAGCAGATACCTTCTCCTGCCTCCAAGGATTCCAGTGCTTGCCACTACTCCATCTGGACAGTAAATAATGTTGTCTCATTGCGATGACAACCCTATCTCCTCTTTTTGAACCGTTACCAGAGCAAACTCTTCCTTCCAGCAGGAATCCTGGTACATTCCCCACCAACACCACAAACGCTCTGATTCCTCCATGCTCCAGTGGAATTGGATCTGCACCAGGGGATCTGCAGACCTGAACTCCACATTTCTGTTTTTCCTGTTTGTACCATCCTTGGGTGGTCACTCTTGCTCTGCTCATGCTTGTCCTGAGGCATTCACGTTCCAGGAGTGTGAATCATCGTCACTGTTTCATAACATGAAGCCAGGTGGAAACTTTACCCACCAAAAACGTAAAAATGAGCAGCCCTGTGCTTCTGTGCCACCCTGGCTCATACTGCATTAATTACACTTTTTCCTTTGTCCAGCAAAGCTGGTCAGAAGCACTGTGGCGAGAGAGTCCAAGAGGAGACAGTTCTATTCTCCTGTGGGGATTTGGGGGTGGACAGTTATATTTATGTTGCAGAGAAAGGGACCTCAGGAGGTTTTAGACTGGGTACAGAAAACTGTTAGACACAAATATTCAGTAACCATGAGTTATTTGCCTTTCTGCTTCTCCAAAACCTTGTTTTTTACTTGAAACTTATTACCTCAGTAATAATCATTTAATGACAGATGCCTTTAATTTATCTTCTGGTAGCAGGCTCCAGCAGTCGCATTTATGAGAGTTTGTCTCCATGACAGAAACTTACTTTTTGTTTTTAAATGCAAACACAGCCCTGGATATATTCCCATGAATCTAAGAACATGTTGTTGTGGTTTTTTTTTTGAAGAAGGACTTAAAACTAGGCTCATGATTAATTCACCAAATTAAATTAAACCAGTTGGCAACTGTGATTTAAAGTTGGCTCATTTTCACCCATCTGACTTCAAAATGGCAGAATGGATTTTGCTCAAAGTTTAGAATAAAAAAAAAAAAAAAAAGAGAAGAAAAAAAAAAGAGAATTTGTCTTGGGAAAAGGAACAGCAACTAGGAATAAAAATATGAAATGATAATAATATTTGTGTATCCTCCAGTGTTAAGCAGAAGAACAACCTTGCCAGCAGGTGCACAGCAGGTGAGGGATGTCTTTGCCAGCCAACAGTGGTGTCCAGCTGCTGAGCTGAAATGCCACAGCAGTTCCTGCCCCAGCAGGAGCGTGGTCAGTGCTGCTCAGCACAGTGCTGACCTCCTGCCCTGCCCTAAAAACAAGCTCAACCTGCAGCACACACCTTTAAACTCCGAATTTGGCCAAGCCCAGCAGCCGCTCCCGCTGTGCCGCTCGCAGCGCCCCGGGGATGGTGCGTCTGTCTCCCCATGGCAACGGGGAGAGGAATCCAGCTGAAAATGTGCTCATCATTCCCCAGCAAACCCACAGAGTGAGAGCATGCACAGCGTGAGGCTGTGGGTGGGTGAGGACGGATCTGCCCCGTGGGATCGCGGATTGGTACCTGGGCGCTTTCCAAGCAGTGCCGCTCCGAGCTCTGGATCACACCACGGAAATGCTGGATTTTCTGCACAAAGCTCTGCCCTCAGGGCTTGTGCAGCACAGGTTTTGGATGTGGTGGATGAAGAGCAGTCTCGTGTCTGCCTTGCCTGCTGGTACTGCTTCTTATTTCAGTGGCTTGCACTTTCTACTTGCTCTTCCACGTTTACCTGGCTCCTCTCACCTCAGAGACTGCTGGAGATGACCTCTTCTATTGTCCCACAGTGAAAGGACAGGGGAAAGGGATGGGTGGATCTTTTTTCCATAGAGTATAGGATCCTGGCTGAAGTCAGACCTTTCCTTGACAAGGTATAATGACCTTTAGGGAGGTCTTCTAAATCCTGGTCTAGGAGCTGCCCTGTAAATACACAGCACACAAATGAGAGTGATAGTTCGCATATAGGCTACAGAGGTGAAGTTTTGATCCCAGAGCTGAGATGATCATACAAAGCTGCTGACATAAATCACATTTTTTAACCAGTCTTCTCTAGAGACTCTTTTTCCAGCTACAGACCTTGCTATTATAATTTGTGCCTTCATTGTTGCAAGGCCAGACTCCTTCACTGTGCTCAGTGTGGTGTCAAGACTTAAGCAAGCCCATTTTCCCTGACACAAAGCTTCTCAACAATATCTGTTGCTGGGTTGTTTGTCCCTGAGCACATTAACTTTGTATGAAGCAGGGGTTTGGAGTTTTTTGGGCCAAACGGCCCCTTTTTTGAAGGTATTAGTTCTTCAGTTTGATGGAGAAGGAGCCTTCCTCCCTTCATCAGACACACCCTGGGATGCTGAGTGTGTTTGGAGCTGCCTGTCCAAGCAGACCCTGGAGCTGTGGAAAAGCCCTGTCTACCTACACAGCCTTTTGGTGTGAGAAATGGATATCAGAGCTGGCTTTTGGAAGGCAATGTGGGCTCTCTCCAGGCTGTTTGTGACTGCACAGCTCTTTTTGGGGTGAAAAATCTGTGAGTGGGACTGGAGGCGAAATCCTCTGGCTGATCCTGCATTTCCCAGGGGCTGGTGAGAACACATGGAACTGTTAATATTTAAACTGTTGACACAGAGCCCGATGGAGGCAGCTGCTTCAGCACCACCCTCCTTTGGAGAAATCTATTGTCTGGGGGAAAGCTGCAGCATCCAAACCAAGCTGTCAGCACAGAATGCTGAGGCTTCCCCAAACCAGGCACTGGTGCTGCAGCTGGGTCAAGTTGACTGCTTCTGCTCTCCAGGCTGACAGTGGCTTGCAAAGACTTTGCAGCACAGAGTCTGTCAGATGACACTTCACAAGACAACTGGCTGGATAGTGTTTGCTGTTCTTTTTTTTTTTTTTTTTCCACTTCAAAAATCTGCATTTTGTCAAAAATCTGCATTTTGTCAAAAAACTGTAAAAAAAAAAAAAGTCAAGTTGTGGTGATTCAAAGGAAATGCTCTTCAGCTGCGTTGAAATAACAGACTTTATTTCATTTTAGTATCAACTCTGCTCTCAATTTTTTTTCTTTCTGAATTTCCATCCTTCTGCTTTTGCCTGCCTGAAATTAGACAAGGAAAATGTTGTTGATACAGATAAAAAGGCAATTTATTCTTGAAGACAAAATGCTCTGAAGACATACCAACGAAAAATGAAATCTTTTTGACATCGAAGATTTCACATGCATTAAAGATACCACTTCGAAATTTCCAAATAACTTCCTTTTTTTTTTTAAGAATCTCTACTCTCTCCCATATTGAAGAGGCCTTATATTGGCTTTAATGCATGATAGCTGGCAGAGAAATGCACTAAACTCTGCCTTGTTTCTCCCTTCCAAACTTTTGGAGGTTGATCTGCAGTGGCATTTCCTGCAGATGGAGTTAGGAGGGTTTGTACTGACATTCTTCCATGCTATTATACAAAGTGATCTTGAGGATTTCTTCTTTCCAGCCTCAAGAGAATTTCCAGGATAAACCAGTCTGAATATGCTTTAATGTTTTTACAACCTTTGCATGTCACTTTGGATATTATTATTGTTGTGCAACTTAAATGCCCAAACCATTGAGAAGTCAGAGGAACCTGGCTGCTTTAACCACTTAAGGACTTGTGAAAATGTGGAGCTCTACCACTGTTTGGATATCCAATGAGTTTCCTAGCACCATTAATGATCATTAATAATTGCCTTTTTCTGTCTCTGTTGGGGAGCAAATTCTTTAGCTTTCATCTATGATTTTGGGGAGGATGAGACCCTCAAGAGTTTGGACATCCAAGACTGAGGACCAGATGTCCGGCTCCCATGTCAGGTTTCAAATAAATTCACCTTTAAGCAAACATGGAGTCAGTGCTTCCCGCTGATCCCACATTTGCTTAAAGCTGAAGTTTTTCAGGGAAGAAAAAGGCAAGAAGAGAGGGCAGTGATGCTCCCAGGGCTTCTGCACTGCTGTGGCTTCCCCTCTGAGCTCAGCAGGGCTTCGGGGCTTTTAGAGACAAGAACTGTCCTAATGGCTAGTGAGGAGAGAGAAAAGTTGAACTGGCATATTTGAAGAAAAGAAGCAAATGGTTTTGTGTTATATATAGACTTCAGTGAAAGAAAATAAAATGTAAAGACAAAAAAAGGAAACCTTCCTCCCCATTACCTGCCAAATACCATGCAGTTGGTTTGCTGAGCAGGTGGTGACTTCAGCCAGTGCTGGAGAGGGGAGCAAGGACTGGATTTCACCTGTTGGGTGCTGCATGCAGTTCCTAGCATGATTTCCATCCCTGGCTTTTGATCCAGCAGCCACACTGATGCCACTGGCTGTAGGTCCCAGCTGAGAAGAGCTCTACACACCAGAATGCCCAGCTAGAGCACATCAGGCCGTGTCAATATTCCTGTTTTCCTGCCTGAGGCTGGGGGAGGCAGCACCTTTCTGCTTCAGGGGTGCAAGGATGGCCCCATCAGTGGCAAGTACACTCCCAGCGTCCCACCAGCATCCCTGAACTTGTTTTCCCTGTATTTTTAATCCTCACATTTCTGTTCACAGTGCAGAGCCACAGAGGTGCGGAGCAGACCGAGCTGGAGAGCACAGCTTGGGTGGGGAATGGACTGTGAGCTGGTAACATGACTTTGCACCCCTGGAAAGCTGGGATTCAAGGCCAGCTCCCTCCTTTTACTGCCACCATCACTGACCACAATCCCAGCCCTGGCAGCATCCCCCGTGTCCCCACAGTCCCTCGATGGGTGACACCTCAACTCAGCAGTGTCCCCCACTCCCCTGGCTGGACAGGCAGCCTCATTTGCACATCCAAAGACCTCTAGATGGCTTTTTAAACTTTTGAAAATCGATTTGGGAGCCTAAGTCTGATCATTAAATACCTCCATACCTTGCTAAAGTGCATCAGTCATTTCTGAAAACGGCCCTGTCTGATTCACTTTTGTTCAGCACGGCAAAGTCTACAAGGGCTTGAGTATTCCATTTGCTTTAGGAAATAGGACAGAAGAGTCCTCAAAAGTGACAAAATTCTGATCTTCGTTCCTCAGCTCTAGGGTAAGTCACTCACCTTGTGGTGGAAAAACAAGACTGGGAATTTATTCTGATTTTCCCCTCTGCTCTAGGCGGTGTCATGGAGCTTGAGCATATTCCAGCTCTTGGTACAAGCCAGCAGAACGCTTGGACATGCAGAAAACTTTGCTTAGGTCTTAGCAAAGTCCCTTGGACACACACTTCAGATGGATTTAACACAGCTGTGTTTAAAGTTCAGGACAAGTTTGAGTCCTCTCTATGGCAAGGTACAGACTTGGCCTAAAGACAGTGCCTTGAAAATGGAAACACGTAGAACATTCAAACCAGCAGAGAAGGAGTTGGTTGTTTCACCTTCAAAGGCTGTATTTTATCAGTGTTAACTTTTGTTCTGGGTAGGAAAAAAAAAAGCGCAAACCCAAAAGCCCAAGAAAGATTCCTAACCAGTTAATAACCAACAGTGTTCAAGTACATTTATGTCCACATACAGCATTTGTTAAAAAAGAAATATTTTTTTGTGTGTTTTAACACCTTTTCTCAAAAAAAAAAAAAGAAGAAGAAGAAGAAAAAAGAGAATAAATTAATGTACACATTACATTATTTTGGCACTGGTATGGACCATTTTTAAAAACATTTGCTGTTAGTATTTATAATGTTTGTACAAAATTGTAAACTATTTTCAAGTTTGTTGTTTTTTTCACTTTTGTTCATCGTCACCTTTCAAAAACTGTCACTACAGGAGCAGAAACACCCCAAACAAAACCCCGAAAGAAAATCAAGGCAACTCTCCTTGCCCCTCCCCACCGTTCCCCCTGCCCTCCTACCCACTGTCCCTAAAAGAAGGCGAAGGAGACAGTTTTTGAAAGCACCTGGCAGCAGTTGGTGACCACGTCCTTCCCGGAGCCCTCCTGGCTGCCGTGGGCTCTGGCACCTCTCCCACAAGCACAGCAGAAAGTGCCACCCACCAGTCACACCTTCCCACCTCTAGAGTAGACAAAGATGGCTCTTTAGGTCATTTAATTTTATTTCTTTGTTGGTTTTTTCCCTTTTTTTTTTTTTGTTGTTTTCTTACAAAAATTTCTACATCTAAATCACTTCGCTAGAAACATTATTTTTCTTTCCTTTTTTTTTTTCTTTTTACATTACTTAAAGCAGAATCTGCTTTTGTGAAAAAAGACAAGGATCAAGGTCTTATTTCATGCAGAAAATGCAAATTAAAGATCATAAAAATGAGTGGTTTGTTCTGGGTTGGTTTTTTGTTGTTTTTGTTTGTTTGTTTGTTTTTTCTTTTTTTTTTTTTTTTTTAATAATGCTGTACAGGATGCAACGCAGCCACTCAGAGTATGTTAAGATGGTTCACAGCAGTCCCTTTGATAGCACACATTGACACTGACATTGATCTTCCTGTCCTCTCGTCACTGTTGTTCAGCTGTTTGGATTTCAGGCCACATCAATTGTCCCCCGTTAGAGAAGACGCTGCGGCTTCTTCGTCTTTGGGAGGGAGATGGATGGGTGCAGCTTGAGAGGATGAGCCACAGATGGAATAGATTTTCCTGGGAAGGATGCCCCAGCTTTGCTTTCGTGTCTTTTTGGTGCAACATCCCTGTAGTGAGCACACCGTGAAAGGGCGTTTGCCCTTCAGGAGCCGGGTTCTCTTTTGGAAGGGGATGTGATTTCACACAAACACACAATATTATGACATGCCAGGCAATAGGGAAAAAAATAAAAATCAAAACAACCCACCCCACAAACCTGTGGCACAGTCCTGCCACCAAGGTCGTGTGGATTTGACAGAGGTTGGGATATTTCTGGGTAACTCCTGAGGCTTTCCTTTATCCTCAGTGTTTCCATTTCCTCCTCTAGCACCTGGCTACTCATCCTCCCAGATATTAGAAACCCTTCTCTGTGACAACTGCTGAATCTTTCTAGGGGTTTGCTCACTCAGAATTTTCCCTTTTGGCCTGCCAAGCACATTGGCCCCAGCCCAGTGAAGCTGTCAGATCCAGGCAGAATTTTAAGATGTGCAGTTGTCAGGTCTGCTCCTGTGCTCAGACCTGAGCAAGACACGGGGCTTTGCTGGGCAGGGACTGTGTGGGTTTAATCTCTGCTTTGCCCACCCCTTTCTTGCTTCAGTGCAATTGAAACGGGAGAGGGAAAGGTTGCCAATTCCCTTGCTGACCTTCCTAGCCTTGGAAAGGGCTGAAACTCAAGGAATTGTGCCCAGTCTGCTTGTGAGAGGCTCTGGGACATGTCTTCTTTCTCTCTGCCTCAAAAGTCAAGGGCCACAAGATCTCTAACAAAAGCCTGAAAGCTGCACTAGCAGAAGACCTATTCCTGCTCAAAACAGCCCCCCTGGGTCCCCAGATGTCCCTGAGGCAGGTAGCACAGTGGTCCCCAGACTTTCAGGTTCTGTGGGACACTGTCTGTGGAGAAAAGAGGTTAAAGCATCACCAGTTATGCCAGCACCAGCTCTCTCATGAGGTGCAGCTCTTCTTTGGGCTCCCACCTGACATGTCATGATATTGTGTGACAGGAGTTCCCTGTTTGCACTCACCACTGAGACCCTCTGGGAGTGGCCATTGCCTTGGCAGGGCTTGGTGCTGCTCCAGCACAGGCTCATAGCCCTGGCCACAGCCAGGGGATGGTGGTGAGAGAGAAAAGCCCAGCCAAATGCACCATCCCCTGCAGGTGAACAGAGAGGACTCCCTCAAGGCCAGAGTCAAGACAAACAAGTTCATCCCAGCGTGGAGCAGAGCATCTGTCAGTGCAGAGGCAGTGCCAGCTCCCTTCTCTGCAGGCAAGAGATCAGCCACAGAGAGAAAAGCCTCTGCTAACCTGAGACAAGCTGTTCCTGATGCTGCAAACCCGGCCACTGCCCTTGTCTGAGTCCCCAAGGGGCATCAGCACCACAACAATGGTAATCACAGTTTCCTTCCTTGCTGGCCTGGCTTCTCCCAACCCGTGGCTCCCCAAACCCTCCCTGCCAGGCACCAGGGCTGTCTGTGCTGCTGGGCACCGTGAGCCACGTGATGGCACATCCAGCAAAGCACACGGTGGTCAAGGTATGTCCAGAGGGCTGGGAAAGCCAAGGAAAAGGTCTTTGGCCTTCTTGGCTGGACACTGTCCGTCAGACAGCCAGCAAGGTTTCCAAAAAACCATGGATCCAGCATCTAATTAAGTAAAACAATTAACTCTGGTGCTTCCCCACATCAGAGCACTGAGAGCTGTGAGGCATTAGGCTGCACAGAAGGCGAACCAACACGGATCTACTGTTTGAAACACATACTGGAAGAGAAATTATCATCCCCTTCAAAAAAATGACGTTACTCACTGCTATACTGTTTCATCCTTTCTGGGGGAAAATCTGCCAGCATAAATGCCAAGCTCAGCCTGTGAAAATGATAAAATGTGCATCCCTGGATCATAAATGGGTCTATCACGTCTCCTCTCCTCACTTTGTCATACACATACTCAGTATTATTCAGTGGGTGCTTTCTGGCCCTGGCACTGGCAAGTTCTGGCTGTCTTAGATGGGAGCAGGCAGCCCATGGCATGGAGCTGAGGAGGGCAGCTTTGGGATGCTCTGGCTCCATGGTCTCCAGAGGTCTCTGGTGACCCTCCCAGATTCTGGGAGCAAGGGACTGCAGTTTGTGGCAGAGCACAGTGCAGCGCAGGAGCTCGTGCTCACACAACTCCCCACTGCTTTGTCCCAGCAAAGCACCTGCCCTTGGCTCCCCACCAGTCCTGGTGGCCTGGTCACCAGCAGAAAGGGCTGAGGGCAGGCTCTGGGGCTGCCCCACACTGATGCACTCCAGCCTTTCTGCTGAAGAATGCCCTTTCCTAAGAGGATTGTGACTCCCCTTAGGTCTGCCTTCCACATAAAATGTGGGTTCGCTTTGTTTTTTCCCTTTTAGTCTTGCTGCAGTAACACAAACAACAGGACATTTATTGGCCCAGCTGAGAGAAGCCACACTTCTGCCCCATGGAGGCAAGACTGTCCTCTGCTTTTCCAAAGCACTAAACACAAGACAGGCAATTTCTCATCCTGCTTTTCACCCAGGATTGTAGCAGAGAGGGTTACCCGTACGCCTCAGACCCACCAGCACCATCCTCCTTGGCATCCCCCGTCACTCATTTCTGCTAACATGGAAACCAGGTGAGCCTCAGTTCACGTTCAAACACTGCCCTACACTTGAGCCCACTCATTTGTACTTCTGACCTTCTGTACTTCTGCTGAAGGATTTGTCTCTGCAAGGACAATGGCCACTCCAACAGATAAGCTGAACACAAGGTCCCTGTTTGCATTCTCTTCCATATTCATCCTTCACAGACAGTCATGAACCCACAGGTGAGGTTATACTGGATTGCAAAGGGCTTTCAGATAAATCTTTCGCATGGAACTCTTGCTTTGTACATCTTCTGAGCACCTGGGCACACCCTAGCACTTGTCACCCCAGACTAAGACACAGGGAGGAAGCCACAGCATTATCAAAAGCTTCTTAAAGACAGTTCAGGCTCCCACTGCCTTTACTCCATCTGCATTACCTCATTTATCCAAGAGATAGCTGATACCATCCTCCCCTCCTCACTACATCTCAAGCTACAGTAAGGCATGATGCAGGCTGGCTCTGGGAAGAGACCCTGTGCACAAGAGATTGGGATTTATTTAACACACGGCCGGCTCCCGCTGGCCTCAGGGGTGGTGGGATCAAACACTGAAAAGTTACTTACATACCATCACTTCCACCTCTACTGCCCACCTCTTCTGTCCTGTGCTCGGAGGTGGATCAGGGAGCCAGCCCCAAGGTCACCATCCCAGCACCTCTGTGCAGGCACAGGCACAGGCACAGGTCTGCCCTCCAGCCCTGTGGGAAAAGTCTGGGGAAATGGTTATAATAGCCTGAAGGTCAGTGCTTCTTTATTATACTTGTCACCTTTCAGCTGTTCTTTACTTCTGAATGTACAGAACCATTTTTATTTGGTTTACATCAAGACATTAGAAATCAAACAACTTTTTTTTTCTTTTCTTTAAAAAAAGAAAAAAAGAGGAAATGAAAAATAAAACCCAACACTATATACATCTTCTCTTGCCCAGCCTCTGCTCCCCTCCCTCCCACCCTTCCACCCTCCCACCCTCCCTCCCTCCCTCCCAGCATCTGCGTTAGGTCCTGCTTCCAACACATTGGTTTCACATCTCTCACCCAACCCATGCCCCCAACCCAACTTTCACATCTACTGTAGAGACGTCCCACCCTGCTTGGTAAGCCCAGTCTCCTCTCCAAGAAAGCATTTGGTAACCAGCAGGACGTTTCTTGCCTCGTTGTCTCTGGTCTGACACCAGGGTAGGGCTCAGCCGTGCCCCAGCCTGGCACAGCTGTCACTCCCCTGCACATCTCAGTCCAGCTCCTGCAACTTTGTCTGCATGCAACTGATTGTCCCTGTCCCCAGGGACTGAGCTCTGCTGATGGCCACGCACCCTGAGTCTCCCTCTTTTCCCTGTTCCTGACCTTCCTGTCCCCCAGAGCACACAGGCTCTGCCCACCAGGGACTGCTGCCATGGCTGGGCTTCCTGGAGTGCTGCCTGCAGCTGTACCCAGCCTGTCTGACTCAGGGATGTCCCCAGCGCTCCAGTCCCTGCAAACCTGTTGTATTGCACATACATTTTCAAAAGTTCTCTCCTGTTTGCTCTGCTTCTGAAGTTACAGCTCTCTCCCACCAACCACCTTTTCCTCAACCCATCCTCTCCATCAGGATTCCAGTAACCACCTTCCCTAAAGCCACTGTCCTTTGGTCTGCAGCTCCAGAGGCTTCTCTTCTGTCTGAAAACAACTCAGAGATTTAAACCCCTTCCCCCTCCCCACAATAAAGAAAACAAAACCAGCTCCCTTCCCCACCCCTTATCTCCTCCTGCCAGAGCCTCTGGAGCAGATCTGGTCAAACAGACTGGCTAGATCAGTTCTCTTCCTGGCTCTGTTTCTGGGAAGTGGATGTGCTGTCCATTGGTCAGAGGAAGTGCCAAGCCTTGGCAGGTTCCCTACTTATTTGCAAGACATAAGCTGCTGGCGTGGCGTCAGATGTGCATGCAAGAGAGTTGGATGCCAGTTAAAACCTACAGTCCTGTTTGTTTCATGCACTGTGAACTTATCCTATATACACTAATGGCTGGTTTATGCTCGAAGACATGAATATAAAGGTTTACATTTTCCTTTGACCCTAGTAACCAAAGCTTTTCTTTCACCCATGGAATAGCAGGGGTTTGCTAGCAGGGCTCTCGTTTCCCTCTTCTGCACTTTCTCTCATTGTCTTTTCATTTCTCAATACTCAAGGCAAAGGGGGGATAGGAAGGGGACAGGTAGAAGAATTACAGTCCCAAGGTCCCAGTCACTAAAGGTCCCTGAGTGACAGCACTATACAGTATCAGAAAATGAAGCAATAGAGTTGTGTTGGCCACGTATGTCCTGAGAGAGATTTCATTTCTATTTCTGCTCTTCCTTCTCCTCTTCCACATGCCTTCCTTAGGCAGTTACACATGGAAAAGGTGCAAAACATCCTCCCCCAGCCCGGCTCCCTCAGGCAGCCTGGAACATCCCTCCTGTTCAAATGCTAAAAAGCACAACCCAGCAAGCAGCAATCCTGCCCCAAGCTGCCAACAAACCCAGCCCTGAGCATTGCCTTCTGCACCACTGCAGCAAAAGCCAGGAGCAGCTCCACTTCGGAAAAGCACTCACAAACCCTTTCCTCCCCCTTTCCCCTTTGTGAAGAGGAGGAGGGCAGCAGTGGGCACACGAGATGCAGCATGGAAATCCCTTCCACCTTTCTGGTAACACTCATGCTTGCGATGGCTTGAAACCTCTGAGCCTTGAGCATCACTAAAACGCCTTGGTTTCCCTTCACTATGTCCTTCCTGGATTGGTGGACCTCAAAACAAGACAGGGGTTTGTTGCCTTCCTTAGGGGTTGGATGCAGGCAGCTGAGGAGGGGGGACATGGAGGTGTCACCTCACTTTGGGAGGAGAGCATTTCTAAAGGCCTTCAGCATCCTTCCCTCACATTTCCTGTTGCTCATCCCACTCCCAGGACACTCTGTTGTTCTCCAGCACTCTGCCCCAACATCAGCAAGTGTAAGGCAGCTCCTGAACTGTGACAAGTCCTGACCCCACACTCTTTGGCAAAGATTATTGTGTCGGACCCAAAAGTCCAGGAGTCTGGATGTACTGACTCCGTGAAGTACCACTGACCTGGTAATACCAAGTTAGAAACATTCAAAGAGAGAAACTAGGATGACTTCTGATAAAAAAGAGAACCCAGCCAACAGAGAACTGAGGCCACAGCAAAGGAGTCTGGCTCTCAGTCCCAGCAGGCGAAGAAATCTGCTAAGCAGTGCTTTTTTCCCTGGAAAGCTTTTGGATTGTCACTGGGCTCAATCTTGGATTGAAGCCTCAAATATTAGACACAGCCTCCCCATGCCTGATCTCTGGTTTCTGGAGGCTGTACCCGCAGGGCACTGATCACTCAGGACCCCACCCTGTGTGGGGCTCAGCACCCGAGAAGCAAAGAGCATCGGTGGGGTTTGCATCATCTGTGTGCTGCTGCCCCTGCCAGCCTTTGGGGCCAGCTCAGAGAGCTCTCAGGTGCCTAGCTCATGCCACACATTTGTCAGGCTTTTTACTACAACTATCAGATTACTGGAGTTCCTGAGTCATCTCCCTCAGCTTCAGAATTTCTTACCACCCAGCCATTTGTTTTCCCTCCAATCTTAATAGGCTTCTTATAACTGCCTCTTTTTCTCCCCACTTTTATCGTTCTGTTCACCCTTTACATTGCAATCACATATGGAAAGGGTAAGTGTTTAGACATTAGATTTAATCATCAATTATCTGGTTAGGCTTCCCTTGAAAACTGGACCTGCTGATAGGCAGCCTCCGTGTGGGAGCTGCAGCCGTGGCATGCTGATATCCACCAACATTATACTGCTGCTGTCATAAAACACAACTTTATGACTTCCATTAAAGCATTTAAAAGATATTTCTGAATAGAATCACACTAGAAAGTGTAGCTTTCTCCACTGGCCAAGCTTTAACTTCCTTCATGTCAGGTAGACAGAACTACCTGATCCTCCAGCCACTCTCCAGGCTCTTATTCCTATACAGACCCATATAGGCCATGAACTGCAGCAGTCTGGGGAAAACCCATCTGCAGCAGCATTGCTTCTGGATGGGGAAACCAGCAGGAGACTGCTCTGCAGGGCAGGGCAGAGTCTAAGTCTGATGTAACAATTGTGCTAAAACCTTGGTGAATCCAGGGAAGCCTGGACCAAAAGTGTGCATGCATGAACATGAGAGAGGGAGACAGACACGGGGTGATGGGGAACGGGGATGCTCTACTCTTATGCTTCAGATTCTGCATAAGACACATGACTGATATAAAAATAACAATAATTACTCTGATGAGGCCTGATCTTGCTTCAGCCAAGTCCAGGCAAAACTTTCCCTGACTTCAGTGTTACTAGGTCAGGCCTGTAGTGATTCACATTTTCACAGTACTGTACAGACATAAATTAGTGAATGAAAGATGTGCATCAGGTTCATCTGCCATCTGAAAAACAGGAGTTTCCCTGGTCTCAGAGGATCACTCTGCTCTCCCAAGCAATGGGAATCAAGGAAAAGGGAGGAGAATGCTAGCAGGGAAATAAAAGGATGGTTGGATAAAGGGCAATGTGGGTGTCTGTGGGTCTGACAGGAAAAAAACTCCATCAGGTAAGGACAAGGTTCTCATCATTACTCCAGGAATGGCAGAATGACCCTGGGGTTAAAGTTTTGCACTTGTGAATTTAACATTTTCATGGCTTTTATTAATATTATCAGGGAGATTATCAATCATCAGTGATTGCCAAAGAGGCCAATAATTCAGTGATTTTCCTGAACATCACTGGCTCCTTTGGAAAAGGCTGACCTTGCTGTCCAAGGCCAAGTTCCCCTTCTGTACCTTCCTAAGGAATGCCTGTGGATGGAAGCTGCTGGAGACTCAGGGGCTTCCACAAGCACCAAGCTCAGCATTTTCATTGCAACCTTCACCCTGCCCAGCCTTTGGAGACCATCATCTTCCAGAGGGATGATGCTCCATGGAACTCTACCTCATCCTCAGCTTCATCATCTGCAAGGAAAGGCACAGGGTGCTTTCCTCTACCCTCTGTTTGTCTTAATAGACATAAAGCAAGGCCTGGTAGAAGCAGTACAGATCAGAGGCTGCCAGCCCACCATTAGGAAAGGGGATCATTATCATTTCCCTATTTTTTTCATCCTGAAACAAAGTTAAATGACATCCAGCCTTTCCTGCACCTTGATGTAGGCTGTGGTCACTCAGAGGGCTGGAGTGTGGATCCATTGTCTGGCACAAGGAACAAGGAGAGGGGGGAATGATTAAGTTTCTAGAGTCCTGCAACTGCTTTTATCTCCAGACTCCGTAAGGAAGATGCAGGGTGGGAATAACTAGGAACAACCCCTCCTTTAAGGACTGAATCAACTTAGTCTCCTCGAGATCAGATGCCAGTAGTGAACAGCAGCACTGTCCTATTGCTGATCCCCAAATCCCTCTCTTCCCTCAGCAAGTGCCAATTTGCACACTCTGCCTCCCCAGCTCTGCCTCTGGAGCTGGGACCCCGACCTCCAACCTGGTGAAGCTGCAATGAGCAAACAAACCCCTGCTATTCCCCCCCTCCCCCCGAAACACACTGCCAGTTAAATGTCATCTGTGTTCTCTTTCTACAAAAGATATTACAAAACCCCCCTCCCCGGCCCCCCTCCCCAGAAAACATGCTTGCACACACACATCCATGGACACACGTGCCCACACACACACACAGATGCTCCACACACGCACATTCACACAGGAAAAACAGCTTGCAAACTCCTGAAGGTGGAAAAAGGCATCTTGCAAATGTGCCTTGGTTTTGATAAGTTCCCTCCTCCCCCCCTCCCATAACCCCACGTTGCCCCTTCCCTCCCAAATAATTGCCTCGTCCTCCCCCCCTTCCCAGCTCTTCCAAAATAAATATTCTTTTTATTTGTTGGTTTAAAAGATTCTTTTAGGCTTGTAAGCAAGAGAGAGGGAGAGAGAGAAAAAGAAAAGAAAAATCTCATAGTGTGAGAATGAAACCCCATCATCTCATGAATCCATGAAAGAATAAACGTGAAGGGGTTAAGAGCAGTGACAGAAGAAAGATTAAAAAATATATAATAAGACTGAAAAGTGAAAGATGAAGTTCAGTAGTGAAATGGAAGTGAGGATAGAGCATTAGTGAGCACAGCCAAAGTAACCTATCGCCCCCACCAGTTGTTGACTCAATTTCTTTAAATCTCCCCCCTCTTTTTTTTTTTTTTTAACTTTTCTCAGTTTTGGGGTTTTTTTGTGTGTTTTTTCTTTTTTTTCCGTCTTTTTTTCTTTTTTTTTCTTTCTTTTTTTTTTTTGGTTTTTGTTGTTTTTTGTCGGTTTTTTTTTTTTTTTTGGTTTTTTGTTTTTTTTACAATGGTTTAAGTCCTTCAGCAGGAAACCAAAATCAGGACGAACACATCCCTCCCTGAAACCAAACCCCCTCCCGTACCTTTCTCTCCCTTTACCCCACCCCACACTCCGTGGTTCTACATGTGCTGAAAAGAGAAGAGTAAGCTTAGAATAAATCTAATGAACCATAGGAATAAATGACAATGATAGTAAAGAGTAAAACCCAAACCCAAAAGACCACAACACTCCTGTGTTGTCATTGTCTGAGTGTCTGTCCCTATTATCTCTCTCAGAGGCCGCAGGCATCAATTTACATAGTACAACCAGTAAACAAGGTTGAAGAATCCAAAAGTGATTGGAAAAATGATCCGTGACCACTTGTCAATGGTGCTGACGTCTGTCAGGTCTGGGATTTTGAGCTTCAGCTTGGACGACCGCCGGCGCAGGCGGCAGTTGGCGCGGTTGCGGGCGGCAGCGTGGTGGGTCAGCGGGACGTGGCGGTCCAGGGTGGGGTGGTGGCCAAAGCCATCCCGAGAGGCCAGCGGCTTGCGGAACTGGATTCCTGAGCCTTCGAAGGACATGACAGAGTTTCGAGAGTCGCCCACGCTGCTCATCATGTCCGTGGCCAGCAGCTCGTTGTTCATCTCCAGAGTGCTGAGGAGGATGTTACCGTAAGGGTCAACCTGGAACGGGGAACACAGACACAGAGGTAGTGGGGTGTTCTGGGCAGGATGCACACACCATCGGGGGTGGTTCTGAAGGGACTTCTGGGTAACAATGCTGTTGGGAATTATACAACTTCTGGAATGTTTAAAGTGACTTTAGTCACGGGTTGGTTCGCCTTTGCCAAGGAGGAGGGGAATGGAGGTTTCCCTTTAAAAGATTCTGTCCACCGAGGGTTTGAGTTTCACTGGGTGAGGCCTCAATCAACAAAAAGAAGATTCCTAAACTCTGAGAGCTGAACATCTACAGATTGGGAGTGGCCAGAAGATACAGAGGAGATAAACAGATGTTGACAGATATTAACCCCCAGCAGGGTTGGAGATACCCAGTCTGGGAAAAGATTGAGAAGAGAGCCAAAGAACAAGGACCAAAAATAGCATTGAAGGTGAAGGGATCAATAACAAATAGGAGATCAAATATTAAGAATTGTGTAATGCAGAACCAATGAATGAAAATTTGGGTTTTTTAATATATAAATATGTGAATATTTCAGTAAAGAATCACATGTGGTTGAAATGATTTCCACTGCACATCCTGGCCAGAATAAAGTAATGCCTGACTCGTTAATACTTAAAAGATGGTGTTGGAGAGTTTCTTTTCTTCCCCAGAGTTTGGTGACAATACCCATGATGGGGTCATTTGTGAGCTCTAAACATGCTGCATTTGAGGGTTGCCCACTGCTGCTGGGGCAGAAGGAGCAGCCACCTGTGCCTGCAGCAAAATTTGAGTGGGGGAAGTGTGATTCTGCCAACGCAGGAGGACCAAAGGCCACTGAGGGACTTTTGGGTACTCCTACCCCACACAAGAGATTTCTGATGAGACTGGTTAGAGGATGATGACAAAATGAACAAGGAGGAAAAATTCCCAGTAATCACCAGACAAGGGAAACTGGGGTTCACCTCTCGTGATGAGCACAAAGGCTGCTCCTCAGCTCACCCAGTGGAGAGCCTGAATCCTCCTGCCACAACGAAAGGAGAGGACAAACCTGCTCTCTCACCCTCTTCTCCTCGTAGCGGTGGCGCTCGTTGTTGGCCTTGCTGATGCGCTCACTCTGCTTCTTCTGCTGCCGGGGCCCTCGCCCGAAGAATATGTAGTTGACAAAAGCATACTCCAGGAGTGCCAGGAACACGAAGACGAAGCAGCCCATGAGATAAACATCAATAGCCTTGACGTAGGGGATCTTGGGGAGAGTCTCCCGCAGGTGGGTGTTGATGGTTGTCATGGTAAGCACCGTGGTGACCCCTGTCAGGAGAGGGCAGGTGCTCTGTTACCAACGTGGGATGGTTTTCTGAGATGCCATTCTCGGCTCCCACATCCCCCCTTCCAGCTGGACAGCCTCAGGAGGGATGGGAGCAGTGCAACTGGGAAGGAAACTGTCATTATTCTAAGCCTGCATGCCCAGTACATATTGGTGCAGAAAATGAACCAGCAGCAAACAGTGGGGGAAAATGTCTAAGTATCATCAGCATGATGGGGATCAGCATCCTCTGGACTTTGTTTCTTTAAGTCCCCCTGATCTTCCCTCTTTCTCTCATTGTGGTAGGAAATATTCAGTTTTGCTCTGTCTTTTTTACCCTCTTCACCTCCCTTTTTTCTCCTTCATGAACTCATCAGGCTTCACTGTGTGCTACTGAATGCCTCAGCATCCTGGCATGAGTTTATAACCTGCCATGTCTTCCCAACGCCATGAAGTGGAGAAAGAGCAAAGAGATTTCCTCTTCATGGCACTCTCTTTTTTTTGCCTGCCTCGTAGGCTTCTGTCCTTGACCCCATCAGTTCCCACCTTCCTCTCACCAGCTTTACCATTCATTACATCAATTATCACTTGTACACATTCCTCCCATGGTTCTCACACTCTCCTTTTTAGGCCTCCTCACATTTCTTGCATCTTAAATAAGCATTTTGTGAACACTTTTGTCCCCATCTACTCAGTTCCAGAAGCCTGATTCACTATGATTACTCTCACAGCTTCAGATCTCTTCTTCAGCTTCTTCTCAGACTCTTCCCTTCTCTGGACTGTCAGAGTGGCCTCAGACCTGCCTCTTTGACAGTCTTCTGCCAGCTCCAAAAAGATGGCAATGAACCTTCATACTTCTTTTGGGGGTGGTAACTCTTCCTCTTCAACCTACTCTTCCTTTGCTTCTCTAGCTGTTCTTACTACCTTGCTGATCTTCTTTTCTTCTTTTCCCTCCTCATCTCTCTGGTGGCAGCTCTAATAATCTACATGACCTTAATTTTCTCCTGTGGTTTCAGCCCCACCTCTACAGTGATGGCTCTCAAAGCTCTCTGTGCACCCCGAACCTTTGCTTGTCCTGCTTCCCCTTCACCCTCGCTGTGTCTTTAGTGTCATTCCTGATAAAAGACTGAAAGAACTATTAGCCTTCAGTTGGGTAAACAGAAGGGAGATATGTTTAGGTATACACAATATGGTCTATAATTAGGCAGTAGTCTAAATATACAGAAATCTGAGGCAAAGAAAGGGAGAATAGAATGTTCTCCATGTCTCCATTAAGAACTGGACAAATTGCAATAGAGACTTAGGGCAGAGGCAAAGAGGACCTTTTTGACTGTATGAGCAGGTAAATCTGGATATAAAGTGACCAGAGGAGGCTGTGGAGTTTAATTTTTTTGGAGCTTTTTAAGGATAAGTTAGAGAACTGTCAGGAATAGTTTAGGGAGAGCTGTTGCAGTTCTGATCTAGAGTGTTTTTCTTCTGTCTTCTCCTTTGAGTCCAGATGTCAGCAGAAATTCAACAGCTGTGCATGTCACCTCCACCCTTTTGCTTGCAATGTTTCTTATTCTCCTCTCTCTGATTATGGCTCCTGTCAATGCAACTTAACCTTTTAATTTACCAAGTTCTTCTTCTTCCCTTCCTGTCTCTCTGCTCCAGCCTCCTCAAGCAAGCACAGCCAAATTACCTCTTTTATATCTTTGTTCAACCCACCCCTCCTCTGAGTCTTCTCAAGTTCTTTCTCCTAGAGCTACTTGGAGCCCCCAACCTTCGCTGTCAGACCCAGGTGCACTGCCTCTCTGAGCCTTGTCTCACTCACAGATCCAACCCTGCTCTCTCCTTACCTCTCCTATTGCCTCGGAAATTTCCCTCATGTTGCACAGCCCCATTCTCATATGCCAGCCATCCCCCCTTTCTCGTGTTCCTCCTTCAAAACCCTCATCTGCCATCCACCCCCACTTCCCTTCTGTTGCTTAAAAGACCTCATTTTTTCCCCCTCTTATAGGAAAACATTCCTATTTAAGGGAGCATGAGCCAAAGAAGAACTTGGGCTTTAACTACTGTCCCACATTTGCCTTGGCCATGAAGCTGCAGAGTGTCTGTATGGCACCTGAACTATCAGGAAAACGTGCAATGCCCCTTGCTTTATTTCTTTCAGCTTTTAACCATTCCCATACAACTCTTTGGCCACTCAACCTCAGAATTTATCATCCAACTGACCCCTCCTGGCACACCTGTTGACCAAGAGGTGCCCAGATATCTCTTCTTAAGAAAACCAGTGCAAACCAGAATGGAGGAACTCATGGCATGTCAGGGTCTCACGTACCTGAGAATATTTACATTTTTGTTTAGAGAGTTTAAACTCACACCCAGAAAATTTTTGGTAGGACTTTTACTGATTCAAATAAAACAGACTCCAGTCTGGGAAGTACTAATAACCAACCAACCAACCAAAAAAATGTAACTGTTCTGACTGAAAATTTAAAGTTTGTTCTCAGAAACAAAGTAATGTCCATTTGGGATGACAACTTTGACAGACTTGCTTAATTGCTACCTCATAAAGAAAAGGGATTTTCCTCATTACAGCTTATCTCCCTCAAGAAAACACCTCCAAAATACAATGAAGAAGTTCCATACCCAGTGCCACTCGTGCAGCAGAAGCATCGTAATTGATCCAGAAGGAGACCCAGGACAGGATGGTGATGAGGATGGATGGCATGTAGGTCTGCAGGATGAAGTAACCAATGTTCCTCTTAATCCGGAAACTCAGGGATAGGCGCAGATACGAACCTGCCAGTGAGACATTAAAGGAGGATGGGGTTTGAGAGGAGGGCAAGGCTGCATTTGTGCTAAGAGCTTAGGTCAGGAACTGAAATTTTTACTTGGAAAATGTTCTGGAGAGGCAGGAATAATGAGAAATCTCCTGTTTTCTGCAGCTGGTTTTGCAGACTCATCGGATTTTGAAAGGGGTCTCTTCAGAGTCTGCTCAGTTGTCCCAGAGTATTAAGAAGAATGGAAACTCTACATAAGTCACATTATTATATCAGCCATCGTGGGAGAATGGCTGTTCAGTGCTGGAATTGCTATTATGGTGCCAGCCAATATGATGGAGGCTTACACAGGAGACTTTAACCCTATATCTGGGTGCCATAAGATGATTTTCCAATGTTTCCTGTGCCAGCTCTGCCTCCAAACAGCAATGAAGATCTGAATCATATTTTTCCCATGCTGTTCTAAAAATGGGTTATGGTCAGACTGGGCAAATTCATATGCAAATAGAGTACTGTTAGTTAATCTGAAGGTCTCTTTTTTATTATTTTCAAGTTATTGCAACTTCCTCCTAATCTTTTAGCAAACCTAATGAGGATAGTGAGGACAATAAGTACTTTTACAGTCCTTCCACTGGAGCAGGCTAATTTTGACAGGGACAAAGCAGTGCCTCTTTCATTGCTATGGGACAAAGTCCAAGTCATTCCTCCTTCCCACCTCTGTCCCTTAGGCAGCACAGGAGCCTGAAACATGGGTGTAATCCTGGCTGGCAGGTAAGTAACAAGAAAAGAACAGTTTTTAGCCATCAAGGATGTAGACTGGGATAAAGGAGGGATTGTTCCCTCACCACTGTGGGCCACTTGTATGGCTTGAACACAGTATTTCACCAGTCTATTTTTGACAGGTGTGTGCTGTGCTGTTTTGGCAGTGACCTCCACCTCAGATAAAAGTGAAGACAGCAACCAAAATCCAACCCCCTCCAACTTTCCAGCTGGCAGCATCTGAGTGGTCCCAGGTATTCTCTCCAAATCTTTTTATTGCCATGTGCAGGTGGGTTGGCATCATTTCATAGCCCACTTGCTTCTCAGTGGATATATTTTCTCCTTACTATTGCACCTACATTAGCTTTGAGACCCAGATGTGAACCACATAAAAATTAGATGAAGGCTGAGAACCTTTTAAAGAGGTTCTGAGCTCGGTCATTATTTTGACTAAGAAACAGAAATAATTGCAGCAAAGAAAATGATCCTGAAAGTCTCTGAAGAGAAGCAGACAAAAAAAAAAAAATAAATAAAAAAAGCAAAGCTGGTGGGTGCAGAAGACACCTTTCACCTTTTTCTTAGAGGAACCCCAAGCTGAAGCCTAGATCCTAAGTTAGTGCCCCAGCATGTGAATCAGAGGGGCAGCCAGTGGATCAGCAGCAGCTTTGCCCATTGCACGCAGCCCTTCACCAGACTCACCAGTGGTGAAGACCACCTCCCTGCTGACCAGCCTCTGCTCAATGATGGTGAACTGGGGCAGCTCCAGCACCTCCATCCCCGTGACAGCTGAGTCGTTCCCTTGCCAGAAGAAGACAATGTCATCCACCGTGTAACCATCTGCAGGGAGGAAGGAGCACACAGGGAGAGCTGAGCTGACAAGCTGGACCAGGTGACACCTCCATTTGCACTAAGGTGATCTGGAAAAGGACCCAAAGGAAAGCCCACACCGAGCCTAGCCTCTCTCTGCTGAGGTACTTTCCTTCTTCAGCTGAGCTTGGCAGTACAGTCCCCAGGAGAAGAGGAAAAATTGGCCAGAACTCCCACTTCTGGCTAGAATTCAGGAGAAAAAGGTGAGGTGTGGCCCATCTAGCCTTGACTTGCACTACATAATCTCCATGGCTGACATGACAGGGACTTGTGCACCAGAAGCCTCTGTCAAATGCACCAAACACAGCATTTTGCTTTTCAAAAGCTGCCTCCTTTTACCAGGAGGGGGAGACCACACAGTGCAGACTGGTGGGACTGGGTAAACAGGGCAGCTGAGTATTAAAAATTCCCAGAGAGGAAAAGATCTCCAGCAGCAGTTGAATAGAACTTTGACAACCAGAGCACCTCCCTTTTCTAAGTACTCTCAGTCAAAATTCAGATCCAAGAAGTGAACAGAGTCTCTGAGGCTGGGGGCTGCTTTTACCAAGTACTGCCTGAGAAGAGCAGTAATGAGAGAAGAGGGGGAAAGGAAGCAGACTCATAACAAATATTCATCCCTCACATTTCAGGGTAATGGGCTTGTTAACTCAGCCAAGGGTGAAGCTTCTTGCTTCAACCCCAGACAGACAGGGCTGCATGGGCTGCAAATGAGACCCCCAAGTGCTCTGAACTCGTGGGGAATGAGGCCCAGGGGATGAAACCACGAAACCCCTCACCCACCACTGCGACGTTCACAGCCCTGCCCTGCCCTTCCCTTGTGGCAAGGATTCATCACACCTTGAAAATTAACAGTGCTTGTGTGTTTTGAAGCCCTTTGGCTGTTGCTGCACAAGGGTGGCCTCAGAGTCTAAGTAAAGCTTCACAGGAGCAGTAAGATATGGCCAGGCTTTGGTACAGCTCAGGGCAAGGCTGCCTTGAGAGCGTGAGCCTCACCTGTGCCCACAGACAGCTCGTGCTCAGCACCTGCACTGCAGCACAGCAGCCTGGCTTAGGCACCCACCCTCGCAGCACAGGCAGCTGGCTTTCCATGCAAGGCTCACAGCTACTCAGGAGAGTGCCACCAAACCCAGCACCAGGGCATCAGTGGGATCAGGGCAATGAAGGGCTGTTGAATGCACCACGGAGGAGAAATTCTTCTCCTCCTGCTTTGGGAGCTAAGGGTTAGCCCAGAGCAGAGATGAACCTTCGAGGCCAGCGTCATCCTGAAGCTGCTGAGTGGACAAAGGGCTCAGCAGTCTGGTCTGATCTCACAGCTGACCCTGCTTTGAGCTGCAGGCTGGACTAGAGACACCCCGAGGTCTCCTCCCAAACTGAATTATTTGATGACTGTGCAGTCTCTGAGCCCACATCCTGCACTCTCAGTCATTACTGCGTTTATTCATGGGTGCTAACATATAAACCCAGTCTTCCAAATGCCATGCCACATCTGCTTCTGATGGAAATCAGCTAAGCCAGGGCTCCACCTCCTCCCCCAGCTGGCATATTCCTGCTCCCAGAGTGGTAAAGCCCTCACACCTTCGAGCCCAGAGGGTTTCAGGACCCTTGGGTCATCCTCCTCACGCCCCAGCTTCGCGCACAGGACCTGGTGTTTGCATCACTCAGCCCCGGGGCTGGAACCCCACGTTCTTGGATGTAAGAAACACCCAAGTCCCCCCCACTCCTGCTGGTAGCTGGTTCCAGCAGCTCCAACGCCCTCACGGCTCAGAAACATTGTGAACGATTTCACATTTGAATTCATCTGGCTCAGACTCCCAGGCTCCCGTGGCTGTTCCCAATGTCTCCAGGAGGTTCCTGAGCCCTTTCCCCCCCGTGCTCCCCCTCTGCAGAGGTGCACCCAGCCTGTAAACAATTCACCTCTCCACCTCCTTTGCAGTAAACAAACCAGACTGAGCTATTGAGGTTTCTCACTGCACATCTGCCCCAGCCCTTGAACTGCTTTTTAGCATCTTTCCTCAGCCTCTTCCAATTCCTCAGCATCCTCCCTAAATTTTGGAACCCAAACATAGACAGAGCCCCTTTCCCCATCTCAGTGACATGTTCAGAGGCCAATCAATTCCGAGCTCTGACTCACGGCTCCCCTGGTTTATATAACAGGGCTCTCTCCAGCCCATTCTGTCAGAGCCGCAGAACCTCCAGCTGCCGTGCCCGGGGCTGCCACCCCTTCCTCACCTCCCCGTGTGGGTCCAGGCCCCTCGGGATGGCCCTGCAATCCCACACACAGGCACAGAGCTCTGCATTTGGCTGTTTTCAAACCCCTTCCGGATGGATTCAGATTGGGAAGGATTCAAATGCGTAGCGAGCAAAGCTCCGCACGCTGCTATCTTCATCATCCACAAATTTAACAGCAGTGACTTCAAATTTACTTCCTGATCAGCAATGAAAATGTCAAATTACGGTAACTAATTTTAGGAGATCTCACAGTTAACTAGTTCTATTCCATTTATTCTATGACCTGCTGGTGTTGGGTACCAATTTTTGTATTTTTATTTTTTTATCATGGCATTATGCAATATGAAATCGAGCATGTTTTTCATGAAGCCATTTTTTAAAAGTGTTTCTAAAGGGAAAGGTTGCTTGGTCTAAAAATAAATGCTTTGCTTTGATTTCTAGCTTTAAAGAGAAAACCAAATTTCCATTTTACTTCTAAAAAGTAAACAAACTTTCACAAAGGCAACTCATTTCCATCTGAAATATCGAAAAGTATTGATGTGACGTCTTAAAATGTCAGATTAGCAGCCTGTTTGTAGCCTGCCTCATCAGGTTTTTGTTGGATCCTGGCACACAGACAGGCAGGGGTATACGCGGTGAGGGTTATTTTTGGGGTGGAGGGATGGGATCAACAGGCAGTGCTTATCTCACACAGATAAGAGCCCCGAGCTGCTGTGGGGCAGGGGACCCCATATGCCTTCTGCTGTTTCCCAAACCCAGCACTCCTGCCTCAGAAAAGGGCTTTTTCTCTCTGAGGTTTGGCTTGATTTTGTGCTTTAAAATACTTTGGTTCTATAAAGGACCATTTGGTTCTATAAAGGACTGATATTCCAGAGTCGTGTGGAAGCAAAGAAAATGGAGCCCTGCAGATTTCGACCGTACAAGTGCGTGAAAGACAAAAGCTCTGAGGAAGGAAACAATTGGATCTCTTCATCTCTGCCTGGGTCTTTGGAATATTATGAGGAAATGTGGCTCTGATGAACAAATTGGCTTGACATGACCCATTAAGAGCAAAATCGCAACACAGGGAACTGTGGGTAATTCCCTGCCTTCTGTTTCCTTGGTTCTACTGTAAACTATTCTCAAACTGCTGAGGAGTGGCAGAAAAATGACAATCTGCCATTCGTGCCTCCAGCAGGACCTCATTCCCATCCCGTTACCCCACACATCCCGGGACCCAGGAGGGATGGGGACAGCAGCTCCCCAGCCATGGGTGCTCCCTGATGGAAAGAGCAATTCCCTGATAATCACCAGCGAGGCTGCATCAGCTCTGCTGGGAGCTCTGCTGCTCTGGCCCAGCCCCAGAGGGACACTGCAGTGCATTTTTATGAGGGAGAGCCGGACCTCCTCTGCCAGCACAGCTGGAAGAGGATTTCCATAGGAATCCAGGGAACATCCAGGCAGGGAAGGACGGTGGGAGGGCTTGGGTGCCACCTCCCACACAGAGTGGAGCCAGCCACGAGTGAGGACAGCTTCCCAGGGCTTCCTTAAGGCTAAGGGAGCCTTCCACCACCCTCCTGAGACTGATCTTAATGCCCGGCCTGCTGCTAGAGCTCTGTTTTCCTGGGAATTTCCCCCGTGAGGTGCCCTCAGGGTGATGGAGCCTGGTGCTGTAGCAGCCCTGGGAGGCATCCCACGAGCGGGAAGCTGTGACCGGAGCGGGTGGCATCAGGTGGCACCGCGGGGCAGGCGATGTGCCCGAGGCATACGCACAGCTCTCGATCTCCAGCGTGCAGTTCTGCTGGTCCAGGGGGTACCTCCGCAGGTCCATCATGCAGGCGGCCGTGGTGGTGATCCTGAAAGGGGAAGAGAGACAAAAGAAAAAAACAGTAGTTTAAAAAAAATCAGTTGTGTCTGCTTTTCTCTTATCAAAAAAAAAAAAAAAAAAAAAAAAAAAAAAAAAAAGGAGAAATGAAAGGCAGAAGTGAAAGTCAGGCAGCATTTGGGGCCGCTGTTTCCCTGGAAACCAGGGAGATCCGGGGTGGGAGGTGTGCAGGGCGGGGGGCTGATGCGGCTCACCCCCACTGGCACGGCACAAACCCTCCGTGACTCACGTCAGCAAGGCAGCATCTCTATTAACGGGGTGGGGAGCGAGCTGCGTTCCTCCTCTGTCTCTCCCTTGAGAGAGACAAAGAACCCGGGCACAGCTCCGGCTTGGGGGGGGGGGAAGAGGAGAGGCTGCAGCGTGGAACAGGGAGACAGCCCGCACGTGTCCGTGAGGCTGAGGATGGATTGATCCAATCACCCAGCAGTGACCTATTGCTGACCACGTTATCACCCCCCTCCCCTCACGAGTTGCTCCAAACCCCCTAATTACAGCCCCCCCATCCTCATGCCCCTCCATCTTGCCCACTTTGGCCAAACCCAAAAGCCCAGACCCCTCTGGCAGAGCCCTCCCGCTCCCCGGCCCCGGTAGCGGAGTCACTCGTGTGCAAATGATTGCGTGGTCATCGAAGACACGTGGGGCGTGTGTGTGGGTGCGTGTGCATCCCCCAAAAAGTGAACATGGGGAGAGGATGAGAGTGGGTGCTGCTTTGGGGGTGTTGGAGCACGGGGAGGACTCGGAGCAGCCCGTGCTGAGGTTCAGCTGAGGCTGCCAGCGGGGTCTGCGTATGTTACACGTTGTAAAGAACATTTTACATCTCTGGGGTGGGGGATTTTGGGGTGGGATAGATGAGGGCATGAGGCAGGGATTGAGTTAACGCCTCAGCATGGCAACAGCGCTGCCCCTATTTCTCAAATATATTGCTCCCCTCACCCTTTAATGCAGTCTTCTTCCCGTGCGATGGATGTGTGCAGAGTGCTGGAGGGGCGGGGGGGAGATTGCTGCATTCTCCCCCTATTTTTTCAATTAACCATCTGGAAGGCATTAATCAAGCTACACTTTTTTTTTTTTTTTTTTTTTTTTTTTTACTATGTAGGCATAACCAGTGAACTGTTAACTAGAAAGCTTTTTCTTCTGAGCCCTGTGGCCTGGGAGAGAGAAAGGCAAGGAAAAAAAAGGAAAACAAGAAAGCAGGGAGGACGAGATGGAGAAGCAGTGAAAGAGAAGGAAAAAAAAAAAGTAAAAAACCATCAATGGTAGAAAAAGAGACCAGAAAAGGGGAGATTATGGGTGAAGCTGGACATAAAATTGGAAATGGGGAAGAGGGGGGAAGAAGATGGGGGGATAAGCACCCATGGAAGAGGGCTGCCCCAGTGGGGGTATCAGGGCAGGGGCTGTGGCAGGGCAGGCTGGCAGCCCCGCAGAGCTGCTGGCTCTTTAAGAAATCTCGTGTGCTAAATTTATCCTCTCTGCTGTCTGTGAAGTCTGTTTGTAGGAGATGAAGCCTTGAGGAGAGCCTTTGCCACTGCCTGCCGTGCTATAAATAGATCCGAAGAGACGAAGGGAATTTATATATATCCTCACTGGGTCTAGATACAACACTGCAACTGCCCTCTCTCCGAGCAGGGGGCCCAGGCGAGCTCTTAACCCTTTTATCTGTAACACACTTGGGGTGGAGGAGAAAGCCCAGAGGGGAGAGAAGGACAACAGGACAGGAACCGCTTAAAAAATTACCACTACGGCTTTGCCATTGCACGGATTGCTTTTACAGCCTCCCAGCTTGGCAGGGCAAGCTGGAGACACAACACCTGCCCCACCCTAATCCTCCTGCACTGGGGTAACTGGGCATTGCAGTGGTGGTGGTGGGGGCGAATAAAAAGGGGAGCTGCAACCTTGGCAGGAAAGGCCAAGGTGGGAGGCGCAGAGTCCATCGTGGCTGGGCGCTGGGACCAAGGAGTCGTGCACGGGGATGACTCATCCCCCTGCGCCGCACACAGCATCCACTCTCCGGATTATACTGCACCCCTGGGAAATCGCGGCTACAAATGCGCTTTCCTGTTTTCCCTAAAGTGTGAGATGCAAAAAAACGTATTAAATGGAAATTTTCCACCCCATTTGCGGAGCCCCCGCGGGCTAAAACCTTTGCACAGGGTCCATCCCAAAATCGCAGCCTGGCTGGCTGAGTCGGCTGCGCAAAGGACATCCAGGCTCCCGCCTGCTCTGCTCCGAGAGGGACCCTCTCGCCAGGATTTGCTTATCACCTGCAGTGCTGGTTGGAAATGCAGAGCGTGACACAGTGAGATATGGCTACCACACTCCATGCACCAAACCCTGCTCACGCTGGCAGCTGGCGTAAATCCACAGCCACTCCAATGATTTTTGCAAGATCACACCGATTTGTATCAGCAGAGATTTACATCAGGGCAGAATTTAGCCCTGTTGATTCAAAAGGAAGGGACAGGTAGGACAGAAAGGAGAAAAACAAGATTGAGAGGACATTTGTCCTCAAAAAGCCAGATAATTTCCCTTTCCCTCCAATTAAAGGGCAGGTATATATCCACACTGTGTAGCTCAGCATCCTCCAGAGATAGCGCAGTTAGATGCAGATCCCAAATTCCGGGTGATCTGCCCACGTAATGATGTTTGGGCAGGTAAAATTGGAATCATGTCAGGTTTTGTTGTGGTTTTTGAGCAGAGGTGGCAGAGCCATCCACAGCTGTAGCCACCTACAGCCACAGGCTGTAGCCACCTGCTCGTCCAGAGTGTTTCATCTGCAGTGCCTGGCCAGCCCAGGGACACCAGCACCACAGGAGCACCCAGATGTGGGGGCCTGACGTGCAACAAGATTCAAGAGGCAGCTGGTCTGGGGCACCAGGTCCAGCTCAGGTCCTGCCTCTGGGCTTCCTAAACCCTGATAAACCAACCCAACTTGGGATAAAGCAAGTGATGTATCCCAGAGAGGAGGGGGGTGTGTAATTGTTTAGATTTCAGATCTTAAGAAATATCCTGGACACCAATTTCCCTTTGATACACCCTGCTTGAAGACTCAACATTCACCTGCTCCTGGAAGGGCCAAGGAAAGATTTCTCCAGCTGCTTTGGTGGCTGTGTGCTATGTGCAGGTGGGACTCATGGGGGGAGGAGAGGCTTCATGCACCTCTCTCAGTCAAAGGGGAACATAAACAAAATTCAGTCACCCCAGTGACCTTTTGGGGTCACAGCACATGCCACCTATGGTTGTCCAGAAGGCCACAGGACCAACCTTTGCATCATTCTTATGGGTATAAATGTGTTACCTTGATACGTTCTGGGCTTTGTGTGAAGAGATGGGTTTGCTTGGCACATGGCAGACTGCATGGGGAGGACTGGATGGGGAGATGGAGGTGGGGATGGACACTCAGGAGCTCCTGTCTCAAGAGGCTTAAGAGAAAATCAAGGTGGAAGGAAAGTAAGAGGTGGAAAAATGAGGAGAGATGATGGCATGAGCACAACTAGGGAAGGCAGGAGTGGAGATGACAGAAAGGAGAGCAGAGAGTACAGGACAGACCAGCAGGGTAAAGGAAGAGAGGAGGGGGATCAGGCAAAGCAGCCTGGGGAGGGAGAGACGGAGGAGAAGGAGAGGTTAAAAGAGAGAAAGCAGAGGAGTGGATACTCACTCTGTGAGCAGGGAGATGAGGAGACAGGGAACAAACCACCATCCTGTAAACAGCTCTAGACAGAGCACACTGCCTCCAGAAGATGCAAGCACAGTGAAAGGGAGCAGGGAGCGCGGGGACCAGAGGGAACGCCAGGGAAGGATGCCACCTTCCCCGTGGCGTTAGCATGAGGCGCTGGCGCCCGGCCAGCCTGCATCTTCTCCCTCCCCCTCCTCCTCTCCCGCTTCTCTACCCACCTCCCTCCCCTTTTAAATTCAGAAATTTGTGTGGTGTGAAATTTCATCTGCTTTGACGGCGATTCACAGAGACACTGCCCGTGGAGGGGAGCGGCTCTCCCGCGCCGTGCGCTCAATGAAGCGTCCGGCGCCTTCCACACCGAGCCCGGCCACCACCACCACCATCCTCCAGCTCCCCTTTCCTCCCTCAGTCCCTGCCCACCTCACAGGCCTCTGGCTCAGCCCCTCACGTTCACAACCTTTACAGCTCCTTCCCCACAAAAAAAAAGGCATTCATGCCCTTGCCCCTAATTGTTTCTCCTGAAGTCTGTAGGCAGTTGTGTGATCAAAGTAGCCAGGGCCTCGCTGCCCTGCTACTCCACTGCACAGCTGGCAGGCAAACACAGTTCATCTGGGGGGAGCCTGTGCTGTGCAGAAAGCACCATGCATCTCACAGAGCAAAAAGGAAAAAAGATAAAAAAGGACATGGATGAGATGTTGAGCAGCTCGGGCAGGCTGTTGGCTGATGGAGATGCCCTTCTCTGCCAGCATCGAGTGGATCAAGCAGAAACCAAAGCAACATGGACACCTCACCCTGGAGAGTGCCCTCATCCCCAGGAGAGGTAGAGACCACCTCTAGAAAAACATCCATGGAGCTCTAAGTCCCACAAGGGTTGGTGCTGGCTCTCTGTTACAATGAGGAAAGCTTTGCCCACTTGAAGCTTGTATGGCCAAAGCAGATGCTGGCATGGGCAGGGTGGTGCAGCCTCGACTGCTGCCCCTGCACCGCTGCCTGCTCTGCACCGAGCCTGGCAGCAGCAGAGCACGGCCCCACCACAGCTGCAGCTCAAAAGGGAACGCTCAGGTTGCTGCAAACCATCAGTTCTCCACAAATATTTCAGTTCTCTGACATCAACACCACCAGCCATTTCATTCCCCCTCTGATCCTCCTCATCACTGTTTACTTATTAATGGCTTCTTCTGTCTTATTTAGAGTGATTATATAAGTGCACAGGCATAGAGCAGCATAGAGCTCCAACCTGCCACGAAACCCTGATCCAGTGTCTCCTTTCCACCTCGTCCTTACCCTGGTGCTGGCCACTGTCAGGATATCTGCCCATTCAGCTCCTGCCCCAGCCAGATCTCCCTCTCCTGCAGGCTCTGAAAGCCCTTGGCAACCCATTCATCCTCTGCATCATCTCCAGTGTGTTGGGAGAGCTGAGCTCACCAGCCACAAGAGTGAGGGGTAAAAGATTACTTCCCCAAAATGCGGCCTGGTTGCAAAAGGGGCAAGTCCAGGCTTCCTAAGGAGGATTGAGTGGGAGAGAGGAGAAGACTGTTACCTTTGAGACATTGCTAAAGTGAGTGGGGGGCCTTTCCCCTTAAAGCTCACCCTCACAAAATAAACTTCAGCATCACCACTGTGTCTGTCCCAGCAAATTAAAAATGCCTAGCACTGGTTTCTGAGGCCAGTGTCAACTGGCATGGAACAGCCTTGGTCTACACTTTGATTCTCACCCCACAGAAACGGGTCTGGCTGCATGCAAAACGCCTGTTGGGGATGGGCACCAGCCTCTGCTGGGCTCTAGCTGGGGAATGCCCAAGGGACTGTTTATGGACACAGAGCAAAGCCAGGAAACAAACTGACTGCAGAGGACACTGATGCAAAGTGTCCAGGAATATTCCCTGCCACCTTTGGCTTGGAAAGGACGCTGACTAAAACTCAGCATGGCTGAGAACAGGAGGGCAACAGCACAAATCCCCCCACCAAAGCCTTTCTAATCCCAGGGGAGACACAGCCAGCGAGCACCTCACCCTGTTCCCCAGCTATGGATGAAGTGCCATTATGCAGGGACTAACACAAACACTCTCACAGCCAAAGACAAACATTTAAGTTGCTGGTTGCAAATTTTTGGGTTCCAGATCTCCCGAGAAGCTCAAGATGCTCCCGTCCCCTCGGGATGCAGACTCCCAAAGCTCACGACAGTTTGCAGCAATAAGAAGGGATGGAAGCTCAGGTTCTGCAGGACTTATTCAGGCTCGCCCCACGGGGCAAGTCAGACTCCTACGGGAATTCTGGTGACTAAGAGTAGAAAGAGAGGCAAAATTGCTGTTTTGCTAAACATGGGAATAAAACCAAAACTGAGTTCTTATTCTGTACATTCTCAAAGTCAGTCATAAAAACATGCTGGCAAATGTCACCCTCTGCCTGGCAGTAAGCACAAACTTCCAAGGGCCTGGAGGGATTTATAAACCCGTGGTGAATTTTGCCATTCTTTTAACACAGTCTGATCTTTGCAAACTCCTGGAGGTCACGACTGAACCAAGAGCAAGGCAAGGATATGGAATATTTCCCCCTTGTGTCTCTTTGCCTAAAACTGACTCCACAAGCCTTGGCACAATCCTTCTAAGGTCACTCACACTAAGGTTTCCAAAAGCATCTGTGCTTTCATAGGCATCCTTTGATAAATAACAGTGTGCGCTGCACTCAGATGGGAGAGGAAAAGGAAGCTCTTCTAAACCAGCACACGGGGTACCACTCATCTTAACCAGCCATTTTTCCACCCTGGGAGAGTACAAAGCTGGGCTGCCTTGACTGCAAGGTTTGGTTTTTCTGCCCCTTTATTCTATCCCAAATGCCTCGTGCATTTGGCCGGGTGAACTGGGGGACAAGGGAGCGGTGGAACACCTTTAAAAAGGTTCTTTTGGTGCAGTGGGTTCAGATATCAGTGACCTGCACTTAACAGAGGTGTCTCCCTTCAAGAGCATCAGGCTGGCACGAGTTGCATTAATAAACCAGCATGACAAACCTGCAAGAGGTGGCAAAGAACAGGCAAAGCCCAGGGACAGGCTCAAGAGCGGTGGCTGGGAGAGGACAAGCAGGAGGATGAAGAGGTGCTGCCAGGGTGAGCTGGGGGTTCAGGGCACACCAGCTGTCTCAGGGATCTGTCAGAGACAGTGGTTGCTCCTTGACCTCTGTTTCTGCTGATAAACAAGTCAGACTCATAGGAGGTGTAGCACAGGCAGCAATTCCAGCCAGGATGGTGCTTGCCTTTGTTCTTGGAACATTAAGGATGGAAAAGCAGCTCTGGCTTTGCCGCTTTGTCCTGTTTGAGTGAGCTCCAGTTTCTTCCATGGCTTTTAAGATTACTGAGAAATTTCATAGTATTCAACTTTCTTTGTTTCCTCTTAAATCCGTCGTCCCAACCCTAGGAGGCAAAAATGCAGGAGAGGATCTATCCTTAACCTCAAATGGGGAGCTGAGCTCTTCATTAACCCCGATTTCCCCTCACCCACCTAATGAACTCTTCTCCAACCTCCACATCTTCGTGCTAAGGAGCTGGCCGAAGGCAGAGCCTGGGGGTGGGAGCAGGATAAGGCTTCAGGACCAGCTCCAAGGGGCTGGATGGATGGAGAGGAGTCCAGATTTCTGCACCCAAGCTGCCACAGGAGAGATTTCTGTTGCCTTTGCCTAACCTGCGGAGGGAGCAGGCAGAGCTCCCAGAGACAGGGTAAAGCCTGAATCATCTCTCACATTTCCAGAGGAACCTCTCTCAGGGAGGGAAAGGGAAGCAAAAATAGTGGATTTCTTCCCTTCTGGTCTCTGAGATGGGAGAAGAAAATTGCTCAGTGGTCTCTGTACAGAAAAAAGCTCCTCAGTGTTAAAAACTCCTGTCTTAACCCATCAGGCCATGTTTTCTGCAGACAGCAGGGTCCAAGTGAGACACGAGCAGAAGAAACCTTTCTGTTGGCTGAAGAGCTAAATAATCCCAGGCTGGGACCTGGGGAATGTAACACTGACAGGGCTGGATCCTGATCAATGGGCAGGTTGGGGATGGGGGCTATGGAGAAGCCCCCAGGAGGAGCCCCAGCCATGGGGAGCAGGCAGGGCAGGCTCTGGGGTGGCATGAGGGGCTCTGACTGTCACCAAGGCTGCATGGGCCATCAGATGGGATGTTTGACATCACCTGCAGTGCTCCCCTGTGCCAGCTGAGCCAGAAGGGATGTTCTGACTGCTGCCTTGTCCAGCAGCGAGGTCTGGTCCACAGCTGGGTCAGAAATGAGAGGGCTGGTGTCCCCCAGGAGCAGCTGACCAGTGAGAACTCACCACAGAAAGCAGAAACGAAGCGGTGCCAAAGCAGACACACCCAGCACCTCTCAGCTCAAACCTGCAAATTTCGAGATGTTTGAAGCACAGCAATCCTCTCCCTCTTGCTTTAAGGGATTTTGTACACCGATGAGAGGGCTCTGCCTCCCCAGGAGAGCATTCCCTGGGCTGGGAGCTCCACCATGCCTTGGCACCTCTGCGTGTTCCTGAACTGACTCATCCCTCAAACACACCTCCTTACATCACCACGGCCAGGAATAAAAACCCCCACCTCACACATGCACACGTTCCCCACCACCACTCCCACCTTCGCAGGAGGAGATCCCTCCTTCCCTCCGCACAGGATTTAGCCTCCGCCACCAAATTCCTCTGCAGTTCTCCAGTTGCTCAGTTTACACTGCCTGGGCTCCTCGCCAGCCAGGCATCGCATCCCGCTCGCTTGTCCACGCTGCTCCTTGCCTGCTTCCCAACATCCCAGATCCCCCACGAGTCCAGGGATGCAGCCTGGCCTCCCCAAATCGCCTGTGCTGCCAAAATCCAGTTCTGTCTCTAATTAGAATGAAACCAAACGGCCTCAAGATTTCCCTGAAGGATGTTTTAAAGCTGGTTTCAAATACGATTCCCCAATTACCGTACGAGAATTTCAGCATTGTTACAGTGGTAGCTATTTTTAGGTCTCTGAAAACAGACAGCAAAATGCTGGTGACATCAGCACTTGACAAGTGTCGACTTGTTTCACTACCAAATGGATGCTGCATGAGCTGCGAAAGGAAATAAAAATCTCAGACCAATGTATAGCTTGAATGTGTGATAATGTAAAGCTTATTGAATGTTGGGGCAGGGCTCCAGACAGCGTCTGGAGGTCCAGAGAAAGCCTTGGTGATTCTGTTACTCAAACATCAATAGTGGTTGTAAAGCAGCTTGAAAGAGTGAGGGAAATATCGACCTAAGTGAAACATCAACATTCTCTGAAAGGGTTTTTCTGAAATGAAAAAATTTCTCCCTAATTTTTTTTGTTTAAAATTTGACGAAACCAATGCAATTTCTGACCAAAAAAAAAAAAAGCCATTAGGTGGAAAAATATATTAAATTCAGCCAGTGCTATCCAGCTTTTCCTCACTGTGTTATCGACCTCCTTCCACCACCCAGCAGCTTTGTCTTTGTGGGTAGCACCTTCAAGCCTCCCTTTCTGGCGCAGAATTTCCACATCGTTTCAGCACTCCCCTGTTTCATGCCGTGGGTGAACACCCCTCCGGTGCTTCACAGGCACTTTTCACTCCAGCAAGGTGTTCAGGCGCCAGGTGAGTCCAGGAACCACCGTGCCAGGTTACACCTCCTGCATCCTCCCATGCCACTGGGTGTTTGCCGAGCTGAGAGTGCCCTCTGGGCTGGCTCGGGGCTCTATTTGGCCTTCTGGGATTTGTGCCATCTGGTAACTGGTTGGGGAAGGGGGTAGGGAGCACCAGTCCTGCATCCCAGCATCGCTGCTGCTGTTTATTCATTCCTTTTGTTGGAGACCTGGCAACCAGCTTTTAATCTGAGCCCGATGGGAATTAATTTTGGAGTAAGCTTTTGTATCGAACGCTTCCCTGAGATGGAGCTGCACCGCGCTCCCTTCATCCGTTAATTTGCTAATTCCACCAAAAACAAGAAGAATGTGCTTTTCTGACACCCAGCTTTCACAGTGGATTACAGAGCTTCATTTACTCATGCAAACAAGTTATCTGGAGCCTGGTCTTGTTCTCACTGAGGTCAGAAACTACTTGTGACTTGGGTGCGCCTTGACTTGGACCCTGGGGTCTGGTCTGGGGATTGAGCATGGTCCTGCTGGTTGCTGGAGCACTTGCTAAAGACAGAGGCCTGCCAGGATGTCATCCTTCCCTGCTCTCTGACATCAGAGCCTGCTGGAGAAAAAAATGACTGTTGTGCCACAAATAGCATGATTGAGTCACTTTGCTACAGGATCAGCTCAGAGGAGGGGGAAGCAACTGGCGAGAAGGTGGCAGGAGAGGAGCGGGGATGTGGGATCTCGGTCGGGGGAAAACAGGCAAACAAAGGAGAAGAAGCAGGTATTGCCTCCTTTGGCCTTCTGCCATCAGGGCGACTCCATTTCATAAATTCTTCCACAAAATGCGACACAAGACAAGAAGAGGCTTCAAAACCCAGGGTGGACTTGTGCATCCCCTCCTGTTGGCAGGGCAAGCCTGGCTGCACGTTTACAGAGGGGAGGGGAACACAGGTGAATATTCAGGGCTTTTTCTTGCTTGCTTACACCGGCTGTGTGTTTTTGAGTAGTATCACCGTTATTTGCACCTGCAAAACTGGACCTAGTGCTCCTGTTTTCAGCAAAATTGCAGGTGCAGGAGTCACTATAGAAAGCAGCCCTAAAGAAATCCTTTTTCATACCACTGTGAGCGAAGCTAGAGGGACTTCAAGCATTCAGGGCACCTGGCTTGTACCCCCAGTGCTTTCAGCCAGCCATCCTGACCTGAGGTACAGCTGGGGAGCAGGGGCTGCCATGGCTCAGAGCTTCACTTTTGCAGCTGTCATTTTCTCTGGGGTCAAGGGAGCAGCTTCCAGGAAAACCAGCCAAAAATTAAACCAACACAGGCAGCTCTTTCTGAGGCCCTGGAAATGGCAGGCAGACAGCTGTCGTCTTCTTTCATTGGCCTGGCTGCAATTTTCCTTCTCTCTCCCATTTGCACAGGTCATTCCAGGGAGCTGAGCTCCCTTCCCCATGGGAGGGGAAGGGAAGGGACAGTGCACGAGGAGCTGGCACAGTGTCCAGCCAGCTCGAGTGCAAATCCTCCAAGGACTTCCACTGCCTGGCACCAGCGCTGCTGGGTCCACGCTGCTCGTTCTTTGCGCTGACTAAATGGCAGCTGATAAAAATACACAAGCACTTGTACTTCTGCTGTGCAGGTGTGTGCAGAGATTGCCCACCAGCCTGGGGGAGGCAGCTCTACGCTCAGGTGGGCTGGCTCAGCAGCAAAGAGCAGCCTGAGCTCAGCAGCACTCTGCCCCCTCCTTCCTGGATTTATACTCCTACTTGCCCCAAGTCAAAGCATCTTCTTGCCTGGCCTTCACTCCTGTTTTAATACAATGAGAAAATCTGGGGGAGTCAACTGGGGACTGCTGCAGTCTTTCTGGTGGGTCAGTAAAGCCGGCTCAGGGCTCTCTGACAGTTTCAGCCAAACAACATCACTGGCCCAAGGGAGAGGGGTGGATGTACCTGTCCTGGGAAGGGAGAGGCACAACAGGAACAGGGTCACAAAGCTGGGTTTGTTGCACCTTTTGCAGTCTTTGAACCTGGAGCAGAAGGTGTTCATTAACTGAAAGGAAAAACCAGCACAGACATGACCCCAGGGACCCCAGGGCTCTGCTGTAGGGAGAGCATAGGGTACAACCACCTTGCTGCCTTGGCAGGATGATGTTCTGGGCAGCCTCTTGCTTTACCATGCCTACACCCAGCCCTACCCTCCCTCAAACAGCCCTGCTGCTCAGAGAGGTGTAAAGTAATCCTACAAGTCACACTTTGCCACAAAACATGACACAGAATGACAGTTGATACTGCAAATCAGAAGGGTAAAGGTCTTTCCTCCCTCTTTGGTGCACTGGGATATAAGCCCAGAGATGCTATGACAAATATTTGTGGAGGCAGGTCAAAAGAGCCAGCTCTGAATTTTGGTAATTAAAAAGGGAAACAAACCCCCAAGAAAAATAAAAACCCCTCACCAAACAAACTCAACAACAACAACAAAAAAACCCCAACAAAAAAAAAAAAACCAAATACTAGGAATAAAGCGAACAAATACAGGGTTGGAAAAATTGTTGCCTTGATTTCAGCTACAGCATCCTGCAGCTGCAAATTTGCCTTTTAGCCCTCTGCCTGTCCACTCAACTTTATTACCTACCCTGGCCCCTTCACATACCCAGATAGCACAGTAAGATCAACCTTTTCTCCCTCTACTTCACACAAGTACAGCAATTTCAAAGACCTTGGACTTGCCTGTGTCAATTTGTTCCAGACACCACAAAAAGTGTCCTCACTGATGACCATTCTCCTACCAGATATCAATTTTCAAGCCTCAATCTTCAGAATTGTCCTAGTAAACAGACATTTTTATAACTGTGCAAAAACCTATCTTGAACGCGAAAAAATGACTGGAGTGGATTGACTCAAAGGCTCCAGAAATTCAGCCTTAGATACCAAAGCAACAAAGGCTCATCTCCATAGCCCAAACTTGCAGAAAATTATAAGCAACTGAAAATGAGTGTTTCAAATGGAAGTGTTATGCAACATGAATGACAGTGACCTGAAACGCCCAGAGCAGACTATTCCCCTCTCCAACATCCATCTATAGCAGCACAGGAAATGTTGGAGGCCTGAAAGAAACAGCCATTTCCAGCTTGGAGAAAGAAGAGAGACACAAAGCCCTGTAACACTTGAGTATCTTGAGTATCCTCGCCTCGCCAGAACATTTTTGGAAATGGGAGAAGTTTAAATGAGGTGTCATTTTCAACAGCAACTCATAAAAGCAAACCCTTGGGCTCACCTGAGGCCATACAGGACGGTCCCGTCAGGATGGAGCCGAATCATGCGGTTCTTCACCGTCACCCCGTGCAGAAAGGACTTCTTGTCGTTCAGGAAGTAGGTGTCAGGCAGCCACAGCTGGTCAGCCACCCGGTTGTCCAGGGTCAGGTTGAGGGGAAGGTCGTTGTAGGCCAGGCGTTTGTCCCGCCAGCTCTGCTGGAAGTACATGGTGATGGTGTAATCCTGGGAGAGAAACGGGCACGCGTCAGTGTGGGGCCACTGCCGACACCTCTCCGAATTCCTTGGCACCCAAATGTTTGTGTCCACACCTCCAACACTTGGGTGTTGGGTTTTTTTTGTTTTTGTTTTTTTGGTTGTTTTTTTTTTGTTTTTGGTTTTGGTTTTTTTTGAGGGATGTGTGCCATGATTTGTTCTGTGAAAATGGGAGCAAGCCTGAGATTTACAGGGGACAAAATGCCATGACATGACTCCAGTCAAGCAAAACTGCATCCCACTCCTGCTGTCCCAGCCTGCTGAGAGCTTGTCACAACCGGCAGCAGTTCAGGCTAAAGGGTGTCAACCAACAGTGGCTACACAGCAAAGACTTCCAGGGTTGTTCTCCCACTCTGATCACACAAATGTGACACAAACACCATCCACCCATGTCCAGGCACTGCTCGTTACCACGCAGTTGGTAAAAGCCAATTCTGTTTTCAGCAGAAGCTGAGGCCATTCCAAAGGGTACAGGGAGAACCTCACCTCGAGGCCAAGGTTTCAAGGTTGAGCCAGGCCAGCTGTGACAAGATCTCAGCACTTGCCTCGTTATAGGAGCTAAGTTGGGATTTCATCGTGGTTCTCAGGAAGGGACATATGGGGAGGAAATCTGTCGTCAGTGGAGCATGATCCACTGGTAAAGGGGCAGTTTCCTGAAAAATTCCCCATAAATTTGGACATCAGGAGGAATTTCTTCATGGAAAGGGTTGTTAAACATAGGAATGGAGTGCCTAGGAAGGCGGTGGAGTCCCCATCCCTGGCGGTGTCCAAGGGACGACTGGACATGGCACTCATGCCGTGGTCTGGCTGACAGAGCAGAGGTCAGTCACAGGTGGAACTCAGCCCTGGAAGTCTTTTCCAGCCTAAGTAATTCTGTGATTCCCAAACCATCCCCAGCTAGCACAGCACCATACATCTCCTGCTCCCCTCCTGTCCAATGGTGAAAAGCTGACACTTAAAACTGTTGCTAACACAAGAGTTTTATGGAAGGGAGCGTGAGCTGCTTGGTGGCTGCAGCTCTGCAGAAACCACACTCATTGCTGGGCACATCCAGGGGACATCCAGTGGCCTCGGATCAGCCTGTTCAGAGGCACGGTATGGTGCCACATAACAGAGGAACAGTTTCTTCTTCTCAGGTAAACAAGCAGTACAGGAAGGAGTCGTGTACACACCAATGACAGGAAACATTCTCAGGAAACATTCTCACAACAGGTCTTAAATAGGCTGGGAGACGAGATTTTTGGGGTAAACTAGATAGCATTAAAATAATAGGATGTTGATTAGGAAATGGGCACAAGTCCTGTTGACAGTGACCTAACAGAAGTCAGGGATTTTTCCCCAAGTCCTTAAATAAAAAGCATTTTTGCAAATGATCTAGAACAGGTGGCATCACAGACACATTGTCACTTCCCAAGCAGTACCTACAGTGCCACAGGAATCCTCCTGACCCCATGGATTTGCAGGATGAGAGTTTCTGCTCTGCAAATCCCAGCTCTGTGCGAGGGGCTGGAGAGGAGCTTGCTCATGCACCAACATCTGGGCTGAGCACTGAGGCATCTGCCTGCCTGTCTTCTCCCACAGACTTCATTCAAAGCCGGGTTTGATTACACCTCTGAAAACAAGCTCAAATAATCCCACATCACTAATAATGCCAGCTTTTGGGTATCTAACTACGATTCAGAAATCCAGACCCACAGGCACGTCCGAAAGGTCACGGAGTAACTCCGCAGTGTACAGCAGATACAGAGCTGTATCTGTCACTGTCTGTGCTGCCTTGAAAAGAACAAAAACACAGTGACAGCCTTCTGGCCAAGGAACTGATGCACTTTGCTTTTGAAAGGACTGCCTCAGAAGCCTCACAGTCCGTCTCTCAGAGGCACAAACATTCTCATTTTGGGCAGAACCCTGCAAAGGAAGGTGCTGTCCCCAGAATCCCTCCCAGGATGCTTGGGGCTGCACTGCAGTGAGAGCACAGCGGAGCAGGGCACCCAAATTCCTAGAGCCTCTTACCCCTGTTAGAAACAGACTCATCCCCCTCCTGTGGGACACTTGGCTACAGAGGCATCATTTCTATTCCCCCCTTTGAGAACTCCACCCACGCATCTCGGCAAGCTGCTTCACTGACCTGCATTTTCCTGATCCTTGACAGAGCCCTGCAACACCTCACCCCTAACCAGGCCACCCTGCTGTCACTGCAGGCTCCTGCCAGCCTTCAGGCAGCAGCAGGCAAGAGGTGTCACTGATCTCCAGAAGACAAAAAAGGGCAAGTTGCTTACAAAGTGAACAATGCACCTTCTAAACACATCCTCTGTATTCCCAGGACTGATGGGAACAAACTCGGAGGGGTGCAGAAAGAAAAGCCCACGCCCCAGCCATCAGCTCGATGATGTTCTTCAGGTGCAGAGGGGAAGAAAACCGGCCCAGCCCAAGGCTGAGCTCTGTTCTCCAACCTTCCCAGGTTTCTTGGCACAACAGATTTCTTTGGGCAGCATCACGGAGGTGTTGAGCACTTGATAATCACGGTTCATGCAGTGCCTCAGGTTTCCCTCAGCCTCTCTCTCTGCTGATTCCTGTGCTCCACTTCTTGTTCTGCTGCTCTCATCACATTGTTGAACAGCAGGGAGGATTTTTGGGCAGAAGGAAGAGCAGGGCAGGTGTCCACCCCACAGAGGTCAGTCTCCCTGGGAGGACAAGTGCCACTGACATAGGATGGGCGCAGAACCAAGCTATGGGGAAGAGGGATAGGGCAGGCACAGAGCATGGGCTGGAGGCAGCACTGATACAGCCCCTACAGCAAGTGAGAGGGGCCAGAACCCAGAAGAACAAGCTGTGAGCTTGCTTTCCCCTTCATACCCCCTGTCCTGGTCAGGCAGTTATGAAGTACCCATGTGCCACCCTCACACCACATCCTGGCCAGGATCCAGAGCTGCTGAGATCTTAATCACGGCCTTTCTTTCAAAGGCACATGCAATAATGGCCAAGGGTGACAGCGTTCTGCAGCAGCAGGACGACCAGATGGAGCCAAGGCATGCAGTGGTTCATAGGTTCAGGAATCAGAAGTAATGAGCCTGATTCTCCTCCAAGCCTTGGATGACGATGCCTTTGTTGTGGGGTTTTATCTGTCATTGGGCTAATATGAGGCTTTCCCAAACCTCCCACTAATCCATGACACTCACAAGCCTGCTGATGCCACAGATATTACACAAGCTGGCTTTCCTAGAATCACCAGCTGACAGAAGGTTGGCCAATTTACCAGGTTCAGTGAAGAACTTTGAATTCAAGCACACCTGGAGCCCACACACCCCTCCAGCTCTTCCTTCCACCTCGCCAATGAGGTGCTTTGGTGAGACAACGCAGCTGGATTTCCCTGCTGCCTGTGCAAGGGATAGGTGAGGGGTTTTCCCTCTGCACACACACCCAGTAAGCAGAGTTCTCCATGGGTGCTGCTGGAGGAGCAAACGAGAGGTGCAGGCAAATCTGATTTTCCACTTGCCTCTAAACTGGCAGCCTAGACCCTCTCCATCCTGCACCAGTGCAGCTCCAGCAGCCACAAAAGCACTGCCAAATGATGGGTCCCACTGGGTCTTTGTGGAGCACCATAAAGTGCTCAGGCAGGGCCAGAGTCTGGCCATGGCCATCAGAGCTGGGGCAAGGATGGAGGAGCGTTGTGGGGAGCTCCCAGCTCGCCTTGCCAAATTCACCTGCTGCACTGGGATAGAAGGCAGGACCCACACTGGAGGGAGCACACGTGTACCAAACCACCCTGGGCAGCCTCCTGCTGCATCTGGTGGCTCCTGGGGGAGGAGGGACGAGGCTGGAGGAAGAGAGATACCACTCCTCATCAGAAACTCTGTGCAGGTTGCACCACACTTTGGAAACTGTTCAGCATGAACCTGGAATTCGGTTTTTAAAAAAACAAAGGCTGAGACAAAGCAAAGGGGGCTTTTGAGGGGTGGCTATGACCAGAAATGGCGTGTTCCCACTTGTTCTCCCTTTTTCCATCCCAAGGAAAAACAAAGACACCTGCAAACTCTGTCCAGCTGGGCTTTGCTACCAGAGCTCAACTGGCCATGTCCCTGCTGTCCCTGCCCTGACCAGCATCCCACTGTGGGAGACTGAAATGCCACAGTCAACAGCTCTGGCCAGGGGAAAGCTGTTTCAGCCCTGCCGAGGCCCCCTGTGCTGAAAGGGCTTGCATGTTTCAAAACAAGCCTCTTCTCCATCTCTGCCAGCCCAGCAGTGTCCAGACCCCTCAGTTTGTCCCCGAAATCTGGTCCCCAGTGGCTCACAACCTGCAGAGCTCCAGCAGTGCTCCCGGCCCTTGAAGCCCCCGCAGCAGCATCCCTGAGCTGCCCTCCCGTCCCAGCTGTGTGTGGGATGGCTCTGGGCACCACCTCTCCCCTCCAGCCCCTCCCGGAGCTCGGATGGCACCTGAGCCTGTTGGAAAGCTGGAGAGCTGCTGAGGCTGGCCGTCCCTGAGGGACCCCTGCACATGCCTGGCTCGGTGTGCTCCGTTGAGCAGCTCCGTGCGAGCTGCCAGCGCCAGCCCCCCAAAGCGCCAAAGGTTTGCCCAAGGCTGTCCAAAGGCTTTGCTCTCTTCCTCTCTCCTCCTTCCTGCACACAAGGCAGAGGTGAGAGCTGGCAGACACTCACGGTGCAGAGTTCATCCACAAAGGGACACAAAAATGCTGCAAAAGGAAGAGAAGGCTACCTGCATTGCCCCGCGTGTTGGAATGATGGGGTGTCCTGTCAGCTGCTGAGGACAGGGGTGCTAAAATCCATCTCCAGATGAGAGCTTACTGATAATTACAGCCTTTCCTGAGGCTCAGCTGAGACCCCAAAACCAAAGATGGTGTACACTGTGAACGGCTGGAATGTTGACACGGCAGGGGCATGAATGGAGGAAGGTATTTCCTGCAAAACCCCAGAGGCAGCAAACTCAGCCAAGCATGCACAGGGATTCCCCAGACTCTCAGAGGACAGGGCAGAGAAGTCTAAGGGAACAGCAGCTGAGGCACAGCAAGAAGGGAAATAAGCTGGCACTATTGGTATGAATTCAAGAATGAATTTCCACTGGCTCATATTCCAAACACCTTTATTAACATCTATCCTATAAGCTGCTTCTCCTCCTCCACCTCACAGAGCCCCTTTCGGGAGCTCAATGCTCCTTAAGAAGCAAACCTGGACTTGCCCTGGACCCCTCCCCACTTGTGCTGGCTCAGTGCATCCTGGGAGCAGAAATGAACCCACTGTCACGCGAGAGCAATGCTGCCCCTTGGAGAAGTGTCCCAGGTTAGGATGCCAGATATGAGGATAGGAACAAACACACTTGTGCAGAGGAAGGCAAAGTTTGGGGGGCCAAGGCAGTGAGAGGAGTTGTGAATCCAGGGGAGGGGACTAATACAGCAGAGGAGCCACTCCTGCTGCAGGGAGCACAGGCTGGTTGCTGCTGAAGCAGCAACAGACTGGAGGGCAGCAGGAAGCTGAAGCTTGGAGGTAGCAGATATTATCTGAACCCACCACAACTCAGTGAGAACACAGAGCAGTTGGCTGTGGGCCAGCCATGGCCCTTGAATGGTGTGCAGGGATGTGCCCAGACCACCAAGGGACACAGCACTTCAGGGAGTCAGCTCAGGGTGGGAACCTGAACTCCCTTGGCAAGGGATCAAAGAACAGCAAGGGGTGGAGCAGGAGTAGTTAAGGCACCACAGGGCACTGTGTCCCCCTTTCTGCCACTGCAGTGAGAGGAGGGATACAAAATTAAGGAGCCCCTCTTCTCCTGCAGTCTCACTCAGCATGCAGAACACAAACATGGCCTGGGTCCCAAGCGGAGTTCTCCAACTGTGTTTGTGCTGGTTTTGGAGACAGAGGCGTACTGTGTCAGACCAAAAGGCTTTATACAGTCGTATCCTTTAGATATCAGGAAAAAATTCTTCACTAAAAAAAAAATTCTTCACTGAAAGAGTGACTGGGCACTGGAATTGTCTGCCCAGGGAGGTGATGGAGTCATCATCCCTGGATGTGTTTAAGAAAAGACTGGATGTGGCACTCAGTGCCATGGTTTAGTTGATGAGGAGGTGTTGGGTTAGGTCATAGGTTGGACTTGATGATCTCAAAGGTCTTTTCCAACCCAGTTCATTCTGTGATTCTGTGATCCTGTCTTCAGTAACAGGAAAGAGAATAGCAGGGAAAAGTATAAGTAAAAAAAGGTTTTTGTTGTGATACTTAATCCTGCAGCTTTTTGAGATTTAAGGATCTCACTCAGAGCTGGTACCTTCTTAATTGAAGATACTCAGTTTCTCTTAGGAGAGCTTATCTTACTTCTCAGAATATTCAACCTTAGGAACCTGCAATCTTGTGGCCATGAGTTCCACAGCTGAGTTCTTCACTATCTGCACGTCACCTTAAAACAGGTACAAACCACGTTTGCTCTTCTCCATCTCCCTGTAGTGCTTGTATTAAGCCAGTAAACAACCACAACCTTGTGCTCTCAGGCTCACGGGGTCCCACCTCCTTTTAGACACTTCAGGGTTACTCATCAGAGCACAAACAGCTATGAACACTCTCAGAAGTAGTTGAGAGGCTCTGATAGAGGCAGGAGGCAGCAAGGCAGGGAGAGCTGTTGCACGGGTTAAGCGCAGAGCAGAGCTGGACGATGGCAGTGTCTGACGTTCAGCAATGGGTTGTTGCACAAGAATAGACTGAAGGCAAGGTAATGGAAATAACTTTCCACAGATCTGGTGCAATTAAACGTTACAAAAGCACGAAGTCGGGAGCGTAAGAGTATTTTGGAAGGTCTAGGAATTAATATGGAAAATAAATTCAAGTTGTTACAGAAAGGAACTCACAGGAAAGAACAGCTCAAGGATGCTGAGCCTGCTGCTGCAAGGCTCCATCTTCCAACTGCTTCCATATTTGAACAGAACTCCCAGACAGCTGCTCCCTAAACCCCTGGCACAGCTCCTAAGAGATGTGGGCCATGGGCAGGCTGGGTCAGATCATTTTCCTTCGTGCTGTGACCTAGAGAACCCCCAGCACTGAACCAGTCCAGAGGCACAAGCGTGCAGGCTCATTAGGGGCTCCACTAGACTCAGGCACCAGGATCAGAAACTGAAAGAATAATGTGTGTGAAAAGGTCAAATATTTGCTCAGAATTCAGCACTTCTGGCAAGACGGACGCTGCCTGTGCCCGGTCCGTTTCTGTGGATGACAAATGGGTTGGATACCTTTCAGTGGGGCTTTGAAAGTGAGGGTGGCTATTCCAGGCTGCTACTGGAGGCTGTTCCACCAAGCACTTGTAAGGTACTGGGAGCAATAACTTTTCTGCAGGGGAGAGAATGCACTGCTCTTCTTCTGCTGCTGCTGCAGGGCTCTGGGCATGAGGGATAAAGGAGGTTTTGCAACTCACCTCTAGCTCTGGCTGTACCGCTTGACTTTTTTCCCCCCTGACTTTGATAAAGAACCTCCTTTTGGAGAAGCAACCAAATAAAAGTCTTTCCCTATATAAGCAAATGACATATGGTCTCCTTGTCCAAGATCACAAAAGAACATTAGGAAAGCCAAGATGCTCCAGAAAGAGGGAGAAAAATGGAACATCTGACTTAGTAAAAACCAAGCTGCCACTGCCAGAGACTAATGAACAGTTTGCTGGCTTCAACTTCTTTGATGATTAAACACCGGCTCCTGTTCCCGTCATTCTTGGGAAAGAAATTAAAGGACAAAGTAGTCCTCAAATACGTTTCATTTGAAGGAGGGCATAGGAGAAATAAGAGGAATTGTTTTGAAGGGGAGAAGACAGGATCTGCCTGCAGTCAGTCGCAAGGAATTGGAACAGTGTAAAATGTACAGGAATATACAAGAAGGACAGAGCACAATGGCCACAGTCCTTCCTCAGCAAGCTTGTCAAAGAAAACTACTTTGCCCTCACAGGGGATTGTCCATCTCCAAACAGATAAATCAAGACATCCCAGACCTCAACGTGCACCATTTAACTGCCACAAGTAAATACCTGCCAGCAGCCTTTGCAGCCCTGAGACAGCACAGAGTCTGTTCAGACTCTCACCTTTGCTTGAGGCAGGAGGCAGCAGCTTTTGTACTTGCTGTACTTTCCATGGGGAGAGCATCCTGCCAAAATGCTGCTTTTAATTTCTCTTTTGGTGCAAGTGCCAGTGCCCAGTGTAAGCCCAGCTTACAAGTCTGAAGTTCTGCATGACAGCTGTTATACATAAAGTGACAAATACTTCAGATACTGCCCTTCTCCCTCGACTTCAGCTCAGCAGGTAGGAAAGAGATAATCTTTTTCCTCTTTCTCTCTTTTTGAATAGCCAGATGTCAGCACTGACTGGGAACCAGGAAGAGCACTTCCCACCTGCACCCTCTCTGCCAGAAGTGCAAGGAAGGGTTGGCTTCTAGGATATATCCTATACCCTTCTGTGCTGCAGGTCTGTGTGCTCTTGAACTCATTTTCTTCAGGACCCGAGAAGTACTTTGCATGGATACCTTCCCCTCACTAATCTGATCTACTTTTGTAGTAATTTGCATGTGTTTAATTGCTGAATGCATGACCAGAAACTGGGACAGGTGTCGGCAATATCCTCAACAACTCAGGGTGTGCGGGGAAAGTGTGGCTTTGTTGCCCTATTTCTCTCCTGCCTGGCCCTATCCCTGCAGCACCTGGAATGGTGCTGGCCCTGCAGGTGTCAGCTAGAGGACATAGCTGGGTCCTGAGCCAAAGGGATCTGCTGTGACAAGGCCTTCAGAGTCCTGAGCCTGTAGCTCAGTGCCTTTTCTGAGCAGGAGGCAGCACCACGTGTCACCTGCCGAACAGCCCCAGTCCTGCTGGAAGGAAGAGGTCAAGAGGAAAGAGCCAGAACTGATGGGCACGGGGACGAGTGTCACCTGCTCTGTGAGCACAGGCAGAACAGCAAACTCGCTCAGAGTTACAGGCAGCAATCCCAAAATCACCACCTGCGGCACAACATCTTCCTCAGGCAAGCACTCTGGAAACAACGCCAGGCACTTTCTATCCTTGAGCCATGAAATCTGTGAGCTGATGCACACCATTCCTGCTGGGCTGCTCTCCTCACTCTGGCCCCCAGGTGCCAGCAGCCAGGCAAAACCCAGAGCCCTTTCTACCCCCAGTTGTCCTGTTCCTGCACCACCAGCCAGCTTGCTCTCAAAACCCACCATAGCCTGAGATATTGTCCTTCCAGAGAGTAGCCACTTAATGAGAAAAGGTCAAACACATTTTTGTTTCCTCTAGCTTCCCATGGCAAACCAGCACAGCAGGGCAAGCTTTGGCCAGACACCCACCTAAGGGCAGAGGAGCAAGGCCATACATGAAGTTCAGGAAAGGCAGTGAATGAATTTGACCATTTTTGGGGGCAGAAGGGGAAGCTGTTAACACTGTCTTCTAGTCCTAGATGGGCTGGGAGCTGATAGGGAACTCACATTTGTGTTTTGCTGGAGCGTCAGATGTCTCCAAATGGCTGCCCTGAGCCTTCCCAAATCCCTTCTCCCCCTTACCATATTTACTTACACACAAAATCTTAACTTAGCCCCTTTTGTTAACTCTCTTAACCTCTCCCTAGACGTGCACAAGGCCACCCATTCCCACAGTGTGGGCCACACAAGCACTAATGCCCTATCTCAGAGAAGAATTATGATCAGGCATTGCAGAGCTGGGAAAGGGAGTCCAAGGACCTGCTTTTATTACAGGACACTTTTTGGTTTGAAGTGCTTGGTGATTTAGAACGGATTATGCTGAACCACCACAGAAAAACTGGTGCTTTCCAGGGCCATCTTCATCTTCCAGTGTTGGCCTGCACTCATCCAGCCCTCTGTACCACAGCCTTCCACAGTGCTGGTGCTGCATCCCACCTCTCTCCTCTCCTCACCCTCCTGGCACTGCCTTTCCTGCCTCACAGCCTGTGCTGCCAGTGTCCTCCTGTACACACATATTGGCACATCTAATACACAGCCATGAAAGCTCAAAAACGCTTTTAATAATCACTTCCTATTTAATTAAACATGCAACAACCAGCCTATTAGAGTAAATTAAATCTGAGTGAGATGTTCGAGCGGTGACTAGTGAAGATATCAGTTTCTAAAGCTCTCAGAAGGACGGAGGAAGAAAACTGGATTATGTCAAGGGAAAGTTGATGCTGGAAGATGAGTGATGCTTCCTAAACCTTTCCCCCACATCTCTGGGCAAGTGCTAAGTGTGTAAACAGAGAAATTATTTTTTCCTCCCTGAGGAAAAAAATTAGATCTTATAATTCCCTGTGCAGTCAAGACCACCAGTGCAGATTAGGGCTGCAGAGGTAGGGATTAATGTTATAAATAAAACAATATTATTACTTTACATGGTAAAATAAAATGCTTTATATCCAGCTCTGAGCAGTGAAACCACGAGGGCTTTCAAGACATTGTTTTAACTTAGGGAAGGAAGGTTTCCTGCTCCAGGTTCTGAAAATTGCCAGAAAGATGTCATCTCCCAGGAGTTAGCCAGAGGCAAACAAATCATTAAATCATTTAAGACAACTAGCACCTCCTGAGTGAAACTATCACCTCAGCTAGGCTGGAACAGATTGGCTTGACCAAAAACTTAGAACGGTGTTTGTTTCCTGTAGAAAGCAAAGTTTGATCGCACAGGAAGGATGACTGGGAGTCAGCAGCGTGGATGGTGAAGAGCAGAACATACTTCTGGCACAGGGGTTCAGCTAGGCCAGGCTCCTCAGCACAGAAGATGGCAGCCCTGGGGTTGGAAAAACAAGGCCTGCCTTTCAACAGGCCCAAGCAAAGTGGATTCAAACAATTTCCCTTGCAAACCCCAAGACTCCTGCACCCAGAGACCCAGCTCTGTATCTGGGGTGACTTTCTGCACGTGAATATTCTCTATCTGTGGCCCCTCAGGTGGCAAGCTCAGTGAGAGGGAGAGCTGTTGGAGAAAAGGGCCAGCAATCAGCTTTATCAGCTGAAGAGTGGACAGAGCACTGCCCAGTCATGCTGGGACAGCAAGAAAGGGCAGGGGTATCAATGGGTCTGTTCTAGGAAAGGATTTCTACTGCCAAGGTTACTGAAAGCAGCAATCATGATGGATTGATGGCAGATACCTCCTCCCCCAGGCGTGGGTTGGTCTGCCCATGGTTATTCCAGGCTCAAGCCAAGGGAACCAGCCCAGGCTGAGGCCAGCAGCAGTGCCCACCACATGGACCCCGCTGCCCCTCTCCCACTGCATCCATCCAAATCCTGGCTGCAGGATCACAGACCTGATGAGTGGGTACTGGCAACACTGAAAACAGCATTCACACTGCAGCTGTGCCAAACACTCCTGATTCTGCTGAACACGTCAAGCTTATCACAGGATGCATGAAGGAAAAACAAAAGAAGAGGTTTCAGCAGGCTGTGGAGGTCCACAAGCAGAGCAGACTTTGCCTTCACAGCCAACTGGATGGGGAGAACAAGCTGCAGTCCCTGTCCACGCTGAGTGCTTGCTGCAGCACCAGGACCAACAGTCCTGGAGCCAAGGAGCTCTATTTGCAGAGCTGGCAGGGAGCCCATGTGAGCTCAGTAAATAAAGTATCCAGATAATAAAAATACCCAAAAGCACTGTTCGATTTTTTTTCTGAGGGATCTGATACAGAGAGAAGTGCAGGGCAAACCCAACCCTCCAGAAGAGTGGAACACAGAGCCTGGAAGGTCTGATGGCTCACAGCTGGTACAGCTAAATACCTGACACTCTTTTTTGGGGGTAGCAGCTGGGACTCAGGATAACGAGGCTCAGACAGGAGCTTCTGTATTGTAAAACCTCAAGTCCCCTGCAATCCTAGCTCCAAACCCTTGGTGGATAAAAGGGTCAATGCTTCGTGTGTCAGTGACCCAGGAAAGCATCAAAGGGGGTGGTCAGGGCCATACAAGCCACAGGCTGCCTTCCCCTGCAGCCACACTGAAGTTACAGGAGACACTGGGGTGTCTGTAGAGGGAAAAGGAGGTGAGATCCAACCTGTAAGTAGTGAGCATGTTTTGGGTTTGCTTCCCTCTTCACCAGAGCCTCAGATGGGAGCTCAGCACACCTTGGGAAACACAGGCAAGGATGTAGGAGATGGCACGATCAGCCTGGTGACCCAGCACAGCCTGGCACAGGCAGCAGGAGACCAGCTGTGCACACCTGGCAAGCAGTGACGTGGAAGGGGCCAGTGGATCTTGCCTTTTACTCCCTCCTCTGCCATTTTTTTTTCTATCTGGGGCTGGCTTGAGATTCTGTTTGTGCCAGGGCAGCAGGGACTACCCACAGCTCATCCCACATGCGTGCACACCCTCCTTCCCCAAAATGATCTCTTCCTCTGACTAGAGGACCTTTCTGGATCTCCAAACAGCTCAGCAGATCCTCATCCTTCTACCATCCCTTTTCCTTGAATGTTCCTTTTTCTCTGTAGCCTAGCAACTCAGCACAGACTCAGAATATTAACAGCTCCTGTCCCCACACACAATCTTCTCCAGAGGCCCGAAAAATGTGATAGCAGAGAGGCTGAGAGGGGTAGGAGCAAACATGAGAGATGTGGGGAGCGTGCAGAGAGCTTCTCCCAGCATTCAGAAACAGCAGAGCCATTCAGCTGTCAGATCTGCCACCTTCACTTAACATGTACATAACATGTAGAGCTATTTATAGCTCCATTTATTTACATATTCAAATAGCAGCACGACACGCAAGCACTTGTATTTGGATTTAGGTTCTATATTGAGGTACTGGCACTCTTGCACAAATACATTCTCTGTTGCTGGGTGCTTTAAATGTATATATGACAGGATGTCGGAGGGTCAGATTCTCAAGGTCTAATTTGGTTTTCAATCAAATCAGATGAAGCTTTCACTTGGGGGGAAAGCTACTTTAGCATTCTGCAGTAATCCTCTCCAATGCTGCAACATTGCTGTTGAAACAGGTGGCAGTTTGGAACATTGCTCTCAAATACAGCCAGCTTCCCAATACATATAGAATATATATATATATGCTGCGGGAGTTTTGCCCATGTAAAAACATGAACAAAAATTTAAGCAGGGAGGGGGAAAAAAAAAAAATAGTTATCCCAGGCAGTTTTCTGCAGTAGGAATTTAACTACTACAGGAATGCTGGGGTGCAAGCTGAAGTGGTTCATACCAGCACCATACAACACTGACATGTTCAGAGCTAAAGATAACTCGGCTGCTACAGGAACAGATGGAGCACTGCAATGCATAGCCCTGTTCAGCTGAAAGCACGCTGCAAACCATCCAGCCACAGCCTCTCCTCCTCCCCAACACGACTCCTCTCCCGGCGTGGGGTGGAGTCACCTCCCAAGTGCACAGTGAACTTGGCCTTTTCTGGGAGTGCACCCAAATGGCCCCGTTTGGGAAACTGCCTAGTGAGCAAAACATGCCAGCTCTGGTTCTGAGCGCTGGGGCAGGGTTGACTTGGCCCTCCTGAGGCTTGAACTTGTACTGGAGGACTCGTGGAGCTGCTCCTCAGGGAGAGCAGCACCGTGGAAAGATGCACAGTGGGGCATCGCTCACAACAAGCGGTGCCACCAGGTTTTATTCGTGCTGCAAACCCCGAGGTCTGGGCTGGGAATCGGCCAGCTCACCCCACAGCATTCCCATAACCCAGAATTTCCCATTATGCAGACAAAGAGCCTTCTGCACACTCTCCCATTAAGGTATCAGGTGAATGCTGAAAGATCCCCAGGAAGAAACAAGCAGAGTAGAATAGGAAGATTCAGGGGCAAGAGAGAATCATTCCCTTGTCCAGCAGTTCAGTCCTTCCTCAACGGAGAGCTTGCTCCAGCAAGGTTCCCACAGTTCACCTCCTACTTTGGGCAGAATCATGCCATTTGGCCAACAAAATTGTTAATTCAATGTAGCAATGAGGAGCAAAGACACACGGACCTCCTGCAATTCAGGGCCATCGATAACGTTGAAGACATCAGAGCCCATCAGCACAAGAACAGGGGACCCTTTTTGAGGAAGCAATGGAGCTGTGCCCTCACACGAGGAGAGCCTCAGGCTGTCTGGTGGCAGGACTGCTGCTCCACCAGGCTGCTCCACAGGCACTGAGTCCTTGAGACCTCTGTCTCCAAAGGAATTCCTGGGGCTTTGTGCAGATCCAGCTTCCAGCTGGCCACGGCATTTGGAAGAGACTGCATGGTGATCTTTGGCTTGTTACTTAGCAACTGGACTCTAAGTAGTAGTGAATTTACTGGGCTGTCACTGCAGTCGAAGCAGTACCAGGACCAAGGGCACGGGGAGAGCTCTGTCACGGGAATGGGATAACTTGTGAAGTATTATGGAAGGCAGGCAAGATTTTTCCCTTCTACAAGTTGCCATAAATGCAGTAAATATTGACATATGAGTCACACTGACCTATTTTCTAGCTTTTAAGCCAGGACAATCTCTGTGCAACTGATTTCAGAAGCAATGAATGGGGAGCACTTCAGGCCCCTTCACGAGTTCACTTTGTTCTTGACTATTTTATGCAACCCCTTGTGGGAGAACCATCCCTGTCTTTCAGGAAGATAGGGGACCACTCCTTCTTTAAACTTGAGCACCCAATCCCCCCACCACCACCCTGCAGAGCACCCCTGATGCCAGATGTTTTCCTTGTCCTCACACACTACCTCAGTCCAAGGGGTCTTTCAGCGCAAGCGGTGGGAATTCTGCTAAAGAAAGGCATCGTGTGGTGTGAGCAGGTATCCACCTCTGATCCTTGACTTTCTAGGCAGTATCAGTGCTGGTGAAAGTCATCCTAAGCCTCAGCACTCCCAGGATATCGCTGCTGCAAGGATGAAAAAAAATCCTCACCACAAATCTAATGATGGCAGGTGAGGTGGGTCCCTGACTTCAGCTTTGCAGAGGTGTCTCTAGAGCTCAGTGGATTTCCACTCTTACCCTCTCTCCAGACAAGCCACAGAGCAGGCAGTTCTCCCTCCTGCATGCAAACAAGAGCATCTCAAAGCTGCCAAGTCCAGAGCGGTTTGGAGGTTGCTCTCCACCCTGCCACAGCCATCTTTTATTCCTCCAAACATCGCTCTAGCAGCAGGAAAAAGCATCAGTGTGCTGCTGCTTTCCCTCAGCCAGCCAAGTGGTCGTGTGTGCCCTGCTTCCTACTGGAGAAGCAAAGCGAGCAGGTCCCCAGGGTGACTGTGGGAGTAATGGCAATGTGCACATGGACCTTTGGCTCCCTGGTCACTGTCCCCTTCAGGAAAATGCTGGTTCACGTGTACAGAACCAGCGCTGTTGGATTTCCAAGCATCCCGTGCACTGCAGCCCCACGCAGCAGGAGCTGAGGCGACAAGAGCTGCGTGACCCCAGCTGTGCTGAGGCACCACCAGCAGAGGAAGGCACAGGCACTTGCCAGCCCTGAAGAAACCTTTCATCCCAGCTGCCTGTTGCAATACCCTGGTTTCAGTCACAGCACAGAGAAGCCCCTTGTGTATAAAAAAAGCACATAACCCCCACCTGCCCGTGCCTGTAGGGATATCTCACCCCAGGTCAGAGATCTACCATCCTTACCATGAGCAGATCAAGTCTTGCAGAATCCTAAGGGTTGGAAAAGACCTCCAAGGTCATCCAGCCCAACCTTTGACCAAATACCACCAAACTGTACCACAAAATGCCACATCTGCTCAGTTTTTGAGCACTTCCAGGGATGGTGACTTTACCACTTCCCTGGGCAGCCTGTTCAAATCCTCAACCACTCGTTCAGTCAAGAAATTTTTCCTGGTATCCAACAAGAACCCCCCTTGAATCCTTCTCCACCACCAAGGCTTCACAGCACCTTCTGTTACCTACACCACTTCCATCCCAGGAGCCTCCAGCAATCCATCAGGACTATATCCCCTGCAGCACCATGACAGGGCACCATCTGCAGCTCAGCACCAAAGCTGCCTCCTAGTTTTTCCCATATTTTGGCAGTCCTACATATTCAGCAGCCTTGAATAGCAAGATGTAATGTGTACACACACACACACAGAGCTTAGATACCACAGTGTCACAGGGCTGGGGATACCCAAGGCTACAGAGAAACGTTTGCAGCACTGGAGTGTCATGTCACGCTTGTATCTCACAGCACATAACTCCAGAAAACTCCAACTGTGGGATTTAAGTGCTTTAGCCTTTGCTTTTTAAAAGCATTTGGATACCCAAGGACATAGAGGCTGACTGAGAAGTGTCTGTGTGTCATTTCTGCATTGAAAAGAGACAGCAACAAAACAGAACATTTTCAATTTAGAATAAGGGAAACATTGATACATTTGAAAAGAGTAGATGGTGCTAAGAGGCACAGCATAGTAGTAGAATTTTCTTCTTAAAAGTCTTGTTTTTTAAAGCTCAAGACATCTCCACCAATGGAAAATCCTTTTCAAGGGCATATTGCTGCAAAGTCGGGTTTGTCCAGTATTGCAGGTATACATATATTCCAGTGAAAACAGAACTGCAAAGCCTGCTCAGGACAGATTCCACCACAAAGTCTATTCCAAGGATGCCCAAGAGATGGAAAATTTGATGCAATAAGTGATGCTCCACTGACGATGGCATAAGTGGTTGTAGGATGAACTGTCCTGGTCAAGAACACCCTTACACAAAACCTGGTCTACTTCATCTTGGGTTAAAAGCCAATTAAAAACCCTTGCAGCTCATGGTTGCCTTGAGACATGCTTTACATCTCTCTGGAACAGGGAAATCTGCCAAACCAGACAGCTTGTTTTTCAAGCAAGCTTCGAGAAGTTGGGAAATAACAGCCACGATGCTTCCTGCCATAACCTCTGAGAGATCCAGCGCAGCGTGCCAGCGCCGTCACGCCAACAAGGCGCAGCCTGGCAGCAGTGGGACAGGATTGGGGAGCAATGAAGCACTGGAAGAGGTTGCCCAGAGAAGCTGTGGCTGCCCCTGGATCCCTGGAAGTGTCCAAGACCAGGTTGGATGGGGCTTGGAGCAACCTGGGATAGTGGAAGATGTCCCTGCCCATGGAATGAGAGGAGCTTTGAATCCCTTCCAACCCAGACCATTCTGGGATTCTCTGAAGCAAAGCATCAAGCAAAGCTCTGCCAAGCATTCTGCCCCAACCCCTAACCCATCCCCACTGCAGGCTGTCCCCCAGCAAAAGGAATTGGCAATCCCACAGGCATCCTTCCCGTCACAGCCCCATTCCTGCAGACATTTCTATCTGCAAGCCTTGTTTCTTACACTAGCCCTCTGCAACAACCCTCTCGTAACTTTTCAACTTGTCACCAGGTTTATAAAACTTTAAAGCTGGTGCTATAACAAACTGAAATGATGTTATTGCAGATGTAGGAGAGCATCTTGGGATGAATAAATTATAGGAGCCACAAAGAAATCATGACTATAATGGCTGGATGCTCCGAGCTGTCTACGGTGTGCAGACACAGGAGGGAGCAGGTTTAGGACTGCACAGATCACGGGGCAGGAAAATTGAAGCGTTATGAAGGGTAACCTCCTCTTATTTCAGATGCATACAAAACTTCTGGTAGTTTTCCTTATTGAAATAGTTCATTAATACTTCAAGGGAGCCTGAACTGCCTGGTGCTAGAAAAATATGTCCCCAGAGATCACCTAGAGACAGAAAAGGCAACGTTGGGAGGATTAGTCCTTCTCTAGTCCCACCATGCAGGAATATACAGCACACCCCAAACAGGCCAGTCCTCAGCTGGCTGCTGAAGGGACATCCAGGAGTGGGGGAAGACTTGCAGCTCTTTCTGAAGCTGTGGGTACTGGACACCATCATAATTGCACCACCAGGGCAACTTGCCTGAACCAGACCCTTAAGGTGAGTGACTCAGGGCAGTGTTCAGGCCACGTAGCACAAGCACAGACACCCACAGGTTGCCCCAGCTGAGCGTGACATGAGCTCCACACTGCCAGAGCTCTTTGTTCCCCAGCTCAGAAATGCTGCTGGACTCCTCAGTAACCTGGTAGCACACCAAGAGATCTGACCATGTCCCTGCCCCAGTGCCCCTGCACACCAACAAGAGTCCACAAACACCTGCAGGTTGTTCCCTGCTCACTGCAACTCAACCACCTGCAGCCAAAAGGCATATCCCAGGTCACCTCAAAGGCTGGGTGGGTTATCCAGGAGATATTGTCCTTCTGTCCTTTATGGCTCATCTGAGCTACTCAACAGCAGTATGGAAACATTCCTCCTCTCAGCCACCCTCCAAATCCCCAGATTTGTACAGGAGATGAAAAGACTCCAGCAAGGCCTTTCATCTTCCTGGATCAGCACTTCCCAGAGGGTCTGCCACTCAGATGTGCCCTCCTCAACACCTATTTGGCCTGGCCCCTGGCATCCTTCCCCAGACATTTCAATTGATGTCATTGATCTTGGCTCAGCAAATAATCCCTCTAATCGCTGACAAGAACAGAGGCTGCAGCTCAGCGTTGCTCAGCCATGCTAAGGGGAGCACACAGCAATAAAGCAACACTCCAGAAAGTGAACTTGAAAATATGGCTGACCACACACAGGCAGCAGCTGCCACGAACCAGGAGGTGACACTTTTTAAAATGAGGGCTGCAGTTTTGGTCTCTCATCACTGGGAGATGGTTACCTGTGAACACCCTGCAGCCTGGCATGACTCTGCCGTGGCACAGGAGCTGGGCATGGCCCTCAGGGAGGTGGAGGTGCATCAGCCTTGGGTATCAGAACATCCATGGCCTCTACAGGCAGCTGCAAAGCATTCTGTGTGTCGGAGTGTCTGGGAACACTCAGCACAAAGACATTACTGTGCTGCCTTTTTGGAGAGCCCTGCATCCTCCAGGACTGAAATGTCACCACATCTTCATTTTGGGAACACGGTTCCCACGGGAGTGAGGGCAAGGAGCACTCATGGATGGAGCAGGATCGCTCCACAGTACCACAACAAGCTGGGCTCCTGTGGAAAACAACTTTTGGAAGCATGCAATGTCTGGTCACTGACAGCACTTGTTCCCCACCACCACGCAGCCAGCAGGCGCCAGGAGTCCCAGGGAAAGGCCTGGGAGAGCCGGGGGCTCTCCTCAGCCTGCCCCGTCCCAGCACCAGGACCATTGTTCCCAAAAGGATGTCTGAGGATTAATTAATTATCCTACAAGGGGCAGTAAGTAATAACACTCCTTGTGGAACAATAGAAGCTATTTGGTCGCCATGACAACGCAGCTTCACTTGTGTGCCTTTAATTTATTCATTGCACAGTTCCTTTCCCAAGCACACATGATGCCAAAAAAAAAGCCTTGTTTTTCTTGCCAGTATCCGTGTCCAGAGCAGGGGTAAAACACAGCCCTTTCCCCAGGGCATCTGTCACACAGAAGAATGATGCACATAAAATCCCTTCAGCCTGGAAACTTACATCACATGAGAACTCTTCTGCTTCCTAAACGTTTGTTCTTGAAGATGATTCTGATTTTTAACCCCTTTTTGAAGCTGCCTCACCATGGGTGCTCAGAGATCTCGATCCTGGGTGAATTCTCACCCACAGCCACCTCATCTCCCATCCCCAAACCTTTCCACACCCTCTCCCCCTGCCCCAATATATGTAGGAAAGATGGTCTGGAGATTACTCTTGTCAAACAGAGAGCCAGGAGGGATAATCAAAAGCCCAGAAGTGACATTCCTTCACATCCACAGGACAGTGGTGCCCAGCCTCACCACAGCCCTGCCACCTCCATCAAAACACTCAGTGTCCATCACAGTGCTGCTCAAGTTCTGCAGGATCCAGAGCAGCACGGGGATGAAGGTCTGTGCCAGAAAATCTCTGTGCAGAGGGATTATTGTTGCTGTGTCTCCCACAGTTCTGTGGCAGAGAGAAGCAGGGGCTCACTGGAGATGGGAGAGCACCACATTTACATGGCAAGGGTTGGGAAGTGCAGCTGGGAGAATGGCTACGGGGCTGGGGCACAGCATGCCTGGCCACAGCTGCTCACACCTGCTGGACAAAGCACTTGATCAGCCCCTTCAGCCCATGGACACATCTCCAGCAGGAGGTTCATGCTGCATCAGCCTCTGCAGGGCTCAGCTGCCTCCACACAATGGTCTGGGTGGCAAAGGACCTTAAAGGTCATCCTGTTCCATGAGCAGGGATGCCTTCCACCACTATCCCAGGTTGCTCAGAGTTCCATCCAGCCTGGCCTTGGATGATGCCAGGGATCCAGGGGCAGCCACAGCTTCTCTGGGGCACCCTGTGCCAGGGCCTCACCACCCTCACAGGGAAGAATTTTTTCTTAAGATCCACTCTGAACCTACTCTCTTAGTCTGAATCCATTCCCCCTTGTCCTGTCACTCCAGGCCCTTGTAAAAAGTCTCTCTCCACCTTCAGGTACTGGAAGGCCAGCCCTAAGGTGGCTCTTTTCCAGGTGAACAACCCCAATTCTCTCAGCCTTTCCTCCCAGCAGAGCTGCTCCATCCCTCTGATCATCTTGGTGCCTCCTCTGGACTCGCTCCAATGCGTCCCTGTCCTTCCTGTGCTGGGGACAGGTCTGCTCAGGCTCACAGGGGCAGTTGTGACAGGTAAGCTGGGAACCAACCCCTTTACCTCCTCCCAGCTCTGTTTGTGCAAGCTGGGGTCCTAAGCCACAAGCCCAGACCCCAAACTGTCCATGCTGGCTCTAGCAGGAGGGTGACATCTGGTCCAGCACCCCAGAACATCCAGGTCCAAGCTGAGACCGGGGGAGGAGATGACTCAAAGTTGAGTTATGGCCTGACAGGCAAGACAGATGGAACTAGGTTAAGCCATCTGGCCCTGCTAAGCTGAGCCTAACCTCAAGCACAGCTACCCAGTGACATGGAGACAGCTCTGCACCCAAATCTAGGGCCACATCCACTGCCCAGTGTCACTGGGCTGAGGTCACACAGAGAGTTCGCGTGATGGTGGGATGGTAGCAGAGAGACAGCAAAAGAAACTTTCCTAGAGGAACCTGAAGGTTCATGGCCGGCTCTTCCCCCTGGGCCATTCCAACATGGATTCAGGCTTTTCAGGCAGTTTGGAAACGAAATCCACTGGTCAGGTTGGGTCACCCGGCCTGCACGCAGCAGCGGAAGAGCTGGTGGGCCAGGGAAACAGGGCAGGAGAGGCCAGAGACAGAGAAATGGGACAGGAGCAGAGGGAGACCAAGGTTTTAATTGACTTGAACTGCAAGAGCTCTAAACTGGCCCAGGATTCTCCTGCATGGGTCAGGAAATGAGGAACGGGACAGGAACTGCCAGGAGGTTCCCACCAGCCTCCCACTCCACTCAGCCTCTGGGAAAGGAGAAGAGTCCAGAGGAAAAGCCTCTGGACAGGAGGGAGGAAGGCAAGTTTAGGCAGTGACAACACAATCCATGTCCTCTGCTGGGTGCTGAGGGCTTCTGAGGGACAGTCCTGGATGTGAACCCAAACCATGAGCAAAGTAATCAACAAATTTCACAGATTTCACCCCAAACCATTGCTACCCGAGCAGATAATTTTTTTCTTGTTGTTCATAGTGGTATGAAAAGCTCCAGTCTATCAATGCCACCCAAAACCAGATCTCCATTAGATGCCTCTCTTTCCAGCACAGATCTCCAAGGAGATGGTAAATTACCCCCAGCGAAGGAAAACACACTGCTTTTAACTTGGCGGGGATAGGCTGACCATAAAGCCACCTTTGTATCAACCAGAAAATACAATTCACATCTACTCCTTTAAGGCATAAGCTTTACTGACTTGGGGAGGTGGCTGTGCAACCGGCACAGAAGGGGTGAGAATCTACTCTGGATGAGATGCCACAGGTCCCAGAGGTGCCAGCAGAGATCCAGATGCCTCCAAGGAGCCATTGCCTTGGAAGTAAATCTCAACCAGAAAACAGAATGACAGTTTATCATGCTTTTTTTCCTCTTTCTTTCTTTTTCTTTTCCCTCTTTCTTTCCAAACTTACCATGTTGACTTCAGAGATCTGGTCAATGCTGGAGATGTGGATGCTCATTCCCACTGTGACAGGGTTACCTGAAACACAAACAGGCTGGGTTAGGACCATATTCAAGGCCTCCTCTCTTGTCTGCAATACAAGAATTGCCTAGAAGTGCATGGATTTGATTTTAAGTGGCCCCCCATTCCCTGACTATCAGGGAGTTGAGTGTGCTCAAATGATGAGATTTCTCTGACTCCCAGACTCACCCCAAGGAGTAGTGCAGCCTAAGCTTCATTTTTTTTTTTAATTCCTGGAAGTTAATTACCCCCTAGTAACACAATTATCTCTGGTTATTCCAAATAATGCCTTCAGAGAGCATCAGCAGGCTCCCAGTGGGCTTGCATGAGGTGGTCCTGATTGACCACACAAAGTACACAGCACCCAAGCCCATGCAAGCCACGGGCAGGAAAGATGCTCCAGCTCACTCCCCCAGCACTCTGTCAGCTCTGAGCACTCAGTCTGAAAATGCCAAGTGAGTTTTAATACCCAAGACACTAGACAAGTACAGGAAACAGATCTATGAAGGGAAAAAGCAGCATTTGTACAGTGGCTTTCCAGAGCAGAGCTCAGATTAGAGAACAGGACTGTCCTTTCAGTGGAGCTTAGGCTACCTAAAACAATTAACAGCAAGATACACATCCACTGGCAAACCCAGCAAAAACCCTCCTGTAGCTGGAGATGGGCTTTTTGCATGTTACCCCTCCCCTGTTCAGGCCCACAGCCCCAAAGGCAGAACACAAACCCAAACCCACCCCAAGAAAAGCCCCTTTCCTCACACAGGCAAAGTGGAAAATCGACCCCTTGCAATGCATCACTAGAAAGGGAAAGGCAAGCAGTTGTGCCACTCAAGGTATTAACTCTTCCTTGTACTCATTAACAGATCTAAGTGCTGAAATATTTACAGATAATCATGAAATGGCTTAGAAAGTAATTAGGAGATTGGGGGAGAGGGGAGAACCACACAACTGGAAATGAAGTGATTTTTTAATTATGTGTTACCAGAAGTAGGGAAGCAGTGTCATTAGGGGTGCCTTGTGATTGGGTGTGCTGTTCACCGAGACCCTCCGCTGCAAATTAAGCGGCATTATCCTTTAATGGAATATGAACAACACTGAAAACATCAGAATCAACAACTGTAATTAGGCCCTGCAATGCAAATCTCCTTAAAGAGGCAGTGCAGGCTCCAGCACCCCGGGCTCTCTGACAGGGTGCCCGAGGCAGGGGTGCTCAGGAGACCTCATGGAGCCTCTGAAGATCCCCCCACAGACACACTCCCAGACACGTCTTTGCTGTGCTTGTACCTTCATCCTTCACAAGGGAGCGAGGTGGGAAAATAACCAACAGTCACACCAGGGAGAGACGATTCTCCTGCAGCCTCCTTTGCGCCAGAGGCTGACAGAGGCACAGCAAAGCTTTTAAGGAAGTCTCACTTTGATAGTCTGTCTTTTTTTCCCTGAAATCAGGGCCTTGTGATAGAAGCTGTAGCAGGAGGAGGAAGCTGGCGCTGCCCTGAGGATCTTGCAGGCTAATTAGTTACAGGAGGAGAGCCAGGGCCATGCACAGGGCTGCAGCAGAGCCTGGGAGAAGCCAGATTCCCACTCCAGAGCCTTCCTGCCATGCAGTGCTACTGCCTCCAAGAGTGCCCCACTGCCTGCTTGGCTTCCAGCCTGTCCCCACCGGTGCTGGTGTCACTGTGGCTGTGCATCCCCTCCTTCCCCAGCACAGTTCTGTCCCCCGCTGAAAGCAGCAGGCTGGGTGGTTTAGAGCAGGGGAGCACTGACAGTGGGGATACACGAATATTTGTCAAACCCAGAGCCCATCCAATCCATTCTATCCGTCCAGACATTTGTGCTGTGTTCATCACCACGGTATCCCAGAGCCCCAGGTCATGCAGTGACTCAGTGTCAGAGCCATGGATGAGCTCCAGACCTCCCCACTCCCGGCTCCAGGAGCAGCTCTGGGGTGGAGGGATCAGCCGTGCTGCCCCCAGCTCCCTGCAGAGTCAGCAGGGCTCCTCTTGGCACTGCCAACTCCTCCATGCCCCATCTCTCACAGAATTTGGGAGGCTCCACCGCCCACCTGCAAGCCCTGGGGTGTGCAACCCTACGTGTGTGATTGTCCTACAGAAAATGAAAGATGAAGGCAGGCAAGTCCTGCCTTTAACCTGCTCTTATCTTGAAGCCATTTCACCTTCTCCAGCCTTGCTGTGAGGGCTGGCTCCCAGGCTGCCCAGGACAGGGGTTCAGGAGCGTGCACGCAGACAACACAAAAATATGTCCTGACTCTCGGTGCAGCCCAATGGAAAACCAGGCCAGCTGGTGCCCAACATGCAGACTTTAAGTAGTACAGAAAAATAAACAAAGGACATCAATTCTGCCAATGTTAATAGCTCCAGGCAAGAGGGATGCAAAAGTAGGGTATTTCAAATATGGGATAATGTCATCTGTAAATTTGTCCAGAAGAGACAGAACTCTGAGTTTGTGGATTCAAGACAGGGCAAAAGAAGCAAAGCTGGAATTAAAGGCCTGTGCTTTTAGCTGTGCCTTGCCAGTGGGTACAAAGAACTAGACTTTCTCCCCTTAAAGAAAAAGCTTCTTCTTGGAAAAGATTTGTAGGCAAGATCACAAGTGAGGGAGTGTGAGAAATTCTGCCACTTTTACCAGTGAATGGCACCCTCACACATCCCTGTTTCTCACCACCACTGGAGAGTTCACCAACATTTTGTTCTGAAAGTAGTTTGACGCCTGTGAATGATGCACTCAGGAAGTTGGAAGGGAAGCAGACAAAAGAGTTATAAAAAAGAGTTTTTCTGCAAGTGATACTTGTCAAATATAAACACAGTCAAGCTAGAGAACAAGTTGTGCTAATCTGCAATATTTTCCCAGCAACCAGTTATTACTTTCCCGTTTTATTTCTTAATGCATAAACCCCCAGCACCTGGAGTCACGTTGCTACAGAAATAACTCAGATGGCACAAGTGTAGAGGAAAGGTTGGGTTTCCGAGCCTGTGTGTGCCTGTACTCCAGCCAGAGGTGATGGCAGCCTGGACTGGGACATCTCTCCCAGAACTCAGGCTGGTTCTGAGCCTGCAGAGCTCACTGAAGGCAATAGCACAGAATTCAGTGAAGCAGGGGGATGGTTATTCAGGCAACTGCCCTGAGCTAAGGGCCAAGTTTTCCCCTCTTCACTCTACCCAAGAAAGTTACCACTAGAGCAAGCTTGGGTTCCTGTGCCTTCAGATCTCCAACTGCAACACAGACACAGCCAAAAAGAGTCCAAACCAGTGGGCAGGTGAACAGAGCTCCATTTATGATCCACTGAAGCCACATCATTTTCACGAACTACAGCCAGGGCTTCAAGGTTCCTGGTTCCTGCATTCCTGACCACATGGACTTGGCACTGCTGGCAGAGCCAAGGTTTGCAGTTGCTGAGGGACAGGGATCAGCCTTAAAGTTACCCTTTAGTCTGAACTACAGGAACAAAGGCATTAACAGGGTGTCAGAAATTTCACAGCTTCCCTGAACAGAGGGAATGCTTCCTGCCTTTCACTGCGCTGAAGGCTTTTCCTAGATACCCAAACCAAATCTTCTCTGCAGTTTAAATGTAGTTTAGTCTCGTCATTCCCCCCCTCCACAACAGTGAAAGAATAAATCAATCATCCTTCCTTAACAACAGCTTTTATATTCTGAGAATCCATGACATCCCCCTCCCTCCCCCACCAATACTGCCTTGTCTAGATTAAATGCACCTGATTTCTCCAACCTCTCCTCAGAGGTTATGTTTTCTAGAGCTCTGACAATTAGTGCTGCTCTCCTCTGGCCTTTCTCCAATTTGTCTACATCTCTATTTTCAAGCCTGGTATCCACAAACCAGCCACTGAAGCAACGACACACTCGTAGGGACAAAAGAAAAAGCAACCTCCCCTATACAGAATCCTCCTGAAACATGTCCAAACCCGCTGCAGCCATCCTGGGAGCTGCTCACTCTGTGTAGGAGGTTAGAGATGGCAAAGGGGCAGCTGAGCTCCTGCCATTCGAGTGCATCACATGTGCAGGAGGAGGGAGCACAGCCCTGACTCTTCTGGACAAGAGGAGAAATTATTCAAGACAGCTTTGTGCATGAGCCTCAGCGTTCCTCAGCTTGCACCCTGCCTGTGGCATCACCAGTCTCCGAGACGCCTGCAGCAGCAGGAAAGCTGCTTTTAGGTCTTCTGCTGAGTAAACAAAGCCAACCAGAGAAAATTAGAGGCTTCAGTTACTAAACCTACATATAGAACAGGTCTGTGCCTTACCCTGGAATGGTAAATACCCATAGGCATGAGAATCCATCTATGCAAAACCCTGCTCCTCAATCCCAGCCCTCCAGAAGCTGAAGTCCAGCCCCAAAACAGCCAGTCCCAGGCAAGGTTGCCCAGCCCTGTCTGGTAGAAGTGTTTCTGCACACACATGGTGATAAAGGCAGGCATGGAAAGGGCCAGGTTTGCTGATAAAGGACCATGAGACTGCTCTTGCATTTTCAATGACTCCCCACCCAACAGGATCAGCACTGGGACACTCTCAGTGTCGCCACAGGCACAACCAGCACACAGCCTGTCGTTCCACTGCCAGGACTTTTCCCTTCAGCCTCCACTCCAGGCTCCTGAACGAGGCCAAAGTGTTCAGCATCTACCCGCTCTTTCTGTGGAAGATGGCTCGCCCAGGCCGCTGCCTCTGCTTTGTTGCCAGCACTGAACCTCGGGGCAGCCTGGCTTTGTGTTTACAGCTCAGAGCCAGGGCCCATGTCACGGCTACGTGCGGCCACGAGTTGGTTACACAAGGCCTGACAGACGTGGTTAGTGAGGAGCCAAGAGCTCCCAGGTAATTGGAGGTGCAGAAGGAGGCACATCCAGTGCTGGGCTTGAGAAGCTGCTGTCAGGATGAAAACATTCATCCTCTGCATAAATCTCCCTCTGGCCCTCCCAAAACAGATAGCCTTGAACCATTTTCGGCTGATGGACTAATTAGTCCTGTGCCATGGTTTTTTTGAAACCACCCAAAAGATAACTCAGAGGCCAGTCTGCTGTCAGGACATTCAAATTTACTACACTCCAGTGCAGGCAGAATGGAAATGCTCCTGGCTTTTCAGCACACAGGAAGATTGCAAGAGGAGCTCACAAATTGCTGTCTGCATAATAGCTGTGCTTACAGATCTCAGGACCCAGGCTCTGCTACAGCAGTGAGAGGATGTCTAAAAGATGCCATCCCAGCAGGCTACACAAGCCAAATCACAAAAAAAGTTTCCCAACACTGGTTTCCCTGTTCCTTTCCTTTTATTTTAACTTATGTACAGCATCAAGCACAAACTCAGTTTAGTGTTAACATTGCTTGAGGAACAAGAAAAGTTGACCATGTATCATGAAAGCAAAAATGTTCTGGGAACTGCTTTCATCCAGCATCTCTGATTTGCAGTGACATCTCGAAGCACCGAGTTCAGCAGGGTCCCTTAAGAACCTACTTAAACTTTTCCCATAAAATCTAGGTTTAAACATCCATTTAACACTTTCCAATCCTTTTCCCACACAGTTTTGTTTTTTTTTTTTTTTACTCCTATTTCCACAATGCCTCCCCCACCCACAGCCGATGCTGTGCATTTCTTTTGCCAGGCTCAGCACAACAGCCAGAAACATCAAACATGTTCAGAGGCTGATATTGAAGCTCTCCCTCTGCTCCCAGCAGGTCACCCCATGGAATCCCTTGGATTTAAAAGGGCAAAGCACACCATGGCTTTACACTTCTGGGCACTGTTATGCATCACCAGAAGGAGAGATGGTCTCAAGGCAAGTCAGCAAATCTGGCATTTGTCTGGGGGGGGAACAGGGTTTATGAGGGACTTGCCACTGCTGAGGAATCTCTCAGTGGGGTTGTGGAGCTAAAAGATGGGCCCCTGGCCTCCAGGGTATCTGGGGATGCCAATGCCTGCTCCTTCCCCAAGGATTCATGGTTCTGCAGGGGCAGGAAGGATATCTACCACCACTAGTTCCCATGGAGATTGAAGCTGCTCTCCAAGTAGGTCTGGCAGAAAACAGTTTCTTGGGTATGACAGGTTTCCTACATTTTCCCACACTCCTTTAGGCAGTGCCTGGCTTTTTCTACACCACTGAGTCCATGCACGGAAAGATTTTGCCTAACCCTGGTATGGTTTCCACCCATCTACACCACACCAGGCACAGCACCACCTTGTGCAAGGAGGATAATGAGGATTTCCAGCCTGTGCCATTCTCCTCTCCTGGCATCCTGGCATTGTCACCTCATCCAGTCAGACGACTGAACTTGCAATCTTCATTTAAGAAAGGGCAATACTTGGGACTTCCCAAGGAAAATGCCAAGTGGGAGTAAGCTCTCACCAGGACGGTGATATCACGGACAGGACACAGGCAGGATGGAACATCTAAGGGAGGGTACAAGCAGAGCACAGCTCTTGAGCAGACTTTTGGAATATCCAAACGTGAACATGGTGCAAGCAAGCAATGAGGCTCCTGTTCAGCGAGGAGCCAGGAGCCGCAGCACTTGCAGAGCAGGCAGAGCTGACCTCTGTTCCTGCCAGCACTGCTCCCTGGGATGCTCTGTGCAAACACACAGGTTAACCTGGATAACAGCAGCCACAGTCCCAGCCTGTTGTCACATGAAGCTCTCCCCATGGACCTGAACAGTCACAGAACATTTTCTCGAGCAAACTGTGCCTGCTCCTGAGCCAGTGCTGAGGGATTCTTCTGGAGGAACAGTGCTTTCCCAGGGCAGATGTAGCACCCGTTCTGTGACTGTTCCAGGGGAGGCAGAGAATTAAGGAGCACAACCTGTGAGGCACAGTGGATTACCTAATCTATCTCATGGGTATTTTTAATGGATTAGTAGGTATTAGAGTGGGATCTTGCAAATATCCCATGGAAATTTGGAAGTGAGAGAGAACAATCAGCTGGCTGCAAAAACAGTGTAAAGGTTGTCCCAGAGGGATTGAAGGATTACAGAGGAAGCTAAATCAAGGTTGATTTTAAGAGATGTCAGTAGACAGCTAGCCAAGCTGAATAAAAACAAGGTCTCAAATGTACAGGCTTAAAAATGGAACAAGAGAGTAGACACCAAGCCTGACAGCATCTGGACTGCCAGTGGACCCAGTCCAGCAGAGCACCTGTACACACACACAGGGCTTTCAGCATTAAAAAAAAGTTACTGGCTATTCAGAACCTCATCTGTTCTTGGAAGAGGCCTAGGTCAACATTCAGGAGATGGATTTTAAAGCTGTTTCATCCTCAGTGATGAAGACAGTCTTGCAAGGGCTTCTGCTTGTGGATCTCTTGCCCAGGTGATGCATGCTTGGTAAGGTTAAAGCAAAGCAAGAGGGAAACAAGTTCCCAAGCTCTCATTTACAGCCACACAACTCCATCACCTCACCAGAACTGACCATCATCAGCTTGGCACTGACCAGTGGGTCCAAGCAATCAACCCTTTAAGACCAACTTCACCGAGAGATGGGAGTGCCAGCTTCCACCCATCCCTTAGAGCTGGCAGTGCCCAGCTGAGACAACAGCCAGCTTGCTTTGCAGGGATGTCACTGCCCTTGGATTCTTTGTTGGAGCAGGGACATCGCAGAAGGTGGATCCAGACCAGATCCTTGGGAGATGAAGGCAGTGCTCCAGCCTCCTGGAGGAAGGGTCACCTGCCCTGCCCTCCCAGGGACACCCACACAGAGCAGCTCCGAGGCTCTGCAGGGCACACACTTGGTGTTTTTCCCTGTTCCCTCCCCCTCTGCAGGGCTGGCATTGTGAAATACCACATTTCCCCGTGTTTACACTGAGCAAACCCCAGGAAAGCAGAGGCACTGAGCATCCAGGTCCCTCCAGCTCTCCTCCACCAAGAGTAGTAGCAGGAGGACAGCAGGGCTTGCCAAACAAGTGCCTGTCGTAGACTGACGGCAAAGCAACACAAGCCAGGCTTCTTCTCCCCAGCAGCAGCGTGAAGCATTGTGCCCACGCTGATCAGCCACCCCCACACCTCTCCACCTGAGAAGACTTCCCTCCTACCTCTGTCAGGATCCTGGCAGGCAACTGCATCTCCCCAGGGGCTCTGCCAGTGCAGCCCTGGGGCACAGCTCTGCCTGCCTGGGAAGCTGTGGTGGACTCAGGAGCAGTCCAGTCCTTTTGCTTTTACTCAGCCCCTCAGAGCTGGTGTTTGCCCCTGGCTAGAGCCAGCCAGGGCACTGCCAGAGCCTCTGCTCCTCCAGCTGGGGCAGGCTCGGAAGCCTTTGGCACCCTGCTGCTCCTCCTTTCCCAGCTCACTGCCTGCCACCCTGCTTTGGAAGGGGGCAGACCTTCAGAAAGGATTGCACACAGACACAAAACACTCGGAACCCCTGGGTGCAAAAGGAAGCAGGGTATTTAACCATGTACCAGAACACACTCACCACAGGCAGCTTCCCCACCCTCAGCTCAGAGCAGACCAACCCCCAGGACTCATCACAGCCTCAAAAAACACCCTTTACAATGCAAAACATCCAATTTCTGTACCAGTTCTGGTGCTACAAGGCCAACAGAGGCACACCGGTTTCTAAGCAGGATTAAGGCTGAATCCAAAGCGCTGGGATCCCTCCCCCAGCACCATGACGCTCCTTGCAGAGCCAGGAGGTAGGAGTGCAGCAGAATACCTGGGAAACCACAGCACCACCCTCCTCTTCACAGCCAAACCACCCCCACGGGCAGGGGTGGTGCTGCTATATGTGGGACACCCATCCCATCACATCCCACAGGATGCAGCCACCACCTCCCTCCACAGGTGGAGGAACCCCTGGGTGCAAAAGGAAGCAGGGTATTTAACCATGTACCAGAACACACTCACCACAGGCAGCTTCCCCAGCTCAGAGCAGACCAACCCCCAGGACTCATCACAGCCTCAAAAACACTCTTTATAATGCAATCCCTCACTCCACCCCCTGAGGTGGGATGGCCACAATGGCCCACAGGTGAGGTCATTCAGCAGTTTTCCCTGCCTGGCAGCTGGGGAAGTTCCTCCCGGGCTGCCCACTGGAATGTCTCACTTCTCACCTGCCCACTCAGGGCACGAAGGTGCTGACCCAGCTTTTCACTGCTGGGGCTTTTCTGGCAATAAATGTTTTCTCCATGGAGGAGCCTCTCTCTGATGTGCACCAGAATATTCTCCCCCAAAGCAACTGCAGACCTGGCCTGGACTATGGGGAGTGACCTGTCTGGGAAAACACTCTCACACCTTACCAAATCCTGAGCCATCTAATCCCCTTAGCTGCAAATGAGCTGAGCCAAATTAATTCAAATGGGTTAACACAAGCTGCTCTGTTCACATCAAATCCATTTCTCTGTCTTGGAAGTGTTTGTAACAACAACGAAATACCTGGACTTGTCATTTTTATCAAAGTGACAACAACAAGGTGTTTTCTCTTTTTTTCTTCCCTGTTTTCAAATTTTTTTTATGGGTTAGTCACACTTCCTCATCACTGTTTACAGACGGTTGTCTTTAAAGGATACCACAGCATGGAACTCCTGGATTGAATCCAGCTGGACATGCCCAGCATGTGGGGAAAAAACAAAAGGAACACGATGGCCAGGTTGGGACAGGCTAAACTTGCACAATGCCCAAGGTTTACACTCAGGGGCAGTCAGGACAATTTACAGGGCAGGTATTGAAAAAATGGAGTGAATCAGGCCTGAAAATATCATTACATTCACAGTAAATTCTTATCTGAGTTAGGAATCACGAGAAACAAAGCGCACACACAAAAACAAGCCTCCCTCTTTCCAAATTTTATCCATGGGATGATAACTTTCCATCCCTTCGTTTCTGAGGCTCTTGGATGGGCTTTGTTCAGGTGGTCCTGCCCTTTCTCCACTGTCTGAAGACAGGGAAGGTCTTATGAAATTTGGTGGTGACCAAGAATTGTAAGAGTTTAGTAGGAAAAATAATTCTAAGATACCCACTTTGGAAAGATTGCCCCCTGTGCTGGTGTTTCCATTATTTCGGCAAGAGTTGATCTGCAATAATATCTGGGACAAAAGTTGCCTTTTACCCCAGAACCTCTTTATTAAAACATAAAAGTAGAGTCCCATTTGCTCACCAAAATAATTGCTTTCACTCAGGATGCATGGATGAGCGAATCTTGCAGAGCTTTTACATATATATTCATCTCCAGCAATTCATCAACACAATAAGCACACATTATTAACTTGAGTACTCATCAATTCCTTTTTTTCTGGAGCGTCAAATACTAGCAAGGAGCTAGTGTGCAATAGGGAAGAAAAACATGTAGGGGAACTTGTGATAAATGTTCTATTTTTGCTGTGAAAGGAGGATAAGAGGAAGAATTCAGCTCATAGCCTCCCCTCTCCCTCACTTCCAAAAATTTCCTGCCAAGCTGAGATCCTTCCCCAGGGGCCAGGAGAGTGGGATTTTCCTTCTCCAGGTGACATCTGTGACCTGGGTGGCCTCCTCTCCTGGCCTGACAGCTTCTGATGTTACACCCAGAGCTTTGCCACTGCCATGGGCAGCCCCTTTTTATGCATCACCCATTGAACTGCCCAGTGCAGCCCTTGGGCGTGGCTTTTCCCATGGCACAAGGCTCCCCCAGCCTGGAGATGTCACCTGCTGTGGTCTCAAGAGGTGTGAATTGTCTCACTGTGAGCAAGAGAAGAGTAAGAAGTACTCCAGGTAGCTGAGGGGATGTGCTTGGAAAGATCTGCTGGCCAGAAAAACCCATCCTGGCTCTGCAGCACAGAGCTGTGGAAGAGGAAGGGACACTTTGGTGCTCTCCCAGCTCAGCTGACTGTCCCAAATGCGAGCACGGGGTGACCAAGTGTCACAGGAACCAAGGCAGCCACCCTACATCTTCCACTGCTCTTGGGCTGTGCCACAGATAAAAGCCCACCGTGGCTTTTAGTGGCTGAAATGGCTCTGCAGGCTCAGAGTGGAGCCTCACGTGGGGACAGGGAAGGCTCTGGTGTCCCCTCCTGCTGACAGCCCGTGGGGGATTCACTAGAGGAGCACAAGAGTAAAGCTGAAAGCAGTGCAATAGCCAGGGCACCCTTCCCGGTTTTCCTGCTCTATGACATGATCACACACAGTAAATATATTTTCTGCCACATACATAAAGGGGTTCTTTAAACATTCTGCCAATGATCAAAGTCACAAAATTTCAGGTGTTCTGGAAGGGGGTGTTGAGGAAAGTCCTTCTGCTTCACCCATCAGAAGGGGAGCTATTTGTGGCCAAGATTAACGCCCATTAATTAAGAGCCTTTCCTATGTCTATACCACGGCATTTCTCCACACCAACAAGTGGGCTCACCTGCCTGCTCCCTGTGGGGATTCCACAGGACACCACATTGCAGGAAAGGGCACACCTTGGTGACCAAGCAACGGACCAGAGCTCTGGAGGTGCTTAGGTCTGTTCTCACAAGTAAAGAGAATAGCAGGAAGCAGAGCTTCCCAGTGCCATGCTGTGGGTTTTTGCCATCACTCCCAAAAAACTGCCCCCTCTTGGTGTCCCCGAGGTGTAAAATGGCCCCAGTGGTGGCCCATCCTCCCCCAGGTGGTGGGGAAGATTTGTTAGTCAATATTTGCACAGCACAGGAGCCTTGCTGCTATCTGTCGCACAGAGCCCCTAATACCACCCGAGAACAAATTATATTTGTGCATAATCAACATCCCATCCCGCTCAGCCCTGATTTGAGATTCCTTTTTGGCGAGTGATGATGTCCAGGGCACAGAGAGCACAGCTTGATTTGCAGAGCCCAGGCTGAGCTGGCAGAGCTGGCAGGTAGAAATATCTTGTTTTGACTGGTAAACTGAGCAAGTTTGACATGGAAACCACTGAGGGAGAATAAATATGGAACAACAAGATGTAATTTTACAGAGTCTCTCTTCCTACTAGAACTACACTCGGAGCTATCCCAGAGCTGAACTAAGAGGTCCCGAGGTCTAGGGAGGGGAATTCTGGACACGGTAGGTTGGGCTCACCCCTGTCACAAGCATGGACATCTCTGAGAGCACAATTATTTAACAGCAGCATTCCTGCAGGACTGCAAAGAACAGGAGAAACAGGAAGGGGAGAGGGGAAAGATAAGAGGAGGAAAAGAGTTTTTAGCTGTGACACAGAAGCAAGGATAAATGCCACAGCCAGAAAAACAGCCTATAGGAACAGCAGGATCAGTGCTTCCCAGCCCAGCCTGAAATTCCCACTCTGCTCAGAGCAAACATCCCAGGGGGAAGGGACAAGAGCTCTGCTTCCTTCCCTTTCATGGGAACAGGATCAATCCCTGGATCTCCAGAAAACCTGTTCAGCTGACCGTTGTGTTCATCCTCCAGGGCTCCACCATCCACCACTGCCCTTTCTCACCCACGTGATGTGAATTCCTCTGAAGGACCTTGTGCCTTCATTAAGCACCTCGTTTGTCTTGTCCACCTTTCTGGTCATGCTTTAACAAGTGCATGATATTTCACATGAAATATCAAGACGTAAAAACCTCCAGCAAGGGCTCTCTGCAAGAATGGATTTTACAAACCAAGCACTGTCAGTACCACCAAAAAAAACCTTCTTACATCCAGCCAGCCTGACACTGTAGCAGCCTCCAACGTTTTTTTCTTTGAACCAGACATAGGTGAGAAAAGTGACGTGCACACACAGAGTCTCTTTCACACAGCAGTAAAACTACAGCACGTTCCTTGGCTTTTATATTTCGTGTTATATGGATTAAAAATATTTCTCTGCCTAACTGGGATACTGGGAGTCTTAGCAAATGAACGATGCAGGTATGTAAAGCTGCTCTGATGAACAGCTCCAGGGCGGTGGAAATATATTTTGAGTAACCAAAAGGACTTCTTCTAATGGATTTTACACTCCTTTCACATCTTGCTTTCAGTGGCAGCCCCTCGAAGGCAAGTTTCCTGGCAGGAGTAATCTCAGAAATGGTGAGTGTTACGTTGATGTTTGTCAACGAGGAAGATGGGTCCAGGTGATGTGGCAAACATCCTCCAGACTGGCTGTAAATAACAATCTGCTTTTAGGCAGTTAATTAATTAAGAAGTATTGGAATTATTCTGTCTAATCAGTTACTCGAATGCATTGCATCTTGCTGTAAAAATTTATGACTAAGGGTAGAGGCAAAATTCCTGGAATAAAAGCTTAGTTAAAACGATGATGACATCTTGGTTTTAAGAGACATCTTTGCCATGGACTGCTCCAGCAGGGCTGGAAAGCAGCTGTGTCAGGGCCTGAGCAGAGCTGCAGGGAGACACTGCACCAGCCAAGGGGGAAAAGGAAGCAGAAGGGCAACCAGATGCATTTATCCCACACAGGCGTGGACATAAGCATGAGAATCAACACCTCCAGTTGCAGTGGAAGGACATTGGAATGGATGACAGCAAAACTTCGTGTTCCCCACTGAGCACCAAATGCTGAAAACCAGGAAGAGCTCTGTGGCAGGCACACAGCTTGCCCAGTAACCCAAGGCCAATTTGACTCTGGGCTGAGACTCAGGGGAACTCATCTCCGTTGCTGTCTTCTCCCAAAACTGCCTCCACTGCTCTGTGCCAGAGATTCCTGTCTCGGAAGGAGGATAATAAGTGTGGCCACACACGAATGCACAAGTGTGTCCAACATGCAGCAAGAGGTTCACAAGCTCTGTCACACGGGAGGAAGGGACTTGTCTAATATCCTAAAACTTTAGTGCCCTCAAGAACCAAATCGTGAAGAAAACAAAATGGATGAAGGTTAGATGGAAGGATGCCCACTGCTGAATGGACGTTGTGGAGCCAGTTCTTAATTAAACTGTCCACAGCATCCCTGCTCATTCCCTTCCCTTGATTGATAGAGGCTGGATTTGCAGCAGGGCAGCGCTGACAGTGGGGTCCCTGCCTGCCCTGCAGTGAGCCAGGGGGAAGCCCACAGGAAAGGGAAGATGTTTTTGTGGCTGAGCCCTGTTCTTCAGGACTGGATGTGGCACAGGGTTCCTGTGTGCTCCATCCTCCCCGAGTCACCCAAAGCTCACGGATTTCGGTGAACTCTGTGTGTCTCTCTTGGGGAGCTGGGGCTGAGCGCTCACAGCTGTGGCTGAAATCAACAGGAGCGATGCTTTGACCAGGCAGAGCCTGGCCCCAGTGCTGCTGAGCATCCTGGAAAATCACATTTTCACTGGGCAGCCCTCAGCAGGAGATACCTTTGTCTTCTCGGGGGGGAGGTGTGAACATGCTCCTGCTGTACTGGTGTGCTTCACAGCAGTTATAAAAGCAGCTGATGCTGTGTGGACAGCAGGTCTGAGCACAGAGCAGCCAGCAAAGCACAAGTCCAAGATGGATTTTGGCTGCTCAGTCACAGGTTTGCATGAGACAATCACCTCAACCCACCCTAATCACCTGCTGTGGCCACCTCAGCTGTCCCCACTGCCATGCTCCCAGCCTGTCCCCCTCTGGAATGAAGGGAATGAGAAACCCCAGCTCCATGTGTAAATGGCACCTCTGGTGTGCTCTGTAGGGCTGCTCAGGAGGAAGCAACTGTTGGACCTTGCCTCCTGATGCACCCTCACAAATACAGATCCCTGGAGAAACCCCAGTCCTGGCTTTTCTGAAGCCTTGTGTGTCTGACTTTACAGCCTCCGAGTCCTTTTCACAGAACGTATTTGGTATAAAAAGAGCAAAGTGAAAAAAATAGAAATTCCGTCATGTGGCAATGTGTTAACATCCACATATGTCCCAAGAAGGACGGGATCCTTTCATTTCCTGCCACTTCAGTTAATGAAGTAAGACACAACAGCAGGAGGTTGTCATCTTCCTTCTGGATTAGCCCTAGAGAGGACGTGACCCATGGTCTGGAGCCAGAAGTCACATAAACTGGGGAGGAATGAGGGCTGCACAGCTGCAGCCAGTTTTACTGACCAAGAATGGCCTTTTCTCAATATTCTTTACTCAGGAAGGACAGGGGGACTGCTGACAGCCCTAGCAGGTATCCACCTTCCCTTTGGCCTTGGGTGACACTGAGGTTTACAGACTTTCCAGACAGCTTCTGTCTCTCCTTCTCCAATTAAATCCTTTCCCGAGCCTGATCCATGATTACCCCTCTGCTTTCAAACCCAGAGCTGCTCTTCTGCCCAGCCACGTTATGGGGGCAGAAGGGCGACATTTCCTGGTGGAGTCAGGCTCTGGGAAGTGCAGCATTTCAGGTTCACCCCGTGCCCAACTTTGGGTAGGGAAGGAGCTGTCCCTGGTAGGACAAGAGCCTTTCCTGCTAAATCTCAATTCCCTGCCCCAAAAGAGCTGGCTCAAGGCATCTCAGAAGCAAAAGGAAAATTGAATCTGGCTGCTCTGAGATTTAAACATTTTTTTTTGCCACAGAAGAGGAGGGGAAGAGGGCTGGAAAGCTGAGAACTAGAGCCTAGAAAGGCAGGTGAGCAGCTCCTGTGGCACCCCAGACAGACAGCCCAGGACCAGCCCCCACTGCCCTCTTCCAGCCCCACACCCTGGTCCTTCTGCAGCAGCATCACTGCTCTGGGGTGCTGCTTCACACCCCAGAGCAGCCCTTGTACCAGGTCTGGTGGCCCAGTGACCCACCTGCTCCACATGCACAGGGGCCAGCCCTGCTGTAGGCGCCGCCAGTTTCATCCCCCAGCATTTTAGGACAGGAAAAAAAAAACCAGCATGTACACGCCTTGGCTTGTTCTCAGAAATTTGTGAATCATTTTTCCTGAGATTTCCCCCCCTCCCCTTCCAAAGTCCAAAGCAAGCTAGCGGCCTGGAAAAAACCACCACCCGACACGCAGTGGGAAACAGGGACGTTTTCGGGAAGACTTTACCAATACCACCAGCCTTGACCATGGAAGACACCAAATTCCCTTTCCTTCCAGCACAGGACCACTAAGAGCAGCTGTTTCCCAGGCACACAGGGCTGGTGGGCCAGGGAAATAACACAAGCCCCCCCATCCCCTGCTGCATCCGTGCCAGCCGGCGCAGCCCCGCCAGTTTTGGAGCCCTGAACCACTGACGATGCTTCACTGCAACACTTTATGCATCAGCAATCATTTATTTTTACAGTTCTGGGTTTCAAGTGATGCTGTTACACAGGGAAAGGCTGAGGATTTCACCCCCAGCTCCGCTGAATTTGAAGTGACCTTTGAGGGAGGAATACTGGGGAATAAACAGGACATGGGAGCAGGGCTGGGTCCCCAGGAGGGTGGAGGTGTGATGGAGCAGGGAGGAGCTGAGAGCAGGAGGGGCAGGGGACAGGAAGGAGGAAAGCCAAGATGTTGCAGCTAAGGAGGGTTTTGGTTGTCCCAAATGAGGGCAATGAGAGCTGGGAAGCCAGGTCCATGACACAGAGCCGATGAGGAGCAGGACACAGGCTCATTTCAACCCAAGACCCCTCAAGTGCTAATTTTCTTTAGGGAAGTTTGAATTAAAAATGGGGCAGGGAAAGCTGCTGGACCCACAGGCACGAAAACCCAGGATTTACTGTGCAATCCCAAGGGCTTCACGGTCATTCTGTTTTCACCAGGCATTTCCAGACACTTGCACCCCCCCAGGAGAAACACCAGGAACCCTGCACTCCAGGAGGGCTGGCAGCACGGAGCAGAGAATGCCCTCACCTTGCTTTTGGCTACCAAGATCTGCAAATGATGCTGGAAAACCATAAAGAAACATCTGCTTGAAACTCTTGCAAAGTTTTGGGCTGGAAATGTTGCACCAACATCGAGCAGCTGAGTCACGAGCTCAAGTGGGATCTTCCTGCCATTCCTTCACTGCCTTCTCTACCCTGGGGCAATATGATCTTAGTTTGCTTTCTTTTGCTTTTTTTTTTCTTCCTTTTTTTCTCCTATGGAACTAATGCTTCTGAAAGTGAGTGCCTAAGAGCACTTACAAGAGCCAGGGCGCTGCTCTGAAAGCTCCCCGCCTCCCCTACCCGTGGCTCTGCAATGATTCCCAGACATTATCTGCAACATCCCCTGCTCACCCAGCCCTAAATCATGAGCATCCTGCTTGCCTCGTGGTGTAATTAGCGTGCTACACAAATCACCCCCCAGAGTGTCCATCCCTCAGGGCCATCTGGATGGCTCCCACCTGTGAGTTCATGTCCCTGTCAGAACGTTGTCCTGTCCCAAAGACCAAAAGGCCTCTCTCTGCGTTGTTGCTGCTCTTGCAGTACCAGGACAAAGATCTCCCTCTTGGAGGCCTGGCTGCATCGTGCTCCTCCCTGCAAATCCCTCCTGGAGGATGTTCCAGATCCCTGCCACAACCCTGGCCAGACCCTGTGGACTTGCTTTGCCATGACTCTGTCCTGTCCCTTCAGTCCCAGGCCCTCTCCTGTATCAGCCCTGTGGTCCCTGCATGTCCCACCCTGGCACTGTCCCACATCTCTCCAGCCTGGTGTGACACTCAGGGCTTGGGGAATGTAGAAACCTGAGAGAGGCCTGTCCCTCAGGCTGCTCCCACCTAACCAGGGTAGCTTTCTGCTGGAGTTGCTCCCAGATTTCTCCACCATCTCCACGCAGCTCCAGCTTTCCCCTTTGGTGTCCCCCCACTGAGCCCAGCTCCCCAGGTGAGCACATGGCACTCATTGCCACGGCACCAGCCCCGAGAGCCGACCTGCTCATCGGCCTAATGGGTTTCCAAGGGGGTGGGGGAGAGGGAGGAGAGCAAGTGGCTGATGCTTCTCAGCCACTCAGCTCAGCCCAGAGCTAACGAGGCATCTCAAAATTAAAAAGTGAACTGCAATCCCCAGCAGGTCTGTCCTCCTTTTGGCATTAGGCGGAGTTCTCTTTCTCTTTCTCAAAAAAAAAAAAAAAAAAAGAAAGAGGACTGGGGAGCCGTGAGTTGTGTTTGGAGCTGTGGAAGCATCCTGGGCAGGGTGGGGGTGCTGGGATGGGCCTTGGGGCTCTCTCAGGAAGAGTGTGAGGGGCAAGAACTGCCTCACCATGGCAAAGGATGCATGGGAACAGGCTTTTCCACGTGCCTTCTCATCCAAAGGAACCCAGTTCCTCCTGCTCTACAGGCAGCAGCCACGGGTGAATGGAGGAGGCACCCCAGGACGGGCAGGTGGGACACTGTGCTCAAGGCTGGCAGGGTGGGCACAGAGCAGGGTGGCTGCCACTGATGTGGGGCAGGATGGCAAGAAGGAAACAACACTGCTGCAGGAGGAAAACATGGGGAAAGCAAGCAGGGAAGAGCAGGGAAGGGAGGAAGAGAAGCCAGACTGATTTATCGCTTTTGTGGGTTGCATTTCTCATGTGGGAATCTGTCTGGGAAGGACCCTGCTGTGCCCACACCTCTGGGGAGCCCAGCACGGGCTGCTGTGACCTTCCTGCCCCCAGCACCTCATCCTTGAGCCACAGAGAGCTGAAGGCTCTGCATTAGGGGCACAGCTCACCCTGGCTCACGGGCAGCTGAGTGGCAGCTGCTTTGTTCCAGTCCCCTCCACTCGGGCAGACAGCTGCCTGTCCAGCCAGACCCTCTGGTCACTGCTGGCCAGCCCTGAGACAGCTCTGTGACATTCCTCCAGGGCACACGGCTCCCAGCAGGACCTGCCACCCTTCCGAGGTGCTGCCTTGGCCATTCCCAGCTCGTGCTAACTGGTGTTCCCAGGATGGGAGCACAGGTGGGTGGTGGGATTGTCTCCCCCAGCAGAGAGGGCTTACACACATTTTGCCCAGCTGGAAGGCAGAGGAGGGGTGGCAGGACAGTCCAGGTGGAGCACAAGGCTGGAGAACTGGATACTGGAACTGGAGCTCAGCCCAGTCCCACACGTCCCTGGGAGACAGCAGGGCTGCACACACACGGGTTCCAGGGCTTTGCCCAAACCGTGCCTCTTCCATAGAATCACAGAGCATCCTGAGCTGGAAGGGACCCACAAGGATCATCCAACTCCTGTCCCTGCCCAGGACACCCAACAATCCCACCCTGTCCTTGAGAGCATTGTCCAAGTGCTCCTGGAGCTCTGGCAGCCTTGGGACCATGCCCATTTCCTGGGGAGGCTGTTCCAGGTCCCAGTCACCCTCTGGGGGAAGAACCTTTTCCTAATATCCAAGCCAAGCCTCCCCTGACACAGCTCAGGCTGTTCCTGTGGGTCCTACCTCTGTGCCAGCTGCACACAATTTATTGGGGAGAACTTCACCCTCTCCACAGCAGGACTATGGATGAACCGGGAGCCACACAGACACCTCCTGGCATGATCCCACTGGATTTCTCCTAGAAATGGGTTTGATCCAAAATTCCAGAGGGCTGGTGAGCTCTGGGTACAGCAGTGGTACAAGGAAACTTCCACCCCTTTCCCCTGGGCTAATAACATCAATGATCTCCAGCTTCCAAACCCTTGTGTCAGCCCAGCTGGAAATGCTGCAGGAATTTTGCCTGGATAAGCTTGTCCTCAGGGGGAGGGAGCCAGGAATGCTGATAGTTCGGGCATCCCTGCACCACAAGCACCAAAGGTGCTCCCCACCAGGACCTTGCTCTTGTGAGCCAAGGGAAGGACAAGAAAGGGTGAAGGGCAACAGCGAGGCCGTTACAGGGAAGGGATTTATGGTCATAATTCTGTCTCTTTGCTTGAGTGAGGAGAAATGCAGCTTGTGCTTTGGGAATTCAGAGTAAAATCAAATAAAACGCCACGGTTGCCCAGCCCCATCCATTCTGCAGCCCGGGAGGACGCGGCGCCTGCCGAGCCCAGCCCGAGCACCGCACAGACCTGGCAGGGTCAGCAGAGCCGCCTGCGCCGAGCCCCGCACCGAAGGAAGGGCTGGACCCTGTCCTGGATGCCCTGGGGACCTGGAATCAGGGAACAGAACCTGCTGGACCCCCAGGCCAGTGCTCCCCTCTGCTCCGTGGCTCTGCGGAGCCAGCTCACCTCCTGCTTCACTGTATCATAATCAGCGCCGTGGCTTTACACCGTGGTTCTCTTCCAGTTTTATGTCATCTCCACAGTTCTCCCCCTCATAAAATGTGACTGCACCAATTTCTGTGATCAGGGCTGGCCAGGTAGTAGGGATATTTCAGAGCCTTTAAATCAAAGCCAGCCATATCCCACGTTCAAAGGAGAGAGGGAAGAGGGGGAACCCCTGTTTGCCTGCAGAATGCTGCACCCAGAGTGTCTCCCCACTGCAGTGGGGTGACCTTCCAGGTGCTCCTGAGCACCACGGAGAGATGGGCATCATCTTCCCCAGCTCAGAGCCCTCCCTGGTGCCCCCAGGCAGCACTTGGTGCTGCCACCTGAAAACCCCTGTTCCACCACAGGGTAGAATAAGGAGATGAGGACAGTGGGGATGGTGTTTGTGGGGATGGAAGGGAGTCTCTGCTGAAGGGTACGGGGTGGTCAGTGCATGGGGCAGGTCTGGGGGAGGTACAGGGAAATCAGAGGTTTCGAGGATAGGTGGATTTATTCATGGGAAACTGCAATACACTGGGGTGCATCCAAAACCTGATGAAATCAGTGAGGCTGTTCCTCCACTCCCAGCTTCTAGGAGCTATGGATCAGCCCTGTTGGGTGAAAAGTCCTCCTTTGAACCACCAAATATTTGGCCTCTCTTCTCCTAGAGGCACGAGCCTGTTTCCCATCAGTCCTATGGAGAGGGACACCTCGGTGTGCAGCTGTCCTCCTGTGGGCTGAACATCCCTCAACCCCACACATCTCCTCACGAGGAGGAAATAGCATTGCCCAAAAACTACCTAAAACAGCCAAGCTTGGCAGGTTGAGATCAGAAGTCCTCAATCCCCCTCCCTGTGCAGTCAGCTGTGCCTCTCCACTGAAGAAATGGACCTCAACCGGACCTGGGAACATGGCAGCACCCAAAGGTTTTCCACGTTTCATCTCCACCAGGCCTTTGTGGTTCTCCTGTTTGCTCACAGGAGCCAAGAGAGGAATTGCAGATCCTTGCACCTCCTACGGAATGGCAGTCAGGCCACCAGCTCCCCAGGGAATATTTTATCCCACACTGTTGCTGAGGGGGCAGCCTTGCAGGCCAACCAACAGCCCCACCAGCAATCACCTGGACCCTCTGCAGGGAAAAGAGCCAAAATATGTGGCATTGGGAGCAGAAATGGAGGAAGGATGACTTGTTGGCTGTGATGGAGGAAAGCTTGGACTCAAGGAAGAGCTGAGTGTCTCTGCTGTGGCAAAATATCCCCAGAAACGTCACACCACGGACACCCGAGCTGTCTGCAGAGATGGGTGATGCTGGAAGGAGAGGAGCCAGTGAGGGGAGAAGGAAAAGCAGGAGGGGTGAAAGAAATGGGAGGGAGAAGGCAACAAGGACGTGAGGGCTGGGGTTGAAGAGGTCTGGTGGGAGCACTCCCTGGGGTCTGTGCGTGCTGTGAGTGGCCGAGGTGCCAGCACAGACACACAGAGCAGCCCCTGCCCCGCTGCCCGCCGCCGGCCCTCTCCGTACCTCCAAAGTCAGGCCTGAGGCGGACGTCATAGCCCTTCAGCAGTTTGTCCACAATCTCTTTCACCACAGAAATATTTCCAGTGGAGGGGCTGAAAGACAAAAGAAGAGAGTCCTCGTCATCCCGTGTGGCACCAGGCACCTCAGCATCCTTCAGAGCACCTCAGCCATGGGCAGAGCCTCTCTGCTTTCTCTCTCACTCGTGTTTTCTGTCCTTGGCACAGCTCTCAGCCCCCCCAGCTTCCCACAAGCCCCACACAGGCCCCTACCAGGGCCCCTAAGCCATCCTGGGAGGTGACTCAGAAGTCTCAGCAGTGTTCTGGCTCCTCTTCTGCAGCTCACCCCGACTCCAGGGTACCCCAAGCCCCATCCCTTGCTACTCCCTCTGGTGTAGGCACCCCAGGGGTCCGCCTGCTGCCCCCCTCAATGAGCACACTCTCTCTGGCCACTGACCCACACACCTGGGGGCTTCACTGTGCCCTGCCCACAGAGGGGTGCACAGACATGCACAGGCAGAAATTGTCCTTTCTGTCCCCCTGGGCTGTGTGTGGGGCAGCTGCAGCCTCTCTCTCGCAGGTCTCACTCCCCTTCCTCAGCCACACTGGGCTCTTGCTCTGGGTCTTATATCACCCAGCACAGACCTGGCATGTCCCAAGGTCCCCACTACACAAGTGGCCCCCAGCAGGCACCCTGCACTGTCACACACCCCAGTGCCTCTGCTTCTCACTGCATCCAGGGGTTTCTTCAGATTATTGAAGCAAACGAGGAAACAATGCTCCTTTTTTTTCCTGTGGCCTCAATATACAGCTGATCTTTGCCGTGTAAAAATTCAGTTTCTGTCACTCAGCATCACCGTGACTTCTTAGCAACGCAGATCAAGAGGCAGAGACAGGGAAGGGGAGTCCATCTTTCCCTCTGTGTGCCAGAGCAGCAATCCTTTCCCTCCCAACCCTTTAACCTGCACACAGAGGGGGGCAGATGTCCTCCCTGACACCAATCCAGCCATCACAGCGAGAAGGGAGTTCCTTCTAAAATCAGCCCAAGAGCCAAACCAAAACTGAAGGTGGGAAACCAGAAAGCAGGGCATGCTAAAAACATTGGACCTATTCAGTGCAGCGGGGTAGATCAGGTTTTCTGCCTGAATAGCCAGCCTCTGTGCCACCCTCGTCCCCTGCTTTGCATGAGAATGCAGACCCTGCCACTGACAACTGCTGCTCTTTGCAGTCACCCACCACAACAGCATGTCTCCCTGTCAACACCGCCTCCCACATCCATCCAAGTCAACCTGGAAAGCTGCACCACGGCACTGCCTCTGCCTGGCCGGACAGCGGGGCTGGCATGTCCGTGTGTCTGCACACAGAGACAGACAGACAGACAGGTGTGCTCTCCTGGCTGCACGGAGGGTGTAGGGACTCCCTGCCGGTGCACACAGACACACAGACACGGGAGAGCACTGGGTGCAGCTACAGAACGTGCACAGATGTGTGTGACCACATCCCAGCCAGGGGCTGGAGGTGACTGGAGGTGACTGGAGGTGATGGTGGGTGCAGACCTTGCTCTGCTGGGTTGTGATGAGGCACTGGGCTGTGGACACGATTTATGAGGAACACAGAAGTGAGCGTTTGTGGGTGCCTGAGGCTGGGTTCCCCGGTGCCCAGACTCTCCCTAGGGGTGTGGGTGGAGGTGTGTAGGACCCCCTGGGAGCCTGGGCATGTCTCAGGGCTCTGGATGTGCAGGGATTTCTCGACAGGACAAGGATGTGCAGATGTGAGACAGCACTCAGGCCTGGCTCTGGTGCATGGACAACCAACGAGCCCTTGTGCTGGCAGGGGAAGGGGGCTGAGCTCCAGTCCTGAGCATGCTGCTGAGAGTGGTACAGCTCCTCCTTGCACGGCTTTGATCACTGGGAAAAGGCCAGAGAGGTGTGTGCAGGTGGGCATTTTCAGAACACCCTGTCCAGGCTTGCAAGGTCTGCTTGCGCCTGAGGATTTCCTTGCAGGTGTGTGAGGTTTTGCAGCATGCAAAACACAGTCCTGTCACTGAGAGTGTGCACCAGCATTTGTTCACCTCTAGACAGCCATTCCTAGGTACACAGATTTCCGTAGTCGTAATATGGACACTGTGCATTTCTCAAGGGATTTAGACACCTCTGTTTGGCTTCCTACAGGGCATAAACTCAGGAATCTGCGTTACCCCCTTAATATAGGCAGGGAAATTGAAGTAGAGACAGTAAACAATGTGTCAGGGGCCCTGCAGGAAGGGGCAGAGTGGGAAGAGGGCTATGGGGACTCTTTCCTCCTCATCAGCTACAAGTTGGCCTAGTGAGGGAATAAACCGACATCATGATTAAGGACAAGGTCTTTTCCTTCCCAGTGCTCCCTTTGATCCAAAAAGCCGCATCCCTCCCACTGAGGAGGCGAGCCGTGCATTTGCCCAGCTGTGGGCGAGCAGCTGCATGTCAGTGCTATTCCTGGCAAATGTGGGTCTGCATCCGCTCAGGGAGCACGTACAGCCAGCCTGTGAACTGAATTCCGGAGTGCTGTGTCCCTGATTCTGTGTCAGTGGGCATGTGCTTTGCATATCCACGTACACTTGCAGCCAAACATCTCCATACCAGCACCCCGTGCTGCTGGCTGGGGTGTGTAGGAGTAGCTGGAGGCTCGTGCACATGGAGAGTGTTTTGTCTCCGAGCTGTGCACGGATACACACGCAGACTACGGGTGAAAATCAGCCCTGGACACACAAACACACATGCAAGGGCACACGTCTGAGCAAAGGGGGTTGCCGTGGGCTTTAAATGTCACACATTTGCTTGGGCAGTGCCTGCGTGTGTGTCCCCGCACAGCGGGACCACGCATGAATGGTGTGGGCAAGGTGGGCGCGCGCCTGCGCGTGTGCGTGTTTATAACTATGGGAACACAAATCTGGGCATCCACAGCCCTGCAAGGACCTGCATGTGTGCGTCGGGAGCGCGCTGCTCCCCGTGCACGGCTGAGCAGGGAGACGCCGCAGCTCCCCCCCGCCAGCGCGCACGGACAAGCGCACCTGCCCGCAGGTGTGCGGAGGGAGGGAGGGCGAGCACAGCAGGCAGCGCTGCTCCCGTGTGGGAGAGCAGCGGAGGAGCGAGCAAACAGGTGTGCTCCGCACACCTTGGCCAGGCTGGATGGGCGCCCGCACCTCCGGAGCGCTGCGAGTGCTCCGGGCATGGCCCAGGAATAGCTGCAGCCTGAGCAGGCAGGGGATGGGTGCCAGCAGTGCCCCGGTGCCCCGCAGGGCAGGTGAAGCTGCGCGCTGTAGGTGTGGAGTGACACGCGGGCGGGCACGGATGGCTGCGCACACGCAGGGACGGATCCGGATGGATGGCACCCACGGAGGAGGGTGTTGCGTGCCATAAATCTGAGCGGAGGCACGGCCGTGGGCATCGCCCCCGGAGCTCCGCAGAGCCGGGGCTGTGGCACAGCGCAGCTCGCTCGGATGAGAGCGTTGGCTGCGTGTGCAGGCTCGGGCATGGCCAAGGCAGCCTGTGCCGGGTGCGTAGCGCAGCTCCGGGGCTCCGGCGGCTCCTGCGGGCACCATGTTCCCCAGCAAAACCCTTCGTTTGGCCATTTTCCCCCGGGTTGGGCAGGGGGACACACACACGCGCGCGCTGCGAGGTGGGCTCCGTCCGCAGAGTCTGCTCCACATCGCATGTATGAGCATCCCTCCTCCCCCGAGAAGGACAGGAGCTGGGGAATAACAATAGCAGACGGCAGGGGAAGCGATTTGGGGAAAGAACCCCCTCCCCTTTCCCACATCCAGATCGATGGAGAAAACCCCAAACAAGACAAGCAAGCGCTGTGCCAGCCCCCCTGTCCCTGCAGCCTGGGATCGCAATCCTTACCTTTGCGCACAGCAGGCGAGACAAAGAGCTGCTAAAGCAGAGACAATTCCACTCAATCTGTCTGCCTGAAATGTCCACATTTCCACAAAGACGAAGGATGAAAAAAAATCTTTGGAGGGGAGGGGAAGGAAAGATGGATCTTCTGAAATACCCCTCCAAAAAAAGGGGGGGAGGGAAAAAAGAAACCAACCCCCCCCCCAGTTAATGATTTCCTAGGGAAAAAGAATAATGACGAAAAACTAAAAAATGAGGGGGAAAAATACCCCCCCACTCCTTCAGTGCCAGTCAAAGAATTCGTTTCTTCTTCCTTTCAGCATCCTCTCAACAAGAGACATCCTCTGGCAATGGAGAAAATCCCAAGAGAAAGAAAAATAAAATGCCCCCAAAATGGGCTCAGCAAAACGTGAAATCGAATCTCACAGGTACGCGGCAGAAGAAGAAGAAGAAGAAGAAGGAAAAAAATTACAAAAAAAATAAAAAGAGAAAAGAAAAAGAAAAAAAAACCAACTCAGTGTCCCCTGAGCACTCCACTTGGATTATTTTTCCTCCTGCTCTTTTGCCATCCGGTTCTGCAGATGTTGCATGGCTCCTGCTACCCACCTTCAGCGAGGAGGAGGAGGAGAAAGAGCGCGCGTGTGTGTGTGTGTGTGTGTGAGAGAGAGAGAGAGAGAGGGAGGACGTGTGAGTTTTCGAGCAATATGATTTTATTCTGGATTTTACCTACTTGCTCCCCCTTCCTCTTTATTTTCCGAGGGGGGAAAGGGAAGCCACGCAGCCCCACTGTGCAGGTATTTTATTTTAGGGAAATCTCAGGCTCGTCACTTGGGAGGTTTGGGGCTTTTTGTGAAAAGGCTAAAAAAAAAAAAAAAATAGGGAAAACCAAATGCAGCCCGGTAAATAATAATACAAAAAAAATACATATATGCATGTGTAGCAAATAAATAAATCCCTGTCTGCCGAAAGCGCTGCTCTCGCAGGGAGGGCTGGATGCCTCCCTAGCGCTGTTGCCGCAGCTCCTGTGGAGTTTTGCTGCTCATTGCAAAGTCACAAGAGGAGGGGAGGAGAGAGGGAGTTTGTGGCTGGGGAGGGGGACTCTCCGGACAAATTGGGATCCTGACGTCATGGCTGACAACATTAACCCCTGCTGGCTTGCAGAGGGGATGGATGAGCGTTTTTGCTGTGGTGGATTTTTGGGGTTTTTCCCCCAGGGAGGTGGGCGGGGGGGAGATGATGGGAAAGGTGATGGCATTTTGGCAAGCCGGGGGCTGTGCCTGGGCAAGAGTGGCTCAGCTGTGAGCGCTGATGGGTGCTGTGGTTGCCTGAAACACTGTCATCAGCACAGGCTGAGCTTCCTCCTGCAGCCACTGAGATAAAAAATAAGGGGATTTACTCAGAATGTCTCCATGCCACAGAGCAGAGTGGCCTGGTGGCCTCCTCCTGGGGCGCTGGGGAAGATCTGGAGGCTCTGGTGGGGCTGGAGACTTCCCCAGGCTGGGGAAGCCCAGTTCAGGAGGGATGCTTAGCTCTCCCTGAAGGATGCTGCGTTATGCATGCAATGGAGTTTGTGGGAAAAGGGAGCCTGAACTTCCAGAAATGCTGCTGGTGCTGGGGCTTTGCCTGCTGGAATGGCAACAGCCATTGAAATCCTCACAGTCTCCTGTGCACCAGCCTCTGATCTTGGCCTTAAAAAAGTAATATAATTAAGGAACTCGACATCAGGCATGCAGTAATGGACTACCGTGAAGGATTTTTTTTTTTTTCCTAGGAAAAAGAAGAGATCCAGCAGCATTTTGAATGCAGAGCAGAAGCCATGGCTCCAGGAGGAAACATCCAAGCTCTCACCACCCTGGATGTGATCTCCTCTGCAGCTGCCTGGCAGCCCAGAGCAGCCCCTCTGAGCAGATAAGTCCTGGTTTGCACCTGTGTCTCCAAAGCCCTCTGGGACAAGGGAGCAGAATGTGTCACTGCAGCTGGGCAGGACCAGGTCCAGAATGCCTCTGAAGGGGCACAGGGCAATGTCCAGCGGCCACCGAGCAGCTCCTCTGTCCTGCCCTTCCCTGCAGAGAGATCTGCCCAGCCCAGCCTGGGAGAATCCTTGTCTCTGGAGTTCCTAAAGCTCCTTTCCCTCATGCTTGGCTTGGCTCTACATGGTTTCCTCATCAGAGGCACGCCACAGATCGTGTGCTCCCAATCTCCTTCTCCCAAAAAGCGCGGCGGTGAGTGACCTTTCTGAAGAGCTTCCCCCTTGCAGGCCAGGCTGGGCTGTTGCACTGCAGAGACATTAAACCAAGGAAAAGCTGAGTGGTGTGCTGTCCTGTCCTGGTGTCGCTGCAGGGAGGTCCTGGGGGCAGTGAACATGTGGGGCTTGTGGGGAAAAAGGAAAGCTTCAGGGAAGGTTTAACATCTACAATGAGGCTGTGCTACAATGGGAGGGGATAAGGTCTCAGCTGCTGCTGAGGCTGGTGGAAAAGGTTCTCTGCTTGGTTTAGCACCCAGACCACCCCTGCTTGTCCAGACTTAAGCAAATTAAGCTCAGAGCAGTGATCTCCACTGCTTTGTCAAAGCCCAAAGCAGGTAAGTGGCACTTGTCACATGCCAGTGAATGTGTCTGCCCGTGTGGACTTTCACTGCAGGCCACTCACTGTGGCCTCCCACAGGGAATCCAGGGTGTGGGGACTCCACCAGGACACCCAGCTGTGGCTGGTGATATTTCACTGCATCACAGCCCAGAACGAGCCTGTCTGCCTGGGCTCCCAGTGCTGCCCAACCACTGTGCCCTCAGGTTGTTCCTGGGCTTCCACACGCCTGATGTCACAAGTAATTCATGCTTTGCCAGGCCACCCCAGGAGTTTGTGGCTCCCTGATTCCTGTGGCTGAGAGGTCCATGGGAGGTGAGCCAAAGCAATAGAGTTTCTCCAAAATCCTGTTGAAGAACAGGAACCAGCCCAGCAGATCTGGACCTGCAAGATGTCCCCGTGTGCCCATGCAGCACCGGGATCCCTGAGCCCAGGGTGAGCTGCCTGGTGCCATCAGGTGCTGGCTGTTGTACAGGTCCAGCATTTACCTCCTGTGCTGCTGCCAGCCCACAGAGCTCCCGACAGCAGTGACTTTCTGAAGCACTTTTTCTGATTGAAGCTGCTGGGCACCAGGGAGGAGCTCTTGGGGAGATGAGAAGCATTTGCCTCCTGGCACCAGAGGCCCTGTTTAGCCCTGCCTGGTCCCTTTCCATTCTGGCCCCTTTGCTCTGCTCCCTCCCACCAGCTATGATTGCATGATGTTACTGGCAGGAAAGGTAAGTGGAAAGCAAATGTCAGAGGCATACATGAAGAGGAAAAATTATGCTCACAAATGGTGACATTTGTGCTTGCAAGTTCACCCAGTCGGGAGCAGAAACTGTGTCACATGAATTACTTGACCACTCAGCCACAACAGGAAACTTTGGAAAAGCTGACTGCTTGGCAGGGAATGCATCCAAAGGAGCTGTTGTGTGCTCCTCAAGAACCCACCTGGAGCCACGTTCTGGAATAAAGGACCGCTCTGGAGTTAGTCACCCCTCTCTGCTGGGTCTCAGGAAGGCTGATCACAGTGATGCATGACCATGCTCACTGAGGGGATTGTTCCTTGCCCCTCGGAAGATGGACATCCTCAAGCCTATCCCAGCACCCCAAATGCTGTGTCTCCCTCCCCTGCTGGGGGCTCTCTGCTCTCCAGTGAGGGCCCAGTGATGGGTTTTTCAGAAGTTCACGTTCTGAGCCTGCAAATGTCTGTGAGAGGCTGCTGGAGATGCCATGCTGTGGCTGTAACCACCCTGCAGAGGCCATGGAGCATCGTGTTCATGGCCATTTGCTGTCCTCCACTATGAAATCACTCCTTTTCACTCTTCTCTTACTTGTTGCTCTGCTGCACAACCTCCACACCCTGGTGTCCCTTCTTATCCTGTGGCCACTGCTGACTCCAAGCCCCAAGTGCTGCTTTTCTCAAGGGCTTGCCATCAAGGTGAAAAACCTCCCTCTCCCAGCCAGCTGGAGAGCTGGCTCTTCTGTCCAGCCAACAATTCCCAGCACAAGATGGTTGTTCTTCTAAAGCAGGAAAAGGACAAGAGTGGAGAAAGCAAAAGAACTTTTGTTAAACCAGAGATGCAATGAGAGTCCTGCAGAAAAGGAGAAAATACTGTCTTAGAGCTGTCATTTTGGTGTAGAAGGTAGAAAACAGCCTGAAAGTAAATGAAGTGCACCTCACGAGGTGGAAATAGAGACAAGCAGAGGCCAGGGGAGTTTTGTCACCTGGCCTAGCACACAGCCTCTGTCTCCTGCTGCAGCCGCATCCAGGACTGAGCTCACCAGGTCAAAGAGCCTTTGCAATTCTAGTCCCAGGTTCCTGCAGGAAAGGTTTCCCTCAAGTTGTCCTACAGGACAAGTGCTCCATCATCAACCACAGTGCCATCTAAACTCCCCCAGGTGCTGGCAAGGAAAGACCACAGGTCACAGCCCTCATGGACTGGTGGGGCTGACAGCTACCAGCAATGGCTTGGGCAGCTGTGACTCCTGTTTTGGAGACTCTGCATCCTCTGATTCACAAATGCCTCTCTGCTTGGACACACCATGTGCTGGATGTTACATATTCCCGAGGAAATGCCTCAGAGTGCACTCACAGGGTCTTTGTCGAGTTAAAGATCCTTCACCACTTTGCAAGGTAGTGCAGACTGGTCCAGAGGAAGAGGAAATGTTGACCATTCTTAGGAACTGTGAATGGAGGAAATGATGAGCAGAATTTGCCTGCAGTCCTGTGTGTCCTGTGTGCTCAAATCTCTTTAAGTGGAGCATGGAAAGGGTGGTGGGAAGGGAGAAAGGATTGTCCATGGAGGTGAGTTCATGCACCACCTCCCATTCCAGCCTGTCTTTAAGCTTAGGAGGCTGCAGACAATGTTTAGGTTGGGTTTTCCTTCGCTGGAGGAGTGCTCTGGCCGAGCAAAGGTGCTTCGGTTCTGAGAGTGCAGAAGTGCTGTGCTGGCTGTGGCTGTTGATAGCTGTGGCTGCTGAGGATTAGCTCTCGTGCCTACAATGAGAGAACATCACTCCCAACGCCACAGCCTCCTCCTGCCATGCACAGACAGCCTGCAGGGTGACAGTGACACCGTGCTGAGCCTGGGGCAGGAGGACAGCCTGCTGCAGCCACACCCGAGGCAGGCCACGGGGAAGGCAGCCTCAGGGCTGAGGTGTGAATCCATCCCCTGGGTGCTGAGGGATGCAGAGCCCCAGCCCTGTGAATCCCTGTCTGTCTGTAGGTCCCCTGGCTGATTTTCTCTTTGTGCTTCCATGGTGGTGCTCAGGAGGAGCAGTGATGCCCCTTGGGACTGGCACTTCTGATCGTGTTATGACTGGCAGTGTGAAGGGCACAAGGCAAGGAAAAGGCCCTTTGGCCCCTGCAGACAGTTAGGAAGTGCCAAAAGATGCCTCCCTGCTCATCACTGTTAGTGATGGGATCTGCTCTGGCACTGAGGGCTGGGCCCATGTGCCCCATTAGGCCTTCCCATCTCAGAGGGTGCAGCACCTCTCACTCCTAGGGATGCTCCTTCCCACCTGCGCCAGCAGAGAGTCCCATTCTGAGTCAGAGCTCCTGGTCTGAGTCATGGAGCTACAACAAAAACATCTGGAAGCAGCAGCGGAATGGATTACAAGGATCTAGGTAAAAAATTCCACTCCTGACCACCACATGGAGGTGAGGATGGTTTCAGCTCCTCTTTCTCCCTCTGTCCCCACAGCTCTCCCATCCCAAGGAGGGCCAGGGCTCAGCACCAGCACCCAGGAGGCAGGAGGAGCTGAGAAGCCCAGCTGCTGGTCCCTGCTGGCTGAAGGGACAATGTGTTCCCAGAGCAGGTGCCACCTGCCTCCTCCAAAAGCCCTGCAGCATCCCCCACCTGTGCCAGGGGACACTGCAAAGGTGACAAGAGAGGGTCCCTGGGGACACCTGCACTCCATTCTTCTGTCAGCCTCAGGGGGTCAGGCCCAGATCTCCGGGAGTCCTCCTGTGTGTTTATCCCGTGACAAAACTCATGGTGTGTCCTGCACGGGCAATGCCCCTTCCTCCAGGTCATGGATGGATTAAATTGGACGGGACTGGGGCCAGTAGTGACCCCTAGGGAACAGCACCAGTTACAGGCCTCCAGTAACTCTGTTACTGGACTCTGTGCCACCATCAGAACCCTCTGAGCTCTGCCACTCAGCCAGTTCTCAACCCACTGCCCAATCTCAACCCCTCGATCTCCCCACCCTCACTACGAGGATCTTGTGGGAGAGTGTCAGAAACTCTGCTGAAGTCAGGGCAGACAGGAACCACTGCTCTCCCCTCATCCACCCAGCCATTCCATCCCCGAAGGCTATCAGATTGGTCAAGCATGATTTCCCCTTGCTGAACCCATGTTGACTACTCCTGGTAACCTTCTCTTCCTCCACATGCGTGGAGATAACATTCAGGATGAGCTGTTCCATAACCTTTCCAGGGATGGAGCTGAGCCTGACTGTCCTGTAGTTCCCTGGGTCCTCCTCCGTGCCCTTTTTGAGGACTGGAGTGACTGGGCTTTTCTCCAGGCCTCAGGTACCTCTCCTGTTCCCCCTGACCTGTAACTGTGATGAGATTATGGCTCTGTGACCACACAGAGATCTCTAAATCTTCTTGTTTATCCCCCATGCCATGTGCATTGGTGCACAGGCATTTCAGAGAGCTAATGGAGCATGAACGTTTCCAATAAAGGGTGCAAGAGGAACCCCTAACCTGTCAATCTGTACCCTCCCAGTGCCACACGGTGCCAGGGAGCTGCTCTGCTCAGTTGCTTCCCTGGAGCAGATCAGGACCCCCTTAACCATGTTCTGGATCAATAGGTCCCCCACTGGTAGTGCCCCATTCCCAGCTGGGAGGTTTCTGACTTCCCAAATTTGGTCTCTCAGTTTTGACTGGACACCTAAGCCAACTTGCAGGCTTCTTTCTGTGGTGGAGGCACTGCTGAGTCCAGCTTTCAGTGTGGAGATGCAGGAGGACACATACAAAATGTGCTTTCTGAAGGCATGACCAGCTCTGGGAGAGGTGTGCTTCCTTCCTCGAGCACTCCTCCTGCCCAGGACAGGGCATTTCCAACACATTCCCACTGGGAACACCATGTGTACCCCTCCTTAACTCAGCATTTCATGTGGGATAATTCATGCGGGCTTTTCCACGGTGCTTAACCACTGCAGTGGTTGCAGGAGGCTTTGGCTGACAGCTCTAAACAGGTGGCTGAGCGCTGAGTGACTTTTATGACCTGGAAAGGGTGATAATTGTGCCAAAATTTGCTCTCAGGAGTGTTATATGGCTGTCATGAAACGCAGTTTGTGCATTATGGGTTGGGAGACAGTGAGACGTGTCCTGCTCCTGAGATGGATCTGACAGTCCATCAGCCCGCTGACAACGAGCAATCTCGGGTCATGCCTCAACTTCTGGAGCCAGTTCAGCATTTGGAGCTGGGAAAACAGAACTGTGTAATTACACAGCCCTGTGCAGCCTGAGGGTGGGACAGCTGTTCAACAATTCCCTGTGGGAGACAAGGATCATACCAGGGTTTCCCACCACTCCAAGTGGGGCTGTGCCCCGAGGGAGCCACTGCCTTCCAACAAAACTCAGTGTGTGACTTCCCACGTGCCAAACTGGCAGACGGGGAGGTGAAGAGAGGAGCTGCAGCTCCTCCAGTGACTGCTGGAGACCCCTCAGACCTGCCAGCGAGGCAGGTGAGGTCCCTCTCTGGAAGAGTAGGAGAAAAATCCCCTGTATCTGCAGTTTGTTTGGGAGCTTGGGAGTGCAATCCATGTGATGCTGCGTTGCCTGGCAACAGGCCGAGAGTGATGGAGCACAGGGCAGGTCTTCTCCAGGCTGGGGAGCAGCAGCTCCAGGCACGGTGGCTGCCTGTGCGTGTGCAGGGAGCTGAGGGAAGGGGGAGAGGGACTTGGAGTGAAGACACGGTCACAAAAACATACGGAGAACCAAGAGGGAGATAAAAGTCTAACTGAGGGGAGGAAGAAAGAGAGAAATCAGGGAGGGGAAAGGGAAAGGAGAGCCCAGAGAGGACACCTGGCCACTCAAGGAGCTGCAAAGACTCCTGGCTGTCACCTCCCAGGGACAGCTGCTGTCTCTCCTCAGGTGTGTCCCAGCTTTGACATAAGAACTGCAGGAAAATGCAGTTCTCTGAGCACCTGTAGTGACTCTTCACCTCTGAGGGATTCATTCCCACAGTCCTGCTGCCCTCACAACCTCAGACAAGTCTGGAAGAGGAGTGCACTGATTTGGGCTGAGGGAACTGTTCTGAGCAGTGATCATCCACACAAGGCTGCACTGGGAATGGCACCAGATCCCAGAGAAATCCCTGGGAGGGTCCCACTCCCAGTTAAACTGTTTTGAGGGGGCACTTGGGCTAAGGGGTCAGGCAGGGTCAGCACAGAGATTGTGAATCTAAGCTTAATTTCCTTTCCCTGGAAATAATAATAGTGGTTTGGAAATAATGATAAGAATTTTTAAAACAAGAAAGAAAATTAAAAGAGAGAGAGAAAGAGAAGGGAGGGAGGGAGGGAGGGAGGGAGGGAGGGAGGGAGGGAGGAAGGAAGGAAGGAAGGAAGGAAGGAAGGAAGGAAGGAAGGAAGGAAGGAAGGAAGGAAGGAAGGAAGGAAGGAAGGAAGGAAGGAAGGAAGGAAGGAAGGAAGGAAGGAAGGAAGGAAGGAAGGAAGGAAGGAAGGAAGGAAGGAAGGAAGGAAGGAAGGAAGGAAGGAAGGAAGGAAGGAAGGAAGGAAGGAAGGAAGGAAGGAAGGAAGGAAGGAAGGAAGGAAGGAATATAAGAACAGGGCAAATGACATGCAAAGCAGGTGGTTTCCATCCATACTAAATACTTTTGGTCTCAAAATCCCTCTCAGAGCCGCAGATCTCCCTGTACATCTGTCCTTGCATTTGCATCCAGAGCAGAGGGGACCCCCTGACAGACACCCCCAAGAAATTTATTGAAGTGCTGTTTTGCCCCACACACGAGGTTTCCCCAGCCCTCTCTGCTCACATTTCAGCCCATTTTCATCACTAAATCAGGGTGGAGGCTGAGCTCAGCCCTCCACACCACTCCCCTGCACCAAGACTGCCCCTGCACAGAGCACATCGCAGAAAATGACATCTCCATCCCTTTGGCCACCCTCTGGCTTCCCCTTTTGCTGTTTGAGCCTACCCACACCATCCCACAGTGTCCTCAGGAGGAGGAATTCTTCCCTGTTTCCTCTGGGACACAAAACCCAGGGTATTCTGTTCACACTCACACGGTGAGGGAGCAGTAGGGTTGTGATGGACTGTGATTTCCCTGTGCTGAGCTCCAGACTCTTAATAATTAAAACTTTTACCTCAGTACTTTCCATTTTGGTGTTTTTTCACCCAGTCTGACTATAAACACTGCTGTAACAGGACTTTGACCTGGCAGGAAACTCCAAATACAGCAGTTAATTCATCCCAATTTGAAAAGACGAGCAAAAAATACTTTATCTAAGCACAGCTGCTCCTGAAATGTCAGGATAAAGTTTTGTTTTAGCTGTACCTTCCTTGTCATTTATAATGGGAGGCAATACTAAATTTACCCTGATAAGTACTGCAACACTCATCAGAACAAAGCCTATTACAATTTTCTGTCATGAGTACGGAGGGAAAAAATAATTCTCTCTCTGCAGAACATCTCCACTTTGTACCGTGTTTTCCGAGAAAATTAATTCTCTTGCTCTCTCTCTTTAAAAATTCAGGCTCAGCACAGCACCTGGGAGCAGCAGGTGAGCTCTCCTTCCTGGGAGCTGGTGCTCCTTGCAGGGTGAAGCAGCTGGAGCCCAGGACGTGCTCTGGTCACACTGGCTCTGTGTCAGCTGCACTGCTGACCACGGCTGTCCTTGCCTCAGCTTCCCAAGGAAAATCACGTTTTCTTTTAAAGAGTAACACTCACAAAATCTGGACAGAGGAAGGTTGCAGAGTGTTCCTTGTGAATCCTCTCCCAGCCATGCCCGTAGCAGGCTGCTGTCCCTCTCACTCCACTGCCTTTTCCCAGGCAGAGCTATCTGTAATTGAAGCAATAGCTGAAACATCTGATTTTCCACCACCCAACACCTCCTGCTGCAGCTAGCACCAGCCTAAAGTGAGGGAATAAAGAGACATAACACTTCACTAACATGCTACATTTGCTTTTTGCCGGTGCCAGCTGCTGCAGAAGGTGGTGGGGAGTGAGTTGAAGCTGGAACAGGAGATTTTGGGAAGCTGTTGCCCTAAATCCAGGCCACATCTCATACAGAGTGACCCCAGGTGTGGATATAGGGGTGCAAGATTTCTCAGAGCATGCCTCTTTTTTCCTCACCAAAAGGTGCTTCTAATTATTTCTGTTCAGGCTCAAAACTGATGTTTTCTGTGCTCACCAAATCCATTGAGGGGAATGTTTCCATCTAGAGAAAGTCCATAGGGGAAATTAACTTTTCCAAGGAAACAGCAGGGAGGCGAGAGAACAAAGCAACTGGAGGGAGAAGTGTAAAGCACTCCTGCAAAGCTGCTGGGTGCCAACCTCCTCCAGGAGGGGAAGGCAGCTTCCCTCATGAACGGAAAGCAGGAATGGCCACAGCGCTCAGCTTTCCTGTGGGATGTGCAGGGAGGGGCTTGCACCTCTGGGCTGGGCTGTGCTGGGACCCAGCAAACCCTAAACTCCCAGTTCCTGGGAACGCCACCTTTTTCTTTGCTTGCTTTGGTGTTTCTGGCCCTCATCTGCAACCCAGAATGCTGTAGGAGATGAGCAGGGGCTGGGCTAAAAGGCAGGCACGGTGTGGCCCCACAGAATCACACCACGGGCTGAGTTACACGTTTGGCTGGTCATGGTCTTCCACAGCCAGCAGCTACTCACAGTGGGCTTGCAGATATCAGGGATGCATTTTTGCTTGTTTCTCTAACTGAATAAAAGCAAATCCCCCCCGCTGCCTTCCCTGGGGTCCCAAGGGAAGCCAACTGCTGAGCCTAAAAACCCCACAGCTCAAGCTCAATTTAGGCCTTCGCAGCTTCTTGGGTTGTCTTTAAAGGAGGACGCAGCACACCACCATCCTCACTGGAGTGAGCTGACCTGTATTTCTGCTGTTCCCTTGCTCCAGTCTCTGCTCCCTGGAGCAGGCGAGGCTTTTCTTCCACGCTTGGAGAGGACAAAGCACTTGGGAGACAAAACCATAAGGGACAGGCTCCAGAAGCAAGGCCAGGGGCAAAGACAGAGCTGGATGCCTGTGTCCCCAGGGAACCTGCACCTGAGGTGCCTTAGCCAGCAACCACCCAGCAGAAGGAAGAGCTTCCAAGCCTGCTTCCCAGTCCCCCATCCCAGCCCCTGGCTGTGAAGCTGTTGCCCAGACTGCCAACACAATTTCTTCCAGCAGCAGCTGCCCAGCTCTGCAGAGAAAACCGAACCAACAAATCGGTGATGCCCAGGCGTTAATCCCAGAAACACTGGTGGCAAGAGAGCTCTGGGGATCCAGCCCAACCTCCCCTCACACCGTGAGCCATCCAGCAGCACAGGACAGCCCTGATCCAAGGGGATTCCTGTTTTCCCAGGCTCAGGTAGGTGCTGGTTGATGTGCTCCTGTTTTCTCTCCCAGCACAAGCCCTGTGCCACGTCCCCACGCTGCCACACTGCCACCTTTTTGCCCCAGGCACAAGGTGTCACCTCAGGACCAGGCAGCAGATCCGCTGCTCCCCTGTCCACGGAGTCAGCCAACACCCTGAGGGCGTCTGTTGTGTGCTGGTGGTGCCACTCACATTTACACCCACAACTCTTGAGGCTTTAAGGGCACTGCAAAGGCTCTTTGCCTTATTAAATTTAATTCGCAGTGGAAGTGCAGGGGTCAGGAGGAGCATGTTTTTCATGCCAAGATGTCCTGATTAAGTCAAGCACCGATGATGGCATCTTAAAAGCAATGAAGAGAGGTAAATCACCTCCCAGCACCGGAAGTTCTGGGGGAAAATCACCAAAGAATGCACTTGTTAGGAGTCAGAATCAGCCATCCCTCTGTCATACCCCTCTGCCAGGAGCCCGTGGCCCCCAGGAAAGCGGAGTGGCCCCTCACGACACAGGGGCTGGCAGGCTGCTGTTGGCATGGCAACGCGGGATGCCGGAGCAGGGACCGCCGGGCGGGAGTTTGCAGTCGGCAACGCAGAGAAATGTTTGATAGATTTAAAAAACACCAACCTCACACACTCTCGTCGTCTCCTTCCCTCCCTCACTCACTCACTCCACCTTGTGCTGCCAAGTTGAATAACGGCGTTACTGTGGTGGGAGAAAAACGGCAGGGTCTGTACCCTGGCTGCCAGGGAGAGGGGCAGGGAGGGTTGAACCACTTTTTTTCCTGACTTTTTTTCCCCATTTTCTGCCGGTATGTCTCCCTGTGGAGGCAAAGGCAGGCGGTGGACAGGGATCTGGGGTTCCAGCAGGAGATTCAGGCTCTGTTTGTGCCCTGATATCCCATATTTCTCATCAACACTCTGGACTACTTTACCCTCCCCACTGCAGGATGGAGAGGGCAACTCTGACTTACCTCTTTTATTTTTATAATGGTTTAAGATCCAGGGCTTTTCAAGCATTAGGTAATTCTTGTTCACCATTAGAATTCATGCAGAATGTTCCTTAGGGATCATAGGGGAGTGAAGAGGCAGAGGGGTTAAAAAAGCAGATTTGTCTGCATGGCCAAAACCTTCACTGCTTCCACAGGGGATCTCTGGGATGCTGGAGAAGACACCAGGACTCCTTGCACAAATGACAACTGCAGAAGTCCCTGTTCTCACTCCAGGGGTGACGTCCCAACCCAAAGGAGTTTGTCCCCCACTGCAGCAGTCAGGCACAGGTTACCCTCCTGCACGTAATTTGGGACAGTGTGACAACCACACGGTGTCCCACGGGTCTGGCTAATGCCAGGACAAACATCCTGCTGCTTTTGGTCTGGGCATGATGTCAAGGAGAGGTTTCACTGTGGTTCTAGTTTCTCCCTGGCCAGGGCTGCAGATTGCTCCAGGCTGCATTTCAGGTCTCGTGAAGGGGCTCACTGAGGCTCCCCTCCAGCAGCATCCAGCTCTGCAGTGGTTCTGTGAGCCTCATGCTTCACACCAGGGCTCTGTGTGCTGCTCCTCCCCAAGCCACAGGAACCAGCCTAAAGTGAGAAGTGACTCTGTGTCACCTGTGACACCTGGAAACACTCAGGGCACCCGCCCCTGAAGAGTTTTTCCTTTGTTACAGCTGTGTGGCAGCCCTGAGAGCATCACCAGGCCCCACCTGCCCCAACCAGCCCCACCTGGGGGATGGGATGTCCACCTATATCTTCCCCAGCACGGAGGAGGGCTGCTTCTCTGTGGATCCTCCTGCAGCTCATATCCAAGAGGGAAGGCAGCCAGCAGAGGTATTTCTGGAAAGAAGGTACCAGTTGAGCCTCCTACAGTGCAGTTTCTATTGTAATGCTTCCCAGCTGGGCAGAACATGAGCCAGTTCCTGCTCCTAATCCCTCCTCAAGGTAAGAGTGAAGGTGATCTTTCCCTTGGCAAGAGGGACAAGAAATGTTCTGAGGTCACCATGGAGGTTGATGCTAGAGATCAGAGTTTTGTCACCAGAACACACCTTGAGCTCCAGACAGGGGTTTAGGGTCTGATGTTTTGCACTCAGATGTGGTTGAGCGTGATCTGAAAGAGGAGACAGTTGTGCCCTTTTCTCATGAGGGTGAAAAGGCAGAAGGAACTTGGTCAGTGGGAAGAATCCAGGTCCCCGCATCTCCTGGGCTGCCTCACTTGGGCATCCTGCACACACAGGAGCACAACTGCTCTGCAAGCCTGGCTGGTGGCTGGGTGTCCCCATCTGTGGGAACAGACAGGACCTTCCCATGGCTCAGGGGATGTCTCAGTGACAGCAGCTGACGTGTTGGCTCTCACCAGGGACTGAGTTTTGAGTCCTTTCGTCAGTGCTCTGCTGGTACAGCCACCTTCCCCCTGACCCTTGCAGAGAGGCACAAATCCCCCTGGATTTCCTTGGAGAGAGGTTGTATGGTTTTGTGTGAGAGCTCAGCCCTGCTGCTGCTGATGGCAGAGGGAGGAATCCCCCATCTCTGGAGGGGGATGGGGCTGCTGTTTTCCCATAGCTCTGGTTCGTGTGCAGGGAAGAGGAATCCGCTCCAGCAGCTCGTCACTGCGCCAGCGCCAATCGCGGGCGGCACAGGGAATCCCTCTGCAGGGAGCAGCTCTGCTGAGCCCAGCCAGCTCCTGACAGGGATCCTCCACGCAGCCCCCCTGAGCAGCATCTCCCCTCCATCCCCCCCCCCCAGAGCAATCTTCTGAGCTTCCCTCTCCTCTGTTCTTCTGTCTCCCCCAGCACAACCACCTCTCTCTCCTGAATTTCTTCTGCCTCGCTCCACGCTGCTCTGCAGCTGTGCTCAAAATAATTTCTGCTCAGGGAATTCCTCTCCCTCCCTCTCCTCTCTCCTGCAGTATTTCTCACTGGCCTTTGCCCTAAGAGATGTAGTTGAGCATTAGCCCAAACATCATTTCCCGCTGGTGATCTGTAGCAGACTGGATGACTTTAAAACCCTCCTGCAAAAACATCTTGTTTCCCAGAGCATGAGAGAGGAAGGCTTTGCTCTCCAGGTGGGGTGTTTGCTGAGGAATTATTCTAAGCCCTGAATACCTTGGTGAAGCGCTGTGCTCACCCAGGGCACTCCCAGCCTGAGAAGGAACAAAATCTGGGCCTGGGAGCAGCAACTTTGGCACTGCTGCCAGCATCCATCTCCTCTCCAGCAGCCACCTGTGGTACTGGAGGTAGCCTCTGCATCCACCCCACAGACTGCAGTAAAATAACCTGCAAGTAATCACCTGCACACACAGTCAGTGTATTTACTGATTGATAGGTGCTGTGCCTCTGTGGGAGCTCTCACAGGCTGGGCTGGGTCAATCCTGGCAGCAGAACTGTGGGGCAGAGTTACCTGGACCATGATGAGGGACTCAGTGTCAGCAGCCCTCAGAGATGGGTCTAAGGCACTGCAGAGCCTGGGGGTTTTTTTCATTTTTGATGTAATTAGGTATTGTTTCTTGCTCCTGCCTCTTTTTTTAGCCTTCTTCCTTCTGCAGTGAGCTGCTGAGTTTTGTGATTCCTTTGCAAAGTGCTGAGGGGATTCAAGCAATTACTGCCCCAAACATGTTGGGTTTTGCCTTTTGAGCTGGACCTAATACTTGCTGAGCCCTGAGAGCAGCCTGGTTGCCAGGGTGCTGTGCATGCTGTAGTGTGTGTGTGTGCATGTGCTGCAGCTGCTGCTCAGAGACTCAGTGAGGCACGAGGAGGAGGCTGTATGCATAACCTCCCTTTTGAAATACTACAGCAGCCTAATGCGAGCTTGTGACGGGGCTAGAGCAGCTATTTTTAGCAAAACGCTTCAGGTGAGTCGAAACTTTCCCCTTTGTTGCCTGCATCTTCAAAGCTCTTCTTCCAGCCTGGAGAAACAAGGCTAATCAGCCTCTGTTGCTTCCCAGTTCTCCCAGCAGCGAGTCTGCAGGCTCTGGGATGCTGCTGCCAGCACAGGCACGATGTTGCAGCCAGCTCTGCTCCGTGCCTCAGTGCTGGGTGAAAAAATGAAGGGGTATAAAAACACCATGGATATGAGAAAGCTGGGAAATTCCCTGTGTGGCCTTGCTGTCCAAACAGGCTGGGATGTACCAGAAGCTGCTCTTCAGGGTTTCTCCAGACCGTGACCTGGATGAGCTGGAGGGCAGGTGATGCTGAAGCTGTAGTGCCAGGGGGTTGAGGAGAGTGGCAGTCACCCAGAGACTCTGGAGAACCCAGAGAAGACCCCAGACCAAATATCCCCATTGGACCAAGAGGAAGGTGTATGGGACGTGAAGGGTGTGTAGGAATGGGTGCACAGACTGCCAGGGCAGACAAGCCCAGGGGTTGCTTTGTTGGGGTCCCTCCCTGTGTTGAGCTGTTATGTTGCTGTGCCACAATTAAAACACTTAAAGGAACCAGATGTCTGAGACTCTGCTATGGGAAACCCAGAGTGGAGTGAGCAAGAAAATATTGTCTGGCAGTGAGAGTGTGGGCTGTAAGGAGTCAAATGAGGAACCTGGGAAGGGACTTTGCTGCCAGCAGTGACAGTGGTGGTGCAAATGTGACCCCAGGAGTGGCATCTGAAGGGTCAGGTGGCAAAGCTTCTTTGACAGTAGCTTTTTATTGTGGAATGTCCTCACCCAGCTGTGATAAAAACAGAGGGGGCTGAGGATGCCACCCACCCACCCCATACTCCCTGCTGAGGAGGAAAACTGGGCTGGCAAAGGGCCACGATCTTAAATTCATTGGATAGCACTGAGGACTGTTTGACTTTTGTCTAAAAGATCCTTCTCCCCAGGTGACTGGCAGAGCCAGGCCCCCAGGGAGAGCAGTTCTGTCTAACCCACTTTTAGACTGTGCACTTAATGCAATGAATCTCCTCGCTTTTCTCCAAGATCTTCACTTACAACAAGATCCCTTGGCACCCTCTTTAAAAAAAGAAGCCTTGCTGACATGCCTTTATTGGGCTGCTCTTAAAGCTGGCACAATTAAACAGCACAGATAAGAGCTGTTATGCAGCCTGCATTCAGTTAGTAAATATTAATGCTGACTTTTTTTTAAGGTGAGTGGTGTGCTCCAGTGTTGCTGGCAGTTAGCTTGGCTGGTACAAGAAATGGCTTCACTTTTGATAAGGGTTCAAAGAAGGTTTGAGCTCTTGGAGTTTGAGGCCAGAAGGGATAATCTGAATAAGTCTTTTTTCCTCTGTCTAGTGTATCCTGAAGTTTCAGATGGTTGACACTTCAGTTGATGAGGCCAGTAATTCCAGCTGGATGAAAGCAGAGGAGGTGTTTGGCCAGCTTATTAGAAGGGCTGTATTTTGATTTATAGATCTCTTGTAAACAGAAGATCCCATGCAAACAGATATGGAATGCAGTAGCAGCCAATGCAAAATTTTAATTACCCCTGCCATTAAAAACGTGTGGTTTGTGACTTTTTTCCCCTAGCTAACTTCAAACTCTGAAGGTCACTTCTGGCAGAGAAGTGTTTCTCCATCCTCCAAGCAAGACTTGTTTCTCACCTTCTTCCCCTCTCATCCCCCATGGTCAGACTAACCCAGCTTTATGCTGAATTTAGAGGGCTTTGCATTTGCAGCTTCATTTTCAATGGTGTGAGCACCTGCAGTGTCCTACCATGGGCACAAGGTGTGGGAGTTGCTTAGCTGGGCGAGCAGGTCTGTAGCTCCTGGGAGTGTTCATTTGGCATTTAAGCTCTCACTGGGAGCTGGTGAGGATGCCCAGAGTTGTCCCTCCACTCCAGGGGATTACAAATGATCCCCGTGGAAGGCCTGGGATGAATGCCAAGCAGCCCGTGCTGTCAGGGAGATGCTGTATTACAAATGAAGCTTATCATCACTCCAAGACTCTGTCTGGGGCCCAACAGGTCACAAAAGGGAGAGGAAATCTGGCTAAAAGTCTAACTGGAAGGCAGATGCTAATTCTCGAGGCTGCCACAGGTCCTAACCAGTAACAATCCCATGTCTTGTTTGCTTTGTGCTGTCCTGAGGCTGCCGGGGAGGTGCTGAAGGTTTCTTGGCCCCTCTTTGCACCTCCTTCACTCAGTTCTGCATCTGCAGAAAGCAGTGTGGCTTTTGCCCCATCAAAAACCTAATTGGACACAAAACAAAAGCTGGGCTTGGCTGGTGGGAGGCTGGGTTGTGACACTTTACAAGGAAATACAGAGAAAGAAGGCAGTTTATGCACCTCTATCGTACCTTGCAATGTAAATCCACATTTAGCACAGGGAATTGCTGGCTCCGTGGGGATTGAGGGCTGTTTGGCAAAGCAAGCACTCTGCCATCAAATGAAGAGATCAGCCACGCTTCCTGGAGCCAGCGAGCCTGGGTTATATTTAACCCAGCAGTTTTCACACTGGGAGAGTAAGTACATACTTTATATCTCATTTCTGTCCTGGGTGCCATGGTGCATCGCAATTGTGGCAGGGGTGATCCATTCCCCATTAACACCTTTACAGGCTGCTTAGCACATCTGAGGCTCCTGGAGGGCGGGGGAGAGAGGAGAGGGAGGCAGAAGCAACTGCAGAGCCTGAAGCCTCTGGTCCTGGCTCTCCTCCCTTCCCTGGCTGGCTTTGTGACATCCTCCCAGACCTGCAGGGAGTGCTGCCGGCAGGGAGCTGAATTCGCTCTGGAATGTTAGGAGTGGATGAAGGGATGAAGCAAATGGAGGAAGAGGTGCAACCTCCCCAGCTGAGGAGTCTGGGACAGCTCTGGAGGCTGAGGAAGTGCTCTCCTTCCCCCTGCAGGGCTTGGCTTGGACCAGGGTGGTCACCACTCTCTCTTGAGCCACCTAGCTCAGAACGGGAGTGACCCTGACGGGCCAAGGCTGAACCAGAGCAAGATGAGCAGGAAGGACCGAGATTGGTGCTTGCTCTCCTGTCCTTCCTCTCCTCACCCTCTGGTAAATGCTGTTCCATGGATCTGGTGCCCTGTGCCTGGCAGCCTTGGGGATGGCTCTGCTCAGGGCCCGCTCTCCCAAGAACACAAAGACAGGAGGGGTGTGATGCCTCAGCCTGGAAAAGGGGATCTCTAGACCTGGAGCAGGGAAGGAGAGCAGATAACGCCTGGAAATGCTGAATGCCCATCTCACCCCAGAGGTGTGCTGTCCCCTCAGCCCTGCCTGCAACAACAGAGGCAAAGGGGACCTCAAACGTCACGCTGCTCGTTGTTTCTCTGTACCCTGGTGGAAGGTGTAGCATCTGAAGTCTTCAATTAACACCAATCAACACCCGTTCTCCTCACGGAGAGCCAGGAGTGGAAGCTGATGGGGGGAGCAGGAGCAGAGCTGCCCCTGGGGCACTGAGCACTGTGACCTTCTGCCCTGTGGAGAGCTGAGGTTTTCCTGCCCCTCCTGTCTGTCCCATGGAAGATCTGGCATCAACAGCTCTGTTTACAGGTATACATGGAGAGATAAAAATGCTTTACAGGAGCAGGCTCATATATATAGACCAGGTAATCTTAAAAAATAGGGGGAAATGGGGCATGTTATTATAGCAACATGCTCAGTGTGGCAGCAAGTCTGGCAGTCAAGAGCACAGAACCTTGCAGGACCTTAGGAACCCATCCTGAGCAGGTTTGGGGGAGAGTGCGAGGGGTCTAAACCCATTTCCTACACGGCAAAGGCAGTGTGAATGCCTACCGAGGCCGAGGAAGGGCTGGAGATGTGGAAGAGAGGCAAGATAACAGGGTCTGGAAATTGCTGGCCAGATGTGTGATGTGAAGGACAGAGAGTGTCCCGCCTGGAAGGGAATTGCTCCCTGAGAAATGGGTCTTGGGGCATGGGGTGAAAAGAGGGGCAATGCTGGCAGCTTCATTTCAGGTTAATGAAAATATGATTAACAGTTGTAATTAACTGATGAAGTGGTGACTGGTTCTCTGCCCCCTCCTGATGATTGATGAGGTGCAGACACTGCCCGTGTCCATGGTTTCTGCTTATGGCAGCACTCTCCAGTAGCTCGAACCTTCTGCCTCTGACTGGGGTCTGCAGGGGGTTTCTGTGGCCCTTGCTGCTGAGATGGGTGTGTGCAGCTGCCCTGCAGCCCAGACTTGCTGAGGCTGACCCCAGCCCTGCCTGGCTGGGAGGTTTCACAGCAGGGAAGGGAGTGCTGCGGCAGGAGCGGGGTGAGGATGTTTATCTGTGGTGGAGCAGCTGCTCCAGAGCCAAGCTGGGAGATGAAACCTCACAGAGGGCTGGGGCTGAGCAGGAAGGGGGCATTTCCTGATGTCAGGGGCTCTTGTGTGCCCTGGAACTGTGACACATGCCCAGCCTCGGCCCAGAGGGACTTGTTGAGTGCTCACAGGTGGGAGCCGATGTCCCAGGTTCACACTGAGCTGAGCTTTTGTCAGCAATTGCCCGAGGGAGGGGCTGGCCCAGCCACAAAGTGCTGACCTGCTGCTGCTGCATCATCTGCTGAGTGAGTGCCCCTCTCCTCTCAGCAGCACGTTCGTGGCAAGGTCACCACTGCAAAGTGCCAGCCACGAGTGATGCTCCCTGCCTCCGCCTGGGCCGGGCAGTGATTATCAAACTGTATAAAACAGGACTCCAAGTGCCCATGGAGCTGAACTTGCCACCTTAAAAACCTAGATTAAACCTGCACAAATATGTGAGAGCAATACTGGAGGAAGGCACTGTATGCATGAAACGAGCAGGGCGACTGCAGGGGTGACAGGGGAGCGACTGACTCTCGGTTATTCCAGTATGAGGGCAGCATTTGTCCCTACAACGAGGACAGATGGCACCAGAAGTGCCCAAGGCAGGTCAGAAACTGGTGCTCTGTCCCATCTGAATAGCTGCTGCTTTCTCTGGAGCAATGGTTAAGGACGTGCTTTTTGCTGTAGAGGGGAAGAACGGGGCAGGTGAGCTATATTTTGTTTGTCTGATTACATATGCATGATCTAAAAAAAGTGACTCTCCATTTTCTCTAAGGGTACCTGATGAGCATTAAAAATACAATTGCAGGAATAATCAGGTCAGACTTCAAACAAATGCAGGGAAACAAATCTGTTCAAGAAATAGATACCCTGTTATGTCATGCTTTGGCTGAACAGTCCTTAAAAAGCGATCTTCCTTTTGGAGATGAAACCAAGGCTTTTCAACCCAAAAGCTGTGAGTGGCCAAGGAGTTCTAGTGGGGAAGAAAAGCAAATCCCACGGTTTTATGGGGCCCCTCCAGAGCTTACAGCAGGGTAGGGCTGGTGCAGGGCTTGTGCCTCTGTAGCTTAAAATAGGTGCAAACAGAGGGATAGGACCCGACAGGGTGTGGGGGTGGCCCTGAGGGCCGGGGACTGACCCCAGTTCCATGAGCCCTGCTGCCTGTGGGGCAGGGTGAGCCTGAGGAGAGCAAGGAGCCTCTTGCAGTGAGCCCATGGTGTGCCTGTGGTAGCCTAAGCTTGGTGCAGAGTTGCTGCCTGGGTCTGGTTGGGAGCTGCAGGGATAAAGCTCTTTGTGATGGAGCCTTTTCTCCATCAGTGCCCGGGTTAGAGGTGCTGCCAACTTTCTGCGGGGTGTTTAGCACGGGTGTGGGGAAATGGAACATCCTCATCCCTCTGTGAAAAACGAGGTTCACCCTCCTGTTAGAATTTAAAGAGTTTAATATAAAGACAATAAGAGACACATAAAATAAAGCAAAGGGATAACGGCCGGGTGCCTTGGTGCTCTGCCAAGAGCCCCCCTGATGCTCGAGGTGAGTCCTTTTTATACCATTTTTACTGTCTGTTCTTTATTCATATTAAAACTTTTCCAGGAATTGATCTGCATGGCCACTCCTTGGGTCCGCCTTTTTAGAGCATGCGTAGTCTTCTGCCTTGTGGTTTTATTTCTTTTGATTCTTGGGGTTGGGCCCACTAGGTAAGAGTCGATGGTAGGGGTGGATCTCTTAATTCTCCAGACAGTCAGGGCTGATTGCAGCTTTGGGCCTCTTTGTCCCCCGGGCAGAGCGGTGATAGCAGCTCTCGGACCCTCCTGGCTGCCCATTCCCCGGGTGGAGCAGCCTTTGGGCCCTTTTGTTCTCTGGACAAAGTGTTGATTAGCAGCTCCTCGGGCCTCATCCTCTGCTCGCCTGGAGGTTATCTTACTTGCTCACACTTGCTAACATTCTTGCTAAACCGAGAGAAAACTACATCCACACAGCAAAAAGCATTTCTAACATTATATAATATCTACTTTAATACTTTGCAAGAAGCCAATACTATAATATATGTTTATAACACCTCCAAAACAAAGCCAAAGTCTTCTCAGATGCCCAGCTGGGACAGCCATGTGGGCAGAGAACCTGTGCAGATCTGCAGGTAGGGTTTAGCCCCCTTCCTTTGCTCCTTACCTTGCTGGGGAGGTTGCCAGGCTGGAACAGCAGAGACTGTAGCTCTAAATCGACTGAAAAGCAACAACTTGAAGAAGGAACTGTCCATAGCTCAGCTTGAAAAGAAAAAATACCAGATACATGAAAATGCCATCTTACAGTCACTTTGCCTGCAGAGGGACGCTTCCGTGCATCACTGGGATGCAAATGCTTGAATGAGCTTCAGTTTAAATGGAAGTTCATCTGGGAAGGGAAGGCAGAGGTCTCCTGTGGGCATGGCCACTCACCAGGAATGAGCTGGGTGACCTGAACAACTGTGGCACGTGTCTGCAGGTGACACTGCTATGGTTGTACAGCTTTTAATGTGAGCATGGGAGCCTTGCAAAGGTGCTCTGGGAGCCCTGGGCTGCCAGAAGTCCTGTGCAAGAGGAGAGGGGTGAGGGAAGCTGCTCTGTGTCCATCTGACTGGAGAGCTTTGGCTCTACCGGAGTCTGGAGAGTGGCTCTGAGATCAGTCTCCTTCCTCAGGAGCCAGGGAGCTCCCTGCCTGCTGTTCCATCAGGTATGAATATGTGTAAATAAACCAGCTGTGGTTTTGCACGCTCAGGTCACTGCTGCTGCCCAGCATCCTGTTGTCACTGTGCTGGGGCTCTGAGGGGTCTGTCCCAAAAACAAAAGCCTCATGCAGTGCTATGGGCTTGGGGCAGAGCGGTTGGGAAGCGGCCCAGCAGAAAAGTGCCTGGGGGTGCTGGTTGGCAGGGGCTGGACATGAGCCAGCTGTGCCCAGGTAACCCAAGACCAGTGGCACTTGGCTTGTATCACAAATAGTGTGGCCAGCACGGGCAGGGCAGTGATTGCCCCCCTGTGCTGGGCGCTGCTGAAGCCACACCTCGAGTGCTGTGCTCAGTTCTGGGCCCCTCAGCTCAGGAAGGACATTGAGCTACTGAGGCAATGAAGCTGGGGAAGGGTCTGGAGCACAAGTCCCATGAGGAGAGGCTGAGGGAGGTGTGGGGCTGAGCCTGGAGAAAAGGAGGCTCGGGGTGTCCTTATCACCCTCTACAGCTCCCTGACAGGAGGGCACAGCCAGGTGGGGGTCAGGCTCTGCTCCCAGGGAACGAGGGACAGGATCAGAGGACATCATCTCAAGCTCCACCAGGGGAGGTTTAGGTTGCGTATCAGGAGTAATTTCTTCACAGAAAGGGCGATTAGACATCAGAATGAGCTGCCCAGGGAGGTGCTGGAGTCACCATCCCTTGGAGGTGTTTAAGCAAAGACTGGACGTGGCACTCGGTGCCGTGGTCTGGTTGACAATGTGGACAAGGTCCGTCGGAGGTTGGACTCGGTGATCCGGGAGGTTTTTTCCCACCCCGTTGATGGATTCTGTGGAATCCGCGGCGGGGCCGGGGCCGCTGTCGCTCCCCCCCGCGGCGGGCAGGGGGCGCCAGACCCCGCGGAACACGCGGGGGACACGGGGACAGCGAGCCCCGGACAGCCCCGGACAGCCCTGTCCAGCCCCGGACAGCCCTGTCCAGCCCCGGACAGCCCCGTCCTGGGGGGCACTGGCCAGAGCAGCGCCAGCCGCGACAGGGACGCGATTGTCCCTCTGTGCTCTCACCTCGAGTGCTGGGGCAGCTTTGGGGTGCCACAGTGTTAGAGGGATATAAAGCTGTTAGCGTCCAGAGGAGGCCACAGGGATGGTGAAGGGTCTGGAGCTGCTGAAGCCACTTGGTCTGCCCAGCCCAGAGAAGGACAGGCGTCAGGAGCCTGCAGTTTCCTCACAGGGGACAGCACCCATCTCTGCTCTGTGGTGACCCGTGACAGGACCCGAGGGAATGGCTGAAGTTGTCAGGGGAGGTTTAGGTAGCGTATAAGGGACAGGTTCTTCACCCAGAGGGTGGTCGGGCATTGGAACAGGCTCCCCAGGGCAGTGGTCACAGCACCAGCCTGAGAGAGGTCAAGAAGTATTTGGAAAACACTCTCGAGCACATGGTGTGTGAGTCTTGGGGTGTCTTGTGCAGGGGCAGGAGTTAGAGTTTGATCCTTGTGTGTCCCTTCCAGCTCAGGGTATTCTGTGAGACGCTCATTTCCCGTGGGGTGGTGGGGCTGCTCAGAGCTATGGGGTGGCAATGCCTGTTGGGACCAGCCCAGTCTGGATGTGGCTCCTCCACTGGACCCCTCTGGGACAGCACCCCCGGGCTCGGGGCTGGGCACTGCACAGAGATTTTCCCCTCTGGAGCAGTTGACTCCAGGCTCACATTGATTTCCATTTGAGTCGGGCACTGCCTAAAAGGCCCGGAGGGAGCTTGCACAGCATCTGTATTGCTGCAGCTTCCAGAGCAAGCCTTGCCAAGGCTCTCTGTGTGTGAATAGTTGAGGCAATCCCTCTGCAAGCTCCCTCTGAGGGATGCCTCTGGTCTCCTGACACAGGGTGTTCTGCTGCTAATCAGTGCCAGGGCAAAGTGGTCCTGACCTGCACAGCCCAACACCTTCCCAGATGTGGTTTTCCTTCCCCTGGCAATGCAGGGAAATGTGTCGTTGTTCTCATCACAGTGCCACAGAATGGCCTGGTTTGGCAGGGACCTTAAAGACCATCTCATTTTAACCCCCTGCCATGGGCAGGGACACCTTCCACTATCCCAGGGTGCTCCAAGCTCTGTCCAGCCTTGAACATTTGCAGGGATGGAGCAGCCACAGCTTCTCTGGGCAACCTGTTCTGGTGCCTCACCACCCTCACAATAAAGACCTTTCTCCTAATATCCCATCTAAACCTGCTCTCTGTCAGTTTGAATCCATTCCCCCTTGTCCTGTTGCTCCATCCCTTCTAAAGAGTCTCCATCTTTTTTGTTGGCTCCTTCAGACCCTGACAGGCCACAATTAGGTCACTGTGAAGCTTCTCTTCCCCAGGCTGAACAATCCCAATTCTCCCAACAGAGCTGTTCCATCCCTCTGCTCATCCTGGTGCCTCCTCTGGACTTGGTGCAGCAGTGCCACATCCTTCCTGTGCCGGGCCTCAGTGCTGGGGACAGCTCTGCAGGTGGGGTCTCACCAGAAAATGTTCCAGCAGCAAGGACTGGGGCAGGCTGTCATCTCCCAGCACCAGAGCACCTTCCCAGGTGTGCAGTCCCACTGTAAAACACCTCTCGTGGGTTTAGGGTGTTCCTTAGACCCTTCCTCACTCAATTCCAGGGCTGGGAGTGTTCCTTGCTGTGCATCAATTAGTGCTCAGCACTGCCTGACTCCCGAGGCTCTGAGGTTTGTATGTGAAAGAAAAGCAGCTTTGCAGTTTCTTTGCTTTGCAAACTGGTTGCTATTATCAGCTCAGGTTCAAAAAAGTGTCTTCAGCAGCAAGTACTAAACCCTCTTTTTTATTTCCTTTTTTTTTAAGAGGAATGTCTCAGCACAAGCGTTGAACCTGGTTCAAATGGGTGGTTTCTCATCCGTTTTTACCTGACAATGCTTTTTTTGTTCTGGTTTATTTTTTTAACCTTCTAATGGGAAGACTTACCAGGCCTTCCACCTCCCTCAAAGTGATGAAATCCCCTCATTGCTTTTCAGGCTGGTGAAATGGGAGTGAAGAAAGGGACTATGGCAGTAACTACTTGCTCAAATATTCTGACTTCTTTGTCACTCAGGTGGAAATAGAAGGATAAAAAGGAGAAAAGAGCTGGTAGAGATTGTTCTGTTTCCTCTGAAAAATTCATCTTTCTTGCTGCTGGTCTGGCTTGTAGAGAGCTTGAAGTGGAAATGTAAGACCCTACAGGAAAAAAGAAAAAGGCAGTTTTTTCAAAAGTTTCATTTTACATTTTTGAAGTAAAAAATTCTGGGTTGTTTGTTTTTTTTTTTTTTTTTTTTTTTTTTAGAGGAAAGGTAACAAATCCAGTGGGAAAAAATAGTTTAAAATTAAAAAGGATCACATCCTGGTAACTCTGGTTCTTCCTAGTGGGGCAGCTGATGTGCAGCAAGGTCTCTTTGGTTCTCGGCAATGAATCTCCATCACATTATTTCATCCTTTTCTTCCTAATTCTCCTCTAGTTCCTTCCAAGGGATGTGGAGCCCCCTCACCTGCTGGACTTTGTGTGCCCCAAAAGCAGCAGGAGATCTCACACGTGCCTCAGTGCCAGGTCCCCTGGAAGCACTTTGGAGAGAGAACCAAGACAAAATGAAAACTGTCCCCTAAACATCACCCAAGATTTGGGGTGGGGATGTAGAGTGGGGGAAATGGCTCAGTTGTACCTCCCCTCGTGCCAGGCAGGGAAGAGGCTTTGGATAATCCTATTTCTGAAAGTGTCACAGCCCCTCTGAGTGCAAACCCTGCTAAAGGACAGCAGGGGACACTGGGGCAAAGAAATTTCCCTGGACACAGCTGTAGGTTGTGCTATAAACGTGGAAAAGAACAAGGCTGTTGTAAAGTTTATCCCTTGGGAACTCTCACAGGAGGCAAAATGCTGGAAAACAAAGGTGTCAGGGGCAAGGCGCTCTGAAGATGGGGCTTAAAGATCCAAACCAATCTACCTGAGGATGACTGGGATGGAAAGCAGTCTGCCTGCAGGAGCTTCAGGTGTGCAGGACCACATTCCCTGAGGAAGCCAAGAGCTGCAAGCGGCCCAGGGAGCCTTTGCAGTGGTTCATGAGCTGCCAGGCACAAAGTGTCCAGAGCAGAGCCCAGCCAGATGCCTGCCCAGCTGACCACAAGAGTGGCTCTTCCACACTCCCCATCAAAAACATCACATGGAAGGCAGAAGGTTAAATCCACGTGATGAATCCTCTCCTGGCCAGCAGCAGTTAGCCATCCCCAGCTGTTCCAGATGTGTTTGCTGTGGGCTGGAGGCCAAGGACAGCTGGCTGCTGCTCTGTGAGGCTCAAGCCGCAGCTGTGAGAGCCAAGCCAGGCAAAGGCATCAGATGGCTGAAAATTCCTCCCCAGAGCCTGTGGTGAGACCTCATTGGTGTGGCAGTCCTGGGAGGGGTTGCCAGAGCTTCCTAGGTGTGCTTTTAATGTTTGTTAGGATGGCTGGAGCCTGCTTTCACAGAGCTTTTAGGGTGTCAGCTCTGCTTTCATGCATGTGCCTTTCCACCTTTCTGTGTGCCCGCTGTGCCTCTCCCCTGACCTCTGCCCTCTGGATATCTTTTCTTTTACAGCCAAAGGGTTTAGGGTTAATGAAGTACTGGCTCTTAGATCAGCCTGTTCAAGAAGTTGTGCTTCCCTGTTGGCAGCTGAGCTTTTTTTGCAAACCTTCTGTTCTCTGCCTTGATTTTTCATTAGATTTCTTGGCCTAAAAGTTTTCATTTGGGGTTTTTTGATTTTGGTTTTTTTCCGTGCTGCTTTTATTGTTGTTAGTGCTTTTTTTTTTTGTTTGGTTGGGTTTTGGGTTTTTTTCCCTACCTTAATTTTTAACCTTCTGCTCCTTACCAAGCTTTTCTGTGCTATACATGCTGATGTCACCGAAACGTTTAAGCAGTGAAGCCTGAAGTTCAGGGAGATGAAAATGGAATCTGCCTTTCCTACCTTACCCCACCCCTTGCTGGGCATATGCATCAATACAGCCCAATTATGTGACCCCCCACTGATTGTCTCCCCAGCACCTCTGCCTCACTGAGCACTTGCACTCAACGTGGCTTTTAGGGTGTTTTTTTTTTTTATTTTCTTTTGCCTATTGTACAATCTGCTCCTTTGCTCAGTAGTACTCATCACTATTGTGTTAGAGTGCTTCACACATGGTAATGAATTTAATTTCACACCACCACTACTGGAAGACAGGTTATTTTTAGCCTCTCTTTAAATTTGTGAGAATTGACATGCAGAGCTTCAAGCAGGAGAGCAGTGGATGCTTTTGGCTGTCAAGCTGGAGATCTGGGGGGTCATGATTTTGGAATACTTAACCCCAGAGGGTTCTCTGCAGGGCAGCTGCCCCTGAGTAAGAGTAAGGGGTGCCTGGCACCCCTGTAAGTCAGGCCCAGGAGGTCTCTCACACCTCTGGGAGCCAAAGCACGTGGCTCCCCATGGAAACTTGGGATCAAATCCTTCTGTAAGAGCCAGAGGCAGCGCCTGCTCCCACAATGTGCCCTTGCAAGAGGAGCATCCTCTGTCGTCCTGCCTGTCTGCTGTTTGTCCCTCATTATCAGCTACAAATAGCAGCTCCCTATAAACAGGAACTGCTGCTCCTTCATTGTGCTAACTCGGTCTGGGGTAGACACATCTGGAAGAGCTGGAGGTGCTGTGGTGAGGTAATGGGATTCTGTAATTAAACACCACCGTAATTTGCTGCTCTTCTATCTGTGTATGAGGGCACTGGGGCTGCTCTGAATCCTGGCACTCCTGATTGGAGTGCTTGACTCTCTGACCTCGTGGATATTGCTTCTGGAGAGGCTTCGCAGGCTGCTGGCAGCAGACACTTGTGGCCATCGCAGTGTTTATGGGCTCTGGTCCCCTCCCCATGTGCTCTGGCTGCTCTTTATGACCCAAAGTCCTGTCTTTTCAGCCCAGCATTTGACCACCGTGGCCTTGTCTCAGCTGTTCCCACCTCCCCCACCAATCCCAAAATCCCCACACTCACAAGTAGAGCTGTCAGACACTGAACTCCCTCTTGTCCTTTTTAATTATTCCAGGTCTTCCCACCCCTCCAAATACCTTCCTCAGCTTTCTTTGTCAGCCCAAAGGAGACCCTGGTCCCACCACAGCTGGAGAAGCTGAGCTCCGTTTACAGCTGCAGCCAAACAGCAGCACAAAGGTGTTGCTGAGCTTTGGGGAGAATAAATCCCCAGGGAAGAGTGAACTCTGCACTCAGGACCTGCCACACCTGGACACCGAGTGTACTTCCATCCAAACCAGATTTATTCCCACTGTGGGTGCTCCGTGGGTGTTTATGTCCTTTCTGTAGGGCACTCAGGTTGGTTCAGGGCTGAGTGGAGTCCAGCTCCCTGCAGCAGTATGGGAAATATATGTTCCTTTATCCCTGGCATTTCTGCTCCTGTTCATAGTGATGTTGGCCAACGCTGTCAGGGATAATGATATGGACTTCAGGCAATGCCATGTGATCGTTTTCCTTGTGGATCGATGCTCGGGTTGGCTCAGCAACACAGCCACAGAGCAGGGATGTCAGCGAGAGATGGGAGAGCAGTGCAAGTGGAAAGGAAGGCGGCAATTCCTGCTGGAATAGGTGACTAATTGCTGTGCTTTGAATCCAGGGGATTTGAGAAATGTCTGTACAGAGGCTGATTAATTAGTGGTGATGTCATTCTACTGGCAATTCCAGGGCAGGCCAGCTGAAGCATCACCTTTGGATGTAGATATAATCCTCGACAAAGTGTTCTGCATTGGAGTGCATAATGTGGAGCTGCTTTAAGGCAGCCACAGGGAAGCTGGAAATGCTGCCACTGTCAGGGCAGGAAGTGGGAGTTTGCCCTTTTGTTGTGCAGTTTGATTGAGGAGCTCGAGTCTGTGCCTGTCTGAAGGTGATCACTTGGACTTTCTGAGTCCTGGAGAAGTTGTAGCTTCATCCACTTATCCTGCTGCTCAGCAAGAGCTTTCCTGCAGCATGCCCCTCCCTGGCTTCTTTGGCATCTGAAGACTGCTTTACTAAACCCCTACCACCGGCAAAAAAAAAATAGGAAGGGATGAAATTCTGCAGGTATGTCATGTTGGGCTGCCTTGCTGAACCTTGCTGCCATGCCCTGCAGGAAAAAGCTTGAATTTGGATGAATCTTTGCAGGTTGACAAAATGGCCCTTTGGAGAAGGTTTCTCATCTGGGGACAAAGCTTCCACCATTCCTTCCTAGTAGTGTTGATGTAGAACACGTGGGAGGGCTTGTCTTCCTCTAATGATCTGCCAAAGCCTTTTCTGCCTGGGGGCTGCTTTGGCTTTGTGGAACAGGTAGAAATAAGCAAAGGACTTCTGGGATTATTGGGGTGAAGTAGAGCCAAACCTCCTCCTTCCCCCACAGCTTCTCTTCAGTGTCTTTTCTTCTCATAGGTTCTGCTTTCTTCCCACTTCATTCTTTTTTTTCCCCCCTCCTCTTTATATAATTTTTTTCAATTTTGTTGTTGGCAGCTCCTCTGTTTCAGATCCTCTTCAAACTTAATTAATGTGCTGCTTATTCCCTCTTCCAGATCGGTAATTATTATATTTAATAGGACCAGATCTAGTCCTGATCTGTGCATTACCTCCTGCTATCTCAACTCTTTCCAGCTTGCCACGATGTTGCAGCTCACAGCAATGCAACAGCACCATGCAGAAAGGTCAGAGGGGCTTTCTTGGCAAATAAAGAGCAAAAATACATCAGGCCTAGGGAAACTCAGCTTGTGTTGTTAAACAGAAGGTGGAAAGAGAAGCTGCTGGAGTGGTTCTTTTCCTGCTGCAGCTCCTGACAGGTTAGATGGATCCAGATCTGCAAATCCACAGAGCAAGGCCCCCTCTGCTGCTCCTGGCAGAACACATGAGCCCACTCCCTCTGTGGAGCGGGACTGTGGGCTCCTGGAATTCAGCAGAGCTCTTTCTCGTCTCTCTGCCTTCCTAAGGATCATCTCTGCATCTGCTAATTGTCAGGTTTTCATCAAAATCTTGGTGGTTTGCACGCGGGGAAATTTCCACCTATGGAAGAGGGGAGGAAGAAAATCCCCGTCCTATGGACAAGCTGTGTTGGGGGCCCTTCGAGGACCTCGGGGATGTGTTCCACACCACCAAACTCTGCCTCCACCACTCCTCTCCAGGCCAGGAGAGCTTTCTGCGGGCTGCACAGCTAATGCCGAAGGCTTCCCACTGGTCTTTTGTACGAGAAAAGTAACAAAGTGGCCTGATTAACCGGGATTGAAGGAATTAAGCCTGTGTTTGTGGAGATAGTGATCAATGAGGTCCCCCTTAACACAGTTGTTACTCTGGGCTTCCTTTGATTGTCATGTCAGGAGCTACACACCATAAATTACCTTGATGGATTCCCCTGTGCATCTGAATTTAAAAGAGATGAGGCAGAGGGTTATTTTAGTTAATATTCCAGTGTGTGACTTGCCAGGTGCTGTGCAGCTTCTGCCTTGACTCATAACCTCTGTTCTTTCACTTCTCAAGCCCCATGCCATGGAAACAGCACTGCAGCCGCCCTTGAACCTGCCCCTGGGCTTTCTGTAGCTCCCATATTCCCTGACCCAAGAGTCCTTTCTGCCTGGGCCGTTCCTTAAACAGTTCATTCCTTGAGGAGGGAGCAAGCGCTGCGAGGCTGAGGCAGATTAATTACTGACACAAACTCTTGGCAGGACCTAGCAGCTACTCCCAGGTGACCAGCTGGGGCTGCTGGCATGGATCCTGTGGAGAATTAGCTAGAAAAGTGTTCCTGGGTGCGTGTGGGTCCACAGGAGAAATTTTGGTGCCCCCCACTGCAGCCCATTAGCTCAGTGAAGTGAGAGGCTGCCTTCCTCGGATTAGAAAGCACTTGAGGATGTCATTTACTCAGGCAGATTTCCCAGCTGACTGAGCATTCTTATTCCACTAATTACAAATCAAGAGGGTGGTGTGTGCATTGGCTCCCAGACAGGAGGAGCTCTCCTCCCTAATGGTGGGGCTGGCTGGACTGGGGGGAAAGCAGAACAGATCCTGATCATCATTATCCTCTCCCTTCCTATCAGCTGGAACAAAGTAAAGCTCTCTTGGGTAAATCCTGCGAAGTTTGGTGCTCAGATGCTGCAGCCTGGTGCTCTCTACATTGCTGGGCCCAAGTCCAGCCCTGCAGGTGAGTTCTGTCAGCACTGGGGCTCACTCAGAGCCAGGACCCCAACTCACTCTGGCTGCTGCTGTGGAGTCCCCAGAATAGCCCAGCACCTCCCATGAAGGAAATAACTAAGCTGAATCTTTGGTAGGTTATGACCAACCTTGTCCTGTTGTAACTGTTTTCAGCTGGTGTGGGAGGGAGAAGACATAGGAAAAGTTGCTGGTTTAAATTTCCCAGTACTAAATGCTGGTGGCTTTGGGATACGGAGTGGAAACCACAGCCCAACCAGCTTCAGGGCTTCCTGCTGCGTAGGGCTGTTCTGGATCACACAGCTTGGCCTGTTGTGAGCATTGCTGGTTTGGGGGAAGTTACAGCATCTCTTTTCTCATTTTGAGTGTCCCTGGGTCTGTGTTTTCCAACTTGGCTGAGGCAGGCTGCATTTCCAGAGGCTCCATGTCCCATTGCCAGGCACTGAGAGCAGCAGAACATCTGCCTGTCTCCGTGCCCTGTGGCGCTTCCTCCCGTGCAGAGCTGTTCTGCTCCGCCGTGAGCCTTCCTGCCATCAAATGCACAACTCTCCTGGCTGTTTGTCTCTGACCTGTTTATGCCAAACACCCCCTCCTGAAGCAGGCAGGCCCTGGGAGAGCACTGCTATCAGCTGTACATTGGTAGTCACAACTCCAGCTGGATTCTCCAAAGTGCCGTGCCAGGGAGGAGCTCCAGCTGCCTGCCCTGGGACCCACAGCCTCGTGCCTGCCACAGTGCTGGCCCAGTTCTGGCAGCAAACTGGTGCTGGGGCTTCTAATGCGTGTGAGTGAGTGTGTTCCAGAGAGTGGGGGTCACCATCGGTCTCGGGGAAGGCAGGGAAGGCCAGGACTAAGGGCTAAGCCAGGGCCCTGGCAGGGAGGCACCAGTCCCCCAGCCCTGGCACCAGCTGTGCAGATGGTGCAGCACGAGGAGCTGTGGGAGTGACAGCAGAGCCCTGGGGCTCTGAACTGCTCCTTTTTTTGTGCCTTTCTGCCAGGACAAGGCTAACACACAAACCGTTTCTGAGCAGTTCCTCCTTTCATTAACCCAGCCTCAGCTTCCATGAGGGTGGCTCCAGCAGCCAGGGCTTGCAGTGGCCTGGCCCTTGCAGCCACCTTAATATCATGAAGAGCTCTTGTTACCCGAGTCTCTGCTGGTTTTTTCAGCTAATTAGAGCTGGTAAAACCCCCCCTCACTGTTAGGCATTGCCTCAGCTTCCTGTGCTCCCTGTAAACATCACCAAACATAACAACATCTGAATCCTTCCAGGGACCATGGCACAGGCAGTGTGGTGACATTTAGAGCCTTTGTTAAAGGAGCAGGTTTAACTGAGGTCTTTGGGAATCTTCTACAACCACACTGCATGGGTGATGCTCCTGCTGGATGGAGAGGATCCTGAGATGGCTGTTTTGAGGGAAGTACACTTGTGGTAGATGTGGTGGGTCCTGAGTGCACCAGAGTTCACTCTTCTCTGGGGATTTATCCTCCTAATGGTCTTTGCACCCAAAGCTCAGCAAGAGCTGTAAAACCAGCTCAGTTTATCAAGATATTATGAGACCAGGGTCTCCTCTGAGTTGACAAAGAAAGCTGAGGAGGATATTGGGAAGGAAGAGCCGGTATCACACACTGCATGAAACATGAACAGAGGGCATTTTCCAAACACTTCAGCTAGCGTTGTCAACTCCAGCAATTTTTAGTGTGAACTTCCTCATATCTGGCCCTGTTTCAAGTTCTAGGTTTTGGCTCTGTGCCACTCTATTCCTTTTGAATAAAAATTGAGTTCACAGCTTTGTGGGTGCAGAGAAAAACTTGGAAGGACCCTGGATCAGAAAAAACCAGGCTCAAACAGGGACTCTCAAAGCCAGCCTTCGTGAGCACTGGATTTAGGTGTTAGGTATCTAAATTGTTTAAGAATACTTGGAGTTGACAAGCATGTGCAATGTTAGAAATAGAAATGCTGAGGCATTGAAAACCTTATTGCTCCACAGGGGGATTTTTGAACTGATGCTGCTGTTGTAACTGCAGAACAGAAAAGAGGGAGTATGTTGAACAGGTCTTTCTCTCCAGGTTTATTTTTGCTCTTGCCAAGGGACTGCAGGACAAATACAGTCTCTTTCAGGCCCATTAGCTTTTATGAATTTGTTCTACTGCCAGCACACAGCTTTTGAATTTTGACACAGCTCCCCCTGCCCTAAGAGCTCTGGTACTTCTCCATGTAGTTGGACCTGGCTTCTGGAGATTTGGATGACATGTTTTGTCATAGAAACAAGACTCCAGCTCTCTGCTCTACCAGGATCTGCCTCAACACAGCCCTTGAGCTCTGCAGTGCCTTGCAGGAAGGGATTTTTAGCTCTGTGAGCTGTTGTCCAGGTATGCACGTGGAGCATCTGTGTGAAATTAAGATAAACAACCATCCTAATGGTCACTGCTGGGTTTCCTTGGGCATGTCTGAGCTATTGGTAAACCCTCAGATACACTGGAACCCTCAAACAAGGCAACAAAGATTGTGGTCTTGTGCAGAAACAACACGAGCATCCCTTGGGACTATGTATCAGTAGATACATAGACCAGGGAATGTGGAAAGGTGAGGAAAAAATATCTTTTCCACTAGTTCATGTTTGGTTGTGGCTTGTGAGGGACCTCAGGTGTGCCACTGGGTGGTTGTGCCTTAGCCCATCACCTTCCCACCAGCACAGCCCTGCAGTGCCCCAACAGCTTCTGAAAATGGTAATTTTTCTCACTTGCTTTGCCAGGCTCCTTCTTCAGTTGCCCAAACTCCTGGTGGCAGGAGCCACCTTTGGGTTTGTCTTGGCAGGATTTAGTCCCTGCATTATCAGGTGCTTGGAATTTATGGGCGAAGCAACAAACTGCATAACACGTGGGATGCAGAGCAAAAGCTCTCTCCGTTTTCTGAGGTTTAGAGGGGGAGTTTCAGCAGCAAGAACAGGTTTTGCTGTGTGTTTGAGAGGGTGAAAGGAGCATGTCCTGTAGCCCCTTCCCATGAGGAAAAAATGTGTGGGGAAAGTCTGCTCCTGTGAGGACCAGCAGATTGTAGTCACCTGCTTTGAACTGTGCTGGGGTAAAAGAGTTCTTGTGCTGTTTCTGGACACCAGGGAGAGCACAACATTTTAGGTGGCTTTTGTCCCCTCAGGGCAGGCTTTGTGGGCTTCACCATGGACATGGAGGGGAAGTAGCTGCCTTGCCAAGGGGAAGGAGATAGTGCCTTTCTCCCTCAGCCCAGTGCCATTGCTGGGGGTTGTCCCTGGACTCTGCTCCCTCCCCAAAGGCAGCAGAGCTCCAGCTCAGTGCTGGTTTGTACAGGTGGCTCCAAACCACCAGCTTTTGGATGCTGTCTCTTTGGATGGATATTAGACTTTGCTTGAGGGGTGAAAACGTGGTGCCACAGATGGCAAACAGCAGCCCCAGCTGGGAGGCTGGGACAGTGGCATCCAGGGCGAGCCCTGACCCCGCGTCCAACCAAGGATGAAGACGGGTGGCTGATTTATGGCAGAGAGGAGCTGGGGGTCTCTCCGAGTGGAGCTGGAGGCGAGTTGCCATGGAGATGGGCTAATAAAGCACCGGCAGCAGCCGGCTCTGACGCTGCTCCGGTTGCAAAGAAAGGGCGGGCGGGGAGAAGGGGCAGTGCCACGTGGGGATGGAGAGAGAGAAGGTGACACCAGCAGAGTGGGACAGAAGCTTGGTCGGTAAGGCTGTTGAGCTGTCCCTGGGTGCTTTAAGACTGGAAGGGAATGGGAGAAAAGAGCCCTCCTCTCCCCACTCTTTGGGATGCAGGACATCATCATGGTGCTCCTTGGCGGTCAGTGACCAGCAGCTTCCAGGGAAAGGCAGAGGATCTTTGTTCTGGCCTCCTGACTGCTCCAGCCACCTGTCTGCAGGCTGGCTGCTTTCCCTGGCAGCAGGAGAGGACTCCAAAGTGGATGTCAGCTTGCAGGGACCGCCTCACACAGGACTGGCACAAAGGAGTCCGCTGTGCCCAGCACTGGGTCCTGTTTTCTCCACATGCCAGCTGCTCCATGCCAAGGCGAGTGCCTGCACACCAGCAGGACCTTTGTAACTGCACTGCCCTCCCTGTGCTGATGATCTTTCATCCTTGGAGCTGCTCTGTGCCTCCCAGTGCCCCTGTGGGAGGTGTTACTGGGACATGCCCTCCTGCCTTTCAGCGCTGGGGAAGATCAGCTGTGCCCTGGCTCAGTCCTTCACTGCAACATACCTGCAGCCAGCTTCTTGCGATGCTGACTTTGGGTGTAGGGTGGGAAGAATGGGGATAGGCTTGACTTTCCCCCAAGAGCTGTGTGTCCTGGGGCTGTGCTGCACATCCCTAAGCTCTTGCTCCAACCTGCCCCTGCACAATGGACCCTCCTGCTTGGCTGTTGTAGGGCTGCGATCTGCAATTCCATTCAGTTCAAGGGCATCGCAGCGTGGACCTAAAACCAAGCAGACTTTTATTCTGGCTTGTTGAGCAGGTTGATGGGAGGGAAAGGCTTTGCTAACTATTAGCAAGATATTCCCAGGCTGCTGTACTTCCATTTTGAGAGATTACTCTTCGGTAATATGGTGACAGCCATATTTTAAGCTTGATCACCATAGGAAGGGTTTTGCCTCAAAGCCATGAGCTGCTGGACTGTGCCAAAGTTCAGGGAGGTGTTCCAGCAGGCAAAGGCAGAGACAGGGAGGTTATACAGTTTAAAAAAGAAATAAAAAGCCTTATGATGGAGTGATGCATTAAAAGATAATTGCTTACAGGTTTCACAAGATGTTTTTATGCCTCTTAAATTGATGAATGCATCTACAGAGACTGATACTCTTAATGAAGGGTTACCTTTACTTCTGAATAGAGCAGAGATCAAGGCAATTACAACCAGATATTGATAACACTACCCATACCCCCCAGAGAAAAGGTTGTCTAAAATAGGACTTGTTAAGCTATCTAATACCTGCTTCCCTGGCTAAAGCCTCTTCCTTCCATCCTGACAGCATCCCCCGTTGTCCAAACCCCTCCTGTGCTACTGCTGGAGAGCCTCTATGTCTTTGATACCATCCTGATGCACTCTCCAGATGGTGGGAGCACTCACTTCCCTTCTGGGTCAGTTGGTTTTCAGCACTGGTTGGGATAAAGGAAGATTTCCATGGCCTCCCTTGATGGCTCTGCAGAGCTAACAGGAGGGGTGAGCAAATCATGAGGGGCGGGAAGATTTTTGGGATCTCTGGTGCAGCCTCTCCACTTCAGGAGGGCTTTGACTGGTGGATATTCTCATTAATGGTTTGGGAGCTGGAAGCAGCCCTGGCTGTGGTGCACAGGTGCCTGTTCTGCCAAGGATTTGCAACAGCTGATTATGGCTTGGGATAGCACACCTGGAGGGGCAGAAAGGGTGACAAAGTGCACATCCCAATTTGGGAGGTGTACCTTTCTTGGGTGCTGCACCTCTTGTTCTGCTCGTAGCAGCTCACTGTTCATGTGGTGCTTTCTTTTCTGTCTGACTCCAGTTAGTCTCTTCCCCACCTCCACAAGAACTTGGCGTGCACTGTGGCTGCAAGGGGAGGGATTCAACTTGATTTTTGGATTCTTGGAAGAGCTTTTCCAATAAAGGGGCCTTATGCCCAAAACTAGTTCAGGCTGCTGACCATGTCAGAGACCTCTGAGCAGGGGAGGCAGCATTTGATGAAGGTGTCTCAGGGCAGAGTGAGAGGTGTTGCTCTTGAGGAAGTGTGTGTGACTGTCACTGATGGAAGAACAGGCCTCAAGAGAAGCATGGTTTTCATTGCCTCTGACTGTTGTTAGCACTACTTAAATGTGTAAATCTTGGAACGTTCTCCAATATGAGCCATTTAAAATCCTGAGTCACTTCTGTCTCCGGATATGCCTGTCTCGCTGATTCTGTTTCATGCCTCTTCTCATATCCAAGGCAGCTCAATGCCAGCAGCTGAATCAGTTTGGAAAGGAGGAAGAACAAGTATTAGGATGACTTCTGCATGGAAGGCAATCAATGTTCTTCAGGAGGCCAGTTCCCAGGTCTGGTCCCATCCCTGGGCATGGTCATCCTGGTGTATTCACCAGTGGAGCATCACCTCCCAGTGGGACGATGGTGGGGCCAGATCCTTGGGGCTTTTAGCCAAGGGAATGGCTGTGCCTTGCGACTCCCTGTGGGCTCTTCCCTGTTCCCTTGCCAACACTCTTTTGTTCACAAGCATATAAATGAGGAACAGAAGATGTGTCTTGGAGGAAACGTGGATGTAAGCAGGAATTCCATGTGAGGAAGTATGGCCAAATTGTGCTGCTCGCAGGGCTCTCCCTTAGCTGACCATGCCCTGAGTAGGAGGCTGGACTAGCTGCTGATGTTCTGAAATCTCTTCCAATATGAGTTTTCTTATGATCCTATGATTTGTCCTAGTTTTGGAGACCAGCAAAAAGCTCCTCTGCCAGCGTGCACACACAGCTGTCTCCTTGAGTGATGCTTTATATTATGGCAGGAGGAATTCAATGCAGAAACAGACTTTTTTTAAATGGCAGCAGCCCTATACCACGTACTGGGTGCTGTCATTCATGTGTGAACAGTCTAAGGACAATTAAAGTGTTGGCTGTCCACACGAGATCTCTAAAGTAAAGTCTCTGCTGCTTAGGCAAAATATTTTTCAGAGAACAGAAAATAACAACTTGAAGGTCTTGCTGCTGCAGAATTGTCCTGTGAGTATTTAATCTCCATTGTCTGGGGTTGGATGTGATGGTGAGGGCTGGAGAAACTTATCTTGATTACAGTTTGCGGTGGTTCAGCGTTCCTGTAAGAGAGCCAAGTGTTGCAGTAACACTAAGGACGCCTCCTGCTCTGGTCTAAAACACGGCAGATTTGATTGTGGGGGCAGTGGCCAGGTTTTGTTTGCGATGTTGGTCTTCAGGTCTTGTGAGCTCCTCAGGTCTTGCCTGTGGACCCTGCCCAGCAGAGCAAAGCAGAACTCTACTGGCATTTAACCTGCTGCTTACAGATACATCTGGAGACATGGGTTAGTAAGGAGCATCCTCAGATCACAGGGGGCTGAAGTTTGGCTTTGAAAGAGAGATGAGGTTCTCTTCCTACTGTCCAGGAATATGTCACGATAAATGCTCCTACCTCCCCAAAGTCAGGATGGCTGTGGTCTGCAGGAATGAGGTAGAACCGTGATTGCCCCGAACTTTCTCCTGGAAGCAGGAACTGGGTCATTTTCTAATACCTCAATGCAGAGAACTGACAGTTAAATTGGATTTAATCACTCATGCCTGGAGGGCCCTTGTCCTGAAGTATGTTTCTGTGTTATTTTAAGTATTCAAAACCAAGAATATTTTATAGAGGAGCTCTGGCGTGGTCAGCACTGCCTGCAGTGATGCTCCTTTCTCTCACCCCGCACCCTCAGTGATGGAGGGCTGGTTCTGTACCTTGGAGTCAACTGCGGCTGAGCCTTGCAGCGCGTGTTTAACAAGGAGAGCTCTGCAGGGACAATATATTTTGAGTGCGCCTTACTGTCAGCTTTCGCCTTCCCAGCTTCGCTGCCGGGAGGCTCTGCAAAACCTCCCCAAGCCCAGCCAGCTCTGGCCAGCCCTTCGTCTGGGCTCCCTGCATTTCCACACCGCTTCTGCCCTTGCTTTCTCTGCCTGCTCCTTGCTGCATTTTAACCTCACTTCCTCCTCTCCCCTTCCCCGCGTTTGTTCCCCTCTGCCTATCGTTTTATTGCGATATACGCCTCGGCAACCCCAAGTTGCGGGCCAAACTTCCCTGCCCCGGCGGAAGACCCGGGATTCGGCCAGGCCTCGCAGCGTGGAGGCAGCTCGGGGTGCTGCCCACCTCCTCGCCGGAGCATCAGCGCCTCGAGGAGCTCCCCCCTTCAACAGGTAGGGAGCAGCCAGCCCTGCTCTGCTCATCCTCCTGCGCCGAAACCATGGCGGTGCTCTGAGGCCGGGGCTGGGCGGAGGACCCCGGGGCATCCATCGCTTGGGGAGGTGGCCCCAAACCGGGGCAGCGACAGCGACCCGTCCCCGCTGCCTACGCTGCGGGGCGGGCAGCTCGGCACAAAGCGGGTGGGTAAACCCTCCTCCGGCGCACGGGGAGGAGGAGGAGGAGGAGGAAGGCGGGGGGATGCTGCTCCCCTCCCTCCCTCGCTGTCTGCCTCGCTCGCCGCGGCCGGAGCAGCGCGCAGGCGGCACTGGCAGCCCCGGCCGGGCGGCACGGCGGGCTGGGGCGCGGAGCCCTGCGCAGCGCTGCGGAGCCCAGCGGGCTCCGGCCGCCCCCCGAGCCCCCCGCCGGGGCAGCCGGCGCGCCGGTGAGTGCGGGCGGGTGGGCGGCGGGCGCGTCCCCGCTCCCCCGGGGCATCCCCGGCGCAGACCCGCCCCGGCGGGGGCGGACGCGGGGGACAGCGCGGAGCCGGGCCGGGGATGGGGCTGCCGGGGGCTGCGCCGGCCGCCGGGTATTGTCTGGGGGGTCGGCGGACGATAGGCGGAGCGGCGGGGGAAGGGGGGGCTCGGCCGGGCGGCCGCGGGTTCGGAGCATCCCCCGCTCCCGCAGCAACTCCCGCGCGTGTCGGTCCGGAGCGGAGCCGTGCCCCGGTGCTCCCCGCCGGGCATCCAGCCCGCCCGCCTGGCACTGCCGGCTGGGGGACGGGGAGAGCGGCCGCGGGGAGAAATGCCTGGAGGAGAGCAATCCTGAGCCCCCCCCCGGCTGGAGCCGGACCGGGAATGCAGGGGAAGGGCTGAGCGGGGAGAAGGGTGTAGTAAAGCAAAGTCAAATTTCCCCCTGAATCCTGCAGCCAGGCCTAGTGGGCACAGATGCTGTGTTGGGCTGGGGAGGGAAAGGAGTTTTGGGGGCTGCAGTTTCTGAGGCTGGTACGAGGGAAGGGGGGGAAAAAGAGGTCCAGGTCTTTTCTCCTTCTCCCAGAGTTACTAGGACTGAGATACGGATCATTAAAAAGGAATAGCGTAATGCAATTAAGTGGCAGACAGTCCCCACTGCAACACTTATCCATTGTTCCTCGCTCTGCCTTCTGCCAGAACGGTTCTCGCCCGGACAAGAGAAGTACAATTGAACAAATAGTTCATTTCCCTGGCCAATTGCATCTGTAGTGTCTCCCTCGAATCTGCTGCTGACTGGCTGCAAATGCAGCAGCGTCCCCAGACAGAAACAGAGAGCCGGGACCCTCTGGTGAGATTCCCGCTGCCGTGGGCTGGCAAGAGCAGCTCCCAGTGGCTGCTCACCCGAGTTGTTCTGATGGCAAGAGCAGAGCAGGTTTGCTCCCTCACCTCTCCGTCCCCTTAGTGCCCTTCTGGGGAGTGCAAAGAAGAAAAACAGCAGGTGCTGAGGCAGGACCAGCCCACAACTAGAAGATGCTACTTGTGGTTCAGGCAAGTCGTCTTTCTGTAGTCTGTCTCTTAACTTTTTCCTTGCCCTGGAGGATGTGGGATTTTGGGGTGTTTTGAGGTGATGCTCTTTCGGTGGAGCTTTGCCAGCCTGCCCTTCAGCCTGTGCCCGTGGTGCCCGGGTGCCCCGCAGTGCACAGCGGCAGGAATGCTCGAGCCTGACCCTGCTGCTCCTTTCTGAGAGAGCTCCGAGCAGCTGGAGGGATTGCGGCTGCACCTGGGCCCTCGGCACACGCTGGCCCGGAGGCTGCTGTGTCCTTTCCCCTGGAATCTCCTCCCGGTTCAGAGCGCGTGGGGAGGCACAGATGCATTGTCTGCACTGCTGCGAGACACCCTCGGCACGGGGTGACTGCTGCTTTTCCTCGTTTTGGAGCTTCTTGTCACAAGTCTGCATCATGGAGCTTTTCTCCTTCTGTTCTTTCTGCTTTCCTCTCCCTTTGTCTGTAGACTGCCACCTGTCCCACTTCACTCTCAGCTTCTCCTTCAGCTTTTCCTGCTTAATGTGTCCTTTCACCTCAGTTTCTTTTTGTCTAAGTAGACCGTGTCCTCTTCAGCCTGCTTCTCTCAACACTGGAGACAGAGCCCAGCCCCTCATCTCGGTCAGAGTATTCCTGCCAACTGTTTACAAAAAGTAGCACAATACCCAGGCTGAACACTGACATAATTACATGCCCAGCCAGAGAGTGTAGTAAATAATCCAGCTTTTCAGGCTTTTGCCCAGTGGTGAGTCTTTTGCCATCTCCTTTGCCCATGGGCTAAATGTATTATACTTGGCTTGCATTTACTCATATTCTAGAAGCACAGAGTCGGTGCAGCCGTGTGTGGCATCACAGTGGATGTACAGGGATGTCTTGCACCATACACACTCCCTGTGCCTGTGTGCATCGTGTGTCTCAATCTGCTCCTGGGGCCAGGCTCTGAAAGTCGTGCTGGGCTCCTGCGGGGGCTGCCAGGGCAGGGAAAGCTGCTGAGGTGTGGGGGATTGTTCCATCAGCGAAGGAAAGATGGCTCTGGGGTGAAGGTCAAAAGCACCAGCAAAAGAAACGCAGGGCTTGGTGCGCAGTGTTTGCACTGCTGGCCAGTTTTCCAGAGGTTGGTGTGTACATGGAATTGCAGACCGTGGGTATTGGCAGCACGGTTGTATTTCCAGTTGTGATTGTGAGCCTGTCTGCAGTTGCTTTGATTGTGAGTCAGTCTGTCTGCAGTTGCAGTAGCTGTGAATCAGTGTCTGCCTGTAATTATGTGGGTGAATCAGTGTTGGCTTGTTACACTATGAGTGCAAACGGTTTCCCATAGCAGTTGTGGGTGTGAATCACTCTACAGTCCCTCTGGATGTGTTTTTGAGTAGAGAGATGCAATACTTGGATTAATTTTGTTTTGATGAGGAAAAACTGTCAAGCGGCTTCTCATTTTGGAAAATTAAAGCTGGGTTGGGAGTTGGGCACGGACCTTATTTCTTCGTTACCAGCAGAACAACTTAGAGAAGAAATCCACTTCAAGGCTTGCTCCCAAGATTTACATGTTGATCTAAACCTTTAATTTCTTTGCCTGGTGCCTCTGCTTACAAGTGTCTTCTTCTGCTGGCATCCCTTGCAGAGCCGCAGACAACACATTTGGTAACCATCACGTGTGCCTCGTACCTTCTGCGTGTGGCAGATTCACGGGGAGGTTGTTTATGGCTTGTACGGTGTGTGTGTGTTTGCAGGGACGAGCCGGTGTGTGCCTCTTGGGTAGGTGAGCACAAACATTTCCACGCTCGGGAGTCGAGGACTGTGTGGCTCCTCTGCCACGCGCCCCTCGTTGCGAGCCAGGGCTGTTTCTCCACGTAGGTGGTAAACAGCAAGTTTGATCCAGGAGGACGGAGGTGCTGCTGCCAGTTTCTTGGTCTCTGATTTCTGCAAAACGCTGTTGTAGCTTCTGGCCTTCAGCAGCATCTGTGCAGCGCCAGAACTAGAGGCGAGCTGGAGAAATTCGGGCGACCTCAGGTGATGGAAACAGAGCACTGGGCTGGATCCAGGCTCCCAAAGGTAGCCCGGCCCTGTGCTGGCTGGTGCCGGTAGAGCTCGGGGCTGGCAGGGCTGGGCTGCCTCGGTGTGTGCTGAACTGGGTGTCTGTGCCTGCGCCGTGCACACGGGCGTCCCAGCGAGCTCATTTCAGAACAAAGGGATGCAAACAACCTGGGAAGCAAAGGGATGCGAGACAGGGGTCTTGTGAAACACCACGGTGCCTTACTCTGCCGTTTCCGGGCTTCCAGATGAGCTGTGGCTGCTCATTGCTGCCCCTGCCCTCAAATGAAAAGATGTTTTTATTGTGAGGGACCCTCCTTTTCAGCTGGAGTGATTGAGAACTGAAGAAAACCCTCGCCAGCGGGGACACAGGGCAGCGTGTGCCTCGCCTGTGTTTATTGCTGCTGCGCTGAGCACTTGCTGGCTGCGGAGAGAGCTTGGAGCTTTGCTCAAAGAAGCACTGAAGAGGCACAGCAGTGGTCACCAGAAGCCTGGTGTACTCACAGAGGGTCAGGGTCAGCTGGACAGAGCACAGCCCGTGCAGGCTGGATGATTATGCAATCCTTGAGGGGTGTTGGAGGACCTCTCCTGCTGCCTGGGACCTGTTTTGGAGAGGCTCCAGTGCAATGAGGAAGGGCTTTAATGAGCTTCTTGTGCTGTGTAAGTGCTCCTGAATTTGGGGGTAAATATGCAGGTGGTGTGAGGTCACGTACAGTGCTGTGCTTGGCTGAGCTGCTGTGCAGGTGGGCAGATGGTGCTTGACACCACCAGGCTCTGGATCACCCTCTTCTTCCTGCACAGAAGTGCTTTGATCTGGGATTTTGGGCTGAGGCTGCCTCTTCTTCCCAGTCTGATTTCCAGCTGGCTCCCAGCATCAGCTCCTCGCTGCACAGCCCTCCCTGAGATATCTGACTTGACAAAAGATGAGGAACTACTGCTGGTCCTGGGGGCTCAGTGGGGGCTGTCAGTGCTCAGCTCCCCTCCAGCTGATGCCAATGGTGTCCCTGCATGGCATGTGGGGATGCTGATCCAATGACACCACAGGTGGACAGCAGCTCTGGGTGCAGTGCTGGGGCAAATCTGTCCTTTGGGCTGGTTTCTGAATGCTGCCTGGGTGGTGAGACTATTGCTGAGTGAATCAGATGGTTCCCCTGGCTGTGTGTGTTCCCAGGAGGCAGTAATTTGGGTGAGATACCCATGTGACTCTCACAAACATGCCCGGGGGGGTTTATGGGCCTCTTCTGCCTTCATTTCTTTTCTGGTGCTTGCAGTACCCCCCTCTCTGGCCGTTCTCTCAGGGGTTTTTTTGCAAGCTTTACCTTTCATTCTCCACCTCCAGAGTTCTGTGTCTCTCTCTTGTCAGCAGTAAGCCTGTGCTAATCACTCTTTCCTAGGAAAGCACTTCAGAATATTTAATGGTTTCTAGAATAAGGGTTTCTGGGAAGATCAGGCTCCATGTGCCAAGTCAGGAGACACCCAGTGTTGGCACAGTTACTAGGGTACCTAGCTGATTTGGAAGGTTCCAGCACTTTTTTTTTTAGTTCCCAATCCCGCTTCAGTGGGAGCAGGGGCTGGAGCACATCGCTGTCACGAGGGGAAGGAAGGAGGGAAGTTTTTCCAATTCCTTGTTCACAGCCCATCCAACAGGAAGGCTGTATTTCCCTGGAGTGTCGATGTCGGACAGAGAGCGTGTCTTGGGGAGGAGTGGGAATGCTCATGAAGCCCTTAGGTGCGTGGTTATGGAGACACCTGCCAAATTCCGTGTGTTGTAAACTCCAAGCATCGCTGGGTTCCAGCTGCAGAGCGTTAGCAGGGCTCCTCAGAAAACCTGCGTTGGATTCGGCTGTGGGGGTTACCAGCGACTGCACAATCAGTGCTGAACGCATTTGCTAACCGTGCCATTAAGGAACGAGCAGCGGACAGAGGGAGGGAGGAAGGAGTGCAGGGCTGCTCTGAACACACCCCATCCCTCTAGACTCCATCTTGCACACACGCAGATGAGAACCAGAAGCTCTGAGGAGATGTTCTTTAACTTACATCAAAGAGGGGGTCAGTCTAAAGAGTTGTACCATTCTTTTCCGAGCTTAGAAATTTGGGCATTCTGCACTTCTTTCCTCATGGACACTGTGCAGTTTTCCCTTCAGCAAGTCCTAGTAAGAGATTTGAGGGGTTTCTTTTTTTTCTTCTTTGAGGCTGTTAACAGCCAATTAACATTCCTAAACCCTCGCTTGGTTACACGCAGTTAAATGCACGTTGCCTGCATCCTCCCCCCGCTTTCCAGAGGATCAGGGATCCCTGCAGGTATTCAGATCAAGGCGTTGGCTGATTCAGAGCTTTCCTGAGTGGGAAGTGACAGCTGAATAGCCTTGCACGAGGACAGCCCCAGCACGGGCTGGAGGAGCTCCAGTGCTGCTTTTCCGGAGGCACACTCGTGGGTGTTCCCATCCCTTCCCTTTGCTCCAGCTGCTGCTGTGCACCGAGGGACCCCTTCATCTGCTCTGCCATCAGCATCCTCTCCAAGAGCTACTCTTGTGTGCTGAAATCTGAGGAGCTCAATTACTGGGCTGTTGGAACCTCGAGAGTGATTTTACAAGCTGATTTTAGTAGGGAGGCTGCGTGGCCAGTAGCTGTTGGGCTTCTAAAGCCCTTTGCACCAGCTGGGTTCTTGTGTTTGCCTGTGGCTGGGCTTGCAAGAGCCCCAGGAGAGGGAATAAGTGATGCTGAGAGCTGCTGTGCCACGGGAACCACACTGGGATCTGGCTGTGGGGAGCTTTGGAAGGTGCCCTAAACTGTCTGAATGGTGAAACCTCCTCCTCTGCAAAAGCCTCCGTGTGTTTTCCACCACGTTTCCTGCATGGCAGCAAGGTGATGAGCAGGACTGGGTCTGCTTCTCAATCCATCTCCAAGTGTAAAGTAGCCAAAGAACGAGGAAAACGCCCTGAAGCCTCTTCTATCCAACTTCCCAGGGAAAACACAGTGCAAGAACCGAAGGGAAGGGATAGGAGACAGTGCCAGGCTGTTTTCCAGGCTGTGTTGTCCTTCCCGAGCCCGTAAGTGCAGCCATAGCAAACCCCCATTTTGGGGACATTCTCAGTGTGAACAAACTGAGATGTGGCTCGCAAAATATTCGCTTGGGCAAGTAGTGAAAACAAATTTTCCTCCCAGTGTGGGTGTGTAGAACTGGTTCTGATGCTTCAAATGAGACTTCAGCATAAATTTGACTTAGTTCAAGCAGCCCTGTTACCCTTGGCTAGCATCTTCCTCATCAGAACTATCCAAAGTAGAAAATTAACCTTCACCTCTGTAGAATATTGAAGGAAAACTCCATGAAAAATGTTTAGTGGAAATGGTGTTGTTTAGAGCTTCTTGGTGCCCACATGGAAGGTGTTCTGGATTTTATCACTGCTCCTGACCCTCTGAATTACTTTGTTCCTCCATTTTCTGGTGCTCTTTTCTTCAGCTTCACTTTTCCACTGTTGGTGCAAAATGTTCCCCACCCACGATCTTACCAAATCTGATCAAGATGGTCCCAGATGTTCTAGAGGAGTTCCTGCAGAGCCAGGAGGCACCTGCTGCAAATCCAAAGTGTCCTCGTTTGTGTGGAGATCCCTGGTCAGAGTCTGCTGGCTGTGCAAATTCTGCCCAAACAAAGCATTTTTTGAAATCAGCAGCTGAATGGGAAAATGTTGATTCCAGTGAAAATTCTCGGCGGTGTTTTTGGGGAGGGGAAAAGTGAAGAGAGCAGTGGTTCTTGTATTTTTTTATATATCTTTATTTTTTGCTTTTGGCTAGTGTTTGAAATTGCCTTAGGAAAAAAAAATCAATTAAATATTGTTGTATAATATGCAAGTTGAAGTGAAATGAAAGGGAAAAGTTGAAAGGAAATCCACTGAGAAGCTGCTCATTGAAGAAGTTCTGAATTTGCCTTGTAAGGAACATCAACATTTTATCTGTCCTTGTCGTGATTTGGATCGAGTCTCCCTGAAATGTTGGAATTTCCCACAGAACAGATGCTCAGCCAGTTAATTTGGGCTTCATCAGCAAATACGTGAATTTCCAAGGCTGTGTGTCCCTTGTCAGCTGGAAGGTGGCGAGAGCCAGAGGAGCCATCCCAAATCAGGGCTTTTCCCACCAGAGCTGTGGGTGTGTCCATGCCAGAGGCTCCTGCAGCCTCCTTTGCTGTGAGGATGAGCTTCCCCGGCTGGAACTCAGGTAGAATCCTGATTAAATCAAGCCTGAGCACACTGTGCCTCAATTAATCCTTGCATTAATTTTCGAAAGGACTTTAAGTGAGTGATGGGGAGGAAGATAAAGGTAACCAGGGCCAAATGCTGGGTTTGTTTTTTTCCCCTGTGCCTGCTGTTAGTGACTATCTTGCCAGAACAAAAGCTGAGGTGGGTGGTAAGGACTGGTGGTGTCTGGCTCTTACCTTCTGCCTGCCTGGCAGCTCTTGTGCTCCTAGAGCTAAAAAACAAGCCTCACGCCCAGCCTTCAGGAAGACTGTAGGGCCAAAATGCTGGGCGGGGGGTGGGCAGCTAAATGCAGAAATGTGACAAAACATCACCCAGCCTGGCCTCGTGCCTCTTCTCTCCCAGGGGCAGGGGTAGCCAGGTACTCCTGTGTGATCTCCATCCCGCTTGGCTGAGCCTCCTGCTCCCTCTGCAGGGGATTTCTGCTGGGGCTTCAGCTCTCCCATGTCCCTGTGCAGAAACCCCTGCTCCTTGGCAGCACTGAGGTAGCTCCCCTGCTCCCTTCACCCTGGGGCAGCCTCACCTGGCTGAGATTTGCTGTCCAGCTGCTGGAGTTTGGCTTTCCCAGCACCTCCTTCAGTGCTGGAAGGAGCTGCCTGAGGCTCTGCAGGGTTGAGTGGAGGAATGCAGAGGTCCCATTTGGCTGGCACCAGCATCTTGCCCTGCTTTCTGCGTGCTGTGGTTGACTGGAGCCTTCACTGCTGGCTCTGGGGGCTCACAGGGGCTGGCTGTGCCTGGCTGCCACGGTGCTGAATCCCCCGTGTGCCAGACAAGGAGCGTTGTGAGGGGGAGATGTCACGACAAGCTGTATTTATCCAGGCTGTTGCTTGGCAGTGCTGCTCCAAGGTGCATCAACATAATGAGATACATAAAAGGAGAAGGCAGTTAAATGTGCAATAACATCACAATAAAAGTAAAACTGAGCATTAATGAAAACTCTGAGCACGCTAAGTGTAGCTTCGTCGAGCATTCCCACCACCTTGGGCCTCGGTGGTCAAACTTAATAATAATTTCTGGCAGTGTCATTACCGGAATTAGATGAGGGTTTAACTGTCTAGAAAAAGATGTTGGGAAAAAAAAATGGGTCTTGAGACTTCACAAGTGGTTCTGCTGTGTGGATGTTACCGAGGTAGCAGAGGCACCGGGTGAGCTGGGGACTGCTGCAAGGGGCAGGTGGTGACTGGGACTGCAGGGCCAGCTGGAGGAAGGGATGGGTGGAAGAATAGCCAGTGTGGTTACTTTGGAAATGGAGCTTTGCACTTGCTGCTGAAGCACCTGGGGAGCTGCAGGGTCTGCTGTGAGGGTTTTATGTGTATTTACCTGCTCGGCTCTCACCCCACAATGCGGCTTCCCAGGGCCAGCAGTGCTCCAGGGCACGCTGCTGCCTTTGTTTCCTGGGGGTCCCCTGAGATTTCAAATATGGGACCCCAGAAATAGTGACTGCTGCCCAACATTAAAAACTGAACTGTTTGCTTTTCCCTAGTAAATAAAATCTCTTTTCTCTCATTTCCCTCCCTGGCAGGTTTTGGAGGCTCGTTTTGCAGTGGCTGAACGCTGACACCATGGCGCCGAAGCTCCCAGGAATGGGGCCCTTCTCCCTCCTCAGCCTAGGAGTCCTAGTCCTGGTTCTGGCTCTTCCTGCTGATGCTGGGTAAGGTGGTGAGTGCTGAGCTGTTGGCCAAGGCTGCAGTCCTCTTGCTGAACTTAAATATCCTGGGGTCAGTACCTGCATGAAGTAGCCCAGGGCAAAGCACCAACAAGGGTCTCTGCTGTGTTTGACCCTCCCCTTGTCCCTGTCCCCCTGCCTTTCACCCAGGGAATGTTCAGTCCCTAACGTGGCTGACACTGGCATTATTTGAGGTGCTCTCACTGAGGACAGTTGTCAGCATTTTTTGCAACAAAACCTATTTTCAGCTTTGGCCTCTGCACGATTCATTCTGAGCAAGGACTCTGCTTGCCTGAGTTTTAACTTGGAAGAGAGATTCCCTCCGCTCCATTTAATATTTTAATACTATTTTAAAGAACAGAAAATCAATCTGCTTCATCTGTTTGGCTGCTAATGGTGTAATGACCCACGGGCAGCACACCTGAGCTGCTGCAGCACCGTGGTTATCTGCCAGCCCTGGCTGGGCACGCTGCTCTCCTGTGCCTGGGTGTGCAGGCTCTGGCTGTCCTGGCAAGGAGAGTGCTGCTGCCAGCCTCACCTTCCCAGCCTCTGGAAGCTGTCTGGAGGAGATGAAAGCCTGTTAGTCCATGACTGCATCCCACCAGAGCCTGTGCTGAGTGAGCTCGGGGAGCCCTTCGAGGAAGGAAGATGGAGATGCCACCAGCTGTGGGGAGAGAGGAGCTCTGCTCAGAGGGACAGAAATGCAAATAATACATGACTTCTATAAAACATTTAGAAAAGCCTTTAGAGTGCCAGGTATGGACACTGAAATGCTGTCTGCTGTTACAAGTCCAGTAGGGATCAAGGACCCTCATGCATGAAAAGACATTGGTGCTGCCCCTGCCGCCCTGTCCTGCCTGTTTTGCTTTGTCTGCTTGGGCCTGGCTTTGCAGCTGCATCCTGAGCCTGCCTTGCCCTGTAAACGCTGACCCTGCCCTCCTGCAGAGGCACAGCCAGCCCTGGGCTCTGCTCTCTCACCTCCAGCTGCTGGGGCCAGGTCCCCTCCCCACCATGGCTGTGGGGGTTGTCCCCATCCCCTGTGCCTGCAGCTCTGCCCTCCTCACTGCTGCCTTTTCCTCCCCATCACGTATTCACTGGAGCCACTGCTCCCTCGCCACCTGCCACGCAGGGATTGCTCAGAATATTGGTCCCCAGGAGGATTTGCTTCCTAAATTGTGTGCAAAGGGACCCCTGTGCCACTGTGGCACAGCTCCCCAGAGAGCCTATGCACAGGTGGCAAGGTAATGACTTTTCCTCAAGCCTATCCTAATTAAATTTGCTGTAAACCTCTGTCCTTCCTGCCTAAAGGATTTTAATTATTTTAAAACCCTGATCCCCCACATCTCTTTGCAGTTCCTTTGTGCCTTGCTAAAGGGCAGCTTTAGCTTTATGTTGAGGTGAGGTGAGGCAGCCCAGAGCTTTGCTGGGGAAGGAATTTTAAGCCCAAAGCAGGTGCCAGGCAGAGGTGCTGCTGGCTCTCCCCTGCCTGCACCTTCCCTTGTCCTGCCTACGCTGCTCTTCCCCCAGCACCTCCCGAGTGAATCCCACACTGCTCACATTGAAGTCAAACCCTCAAATGCCAGGCTAAGTAAAACAGCTTTGAAATTTGTAAACTCATTTTTCCCATCACCGCCAAGCCTCCGCCAGGAGTTCCTTCACAAAAATCCGTCCTCTCACTCTTTATATGATGGGTAATTTTTAAAGATAGCTTATAAAACATTAATGAATGAGCTTTCATGAGCATGCTAGCTATTCATAAGTTATAGATGGTTATATACTCATCAGCAGACACTGGGACAGATTGCTTTTAGCCATGACATCTATTGAAAGCTGGTACAATTGAAACCCCACTAATTACTGCAGGCATTTGTTAAATTTCTCAAAACTCTGCTTACCTGCAGGGAGTTCCAGCCCCGATGAAAAGCCAAAAGCAGCATTTTGCATTCAGATGGAAATCTTGGGGGCTGTGATGCAGTTTGTAATGTCAGGTGTGGTTTGGATCTGGCTGGTTGTGTTAGGGCTGGGTTAGGTGTTATCCCAACCATGCCTCACCTCCGTACCCTATGGAAACTGGGATTCCAGCACTGTGTTACCCTCCTGTGTTCCTGGAGACTCAACTTCCTGGCTTGACCACTCCTCCAGGTGTTGCTTTGCTAAAAAGCAGAGGCCAAGTGGTCCTGTGAGAGGTGGGATGTGACCCCTCAGAGAAGTGGACCTCAGGCACTTGAAATGCAATTTCCCAGAGTGTTTGGTCAATGAAGCCAATGAAAATTAATGTCAGAATTGCCCAAAACGGAGTATTTCAATTAACTGCAGCATTCTAAATAGTATTGATTCAACCTGACTCTAGAAGTACCTGTACCCTGCTCTCAATTTTTCCTCTTTTGCTAGGAAATACTCTTTGCTCTATTTTTATCTCTCAGAATCTGGGTTTTCTGTTGGGTGAACATTTTGATAGAGAACTCCAGGCCAGCTCTGGTACTTGTCACCTTACTGACCCTGCACAGTGTATTTACAGATGCACCAGTAGTGTCAGGGGTAACCATTCTGACCAGATGAGATGCAGCAGGATTAAGCTTTGAACTCCTTAAATAATATTCCTTTTCCTGTAGTTTTTTGTTGGGTTTCTTTTTTTCCCCTGGTGCATGCTCAAACCAGAGGCTGCACACAGCAAAGGAGATAAGGCTGAGGTGGGAAGGAAAGGGGCAGAAGTGTTAGGAAGTGACAATTTAGGGGCTTCTCTTCCCCCAGGATGACACTTCAGATGATCATAGGTGCTGTCCTTGGTAATTGTAACCATGAATTTCACCTCCACCACCTCTGGTTTGTGGCATTCGTGGTCTTCCTCTGGCCAGTGCTCCCCAGTTATTCCCCTCTCCATTTAGTTCCAGTTTGCCAGTCAGGGCTTCCCTGCTCCTGAGAGGCCCCTGGAGCCACTGCTGAGCATCCCTCTGCTCCAGCAGCCTTTTTTCCCCTGCCTGGCTGGGCTCCCTCAGCCATCCTTCTGCCTCTCTGTGCCTCTTAATCATTTTTTTGGGCCTCACTTGTCTCTCTCTTACTTCCTCTTCCATCTTCCTTGAAAACTCTTCATCTCTATAGATTTTTCTTTTTTGTTTCCTGTTACTTAATCTTCTCCCTTTCCATTTGTTTTGGTCTTAACAGCTATTTCTGCTGGGGAAAGCTGTGCTTGAAGCCACAGCACTCTGTGCCATCTGAAATCTCTTTTAGAGGCAGGTGGTTCCAGAAGGACTCGCAATCTCCTTTTCTGTTGATTGAAAGGAAGACACAAAATGCAAATGTATTACTTGAGCCCCTTGTGTTTGCAAAACTGCATTGAAGGTTTTGTTCAGTGAGATGTGCTTTTTTTAGAGGAATTTACTCCTTGTTTTATTCCACCTGGGGCAGAATGTGTTCTGAGAAGATCATCTTGTTTGGGGGCTTCCAGGCTTCTTGTGCTGAGCAGAGATGGGAATGTGGAAACTCATTTGTTTTTATGAACAGGGAAAGTTCAGCAAACTGCAGAGATGGTTCACTGAGTGTTTTAATGATCAGGCTTTAAGCCTGAATTCTTACTTTTCTGTCTCCCCTCTTCCCTGGGGCAGAGATCTTTGCTCAATCTGGCAAATCACTGGTGTCACTTTTTCCATGCTGCCTGTAAGGAGATGGTGGCACTTGAATGACTGAGCTTCCCACAGCCTCTGCTCAGAAAATGCCCCTTCTTAGGGGCAGGCAAGGGACACTGGGACAGGCTCCCTGTTAAATTAGGGCTCCTAAACCACCCCCTGTGGTGCTGCTGGCTCTGAGCAAGGAAAGGTGGGAATGGGGCAGCAGGGAGGCCTCAGTGGTGAGGTCTGTGGGGAGTTGATCAGAAATGCCCTGTGCTGAGTCCTGCAAACACATCACTTTATCAGAAGCTGAGCCCCATCCTGCAGTCCAGGCTGGAGCAGGAACCAGCATCCCTTCATTCCCTGTAGCTGCTCAGAGCATGCACAGCGTAGATTTCCCTCCTAACCTTTTTTCCCTGGTTTTTCCCCGCTCTGTGTGCGCCAGGCTCTCTCAGAAGCACGTCTCGGACGTGGTGGATGACAGCAAAGACAACATCACCATTTTCACGCGCATCCTGGACAGGCTCTTGGATGGATACGACAACCGCCTGCGGCCTGGGCTCGGAGGTCAGTCGGGTGCTTCCCACAGCTGTGTGGCTTTAGCAAGGAGAGGCAGCACAGATGACTTTTTAAAAACTCTGGTGCTGTCAGAAGGGGAGGCAGGCTCAGTGCCAGGCTCAGCCTGTGGCTGGTTCCCCATTTTGAGCCTGTGCTGTTTCGCTGTTTGATATCTCGTGGGCTGAGAGGTGCAAGTCCCTGGGTGCTGTGGTGGCCTGTGAGAGTGAAAGGACAGGTCTGTAGATGGAGCAGCTGTGGATGAACTTATTCCTGCTGTTTTAGAGGCTTTACCCTTCCAGAAATGCTGATACATTCAGAAAAGAAAGACATTGAGGGGCTGGAGCATGTCCAGAGAAAGGCAGCAGAGCTGGGGAAGGGTCTGGAGCACAAATCTGATGAGGAGCAGCTGGGGGAGCTCAGCCTGGAGAAAAGGGGGAGACATTCTCACCTTCTACAGCTCCTTGATAGAAGGTTGTAGCCAGGTGTGGGTCAGTCTGTTCTCCAAGGTAACAAATGACAGGACAAGAGGAAATGGCCTCAAGTTGCAGCAGGGCAGGTTTAGATCAGATGTTAAGAAAAAAAACTTCACAGAAGGGGTTGTAAAGCACTGGAATAGGCTCTCTGGGGAAATGGAAGAGTCACCATCCCTGGAAGTGTTGGTGTGGCACTTGGGGACACTGAACATGTGCTGAACATGCTGGTGGTGCTGGGTGGACAGTTGGACTTGATGACCTTTTCCAACCTGAACGATCCTGTGGTTCTGTACCACCAGCTTGCAGAACCTTCAGCTCGTGTGGGCATTGCCTTTTAGTCAGTTTGCTTTGCTACAGAGCCTCTATCTCCACATATTCTCAGTTATTTCCTATGCCGCTGTCACCTGGCAAGCTCTCCCCCTGTGCTGCTCTGGGCACCGGGCACTCACCCAGGCCCTGCTGCCACCATTGCTGCTGCTGCAGAGGCTCTCTGCAAGCTCCTGCACTTGTCTGAGGTGCTTCAGAAAGCAAAGCCATGGCAGTCACCTTCCCACCTAATGCCTACAGCTCCAGTCAGCATGATGTGAGGGGGCAGAAGGAATGGGGAGATGTGTGGGGAAGGCAGCTGTGAGGGTAGGGAGACGTGGGCCTGGCTGGTTTCCTGGTGTGTTGTTGCTGTGGCAGAGGGGGCCCCTCTCAGGTGCTGACAGCTGTGTGTCCCTGGGGCTGCCGGGGGGATGTCCCTGCACTGCTCTGAGCTCTCCTGGCCAGCAAAGGTGTGCTGCTGGACCGTGACTTCACCCAAAGCTGGAGTCACCACATGCTGTCCCATTTTCTGAAGGTCCTGCTGCTTTCCTGAGCTCTTGCTTGCTGATGGGATCGCCTGGAATGGCACTTTCCTTCCCCAGAGCAGCCTTTGCCTCTTCCCAGCCCCCTGTCCACCTCTGTGCCACAGCCCAATGCCCTGCAGCTGCCCTTTGAGACCACGCCAAACCTGGGGAAGAAGGGCTTTTCCCGTGAGCATCCTCCTCTCTGCTGTGCTGCGGGACGCAGACAGGAAAGGGTTACCGTGGCTGCATAAGCAATCAATCAGTTTTATTGCTTTTGTTGCTTGTTTCTTTCCCCTGGAATTAACTGTGGTCCCACTAATAGCTTTGCTTCCTCAAGTCTCCCCGAAGGCTGTATTGATTGAACTGAAACAGGTTCTGCGAGGGGACTGAGGGGGCATTTGTGTTCACTGCAGGCTCAGCTGCAGACAAGCCCGTGCAAAGTATTAACAAGAGGACTCCCAGGAGCCCCTTGCTGGGGGAGTTCAAACCTTTCTTGGAACATCTTTGCTCTGTTGCTTTAGATCCTTTAATAATGTGTTTAACATAATAAATTGCCTTTGCCTGAGCCAGCCGCTGCGTGTTTAAAGACTGCCTTCACCTCAGTGTTCCCCTGCTGAGGCACTCTGGCAGACCCAGATGGGAGGTGTTGATGAGGGCTGCAGGTTTTGGGGGCTCTTGATTTGAGTGAGTTGTCCTCAGTGTGTTCCTGTGTGCATGGAGCAGCCTGGTGAGCCAGGCTCTCCCCACTTTTAGCTGTTTTTTCCAGCCCTTGGAGGTCTCTCAGGAGGAGCATTAGAAGCAAAGACCTTTCCCACTGCTACTGGTGGCCAGAGAAGCTGAAATGGTCCTGCAGACTCCAGAGTTTGGGGTTGATGGAAGAGCCTGGGGTGGCAGTCAGCAAGAGATGGGCTCCTGCTGTCCAAGGCTGTGTGAGGGCTGGGAAAGTGATTGCTTTGCTCCAGGTGAGCAACTGTGCTGCTGTGGGAATGTGTGATGGACAAGGAACATTGGTTTTCCTGTGAGACAGCACTGGGCAGTCCCTGCAGTCTCCCCATTTCCCTCGGGAATGAATTCCACTTGCTTTTCTGAAGATGTCAGGCAAGAGCATCCATTAGTACCCTACAGTCCATGGAAAGGGCAGATGTGATGATCTTGTGCCCACACCCAGGCTGGTGGAAGGATGGAGTTCCCTAAACTGTGCATAACCTGTGGGAAGCAGGACATGCAGGCTCTTTGCTTGGTTGATTTCCCTGTTCTGGATGGGATCCCCCTGCAAACACTTGGGGTATGGAGGGCTGAGCAGGGTTTGGGGCTGCAGCACCTCTGAGGGCTCTGCAGTGCTGTGTGTGCTCAGTGCTGTCCCCCTCCCTCAGCTTTCTGTGTGCCGGGAACCGAGCAGTGTTTGTTTAGACTTTGGGAGAAGACACTGTGTAAGCAGCAGAGTGTTAATGTGGTGACTTCTCCCCTCAAGATAGCCTCTTTGTATTTATTTTCTTATCCCCTCTGTTTTCACCATCTGCTGCCACCCACTCTAATAGCTCCCATGCCAGAGCTCCTCTTCCTACCAGGATGCTGCAGACATGAGCTGAAGTAAGCCCGTGCTGAGGCTGCTCAGGAGTGCCTGGTGCTGCAGAGCCAGGCTCCAGGTGAGGGTGGCCCTGGGCCCCCAGACTGGACACATCCTGTGCAGCCAGGGGTCTGTGCTGTCCTGAGGCAAGGGGAGGTTTGTGAGCACAGTCCAGGCGGACTTAGAAGAAGAAAGGCAGAGGGAAGGTGGCTGTCAGACCCCTCCTTCTGCACTGGGGACATGACCATTTGTGTCCCAGTGTCTGGCAGGAGGTTTCTCCCTGTCTGTGCCAGCTGAGCTAGGGCTGGATTCCTCTTAGGAACAGCCCCGAGTCATTCCTTTGGCCCCATGACCACTGAAAGACAGTTTGGGCTTGGGGAAGGGGTAGCTGCATAAACAGATCATCTTCTAGGACTCGGTGGGGGAGGAGAGGAGGGCACTGTCAGCAGATAACCTGTGCTTCCCCTGGGAGAACACGGGACAGATTGGTTATTAAGTCAGAAGAGGAGCAACAATGGACCCCGAGGGAATGGAGACATCTGTTGTCCTGGCCAGCTTTGCAGGACCAGAACATGTCCCAGGAGAGCTTCTGTGGACAGCACGGGCCTCTGCTCCTGGTGTGGAGCTGTGAAGTCGTGCAGATCCTCTGCCCAGCCTGGAGGGGCTGCAGTGGGAAGTGTCTGTTTGTAGCTCTCAGGTTCTCCTTGTTGGGGCTCCCTGCAGAGCCTCATTTATGCATCTGGAGCTTACCTGGAGCTTGCAAGAGCAGGAGAGAGATGTGGCCAGGAGAAGGAGGTGGAACTGTCTGACCAAGGGAGAGATGTCCTGTGCCCAAAAAGAAGAGATGCTCAAGGAGTGGGATGCAAATTATGGGACCATGAGTGATGCTTCAAAGTGATGGATGCACGAAACTCCCCTGTGTGTCCCTGCAGTCCTTCCAGGGCCAGTGTGCTGTCCAGCACAGTGACCACAAGGGTCAATGCAGTGGCTGGGGCTTTGAGGGTCACTGGTGCTCCCTGGACAGCTGTACCCCCTCTGCCTGCTTTCCTAACTGATGACATTTGGGCCCAGTGTGCTGCAAATGAAGCAGAGCCATCCTGGGAATGCCTGGGCAGGGGCAGGAGAGGACATTTCCAGGCTTTTTCTTCCTTACAGCCTCGAGAATGCTTTAAATATGCTTTGGCAATGCAGGGCTATCAGGGAACACCCTGCTGCTCAAGGAGGAGGCGTGTGGGACCTTTCCACAGCTGTTTGCAAAGCAGGGCAGGGGTTTCTTCCAGCTCAGCCAGAGACTGCCTGCTCCACGGGGCCAGGGGTGTGCCTGAGGTACACCTGAGGTAAGGCTGAGGAACCCAGAGGGCATCTGGAGCAGTGCTGGATGAAGTCTTTGTATTGAGTGGCTGGGAAGCATTCCAGAAAACTGCTGGCCTTTTCCAGGGCATGCCAGGAGGGAAAGATTTTTGCCCCAAGGAAGAGGAGAAGAGAGTAAGCTGGTCAGTTTTCTAAAAGATGAGTTGTAAACATCCCAGATAAGCCAGTTTCTCCAGTTGCAATTAAAAAGCAATCTGTGCCGTGCTAAGCAGCTAGGCTGGGATCAGTCAGTGTTATCCCTCCTGGATGCAGCATAACTGACAAAGTAACTCGTGGTATTTCCTTGAAGCTTCTACAGCATCTCTGGAGTCCCTGAACAGCTCAGCCCTGCTGAGGGGGTGGTGGCTGCTGAGCATCCTGCCAGGCCAGCTCTGCACCAGGGGTTTCTGGACACTGAGGAGCTTCCTGAAGTGTCCATGGGGTTCAGCAGGACCAGCAAACACAGGCATCTGCATTAAAGCAGTGCCATTCCCCAGGCAGAGCAAGGCACTTCACCCTTTGGGATCCTTCTTGCTTGGGCACAGGGCGTGGCACCCATTCCTTGTCCCTGGGCTTGGTCCCACCCAGGCAGAGGGGAGCCCCAGCTTGTACCCTCCCAAGTGGGCATATCCAGAGAGTGAAAGCAACCCAGGCTCCTCCTCCTCTTCCCCACTGAGATGTTTTTTGTGGCTTGGTGACAGCACTTCCCAGCCCATGTTGGGCTCAAGCAGAACTTGGTGCAGTCAGGGCCTGCTGCTCACAACAGGACTCAGATCAGGGCTGCCCACCTGGGCCAGTGGTGCCTTTTATCTATCCTTACAGTGTGAGCTCTGTCTTGCCAATGGTTTTGATCTACAGCCACCTGTTAATATTTATCCTGCTGTTGTATTTCCATTATTATTTTGTTGGTGAAGTGCACCTCAGTTGGGGTTTCTCTCGTTTCCTCTTTCTGCAGTGCTGTGTTTCTTTCTGCTCTTTTAATGGTGGTGTAGTCTGGCAGGATGGCTCCTGAGGAACATCTGTATCCCTGTCTGGCCACCTGTATTTCACTAATTCATGTGCTGATGGCCAAGAGGTTTTGAATCTGGGTTCAGAGCAGCTCCCTTTAGGCTGAGACATTCCCAGGAGATGCTTGGTGTGTTACACCTCAGTGCATCTGTCATTTTGGCCTGAGCTCCTGCAGGTAAGGGCTGGTCTGTCACTGTGGGAGCGTTAAGGCAGAGGGGCTGAAATAGTCAGAATAATTAAATTACAGAACTTCCTTCTCCTGAAAGTACAGTACTCTCCAAGATGAAACAGCGAGACCTTATCTGCCTGGCAGCATCCAGGAAGAAATCTTGTTTGCAGTGAAAGTAACCTATAACAGAGGTAGAAATTGTTAAATTGTCCAGATTGAAGTTTACGGAACTTTTATTTCCTAAAATCCGGATGAAACGTTGAAATTGTCCTTTTCACTCGTGGGTAGGTTTTTCACCTGTGTGTGATGAAGCTGCCTCAAAAACATTATCTAGATCTACTGTTTGTGTGAGAGAAACACGAGATGACAAACAGAGTGGTCCTCTGTGGTTTATTACAGTTTCTACGCTTTCAGGTCTGTGTTTAGTCTGTTTTTCTGTCTTAATGTTCCACTTCTCCCAACTTCTCATCTCTTCCCTCTGATCTGACTTCATGCTTTGTATTGATTACTCCAGGGAGGAATTTGATCCTTTCTTAGGAAAAAAAAAACCCAAATCCAGGTCTTATCTCAGATTTTTGTCTTTGTCTGAGCTTCCTTGATGAGTTTTAATTTGAAGCTGAGGCATTGCCTGAGCAGCGTTTCCTTCTGTTTACCTTTCTGGGCAACGGGGAGCCTGCTCTGTCTTGTCAAACTTGTGAAGTCAAGATCTGTGAACAAATTAAAGAAAGGTTGTCTCCTCCTCGGGGGCAGCTCTCCGAAGGCAGCTTTGCCATGGATTCTCCTCTCTGGTGCAGAATTCCCGGTGGTGTTGCTGTTTAAACCCCCGGTGCACGGCGAGAGCAGGCTCTGTGTGAAAAGGCTTGCACACATCAGGAGGCAGGCGAGGAGCACGGCCCTGACAGCTGTGCCTAAGGGTGGAAGTCTTTTCTTAAATAAGTTATGAATGTGCTGAGGGCAACAAGCCTGTATGAAAGCTTCAGGGATATCACAAACACTCGGGAGGGGTCAGGAACCCACTGTGAAAAGAGATTGATTGCTTTTGGTGTGAAAGAGCACCTGGCTTTGGGTCAGCACTGAGTGCTTTGGGGGCATCTGGCAGCTGCCAGTGCCACTGCAGAGCTGTGAGTGGGTCACCACGCCGGGTCCATGCCCTGCCACCCTCTGAAGGGGCAGTTGTGTGGCCAAAGTCCATCACCAGCTGTCCTTGCTGTGCACGCTCCTGGGCTCTCCAGAGCGCCCAACCAAGCCCTCAGGCTGTGGGGTTGTGATCTGTGAGGAGGGGAAGGTGTTTCTCCTGCTCCTGTGGATGCTGTTTTTCAGCTGGTGCCTTTCCTTGCTGTGTGTGTTTCCAGCGAGGAGCCGCTGACCCTGCCATGCACCCACGCAAGAAGATTTTCCCCAAAGGGCGAGAAATTTTTCTTGGAAAGGAAAAGAAAGGGAAGCCATCTGGAGGGGATTTTTGCCCCAGTAATATGTACTGGAGTAACATTTCAGAGCTCCAGTGCTGGATCAGACACCTGCAGTGATGCAGTGTGAACGTCGGGCAGCTGATCCCTGCCCGAGGGGGAGCTGTGGATGTGTCAGAGACGGAATGATGGTGTTTGTTTGTAATGACTCTGGAAGGCGATAGCTGATGTTTCAGCATGTTGAACATGTGTTAGATGGGTTTAAGAACATTAGTAGATGATGTTATAGATGGCTATAAACTGCTTGTGAGGATGTCTTTATTGATCTGTTGGACTATGGCAGCTTCTCCTTTATTAGAATTTCCATTCGTTCAGTCCCATGTAAAGGATTTATAATGTGGCTTGGATATGGATTGAGAAATAAGATTTTTTTTTATTGGATGTTAGAGTTTAAAAACAACTTTAATTGGTTTGTTCTGGGAAGCTGGTGGTGAAACAACTGGTCAAATGGTGAGGAAACAGCAGCTATTTCATTTGTTGAGCTAGAGGATAAAATGCTTGCAGCAGTTCACGTAGTAATACAGAGGCACTGTTTATGTGTGATGAGGCAAAGTCATTGATTGTGTTGGTGGTGAATCCATCTGGAAGAAGCAATCAAATCCCATCTATGTGAGCCCCCTGTGGCGGGGGGATTAATGCTGCTGATTCAGACCTGTTAGCTTCTTAATGCTGTTCCATTTATTTAAAGGTTATTGTTTGATTAAATAAAAATACTGGGGTGTTTGTGAGGGTGAAAGATGCATGGGGCTTTGGGGAGTGCTGTGAAACTGTGCAGGGTCCCTTAAGCAAATACTATTAAAAGTCAGAGGGAAATACCCTGTTGCAGTAAGTGGCAAAACTCTCACATGGTGGGGCAGGAATTTCCTGTAATATTTCTTTGTCTATGAACCTGTAACTTAACTTTAAAAATGTGCCTCTGAAGGATGTGCAGCTAATGTTTGTAGAAAAAAAAAAAAAGAGTGCTCATGGAGTACTGACAATTATAGGCGCAGAGTATAGCCTAGAGAGGGATTTTAATCTGCAGTTTGCATCGTGAGAAAAGGACACCCTGTTCTCTTTACCTGCTGGAAGGATATAATTCAAACAAAAGTTTTGATAACAACAAGCATGGAAGAAGCATATGATTTTTTTTTTCCCCCCCTCCCTCTCCCAACCTGCTAGAAAATCCTATTGATGACAAAGTTCAGGCTGAGTCTGGATGAACGACTTGTGACTGGAGAGAAATAAATTGTGTCTGAAAAGTCCAGAAGCTGTTTCAACATAGCAAAAGCCATTTCAGACAGCTCTGGTTTGGAAGGATTGGTTCTGATATGAGAAACTTTGTTGAGGGAAAGGGTCTGAGGACCATAAGAAACCCCCCCAAAGCACAGGCGTTGGCTGGGTATGGTGCCAGAGGCTCTGCACAGGGCTTAGTGCATCCTTCAGAGCTCTTGTTGAGGAAGTTTTGTGTCCATGCAGGCCAGATCAGGGGCTTTTTGCTGTCTGCATTCCTACTTACTCACCTGAGTACTTATCTCATCACGTGAATGTCACTTTAGCCAGCTGTGGCCACTGTCCTGCAAAAAATGAAGGTGCAAATTCTGCTGGGCTTTTTTTCCCCCCTCAAGTCGTGTTTTCTGTGAAGGGTCTGTGCACAGGTGGGAATTGAATTCCAGGCTTTTGTGCATGAAAGATTAGAACTGTTCCCTTTGGAGAGATGCACCTGGTCTCGCGTGAGAATTTGAAAATGCCTTTTCCTAGAAAAGGGCCTTGTCTGCTTTCATGAGCAAGGGTTAAAGAACAAAAGCATGAAATCTCCTTTCTTCTCCCCTGATCAATCTAGCCATCATTATGAGAGCAGCTTTCTGATAGCTTCTCTTTGTCATGTAATGTTAATACCATTAAGTCCACTTTGGCAAGGGAAGCGATGTATAATTAATTTGCAAATCAGTAAAGTGGATGTGATTTTTATACAAAGGAGAAGGTCTTTAACTGCAGAAGGCTTTGTGTGGGCATGGCCATGCTTGGATGGGACCCCCCTGAAGCATCTCTCTCCGAGCAGTTCCTCTGTGTGTCCCTCTGGGGACACAACTTAAGTGGGGCCCATTTGCTGCCCTCCAGCAAAGGGACTGAGTCTAACAAATAAATGGGAACCAGGTGGGGCAGGGCTGAGGTTAGGAGTGTTCAAGAGCCTCTGAACACCTGCCCAGTGAGTTGGTGGAGCCAGCAGAAAATGCCTTTAAGACTTTGCCTCCATCCACTTGTTTTGTTGATTTAGGTTTCTTAAAGCTTTGGCTCTATTGGAATTATTATTATTTTGATGCAGAAAGTATTAAAAAGGGGAAAGGAAAAAAATTCCAAACCCTATCCGGACTGATTTGTTCCCAGAAAGATGTTCAATTTTGTGTGTATAATTGAAAGGGGCTAAATATAGCTGTATTAATATTTATGGGCCTTATGTTGGAGTCAATACAAGAGTTGCTGTTCAAGGCAATTAAGCTTTACCTTTTCACATGTAGGATTTCGGTGTTTGGAGATGACATTAGTGGTGTGACCTGCATCCAAGACAGAAAAAACGAAAAGCATGCCATCATCTGTCGAGTGTGATAGCCTGTATTTAGGGCTGTTTGCTGACAGGCAGTTTGTCTCCAGCCAGGGTGATCTCTCCAGAGCAGGGCTGCTGTCTTAATAGCAGGGAAATCAGTGCTCTGGGAGGCTTGCAGGAGAATCATCCCTGCTGTGTTTTGGGAGGAACTGAGCGATGAGACTCTGGTGACATCACAAAGTGACGATTGCCCACCTCTGCTGCCTCTGTAGGTGCTGGGGATAAAGGGAAAATGATGATGGTGGCACTTCATGGATCCCATTTGTCTTCACACCATCCACACCCCAGAGCTGGAGCATGGGAAATGTGACTGTCAGGAGTGGAAGTGCACGGGGCCGGGAGGGCTCTGTGCCCTGTCCCTGGGCTCGGGCTCTCTGTGCCAGTGTGCAGGGCCAGTCACAACCTTCATGTCACCAAAGCACCAGGGAAAGCAAATCCTGTCCAGGGCTCTGAGCTGCTGTGGGGAGCGTGTGCACGGGGAATGAGGTCGGGGCTGTAACGATGAAAACAAGTCAGTTTGAGTTAGTAACGAAGGCAAAGGGATGGTGTGCTGGATTTCTGAAGCACTGCCTTTCAAGGGAAGGGTATCACTGGGATAACATGACAAGAATCCCAGCAGTGGCTGAATTGCCCTGCATTGCTGCTTTTTGGGAGCTGCAGCTCCTCACTGCTCCAGTTAACAAAGAGCTGTTAGATGCTGTAAAACCTCTCACTGACGGGGACTGTCTGAGTCCCGCCTGTCTCCTAAATTTGATCGATGTGTCAGGCTTTTCCTTTCTTCCATCTGGCTCTGGTGACCGCCTTTGGGAAGGAGAGCTGCAGCAAGGAGCCGTGGTTGGGGTTAACCTGCCCTCCCGAGGGCTGCAGGTGGAGATTGTCTCAGTGATGCTGATTGTGGTGCTCATCCCTGCTCCAAGGACTCTCAGATTCTGAGTGGGTGTGTTTCTGTTCTTTCCCTGGTGTGTGGTGTGTTTTGGTAGCTGGAGGCCTTTTAACCTCCTTCAGTAACCATCAGGGGGGTGCATTTTCCAAGGATTTTCATTAGCTTTGGCTGCTGGAGGACAATGACTGCTTAAACAGGGAGGGAAAAGTGGAAATCAAAGGGCACACCTGCTGAGGTAAAAATGGGGGCCATGCTCTTGGTGGTGGAAGATGAGTTTTCAACTCCAAGTGGCCCTTTGGAATTCCACCTCAGCTCTGGGGTTTCACTCCGGGTGATGCTGACCCCAGCACAGGTATTTCCAATTACTGGTAACATAATCCTGGCCCAAGGGTGCTGGCTCCAGAGCAGAGGAGTTTTCCTTGGTGTGCCTGTGAGTGAGCCAGTCCCACCTCATCCCTGTTCCTTAGCAAGGGCAAGCCAAGTCATACATTAAGGAACAAGGAAATTGCACCAGTTAAATTTAAAAAACTCATTTAGCTAAAGCAGTGTAAGCGTCCATGAATATTTATCTGATGTTATGGAAGCGTGTGGACTCCCACCTACTTTATTAAATTGATTTTCAATAAAAATGCAAGTGGAAGACGTTTGATTAATGGCTGGTGGGACGGGACAATTAATGTGAAGCCTGGAGTCAGCAAGAAGTGTCCCCTGAGCCTGTGTGTCCCGGCTCGAAGCTGGGCTAAGAAAACGTTTCTAAACTCCTCCGAGGGACACCAGCAGTGTTTATCCGTGTGGTTTTCTAAAACAGGGTGAACAGGAGCTGCTCTTTGGCTGAGGCTTTGCTGAGGTCCTGACCTTGAAGCTGGCATGTGGTGTTTGCTCCCAGTGTTCTGATTTTCCCTGCTTTTCCCATCCCTCGGAGGAGGCTGCACCTGAGAATTAAAGCCAGCAGCGCGCTCCGGCGCTCGTGTCGGGTTTGAGTGAGGCTCCCTGGGCCTTTGCATTTAAACATGCCTGGGATTAGCTCCATCAGCCTCCAGATCTGCTCAGCTCCTACCAATTTCCTCGCTCGGATTTGTCTCCTGGAGGAAGGCAATTTGGAGCTGTAATGTTACAGCTCTATTAAGGATCTCCAGCGCGGTTTCCCGCCGGGATCCTCGCGGGGCTGGTGCCGCCTCTTTCTGAGGAGCTGCTGGGAGATGCTGATGGTGGGGCAAGTGAAGGTACCTGGGGGAACCTGAACAGCCCTGCATGGCCTGGGGGCTCCCCTATCCCGGATGGCAGCAGAGCTGGAGGCTCCTTGCAGCCTGGAATAGAAGCTCCCCGCTGGGGTCTTGTGAAAAATCTCGAGAAGCTGCTGTGGGAGGGATGTTACCTGTCCCGTTCTCTGCAGGGCTTTGCAGAGCCAGGGGTGTAGGGTTTGGGGGGTGATGGTTAGGGGCAGGCAGCGTGCCTTGGTGGGGCAGGGAAGGCTGGGATTAGGCAGGGAGGTGGCTCCATCTCAGCACCCCTCAGCTCCACCCCTGCGGGGCATGGAGAGGTACCACAACACCCTGAACCACTGAAACTGCTGCCCAAGTGGCACCAGATAAATTATACCTGGGGCACGAATCCTTCCCCCAGCCAGGATGGGAGCCCCATGCCCAGGTTCCTGCACTGGGGAGAGGGATGAGCGTTTTGATGCCCTCACCCCTTCCCAAGGGGCACATGGCACCCAAAGAGCTACAGCCAGGTGGCACAGGGAGAGCCTCCAGGGGCAGGGAGCTGCAGGTGCTGCTGCTGCTGCACCTCCAGCATGGAGAGGCTCGTGCAGTCTCTATTTTGCTGTTACTTTGGGGTTTTCTCTACATGCAAATGTGGCAGCAGAGAATAGGCACAGACACTGTCAGCACATGCTGAGCTGGTTGGGCACTCCCCTCATGCTCTGCTGGGGAGCTGGGCATGGACAAGAGTGATGGGAACAGAAAGGAATTTAACAAAAAAAAGAAAGATGGGAGCAGGTGCTGGCAAATAACTGTATGGCAGGAAAAGAGAGGGAGAGTTGTGGTTGAAAACAGAAGCTGAGGAAAGGCAGATTGGCAGGCAGCATATTTCTGGAGACAGCTCTCTCCTCTGTAGGCTGAGTCACCTAAGAAACGTGTCAATAAAACACACTCTCGGGCACTGTCTCTAATAAATATATATTTAAGAGAGACATTTCTTCAAAACTTCTGCTAGGAGATGTCGAATTCTGAAGGGATGCCATGAAAAATGACATCTCCCGTGGAAGCAGGGAGTTGCCATGGGAACTGGAACGCTTTGAACATACATCACTAAAACAAGAAAACATTTTCTCCAGCAAAGGAAATTAAAAATTACATACATCTGGAGGCATCTGCCCTCTGCCTGTCTCTGATGGGAGTATCAGAGTACCATGCAGCATATCATAATTCATGTAGCGGGCAGGACTGACAATTCCCTATCAGCTGCTGAATTTCTGTGAGTAACTGTGATAAAAAAAGCCTTCCTGTCCTTGGGACAGGCAATGCTGGTGCCTGAACAGTGCTGGGGAGGGGGAGGTTCAGAGGCAAAACGGAATTTCGTCTGAAATTGTTTTGTTCACCTGGGGATAAAACAGCAGCCTGAATGCACAACTAAGCCCATCTTGCCACATGGGCATGACTCCACTGCTGCCAGGGTTTGCTGGCCCCATTTGGCAGCCAGCAACTTTTCCTGGGAAGCAGGGGGAAGGCAGCTGAGAGGAGCACAGTGCAAGTTTGGGGGTTTATCTTGTGCTTTGGAGACTCTGTTTCTCCGTGCAGCAAACCCAGGAGGAGTTATTTGCACCTGGCAGTCAGTGCATTTCTTTCTCTCCTTTCTTTCCCAGTGCCTTTCTCGGTGTGTGCAGAGGTGGCAGAGGGTGAGCTCAGGGGAAATGCTAAATTGACCAGTGCAGGGCAGTGTGAATTAAATCAGTTTATTTGCACACTGTATTGGCATTGCTGAAGTAAGTGAGCGCTGGCCACACAGCCCAGTGACCCGTGTGTGACAGGGGACAGACAGCTCGCTGCAGAGCTGGGCTCTGGCACAGCTCACACCACACTGGGGTGCATAAAGAAGGGAAAACGTTTGTCTGCAGTGCCCTGGCAGTGGAGGAGGTGAAGGATGCCAGAAGCATCACCGGAGGGACACTGTCTGAGGAGCTGATTGAGTTCTCCACTGAAGGAAACGCCAGCCAGGAGCTAATGGATGAGGAAACCAGAGTGCAAATTACAGTGTTGCTCCCTGCTAGGGTACTCTTGTATCTTGTCTCAGTACCTGGCGCTGGCCTCGGGGGACAGGCTTGAAAATTGAACGGGCCCTTCCTCTGAGCTGTACAGCAACGCCCAGGAGTCACTTTCTATTTTTTTATTTCCATTTTTTGCCCACTACAGCCCATCACGTGGCCTGGCAATCCTCAGCCTGCAGAGCAGCCTGGAATGAGATACAGCCAGAGGCTCGGGAAGGCAGCACTGGGGCTGGAAGGCAGGTGGGGAGACCGAGGCACAGCAGAGCTGCCTTCACTGCATGCTCAGTGCCACGGTGCAGAGAGCAGCAGTGCTGGGGCTGGAGCTCGGGGCTCAGCCTGCAGACCTCACACACCTCACTGAGACATTTCTTTTGTTCCTTCTCCCTCGGCAATGCCATAAATGTAATGCAGTGTGTGTCTCATTTGGTTTGAGTGAGACTCTGTTCAATTTTGGGGTCCTCATGACAAGAAAGACATTGAGGGGCTGGGGCGTGTCCAGGGAAGGGAATGGATCTGGGGAAGGGTCTGGAGCACCAGGAGTGGCTGAGGGAGCTCAGCCTGGAGAAAAGGAGGCTCAGGGGAGACCTTATCACTCTCTACAACTCCCTGACAGGAGGGCGCAGCCAGGTGGGATTGGTCTCTTCTCCCAGGCAGCCAGTGCCAGGATGAGAGGAAGTGGCCTCAAGTTGAGTCAGGGGAGGTTCAGCTTGGATATTAGGGAAAATTTCTTTACTTAAATGGTTGTCAAACCCTGGAACAGACTGCCCAGTGAAGTGCTGGAGTCACCATTCCTGGAAGTGTTCAAAAACCACATGGATATGGTACTTGAGGACACTGCTTAGTGGTGGTGCTGGGTTGATGGTTGGACTTGATCTTAGAGGTCTTTTCCAGCCTTAACGATTCTCTGATTTTTCTTGCATTTCCCCGTTTGCTTCCTGCCTTTCCAGTCTTTGCAGCTGCTTTCTCTGTTGTCTCTCAATGATTATCAGCTTGGCAACAGCAGCTTTGTATTGCACCTTTGTGCTTATCTTTTTCCTGGGGATCCGCCTGATGAATTGCAGAGCTCAGTAATTGCTTTACAAACGCTAAGGATGTTACTGGCAGCGATCTGAAGGTTTTGCAGCTCCTCTTAAAGCAACTGTGGCCTGTTGGGAGGTGGTGATTTCTGTTAAAGAAAGGCTTGCTGAGCAGGAGTTAACAAAAGGCCTCGGTGGTTTTGGGAAAGGGAGTAAGCAAAAAGCTGCCAGGGACAGTCTGCCTGAGGAAGAAGCTTCAGAGGTACACGGGGTTCATGTAGGTTGTGGAGAAGCCTGGTCTAATAAGTGGTTTTGCCAGCTGGGTTGTACATGTGTGAAGGGGTACAGCAAAGGCCCCTGTGGCTGCTTTGTTCTGGTGCCTCATCTCTCCTGTGTTTGCAACCTCAGCCACGGCACTGAGGCACTGAACCCGCTGCAGTCCTTCCTTGAAGGTGCTGTTCTCCAAGATCCTTTGATATGGTCAGCAAGAACGCTGTCATTGATCCCTAAAGGGGAAAATTAACTTAAGATGAAGTTAAGGCAGGCCCAAACCAGAACACAGGTGGTTTGCAGGTAACACGGAGTGGTTTGCCTATTGCTGAGGTAGCAGACTGGCATTTTTGCCCTCATGTTACTGCTCCTGCAGCAAAATTCTCCTGGCTTTGGTTTCCTTAGGGCACAGCTGGATGTACCAGCTGGCAACACGGCGTTGCCTGACTGCTCTTCCCCTGTCCACAGGGACCAGCAGGGATTCCCTTTCCCAAGCGCCTCTGGCTTAGCCATCAAGGACAGGCTTTAATACTGAGCGTGTTAAATTATGCATGCTAATTTATATTCACACGTTTTCTCACTGTATTTATAATATATAACAAACACGTTTACGTAGCATCTCCCTTCCATTACCACGGGGTCTCAGAGCACTGCAGAGCCTCTAAAAGCATGCTCATACATACATATTCCTCCTCTGTCTTCCTGGCATCTGAGGGTGTCCTGAGTCCTTAAAATAGTAACGACAGTAGCTTTGTTCATTCTGTCTTAGTTCTGTCTGTGGCAAAAATAGCACAGCTAATTTGTAGGCTCTGTTTGTAGTCTGTATGTGTGAGAATGAGGGGTGTGTGTAAAGCCTCTATGGCTGCATACCCTCCAGCACTTGCTGCTTCTGACTCTTTCTTCTATTCCTGCTGGACTGGATGTTTATCAATAACTTGCACCACATCCTGAGTCTTAACCCCTGGATGTGTGTCTTAACGTGGTGATAAGAACAGGTGCACGTGGATAAATGGGGGGGAAGCTAAACTAAACTACGTTCTGTGGAGCCTTGTGGTAGGTTTTTAGCCAGGGCTTCTAGTGGTCTAAGGCTTATCACACCCATCTTCCTGCCTTTTGTCTTCTATAAGCTTTAGAGCCTGCTGGCTGATCTGAGCAGAGCCTGACAGAAAAGGTAGGTAACTCTGAGATCTGGAGTCCCTGCAAGATTTGTGGAATTATGAAGTCGAGTGGAAAAAGACCCAAAGCAGAGAGAGGTAACTAGGTGGGATCAACTGGTGTTAGGCATCAGAAAAACAGGGAGGAAAAGCTGATCTGCAGGAAGCAGGGTTTGTTGGCTCCACTGCTGGTGAAGCAGCATCTCTCCTAGGCTTCTCTGCTGGATAAAGCTGTAACCTGCACCCCACAACAGGTGGGTTGTGACAAGGGTGAGAAAATGTCTTTCACCAGTGTGGGAGGGTGCGAAATCCCTACAGCACCTTCTGCAGCAACACCTGGACTTACCCAGCGTGCCAGGTGAGCCTGGAGTCCCCTTATCTAGCGTGTGTCGAGACAAAGGGGCAGTGCAGCGAGGTCAGACCAGAAAACTGGGCTGCCCTGTGCTGTTACTCCCACAGAAGTGCTGGGGAGGGAGCGCAGTTACTCACCCAAAAGGGACCAGCAGATGCCCCCTGTGCCTCTCAGCACTGTGCTGAGGAACAAGGTGTGTCTGACTCCTCTGCTTTAAGCAAGAGTTGTGCCTTGATCCAAACTCGGTTATGGAGTTGTGTAGGTGTAGAGAGAGCTCAGACCTGGGTCAGAGCCACGAGCACATGTACAGCACATTTGCAGGCTCCTGAGGGATTTCTCTTCCAAAAACTGAGCTGATCTTCCCTACGCAACCTGATGCCTTGATGTGACTACCTAAAAACAGAGGCTAGACGAGAATAAGAGACTAAAAGTAGGTATTTGTTTGAAGGGCCTTCAAAGGTACACCCTGAGCAGTCAAAAGGCTACACCCAAGATGGACCCTGGGTCATGGGTTCTTCACACTTTTATAAGTTTGGTTCATTTGCATATCAGGATCAATTCTCCAATTACAACTTCAGTTAATGATGTAATTACCCCAAGTTTTCTCCTCCTCTCAAGGCTATAGTTTACACATTTTGGGGCCTGGAACAATGGAGGTGTCCTTGAAGAGCAAACCTAGAGAGGTTTGTTATATCTGACCAGCATGAGAGAGCAGCAGCAGCTGACAGGCCACACGAAACTCAGAGTTACACACCAGGCAGTGCAGGGTTTGAAAAATATAAAAGGTAAAACCTAAGGCATCAAACCCAAGGAGTTTTCCACATCCATCTATGCCTGACAGCGTGCCATAAATCCCAGACAAGCCACACTCAAGTGGTAACTGGGTCACTTCATGGTCCTGCAGCTCATTCCCGCAGAGGACATTGGTTGCAGCCATGTGAGAACTCTGCATCTGCAGCATGGGGTGGGAGACAGGGAATAAATCTATTCCCTGCCTCAGCTCTCCGTGGCCCTGCTAAGAAAGGGAGGGAGGGCAGGCTGTCTCTCTGAGGGTTTGACAGGCATCATCTCACTTCATCTGTGCCGAAGAATTGAGCACATGTAATTGCAGACCGTGCTGATCTCTCTCATCACGTGTGAGTGGCTTCGTTGTTGGCTGTCTCTCGAGACAGCCCCTGAAATTCTTTTGAATTCCTCATTCTCCCTGAAATATCCAGGTTGAGGGGAGAAAGGAGAGAAGCACAGCTGGAAGTGACACCACATGTGTAGCTGTGTTTACAGATCGGATGATTTCTCTCTACTCTGGCTGGAGGACATGCAATTGTAGACACTGATGTGCCATCACACCAGAGAGAAGGTAGTAATTAATCACCATGGCTCACAGAGCAGCAACTTGGGAACTGGCTGTACAGCAAATGCTGGCAGTGCCAGGGGATTGGAGCAGCAGCAGTGGGTGAAAAAAAGCCACAGCACCCCAGGATTGGGGAAACAGGCTCGATGCTTTCCTGGCGAGCAGCAGATAGCCTTGTTCCCCATCTGGATGTGATGCCTTTTTGATCATAACCCTGCAGAAGTCACTGGGAGCGTAACTGAGGGCGTCAGAGCTGTTACACAGACCCAGTTATTCTGGAATCAAGCAAATAGCCAGGCAAAACTGCGTGAGACAAATTGTCTGTGACACGGCAGAGCTAGATAAGGATCCAACCCAAAGGTCTTGTTGGCAATCCCCTGCAGGCTCTTACTCACCCCTGCTTTTGCTGAGATAAGACATTTGTTTCAGACGTTTCTATTGTTTCTTTCCTTACTGTGTGGTTTATTCTGCAGAGTACAGATTTCCCAGTGCTCTGTCCTTGGCTGACCCCACTTTGCACCAGATGAGCATCCTGTCATCTTTAACCACACTGTCCCAGGCCACCAGCCTTCATCCATGGACCCTGCTCATCCTCACCTCTGTGCTTCCTAGAGAGAGGCAGGTGCCATCAGAGGTGGGGAGGTCTGGGTGGGCTGAACTACCTGTGGGATTACCTGCAGGGCCAGCGGGGTCTCAGCTGTGTCCTGGTGTTTCTGCCCAAGTGAGTTTTCCTGGAGACGTGGGGGTGTTTCAGGCAGTTCAGGGAATTAGAGCTGATGCTGCTGTTACCTCTGTCTGGCCTCTGAAGGGCTGGGCCAGCTGCCAGCCCCCCTGGTGGCACTCCTGGCCCTGCTGGCTGCCATTTGGCCCTGACAGGACCGAGACATCCTGTTCTTGCCACTTCTTCTCAGAAGAAGAACACGTACACACTGCTGTCCACTTTTGGGAAAGGTGCCCGGGCTGAGCTGCCAGACAGGGGTGAATGTCTGTGATAGGAGACTTGGCTTTCGCTTATGAGCAAGTAATTTCATACTCAAGGTTGCTGGGCCACTGCAACAGCCAAGCAATGTCTGAAAAGATGTATTTTTGCTTTGGGACTGGAAGTTTGAAGAGGCTGATCATGACCTCTGTCTGTGTTGTCTGAGATCCCCCAGTCATACCCAGCTGAGGAGAGAGAAGGGCTTATGCTGAGACCTGCCTGCATCTCTGCACTCCAGCTCTGCTCTCCCTTTCCCCGAGGCTAGAGGGAATGCCAGTAGGTTCTCGTGGTTTTTTGCCACCTCTGTTCCCCAGCCTTTCCCTCCTGACCCCAGCACAGCCTCTGCTCCCAGGATGCCTGGTGTGGAAGCACTCCAGGTGCAGTAGGGATGTTTGTGGTCGTGACATTAGCAATAGCTCACGCTGCTTTGTGGCCTTTTGTGTGGCAGGAGCTCTGTCAATGTCCTTGGAGTCAGCTTTATCCCCTGGCTGGGCTGGACAAGCCCAGGAGGCATCAACAGCACTGCAGTGATGTTCACAGAAATGTTTCATTCTCTGCTGCTATTTCTGAGCTCCCTCAGAAAAAAAAAAAATTGCAAGAAAAGCAACTCTTAATGTGTGTGGGGGAGTCTTACTGCCCCCACAGCAGGAGAGCAGCAGTGAGGGCCACATCAGGGCTTTCTGGTGTGTGCTTGGTGATGTAGATGTCTCCATTTCTGCAGCTTTAGGTTGTGGGCAGAGGTCACCCTCTCCTCCTGGGCAGCTACCCCTCTGCTTGTGCTTCCCTGTCCTCTCCCAGCACTGGCCTGGCAGTCCCAAGTGCCAAGTCACAGCGAGGGTGCCACGTGCCACACCACCCAGAGGTGTGCCACACCACCCAGAGGTGTCCCTCCCTTCTTCAGTGCCTCTCTCCCTGCAAGGAGACACCATTCAGCTCCTGCTTTCCAAAACAAGGCAGCACCACAGGTTAAAAGGCCACCTGAAAAACCACGGGTAGGGACTGGGAAAGGCAGCCCATGGACTGAAGTTGTCCTGAAGAGGGACAGGAGGCACCCGAGGGTGGAGTTTCTGGCTGGGGCTGTAGAGTGACACCTCTGAAGGCAAGGGCTGCCCAGGGCTGTGGTGCAGCTCAGCTCCAGTGAGCTCGTGGAGCTTGTAGCAAAGGTCATGGAAACCTCTTTTATTCCAGAGGCTAAAAGTGGAAGGAAAATTAAATCCCCCCAGTGGGAGGCTGAGAAGGTGAAGAATGAAACACACAAAGAGCTTCTGTGTGCAGCTGCAAAAATTACCTGCTGCTGCCTGTTAATTACTATGGCAAGGAGCTGGGGGAAGGTATGAGGTGGAAATCAGTAGTACAAGCTGACTTCTTGTGTTTCCCTTCCCAGGGATGCCGAGTTAGCTGGAAAGCACCGCCCTGGTGTCCGGTGTGGTTGCTTTGGGTTGTGTGATGTGATGTGGGAGAGAGCAACGCTGCATCCCCTCTCTTCACAGTGACACTGCTGTCAGCACAGGCTGGTGGGAATCCTTCCCCAAGGATTCTGTGTGTTTGAGGGGACACTGAATAAGGGGACCTCAGAAGCTCTTGAGCTGAGGGTAAATGCGATTGTCTAGGAGGGAGTTAAGGGGCACTGTCAGCTTGTTCCTGCCCTTCTTAGTGACCACACCTGGAGGTGGGATATTGGAGGCCAGAGCAGAAACATCTCCCTCCAGGAGCTGATTGGAGTGGATTGAGGGTTTGCACCTCTGAGTGCAGAAAAACCTGAACCCTTCTGTTCTCAGCCAACACCACCCCGCACAGAAACACCAGCACAGACGGATTTGTCACCTCCGAGCTCCCTTCGGTCCTCGCACAGCCCTGGCGCTGCCTGGAGGAGGATCCCATCCCCTGCCTCATCCCGTTCACCCGCGCCGGGGCCGTGCAGCCTCCCTGACGTCAGCGCAGCATCCAGGAATCCCCTGCACGGAGCCGCAGCGCCTTCGCCCCTGTTTTTCTCAGCACACATCGCTCGGGAGCCCCCAGCGCCTGGCTGCAGGCACATCATTCCGGCTGGCTGGCGGCACAGCCTCCGGGAACCCCCGCCCGCTGAACGTGCGCTCAGCGCAGCCCCAAACCTCCGCAGCTGGCACACAGCGGCCGAGCCGGGGCATCGCGGGGTGATTCCTCAATAGACAGCTCTCGATGGGTGCAGGGCGAGGTTTAACGCGAGCCTGCTCGGCCCCCGGTGCCCCCCGCCCAGGATCGCCCGTAGAGGCGGCTCTGCAGCCGGGGAGGGAGAGGCAGCGAGGCGGCGTAATTTGTATTCCAGCTCTGCCGCTGCTCCCGGTGCTTCCAAGAAGAGAGTAAAAATAGCACTCCGTCATTTTGTAAATAATAGCTATCTCCTCCCGGGCCCGGGGAGTCACGAGCGCTTACGGGGGGGATTGCAGGAGAAACGGGGGGTGTCTGCCTTGGGCCAGGGCCAGGAAGATGGGCAGGACTCGGATGGGGGTGCAGGGCAAATGGAAAGCCCGAAGCACCTCAGCAGCAGCAGCTGCTGATTTACACCTTCTGCACAGCCGGGGAAGTGACAGACCCTGCTGGTGTGGGGCTGGATCTGTCCCTCTCCTCAAGGCTGGGAGCGGGGCTTGTGGCGTACACAAGCAGCCAGATCTGGGGTAGCAGATTCCTGGAGGAGAGGGGTAGCTCTTAAAAAGCAGGCAGGTGTGTAGGAAGTGCCATGGTAACACTGTGGGAAGGGTTGTTTTGTTTGCCATTTGCATTGCAGATCTGCCCAGCTGTGGGGGATTTCTACAGGTGGGAGCAAGGCAGCGTAGCCTGGCAGGCAGAAAACGGGCTCTGTAGCCCGTGGGACCTGCAGCACCTTGTTCTGCTCACACACCTGCTCCACATTGTTTCTAGAACCATGGTTGTGCTGAAGCTGGGGAATAAGCTGAGCCTATAAAACGGCAAAGCCCCCAGACAAGGGAATTGGCCTCAAACAAATGACTTGGGAACATGGCAGGACACTTGGATTTCTAAATTCAGTTAAAATACTGAACCTGAAAATCCCTTCCTGTTCCAGTTTCGTGTTGGCTCTGGGGTCCCTTTTGCTTTCCTGGTGCAGCAGCTCTGCAGGGTGACTGGAAGGGGCTTGTGCAGCCCACCAAGGGCTCTGCTGGGCTGTGTTGTGCCATTCCTTAGGGCAGCCAGAGCTGGGCTCTGATCCTTGCTCTGCTCCAGCTTCCTACCTGAACCCAGTCCTTGCATTTTTGTTTCCCTGGTAATAAACAGGTCTGGCAGCATCCACCTGCCACCCCAGCAGGCTTGAAGGCTCAACCTGTGCTTGTAAAAAAATTGAATTAGAGGGAAGGATGCTGCTAGGAAATGAAAAATGCCATTTTGTGTTCTGCAGCAGTTCTAGGAAAAGTGCCTACCCCCCTATACAGTCCTTAATTATTAAATCTTTGGGGAGAACTGGGCAAGACAGCCAAGCTGCAGTGTGAGCACATCTGTGGATTGAGCAGAAAATAAGAATTTCCCTGCCATGTCTCTCAGCAGAGGCAGGAGATGCTCTTCTCTCAGCTTTCTCTTGCTGAAAAAGCAGATGCAGTTTCTTCTCGTTCAGGCTCAGGGTGGATAGGTGTGAGGGTGAGGAGGGGAGGCTGCCGGGGTGGCTCCTGATTCCTCTGCAGGAGGAGGTCTCACAGGCACAGAGGTGGGAGCAGTGCAGACACTGTTGGGCTGTGGGAGCACAAAGGAAGCGAATCTCTGAGGCTGGAGCTTGCTCTGTTCTGTGGTGTTTCACTTATCCCTGGATTTCCCAGCCCTGCTGAAATCCCTGCTTGCGTAGCAATGATTTAATTTCAGAAATCCCTCCGGACCCCAGCCAAATCCTGCCCTTAGGAGCACACATTAACAGGGAGGGTTCAGTCTGGCTTTTGTCATGAGAGGTGCAGGAAGCTCATTTTTCTCTGTGCTGAGGGACATCAGGGAGCCAGCGATGAAGCCCCAGCTTGTCCCTTCACTGGGTGCTGCATGGTCTGGGCAGGGGGTAAATCTGCAGTCTGGAAATGGGGGATTCTCTTCAGACCTGGGTTGTAATTAGTTATTAATATTAATAAGTTATTATTAGGTTCTTGGAGTTTCCTAATGCCATTATCTGTGATTGGATTTACCAGTAGATGGAAGGGTCGGGAAGGGGTCTCTGGAGCTCTGTGACAGCCAGGTTACAGCATGATGAGGACATAAAGGCTCATTTAAGGATTGCAGGATCATATCAAAAGGTGTCCAAAACTAATTCTGCCTTTTTGTCTTCTCCTGACTTCCTGAATCCCTTCCCCTGTGCTTGGACCCAGAAGAGCACACTGTAAGTGCTTTCATGGACCCTTGTCCCTCTGGTGCAGGCGACAGCTCATCCTGCACCTCCCAGGGACTGTCTTCCCCAGCCGTGGGTGGCCACAGCTCCTGATCTGCTGTCCATGGCTGCAACTGAATGCCAGGGAGGCAGTAGGAGAGGGGAGGGAGAGTTCTTTGTTTTCTCCAAGACATAAAGGGCTTTCTCTCGCCGCATGGGGTAGCGGGAAGAGCCTCGCATCACTAAATGTTCTCTGCTGTGTGCCTCATCTGGGGACTTGTTTGGAGGGGGACTGAGAATGCCCAGAGTGTTTCAGCATTACAGAAGGGGCTCGTTTTGTTTAGACTTCTGGGTGTTTCACAAAGTGTACCGCGTACGTATTTCTGTTTAACCTTCTTTTTATCGCATCAAGACGAGATCAAGGGTTAGTTATATAGCACAATAACACCAGCCACGGGCTGCATCCAAAGCTTCTCAGCCATAATAACTAAAGACATGTATACGTATATTTTAGCCATTAAGGAGAAAACCATTCCAGAATGCATTATCTTATTTTGGGATGTAAAACTTTGAAGCACAAACCTAAGCTTCATAGTACTGCAAAATAACTCTCAGGGGACAGAAGGATTTCCATAACTAAATTAAACAATGGGCCATCCAGGCTACTTGCAAGGCTGCTGCAGTGGCCGAAATTGGGTACTGTGCATAAAACATGAACTCTGCTTCACAGCTTTAAATTGGTTCTTTCATTAGGAGAGCAGCTCTGAGCCAGCTAATGCCACACAACAGCGTGATCTATCCCTAAAGTGGGGAGGATTTATGGGAACTGAGTGCTGAACTCAAGGCAGCTCATCCATCATGTTTTGAGCACAACCCAGTGGGCAGAGCATAGGACTGTAAATCTGGGAAATCACCGTGCCTCGATTTCCCTGCAAAGTGGGGTGGCAGCAGAGGTGTCAATTAGGAAACATGCCAAAATCCAAGGGAGCCAAGAAGGAGAGCTCTGTGTGCTGTTCAGCACGTGCTGGTGGCTGTGTTCTGCACAGCACTCCAGGTTATCTGAAGGCACGTGGTTAAAATTGCCCCTGGTTTTAGCACCCGGGCAGGGAGTGGGGCTCTGTGGCTTTGCAGGGGCAGCGAAGCTGCTGCTCAGCATCCGTGAGGGAATCTCAGCCCGGGATGCAGGGGCAGCACGTGATGTGGGCGAGCAGCAGCTTTGTGAGAGCGAGGCACTTAGGAGAACAGCAAGCACGGTGGCAGTAAAAGGCAATCAGAATATTGATTCTTTTTACATACAGATAAGCCTGGAGCTGTAACAAACCCAGGGTTTCCTAAAACGGCTGGAACATTGCTAGGCTGTTTATCTGGCTGGGAGACACAAAGGGATTTCAGATTAAAAAGGAGTTTCAAAGCATCAGGGCTTACCTCTCTACTGAAAATGTGTGGATCTGTACGAGGGTATGGATCCTACAGCCACACTGATTCTGTAAATATGCATTGTCTGGCCGTGTGGGACAGATTTGTCCTCAGTGTAAGTGTGGGAAGCAGCAGAGCTGCAGTGGAGATGAATGTGCCCAATTACGAGTGATAAAATCAGCCGTTGTTTGGGGCACAGAGCACGGTGCTGAGGGTTCAGCAGAGCAGGAATAAACACCATATAACAAACCTCAAACCCTTCCCTGCACAAGGAAATTCAGCTCTCTAATTGCTTTTTTTTTCCCTTTTTTTTTTTCTTTTTTGTCCCAGACAGTGTAACCGAAGTCAAGACAGACATTTACGTGACGAGTTTCGGCCCTGTCTCAGACACAGACATGGTAGGTGCCCCTGGCTGGTCACCCCATGGGGAGGGATGGCTTCTCCTCACCTGCTGTGGATGTGTCCCACCCTCATCCCAGGACAAATGCGGGATTTTCCTAAGTGACAAGAGCTGGTGGTATCTCAGTGCCAGGGGTTGTTTCTCAGGCGTGCTTGGGCTTTTGGAAACCAGTTGATATCTGGAGGAAGGCAGATGCTCCCTGGGAAGAGAGGAGGATGCCAGAATCAGGTCTGGTTTGGTGGCAGTGAGAATGATTCACCATCAAACCATCCTCAGTGCCTGAACCGGAAGGGAGGCAAAAGAGAAAACAGAAAAAGCATGAACTGGTTGCACTATTTTGACATGTTCAGGGAAAATTATTAATGAAAAGGCCTGCGGTCTGAATTTAGGCTTGTATTCCCACAACAGTTTGTCTTCTAATTAAAACAGGACTGTGGAGCATAATTAATAGTGAGGTTTCTCGACAGCATTTCTTGCAGCTCGTATTCCACACGCACCCGGAGAAGGGCTGGCTCTGGGTGGTTGCTCAGGAGTTCCAGGATGCCACGTGAGGACAGTTGTGCATTCAGGCCTGACACCCTCCTGCGTGTCCAGCCCTTGAGGTGGCCTGGTGCTGGCATAGCCCGGGCCTGTGGTGGGCAGTGCCATGGAGGGAGCCCCTTTTTGGGGAGGGAGCAGGCTGGAGCAGTGTCCTGTGGCTCTCCCAGTCCCTCCAGAGGTGCAAGGGTTTAAATTGCTGGGCTGGCATGGCCTGAACATCTCTCCAGCTGTCCCACTGCAATCCTGTGCTGGCAAGCAGAGGAGCTGGGAGAGAATAAAATCTCTGTGTTTCATGGAGGTGCTCGCTCCATCACTCAAGCCTGCGTTGCTTCAGGAAGACCACTCCCTCCAGGGTAGGAAGTTAAGTTGGTGTCAGTGTAATCAAGATTATGAACCTCATCTGAGTTCTCCCTCTCTCTCTCCCTGCTTTCCTACCACAGCAGAGACCCATAATATATTCAGCAATCGTAGCCCTTGGGGAGTATCTGATAATTACTTCCAAGGTGGAGCATATTTGATTAAGGGAGTGTGTATAATGAACTGTGAAGAAAAAAAATATGAGGTATTGAAAAGAGGAAAGTATTCTCTGCAATGTGATTTGACAAAATGAATTTAAAATTAGGAAGACAGTTAAGGAATAATAAATTATTTCCCCTCCGCGTGCTTTCGTTCCGTGTATTTTACAAATGCATAGCGAATGCGTTTTAGCTCTGCTGCTAAAAGTGAGCCAGAGAAACCCCATCTCCTGGGGAAGCTGGGGAGGGCCTGCTCTGGGGCTTCCTTTCATCTCGGGAGAGGGGAAGTCCCTCCTTCCCCGCCGGCATCTGCCTGGTGCTGTGCTCCCACCCCTCCCACAGCCATTACTCAGTGCCCTGGGAAGCGGCTCCGGCGCATCCCGAGCCTGTAATTATGGTGATGGAGGAGAGGCAGGTGAAGCTGCCGTGGGCAGCAGGGTAGAGCAGCTGCTTAGGAAGGGTGGAGGAGGAGGAGGATGTGGAGACCTTTTCACCGAGGTGCTCCAAGGGACTCCTGATCTCTCTTTTAGCTGGGAAAGCAGAGCCTGATCGGACCTGACGCACGCCCCGATCTTCGGTACTGAGCTCTTGCAACTCTGCCTCAGTCCCAGGGAAATTAGACAAAGGCAAACAAAAATCGAAGGGGATTTTTTTTTGTTTCATGGATGGACTCTGAGGACAGAGTCAGACTTGATGTTTTCAGTCGCTTCTGTAGGCAGAGAAGAGCATAGCATGGAACTAAGTGTGCTCCTTGGAAGGGGTGAGTTGGGAATGATGCTTTTATGGAAAGAAGCATAGAAAAGAGGGGAAGACTCTGAACATGATTTCTCTTTCCTTCAGGAAGGATTCCTAAGCATTGAAGAAGAAAAGCAGGGCCTTGGAAGTCATTAAAAATGTTTTCCTTCTTTGTCTGGCACTTTTTAAATAGGAACAGGGAATGAGAGAGAGTTCTCCTGATAAGGACTCTCCCCAAACCTCCCGGGACTGCACACAGGCTCCTTTCTTTGGGTTTACCCTGAGAAATAACAAATTAAAGACCACTTCCACGAAGGGGCAAAACACCTTGTACAGGGCAGAGCCCATGGGAATGTGGAATCTCCTCTTTCTTTGCCCCAGCCAAGCTCCAGAAGGTTCATATTTGAGCAGGGGTGTCTCCATGGTTAGGGAGCAGGGATGGATTTATTTCTTGAGATGCTTCCATTCTGCTGCCATCTGCTGCAAAACCTGTAGGAATCTCTCTGTCCTGTAGGAAAGTGATGCACAGCAGTTTTTAAGCGCTGCTGAGAGGTGCTGCAGGAAAGAAATCACTCACAATGATAAGTTTAGTTGGTTGTGCGGCCTCCAGGAACCCATAAATAAAGATTACGAGTCTGCAGCAGCAGGGGGAGGAAGAACAGTTGGGACAGACAGGTTTTCCAAAGACCCCATCTCACCCTAAAAGTGGTTTCTGAATCTGCATTCACTGAGAGAGGAGCTGGCCTTGGCTGCAGGGGTTCAAAGAGGTGACTTCTACCTGCCCCGGCTGGAATTTAGCCTAGGAAATGGGTCCCTGCACTGGCAGAGAGAAGAAAAAAGAACAAAAAAATAAAAGAAGAAGAAGAAAAGGGAAATAAAACAAGGAAAAGAAGACAAAAGAAAGTCACAGGATCTTGTAATGCAAGTCTGTGAAGTCCTCGATTCAATGATTTTCTAAAGGTGGCCTGGGGAACAAAATAACATTAAGACAATGTCATGCAAGTTAATTTCTTTTTTTTTTTTTTGTGAGCAGGGATATAATTACCAGCATCCTGGCCAGATTCCATCTCCAGGATCTTTATTTTTGCCTTCTAAAATACCTGTGCAGCTGCACATAATGGCCTTCCTCCCCTGAAACACCTGGATAGAGGTGCTGGTGCTGCAGGGCTACCCCAGCTCTGGCCACTGTAGGCTGTGCTGCAGCTTCTCTGCAGCGCTCAGAACCACTGACACGCACATTTTGACATCACGGGTAAGTCATTATCCAAAACGTGGGGAATCCCATCTATCCTGCACTGCTGTTAATCCCTGCTTCCTCTTGAACCACACTTCACATCACCCCAGGTGTGCCAAAACCCAGTTTGCCCTATGACCGAAGACGCCACCTCTTGAATCACCGCGTTTGCAATGAAGAGCTGAGTAAAACACGACTTATTTTTCTCCCCTCTCTCCCCAAAGGAATACACCATTGACGTCTTTTTCCGGCAATCCTGGCGAGATGAAAGGCTGAAGTTTGATGGTCCCATGAAGATCCTTCCCCTGAACAACCTGCTGGCCAGTAAGATCTGGACTCCTGACACCTTCTTCCACAACGGGAAGAAATCTGTCGCCCACAACATGACAACCCCCAACAAGCTGCTGCGCCTGGTGGACAATGGCACCCTCCTGTACACCATGAGGTGAGTCTGTGTCTCCTTCCAGGGAATTCCAGGTCCCTCTGCACATACAGGCACCTCAGGGTGCATCACAGCAGGGTTTGTGCAGGCTTCCACTAACTCTGTTAGCAAACTTGAGTCCTACCCTGCTGCTTTCCCTGCTCTCCTTGTTTCCTCCCTATGTACCATCACTGATCCTCAGCTTGGCACATTTTTACAGGTGGATTTTTCCTCATCATCCACATTGATTTTTTGCCTTTATGTGCCGAGTTAGAAGTGTTGGGATCTATAGTTTGTGAGGTTAATGTGCCACCTGGCTTAATTTTCTTCCTGACCTGTGATGGGATATGAATCAGGTATCCAATGTTGGTATGGGAACATCAGGATGGGAGAATTTGTTATTCTCCAGCAGCTTGAGAACAGATCTAAATTTGTTCAGCATGTTAGAGCAGAACCATTTCACACATCTAATGAGACCAAGCTTGCTTGTGACAACAATGGGGTTGTTTTTTCCCACTTTGTGGAATAAAAAAATCCAAATCTATGTGATCAATGCACATCATTAGGGAAGAAAACCCAACAAACAGCTAATTAAAAACTGTGATTTGGAGAAGCCAGGGCTGCGGGAGCCATAGGTTATAAATGAAACAGCAAGCTGCTGATAAATGCACGAGAAAGGTATTGAGTTGGTTTTGGCGAGGTGTAAATCTTTGTTTTAAAAAATTATTTTCTCTGTCTCCATCTCCAAGCCAGTCCTAACTAATAACAGGCTTCATTGTGGGTTCTGTGTGCTGAGATGCTGCACTTTCACCTCTGGTTTTGAGGACCAGGCAGAATTTCATCTTTTCATAGTTAAACTGGCTGTGAATCTACATGGTGTCAGCAAGTTTTACAGCCTACATTGATAAACAATGCCTTGCTTTCATGCAGCAGTTCTCAAATATGAGCTAATCCTGCCACTGCCCTGGGGGTTTAGGTCTCCACACATCAGTGATCTCACATTAAGGCAGATGGGGTAAATGAAGGGAAAAGCCCAACTTGACTCAAGGGCTCCGTTCTGCTCCCAGCTCTCTGACCTGCAAGTAGACAACTCACACTCCCCCCTGTTTGTATCACTGTCTGACTGTAAAGTATTACAGGAGCTGCTGGCATAAGACAGCAAAAAAAAAAAATACTCAATTTCAGGGCTTTTATATCATTTCACTACTTCTTTATTCAGCAAACAGCCATTAGCTTCAGCAAGTTTTGTGTGACTAAGAAAGTATTGGATTTATTTTTCCATTCAGGGCTGGGCAGGTGCCAGGATGGCAGCAGCATCATGGGACTCTTGGGAATGAGCTTCTGGAAGAAAAGAGAGCCTTGGGATTTTTTAAAATAAATTCAAACCATCCTTCAGTTTAGCTGTCTGCTGAAGAACTGGGGAGTGAAGAACCTCCTCTTATATGTGTTCCTGCCCCCCTTAAATACATCCCTAAGGCTTTGTAAGAGGTGAGGAGCCCACTCAGAGGCTGAGGGCTGGATGTGACACTTCGGTCATGTGTTGAATTGCACAGAACCAGGAGCTCTTGTGCACAGAGATATTTTCTTTACCCAGTGTGTGAAGCCCAGGTGGGGCTCAGGGCAGCACCTCCTGGTGCTGCTCATGTGGTTAGAGCTGAGCAGATGACCACAGCATGCTGGGACAGAGCAGGACTCCTCTGGGATTGCAGTTAGACACATCCAGGATGGGATGTCTGTCCTGGGGCATCGGATGATTCCCTTTCTTCCTCTTGGTGCTGCTCAGGACCACCAGGGTATCAGAAAGGAAGATGCAAGGGCACAGACTGCAGGGCCAGGACCATTTCTCAGGTTCAGACACCAAATCCTACCTAGCTTTGCCACTGAGGTACTCCCACCTCAATTCCCCTGTCAAATGCTGATGAGGGTATCACCCTCCCTTGTTAACAGCTGTGAAACCTCCTCCCAGGAAAGGGCTGGAGGGAGTCTCTTGTTTTCTGTCCAAGTGATGCATTTGCTGTCCTCCCCCATGCCCAGGGATGTGCATGTGTGTCCTTCTTAAAGGAAGGAGTAGAACCTTGAAGCCAAACTCACACAGCTGACATCCAGCAAAGTGCAAATACCAAAGGGGTACGCTCTGCCCTGCTGGTTGGGGAGAGAGTTTGGACTTCCACCAGATTTCCAGTGGCCTGGCAGCACTGCCCAGTTGCAGGCTCAGTTTGACTCCTGAGAACCTCCTGCTCCTTTCCCTTGTCCCAGCCAATATCCTTGAGGGATCAGCTCTGCTGATGTGCAATTAGAGGCACGTCTCTTGCTCTTTATCCTGCTGGGAAAGCCAACTTCTCTTAGTCAAGGCTTACAGTTATAGATGAACTTGCTCTGGTGGAACAGCAAGCCTGACACATGCATCCAGCAAAATTACGCCTGTGTGACAATATTTATAGCTCCTGGAGAGAGCCTCTTTATCACTGACCTGAGCTCCCAGGCACTGCACAGCAGCTGTAGCCGAGCATCCAGAGATTTCCTTGAGTCACAGCGCATGCTCCCCATGGATCTGTGCAATGTCACAGTGCACACCCCTGACCACTGACAGGCCTTGGCACCTGGGCCACAGAACAACCTTTGTGACCAGAACACTGAACTGCATTTCTCTATTGCCCAGGATTGCTGATCCCTCTGCATCTTCCCTGCTCCTCTGGCTGCCTCAGACGGCACGGGGAGTACAGTTTTATTATGTAGCCCTGCCTCTGCAGTCTCTTTTTGTGGAGCTCCTACACGATCCAAGTAGTTCACAAAAGCCCAGCTATGGTCTCTAAGCTCTGGTGTCAGACCTGAGTGCAACAACCTGGGAACTGTGCACGGATTTACATAAGGAAGAGACAAAAGCTCAGCTGCCGCAGCCATCTCTGGCTGTACTCTGGCTCGAATTGTGTGGGGCACAATGTTCTGGTTCTTCCCAGCCTTGAAACATATAAAAATAGTGAAAGTTTAATGCTGTGCTGATGGGATTCAACTTTGTGAATCAAGGCTTTGAAAAGCTCTTCTGCTCTTAAACAGGGCCTGTCAGAATGGCGTGTTGAGGCTTTGGGGTTATTGTCACAGTGGTTCCCAGACAATGTGTGCTCAAGTTATGCACTTGGAGGACGTTTTCTTTCCCTGTCCAGCTGACACATTCACTGCATGCCCAAAGACTCTGCCTTGAAAGCCTGTGCTGCTGAAGACAACGTGGAAGGAGGGTCTGTGCACCCTCAGGTGAGCCAGAGGCAGAGCAGGAGGGAAAGCTGAGCCCAGGACACATGCAGACCTACAGGCGCTGTGGAATCCCAGAACAGGTCCTCTACCGACAGCGTTTGAGCTTCCCACGCTGTCTTTTGAAATCACAGAGCTTTGCAGTTGTCTCTCCCCCAGCAAAGGCTTTGGGGTCTCTTTACTGGCTGAGGGTTTTTTAGCCCCCAGGCAACTTGTGATTGCTCCAGGCTTTGCAGCACCCTCCCACACGATGGAGGTGCAGCCTTTCTGCAGGAGCAGCAGCTGGGACATCGCAGCTCCAGCTCTCCTGGGCTGCTTGTCTGTGTCCCACGCCAGGGCTGATCGTAGAAAACATCACAGACGGATCCAAGCAGACCAGAGCTTGGCTGGCTGATAAAAACACAAGCAGGCAACAAGGTGAGATTTGCTCCAGCTTTTCCCAGCCAGAGCAGATCCAAAGACAAAAAAAATCTATTTTCCAGGCTTGGCTTTGTGCAGGCAGACTTTTTAAAGGAAAGTGTCCCAGGAGGGAGAAATCTTCAGAGAATACCTTATCTCACTGCATTTCTGCCATCATGGGCTGAAATCTCCAGGGGCTGGGGGAGGATGGAAAGTGAAATCAGCACTTCCAGATCCCGCACGAGCATCCTAGAAACAATTTGGCTTTCAAGCTCAAACCCCGGCAATTAAACCTAACCTAGATTCTCCCACAGCCTAAACCGTAAACACTGCTCGGCCTGACTGTGGTTATTAATGAACCTCCTGGAGAAGAAATCAGGACAAAACTCCAGCAGTATCCCTGGCATAAACAAAGGCAGCCCTGCCGTGCAGGGTGCTGTCATGTTTTTGTACCACTCGCACGCCGAGGGATTATTACATTTGCGTCCCAGAGATTGGACTGAGATCCTGGCTCATCCTGCAGCTGCACGCAGGTAACGACAGGGGCTCTAATGACACATCAAAGGCTTTGCTAAGCTCCTGGTAACCATGAGAACGCAGCTGAAGAGGTTTGTTATCCCGTCAGCCCTGGCAGAGGGATGCTTAGCCTGATTCACGCTTCTTGCCATTGTGTTGGCGCAGTTCAAAGGACTTCCCGTGACTTTAAAGAGGGAAAAAAACACCGTTTCTGTCCTGGGTGTTCCACTTTTGGTGCCACTGTGCCAGCAAAGTGAAGAGAAAACACGAGGAGTTTGGGGTTTGGCTTCAAGACAGTTCTGCATAAGTTACTGCAGGCTCCTGGGACAGATGAGCCAAAGGATATGACTGCTGGCTGCTGTGATTTCTGGCAGTTTGGTTCTTTAGTCTTTCTAAGGACATTTTGGGACTTCTGGATGTGAATATCCCATCAGAGCAATGAAACAAAACCCAGTGAAGCTCTCTGGCCATCAGCTCCCTTGCACAGGGTGAGGGGCACAGATGAGAAATTCTGCCATAAACCCCTTTACCCAAATGCTGCAGAGGCTGTGGTAATTGTCTGGGAAGGGAGAGACATTCCTTGCTGACATTTTGATGTTTCACTTGTCACCTGTGACCCTGCTGACCTGTGGCTGGCTGAAGCTGTTGAACCAGACTCACCTCACTGGAAAATGATGTGACTTTTCCTTTTTTATTTAATTTTGGGAGACTGAAAAACTCCTTCAGCTGTAGGTGGAGAAGTGGCAGATTAGGTTGCTTTTTCAGTGGTTTTTTGATGGATTTATTGTTTTATTGCTTGCTGGCTCAGCTAATAAAACAGGCTTTCGATTTAAAACGCAGCTGCTGCATTCCCAAACATCCAGGGAATCACCCAACATCCCTATGAAGTTGTCTGGTTCCCCTGACAACACTTGCTCTGGTTGGCCATGGCCTGGAGAGGGCAGGAGGGTATGGCCAAGGCCAGTCTCTGCTGCTGTCCTGCTCCCCTCTGAGGCTCTTCCTGGCTGCTCTCAATGGCACAAACCCACCAGCCCCACAATCTGCAGTCCTTGGGGTCGTTCAGCCTTCTTCAGAGTGGCTGATGATCACAGCCAACACTTGCAGAGAGTTCAGTGGATGGGAAAGACTTTTCTGGGTTTTTTGGGGTGAGTTCAGGATGCATCAGAAGGAAGGCACTGGTCAGAGATGAGATCCTTTGGAAAAGCCATCTTTGGGAACTCCCAGCTAAGAGCCTTTTGAAATAATAAAGCAATGAGTGAAGCAGATATAAAAATAGGAAGGTAAAAGGGAAAATTCTGGTGTGGGCTGCAGAGGGAGATGGGGGAAATGCATCAACATTTCCCTGACACAAGTGACAGTGACAAAATGAGAAGCAAAAAGTCCATTGCAGTTGGAAAAGACACAGAAAGAATTGAAGAATAAGATCTGTGAGAATATGCTTGACAAGCTTGCCAGCCGTGAGCTCCCCAAGTGAATTTTGAGCTGGCTGAAGAGAACATCACAAAAGAAACAGAACTGGAGGAGCAAGGCAGTCAAGTCCACACCGAGTTGCCAGGTTTCATACCTGCTTCTGGAAATCCATATTGGAAAAGAGAGGCATCAGAGCAAATGAGCAATTTGTTCATGGTGGCCTTCAAGTGTCCAGGAGAAAAGAATTACAGCACTGTGCTTGTAGGCTTGTCAAAATCTCTATCAGTCTTCCATGAGTCTTGACTGAAGCCTAAAGATCAGGTCTTCTACTTTATTATGTAAAACAGGTGCATTCAGTGCAGTGATGAAGAGGTCATCGAGTCAGGGGGAGTGATTTGTGTCCAAGAAGTTGCTTTGGGCACACAGTGGTTCTTGGCTTGGCTGAGAAAGCCAGGCTGGAGCCAGACATGAAGCAAGCAGGGCAGTCAGCATCCCTCTCTGTCAGGGTATTTACAGGACTTGGTGTTTCCACGGGCATGGATTCAGAAGGGACTGGCACACTCAGTGTAGGCGAGGTCCTTGGTCTCTGGTGCCCTGAATTGTATTACCAAATTAAAAAAACAGTCTTCATCTTTTTTTCTTTTTGTCTGTCTGCCTGAAAGAAATAACCTTTATTTTTATTTTATTTCCTTTTTCAAAAAAAACGTTATTCTTTGCTTTCAGCAAACAAAACCCAAAGCCTTTATTTTTTCAGGGTTTATTTTGCATTTGACTAAGCCTTGGTATTTTCTGTGAAGAATATCTTAGCTGAACATTTTTCTAGCTGAAGGAAAATATCTCAATAGTAGCTTCTTGACCTGAGTTTTGCACAAGCCACCTTCAGTCTGTGCAGTTGCCCTTTGCATCCACATGTTGCTGCTGTCGTGATTTGTTTGCTGTTTTGCTGAGCCATCAGAAGCGAGTACTTTTTTTTCCTACAAATGGTTCCTTCAGAGAAGATTGTTTTATACATCTCCTGGGAAGTTGTCCCTCCTGGCTGCCTCTCCCTGGCTGCACACTTTGCAGTACTCCAGGAAGGAACACGAGCTCCCTTTTTTGGAACCCTTTATAATGGATCTTTTTATGCCTGGCCCCCTGTTCTGCAGCACATTGCTTTTATGGCTGTGCCTCCCTCACAGAGCTGCTTCCTGACAAGGTTTATGTACTAGTTTGAAAACAAACCAGTGGGAGGCACCAAGTCAAAATAACAATTTAATGGGGAAATTAAAGAAAAGGAAAAACTAAAAGAAAACACTGGTTCAAACTGACAGAGTCAAGATACAACCTGAGTCCCTGTTAAGCAGGGTGGTGGTAGCAGTCTGGTAGAATGGTGGCTGCAGTCCTCTGAAGTGGTGATCCTGTCGAAAAAAAAAGGGTCTGCTCTTCCTCAGAAAGTCCAGTGGTGGCTGTGCAGCTCCTGTCCTCTGGAAATCCAGTGGAAAGGTTGTCTCTGGTGTTCAGAGTCTCAGATTATATCCACGATGGGATGCTTGGTTCCTCCCTCTGGGTGGAGCATCTCACAATGAGGCCAAGTGTTGATTAGGCTCATTAACAGAAGATAGTCCGGAGGGAGTTATCTGGGAGTCATGCAGCAGGACAATGATGGGCCATTAATAGAAAGATAGTCTGGGGGGAGGAGGCAAGGAAACCCTGCCCCACCTGATTTCAACAGCTCATGAGGATGGGAATAGAATACACTGCAACCCAGGACAGTATCCTAGCAGGATTTGGTGGATTTGGAAAGCACAAATTGTCCTGCATGCCCCCAGGCAGCCCCAGGACATGCAGTTCTGAACCTGCCTGCAGCATCCTCTGCAGTGCTGCCAGCGTGGGAGGAGGCAGGGGAGGTGGGATGAGGTGTCCCGCATGGACAGGGGGGTGTTGTGCCCTGGTGGCTTCATGGGTCTGGCTGACTTTGAGCAATCTGCCAGCCCTCAGCTCCTTCCAGAATACCAGGAAGAACAGGCCTGTTCCCTGGAAGCCTCTGAAGCCCTTTCCCTCTGCTTTCCAGCATGGTCCCTGAGGTGTCCCCCAGGCCCAGGAGCTCTGTTCACAGCACATAAGCAAACAGGAGTCCTGGGCTCTGGCAGATTTTCCCATTGCACTGAGTGGGTGAAGATTAACTCGGTCAATAGGGTTAAGTTTAGGCCATGGGAAAGGCTGCCAGATGTGTGTCCTGCTGTCCTCTCCACAGCTGGGGGCCTTCTGCCGGGAGACCCCAAGGCTGGTGAGCACCTCGAGGCCTTTGTCAGAAGGGCCAGGCCTGTCCCTGAGCAGCCCCTGTGCTTTGTCTTGCAGGCTGACCATCCACGCCGAGTGCCCCATGCACCTGGAGGACTTCCCAATGGACGTGCATGCCTGCCCCCTGAAATTTGGGAGCTGTAAGTACCCCCAGCAGCCTCTGCAAGGAGGTGGCACAGAGCTGAGGAGCTGTCCTTTGTGTGGCTGGTGTCACACAGTACTTTAGTAACAGTGATGTTCATCGTTGCTAATGATAACGTGACCAAAAGTTTTTTGTGGTGTCTCATAAGTGCAATTCCTACCATCACTGAGTGAGTCTGTGCTCAGTTCAGGCTTACAGGATGGGTTAGACACCCGTGGTTCTGCTGTAAATTTATTTAGAAAGCAGCCAGGTGGGGATTGGTCTTTTCTCCCAGGTAACAAGTGACAGGATGCGAGGAAATGACCTCAAGTTGTGCCAAAGGACATTTAGATTGAATATTAGGAGAAATTTCTTCACTGGAAGGGTGGTCAAGCATTGGAACAGGCAGCTCAGGGTAGTGGTGGAGTCACCATCCCTCAAAGTATTCAAAAAGTGCATGGTTTGAGCACTTGGGGATATGGGCTTGGCATTGCTGGGTTAATGGCTGGACTCAATAATCTTAGAGGTGTTTTCTAACATTAATGATTCTATGATTATCAATCTGAGTTGTGCTTTTCCTTCATCACAAGGGGATGCTGGGAAGACAGGTTTGGGGATAGCAGTGGTGGCTGCTGCTGGCTGTCCCATCCTGCCAATCTGTGGAGAGCCTGAAATACCTGGCTCCCCTGGCTCCATGCTCCAAGGGAGCTTACAAACCCCTTGCCCCTCTTCAGTCTGTCAGGCAGGCTGCTCCCAAATGAAACTCTGGGAATCTCAGTCCCAGCAGCCAGGGGTCCTGGTTTAGGGAAGATTTGCAGGCTGCTGGTGAGTTGAAAGCTGCTCCCAGCCTCCCAGGCCTGCAGCTGCTTGGGCTCCCCATAGAAGTTCCCTTCTCTCTCCCATATGCAAGTTAAATTTAATTTGGTTTTGTTCCTAAAGTGAGTGGGAGCCAAACCCCAAGACCCCAGTTCACCGTAATGTGAAAATAGGCATCCTAGTCTGGCCCTGCCAGGAGTCTTTTCCATCTCCAACGAACTGAGCACCACTCTGAGTCTGTGTTAGATGAGAGAGTTTCCCACCTCCAGCTAAAGAATGAGCCCACATCAGTAACCCCCAGAGAAACCCCAACCTTCCCGAACTGACACTTCCTTCCTGTAGCCATTGGGGAGCTAACTGAGGACAAAGTTGAAAAGTTTGATTGGCAGCAGAAGAAATTGTGTTTATCATGTGCATCTGCTCCTCTGCCTCATGACAAACTGTGCCCATGAAAGTGGATTATTCAGAACTACTGAATTTCTTAGGCAGCACCTAATTAAATGTAGAACTCATTGCCACAAGACATCACTAAGGCCAGTAAAATAGCAAGCCTTAGAGAAGGATGAATTATTAATGTTAATTGACCTTGTGAGGAGGGATATAAAATCTCCTACCTCAGGCCTAAACTCTGGGATTATTACAAGACTTGCAGGAAGGCAGATTACTCCACATCTAATTGCTTATAATGTTCCTTGGTGAGGAAAAGAGATTAATGTGTGTGTTTCTGCTGGAACACCCTTTGGGGTTATTTTTTTTTACTGATTTGACCTCTGAATGATGAGAGTTTTGAGACAAGGAGCTCAGAAAGCTGCCCCTGGTTAACATTAATGTGGCTTTTTCTAAAGCACCCACACAGCATCTGAGCTCACCTCTCCTGTGTTGGAGTAGGATTAAACCAGTGTTTTCACTAAAAAGCCATTGACAGCTGGAAGCTGCTCATTTTCAAGAAGCTTAAAGTGGGTCAGATTTGTAATTAGAAGGACAATGCCAGTGCCAGACACATGCTGCTCAAAGTATGCTGAGTTTGCCTCACAGACCATTTTCTGCTGATCCCCAGAACCCAGAAGGCTCAGCAGTGGCCTCCTGTCCCTGGGCCACCATGGCAGCCCCCCGAGGGGGCAAGGCAGAGAATTTGCAGGAGAATTAAGGGCATCAGGCATTCCAGAGAGCTTCAGCTGCCCACCTGCATCATCCCTCAGGCCAAGCACAGTGAAGGGATGGCTTTGTCTCTCCCCCTGCTCCCTGGAAGACGAATGTGCTCTACAGAGAGCTGTCCCTGAGCCATCATGGGACACTTGTACAGCAGCTAGCTGAGACTAGGGGAGGAGGAGATGATGCTGAACTCACCAGCTCCTCTAAATGCCCACTAGCTGTCCTTGTTTGGATTGGATTTTGCATTGCAAATGAGACATGGAGCTGAACCGAAGCAGCTGCCTGGCATTAAACATGTTCCAAGCACCCATGCCATGCCTGTGTGACATCAGATACCCTTCTGTCCCAACCAGATATGTGGATAATTGAATGTTCAGGAATGATGGCAATGGAGCTGCGGGCAAGTTCCTTTTGTAGGCTGGCAGTGGATGGATTGTGACTGTAGAGCAGGAGGTGTTGCCCATCAGGTGAGAAAAGCAGTGGCAGAGCTGTACAAAGCTCTGAAGGGGGGTGGAAGGCTCCAGAAGCATGTTGAGAGCTGGAAGGAGGGGTTGGAAGAGCAGAGTGTTGCACATGGCATGAGAGGTGCCAGCCTGCATCAGGAGTGCTCAGGCACTGCTCTGGCCTGCTGAGAAACCTTTGCTGATCATCAGAACCAACTCCCCCTGCTTTGCACAACCCCTGCTTAACATTTAATGGGTTTGCCAAAACCTGCAGGGCAGGGACAATAGGGTTGTTTTAAAAAGATCACAGAAATGTGGTTTTCTCAGGACACAGTCTTCCACAAAGCAGGAGCTGAGACATTTCTCTGGTAGACCTGACCCCAGCCAAAGAATTCCTTCATGTCTTAACAGGAGAAGCTGGTGGGTGAAAATGAACCGAAGGCTTGGTTTAGTGAACTTTGTCCTTGCTTAAAAAAATGGTGCAGAGTAGGTAGGGACAGGAGCTTTGGGCATTATGGGGAGAAATAGCAGAGTCTGGAGAGACTCCGTTTTTGGATAACCATAGGACTGGCAAAACCAAGAGCACGTGGGCACTCTTGAGAGGGGGACTGGCTGTGAGGACAGACCAGGGGCTCAGTCACAAACACAGGGACAAAGCATTTTGGTGTGAGAGGACACCACCTCCAAATCTGAGAGTCTTGGAGAGTGTTGCCTCTGAGTGAGGGGAAAGACTGTTAACTTTTTCTATTTAACCTGAAATTTAGCTCCATTTGCATTCAGCCTTTGTTGCCAGCTGCTGCCAGCAGGACTTTCCCTGTCCCTGGCATGGCAGGGCTGTGGCTGTCCTGCTGCCCCAGCATCCTGCTGGCCTGGATGCCTTCCTGTGTTGTCCCTGCTTGGAGCCAGCCCTTGCAGAGTCAGCACATCACAGGGCCAGCCTGTCTCTCAATGACAGAGCTCTGCCCCTCTCCAGCTCCCTCCCAAAAACCCCAGCTCGCTCCTGCTCGTTTGATTTAACAGTTGTTGATCTGCCTTGGTCTCTGGCCATGCTTGGCTGTGCTCAGCCATGTGGCTCTGAGAGATGCACAGCAAAGATTAATTTGGCTACAGGCTAATTTTGGTGTATTTTAGGGCAGGCAGAAGCACAGACCTCGTTCTTCTCCCTCCTCTGCAGATGCCTACACAAAGACAGAGGTGATCTACACCTGGACCCTGGGGAAGGATAAATCCGTGGAAGTAGCCAAGGGTGGATCTCGCCTGAACCAGTATGACCTGCTGGGCCATGTGGTTGGGACAGAGATGGTTCGATCCAGCACAGGTATTTGTGGCACTACAGTGTGGGCTGAGCTCCTCCTGGGATGAGATGGAGCTCGGAATGCCACGATTTGGAATAACTATAGAGGCAGTCCAGGACCACAGAACTTCCTAAGGCAGGAGAATGTGGCTGGTGACATCTTCAGCAGTCACCAAGAGGCAGCAAAGGGTTTGTTTTCCAGTGGTTTCCACTGAAAGAGCCTTACTGCCCACAGTCTTTGGGAGAACTGATCTCAAGCATCTCAAAATGATCTGCTGTGTGGAAAATATGCCCCACGTTGTCCAGCTGGTTTGTGGTGCTGTGGGTTCATTTATCTTGGATTCCCTTCCAACCCCTCAGGAAAGCGCTGCAGGCAGGGGAGGCGAAGGCAACATCATGTTCAGTGTGATTTTCACTGCATCTGCTTGCACAAATATTATCATAACTAATAGAAGATTATCCCAAACAAATGTTTCCTCTGATTAATGACCAATATTAATCATCTTTTTCTCCCATCTGCTGCTCCTCCCTTCCCCTCTGAATCCAGGTACTTATAGCTTCTGTTATCTCATGTGTGTCTCTCATATTTCCTTTTTTTTTTTTCCCTTTTATTTTTTTCCCCTGTATGCACCAGTAGTTCTCTCATTTGAGGATATTTCCTCTCTGGTGCACTTGATTTTAATAGTGTCTGTCTGTAACAACTCATTTCACCTCCCTTGGGGAAATGTGGGGAGCCCAGGGAAATAAATGTCATAATATCTGGCCCATCTCTCTACTTAAGTTGTAGTAAAATGTACAGATGAATAACCTGGAGTGGTAAGAAAGCTGCTGAAGGCTCCTGTGTGTAATGATTTAGCAGAGCCACGCTCACAACAAAAAGGCACAGTAATCCCACAAAATACCCAGAGCTTTGGGGAGGAATAGGACGCTGAGGGAAAATAGGGACAGCTGCCTCTTCGGTTCACAGGTCAGACCTTTAACAGCAGAATTTCCCTTCGTTTTTGAGGTGGTTACAGTGAGGGAAGGTGGGATATTTTCAGGATTACCAGAGAAAATAAAATCCTGTGTCCTGAAGTCCTATGAAATCACTATTGGGTCTCTCTAGGCTTAAGGGATTTTACCCTCAGAGTGGGATGGGAGCAGGGTCAGGAGAGACCCCCCAGGGGCCCCTTGTGCCTGGGGCGAAGCAGGGAAAAGTTTTATTGCCCGGTTGTTGACATTGGTCTGCCTTTGTCCCACACCCATTTTGCAGTGAATTAAAGCAGACTCGGAGAAGTGTTTGGAAAGGACAAATGTGATGTGAAAGCCCCCTGGGCTGTGCTGGGGCACACATCTGGCAGGGCACAGCAGCTGGGAGTGCCTGCTGCACCCCTGCACCCCTCCTTCCCACTGAAATCCCTCTGAAAAGCTGGGAAGTTTGTCCAGGATGCATCTCTAGATCTGGGGTCAGGCTGGGGAGCTCCGTGGCTCAGCATCCCTCCCTGGCTGTCTCTGCAGGGGAATACGTCGTCATGACCACACACTTCCACCTCAAGAGGAAGATTGGGTACTTTGTGATCCAGACCTACCTGCCCTGCATCATGACCGTCATCCTGTCCCAGGTGTCCTTCTGGCTGAACAGGGAGTCCGTCCCTGCCCGCACGGTTTTTGGTGAGTCTGGGAGCACAGGGACATCCTCTCAGGCTGGGGAGAAAGGGAAAGGTGAGGGGAAATACACTGAGCATCAGAGCTGGTCTTTCCCAGGCCCTGACCAGCATTTCTAAGCTGCTGGCCATTCCCCAGGATAGCTTTCAGTGTCTTCCCAGCATCCCTGCTCCCCCCGAATCACTGCAAAAATACTCCTGGCCATGTCTCTGCTAGAAGCCAAGCTATAAATATTAACAGTAGTCAAGGTATTGATCATCTAATTATATGCATTTGGCTGTGGCTGCTTATCTGTAGTGGCTTGAGAGCTGAGCAGAGGATAGGGACACGGGGAGGCATTTAAAGCCCTGCCTTTGAAATTGCTAATGTGCCCCTGGTCGCAGCTCCACATAACAAGTTCCTGGGCTGAGGCAGCATAACTGCACGGTGAATATAGTGTTATTATTTCCTTCAGCTGCTTTCAGGTCCTCTCACCGAAGCAAAGTGCCAGGCTGGCACTGCACATATATTAATAGCTTTTACAAGCATTTAATAACAGAATTGCTTTGTGCTTTCCTGTCAAGACCTTTAGTTCAGGATCTACACAGGCACCAGAGCAGGTGTGATGCTGCAGGATTGTACCTTCTGGAAGTAACATTGCCCAGCAGATTCCACTTAACAGAGAGGATATTGAACAAAAGTCCCCAAGCAGAGAGGGGATATGTGGTATCATATGTCATTTCCTCCTGTGTTACCCTGAGAATTGCAGTGAAATAGGTTTCCTCAAGAAGCAGCTCAGATCAAGCAGGCAAGAGCTGACTGAAAAATTAAAACCTACCTGTGTGAAAAATGTCCTTGCTCCCAAATTGCCTTGCTTTCCTATTAAGAAAATAATGAGAACTCCAATTGTTTATTCCTTTTTTTTTTTTTGCCCCTCACTAAGTATTGTCGACAATATTGAATTTAAACTCTTTAAATTACCAGCAGTATGGCTAAAGGGAACTGAAAATTAGTCAATATTTTTATAATGTTTGTAATGCATTTTTAATTGAAAAGTACATTATTGGGGAAATGGATGGTAATGGTTGCTTGCTTTAATGAAAAAAGCTCTAAAAGACATTTTGCAACAGACCGTTTTTTTAAGATAAATCATTGTGACATTTGTTCTGGCAGCTTGGGCCATTTACAGCAGGACCCAGGACCCCAGGTGTCCATCCATGCAGGTCACAAGACACTATTTCCAAAAGCCTAAGAGAGCTGTTTTGGATGAGTGGCCAGTTTCTGATCCTCCTGGAGGATCTAGCTGTGCTTTTTACTGTTATTTTATTATTTTCATTTTGCTGCAAAAGCAGCTAGAGGCTTCTCCATGACATATTCTACATGAGCTGGGTGAAGCATCATGCAACTTACCCTGCCAACAGATAAGGAATGCTGTGCAGGTGCCTCCCTGTGAGCTAGGGCTCTTATGGTGAGCAGAGATCTAGTCATTGGAGTTTGGGGAAGGTTAATCTCATCCTCATGAAGATGTTTGCCATTGATTGTACTCAAAACTGAGCCAGAATAATGCCCTGAGCAACCTGAAGCTGGCCCTGATTTGAGCAGGGGTTGAACAAACTGTTGCCCAGAGAAGCTGTGGCTGCCCCATCCCTGGAAGTGTTCAAGGCCAGGCTGGAGGGAGCTTTGAGCAACCTGGGATAGTGAAATGTGTCCCTGCTTGTGGCAGGGGGTGGAACCTGATGGTGTCTAAGGTGCCTTCCAGCCCAGGCCATCCTGTGATTTTATGATTCTCTGAACCTGACCTCCTGCCTGCCTGTTCTGTTATTCTATGAGCTGCACTGAGGACTCGTTCTGGGTAAGACTCCCTTCATTACAGCAGGAACGTGGCTCAGGAGCTGCCTCCTGCTTTTCCATGAAGGGAGTGGCAGCAGTGTTGAGAGAAACGGGTACGAGTGCACGATCTCACGCCGTCCTTGCGTCCTGCTGTGCCCCCACAGGTGTCACCACGGTGCTCACCATGACCACACTAAGCATCAGCGCCAGAAACTCATTACCCAAAGTGGCGTACGCGACGGCCATGGACTGGTTCATAGCCGTCTGTTATGCCTTTGTGTTTTCTGCGCTGATCGAGTTCGCCACCGTCAACTACTTCACCAAACGCAGCTGGGCCTGGGATGGCAAGAAGGTGCTGGAGGCCCAGGAGATGAAGGTCAGCCAAGGCTGGGGGGGAGGGGGTGGGGAAGAAACGCTGCACGAGGGAGCTGTGCCGGGCACAGCAGTGGGTAACGTGCGGCCCCACAGCACTCGGGAGGCTGGATGTTACTCACTGCCTTCCCAGCTCAGCTCCTGACTGCAGCGGTTCTTGAGGGGTGGGGAGGAATGGCCTGGGGCTGGTTGGTGTGCTTAGCTGGAGGGAAACACCCAGGCATGGCTGCTGGCTCTTCCCTCTGCCCTCTGCACGGCCGTTTGCCAGAGGGAACGTGGCGGGTCCATGCTTTGGGTTTGCTCTGCTGGTGGTCTTGTGTGTCTTTCCTTTTCTGCCCGACCCAAACCCCAAAGCAATGAACCGAACCAACCCAGCCCTCCAGCCCCATGCCTTGTTGCTAGCATGCCAAAAAACCCAAATACACCCCAGGACACCCACTGAGCCGTGTCCCCTGGCCAGCTCTGACACTGGTGCCGATGCCCACAGCTGCCAGCAGCTGCTGCTCTGGGAACTTGGGCACGGAGGGTGGGTGGGAAGCCAGCAATCACAAACGGCAACTGGCAGCAAATTAGTGCCTGGCATCACCCACGTTTTCCCTCCCTGCTCGGGATCAGCCTCTCTGGCAGCTTCCTTCCTGATAGGCTCTGCTACCCCTGCTCGTGCCCCCCTCCCTCTGAACTGATTTAATCTTGGCTGAGCAGAGAAATCGCTTACTGTAGCATGCTGCTCCTTGTTTATATTTATTGAATCAATTTGAAAATCAGCTTTGTCCTTGTTCTTGGTTCTGGAGCCGTTATATTTTTCTCCTTTGCATTTTAATGTGTTGTTGGAAATTGTTGTGGGGCTGTATGTTAAACACCTGACAGAATTGCAGCAACTTTTGGGAAGACGACAGCCAGTCATCTCTGGTGTGGAGGTCAAAGAAGGTGAACAGAGCCCTCCCTGGACGTTGAATGTCTCTCTCTTATCTTTCTTGGACTCTCTCTATCTGTTTGCTTTTGCAGCTGTGGTCTGAGCAACAGACTCATGGCAGAAAGTGTCTGGAGGGGTCAGGTGATGGCCTTCTACTTCCATCATGAACAGTGATGCTAACCTGGCCTCTAGAGATGAGAGAAGCCTTTCCTGAGTCATTGGCATGAGTGAAGAGTCAGGAGAGGCCCTCAAAACCACAGTGTCCCTTTCAGGGATGGCCAAATCAGCACAAAGTCAGGATTCACACAGCCTTGGGCAGTTTTGTGAACGGGGTGGAAAAAGCAGTAAAGGCTCAAAAGCTTCAGTTTATCTTAGAAGCAGCGTGTTCCTCAATTTATCCACTGACCCAGCACTGCAAGACTAACAGTGCTGAAACAATAGGGTGAGAGCATGCAGAATGTTCCTGCACATGATAATCAAACAAGAAAACAAAGCAGGACCAGGATTGTTTCAGAGGGGGAGCTCTCTGTGAGTTTGCTGCAGTTGGTATCAGCCTGGAGAATCAGGAAGAGCTCCAAATTTGCGGTGCTTTTTCAAGCTAACTCTGATCTTTACTGATGAAGGGAACCCTCTCTGCAGCTCAGAAAGCTCCCTGAAGAGTGATGGGCTTTCAGGGAGCTTAGGAATACGATGTGTCAACATATTTGCTTTTCATCTTTATTCCAATGAGTATTTCCAAGCAGTGAATTTGCTACGCAATGGAGGTGCCTCACTGGCTCCGTTTCAGCCTTTAATTAGCTCTTCTTGAAACAATTGACAAGCCAGGTGGTTGAAACCACAAAAGGAAGAAGAGGCAGAAGAACAACTATTGGCATTTTAAAGTGCTCGTATCAAGGGTAAAGCTGCCAGTGACAAGCCCAGGCTGAGCCCTGGTCTCTGGAAATCCTTCTCCCCAGCCAAAAGCAGTGCTCTTTATTGGTGTGATGGCAAGGATCCTCACTCCAGGTTTGATTGCATGAACATGGAAAGGAATCAGTGCAGGCAGCAGCAATGTTTCCCATCCCACTTGGATGAAATCACTGCCATGGAAAAGCTGCTGGGTGCTGACAGACCCCCCCCCCCCCAGTGTGTTCACTCTCCCTTTCTCCCCTTCAGCCAAACCAGTGGTTTAGATGGGAACACCTGGGGTTTTTATCAGGTAGAATCTAAAATGCTGATCTTGGTGAGTTGCTGGTGCCTGCATCAGAAAATCATGATGATGTTCTGGCTGTAGCCACAGTTGGGTTCTGGTAGCTGGGAGCTACTCTGTACATTCTCTGCAGTTCTCCAGTGAAAAGCAGGCAGATATCACCAGAGATGTCACTAAAAACTCCCTTGAGCCTGCACTCTTGATAAGATTTGATTAATGTTTCTTGGACCCAAAGATTTTCCAAGCCTTTCCTGCCTGGAATCAGTAATTGCTAATTGTAGATGAAAAGTTCATTTTCTTTTTGTATGGTAAAGTGGCTGCAGCCAACTTAGAGGTGCAGATCAAATTGGAGACATGTATTGGGGTCCAATGTGGGAAACTTGTTAGGAAAGGAAAGGTGATTTTTAACAAAAAACATCACCAGGAGGAAGGCATGAGATGGCAGAGAGGTGTGAGCTGAGTGAGAGGCCAAAGAGATTGAAAGATGAATGAGTTCAGTAGCCAGCAAAGCTCCTGATCTCCAGCATCCTCAAAATATCCTATTAAAGGGATCCACTTCAGCACAGAAGGGCTGTGTCTGGGCAGAGAGATCCATCCACCCTCCCAGCCACAGGAATGGCCACCTCTGGAGCCAACAAGGTCATTTCTTGAGTGGCTGTGACAGTGAGGATCTGAAGAGAGAACAAGCAGCGGTGACTTTGCTGCTGGGAAACTGCAAGGATGACATTTACCAGTGAGTTTACCCCAAAAAACGTGTTGTCTGTCCTTCAGGATGGAAGATGCTTTGGGTTCTTGGAAGACACTTAAACCCACTTCTGACTGCAATGCCATGTCTGTGCATAAAACCTGATCCAGCTCTGTGTCTGTGCCTGAATGAGATTGCCCTGAAATTCTGCGTTTCAGGAAGCAACAAAACCAGTACAAGTGTCTGCAGTCAGACATGTAGAAACAGAACATGCTTTGGATGGAGCAATAATCCTGGATCTTTATTTTTGTCTTAAGACAATAGGTCTTCAGTGCATGGTGAGGTTAGGTACAGGCTTTTAATGCACTTTTCTCTAAGAAAAACATGCATGAGGTGCCTTTTCTACAACCTGGCTTTTTGTCCAACCCACTCTTCAGCAATTCTCAAGTTTGCCCTTTGATCCAGCTCCCTCGGGAGTCACTTTTCTTTCTCCTTTTTGTCTTCCCATTTGTGGCATCTTTGTTACAATCCTAGAGGAACTAGAACCAGCCTTGACAGGCCACCATTTTCAACCAGGTTGAAGTCTTTAGGGTTCAGGATGGTTCACACCCTTCTCTTTTTTGTCTGCCTCACTATGGGCAGAATGTTTTTGCTGCGACTTTCCCTTGCTGGTCATGCTCTGCAGCCCATGTGTCCTTTGTTCTTCTGCACTTGCAATCTCCATGATTTCCATGAGGCCCCCAGAGGTCTTTTCCAGCCTGATTGATTCTGTGATAACACTGCAAGTGATTTATGTTCTCAGCACCTTCAGTACAGTCCATGAATCGTTCTTCAGCAGCATTTCACCCTCTTTCTTTCATCACTGTGTGGTGGGTTGGGCTGATTATTGACTCCATCCAACCTCTTTGGTGATCCATGGAGCACCAGGTTATGGGGCTCAGTCCCATATAATCTGAATTATCAAGTCTCTGGCACGCTGTAGGAGGAACTTTGGCTGGTGTGAGGAAGGAGTGACACCTTTGCTGTAACAGCAGCTGCAGTTGCTGGGCTTTGAGTTATGGGATGCAAGTATATCAGAGACAGGAGCTGCTTGGGAGTCATTAAAGTGACTTTTCTCTAGAATGATAAGTGGCAAATACTTGGATTTCTCAAGTTCTGCAGATATTGGTGACCTTAAGAGTTGCCTGTGAGAGAAATAGTGCTTCCAATCCAAATTTCTACCCAAGGAGCAGGTACAGAGAACTAAATCTCAAGCAGATCACAGACAGAAGCAGTAGTTCCCATAATTTAGATGTTCAGTTGTTAGCTCCTCAGCAGAGAGGCTTGAGGACAAGAATATTTTACAAAAATACTATTATTTTCCAGTGTGTGTGTGTTGTTGAAGAACTTGTCAGACTGCACCTTCCAGGGGACAGATTTATCTCTAGCCCAGATTTTACAGCTTTTCCCTCAGGAGAGCAGCACAGGGACATCTTTGTGCAGCAATTCAGTCTCCCTATGCCTCAATGGGGCCTTAAGTACAGGAGTTGCATTGCAAAATAGGATGTTTTAAATAGGACAAGCTTTCAAAGCAAATGTGGGGGTTCTCCCTGTTTCCCTCTCTCCTCACAGAAAGGACTGGATGTGGAATTCCTCACAGACCAAGGTGCAGGGTGCAGGCTGGGGGCTGCTTTGCAGCTGACAGCAGCAAGCACATTTTGCTTTGATTGTCAAAATCTTGCCTGAAACACTTATTTCTTATAAAGCACAGCCCAGCAAAGAGGCCGAATCATTTCTTCTGACATCTCAGGGGCAGAACACACAGAGAGCACACGTGATCCTTGGCGTAGGCAGCGTGGGTGTCCTGGGTGCTCCCAGCTCTGACCAGGGTGAAGACTCCATGGGCAGCTACAAAAAGGCCCTGGCTGTAGGTTCCCAAGCCTCTGCTCCACCTGAACAGCCTGACCTGAGGTCCAGGGAAGCCCAAATTAATGCCTGGGGACTCTGGACCACACTAATGGGAGCAGTAGCTCACTGTCACCCACACAGCATGCAGATTTGCCTGACTTTACTCCGTTTCAGCTGTTTTCACATGGATCCACTTTGCAAACTCTGGGGCAGGAAAACTGGCCAGGTTGAAAATGTCATGGCACTTGTATTCATCTTATTCCTCTAATGAATAGCATGGCTGATGAATACTAAAATAATCAGTGCACTGCCGATTGCGTTCTGCGAACAACAATCTGTTTTTCATTTCATTACTGATTATTAATTATTTTATTGCCTCCTGTAGCTGTGTTAATAAGTAATCATACTGAAGCATACCTAAGTGTTTTAATAGGTGAAACATCTTTTGCCCTTTACTTGCTTCTTGTCAGTTCTTGAGCAGGAAAAGTTCATCTGCTGTGCAGAGGGAACGCATTAAAGTGGCTCTAACAACTGCAGAAGCAGAATCAGTTAATTGTTAAAGACCATAAAATACCATGAATATGGTCCAAACACTGGTTTAGTCTGATCTGGAGTCTGAAGACATCTAGACCTCCTCCAAACAAGTAATTTCTGTAATTGCTGGCATTATTACAGGGCTGCCTGGCTGTGGTGTTGTTGGAGAGGGGTTTAAAGATTGCACAGAAGTCTGCTTTTAGTGTCCCTCTGAAAATCACTGTGGAAAATGCGTTTCCTAAGGTAACCAGGAATATCCATGGTGATTGTAGGTACATTTAAAATGGAAGTACAGCACTGAAAGGTAAAGCCCTGGGACCATCTCTGCAGAGCAGAGGCTGGGCAGATCTGGCCCTTCCAGCTCCCAGTGCTGCCCAGTTCCCAGGGTGGTGTGAGGAGAGGGACAGGTCCTGCTGGCTGCACTCTCTCCTCCTGAAGTGCTTCCCTCACAGGAACATGCATGACCATGCCCAGCACCCCTGGGAAATGCCTGAATGAGCCTCACCTTGTGTTCCAGTTGCTTTTGCATAGAAAAAAGTCATCCAAAGGCCCACCTTGTTAGAGTTTGGAGACCAGAATCCCACCATGAGGCATCACTGTGGCTGGTGCTGGCTCTTGGTGTAGTAGCAGGGGGTGACACCCGTGGGCTACCTGAATGCTGGGACATGTAGGGTGCCTGATGCCTGGATATGAATACATTTCATTCAGTCGCCTTCTCCTTGTAGGCTTGGATTGCTTTATACAGCACAGTGCAGCTGATCTCAGGTCCCTGGCAGCAGCAGGAAGATCCCCAGTGTGGGAGCAGCACCTGCTGTGACTCCCTAGGTCCATCTTCCTGTCCACCCATCCTCACGAACACCTGCACTCTCTGATTCCAGCATTTCCCCTCCTCCTTCAGTGCGTCACATCTGACACACACAGGGGCCTCTCTTGTCATTCTCTCTGCAATTCCTCCTCACTGCAGCACGGATGCTGTCCCTCAGAGCCCCGTGGGAGGGATTCACTCACCTCCCATGATTTGCAGCACCCCTTGGGTGTGCAGGCAGGACGAAAGGCTTCCCTCTGCCCTGGGGTGCTGTGTCGAGCATTCCAGAAATCCAGGGCTGGTGCAAATGCCTTCCATCTGTTCTGTGTCTTAGCTGGGTGGGTCATGAGGTGCTCTAAGGGGTTCCAGAAGCGTTTTGAACATCATGATGTTAAATTGTAAGGTGTTCCTGTGAGGAACTCGGGGCACTGAGGAAGTCTTACGACATGGCAGTGAAATACGGTGCAAAAATATTGCAATGCTGCTGCCCATGTTCTTAATACGGCTTTTTGCCACCAAAAAAAGGAATAAAATCAAGCTGTAATCCTGTGTGCTGTGTCCTCCTCTCACCTGACCCAGGAAGCAGCCAGCCAAGCAGAAAATCCAGTTCTTCCCCAAGGATGACCACACGGGGTGTCATTCCTTTTTGCCATTCTTCTTTCACAAGGTACACTCCTCCCTTCTTGGGCTCCTGCTCCTCACTCCTTTCTCCACCTTCGCACCCGGACGAGCAGGTAAACTGAGAGGACAAAACGTTCTCCGTGCCTTTCTCTGCCACTTCATCTCTGTTGTTTTGTTCTTCTTTTTTTGTTTTCCCTTCCACCTCCCCTAGAAAAAAGAGCCGGTGGCACTGGCGAAGAAAACCAACAACACCTACAACATCGTTGGCACCACCTACGCCCTGAACATCGCCAAGGAGCCCGGCCTGCCCACCATCTCCAAGAGTGCCGCTGCCACGGCCACCAGCGTGCCCCCGAAGATGCCCCGCCTGGAGGAGAAGCTCCCCGAGAGCAAGAAGACCTACAACAGCGTCAGCAAGGTAGACAAGATGTCCCGCATCGTCTTCCCAGTCCTCTTTGCCATTTTCAACTTGGTCTACTGGGCCACCTATGTGAACCGGGAGTCAGCTATCAAGGGAATGATCCCCAAACAGTAAAACCGGTCACACAAACCTTCCATCAGTGAGCATCATCCCAGCAGGAATTCTCCAGGGCTTTCTTCTTTTCTTGTTTTGTTTAATTATTATTGTTCGTTTGATATTATTATTATTATTATTAGGTCATTCTTTTATAATGTAAACAAAACTGTGATTTTAATTTAATCCCATATACTTTGGTTTCGTTTACTTTGATGATGAAAGTTAAAAAAAAACCTAAGGGATCATAACAAGTTGTGCCTCTTAACATCTTAAGTCTGCTGTCACCCATCTGACCAAGTCACCCCGTGCTGCCATCTCTCCTCTGCCACCTCCTGTGGTCCCCCCATGGTCTTCACGCCTCTGCCATTTCATGCTGTCCCCAGGGGCCGCTGCTCTGGGGCTCCTCCTCCTCTGTGATGGGCTGCCCTAGCATGGGGGATGCTCCTGGACACCTGAGCTCCAGGGTGTGCCAGTCACTCAGCCAGGCTCCTCTTCAGTGCCTGGCACTGTACACCCGGGCTGTGAGTGCAGGTGAGCTGGTCACCTGTGGGGATGAGGGAGCAGCTTGGCACGGGCCAGCTCGTGGCCCAGTGTCTGCTGGGGCAAACCCACCACTGCTGTGGTCCCCAGAGCCATTGCAGGGGTGGAACAGGGTGGCAGCATCTTGTAGGTATTGCAGGTCTTACTCCTCTCTGTCTTCACCAAACCCATGCTCTCTCCAGACAAGAACAGGTGGGAAAGGTCCTGTCTGCCTGCCATCCTGCACGCTTGGGGCAGTTCCTGTTGGTAGGAAGTGTGGCTCCTACCAGGGAAATCATTTTTCTCAGCATCAGTCAGGAAGTCAAGACAGAAGCCTTGGAGGAGACGGTGGCTGTGAGGCTGCACACATTCAGCATCAGGACTGGAAACCACAGAGGTCATGTTCACATGGGGGGTCTGTCACTTTCTCTTGGCCCCATCCACTTACCCTTCTTAGCATTTCCTCTCTGTCCCACCCCCTTCTTCCAGCTTCCCATCCATCTTCCTCTGGCTACTCGGCAGCCCTCAGTGGCATCTCAGTGCTCACACGAGGATTTAGGCAGGGCAGCTCCCTCCTCTTGGGTAAGCCATGCTGATGGGGAGGAGCAGAGCCTGGGGAAGTCCAGCTCATGGTACATCCCTGCTCTGGTGCAGGATGTTCCCTGTGGGACCCACCACAGGGATGAGGCAGGGGACAGGTGGTCCTCAAGACTCTCCCTGCCCCTGGTGAGCTGGTGCATCCTCAGCACTGTGGGAAAGCAGCAGAAGGGGCTCTTTGGAAGAGCAGGGTGACACTGCTGTCCCATAGAGCCATGAGAGCCAGGTGCCATCCCACAAAGCAGCTGAGGTAAGACCCAGTCTAACACCTGCACACTCTTCCAAGGAAAGCCCTCCAGTGCCTCGGAGAGAGGCTTTTTCTCCCTTCTGACCACCACAGTGGACCCAAACCAGTGTTTGTCCCCTTCCCAGCAGCAGCACAAAGTGGTGACACCCAAGCCATCCATCCCTGGGTCCATGGGCACGCTGTCCTGATGCAAGCAAGGACATGCTATGCCTGATGCTTCCTTGCCCCCAGCCTGTGGGTAGCACAGTCCTGCTGCCACAGTGGGAAGCCTCCCTCTGCCCCTCTGGCTGGCCCCCAGAGCTGCCCCCAGCACATTTTGGGCTCATGCAGCCAAGCCAAGGCCCCAGCACCCCCAGCGTGGTGCCTTCAGCATTGCTTTGAGCCACTGTGCCAGGCTTAGTTTCCCCCTGCCTGTGCAGGAGCTGGGCTGAGCACAAGGCACAGGATTTGCCCCACCTGGAATATCCATGGGGGCAGCAGGATGGAGTGAGGAGGGCCAGGGCACTTCGTCCTGCAGCACTGGTGGCACTGGTGCATGTCCTGCCTGTCCCTTACCAATCTCGCTGGCTCAACAGCAGTGCAGTCATTCCCCTGCCCACAGCTGAGATTTGGAGGGGAGTTTGGAGATGTTTAGTCCAGTCCCAGTGTCTTGGGTCCACAAGGAAACCCACGTGGCTGGCAACATTGGGAAAGAGGAACGAGACCCCCCTGCCCCAAGCTGCTGCTAAGGAAACCAGCTCTGTCCACATCCTCTCTCACAGCATCTGCACCCCAAACCATGTCATTTCTACAGTGCCTTTCATCCCCAAGGGCTCCCTGATGGGTGGGAAGGCCCAGGAGCTCCCTTCCTCTGCCTGCAGCATCAGGGTGGAGGAGCAGAGGGGAGGGTGCACCATCCCCAGCCCTTCTGCTGGGCAGGGAGGACGTCCTGGCTTCTTTGGCAACTGGTTCTGCTTGGTTTGGGCCTGCTGCTGCTGCTGCAGCCACCCCACTAGGACATCCCAGCTGCCCCATCACTGCCTCGACGTGTCCCCAAGCCCCTCGCCCCCGAGGCACCCCGTGCTCCCTCCACCGTCCCTCCAGCAGTGAGGTCCCTTCCTGCCACCCTTCTGCTCTCTGGGCTCTCCAGTGGGGAGGGCTACAGCTGTTTGTTTTGGAAACATTTCCTTAAATAAGCTAGATGAAGGGTGGTTTCATAAACCATTCATGTCACTGTAATACTCAGGCCTGAGTGAATGGAATAGAAACCCCACAACAAGCAAAAGCGACACAATGAAATGGTCACAAAGAGTACGTTGTGTTTACTAATGGAATTAAAGCAAGTTTAGATACTGCATCCAGTGACTTAGCTGACTTAGCTGGCCCTGCTGCAGAGCTGGTTTCCTCTGCTAGCCCGGGAATTCCCCAAAATCCCTTCTCCCCCAAGAGCCACGTCGCTGTCTGTCGGTGTCTGCTTTGTAGAGCTCTCCCTAAATTGTCAGCTCTTACCATCAGCTGCTCAGCAGCCCAAGCACCCCAGGGCTGCCTCTGCTGCCTGCCCAGGTGGGCTCAGTGCTGTGGGGTGATGCTCAGGAGCGGGGCTGGGTCTCTCTGAATTGGGGCAGTGCCTGAGCCTCCTCCCTCCCTTCCTGCTGTGATCCAACCGCTCTCACTGACCTGCCAGGGTGAATTCCTGCCTGTCCCTCCCCACAGTCCTTCCCTCTTGTCCCTCCCCAGGACACTACCCACTGCTCTGGCTTGCCCATGACACCCATCTGCTGGCTCATCTTTGCTCTCCCAAAACCTTTTCCTGATAAGAGGCTGCCTTCCTGTGTCTGTGTGAGCACACCTCGAAAGCCAAGTCTATTCCCAACCAAAGCCTGGCATGGGCTCCGAGTCTTTTTGCCAGCTGGAAGCAGAAATACCGGCATCCTTTGGTTAAAGACAACAAACCAAACAGGATTTCTAGTTTGGCTTCCAAGCAGGAAAGCATTTCGGGAAGATAGTTATAAATAAGTGGTTTAACATCTCCTGCCAGCAGACATCACAGAGAAGATAATGTTCTTTTTTTATAAAACTGTCAGTGACTCAAATTAGGACTTTTCCTTCCCAGTTAACACGAGGCTGTTGATGGGGGCTTCTTCTAAGAGCTTGCCAGCCCAGAGCTAACCTAGCACCAATTACTGGAGGTTAGGCTTGCTGTGATGGCATATAAGGGCTCCATTTTTGTAGCTGATCCTGTACAGAAATTCATCTGTATATGGCCGCTGATAATCTAATCTACAGCTGTGCAGAGAGCAGACACTTCATTTCACCGTGAACCTCAACACTCCAGTATTTCTCTTCTTCTGGCAAGGCCCAAACTTCCCTGACTTGATGAGAATCACCCAGGCAGGAATTGGAAGTCTTTGAGGGTGATAAAAATGATCTGTTCAGTCTGCACTCTTGTTTTGCAGCTTGCACTGCCTGGGAAACACAGAGTGCAGTCCCAGGCTGCAGCTGCTGCTGGAAGTGTCAGAGGGACATTTGGGCACAGGCAGCTCGCCCCTTCCCTCTTCTGAAACCACACATGGGCAGCAGAGAGCTGAGCCTGGGGAGGCAGGGACAGCTCATCTGGGGTCCCTCAGCAGGCAGGGACAGCAGCACATGGTAACTGAGAGCTCCACTTTAGTGTTAGCATGGAGAACATCCCTGTGGGGTGACGGGAGAGGGCTGGGGCAGAGGTACTCCCTCAGTGCCGCCTGTTCTCCTAAGGGGCTGATGAAGTTACCCTCACAGAACGTCTTGAAAGCTTCTCAAACATCACCCAGCCAGGCTGTGACACTCAAGACAGAGCTTCCCTGCTCTCCTTTGTACACCCAACTCAGCCTAAGCAAAGCTGGCTGCACCACAGCCAACTCAGTCCCCCTGTGCTGATCCCTGCCAGCTCGGTGGCACTGGCAGGGTCCTGGTTCGCTCGCTGCAGCACATCCCTGTGCAAGCAGACCCCAGGCTGGCTGTTCCCAGGCACAAGGTTGTCCCCAGCCTGTCCCTGCAAGCCCATCCTGTGGGCACCAGGTGCATCCATTTCTCATCTGCCACCTTGATTTCTTCCATCCATGTCTTGGATTCCTTTCAGCCATCCCTTGGGCAGGATCACATCACATCCCAGGAAATGGTTGCTCCTGTTGCAGGTCAGCTCTCCTAGGGAGAGCCTCTGTTCTGCTGAGAATCCCTCTGAGACCTTCAGAAACCTGGGGCTGCTGCCTCTCCCAGAGGATCCAGGAGAGTTCCACAGCACAGAGGGTGCTCTCCCAGCAGGCTTTCCTTGGGAAGGGCTTGTCAGGGATGTGCTAGTGCCCCCCTCCCCTGTTCTTGGTCCTGCGAGTGGTGGAGAGCTAGGGTGGGGCTGTCACAGCGCGTAGTGTCCGGCCAGTCCCCAGTCCAGGCCCTCTTCCCCAAATTTTGTCCCTCCCTGGGGCCACACTTCAGCCCACCCGATCAGACACCTGTGTGGATTTTGCAGACTGCAGAGAAACATTTCCATGACTCCTGTTGAGGTTGGGGAGGGCTCAACCACGGCAAGGGACACACTGATGGAAACATAAGCACTCTATTAATATCAAAGTAGGGAGAAAAATCATCCAAGCAACTCACCAATCCTCTCCATATCAAGCTACACTACTTCTGAAGGTAGTTTTGGCAAGAGGCCACAGCGCAGATGGGATTGATGGCTCCCAGGTATAAATATTTACTGTTTGACCTTGTTATTGTTCCATCAGCCAAAGGTTTTTACATACACATATATATATATATATACACATGCTTGTGTGTATATTTGTGCTCACAAACTCTTTACATCTCAACATCAAACCTCATTGTCTTTGAAAGATAGAATGGCCACCACTTTTAATTATTTTACTTCCCTCTCATTCTCTTCGCTAAATCTTCTAGATTGAGGTGAACCCCCTCCACTGGGCTCTGGGAGGCACAGGGAATAAAGGGAGCGAGGGAAAAGAGCCTCTCCCCACTCTGGGGACTCAGTGCAGGCTTGTTGCATGGACCAAGGTCACTGCTGGCAGTGCTGCCCAATATCTTTCAGGAAAACTTGGTCCCTAATTTCACACAGTCCTGCCCCAGACACTGGGATGTTCCTGAGATGGCTTTTTAACAGCTGAGTGCTACAAGCAGTTGGTCCTCATCCCATTGCACAGCCAGGCAATGTGCAGTGTGAGGTGTCCACCCTCAGTCTGCTTCAGGAGGGAACACAAAACCTGGTGGGATCCCCTCCAGCTGTCCCTGGCTAGAGGAACATTTTGGCCTCTCCTACCAAGCACAGGGGAGCTCTGGCACTTGGCCTCTGCTCACTGCTTGACCAGGTGGGATGCAGGGATGCCTGACTGTGCTGATTGTGGGAGGTGTCAGCAGGAGCACAGGCTGCTGCTGCTGCTGCTGCTGCTGTCCTGCTCTCAGCACAAGCAGGACTGTGTTGGGTGGCCTGTGAGCCGTGGGGCCGTGGTGAGCAGCCCCTCGCAGAGGTACCCAGCGTCAGCTCCCTCAGCATCACCCCTGCCTCTCCCCCTGGCTTAGAAGAACCATTCAGGCAGTGATCCTGCAACTGCACTTGTAGCTCCTCAGTTTCCTCCTCTGCTGCTGGACAGAGGCTGTGGCAGGCAGCAGCGAGGGCTTTGTGGTGTCCCAGCTGGGAGAATGAAGGATGTCAACAATTCTTGTCCTGGGTCTGTGCCTGCCTCCCACCACGGGAATCTGCTTTACACAGTCTTGGGCTTGGGTTGGTCCCAGCACTGGGCCTGCCATCCTTCACCACGAGTGGGGTGATGCTGGTTTTCGCTTATGAAGCTCTAGGACAAAACATGATCTGGCTATTCTGTCCTGCTCCTCGCTGTCCCAGTGCAGATCCCTCCTGCACAAAACTTCACCAGCCCCATCTGCCGAGAGAGGGAAGCCTGGATCCAGGTTTGCTGCGTGAGCCAGGGTGCTCCCACAGTCTTTGAAGGCTCTTGGCTCTTCTCTTCAGTGCTGCTTGAAGGCCCTGTCAGCTTGATAAGACCATTGGCTCGTGCTGCACTGCGAGCTGCACTGTTTCCCCTGAAAAGTCTGTCGGTGCCTTCTGTGTTCCTGCAAGGCACCCAGCAAATGTAGCAGCAGCCATACATGGAATGATTTGATTTTTGCAACCACAAAAAGTAGGGGCAGAGCTGGGAAACCTGAGTCACTGCCACACTGCCTCTGCCAGGCTGCATTTAGAGTGGAAGGGTTCCTATCTGCTGTCACCTGGGAGTTTCTCAGCCACCCAAATCCAGTCAGGTGGCCTCGAGCATCCCCTCATCCACTGGATTTTCACTGTCAACTGACTCGGGGATAGCTGCAGGCAAATGTCCTACCTGAAGGTGAGGGCACCAGCTGCTCCTTTAGGTACTGAGAGTGGCACTAGCACCATGCTAGGGCAGCCCATCCTGAAAAAGAGCACACCCAGCAAATCACCAAGAAAAACGATCATTGTCACTGCCTCAGGTCCAATCTGTGCCCCAGCACGTCCTCAGCTTTGTTTTCCATCTTGTGAGACTCTCTTTACACCACTATGAGAAAGGATCTAGCTGGCAGCAGTTTAATGCATGACAATCCTGTTATTACAGCTGTAAATAAATAACAACTAGGAAAAAATTGCATTTTTAAAATTTTTTGTTGATTTTATTTTCACTATTGACTAGCTGGTAGCCACTTTCTTAAGGGATTTCTCATGGAAACTGTGACCTTTCTTCTCTCTATTCCTCTCTCTCTCTCTGTCTTTCTTTCTGAGATTTTTTTCTGTGTTTCAAATGCTTTTTGGTGCAATGTTCAATGCCTGTTTGTATTTTTGAATTGTATTTTTCAACCTTTGCTGAAAAAAAAAAAAAAGGCCCATTCTAATTGGCAGGATTTTTAGTCCTGCCATTTTTTTCAGCTTTTAGCTTTTTCAGTAAGTTAAAGCAAAGAAAAATGCCTCAAAAAATTACAGTGAAGTTCTGAGGAGAGATTAGAAAACATCAGAAACAAGAAGTACATGAGTAAGATCAGTGAGATGAGTGGAGGAGGAGGAGGACTCTTGTGACACCTACTAACCTCCTGATGTAGCACACAAGGTGGGACTAGACCTCTTCACTGAATTAAATCACTCTGCTTTTCCACTCTACCCACTCTCTCGAACTCCGATCAAAACAAATAAAAATTCATATTTTAAAAAAATAAATCTGGTTTTTGTCCTCGGTTATATTCCATGGTCTGTTTCTCAAAGCCACATCCGCTGGGCTTTGGACTACCTGCCCATTTGGGGAGTTTGTCCCACTGAGAAGCAAGCAAAGCACCCATTAAAGAATAAAATTCTGGGGGAAAGTAAAGGAGCTTGGGAATATTTTCTGGTCCCCGTTGTGTCACGTTTGAAACGCTTTCCCTTCCCATGACAGGGCAGTGGAGGGCACAAGGTTTGTTAAGTCAGATTGGCTGGGGAGTTTGGCACCAACTGGAAGGCAGGGTGGTGGTGGTGTGAGCAGTGGGAGAAGAGTCTGAAGTGTGCTTTGTCCTCGCAGTGGGTGACCCCAGTCAGACACTGCTGCTCCAGGGAGCTTTTGGGCATTTCTCTGTGTACAACATGAGTCAAATTTTCTGCTTCTCTAAGGACAGCAAGCAGAGACTTGGCCAAGACCTAAACTGACAGAGGGCAGCGTTAGATGGGATATTGGGAAGGAATTTTTCACTGTGAGGGTGGGGAGGCCCTGGCACAGGGTGCCCAGAGAAGCTGTGGCTGCCCCTGGATCCCTGGAAGTGTCCAAGGCCAGGCTGGATGGGGCTTGGAGCAACCTGGGATAGTGGAAGGTGTCCCTGCCCATGGCAGGAGGGATGGAATGGGATGAGCTTTAAGGTCCTTTCCAACCCAAACTGACCATGGGCCAGACACCTTTCCTGCAGGGAGTTTTGATTGTGGCTGCCCTGGGGGTAATTAGATTTACACATGCTGTATTTAGCAGCCCATGGCTGGCCACACCATGTCCCCCCGACCGTGTGACGTGCTCAGAGTGTGGTCTGCTGAAAGGGAAGTTCAAGGTGTAGGGGCTTCATTTGGGCACTCCACTGCATCTCCTTGGAGCCATGAGATGTTATATTTAGCAACTAATGGAAAGAAGGATTTTTCTCACAGTGTAGAAAGATCTGAAATGAAGTAAATCTCTTCAAATGCAAAAGCAGAGGACAAATCACCTGCAAGAAATGCTGAAGCTCACCCTACTGCATTAAGCTTGAAACTTTCAATGTTTCTTTGGACCCTTTTCTGCATTTTTGGCTACTTTTTAGTCAAAAATATTGATGACTTACCCGAACCAAACATATTTGATGAGGACTTCCCCCTTCCCCCCAGCTACCACTGGGAAATAGGAGGAGAAGAAAATAACTCCAGTGACAGCATCAGTTGTTTTCCATGCCTGAAAGAAGGAACGAAACGCCCTCCGCCTTCCCCGGGTTCCCTGAGCACCATCTGGATGCTGCACCAGGGACTTGCTGGCGGGACATCTCCAAACGTATTGCAACCTTGGAAAAAAGAAAAAAAAGAAAATAAAAAGTTACTCATTTGAATTTGCTGCATTCAGCTGAATCCTCCTTCTTCCTCTGAGATTCGGATGACAGAGGAGGCTTGGGAGAGCTGGGGCTCGCAGCTGCTGTGGCAGATGGAGAGTTATCATGGGTCTGAGCAGTACAGGCTGCATACTTATGTCTTCCTGAGGAAGGAGCAGAGCTTGTGGCCTCAGCAAGAGCAGCCCACCACTGTTTGGAACCATAAAAACTCGAACCTGAAATTTTCACCCCTTTCCCCACCACCCTGCCACACCCCCCCGCCTGAGTCCTTCCCTAATCAAGACTGCACAGGGTTGGTCCCAGCGTGAAAAGATCTTCCTGACTCAGAAGACAAAAATAAACAGCGATGTGAAATGCTTCCTTGCATTATCACTTCTCTATTTGAACCTAAAACAAGGACCCTGAAGAGGAACAGAGTGTAATTGCAGTGTCCACAGAAAAGAAATAGTAATGAAAACAGACAGAGCCGGGAGAATTGGCAGAGAAGAGGCAGAGCTGAACAAGTATTTATTACCCCAGCACAATAGTGCTCAGGCTGATGGGTGTCTCAGGAATGCAATAGCTGGGGTTTATTATTAGGTGCTCATAACACAGAAGTGCTCGGGGTGAGGGGAGGGCAGGACTGCTGACGTGTGGCTCCTGAGGCACCAGGAGCCGGTAATTCCTCCCCTGTTCCAGGCTCTAATGTGGCCAGTAGGGATGGCTCAGCCCCACAGCCCCGGGAAGGAAAGGATCCCCCCTGTGGCACAGTGGTTTTCTTCTGCCTTCAAAGGGTCGCTGTTTCAGAAACCTCTTCTGCAAACCAACTCCTCGTGAGGTGGGGCGAGTTCCCCAAAGCCAGCCCTCACACATTTGGGGTGGCATGATCCAAATCCCCAGCGCCAAGGCAGGGTTCCTCCTGCAGAAGGAGCTCCCTCCTCTGCTTCCTTCCCCCTCTAGGACAGGTGGGTCCAACACTGCACGACTCCCATCCGCAGGGCTCTTCCCAGAACTATTGATGCCAAATGGTTTTTGCCTTTTTTTCTTTTGCATATTCTCTGTGTTCTTCACACATATATTTGTAGCTCTGCAGCCTGTTATCTGTAGCTAGTTTTCCCTGCCTTTTCGCTACCCTGATAGGCAGAAAGGCAAAACACATTCCAAGGCCAAAAAACAGCTCTTCGAGACATACTTCTATAAACAAAGTTTAGTTTCCATGTGACGGGGGAGGATTTAGAGAGGGGAAAATCACCTCACCTCTTATGTCTCTAACCAGTGATTTTTGCCCAATATGTGAATTTGCTAAACTTACAAAACTGTATTCACCCCCTGGGGGGGTAGGCATTTTGTGGATATTTTCCACATCTGCCCCTGGAGGCCTCCAATAAAGACCAGCACTTCTAGCACCTCCTATACCAGTATTATCTCGAAAGCGTGCTGTTTTATTCCATGGTTCTTTGAGGCATCGCCATGGCTGTGCTGGCTGCCCTGCAAGCCAACACTTCTTTATTCCGCAATTCCCCCTGACTGAATGCATCCATCACCAGCTTGTCAGCAGGAAAACACGGCTGGGGACTTCATGGTGGCCCTGCTGCACAGAGAACCCCCTGGCCTGGCAGGACTGTGTATTCCCAGGAACCCAGGCTCGCCCTCACAAGCACATCACTGCCACGGGAGGTGGGAACAGCGGCTGTGACTTTCCTCCTGCCCCCACCACCTCCCCTCTTCGCACTTGCGGGATGGGTGTGGTGTGAACAGCAAGCGGGGCTGCTCCCAGCACAGATGTGCTCAGCTCCCTCCACGGATCCTCCGTGTCCTTCACGGAGATGAAGATGTTCCCTCCTCCTCCACCCCTGCGCCACAGCAGGCGCTGGGCTGTGCAGGGGACCGGGTGATGTGCCTGGAGTGGTGTCAACCACAGCAAAACCCCTTCACCCCACAGCCACAGGGAATGCCCCCATGGGCAGGGCTTCAGGGGAAGCAGGAGCTGCTCTGGCCCTGCTCTGACCCCAGGGAAAAGGAGTGGGAAGCTCCTTAGGTCTCCTGCTTGGACAAACCTGCAGTGTCACCAGCAAAGCTTTTGTCTATCCCGTGTGCTGCTGTGGTCCCTGCTCCAGGGGAAGGGTCCAGGTGGGATTCAGGCCTCACCCCAGGGCTACAGAGGGTGTCCTGCAGTGGGGATTTGGCTGACACAGCCACAGGGCACTCAGGTGGGACAGTGGACTCAGCCAGCCTGGGAACAGGCTGACCCTGAGCCAACAGGGCTGTGCCACCCCCATCACCACCACGTTTGGCAGGCAGAGAGAAAATCTCTCTGAAAAACAGCTCCGGGGGACTTTCTGCCAAAGGGAAGAGGTGCAGGAGCTGGCTGAGCATTGGGTACTTTATAAAAGCACTTTGGGATGCCCCACAAATAGCAGTGGAGGCAGCAGCAGCAGCGGTTTCAGAGAGGCAGGACTGCGGCAGGGATGGTTCAAGGACATGAGGGAGGACAGGCTGGGAGGAAAAAGCAGTATCTTGTTTATTACACCGACAGCACAGCTGGGGAAAAGAAGCTGAGCTTTCCGGTCTATAAACTCTCCTTGGGATGTGGTGCTGTAAACTTCAGGCTTAGAGCTGAGGAGAGCTGGTCTGGGGTAACTCTGTTCGTGAGGCAATCAGAAGGCAAAGGCTCCTGGCTCTCAGCAAAGTGGCAACTTGCTTGGAAGGGGAAAGGTGTATCTTGGGCTTCTGTGAAGGACAGGAGACAAAATAGTACTGCTGAGCTTATTCAGAAAGAAAACCCCAACAAAACAACAAACAGGCAGTGATCTGGATTTTTTTAAAAAAAAGATACAGAAATCAGTATAATATAGAAAAATCAGTAGAAAAATCAGTATAGAAATCAGTATAACATAGAAAACTCCTCTAAAGGCAACACACAGCTTTCTCAGCATATGAAGGCTTTACACTTGCCCAAGAAGCCTGGGAGCAGTAAGCCTGTGGTGTGACCCCAGCTCAGCCATACATCAGCCCAGACCCGTGCTGGAAATGACCATAACTCACCAGCCCATCTCCCAGCACCCAAAGGAAGCTGCTTAGGCTCCTCTTATGATTTCTCTTTGCTGAAGTGAATTTTTCAATATCTATGGCAGACTGCAATCCCCAGCTTGCCTGTAAAAGTAGCCTTTGCCTTCTTACTGCCTTATTACACCCAGCATAAATCAGGAGGGGTGGTGAGACAGGATTGATGAGGAGGATTTACTATGCTTGAATAACCATCTATAGCCACTCACTGCTGAGTGAATCCCCCTCCCTCCTCTGGAGAACAGCTGCTGCCAGAATACTGTCGCTGTCAAGTGTGAACACTCAATCAGCTGGGACTGGGCAACCTCACTCACATCCTCGTTGTGGGGAGAGAGTTGGGTTCACCTGACCGTGGTTATCACAGAATCACAGAATGCTCTGGGTTGGAAGGGGCCTTAAGGATCATCTTGTTCCAACCCCCCCACCATGGGCAGGGACACCTTCCACTGGAGCAGGTTGCTCAGAGCTCCATCCAACCTGACCTTGAACACTTCCAGGGATGGCAGTGATACAAAGGGAAGCATCTCTAAACAACTTTCCCTGTCCCAGAGATGTAGAGGTTAATTTATAGGTGAAAAAGCCCTGAGGTGGGGGTCTGTCATCACAGATGTCCAGGTAAAGAGCAGAGATGTGCAGAGTTCCCTACTCAGGGTAAGGATGCTCCAGGGCACATCTTGTGCTGGCCATGGGGACCTCAGGGTGGCCAGAATTTGCCTTTCACCCACAGCAGCCACTCCTCTCCCTTTTGGTTGCTATGCAGGCAGTGTGATGCAAACCAGCTTCCTGGGAGCGTGCTGGGGGTCAGCATCCCACTGGGAATACCTGCTGGGATGAGCAGGCAGCTGGGTGGAAAATTCAGGGTGGAAATCAAGCCCAGTTGTCACAGGACAGGTCTCCTTCAAGGGATATGGAGAGGAGGTCAACGTGTTTGGTGGTTTTAACAGAATTATTGCTGGGAGTTGGGTGACATTTCCCTTCCCCTGCTAAGTTTAGAGAGTAATTGTTATGCTGCTTGTTTGGGCTTTTTGCAGTCCTGCTGTCTGGGGACCTCATTTGCGTAATTTTTTCGGGTCCTGGCTAATAATGACGTCGTGTAAAACCAATTCATTCTGCTGGACTGAGAGTGGGCTTCGTTGTCATGGTAACTTTTGATTTGGAGGCTTGCAGGAAAGAGACAGGTAAGTGCTTGAAATTGCCATATTTCAGCATGGTTTCAAATGCCTTGGACGTCTGAGGCCCACTTTCCATAAATGAAATTTCAAGCCTTGTTGAAGTACTTTGTAAACAAAATTCATTTATTGCCTGAAGAAAATGGAGGGGAATTTAGCTGCAGAAAAATGCTTTTAGAAAAAATTAAGGTTTCATGAAGCACTCTACAAAATAATGGGAGTTAAACACCACCAGAATGTGCTAATGCTGCTTTGTTCCCCAAAACCCAGCCCTGGAGAGAAGTGATCCTTTCCCTGTGAAGAGACAAAGTCCAGAGGTTCTCAGGACTGGTCCAGTAAGGCAACTTCTGTGCTGGAGTGGGTGATGAAGAGGGACAAAAGCAGCTCTGATGGGAGCAATTTCTAATTAGTTTCAAATGCATCCCCCACAAGTGTGCTGTGTTCTACCTAGTCTGAATCAATGAGCCTCTCTGTTCCCAAAATTTGGGTCAATGTGTACTATATTAGTCAAAATACTCTGGAAGCCGAGATATTCATTCAGAGCTGGATATCAACATGCTTGTTTGGAGCTGTGATTATGAGTGCTTGTGGCTTCTCTGGAAATCAAACAGGGATGATGATCCCCTCTGGATACAAGTTAGGCTGAACTGGGGCTGTGGAGGGATATTTCCAGCTAGGAAGCCCTGGGCTTCTGAAGAAAGAATCCCAGTTTGGAGAGGCTGTGTAAAATCAGCAAAGCTCTGCAGAGCTGATTTCCTTTCCGAGTGAAAGTCAGCCTGGACCCAAAGGCATCCCACAAAAGGCAGCGCTCAGAATTTGGCATCTGGATCCAGCCAGCACTCTGGCGTTGGAGCCTGTGATTCTGTAGCCCTCCAAAATGTTTTCCAAGGGGACATCCAAGGTCTGTGAGTGTGGTTGTTTGCCCAATCACGGTGTGAAAGGAGATCCCGGTGCATTGCTGTTACCAGGAACTGGGTTGCAGCCTTTATCCAAACCCTCCTCAGCATAACTTAAACATTCCCCTGAAGTGCTGTGTCTCTTCCTTTGCTTGGAGCAGGGTGGCCACTTGGGGGGACTTCCCTCCAGAGCTAAAACAATCCCCTGGCACCTAAACCCTTGCATAGAAAATGTCATTTCCATCAAGGCAGCTGGTAAAAGAAACTGTTTAAGCTCAGCTGCAACTGGTGGTTGGAGGGAAGGAAGGGGATTATGAGAAAAAGATTAAGTGTTCAAGGCCAGTTTGGACAGGGCTTGGAGCAACCTGGTGTGGTGGAAGGGGGTCCTGATGGAACCAGATGGTCTCTAAGGCCCCTTCCAACCCAAACCATTCTGTGCCTCTGTGGCTTTTTGAAACCCAGGTGGGGCTGCAGAAATCCCCAGCCCAGGTGCAGCTCGTAGAGCCCCACAGCTGCTGCAGGGAGCATCTTTAGGTGGAGAATCTTTAGGACATGGCTCAAGCAGAGAGATTTCTAGGGCCTGAAGAGGATTGCTGCTGGTGCAGGGATGGGCAGAGCTGGAATTGTTCTGGGCTGGTTTGGGATCCTACTCCAGCCCCGTGGATGTTCAAAGCCCTTCCTGGGAATTGCACCAGGCCTGGCAGGGTGAGAGAGATTCCCCCAGCAGGATGGAGCGTGGTGGCGAGGAGGGAGCTCGGGGGGGCTGCAACCCCAGGGGAGAGCAGCAAACTGGGTCTGTGCTTCTTGGGCTCACAAGGAGCCTGTCCCTGGTGTACAGAGGAAGTGCCTGAAATAGAAACACTTTGGAAATAGCGAGAAAAGAGGGTTTTTTGAATGACTCCAACCCTTCTCCATGTGATTTGCTCAAACCTTCAGAGCAGTTGTTGCTTCTTTTGGTGGCAGAAGCTATTCAGGGAATTTGAACTGAATTTTTGCACCACTTTCGGTGCCTAGAAATTGCATTTGTTTAAAGGAAATAAGTCATTTGCTGAAAACATATTGTCCTGCTATGCAAAGGAGAACAGGCAGGTATTCCTAAAATTAACCCAAAGTCAGTGCAAGCGTTTGCTGTCTGCACTGACAGAGCTGCTAAAGTGGGAGAGCCCAAAGCCTTATCTGAAGAGTGTCTGATTTCTGATAGCACTCGAACAGCAGATGCTTCCTGTGATCTTGGGCTCTCTGTCATGCATCTCCCAGATCCTCACCAGAGTCCTCTCCCAGCCTCCAGTGATCTGTGGTGCAGGGATTTGCCTGCAGAAGCCACAGCCTCGCGTTTAATGATGTTCTCCTTCTGTGAGGGAGGCTGAGGGGGCCCCTCACTGCTCTCTGCAGCTTCCCAAGGAGGGGAAGCAGGGAGGGAGGAGTTGAGCTCCCCTCCCTGGTATCCAGTGATCGGATGTGGTTCAAAACTCTCCTAGGGGAGGTTTAGAGTGGGCATTAGGATGCTTTTTTTTTTTTTGTAGAGAGAGTGGTCAAACACTGGAACAGCCTTCCTGGAGAGCTGGTGGATGCCCCAAGCCTGCCAGTGTTTGAGAGGTGTTTGGACAACACCCTTGATAACTTTTTTTTCACTTTTGGTCAGCCTTGAAGTGGTCACAGAGTTGGACTAAGTGATCATTGTTGGTCCCTTTGAACTGAAAAAATCTGATTATAATAACTCTTGATGGGTTGTTCTATGATTTGGCTCCGCTGCTCCTTGAGCCCATATCTGTGATCACAGAAAGGAGTGTCTTGTTTTAATTGTGATATAAAACCCCTACTTTATTTAGGTTTGGGGGCTCTGGTTTTCCCTTCCTTTTGATGTCTCCTTGCATGTTTACATTAGAAGAGAAGTTAAACCCTTGCTGTCTGTCCATCCCGTGCCTGCCTCACACAATTACACGCTTGAATTTTATGCACTATTTTATAGAATCACAGCATGGTTTGGGTTGGAAGGGACCTGAAAGATCATCTAATTTCAACCCCCGTGGGCAGGGACACCTTCCACTAGACCAGGTGGTATCCCAACATAAATATCTCAGTCGTGGGAGCTGGGGGAGCCAAGGGCTCCGCACAGTGGTGTCCCAGCCAAAATTCCCATAGCAGGAGCTGAGTGTAGCCCCAGCTCTGGGGAGAGCTCACCTCTCCCCTGGGTCTGACAGGCTGCAGAGTCACAACCTGTCACACCCGAGGGCTTGCTGGCCTCGTGGAAAGAGCTACAGGAGGTCAGAGGCGGGTTTGGGAAGCTCTGTGTTTTGTAGGAGCCTGCTGAAAGGGAAGCGGCGCACGATAGAATGAGGTTTTTGTAACTGGGGGACACATGAGAGCTCTGTGGGGGTGGTGGCAGTGCCTGGAGGTGCTGTCCCTCTGCTCTGACCCAGCTCCCCTGCTCTGCTGGGGCTGCTGCTGATGCTGGCATGGTTCTGATGAGACTCTTCCCCCCTCTCTTTGCCCTTGCTCTGCTCAGCCAGGGCGCTCCAAGCTCACGCTGAAGGACTTCCATTGTCCTGCTCCTGACTGCTGCCTGCCAGTCATGCCCAGCTCCCATGCAGGGGGGTCTAAAGATGTAGATAAATATTTCTTGAGAGCAGAGGTCACTTTATTAGTGATCAGCACAGCTTTTCAGGGACAAAACACGGATTTAGAGCTTAATCCCTGGTTCCTGCTGTGCTGCAAGCTCTGTCTAAAACCTTTGTGAGCACCAAGGCCAGTTTGGAGTTTCAAAGTTAAACAATCCCTCTCTCCCCTGCAAGTGAGCACCGGGAGGATTAGAGACTCAAAGCCTCAGTCGTGAACATATTCTGGTTCTCAGGTGTCTCCCTGCCTCAAACCTGCTTGTGTGGCACGACTCCAAATCTTCCCAGCTTATTTCCTGTGCTCAAGGCTAGAGCTGGCCAGGGAAAATCAAAACAATCACAACCCTCCTGATGCATGAATATGTTGTAAACAAAGGGGACAGTGGATTTTAGCATAAATAAATATTAATTTGGGGTGGTTTTTTTGGAAGCTTTTCATTTTTTTGCCATCTGCGATTCTTCTGATTAAAAAATCATCCCATCATCTGATCCAAGACAGCAAAGGTCTGGCTGGGGCTTGACTGGCTCACTCTGTGGCACAGAGATCACTTTGGAGGCAGATGAACCCCATGGTTAATTTGTGCCCGACAGGCTGAAAATGGCTCATCAAAAGTGTCAAGCAAAGAACTAAAAATTCAACAGGGAGAATTCAACAAACACAGTCAGACCCCAGAGCAGGGTTCATGTCCCCTTTAGAAGTGGGGAATCAGATCAGCAAAGCCCTTGCTTGGAACTGCACTTTCCTGGCCTTGCCTGAAGTTCTGGAAATCTCCTCCAAACACAATAATTTGATGGTGGGGAGAGAGAGAGAGGGGAAAACACAAAAGGTAACCAGCAAAGCAAATGTGCAAGGAAGAAAAAATCAGTGGACAAAAGGCTTTGCTCTGCCAGCAGCCAAACCATTCAGGCAGCCACAATAGCTGCTCCCTGCTCACCCTGGGCACCCCAGCCTTGGGCATTTGTGGTGATTATCTCTCCTGGAGCAGGTTGGTGTTGACAAACAAAAAGCCATGTAGCTGTGCTTTTCCGTGTGTGCACGGGCAAAGGGGAGCTGTCACCTGCTCCTCGGTGCCTGCTTCTCTCACTGTCCTTGCTCCGCTTTATTCCCGTGGAACAAAGGCCTGAGTGGTGGCAGGAGGTAAATTAAGTGTTTGGAAAACTCTTAGGACAATTAGGCACTGAGTGCAGGGGGGGAGCTGAGGGGGTCACTCCTTCGAGGGCTGGAGGGCTCTGGGTTTTGGGGAGGTTTGGCTGGCAATGCAGCAGGTCCTCAGGAGGGGAAGGAGAGAAATGCAGAAAGCCAGGAGTGGTGGTGGCTGCTGCCATCAGCTGTCCTGTGGCTGGCTGCCCCGATAAGGGAACCTGACAGCAAAGGCTTTTTTGGCTCCACTTCTCCATCCTGAGCTGCCGTGGGAAGCAAATCCCAGCCCTGCCAAGGGAGAGGGGGGAGTGAGAGCCTGGGAAGCAAAGAGGCAAGAGGACAAGGGTAACTCATGAGAGATGGCTGGCTGAAACCTGGAGGGTTCTGGAACGGAGGGAGCTGTCCGTGGACCTGCCCCTTTCCTCAGCATCTCCTCTGGGAAGGGGGGAAAAGAGGCACAGCAAGAACCCGACTCTACCTACTGCGGCCTCTCCTAAAATGTGCTGTTACTGTGCAGATCTCCTGCCTTACGTACTCGGGAAGGAAATTCCTGAGGAGGACAATGGCTGATGAGAGCAGAGTTCCTTGGTGCTTAGGGCACACGCTGGAGATAAGGATTATTCCTTCCATTACACGGCTGGGGAGCTGAGCGCTGCGAAATCCCCCGCAGGCTCCAATCAAGACAGTTCAGAGCTGCAAACAGCCCCGGACCACGATATTTCCCGATGGAAAATGCTGCTTCTCATGATGGGATGAGAGGCTGAAAATCTCTAGGGCACCTGGATGCCAAGAAATAGCAGCGTGGAGGGGGGCAGCAGAAAAACTCACAGAGTCAAGTCACTGTCATTAATTTAATGTTTGTTAGGTGTGCTGGGAGGCTGTGCTAGGTTTCCCTTCTGTGCTACTGTTCCCAGAGCACTCTGTTTATTCTTTAGGCCAGGTTTGGAGAAAAGCTTTTACTTCCCCAAAATCAGCCTTGGTGTCAATGTAAAATGAGATCATTACTTTCTTGCTGGCAGAGCGGTGCGAAACAATGGTGACACAAAAAATAGTAATCTCTACAAAACCAAGGCCTGCTCTCGCTTGGCAGGTGTTATTTATTTTTTCCTAGCAGAGGGAACAAGAAACTGTGGCTGGAATCTCCAGTTGGCTTCTCAAGATACCGCTGTGACATTTTAATGATCTAATTCCCCTCAAAGGTGGCATTTTCACTTGTTCCCCTGACCTATCACTGTACATTCGCTGTGAGACAAACTATCTGCTATCAGCCCTGACATCTCAGGCTCAGAGGGAAAAAAAAAATAACCATCTGTGAGACCAGTGCAGTGAATGGACTCTTCCCCCTGTAAATCCTTGTGAGGCCACGGGCTCTTTGGGACCACGTCAGTGCCATTCACCTTGGCAGAGGCTGTGGCTTGGGGTGCACCTGGGGGATGTTCCTGGCCCATTAGAACTCTGCTCCTGTGTGGCTAAAGTTGTTCATGCTGTAAGACCCTTTTTTTCCTTTGTCTGACTTGTTTGGAATGTTGTTTGAAATGCTCTCTGTGATGGGCATGGCTTGGATGAGGTGACCTGCAGAGGATTTGGCTTCCAGGGTGCCCTGCCCCACAGCCAGGCTCTCCTTTCCGCTCTCTGGAGAAAAACTGGTTCATGCTGGTGTAAAATGCGTGCAATGAATAACACAACTACAGCAAAATAGTTTATGTAAAGCACTGATGTGGGAGAAGTTTCATAAGAGGTTTCATACCTCAAAAAGGCCTTTTGTCAAAAATAGAAGCATTTTCTGTAAAGGGGAAAAAAAAAAAATCAAGTTTCTTGCACAGTCTTCCTGTCGTGCTAGCGCTGTTCCTAGCTGCCATGGAGACCTCCTTTTCTCCCAGAGTGCAAGATGCTGCTCTAGGCCTTTTGTGAGCAGGACAGAGGACTCTCCTGTGGGGACCAACTGGGCTGGGGACACCAGCTGCCAGCCACTGGGGCAACTGGCCCCGTGGCACAGCCCACTGGGGGCTGAGCTGTTGGCCTGGGTTGTTCCAAGGGGGCATGAGCAGGGGCTGCTGAGTCCTGTCTGGTGGGAAGCAGCCCAGGAATGGCTGAGCTGCCAATGTCACCTGAGAGGGAGCAGAGAGGGCAAAACTGGCTGGAAAACTGTGCGGGGAGACATCCACCTCTGCCAGGAGACTGGGACAAACTGATGCCTTTTCCTGGTCTTCAAATCACGAATCAAACACGGTTAGAAGGGAAAAAGGGATTTTACCTCTGTATTTATTTTAAAGATCTTTAGGTGCACCACTTCCAGGTGGAGTGCACCTCAATGCACCCCGCAGTGCACACACACAATAGATTGAGTTTAACATTATAGGTCTCACTAATTAGCTGATCTATCAAAGATTGATCTGCTAATTAAGAAAGATCGAGTGAGCCCCCCCCTCCGCAAGGAACCTTCCCCTGGATGGTTCTATCTCAGTTTACAAAATGTGTTCTGGAGAGGACCTTGGGGTCTGGGGTTTCTAAGATGTTGAATCTCTTAGCTTGACAAACAAACCCAAGAATGTAGGCTACAAACCACTAAGAATACAAAAAGCTGTAAAAAGGTATTTAAAAGGGGTATAAAAGAAAAGGCAAAAAATCATCATGGCATCAAAACCACAGCCCTCAGTGCAGGTGCTGCTCAACCTGCACCACCCGCTGGTTTCCTTCCTCTGGCCGGGAAACAGGGGTGCAGCAAAACCCCAAAGAGGAGAGAAACCGGCGCTCCTGCTTCAGAGGGGCAGAGCAGCTACAGGGACAGGAATCCAGGCAGGGAAACCAGGCCATGGAAGTCAATGCAAATGACTTTGATCACAGAGTTTCAAGCCCATTTGCTCTGTAGGAAGCACGGCTGTCAGCAGGGATAGGCAGTGAGAGGGGTGGGATCTCACAGCTTGCGAGATGAAATGAAGAATGTGGCAGATGCTTTTTTTTTTTTCCCTCCCCTAGCTTCAGAGGGCCCTTAGCATCACTTTAGAGACCTAAAGGGGGCTGATTTCAAGCTCCAGCTCCATGCACTTGCTTCTCTGTGGAGTTAAGTGGCGGCACTCCGGGCAGCGTTGGTGTTGCTTCTGCAGGGCGATGGGGCCAGGGAGGGATGGACTCCAGATGGGACTGGGCACGGAGCAGCTGGTTTTGGGTAGGCTTGGAGCACAGGAAACCCCAAGAATGCCCTCAGAGGTGTCTGGTGGAGCAGCAGAGCCCCTCCACGAGCCACAGGCAGCAGCATGGGAAGGGAGAGTGGTACCTGCACAGGGCTCTGCGCCCGCCCTGGGGAGCGCTCCGATGAGGAAAAGCTCCAGTTATGTCACTCATCATTTCTAGGCATTTTTAAAAAGAAATCCCTCTGGGGCAGAGGCTCTGTTTTCATTCAGAGCTGCACACGATGGGATGTGTGCCTTTGCTCTAGTTTCTGAGTGCCACTGTTGTTGTAGGTTAATTATCATTAGTAATTAATCATCACCACTCACAGAAAGGCTTTTCCCTGCTGGTCAGGAGTCACACAGAGCATTAACAGCTTTTTTTCCCCCTCCTGCAAACACAGCTCCAGTTTGATTCAGGGACTTTTCTGTCCTTGGCAGCTGCCTTGGAGCTTCACAGCCCCTTGGAAGGTGGTTGTGGGGAGCCTAGGCTGCTGTCCTGCCTGGTAACTTTTTCTTTTTTAATGTCATTTAAATATGGGTAGCTAAAATCTCTCCATGAGAAGTGTTGCACAGACTCTCCTAAACTAAGTCTCGTTGATTTTCTTCCTTCTTTTAATAAGTTTCTGATGCAGTGAAACAGCTGAAAAAAAAAAAAAAACCTGATGATGCATCCAGTGGCAACACATCAGTTTTCAAAGACGTAGCTGAAAAAAAACCAAGTAACTGTAGCTATTGCTTTTGCCAGAATCGAAAAATAAACCCAAGATAAAGCCAAGAGAAGGAAGGTGGCATCAGGATGTTTCTGTGAGGGATGGAGGGACCCCAGGAGACCCAGGGCCCTCATTGTCACACAGCCACGAGCTGTCTCCCCTGGCAGAGGGATGCCAGGAGTGCTGCCGCTTCCAGCATTGTCCTCTCCACAGCGCTCTGGGGTTGGTTTATTTTCTCCCTCACAGATCCAGCCGCCAAGATCCTAAAACGGGTCAGGCATATGGGATCATGGCATGAGCAAATTCGGCTGGCTCGAGCTCAAATTTATAAGGAACTCAGTTGCCTTTTCATCTTTTTTTGTTGTTGTTGTTGTTGTTTTTTACACCCCCCCCCCCTCCCAACTCCAACCAAATCCCAAACATAAATTATGGCAACCAGGCGCTTCCTGGTGCCTGCAGCTGCTCAGCAAAATTGACTTTTCCGTCAGCGCTGCCGCTCGGAGCACAAACCTGGCAGCTGAGCACCGGACCCAGTTGGAGCCCTGCTTTTCCCATTCAACAAAAGTTCAGCCAACTCGGAGCATTTCAGACTCAGCGAATTATTTTCTGACAAAACCGTGGGTTTATTGGGAAATTTCCGGCTGGCTCTAATTGGGACAGCTGTTAAGGCGGCAGTTTTCACAAGAACTAAGAGTCGCTTTCAGATGAGCACAGCTCTTAAAACGGCTGCTGCTTTGATAGCTGCTCGTTGCCTTTCTTGTCTGATTATTGGGCTTAGTATCTCCCTGCAAGCTTTAAAAAAAAAAAAATCCACTTTGCCTGTCTCATCTTTCTCTTCTCTTCACCCAATATTATCTCCTGCCTCTCCTCCTACTTCAAGGAGGCTCTGTCGGTTTGAATTTGACCCTAAATCTGAGCTTTGCAAAAATTAATGTGTAGAGCATTTCAGACTAAGAGAATTTCTCTCTCTCCTTAATTTTTAGCCCGCCCAGGGTCCGCAAACACTGTTGAGAAGTCAAAGTAAACATTTGCCTTGTTGCTTTAAAATGGGAGATCCTGCCAAGAAAATTAACGGGGCCTATCTCCACAACGGGAGAAAACTCATCTCCTTCTGATGAGGATCCTGAGAGACTCGCTGGCGTTCTGTAATGACTTTGGTTTTCATTTAATTGTTTTTCTTTCCTAATCCCATATACATTTTTACCATTTAGCAAGGAAGTTGAACAAAGCATATGAAGGTTCCTAAACAGCTAATTCAGTCCCAGAGTCTATGAGCTGGAAATTTTCTGTCCTTAGGGAGCTGTAAGGGCTTGAAGGAAGCCCTTGATAAAACAAGATTGAATCTTGCTCTGATCTGCTGGGAATTCCCACCAAACCCACCTTGCTCCCCATGTGGCAATGGGAAGACCTGGAAGACCCAGGTATATCCTGCAATACACACTGCAGCTAGGAAAATTGCTTTGGAGCAAAGTGAGGAATGGATTAAATTTGGTTCATATTGAATAATTTTTATTTTTTTTTAATATGGTTTTCCAGTAGAAGAGGAAAAATGAAAAAAATTCATCTTGTCAATTCAGTATGTTGTTCAAACCAAAACAGTGGTTCTTTTTCTCCTCTTTTATCTAAAGAAAGGCAGGTTTTAAATGAACAATGGTGTGCTGAAGTGGAAGAGCTTGAAATATTTAATTTAGAACACGGATCGATGAAACATTTTGGCATCCTTAAGCAAAACATTTTATTTCAAAGCAGGTTGAAATAAAGTGCTTTGATTGCAGCTGTTTCTTCTTGGACTGTGGTTTTGTTTGTTTTTCTTCTCATTTAAACTAATTGCCAAATTCTGCCTATATTTGCCAGTTAATTTCCTGCCTCAGGACTCTGTTGTGCACCAGAATTGCGGTTCGTTTGAAACGAAAAATCTTTGCTCGCAAATCACGTGTGTCCAAGGAGCTAATGAAGGTCCCCTGACTTCTGGGTCCTGATGTGTAGGTTTTTTTTTTTTTGCTTGTGCCTCCTGCCATTCCCCACGGGCAGTTCTGCTGCCGTTCGTAACCAGGCTGCTGGAAAAACACGCGATGCCAGTGCCAACGCAACGCCATCCCTCTGGGCTCTGTGCTGGTGCCTCACGGCCCCTTCTCACCAGGAAAGGTGCCCAGACCCTTCTGCAGGCCCTGTGGAACTCAGGCCGTGCCTCCAGCTGCCAACCACAGCCCCACCCCTGGGTGGCAGAGGGAAGGAATTCAAATCGAGAGGAGCCAAGTTTATATTTAGAGCTGGAGGTTGCTCCTTCATCAGATTACGCCAGTTTTAAGTAGGTCAGGCGGGAGACCCGAGATATCCGAGTCCCCTTCAAAGGCATCCGTCCGTCACTTATTATTCCAGGCATTTCCCTTTCACTCTGCCTTCCCTTCACAGCCCCTTTGTCGCTGCTGCTGGGCTCTGCTGGCTCTCGCTGTCCTTCCCAACACTTGCTCCTTTCATTGCCTTTCCCACTCCTCCTCCCTCCTGGCTCGGGTACAGCCCTGGGGACAGTGGTGGCCTCAGCTGTGTCACCAAGCCAAGGGGTGCTCAAGGCCACTGCTTTGGGGTGCAGCCAAGCAGCTGGAGGCCAGAGGGGAGGCTGCTGGTGTGGGGTGCTTCTCACAGCACCATGTCCTTCCACAGCTGGGTTTTTAACCTGAACACACATAGGGTTAGGGAAAAGCCAGCAATGATAGCGATAAAAACACCCAAAGTGCAAAAGAATTCCTCAAACCTCCCTGTTTAACCCTATTCTAGGAAAATAATTTCCTGCCCTGATCAGCCTGAGAGCATCTGCCTGCTCTCCCCAGCAGCCCTGGCACCCAGGCACCCGTTCCAGCCAGTTTTGCCTGTAATCAATCCTAATAATAAAGGTTCTGGGCACATCCAGGGCTCTTCCCGCACGTTCCTGGGCTGCCACACAAACAAATGCACATGAGGAGAATGGCTCATGGGGTGCTGTCACAGGGCTCTGGGATGCAGCAGCCTGTCACCTTCATTACCCACCAAGGCTGAAATCCCCCTCCTTCAGCCCGGGCAGGTCCGACAGGGGCGAGGGGATCGCGCTGGAGCAGCCCCTGCGGCTGCTCCTCCAGCAAACACTTCACAACGCATTAAGTTGTGGTTTCCCAGCTGAATGGGGTCATTTGAGTGCTCATAATTACAGATTTTGCGGGGTGGTGGCAGGGACCTGGCACCTGGGAGAAGAAAGGCTTGGCTGATGATGGGCAGGTCAGCAGTGCCCCCTGGGTCACCCAGCCCAGCCTCCCAGTGGGTCCAGTACAGGCTGTACTGGGGCTAGAGATTGTCCAGACCTTCCTGTTGGTCACCCTAACATATTCACCAGCCAAAATCACCATCAAGTCATCCCCATTTGGGGTTTTTGGAGCCATATCCTTTGCTCAGTCCCAGTCTATTACGTTTTTTGAGTCTCAGTGGAAATTTTTTTTTTTTTTTTAACGCAAGGCCTCCTTCAAGCTGATCACAAGGGAATGCTGAGTGCTTGTTTTTTAATATTCTGACAGGTGCTATTTTGCTATTTGCTTGTGATGATTCAGGACATTTGCATGTCTTTGTCCTTAATTAAAAAGCACTTCACCCTTGCTGCAGGGGTATGGAAGATTTCTCTTGATCTATTCATTTTGGGGGACTTTTAATCAACCTATCCACTCTGTAGATACAGGTGCCTTTCTGAGAGGGGGGTGAAGCAGTGTGAAAAGCTGCATGGGTGTAATTAAGGCTTACCCTTTATTTTTTTTTTTATTTTTGGTGGGGGGGAGAGAGGAGGGTGAATTTTACTGCAGTTGAAAGGCATTTTCTAACAGCCTCCTAGAAGACAGGAGTCCCCTGTCCACCAAGCACATGGGCAATGACAAAGGCAAAATTTGCTGCAAAGGCTGGAGCTGGCAGAGCTGCCTGGGGAGTCAGCGCTCTGCCTCCCTGACACAGGCTCTGGCCAAGAGCCTGCAGACAGACTGTCCCCCAGCCTGCAGGACCTTCTCTACACCCCACCCTGCTTGCACAGACAGGATCTGGCTCAGTTCACCTCCATCTCTGCAGTGCAAACCCCTCCTGCAAACCCCCAGGGCTGGGCACGTCCCTCTGCAGTGTGTGGGACAGAGGGGTGTGTGCCCCGTTTTCTGCACTGGGGTGCATTTGGAGCATGCCATGAACGATCCTTGGTCTCCTCCAAACCCCAGCATTTTTTGCAAGGTGAAAAGGCAGCACCTTTCGCAGCAGGGCCTTTCTAAATGGCAGCACGTGTTGCCTGGGCAGTCAGGGAGGCTAAAAGTGAGTTTGGAGGAAGGGATTCAGCAGCAGCAGCTCGGCCAGCAGTGACAAGTGCAGAGCCTGAAAGCAGCTTCCACTGTAGGAACCTCCCAGGCCTTAGGGGAGGACATGAGGAGAGGGGAGACCCCACCATGGATATCCCTTGTTTGGGGATGGGAGGGTGCTGGCACGGGACTTCAGGGATGCTGCGAGGCGAGGGGATGCAGAGGGGTGAGGCAGCCCCAGGCAGGGTGGCAGGAGCAAGGTGCTGTTCTGCCCTGGCTCCTTGCCCTGATGATGGGACCTAGGTAGAGGCCATTAGCCCAAGGAAACTCCTTCCATCTCCCTAGTACAGGTTATTTCTTTGCAGGTGTTCCCACCTGGCTGGATCTCCCTCGTGGGTGGGGCAGTGGGAAGGGTCTGCGGATGCACCTGGAGGGTGTCACCCAGGAAAAAGCACCCAGCCCCTCCTGTGCTGCTGCTCTCTCTGGCCCTCACCCCCATGGGGAAATGGGAACCAGGCTCTGCCTGGGGGACCTGAGCCTGCCAAGCAGCAGAGAGCTCAGGGGTGGGGCCCAAGGGAAGGTGGTCAAGCCCTGTGTGCTGAGATCCCAAAACTGCTCTCTGATACTCCAGCCTTAACACTTCTGTCTCCTCCTAGAAAATACCAGACTGAAAAACAACTCCAGCAAGGCTCAGTGTTTATCTGTTCTGCTTTTCCAGGCTGGGGAGCACAGGCTCGTGGGAACCTTTGAAGATTATTTCTCTTCAGTTTTCTGAAGAGACTTCAGCCTCCTCTTGAATCTCTTTATTTTGCCTCCTTTCAACGCATCGGCCCGATTTCTCTGAGACTTAACAGCAATGAACAAGATTAAGATTGGAGCTTAGAGAGTATTAGGAGACGATCTCTCCTTCCCTGACGTGCTGGCAATTGCCAGATCCTAGTGGCAGCATCCCTCTCTTGGAGAGGCGCTCCGTGTGCAGGCATTTCTGCTCCGATGGCTCTGGGAGTGCAGGAGCTGCAGGGCAGCTCGCAGTGTCTGCTCCTCTGCACTTCAGCTGCCACTGATTGCTTTCGGCAGAGGGGCTGGGATGGAGCAGGGAAAACCAGAGGGGACAGGGAAGGTGGGTGCTGGACACAGCAGCACTGACTGCTGGCGGATGGGGTCTGGACTTCCACACGAGGAGGTGTGAAAGCAAAATCCCGGAGCAGGGGTACCTGGGTGAGGCTCGCTGTGCCCAGCAGCCACAGCAGCAGAGCCCTGTGCAGCAGAGGGTTGATCTAGGTCAGTGTTTCACGGGGGATCCTAGAGCTGAGGAACAGAGCAGTGCTGGCATTTCTCCATGAACTCCTGTGAGCATGGGCTGAGGAGCACCACGGACGTGCTGTGGGGGGAAAGGGTGCAAGCGGCAGTGCCAGCAGTGGAGAGCAGCTGGATGGGGTCTGGGCTGGGGAGCAGCTCTGCTCTGCCACGGACTCAGGGTGGGAGTGGGACAACACCCTGATGGCAGGAGCATGGGGGGCTCTCAGGGCTGCTGTGGGGTTCAGCTGTGCTGCTGTGTCCCTCCTGGGCCGAGAGGGCGTGGAAGGTAAGGCAGTGCCATTGATTCCCCCATCTGGGAGTGGATAACAGCGGCACAGCACGTGCTCCCTTCCCCCTGCATGAACGATGCTTTGGGGCAGGGGTGCAAGAGGATCTGCCAAGATGCTCCAGGGAAAGAGCAGGCACTGCCCCTGCCCTGAGCTGGGTGTGCTGGGGGGCCCACACAATTTGGGATGGGCAAAGTGCCTCTCGGGGTCTGCCAAGCCTGTTCTCAGCTGGCCGCCTCCCTGCTGAGCTCTTGTGGCACCCAGGTCCACAGTGACACAGTCCCAAGCATTGCCTCCCTAAAAATTCAGCCCCTCCACAATGTGTCCCTCGAGTTCAGGCACTTGAAGGAGAAGGGCATCTCCCTCTTCGGCACAGGAGCTTCATGAGGAGGAAATTAAAGAGGCCTTGAAAATGTCTAACAGCTCCCAGGAATGAAAGAGGCGTGAAAAACTGGTCTTGCTGCAGGCATCTGTCACAGAGCTTCAGAGTCAGTCCCACCACAGACAGCACAAAACAGCTCCTGGGACCCCAGATCAGGCAGCACCTGCAACAGGAGGGACTGTGCTCTGCCTCAGCTCGCCGAGAAAAGCTCCTTTCCCTGTTTTCTCCGCTTGTCAACAGTCCTGCATTATCCTCGGGCTGACGAAATGTCAAACTGCCAGGCAGACCGCAGAGCCGGGGCAGGGGAGGGCGGAGTGCAGGGCTCGGATCAGTGGCGGGAGAGGGCTGTAATTGAACATCCACACTCGGACACAGACGAGCGGTTCCCATTATTTACTGGTGTATATACATTCCCGAGGCAGGGTAGAGAGGAGGCGTTGAAATCCCCTCGCCCCTGGGCAGAAATGCCTACGGGTATCAACAATAAAAGGCAAGTGCGCCTCCCTCTCTCCTTTTCTTAAATCCCGCGGGGTCAGCAGGTGCTGATGTGGCCTCAGCTGGGCCCTCAGGGCTGCAGCAGGGGAAGGGCCAGGCAGGGTCACTGCTGGCCACGGGGTTTGGATGGTCAGCACCACCTTCCACGTGTTGGCCCTGCTCTGAATCCCAGCCTGTCCTCTGGAGAGCCCCAAGTTCCTCCCAGCTGTTGAACAACCCTGTACCAAACACAGTTTGCATCCCAACGACATTTCTCATTGGATCCATGACCTTCCTGGCTCCTTTTCCCCTTCCCTGACCCATTGTGGCATGGGGTGACAAGGAGTCGTGTACTTCCATCCAGAAGCAGCCAGATTTCTACAGTGAAGAGAAGCAGCTGTTCCTGCTCCTGCAGCTGCACGTCCCCAAAGTTTGTGTCAGCAGTGGCACAGTATTTAAAATAAGGATGGGAGTTATTCTGGGGTCTGAATTACCAGCTCATGGTCCTGTGCTGGATGCAGGACATCGGATGTACAGATGGCATAGCTTCAAATTCCACTTGAAAAAAGTACTGAAACACCTGGTGCTCAATTTGCTGAGATTTTTCCCCTTTTCTGTCAAATGCCGCCTATTCTCTTCCACTTCCCAACCTTTCCCATGTATATTTTCCCTTTTTAACATGTCAGTCCCTAGGAGAAATGTAACATGTTCAGCCCTGGGCTGGGGAAGGTTTCAGAAAAACAGAGCCATAAAAGCACGGGAAATGGCACCTTTCCCATGCCCAGGGTGACAGCAAGAACTCTTCTGACACACGGGATCAGATCACCTAGCATTTGGTGATCTCTTTCCACTAAGAAACTAATTCTGAAGAGGGGCTGCCTGCAATGGAAGGAAAGTAGAGACTCCTTCAGGCCTGACGCAGCAGCAGAGGATGAAGGTAAAGTTCTCGCTCCCGTCAACGCTCTCGTCACCCCCGGGACAGCTTGCACCAGCTCCTGCTACGGCCTGGGCTGTCCTCCCACACCCTTCACTCTCCTTGGAAAATATTCACGTCACATTTGTTCAGGCTCCAAACACATTTTTTTAATCTGTCAGCACTGCAAGTTCACTCCAGCACCTAAAAACCAAACTGTGCCCTGTCTGCTTCATCTATCATTGCTGTCCGTAAAGGTGGGAAGGCAGAGCCCAGCTGAAGCTGTTATTGATGTCATGTGAGCCCAGATACAGCATCTGCTGCTGTGCCTGGTGAGCCTGAAAGAGACAAAACCTGGGTTATGTTGAACAAATGCCCTGGTAGAGTAAACAAATGTTTCTACCGTGCAGGACATGCCCCAAGTCAGAGAAAAGGGTCAAGCCTTACAGAGGGTTTTTCATCCCCCAAGTTTTGCAAAGGGACCCTGTAGGCAGCTTCTCCTCAGCTGTCCTTCCCCACTCTCATCCAGGTGTGTCAGTGCTCATCCTCATGGATGCTGCTGCAGGAGAGTGACCAGCCCCTGCCTTCTGCCTGGACACACGGCCCTGGCCATGGGGAGAGGGCTTGGCCTGACCCTGTGCTGCTCCCAGGGGATGCTCTGGCTCGGTGACAGCTCGAGGACCAGTTCATTACCAGGAGGACAGAGAGCATCAAGGACAGCGGCTCTAACTGTGCTCTGTCCTCAGCCTTATGACGTGGAGAGTGAGGGAGGAGGGGAAGGCAGGTTCACCTCCATGCAGCCCTTCAGAGCAGTCTGCTGCATGGCCCTGGCACTGCTGCCTGCAAATGCCCTGGCAGCTCCTTGTCCTGGAGTGCCCAGCTCTGCCAGCAGTGCTCTCAAACCTGACCTGCTCCTGCAGAGTCCCAGTGGGATCTGCCTCTGCCTGGGCTCCTCTGGTCCTGCTGCAGGAGCTCCTCCACCCTTGAGAGAGACATATCTGTCTGAGGGAGATTGTGCAAATGCCAAGAGCATGAGCTTTCTCAGGAATGAGCTCCTGAACACCTTAGGATAATAATTTTCTCCACTTGTTCAGTTTTCCCTCTGATGCAGCCTGGAAGAAGAGCAGTCTCCTTGGAGAGAGACACCCCTTGAATTTGGCATTGCCTGAGGCAAGGAGTGCCCAGCCCTTTGCACGGGTAAGAGGCAGAAGAGCTTTGCCTCCTGCCTTCCCCCCTGCTCCAGCCTGAGCCACAAACACACTCCCAGTGCAGGAGCAGGCAGCACACACCCCGAGAAGGGGCTCTGAGAGAGCACAGAGGGGTTTGGAAAGGGCTGCAGATGTGCCCAGGCTCATCCTTCCGAGAGCACTGCCATCCTTGCAAGGCTTGGGATCCTTGGTCCAGGGCTGGAATTGTCTCCTTTTCTCCCAGACCTAAATCATGCAGTGAGGACTGCACAACCAAACCCTCATTTGCTGTGGCAGCTTGGCCCCCCAGGCTCTGGGCTCATGAGGACTCTGTAAATAATAGGTTTTATTAGTTTGCTGGTTAAACTGAAATACCAGAAGGGATAAAAAACATCTTGAATAAAACATTGCCTCTCCTGTTTAAGTTTTGAATCCCATGACAGTAGACCTCAAAACAAATGTCTCTTCAAAGTGGAAAATAGGGCCTGCTTCCTGCCAAAACACAAGTGCAGGACATTTTGTCCATCTTAGCATTGGGACTGAGGGTGGTTTTCCTGGTCAGAACCATTCACCGTGAATTTGAAATGAGTTTCTCCCCAGCTAAGCCTGTGCTGCTGGTAAATAAGGTGTTTGCTTGAAAAGCAGTGCCCTGGCTCTCCAACTCCATCAACAGGCTTCATTCTTATCCTTGGCTGAAGGGAAAGACTCAGCACCAGTCACAAAATGAAACCCCTGCAAATGAAGAAGACCAGAGAGGAGAGCTGCTTGGAAGCTCCTGGTGCATGAAACTGCCTGCAGGGTGTCCCCAGAACAGCATCATGAGGGGATGCTGTGATTCCCTAACATTTCCCAGTCCACCTCCACCGCTCCAAGCACAGCCCTCGCCAGTTCTCTCAGTTCTCAGGCAGCAGAATGGGGTGGTCAAAATAAATGAGTCCTGTGAATTTCCCCACATACCACTTCACATCCTGCGTCTTGAGGGGGAGCTGAGAGCACGTGCATGAACCCCTGGATTTTCTGTGGTCTGCTCATGACCAGAATCCTTGACAGCTACATCTTCCCTGCAGCTATTCTTGCACCTTTCCCAACTTCAGCTTCATCTGATCCCTGAAGAACTTCTGGAACAATCCAGTGGCTTGCTTTGAAGCTTAAAGAGCTCTTTCCACCTTCACTGCTGCTTTGATATTCATTATTTACTCTCTTGACATGTGCTTCCTGTAAACTCTGCCATCCAGAGCTGGCTTCTTTGCATGAAGTAAAGGCGACATAATCTGCAGCTGCTTCATTCCAGGGAAATGCCATCTCGGAGCCCTGATGCCTGGCTCTTGTGGCTTTGAGGCTGCTCAGATCTCACGCTCAAGGGCTTGAGGTGATCATTGCAGCAATCAGCAAGGGAGAGAGCCTTGACAAACCACCCAGGTGTGCTGCTGTTACCACCTGCTTGTGCTCCTGTGGCATCCCCACCACCACCAAGACTGCTCCTGGCTGTGGGGGTGTGCCTGGGGAACGGGAATCTCCCTGCCCTGAACAGATGAGGCAGCAGCACCAGCACCCTGCAGATGGAGAGCAGAGCTGTGACAGGCCCAGGAGTGAGAGAGTCAACTCTCAGCACCAGGGATGGTCCCACTCTGGTCCAGAGGAGCTGGATTTGCCATCAGTATTACCAGACCTCCAGGAGATGCAGGACCAGGCCTCTCTGGGGATCATCTCCCACACCTCAGCCTGTAACTACATCGGCACCTCGTGTAGGTCTAACAAAGTTTGTTCTGAGCAGCTCTCACCCAAAGCTCACCAAGAAGGAATCTGTTACTCCTGTTTGCCAGTCGGATGGCAGCAGAGTAAAGAAATGCCCGAGTGCAGCTTGGCAAACCGTGAAGGCAGAGAGCGACAGGCTGGGAGCCCACAGCCCACCCGCGACCCCCAGCTGTCCCACAGCTCCTCCCAAAGCACCCTCCTGGCTCTTTTTGCGAGACAGCAGCCCCAACAGGTGGGAAAGGACCCTCTCCCGGCTGCATCTCGCTGGCAGCTCAGCCCAGCGAGGCCTGACGCCTTGCGTAATTTAGCAATAATTACCCACTCTTTCTTTTTTTAGACAAACACCCCAACTGTCGTGCATGGGAAGAGGGAAAGAAGAAAAAAAAAAAAAAAAGGCGAGTATTAAGAGAAATCAAACGCCTTATTACGCAGAGGGGGAGCGAGAGCTGCTCGCACCAGCTGACGATGCTCGCTCCCCGGCAGCGCGGCTCCGGCAGATGCGCGGGTGCCTCTCGGCGCGCCCCCCCGCCGGCGCTCAGCCCCGGGGGTGCGGGGGAGGCCGGCCCCTGCGCGGGGAGGTAGGAGCCGCTGCCAGCCCCTCCCCGCCGCGGACCGGAGAAGAGATGCCCAACTTTGCGGTCCGTGGCCGGCGGCGCGGAGCGCGGGGCCGCGCGGGCGGCGGCGGGGCCGGAGCGCGGCGCAGCGGGCAGCGGGGGGGCCCCGTCGCCGCCCCCGGCCCGGCCCCGCGCTGAGCCCCGCCGGGAGGGCGCACGGCCGCCGCCGCCCCCCGGGGCCGCCGCTCGCCTCGCAGAGATGCCCGGGACGGTGCTGCTGCTCTGCCTGGCCCTCGGGCCGGTCCTGCGAGCCAGGTGAGAGCCCCCTCCCCACCTCCCACCCCCCCCCTCCCCCCCGACCACCGGGACGACCCTCCCCGCCTCAGTTTACCCGTCGGGGCAATAGGAGGGGAGGGGGTTGGAGTCGCAGCGCCTCTCCCCACGCTCGCCGCCCCGGCTCCAGCGGGGTTTTGGCAGCTCCGTGCCCCCAGCTGTTCGTTCCAGCGGGTCCCGTCGCGGCAGCACCGAGTGCCTGCATGTCCTCTGCACCCCGGGCTCCCCCTTCGCATGCCGGAATCGAAAGGACATCCCGTTTTCCACCCTGCCATCACCTCGCGGGCTAATCCTGCCGGGGGCCGAGCCCCTTCCGGGGGTGCCCGGAGCAGGACCAGAGGGAGCTCGGCACCTCCGGGCAGCTCCAACCATCACCGGGGCATTTCCACGTGGAGTCGGGCTGGGTGGGAAGGAGCTTGCGTCCCTTTCCCTGCACTCCATCCCCTGGCCCCCCGAAGCCCCCGCAGGGCGTGCAGCCGGGCAGGGGGGAGGGCAACGGGGGCTCCTGCCCTGCTCTACAGGTTGGCCCCAGGTCGCGGCTCTGGGTGCCGGCGGGGAGCCCGGTGCCAGCCCGGTGCCCCCAGCGCGCTGGGCGAGGAGGCGAGCGGAGGCAGGGGCGGCAGGTGACAGCTCTTTCCCAGGGCCAGCCGTTCGTAGCGCTTCTCTGTAAACAGCGATGAAAGGGCCCACGCACAAGGGGGTTTCAAGTTTCTTTTTTTTATTTTTTTTTTTTTTCTACAATTCCTAGCCCTGCTGATGAGTTTAATGGCTAGATGGGGGAAGAACATGTTGTCAGCAGATTGTTACCCCCAGGGCTTGGGGGAACAGGGATTTTACTGGCTGAAGCTAATTGGCAGAATAAGCCGCCTTAAAGCCCATCAAATCCCATTACAGATGCAGTTAGGGACAGGGAGCATGAATCCTGCTACTAATGGTCTGCCCTGCCAGTGCTTCCCGACCCCGGGGGTGGGCACAGAGTCCATCCCTGCCATGGTCCTCCGTGCCTTGGCCTTCCCAGGGTCGAGGAGCAAGAGCTGCCCCACGACTCGTGCCCTGACACTCAGCCTCTTCTGCGCCCTGACACAAAACCTCCCGGCAGGAGATCCATGCAGGGGCCAGGGGGCATTGGAGGGCTGAGAGGGGGATGGATCCCTGGTAGTCCTGGTTCCTGTGCCCAGGCATCCCTGCGGCACATTGCCACAAGCCCTGCATTTTGAGAGGGTGAGTTGTAAGCTGCAAGATCACACAGAGAAGCAATTAAATCATGTATTCACATACCCTTGAGCAGGAATGTTCACCCCATAGCTAGCTCGGCCTCTCTTCTGCCCAGTCCCTCAAATCTGCCTCTACCCTGAGCCCTGCTTTGCCAGCAGTGGTGGCTGTGGACATTGCAGGGTGGGCATGATGGAGTGGGAGAGGAATCCTGTGAGAGGAGAAAAAGAGCAAGTTATAGCAGGGTCTTGCTCTGCATCCACTGCATTTCTCCTGGATGCAGCTGTGGAGGGTGAATCTCCTGTTCCCTGCTCCTCGTGGTAGGTGCTGGGGTGAGGAGCTCTGTTCAGGTGCTGTGTGTGCGAGCTCTTCTCCTGGTACAAGCAGCAAGACCCCTCCCCTGGTGCTTTGTGCCAGGTGATTCAGCACGCCCCAGACAGTCCCCCCAGCACAGAGCCTCATTCATCAGCATTTCCCAGGGCACTGCCTCGCCTGGAACCAAGGCACCCAACTTTGAGCCCTGAAGGCAGGATCGCTGCACAGCATCACACCAGATGCTGGGCTTGGCAGGTGCTTGAAACTGTGAAGACTTGACCACTGGGGCTCCGTGGAGTGTGTTGTCAGAGGTAGGAACACGTGTGAAATGGGTAGGGGGCAGTTAGAGCTCCCTGTCCTTCAATCCTCTGTCTGCTTCTAATTTAGAGTCATCTGCCTGAACGTCCCTGTGACTACAACCCTAAGAGGCATCGGGATGGGTGACTAGAAGGACACATTAGCATGTGGAAATTGGAATTGACCACAGTGCTTTTCAACCAGGGGAAATGTTGTTCTTGCATTTTGCTGCTCTCTTTTCCTTGGGAGCAGGGAAGGCTTTCAGCTGTGTTTGCAGCAGGGCTGGATACAGCCCCGGGATCTGCATCTGCACTGGGAGGTTCCTGCCTCAGGGCCACCACCAGCTTGTGAATAATAGTGGGTGTGCATCCCAGTCAGGCACCACCAGCTGCCCCACCAGGCAAGGAGCAGGAGTGTCTTCAACAGCTCGTGGCACATGTTGCTCTTCCCCTCCTCCTGCCAAGGGAAAACCTTGTCAGACAGCTTGGGCACTGGGGGAGGGAGCCAGCCAGCAGCTCTTCAGGTGACTTTCCCCAACCACAGGCTGTGTTTGGAAGCCTCAGCCAAACAGGTGTCTGCTTGAGTGAAAGGGAATTAGGGAGCGGAGGCACGGCACCGTCCTGCTGTAATGCCACGGGTTGCCCAGGGAGGATTGTCCAACCTCATCCATATTTGTGAGCACATCCGAAAGGACACCTCCCTGCCGTGCCAGCCTCCTGCTCTGGGCACCAGCAGGAGCTGCCATGCCCCCAACTCATCTGTCAAGACCAGGGATTTCCTTGCAACGCCCCCAGTTCTGCCCTGCTGACACCCCCCTGCCCACCTCCTGCCCACGCTGTGGCTGTGTCCCGGCCCCACAGCCCTGCCCTGAGGAGGGTGTTCTGACGTCTCAACAAGCAGAGGTGAGGAAACGTGGCTCTGCCTTTCCCCCTGGCTGCACAGAGGCGTATGAGAACTGGCTGTCCCCTGTCACCAAGCCACTCGCTGTGTGCCTGGAGATGGAGCCGCCAGGCCAGCGAGTGTTCACAGCGCGTTGGGGATCTCTGCAGGTCTGCAGTGTGACATTTCCATTAGCAGCTGGAGGGGGGATGCACATGTCACCTTAATACCTCTCCTCTGCAATAGATCTTGGGCTCTTCCCTTCTCAATTTAAAGTGGGGCCACCGAGAAGAGAGACTGGGGAGGAGGCAGGGGCTTGCATAGGGCGGCATGAGAGTCACATTCTTCACCAGCAAAGGCTGGTGTGTGTCTGTGTGTGCATATACACTTGGAAAAAGCACATTTTCTCCAGCAAAAGCTGGCTTGCTTATGCTAAGATGGCTTAGTATGGTTTAGTCGGCTGGGATTAGCTGCATTAGCAAAAAGCATATTTTTGGTAGTGTCCTTGCATCTGTAATAGGGATGTGACTCCCTGGAAATGCTACCCCAAGCCTTGGGGTGTTAACCAGTGACACTAAATGGGGGGAAACCAGAAGACTGAGAGCAGAGGAAGCAGCCAGGGCTTGTTCAGCCCCCAAAGGGATGTTTCAGACTCTAAGTGCAGCCTTACATCCTGGAGGAACGGGATTTTTGGCAGGGCAGGGGGGTGTGCAGAGTTCAGTGCCGGCAGGGCAGGTGACTTCAAGTAAGGTCAGGGGAACACGGAGAAAAGGTTTCGGTGTTGCTGTTCCCACTTTCCAGAGGCAGCCTCCGTCCCCCAAAGCACCGGCAGCGAGGGACAGCAGTTAGTTAGGATTGCTTTCCCTTGCCCTGAGCTGCGCTGCCGGCACACGTCCCTCCTTGCTTCTCGCAGGAGCGGGGCCAGCCCCCGATTTCAGCCCCGTGCAGCTCTGGGATGGGATCTCGGTGGTCCCCTGTGCCTCCCGCAGCTGCTGGGTGATGCAGAGCTCCCTGCTCGGCTGCGCTTGGGAGGCAACGCCACAGCGAGAGCCCGGCGGGAGCGCTGGCTGGCGCTGCTCGGATGGGGAAGCGCATCCTGACAGCGTTGCTTAACACTCCTTAAGCATGGTTAGAAAGTGCAGCGCAATCAGACAGGAAACAATGAGCTGATGTACCAACACCTAATGTGCGGCGGCAGGCAGCCAGCTGCGCGCAGCCCAGCCCTTGGCGGGGGACACGTCCCGGCGCCTGAGAGCCGAGAAGATGCAAAGAGTTTTAAAGCGATTGCGAAAGCGAGTTTTGTCTGGGGTTTTGAAAGAGGACCGTCTGATAAATCGGCCGCAACGTGTCGATTTAATGCTTTTTCGCCCTCTCCAAGCGGCTCGGCCAGGCTGTGCCTCCCCGGGCGCTGGAGGGAGATGCGCATCCGTGGTGCCTGACTGCACCTCGGAGCTGCGAGGCTCCAGCTGGGAAGTGTCAACACGGTGGCAGCTCCCGCTGCGAGACCCTTGCTGTCGCTGGAGCAGGTGACACGCTGCCACGGCAGACGAGAGGGGTGTGCCGGCGGTGGGAGTGCTCGGCATCCTCTCCCACATATGGCTGTGTCATTCCGGGGACAGCCGTGTGAATGAGTTGCCCAGAGCAGCGGCAGGTGGTTAGAATTTCCCGGGTGGCCGCGTGGACCTAATCTAATTAGACGGCTTAGGAAAACTCCTTTAGGAAAAGGGAGGAGTACCAAAGGTTTAGAGAGGGCAAATATGAAAGGCAGTGAGAGAAGCTGTTGCTAAGTGGATCATGTCCAAAGGAGGACGGATACGAGCTTTCCTTGCCTGCCTTGGAACTGGGAGATTGGGAAGATGGGACATCTTTAAATGGGAGCTCACGCCACAGGCTGGGGAGGAAGGGTTGGTGAGTGCAGGGAATGGGTTGTGGCAGGTCTTGGCCGGGAGACAGAGGAGTTTGCATAAGGCTTTTATTTCCAAGGATCTGTGCAGGGCAGATGGCTGGGCTCCTGGCACACCAGACGTGCAGGATGCCTGTAAGGTTGTGTTAGGACCTCTTTTCTCTGAAATGCATTTACTGCAAATGCCTTGCTCCCCAAAAACACTGTTTCGTCACTGTCTCCTTCCTCAGAGGAAGCCTGCTTCAGGTGTCAGCAGCAGGCAGAGTAGTGGAAGTATTTGGGGTTAACAGGCAGCTCTGGGGGCAGGAGCTGCTGGCAGAGGGAGTGGGATGAGCAGGAAGGCAGGGAAAGCAGGGACTGGCTCCCACACCTCGGGGATGAGCAGTGTGTCTCCAAAGGAAGCTAAGGAGGAGGTGGAACACCCCATGGCTGCTGGTCTTTCCCACTGGTGGCAAAGCCCCTGCATGCCTGGTGACCCTGAAGTGAGCAAAGGTGCCAGGTGAGTTGTGGCTTCTTAGCAGTGTGGCTGCAAGGAGATCCCCGAGCTCCTTGTGCTCTGCCTTTTATCCGAGCTGCATCCTCCTCCTTTGGTATCTCTGAAACACAGCTGTGCCCCTGCTCCCAGGCAGTGCCAGAGAGCTGCCACAGCCATGTCTCTGCCCTTTGTCTCTCCTCTCCAGGTGTGAGAGCACAGAGGAATACGATTACGATTACCTCAGCATCAACAAAACCTGGGTCCTCACCCCCAAGGCACAGGAGACTGATGCCACGCAGATCCTCAACTCGCTGCTCAAGAACTATGACAACAAGCTGAGGCCTGACATTGGCAGTAAGTGTCCCCTGAAGCTCCCTGTGGCCACGGGTGGGGACCTGGCCTGGCTGTATTTGTGTTTTCCGTGCTTTGGTGGCTGCTGTAGTTGGGAGTTTTGTTGCAATAGAGCCGTGCTCATCCCAGATGTTCCCCTTGTCTTCATCCCTCCACAAATGCTCCTGGCCCCAGCTTATTGGTCCCTGTTTCCTTGTCTTTGCAGTCAAGCCCACGTTCATTGATGTGGATATCTACGTGAACAGCATCGGGCCGGTGTCTGTCATCCAGATGGTGAGTGCTCGCGTGGCTGCAGGGTGTCCCCTCCCCGTGGCAGGGGCTGGCCCAGCGCTGTTGGCAGGTTGTCATGCTGGCTAGATGTGGTGTGAAGGTGGTGTTGGCATGGCAGGAGGTCTCCTTTCCCTTGACAAGAGGTGCTCTGACCTGCTGGGAGCTGGAAAGGCTTGACCACCATCCCTGGTTAGGAGCAAGGTGTTCAAGTGCCCTCGGTGAGTTCAGCAACCCTTCCATGCTCGAGGGCTCAGGAGTGGGGTGATGGTGCTCTTTGGTCTCTACTGACAGTGGGTGGGCAGACACTTCTGCCTGGTGGCTTTGCCCTCTCCTCCCTGGGAAGTCTGTGGGCACCAGGATACTTGGGGCAGGGTTGAACCAGGGCAACGAGTCCCAGGAGGACTGAGAGAGGTACCTGGAGATGGTTTCCATGGCAGTGTGCTACTTGGGCGCCCAGGCCTGGCCTGTGGTGGTGCTGAGCAAGGGGAAAGCAGGGGGGCCTCAGGTCCAATGTTTCTTCTTCATAATGTAGCACCTTAGAGAGATGCCACCAGCACTTGACAATTTCTCCTCAGCACCCAGCAGTACCCAGATGTACCACGAGCTGTAAAAACACTTAACAGAGACACTCTTTGATCTGGAGAGCAACTGTTGACTACTTATTTTTCACAGGAAACTTCCATTAGTTTGTTTTTTTTTTTTCTCTGAAAGGTCATCTTTTTTCTCTTTTCTAGCAAGGAACAAACCTGACTGCTGTCAGGTTTTGAAAGACTTCTCCAGTCCACTGGGCAGTGGGGTGGAGAGGACAAAGGCGAGGTACAGCTAGGATTATTTGGCTTTTCTTGTTTCTGTCAACGCGAAACAGAGCAGGAACAACACCAGCGCCCTTAAACTGAAAAAAAACAAGTTCCCAGGATGGGCACGTTATTTTTAGTTTCCAAAGTACAAAATTTCCAAGGGACAAACCCCTCTGGGGATGGAGGGATGGTACAGTAGCTGTAGTACCAGTTCCACTCCAAGGAGCATTTTGAAGCAGCCCTTCTGGCCGGCCACCACCGAGGATGTGCCCCCAAGCAGCTCCTGCTCACGAGCCACCAGATGGGCACCAGACCGGGCACTCGCTCGCACGATGAGGGCACCATCAGGAGGATCAGCAGGGACGGCCTCGAGGCTCAAAATTTCCTTGCATTGTTCCAGCGTGCCGGTCTCGAGGAGAAGAACCCCAGCCCGAGCCATGTGGATGGCACCCCTGGCTGCCAGCACGTGCCACAAGCCCCTCCAGCCCATGGGGATGTGCGGCCGTGAAGCCAAAGTGACACAAGAGCAGCAGTGCAGGGGCTGGGTGTGCTGTGCCTGCAGGTAGAGCACAAGGGTCATGTTATAGCTGGTTGTTCTACCCGCTTTGCACTGCCCAAGGACGTGCCAAGAAACCCACACAAAACCCAGAGCACATCCTCGCTCCTTCTCTTTCCCTCTCATCCGTTTCCTTCACGCCTTTCCAGCCCTGCTGGAAGCTCTGCTCCCCTCGCTGTCGTGGGAGCACTGCAGAACCGTGCAGGTGGTAGCAGCAGAGAGTGGTTTCTAAAATCCAGTCTGCATCCAGAGTTCATCTTTACTCCTAAGCAGGGATGCTGCTGCTAGGCTGGTTTCCTAAGAAACACAGCTTATGCCATGGTGATGGGGATGTGAGAACGTCCATCCCAGTCTTTCAGGATTTCGGATCTACTGGGCTGACACTGGCCATAAATGGCTGCAGGTACAGGAGCTTCGGGCATGTTCAGCATCTTCAGTATTTTTGGGAAAAAGATGCCAGGCAGTGACAACAGCCACCCCCACCGAGGGGAAAAGCTGTTGTGTGAACTCAGCCCTTACTAGAGACCAGGGAATCACATGGGAGAGCTCAACCCGTGTGTTCAGCTCTTTCTAAGAGTCAGCAGAAGCTTTTTCTCCTCATGAAATGGGGCTCCACCAGTGCACTGGACCCCCAGGGGTCCCAGCACACAGGGCTGTGAAGGCAGCTGGCACTTGGAATTGCCAACACCTGCAGGGCTGTGCTGGGGAAGCTGCTGCCATGGGGCTGATCCACCCATCTGCAGCCTTCCCACCTGAGGAAGGGATTGTTGTTTGTGGGAATGGCATGGCCAGGAGCTGCTTGGGCAGGGAGGAAACTGCTCCGTGTGGACAATTTTGTGGGGTTTTGTTGCATCAGTCACAACTGGCTGTCCCTCTGAAGTGCCTTGGTGCTGCCAGTCCAGGGGTCCCTGCAGGGTCCCAACAGTCACCTGTGATCTGGAGACACCTCCATATGACACCCCAAGTAGACTCTCTAGGGATATCTCTCCTTCCTTTTTCCCCTTAGGTAACTTCTTAAGCTTGAATCTGTGATGCCCTTGAACTTTAAAACCTTTTCCTATGAGATTCTGAGGTGATATTAAAGGTACTGAGGGCAGCTAGACCCAGGTCTCAAAGCCTCAGATTTCTGCTGTCTGTACCCTGAATACTTCCCCCTGCTCATGGGAGAGGCTGCATCCTGCTATGTTGTCTCCTGAAGCAAGAGGAAAGGGCAGTGACAAAGCTGCCACAGTGTCACCTCTAGACTTGGCTGCTTCCCCCAGTTGTTTCGTGTTCGTTTGCTTTTCCATGCTGATGCAGTGAATTAAGTTATTCTGTGGGTCGTGCCAGCCCCTGGCAGGCTGGCATCAAACCTGTGATAGATGGTCTTTGCTGGGGGCATGTTATTCCCACTCTGTCCCTGTCAATACAGCTTCTCCCAACCTGAGAACCTCTGCCCTCTCCCACCTGCCAGGCCCATCCCTCAGGCCACATCTTGCCTTTTTTCCCCACACACAACCTGAGGAAATGCACATTTCTGAAGGAGGGGAACTCAAATTTGTCTCAGAGCCAGATCTCTCTTGAGCCCATGGTGACATTTCGCTCTGCCACAGACAGAGAAGCTTGTATAGGCTGGAAGGTCCACTGGAGGGGAAATGTCCCATTGATCTCTTTTAGGTGCATTGCCATGACAGCGTCTTACACAAATATTTCTCTCACATAGGCTGTGCAGAAGACAAAAAACCAAGTTCTGCTTTTAGGAGCTACAGCAGCATTACTGTGGCTGTTAGCTTGGACCACTGTGGCCCATAAATCTGCAGCTGAACACTGACATGCTGCTGGAGTAGAAGTCTCCAACTTCAGCAATCTGGCTTAAGTGCTGGTCTCCTGTGATCTTCTGCTCACCCTCAAAGGGTTAATGACTCACTGCTGTCTTCATCCTGCTGGTGCTCTGTCAGGGATTGGAAGCTGGCCCTGCGTAGCCACTGCTCAGCCTCCAAATGATAAATCATGTCAGCATACAAAACCGATTCCGGTCCTTAAAAATGAATAGGTGATTCAAAAATGCCCTGTGCTGGGTGTGAATTCTGCGTCTCCCTCATCAATCACTTGTCATAAGTAACATTAACATTCAGCAGTCAGCAGAAGGTGGGCAGGTTTGGAGCGGGAAGAAATGTAAAGTGATTTCCCGATATCTTTTGTACACCAGAATGGCAGTCTTGTTTCCCGTTTAGGTGGCTGAGCAGGTTTTTCATCCTCTCCTCCCTGGGGAAAGGACCCTCTGTGCTCTCCAAGCCAAAGTTCTGGCAGTGACCAGAAACAGAGCTAGAAGATGGTTCAGTGATGAGAAGTGGGACAGGGCTTGGCTGAGAGGGAAAAGTGGGACCATCAGGTCCCACAGTCGTTTACTCCAGTCACTGCACGGACTGGGATTTCCTCCCCAACCCCATGAATCTTTGGGTGGGACTGGGGCACTTGGCGCTCCTCAGGGTGGTGGGAAGCTGTGTTTACACCATCAGGGGAAGGATGCACTGGGCCACGAGCCCCTCCAGAGCTCTGGCTGCCGCTGAGTGCCGGCCAGCAGTCCCTGGAGCCAAATGAGTTACCACCCATAGTGCTGCAGCTTTCCAAGCTGTCTCGTGGAGCTGGGTGCCCAGTTAGATTCCCATTAACACAGTGTTGAGGTGTCCTTGGCTTATCAGAAGCTCAGCCTGGTGCAAAGACCCACCTTGGTTCTCCAGGCATGTTTGTGGGAAGAGGTGCCAGGGAGGGCTGCAGCAGCGTGGAGCAAGGGAGGAGGCTTTGGGTTCAAATTTTTCGCTGACTGGTTGTTTGCTGGAGGGATTTGCTCCTGGTTTTGTTTTGTAATGGCTTTATTGCTATAGATTACAGCTTTAACTGGTGTCAAGGGCACCTAGAGCTCTGGATCACCTTCCTTTAGGGATGCTTAACTCTCAGGAAATGATGCTGTAGAAGTAAAGCAGGTGCCAGCTATTGGGGCTGAGTGTCTTTCAGTCCTGAGGATGTCCCTGAAGTGTCCATGAGGGACAGCATGGCTGAGAGGGGGAAAAGTGCTTCTGTTCTGAGCTTGGGGATGGAGCAAATCTTGCCCAGAGCTTCTCAGATTCCTCCCAGAGGACAGAGCTGAATGTCCTTTTCTTCCTTTCTTACACAAAACCAAGTGTGAGGCTTGAGGAGCCAAAGACTGAGAGCATGGTCCAGACACTGCGGTAGCCTCCTGGCAAAGGTGAATGGAGATGTTTCAGTCATCCAGGGACCTGCCTTGGTTACCTGCTTCAGGTGTCTGGGATCAGAGGCACTGCAGTAAGGGCTGGTTTAGATGCTGAAGACTCCTGCATTTGCTCTGTGTGAGATGATGCCCTTGTGTGCCAAATTTTGTAGCAAAACAGGATGACAGCTCTTCTGCTGGAGCTGTACACCACCTCAATCTCATTACTTAATGATAATAAAGATGGAAAGAGCAAAATTGGCCTCCATCATTCACCAGGGGCCAGATTCTGCTGTCTCGGAACTGCCTGTGATTTCCAGCAGGATTTCTAAGCTCTTATATCAGTTGTTACAGCAAATTGTTTTCTTATCTCTGCCTGTGAGTGGGGGGGCTGGAACCTGAAGAGGGTGATATGTCCAAATACAAGTGTTGACTACTCATCCCCCCCCTTCCCTCTCTAGGAAGGAGATGTTGCACACTATTAAATTCATAATGCTCTGCTTGGCTACATTAGTTACCATGCAACACACTCGCGAAATTGAGGGTGAAGAACGTATTTTCCCACATCTGGAGTACTGCAGAAAACGCTTAATAGATTTGCATGTATGGTGCATTTGTGAAAACACCGGGAAAAAAAAAAAAAAAAACGGGGAGGGAGGGAAGAGGGAAATGTTTATTCGTTATCAGCTGATGAATAATTAATTTACAAACATTGTCTTGTTAAATATAAATTAAATCCTCATTTGACACACTTTATAATTTAGAAGTATAAGCCCAGCATGAATGAAGAGAACTCCCCACTGACTTCTTTCATGTTAATCCCGAGGAGGCAAGCAGGGAGGCTTGGCTTTCAAAGTTAAAGCCGACAAGGGGTGATGGTTAGGAACGGGGCTGATGTGCCACAGAGAGCTTGGGCACCTCGAGCACTTCATCTGTGCTCGCGGGGAGATGGCAAAGCGGGGCAGGGAGGCAGTGGGTGTCTTGCAGAGCCCTCTGAAAAGGATCGCTCGGAGCTGCGGGTGGCTGAGCTGCAGGATGGGTGGCACTTGGGAGTGAAACCCCCGCCGGTGCCGCCTTATCAGAGAGCGCAGCGAGGCAGCAGCTGCTTGCGAGCGGCTGAGCCACCCCAGCAGCAGGGGCAGAGACCCCCGAGAGGGGAGCAGGGCTCTGCGGGAGCCATCCAAGGGTGGCTCTGCTCAGCCACCCTTGCGGAGAGCCCCGAGGCGGCTGAGGCTGGGGAAGCGGAGCCGCATCCCGGGCGGTGGCGGCTGCGCTGCGCTGGGAGCAGCTCGTGTGGCAGCCCTGGGTTACAGCCCCGCTGTCCCGCTGCAAGGCTTGGGTTAATTCCTTCGTTCCCTCCTGATAGACGGGGAAACCAAGACCGGGAATAATTGTCTGGCTCTGAGGAACACTTAAGTCTTGATTATACTTAGCTTTGGCTGCTTTGGAATAAGTAGGAAGGAAATGAATTGAAAATGGCACGCTGTTTAAAATGCTTGACTATGTTCCTCTGGAGCACAAGATAAGCCTATAGGTAAAGGAAATTTGCTACCTCCCCCTTCCTTTCCTGATAATAATAGACGCCAGCGGTTGCACAGCACTTCTCAACTGAAAGAACTTAAAAATCCTTCACAAATCATCTGTCTGGGAGGCAATAGCCCAGATGCACCCACTTTAGGGTGGATTGCAATGCCTAAAGCACACTGCAGTGCTCTGCCAAGGATTCGACACTCTCCTTGGCCTGCCTGGTGTGCAGCGAGAGTTGGTCATCAGCATAAATTCAGCGAGGTTCTGCAGGACACGCTCATGTAATGGGCTAGGTTGGGTTTTGGTCCACGAGAACGATGTATATCACAGAAATTTAGAGTGTTGGGAAATGGGTATTGCTCACTAACGGCCCCAGTGCTTTTTCTGGCTGTTATTTTCCGTGCCTGAGTGATGGCTCGGTGCTGCCGGAGCGGGTGCCACATTCATCACATCTTCACAAATACTCATGTGCTTGGAGAGTGCTCGCATCTCCTGATTCCGTGATGTTCAGGAGCGGTCACTGCCCCTCACGCTGGTGTTCACACAGCAGTGAGGTCAGGTACAGGAAGGGCAGCAGCTCTCCTTACAGAAAGTTTGTCCTTCCTTATGAAAACCACCCCCTCGAGGCCACTGAGGAATGACACCAATCACGTGGGACTTGTGGGACAAACCATGGGCTGCAGCAAAAGGTCTAATGAAATAAATAATTTGCTCCCATCCTAAACATATCCCAAGAGCTTCCAGAAGTGTCAAAGTTTGCTTCCAAAACGGAAAAGAGCTGATATACTCACTATGAATAATTCAGCCAGCTCCTTTTATTATCCAGAACATACACTAATCCCCTCCAGATATTTTCTGTGTGACATCCATGTTGGTATTTTATTTACAGGCTGTGCAGAAAACTCAAGGAGTCTGTTATCAGGGAAGACGAGTGAAAAGCTGCAGGTTTGCATCTGAAATTTGGAGCTAAATAAAATATGAAAATCTGGACAGTGGCCTCCTGGGGGCAGGGAAAGTGCTTTTCCTCAGAGACATTTCTGGAGAGCAAAGCCCTAAAGTTAATTAACATCTGCGCTCGCAGCCTGGTGCTAAATGGGGAATGTGGCTGTACTTAAAGATTTCCTAAACTGCAGCATCAGTCCTGGCACACAGGTGCCTCCCGCAGCCCACAGCTCGGGCAGCCTCTGGCCCTCGGGCAACACGGGATAAATCAACATCCATAATGAAGTCAGCGGCTCTTGTAAATTCTTTCACGGATCCCATTTCCGCCCTTCTGCTGGCAGGAATGACTCAATCTCTCATTCATTTTGTGCCAGCCTTTGGAGAAAACTCGGATTTCTTCAGCTGGGCTGAATGCAGACGGGATTTGTTCGCCCTGAACCTTTGCAGGCAGCCTGGGAAGGATGCTTCCAGTAGGTGCTTCCCTAGGAGCTGCTGTGCTCGCTGTACCTGACCCGAGAGCATTAATTCCTCACCCTTACCCACAGAAAACCTTTCCTACAGTCTGGGGTCACAGCAGCTGCACCTGGTCCCCCTTTCCAGAGCCAGCAACAGGGCTTCCTGCTTGTTGAAGGGCCACAGTGACACTTTTCCAGTGACCAGGGGAGCCTCCTTACTGAGGTCTGGCCCAGGCTGGAGGGATGTCTCTGCCCTGGCCACCCTGGCTGCTGGCTCTCAGTTTGGCAGGGCATTAAAAGAAGCTTTGCTGTGATCCAGAGGCTGCATTGCTGGGTGGTGGAGATGCAAAGCACGGCTGGTTCCACCACAATCACCTAAAGGAGCTGCCCTGAAGAGCCCCAGCGTGTGCTCATGGACAGGGCAGGAGGCCTGTGTGTGATCCAGGTACTGCTCTGTGCTCTGACCCTCATTAAATCGATTCCTCCAAGTCAAAGGGAGAGCACTGCTGCGTCAAATTTGAAAGATATAGAGACTCTGAGCTGTTCCAATAGTTGTCACTCGGTGGGCTGAATTATTTTTAAGGCAGAGTTGATTTATCTGGACTGAAGGCTTTAGATGTCACTGCAGGAGAGGATGGGAAATTTCAGGTTTCTGACAACCAAGTCAAAGAGCTGGTCAGAGGCCAGGGTTTGAGGCCAAGGTTTCTGGTGTAGAGCAAACAGCAGCATCACAGGGGAGGTAGGCTCATTCTCCCCTCCCACTTGGGACAAATAGCCAGAATTCTTCAGCATTTCCGAGGAGAAATGGGTTCAGGGACAATCAAAACATTTACATTTAGTTTCATCAGATTGTTTTGATTTGCTCTTCATATGGTGATAAATTCTGTCCTGTGTAAGTAAAGCAAGAAAATGAGTATTTGAAAATAAACGTCAAAATGAAGTGCATCAACAAGATAAGGGTAAAACGAAATATTTTGTTAGCTTACTGAAGAAAAAGAAGTTTTTGAATGAAATTATAAGGTTGAAGTAATTCATTTTAGGGTTTGACAATTTTAATTTATTTTGAGCAAAACTTCACTTTTTTTCCCCGGTAGAAATCAGTTCTATTTATTTCCTGCATTCCCAGATGAAGCCATCCTACCATTTCCCTTAAAAGGCTGTTGTGAAATCTGCCTGCTATAAATGTGCTACAAAATGGAGACCATTTCTCAGAATTCAGTGGTTGTGGGTGACCACAATCGATATGCTTCAAGGGCCTCTTCATGCCTCGGTGCTAAAGGCAGAATATTCAGATTACTGCATCCCATCTCCATGCACAGGAAGGATTTAATTGCCCATGGTACAAATTGGATGAGAGCAGCCAGCATGAGCCCTCCTGTGGCTTTTGCTTCTCCTCACATCTCCTCCAAGCCTCCACACACTGCCTTGGTGCCTCTGTGGCTCCAGCTTGGTGTCCTTTGTAGGAGATACGGTCTTATGGTCAGTGAGTGGGCAGGCGGACACTGCAGCCATTTCACACCAGCGCTGCTGACCATGCCACCAACTCCCAGTTCCCAGTTCCCAGTTCCCAGCTTTTCAAAGCCCCAGAGGCATCATGCTGGCTGCTTGGGGCACTGTGGGTGGGGGAAGAAGGGGGCATGATAGCTGGGCACCCTGGCATAAGCTTTGTGTGTCCATCTCCATGTCCGGAGCACTTGGTGGTGAGGATTTGTGTGCTTGTTCCCTGCCCTGCAGCTGGCCAGGAATGGCTCCAACCATCTGATCAGCCTTCCTCCACAGGGGAATTGCAGGTGGTGGCAGTGGCTCCCCCCAGGCAGATGCACGTGGGAGGTGTGAACCAAAACACTCGGGAGCGTGGGCGGGGGAACACCTTGTCTCCATGTGGCTGGGGAACAGGGGAGGTCAGAGCAGGGATCCTCCAAATGTTGGGAGCTTTGTTTCTGACAGTTCCCCTCAATCAGCTTCTCTCTCCCTCCAGCTTTGCCACCTGTGATGCCTCCCACACCAGACTGTGGCCCTTAGTCTGTCATTCTCCTCCACAGACACCCAAAGCCACCTTAGTAGTGTAATGAAGACAAGGAGAGGAAGCAGAGCAGCAGGGTAGAAGAGTGGGAAAAACTTGAGGGGGTTAGGTTGGTTGTTCCTACAGCCACAAGGGTGAAGTTAAGGTGATAACTGGCAGATCTTCTCTTCATTAACACTTGAAAAGAAAAGCTGAAGGCAGAGACACCTGTAACATTCAAGACAAACCATTTCCTTCCATGATCTGGCGTGTCCAGGGCTTGCAGCCTTAGTTTGTCATATGAAACTGCACCTTGTGAGAAGGCACAGTGGACCCTGGTTCCTCTCTCTGGATCAGCAACAGGAGGGATGAAAATACCTCGGCACTGTTGCTCTCTCAAAAACCCAAAGCCAAGTCCAAGTGCTGGAATTTGGTAAGGAGCAGTTAAAGATGTGCTGTCCAGCTCCCGGGAACTTTGGACTAAGCTGAAGAGCCAAAATTGTTTGGTTTCTGTCAGTGTATGATTCTGGGATCTACAAGCTCTGCTAGTGTATTTCTTACCCCACTGTGTAGAAAACAGAGCCTGTATCTTCTTCACCACTTCCCAAAGGTGTTCTAAAGTCATCGAGGGGAGCTGGGGAAGGTTGAGGCCTCTTCAGTAGGCAGAGACTGTACAAAACAGTCGGGAGCTGGAAAAAAAAGACTGGGAATATTGATCCCTTGCTTTGAGGAGAGTCCTTTGCACCCACCAGGTGCCATGGGAAGTGAGCAGCCCACAGGAGCAGAGGTCAGCAGGTCCTGCTTGCCCTGGGGCTGGTGACCTGCCTGCCAAATGACCTCCACGCTTGGCCTGAAGTGTGGATGTCTGCCTGGAGAGGAGAATCACCCAGCCTGGTAACCCTTCTGCAGCTGCACTCCAGCTGCTTTGCCCTCCCAGTACCCAACAGGGGAGGCAGAGAGCAATTGTTCTTTTTCTGTAACCTGATTAGCTTCTCCCAGCTGCTTTCCACAGCCTGGTGCTCCCTTGAAATATCTTTAGGGCTGGGCTGTGATTGTGGGGTGGCTTGAAAAGAGGAACCGTGAAAGGAAAAACAAAATGAGGCAGGGAGAAGGAATATCAAGGAACTGGCAGGGCAGGAAGAGAGAGGTGGTAAGCACAGCAAGGGGGCATGAGAGACAGCATGAAACAGATTTCCTTGAAAGAGTTGGTGAAGCAGACTGTTCCTATCTCCTTCTTCATCCGGGGCCAGGAGAGAACAGGGTCAGGAGTGAGGATCTCTGCAGAGGGCACAAACTGCTCCCCTTTTGTGAAACCAGAAGTTTCTCAGATTATTTGAATGTCCTTTTTTTGAGAATTAGAAAGGGATTTTTATACAGATGGTTTTTCTCCTGGCCAGTGCAGGCATTTCCAATGGGTGGCATCCCAGGGACTTCAGTGCTTCCTCAGACCCACTTCTGGGCTCTGCTGGCTCCTCCACCCTCTCAACGTGCTGCCAACAAAGGTGGATTGACAGAGCTCAGTGCTTGTTGGTAGTGAGTGGTTCTCACGGAGCAGGGCTGCAGCAGCTGCTTCCCCAGGCCTGGGCAGTACTGGACTGCCCATCCCAGTGTTTCATTTTAGTCACACTGGGTGGCACGGGAATGGGAAATGCAATTAAAGAGATTTCAGCTTCTCATCTGAATCTTGTCCAGCTGTTCTGGAGGAGCGATCCCAGGGAGTTAATCGTATGCAGTGAGAAGGCCTGTCTTCCAGCCCTTCCAAAGGAAATTTCCTTTTGTCTCCTCAAACACCCCATGAGCCAGAAGGACAAACGAACAAGAGCACCTGCCTGAAGTGTTAAATCTTCTCCTCCAGTTATCCTGTATGCTTCTGTCCTCACCTCTTCTCCTTCCCCACCTTTCTTCTTCCTGCACAAAGTTCCTTCAATCCCAAACATTGTAGGGAGCAGTTAAGCATTTAGCAGCGAGGTGTGACATGAAACCAAGGCTTTGGACAAACGTGGCTTTGCTCTGCCCAGGTATTTTCCAGAGATTGTGGTAACTGGGCTGCACCTTTGCATCAGAAGGTGCTTCCATTACTTTACATCCAGAGCATGTCCTGTCCTGAGAGTGGAGGAAAAAAAATCAAGCTAAAAGGATGCAGCTCCTTCCCTGAGGTACTTTGCATAATGCTTCAGTGAAGTGTTCAGTACCTTTCTCTTTAATCAGCTCTGCCCCACCTGCATAGAGCATCCCGTGTCCACAGCTCTGCCTTTCAGTAACAGCCTCGTCAGGGACAGCGCAGACAGACTTGTGCTCCCGCAAAGCAGAGTCTGGCTGATGTCATGTCTCGCCTCAAGGACTTTTGCTGGTCCTCTGGGTAATGGTTGTTAACAGCTGCTAAAATACACACGTGTAGGCCCTGTGCCCCTCGGGCTCGCAGGGAGAGGCTCCCTGTGCCAGACCGTGCTGCTATAGAAAGAGGAACGGGTACCCTGGGGCTGCATGGGAGGAGATAACATCACTGCAGGGCAGGGAGTGATGGTACAAGGGAACACCTCGGAAGAAAGGGTTTGGGGAGAAAGAAACAGTCTGGGGTGGTTGGCTGTCAGGAGTGTAAAAGCTGCCTTTTAGGTGTCCCTCACTTGCACATCCATGGCAGCAGGAACGAGCAGAGGTGTGGAGGAACAGCCAGGTAGGGATCTCAGAAGCCAGCAGCGTTTTGAAAGTTCTGTCCAGCTCCTATCTGCCGGCTCCAGGGGTGAGCAAGCCGTGGCTGGGGGAGTTTGCAATCAACAGAGCAGCATTTATAGCATGACTTGTTTGACAGCTCCTGGCACGAGCACAGGACATGGAGATGGTTTTTAATAGCATGTTTGTATTATAAAAAGAACGGTTTCAGCTGAGATTCCCTGGACAGAGGCGAAAGGCATTCAGACAAGGACAGCGCTGCCGGTGCTGCTGCAGAAGTGAAACAGATGGGAAGTTCAGTGTGTCACCTTGAAAACACAGATCAACACAGCTCTGACCCTGCTGTCCTTGAGAGCTCCCCTAGTCACTCCAGCTTCATGTCCAGAAATCTCTCTAGGGTCTGATTTGGAGGGAGGAGGACCTTGGAAACGGAATTAAACTTATATTCGCGTTCTTTTGGTCTTTGTGTTGGAGAGACAGAACTCACCCAGAGTAGGGACATGGAGGTGGCTACAAATGAGGTGTCCCACACCACTAATGGGAGAACTGGGAGAAGCCTGACACTGCCCCGGCAGCCCCTGAAGTGGTCAGTGCCAGACACAGCCCGTGTGTGTTGTTGGTACCTGTCCCCTCTGCTGGCTGCCTTCGGAGAGAGATGGCACATGTCATGCTTAGAAGCACATTCCTGCCCCCCAGCTGTGGGGACAAGGAGCTGTGCATTCAAATGTCAAGATTAGTCTAAAACACAGTTATTTTATTGAGGTTTATTCAGTCTTGAAGGTATCTCCAGGCTTTTCACTATTGCTGTGTTCCTTGGGACGTGGGGACAGATGAGGGGTGCAACGCAGGATCTGTCTGAGAGGTTTGCAGGCTGGGAGGGTGAGTGGGGTGTCATGGAGAGGAAAATGCTCACCTGGGCAGGGCTGTGGGAGTGTGGACATGCTGAGCACAGCTGTGTCTGAAGGGAGGACCCTGTTTTGCCAAAGAGGGAGACTGAAGGAGAGGCTTCCTGCCTTGCCTTGACCTACACAGAGTGTCCCACCAGCCCTTGAAAGAAAAACACCTCATTCCTGGGTCTCTTTCAAGAAAGAACTTCTGAGAATTTCCTGAATTGCAGCATCCCTAAGAGTTTGCCTGTGATGTTTGCTTTGCTTGGCTGCGGGATTGACAGCATGGACACATCATATTCACGTCAGACCACCTGAAATGCTGTCCCTGCTTGCCAGGAAAGCAGCCTGCTTTATTGGACTGCAGTGAGGGATTTGCTCGGAGGTGAAGAAGCTCTATGAGTAAAAACAAATATCAGAACAATAAAAGCTAGAAAGTGACTGTCTAGGATATTAATCTCTCAGCCACACTGTTATTTAGGATTTTTCACAGCGTATTCTGAGCTGGAAGAGACTAAACTATCTCTCCAGCAGAGGAAAATTGAGGAAAGTGTTTCCAGGTCTCCGAGCCCTCTGTTCAGAGGTTTTCTTGTTGCTGTTGAATACAAGTGGTTGCAAAACCCACATTTAAATCTTTCATTTTATCCTAATTTAGAACATCTAAGACATGTTCCTCTCATGGCTCTGCTCCTCTCTTTGGCATTTGGCAGAAAGTTGAGCTCTTAACTCAGAGAAAGAAGCTCGTAGATGGAACAGAGGAACCATGGGGTCCCAGCCTCTCTGGATCCCACTAATTGCACCCTTGAGAGGGGTCAGCTGGACTGAACACACAAACTTGATTAGAACCATTTGAAAAGGCTGTTTTGGCAAGGCCCAGCTGTGTTTATTTGGTGTCTAAGGTAACCTGAAAACACGCACTGTTCATTTCAAGTCATGTCATGAAAAACCTGTGAGTTTAGTCTGAAACCCAGTAGCCCTAACTCACATCTGCTCAGAAGCCAGGGTGGAACTTGGTCCAGAGCAGAGTTCCTAGAGCCAGATCTGACTGGAAATATGGACTGATTCCCCATCTGTGAGGGCAGAGCAGCAGAGATAACCCAAGGAGCAGGCCTCAGGGTAGCACACAAGGCCAGCTCCCAGCTCTCCTGTGCTGGGGACAGGCTGATTTCTGAACAAGTCTCTTTTCTTTCGGATTGAAAACGTTTGGGGTTTTCTCAGAAATTACTTTTCACGCAGCAAACTCGTAGCTTTTGAAAAATGAAAGAGTTTGAGAGTGCAGTAAAATCTTCTTGTTATTTTTTTCTTCCTATGTGAAATACCCCTGCCAGCCCCCCATCCTTTTATTTCTCACAAATGCTCTTTTACTGAGCACCACTCTTTCCACTAAATGCTTTCAGGTTACGCCGTTCTGTGTTTCCACCAGCATCTGTGCTGCCCACATGAGGAAAACCAGGGCTGATCAGGGATGTGCTGCAGTGCCTGGTGATGACAGTGACCCAGGGCCAGGAGGGACAGGCTGAAAGGCTGGGTTGGACATGAGCACGCTCAGCCAGCAGAGGCAACGCTGCAGGGCATCCCTCAGCATGGGATAAACTCACGTGACAGTGTTTCGGGTAGGCAGCCCTCAGGGTTTGCCTCATGGGGAGTTTGATTTATCATTTTGTGACTGAAATTCGATGTCATATTGCATGCATGCCAACATGTGTGTGCTACCCCACGTGTGATCCAAATGGTGTGGCCAAACTGTTAAAGTAATTCCTCCTTACTGCGTTAGCTCCTTCTGTTAAAAACACTAAAAATGCCTGTGCTTTCACAGAGAAGTTAACAACCTCCATGTGCTGCACAGCAGATGGTACAGTAATGGTGGAGGCGTATTTTACAATAACCCTTTTCCACATGGGGAAATCGAGGCACTGAGAAGTCTCTTTCTGACGGCTGAGAACGAGTCAGGGACAGAGAAAAACTACAGGGGTGCAGGAGATCAAGAAACAGTGCCCTGAGTTTTAGGGGCTGAGCTCATCCTGCCAAACTTCAGCTACTCAGTTTTGATCAGGGGACTCTTCCAAGGTCAGGAAGAGCAAGAGGTATTTCCAGAAGACAACCTGGACTGCTTCATATTGAGATCTCCCTCCAGAAGTCCCTACCCTTTCTAAGGGCTGTAGGAAACCCATGGTCAATCACCTCCTGGTTTAATCACCTTGGCATATGCCCCCAGCTAAGTGGGATCTGAATAATGCCCAGGGAGGGTCTGAGCTCTGTCCCAGTGCAGAACCCCAGCCATGCAAGGTTCCTCAGCATCAGAGTGGGGATTCTTGATGGGAGTAGGAGCTGAAGTCTTCAGGAGCTGTTGTGGTTTAGCCCCACTCAGCAGCTCAGCCAGGCACAGCTGCTCGCTCACTCAGCAGGGTGGGGGAGGAAATTGGAAGGGTAAAAGTCCTCCCAAAGGCCAGAGCACTTTTGTATAAATCTTGCCTCAGGTAATTCTGAAAGAAAATACATTTGTAAATGCCAAAATTTCCCAACAGGCTCCCTATGGAGCGGCAAGGGAGCCAGCTCAGCTACTAAGGTCTGCCTCGTGAATAGTTGTGCTAATAATAGCCACTGAAATTAGATCAAACCACGGGACAGTGACAATAACAGCTCGGATTTTTTCTGAAGAGCTGAATGACTCGTGCACCACACCTTTTGCACAGGCTGGCTATGAATGGCACAAGAGGAGCTCTTTAAAGCTGATCTCTCCTGAAAATCTGGGCTTGACAACAAATGCTAAGCCCATGGGACAGCTGACCCTCCACTCTTCCAAAGCATTAGCATTGATTATCCCAGACTTGAGTGTTGAACTTTACAGCAGGACATAACTGAGCAGCCAGCCCAGAAGTGAGATGTCACCAGTGACTCCAGTTGGGAGTTAAACACTCATATTGGCATCTAACGTGAATTTATCACTGCGGTTTTGGTTGCTTTCTCCTACAGCAGAGATATTGCTTAGGAGGAGCTATGTAAACTCACATGAACTCAAACGGGGTGTGCAGTGATGGGGGAGAATATGTCAAATATTGTGCTATTTTGGCCCCAACACTGTGCCAATGCTGCTTTTATTTCACAGTTTCACAGCCTGATCCATGTCTCCATCACCACATACTCTATATCCAAGCAGTACCCAGTGAGATCCAGAACATTCAGGTGCTGGGATGGGCCAGCCCAACCCCCTGGGTTTGGGCAGTGGCCATGCCTGTGCACTTGGCTGTGAGGGCTGCTGCTGTCCCAGCTCCATTAGGACCCTGTCCCTGTCACCTTTGCTGATTCCCGTGTCTGACCAGGGTGAAGCATCAGCCCGGAGAGTGACTCGGCCGCCTGATGCCAAAAGCTCTTCCCTCATGATCTCATTCCTATGCAAGGGGCGTGTTGGGGACCCATCACTCCTCACCGTGGGCTGCCAGGGGAGCAAGGGCGAGGAAGATGGAGTGGGCCCTGTGCTCTGCCCTGCTCTGCCCGCCCCCAGCAGGACACGCTGTCCGAGGGAGGGCACCGGGAGCTGCAGCTATTTTAGCAGCACGGCTGGAGGAGCCGGCTCTGAACCAGCAGCGAGGGCAGCGTGGGGAGGATGTGCTGCAGTCATAAAAATTCCACCGAGATAAATCGATAGAGGGAGGAGGAGAATGGGAGGGAGGGATGGCAAAGTCAGACTTTCTTCATCTCTGCACACAAAAGAGAGGGGGACAATGGGGGTCGTGCTGGTTCAACAGGAGTGAAAGGGACCAAAGGCCACATCAGGAGCTATCGGGAGCAGGGGACTGAGTGTAGTATGGACTGGTGGAACTGGATTTGGGGTCTGGTTCAGACAGCTGCTGAGTGCCAGACTTGTTCCTGCATGGCATTAATTAGCATCTTCTCAGGGAGGCTGAAAAAGAGTTTAAGGAGCAAATTGACTTGCAGCAGCGAGCAGCAGAGTGGTGGGCTAATGGCGTGGGCTACTGCCAGTCCAATCCAGGCAGGAGCTGCCTCCCAGAACTGCCAGTTATCTGTGAGCTAGGACACACTCTCTCACCAAAACTGAAGGTCCTTATTATGGGTGAAAATCTCATTTCTGCTGGCAAAAGACTCAGGATTTCTAACTGGTTGCACCCAGAGCTGGAACCATGCAGCCCCAGCTTTCTTTTCTAATCTCCAGCAAGAGATATCTGCCCAAGGACCCAGAGTGCTCTTGGTTTTCATATGAACCATTTGCAGTGTAAGTGCTGTAGCAGGGGGTGGATTCTCACTAGATTTATGCACAGCACTATTATTGCTCTATGTACAAATTAGGTGTGTGGAACAGGGCTGGGCTGTATCCAAATAAAAACCAGAAAGAGCTGTCTGCCTGCCTTCTCTGCTAAGCTGGTGAGCAGCTTTCCCTGCCTGTGACTGAAAGGTACAGCTGAACTCAGGGCTGGATTCAGCCAGCATCCACCCTGCCCCTTCATGCCTGTGCTTAAAAGAGTATTGAGTTGTCTACCAAGAGGAAGGCCAAGGTCTTGTTTGTATGGTCCTGGTTTTCCAGGCTCAGCCCACCAGTGAACACAGAGTCTTTGGCTCCTTCTGAGTGTGCCATGGATGTCCTGGCCACGAGCTAAAAGTGAGCCTGGAAAGGCATCACTGGCCACCAACACCTGCTCCCAGGCTGAGAAAATAAACGTTCTGGCTGTGACTGCCTGCAGACCAGAGGAGCAGGCTCTGCTTGGCCTGAATCCTTCTCAGAACATCCCATTCTTCCTTGTCTTTCCCAGGAATACACCATTGACATCTTCTTTGCTCAGACGTGGTACGACCGGCGCCTGCGGTTCAACAGCACCTTGAAGGCGCTCACGCTGAACACCAACATGGTGAGCCGCATCTGGATCCCTGACACCTTCTTTAGGAACTCCAAACGGGCTGACTCCCACTGGATAACCACTCCCAATCAGCTCCTCCGCATCTGGAATGACGGAAAGGTGCTCTACACTCTCAGGTACATCCAGCAGGATCTTAGCTCTGCTGAGGGGAGGGAACAAGGAGACGGACAAGTGGTTTCCTAAACTAAAATCCTTTAGAATGTTCTCTTGCTCAGCCCAGCTTTTTTATTCTGTCAATAAACATTTGGCTTTTTGTTCCCATAACTTGTCACTTCCATAAACGAATCCGAAAATTTGACTAAACAGAAGGGCTTTTTGAAGGTGAAACTTAGATGTTTTTTCCTCACCTTGAAAAATATCCAAATATATATTTTTGGTTTGGAATGTTCCTGCAAACAGACTGATCTTCAGCAAATTAGTTCTCAAGGAAGTGAGAATGCCTCTGTCACATTTAGGTGTTGGAATCAAACCATCTTCACCAGCTCAAAATCTCTTACTCTCTCTTCCTGTCTCAGGCTGACAATCGAGGCTGAATGTCTGCTCCAGCTGCAGAATTTCCCAATGGACACTCACTCCTGCCCTTTGGTTTTTTCCAGTTGTGAGTATACATATTTTTATGATAGCTTTAGAAGGCAAGCAGAGAAACCTCAGTGGAGCAATACTTTTCTGGGGAAACTATGCTCCCTTTTAGGTACATTTTTTCACCTGATTTCTATGGCACCCTTCCTGAGCCATTGCCCTTCATGGCCTGAAGCATTCTCCCACTCCTGGGCTAGCAGAGGTCATCAGGGACAGATTCACAGCATCTCTGAGTTTCCCCTTAATTTGGATGGATGGTTGGAGGAGATTGTTTCACTGACCTTCTGGTCACTCCAGACAGAACATGGATATATTCTGGTGGACAAATAGCACCTGTCCTGCCTTGAATCTTCCCCCTTCTCCCACTCTCTGAGTGAGGTCTAGAAACTTTCTGCTCCAAAGAAGGGTTACTCAGACCTCCCCTCTCAGACTCTTCAGTAGAGAGGGCTGCTGATGTTATCACATGTCCTCTGGTAATTTTGCAGGGAGCCTGTCTGCACCAAGAGATCCCTGTCCTTGTGCGTGGGTGGGAAATCTGATTTAATCATCTGAGCTCGGGTTCTCCTGCTTCCCCTGCCACTGAAGAGCTGCAGCTCAGAGCTCTGAGGTGCTTCAGAGGGAGGCAGCATGCTGAGGAGATCTCATCCCTTCATCTCCCACCACCCCTCACTTTTTGCTAATTAACGGTGCATGCCATACACGCTTGATAATTAGAAACACACTGTTAGTTTGCTGCCAAGCTCTTACTCCATCCTCCTCTGAGAGACTTTCTCCTAGGTCCCTGCTTCACAGTGGGCTTGTTTCTTTGTCAAGAAAGCCAGAGGCAGGAGAAGCCGTGCTGCAGCCTGCAGGGCCAGATTTTCTTCTCCATGGAGAGTGCACCCCTTCTTTTCCGTAGATCAGCTGCCAGGACAAGAGGTACAGGGAGCACACAGAGCAGCCAGAACCGCGCTGGCAGCTTTGTATTCCCGGTGTACTCATGCCTGGCATGGCACTCATGGGGTGCCAGCTGCCCCAGGGAGATAAAACCCTTAAAGATTTCAGGCTGGTGGACTCACAATGACAGAACAGTCTGGGTTGGAAGGGGCCTTTGGACAGGCCCGCTGACAAAGCAGGATCACCTACAGCAGGTTACACAGGAATGCAGCCAGGTGGGGTTTGGAATCCACAGTTTTGAATCCAGCATTGTGGAAGGGAGACTCCGCAACCTCCCTGGGCAGACTGTTCCGTTGCTCTGCCACCCTCAAAGAAGTTCTTCCTCAAAGCAGCAGAGTCCTCTAGGACCAAGCCACGTCTCGTTGGCAGCAGTGCAGTCCTTAGAAAGGCTCTGTTTCTGGCAGTGCTTTGTTTCTGGCAGTGCTTTCCCCATCCCCAGAATCTGAAACAGCCCACAAAGGGGGATGCAGTCCCTACTCCCATTCCATGTGGGAATGCTTCAGGGAACCTAAACAAAAGGCACCTGCCTGAAGGGCTCCTGTTTGCAGAACAGCTCTGGTGAGACGACAGTGCTTTTGCAGTCAGGCTGGTTGCCAAGAAGGGGGTACATGGCACACTCTTCCACTGATGTCCGTGCCCCTTTCCCAGATGGATACCCTCGGGAGGAGATCGTCTATCGCTGGAGACGCTACTCCATCGAGGTCTCTGACCAGCGCACCTGGAGGCTCTACCAGTTTGACTTCACGGGGCTGAGGAACACCTCGGAAGTGCTCAGGACTGGGGCAGGTGAGGCAAAGGAAGGCAGCCCACAGGAGCAGCACTGTGCTGGAGGCCTGGGGGGAGACAAAGGAGTCATCAGACTGCTCCACAGGGGTGGGGAAGGAAGATCACAACAGCACAGTCAGAGAAAGAAGCTAAAAATGAAAGGATGGACCTTGGCTAGAGGGAGCAGAAGTGATGGAGATGAGTGGTGAGGAGAAGACAAAGCAGGGAGAGGCCAGAACCACTGACATCTGTGAACTGTGGGGTGACAATGCTGATGTGAATGAAGCTATCCCTAATTGGAGGGTCAGGAGGGAGAGGAGAGGGAGCTTAAATCCCCTCTTGTGTGCACTCTGTGTGATCTCTGGGTGATGCTTATGATTGGGACAGGGGTGGAGAAATCAGAACTTGCATGTCTTGATCTGTCCTTCTGTAAACTCATGCCAGGCTGATGAACCCCTGAACTGTGCTGTAAGAGACAGGGACAAGGCTGCCTGTGTGAAGAAACTAAGTAATGGAAGCTCCTCAGCTCCTCCTCCTCCTCCTCATAATAGCTCACATCCCCTTTCCTTCCCACAGACAACTGAGGAAAGCCTCTGGTTTCCTGAAGGTGGGGTGAGCTCATACTTCTAAGCCCCCTGAAACAGCAAGGAGCAGTGCTTCTCACACTCTGCAGGAAGCTGCTGCTCTCAACAGTGGCAGCCAGGGTAGAAAGGCAGCACAAACTGGGACAAGAAGTGAAAGTGTCTTGAATGCACCAGTGCCCCTCTGATGTTTGTAATTCTCTTTTTTTTGTAATTGCTTGCAAGCTCCATCTTAACCCCAGAGCTGTCAGGTTCTTCCAATACTCACTGTGAGCCTGTGAAAAGAAAGAAAGAACCTCCACCGTAAGTTGCCAAATGAGCAATTAGGATGTGCAGCACCACATGCCTTTTCCAGAGGCAGAACCGACTCTCAGTGGAAGTGATTGAAGGACACCTCCCTTGTCCCAGCTCAGGTGGTTCGTTAGCAAGCCAGGCCATGCAGCCTGTTACAGCCAAAGAGCTTCTATAGAAAAGCAACCCCTGCAGCAATCAGCTGAAGATAAATGCTCTCTGCAGTTTCTTCCCTGAAACTTTTCCAAACCGTGTGCTTTTCAGTGTCTTTAGCCAGGCCAGTACAAACACAGCCTGGTGGCCGTATGGACAGCCAGGCAAGCAGCCAGTTGGGCAACCACAAAGTCAGCTCTTCAATTAGTCACAAAGACATCCAGCAGGACAGCGGCAGAGCCAGCCAGGTAGGCACAGAGTCCATTAGCCACAAACCCAGCGAGTCTCCAAACCTACTCAGCCAGCCACGTGAAGTTAACAATCTGGGCAGCGACAACAGCAGATGGACAGGCACTTAAAACAACAAGAGAATCTCATCAGAAACTCTGAATTCTGAACCTTTGCTGATTTTTCTGCTTTAAGAAGCCCCATGTTATGATTCCAATGTCTCTGTTGCTCTTTCCTAGGGGAGTACATGGTGATGACAGTTTCTTTTGACCTAAGTAGACGTATGGGTTACTTTGCCATTCAGACCTACATTCCCTGCATCCTGACTGTTGTTCTTTCCTGGGTTTCCTTCTGGATCAAGAGAGACTCTACGCCAGCCAGGACATCTCTGGGTAAGAGACAGGATGATGCATGTCTGATGCTTGTCAAACTCTGCCAGGTAAGCAGACTGGCAGTGTTGGAGTACAAAATCTCCTGAAGCACTTTGCCATTTTCTGGCATTTTTGAGCTTACCAGAGAATATTCTCCTCCTTCAGCTTCCTGTGTGTAACACTCCACAGCTCAACCAAATCTCCAGCTGCGCTGGCTTGGGCCGCTGGATTATCTCAGGAGAATATCTCACTCTCCTGTCTTGATCTGAAACCCAAGCACAGCCTTTTCCAAGCTGAGTGGGGTATTCTCATGCACCAAAAGGGAGAGGGAGGGGCTGAGCTGTGGCATTGCAGTGCTGCCCAAAGGCCTCCTGTCACATCCATGTTTTCTACGTTTCCTCACGACTTTTCAAGGCCTCTGTGTAGGGCTGGTGACAGGAAGGTTGTAGGGTTAATGGGCAGAGTTGCTTGGCTGCATCCACAGAGCCCCAGGCTCTGGCAGGAGCTGGAAGCCCTGTGGGTACAACCTTTTTCTGTTGGTCACCCCATAGGATCCAGAGAGTGACAAGAGCTCTGCCTATTGTTTAGATTTTCTCAGCAGACTGCAGTGGCTCCTTGAGGCAGGAGAAAAGCTTCTGTTGATTGAATGCTGCTCTGATAGGTGCTGGGGAGATCTTTGTGAGTCTTTAATACGCTTTGGCTGTATCTACATTTTGCAGCAAGCTGTGATTCCCAGCTCTGTCCTTCCTATCAGCCCCGCCGACTTTGCCTTTAATTGGAGGTAGCATTCGCAGCCCTGCCTGCAGGTCTCTGTGGGGATGGGGAGGAGAGGAGGGCCCATCAGCTATTCAGAACCCATCCATGATGGCCATGTCTCCCCACCTCCCTCTCAAAATTAATTTGTCTGGTGCCTGTGGAGAGAGGAGGAGGAGGAGGGTGTCATTTGCAATGAAGGTGAGGGTGTGCCGTAGTCTGTGGCTGGTAAGGGAATGAACAGCAAGAGGAAAATGTGCACAGCTCTAGTGACTGTCTCAAGAAACAAAGGCAAGTTCCCCCAGGAGAGGGGCCCCTCTCTATGGAAAGGGACCTCAGCACGTGAAGAATAATGTATTCTCTGCACAGCCCCTGTTGTACTTAATACAAATGATCCCCAGCACATTTTGAGCCTGCCAACCTACATTAGGGGCATTTAAACCGGACCAGTTCCACCAGCACTTCAGAAATATGGGAAGTCACATCACATCTGCTAATGCAAGTACAGCAGCAAAACATGAAAATCTTCTGCCATGCTCACCCCCAGAGCTGCTGGGGTGACCCCAGGAGAGGGTGGCAGGTGGATTTAGATGGATTCTAGAGAAGGAGAAACAAGTGGACTTGCTGCTTCTTCCCCACATCCTCAAAACCAGTGGATGAGATCACAATACCAGCTCCTGCAGCTGATCCTTTGTTGACTCCTGACACTTCATCTCTGGAAGCAGAAACGTGGGCATTGCTGCTCCTGCAAAAACAACTCCAAGCCCCACTCAAGTCAAAAGAAATTCCTTATCACCTCCCACGCGCTTGCCCTCTGCATCAAGGAATGGATACGTTGTGAAGAGCTGTCTCCAAAGAACAGCCATGAGCAGACTGAAAATTTATGGGTAGGAACCGGACCAAGGAAATAAAGGAAACCTTGAGATTGGTGTCTACAACAGAGAAACCCCTTGACCAGGGAGCAAAAGAGCACTGGCAGATCTTTCAGGACATTTTGCAAAGAGCACAAGGGCTCTCAACGCCCAGGTGTAAGAAATCAGGAAAGCAAGGCAAGAGACCAGCATGGACGAGTCAAGAGCTCCTGGTCAGACTAAAGGGAAAGAAGGAAATGCACAGGCAGTGGAAGCAGCGGCAGGTATCCTGGGAGGAGCATAGGGACACTGCCCAGTTATGTAGGGAAGGGGTTAGGGATGCATAGGATACTAACAGGGGCTTCCCCAGGTTTGTCAGCCAGAAAGAGAAGGTCAAAGGAAGTTGAATACAACTGGCAAATGGGGAAAAATGGATGAGAAGGAGGCTGAGGTAATTTTTTGGCTCAGTCCTCACTGGCAGCCTCTCTCCCCACATTCCACAGTGGATGGACTGCAAGACGGACTGGGGCAGTGAAGTCCCTCTCACTGCAAGAGAAGATCAGATTTGAGACCACCTGAAGAACCTGAACATCCATAAGTCTGTGGGAGCTGACAAGATGCACCCCAGAGCATGGCTGATGTGGTTTCCAAGCCACTCTCCACGATACTTGAACAGTCTCATGGAAATATTGCACCCATTTTTTCAAAGGGTAGAAAGGAGGACCCCAGGGACTAGAGACCTGTCAGCCTCCCCTCTCTGCCTGGGAGGATCATGGAACAGATTCTTCTAGAAGCTGTGCTGAGGCACATGGAGGACAGGAGGTACCAACACAGCCAGCACGTCTGCACCAAGGGCAAGCCCTGCCTGACCAACTCAGCCTCACACAGAGTCTGAGCTTCCTGCTCCTTTACCAGTCCACATTGTGCAATACCCGAGTTTTGAACACCTCTCTTTCTCATAGAGAATTGTTAGAGGGTTCCTCAAGACCAGAGTCTGGCTGAGCAGAGCAAAAATGGAACCAGACAACCAGAGTGGAAGGAAAATGGGTGTTTTGAGGGCTGGATGTGTGCAGAAGACAGAAATGCTCCCTGTCAGTACTTAAGCCAGCTCTTTTCTCTCTTAGGTATCACGACTGTGCTCACCATGACCACCCTGAGCACCATCTCCCGCAAGCACCTCCCCCGTGTTTCCTACATCACAGCCATGGACCTCTTTGTCTCTGTGTGCTTCATCTTCGTCTTTGCCGCTCTCATGGAGTACGCCACGCTCAACTACCTGGTGGGAAACAAGAAACCACTGGAGCACAGCCACAGGAAAGCGAGGCTGGTAGGTCAGAGGGGCCAGCAGAGGTGGATGCTGTTACAGCCCCAAGTTATTTAAAAATATCCTTCCTGAGCTGCACTGGAAACTGCTGGTGTGGTTTAGAGCCTGACCCGTACTGTGTTCATCCAGTCCTCAGACCACTCTGTGTGCTGGGTCTGAGAGGTGAGACACAACCAGAAAAAGCAGCTGAGGCTGCCTTAAAACAAGGAAGCCCCTGTCAGAGCCAGGCACCCTGTGCTCTCCTCAGAACCCCTGGAGAGCTCATCAGAACAGTTTAGAATGACTCACATGACTGAACGTGAATGCCACTTTAAGACACCTGTATCGGTTTGATCTCTGGATTACAGAGATATCTTGGTTCACAGACATGCAGAAACCTGCTTTCTTTTGTGGTCTTCCATCAGAAGACCTCCTGAGTGTGAGGATAGTGAACCCAGGGTGATTGTCGTTGTCTTCATCCTCATCCTCTATCATGAGATCTGCCCAAGCTCATGGCAGGTACTTCTGTCACATGAGCTGAAAGAGGCCTCTGAACTGGGACAGAACTGAAACAGAAAAAGATGAAGCTCATCTGCACCAGGCTCATTTCCCAGCACATCCCCCATATCCCTCATATTCCCCTGCCCTCCTATCCCAGGGTGGACAGAGCTCTTCCATGAGGCTTGCGATGGGCCAAGAGGAGCCACACGCAGCCTTTCCCCAGCTTCTCTCCAGTAACCTGCAGCAACCAGCAGACACATCTGGGCTGTGTGCTGTGTCTTCAGAGACAGCTGAGCTCAGGGGAATGAGGGAAGAGGCTAGAACAGCTCGAACAGGCCGTGTTTCTGCACTATTACTGGCACAGATGGGGAATCAGAGCAATCAGACCTTTGCTGAGTAGGGCTGTGCCCTGGGGTGCCAGGAAGGACGCTCACAGCCATGCAGGAGCTGCCAGTTCCCCCAGTATGCAAACGTGGTGATTCACAACCAGGTGCAGAGAGACTGGGGATGATCAGTCACCCCTCTCCATCAAAGTGCACCCATGATGATCTGATCTGTTGCCAGCTGGGTGGGGGTTGGTGTCTAGAACAGGTTTGGTTGCTTTTTCCTCCCCTTTAACCTGCCCACCTCTCCCCCTTCCAGCCACCTGCCGGTGCACAGGTGATGCCAACCTTCACCACCATCAACATCAACCACATCATGCACTGGCCCCCAGAGATCGAGGAGGATGAGGATGACGACCCCGGCTCCCCGTGCCTGGAGGGAAAGGAATGCGAGAGGTTCTTTTGCTGCATCGAGGACTGTCAGACGGGAATGTGGCGGGAGGGGAGGGTCCGCATCCACATATCCCGCCTGGACTCCTACTCCCGCGTCTTCTTCCCCACTGCCTTCCTGCTCTTCAACATCGTCTACTGGATTGCCTATCTCTATCTCTAGCCCTTCTTTGTCCTCAGCTGGAACGGACTGGACACCAGCCAGAGGGGCTTCTCAAGGAGCATAGAGAACAGCGTCTCTTCTGTTGTAGTCAGCTGTCAGTCTGAACAACCCAACCTGGTGATTCCCTCCTCCTGCTCTCTCATCTCTTCTGAGAAGAACCAAACAGCTTTTTTTTAGCCTTCTAACATATCTTTTTAGAGAATCTACCCTTCCCCAGACAACCCTCTCTCCAACACCACCAGCACTGTACTCCTTGTAAGATTACCCAAAAACATCCTATTGCCATCTCAAGCATTAGGGATTTTGTCAAAAACAAAAACCTTAACGCATTTCATTTTTCCATCTAATCCTACTCCAAAATTTCAAGGAAGTGATGGCAAGTGGAGTTTTCTGCACAGTTATTAAGACTGCAAAGGAAATAAAATTCATCTTATGACTTCTGCACCACTTCCACCAGAACAGACTTTGTGGGGTGCTAGAAGCTCGAAAAGGTCAGAAGGAAATAGCGTGGAAAAGGACAGCAGTGCAGCTTTCCCACAGTAGCTGGGCTTGGCTAAAATGTTTTGGGCCTGCCCAGACATCTGATGGCGGCACTGATGAGGATGGAGTTGCTGCAAGCCTCCCCCAGCTCCCCGCAGAGTCTCTGTGAAGCATTCCTCACGGATCACTCCAGGACACCCACCCACTGAGGCGCTGCTGATTCCCATCAGACAGTGGTGAAAAGCACTTCACAAGTTGGAAGGGCCCACCTGCCTTACTGAAGCAGACTCTTCAGGGCCCACGGTGACATTTCTGCTGTGTGACCAGGACTCGGAGCAGGCTCTGCAGTTGGGCATAGCCAAAAAAGGGAGGAAGTCCTTGTGAGAAAGGCCAGAAGGAGCCTCCTGAGCCTGTTGTGAGGTAGTTTTCCTTGGCCTGTCTCACGTGGGGCAGTGCTGTCCCACACAGTGACACTCGTTGATGCCATCAGATCTGTGCTGGGTAGTAGGTGCCAACCCGAGGAAGGGGCACAGGAAAGGGAAAACAGCTACCAGTGCACTCCCACAGCTCAGATGTGTTCCCCTTCTTTATTTCTTTCATAATTGCATAAAACAAGAGTTTTCCCTCAAACTGGATGACCCCTCCCCGTTGCCATCAGTACTTGGCCTGTTTCCTCACAAAATTGGGAAATGGAGTGAGTTGTCCTTGATGGGTTTCAAGGAGGACAAACGTAGTGAGATGGTTCCGTCCTAAAGGGATGGAGAAATGCAAAACACAGCTTCAGCTGGGGAGAAACTGCATAAGATAGAGGAGGAAACTCAGGCCCAAGGTCCATAATGTGTCAACTGGCTGCCTCCCCATCTACACCAACCACTGATGTGGCCCACAGCATGATTCTGAAAAGCAGTGGGCTGTTAATAGTTACTCACTGTGTAAATTAGAAACAAAAAAGATCTTTTTTTAAAAACAGCATGTTTTAGAAAAAAAATTAGAACTTAAAAGGCTTGTCAGGAGAAGAAAGCCGGCATGGCTGCAGAGGGAAAGTTAGGAAAGGTTGGCTCACAGGACAGCTAACGGGGGCAGGAGGTTTTACATATTCTTGGAGAGCAATTTGATCTGGTTTAAAGACGGATTTTGACACTGTTAAATCTGATCTGAATAATGAAGTGTCATGTTCAATTCATTCACAAATACAGCCTTACCTGGGTTCCAGATGAACAGCTAGAGCATCTTATTAAGTATACAATAGTACAACACTCAACTAAGTATAACCTAATGGGGTCAGACCAGCAGAGCTCTGAAAGGGGAAATTGCGCCTGTCTAACCTGTTACAGTTCTTTTAAAATACCAAGTAAAAGATAAAGGTTACTCAGAAGCATAATTTTCTTAGCTACTCCGACAGCTTTTGAAAGGGTGGAAAGAAATTGTGGCGGGCGGTTCTAACTGAGGAAATTGATTTAGCAAAAGAATTATTAAGGAGGTTCTAATTAGAGGAAATTAACTGAGGGGGGGGGGGGAAAGAATTGTTAAGGAGGCTCTAATTAGAGGAAATTAATGTTTTAGAGAGAAAGACACAGAGAGGGAGAAGTCTAAGAAAAGAATCAAAACAACTTGCAGACAAGGGAAGCTGCTGGGTGACAGTGCTGACTCCCAGCCAAGCTGGTTGATGTTCTGCTCCCAGTAGCAAAGCGTTATTAGATGTAGCAACAGAAAAACCTCCTATGACTCAGCCCTTCACCGACAGGGAGCTGGATTAAACAGGGTCCTGTGATCTCTGTGGGGAGCCAAAAGGAAAGAGCATCCTAGATTAAATCTGGCTCACACGACAGACTCTGAGTGAAGCACGTCCTCACATTTGGGAAGGCAGCTGTCGGGGGGTGTGTGGGAGGGGACGCCCCGGTGGCAAACCAGGGTCTGTGCCAAATATCTCCTCAACAGGATGGTGGCTTGAAAGGTGTGCAGGCAGTGGAGGCTGCATTGAACACAGGGAGCAAAATGTGGAAGGGGAGCAGCTGAGAAAGGGAGGGTGGAAGGGAAAATTGAACAGCCCTGTGCAAAGGAGCCCAAACAGCTGCAATTTGCTGGAGCTTCGAAGCTCTTGGTGAACACATATGATTATCATGGGCCCTGGAGAACAGACTTCAGCCCTGAAAGCAGCAACTTGTTGAAATTGTACTTTTTACAAAATCAGCCAGGAGAGAAAGAGGGTGCACAAAAACCTAAGAGGACAACAGGGACTCGGACAAATTAGACTCGAAAGATTATAAGGTTTCACCAAAAAAAGATAAAGCCAACACACACCCAGGTAATTTAACCAATGATGGAGGATTTGACAGAGGAAAATAGTCTAGCGTGGGCTGGAGCCCAAGGAAGCTGATTACTAAGGCTGGGGAAGGAGGAGGGAGGGGGCTTTTTGGCTTAGGGAAATCTGTGCCCATCATCCATAGCACAATAAATAAAGGCATGCACAAATTCAATCATGCTTTTAAGTTCCTGTAGTATCTCAAAAAAAGAAAAAGAAAAAAAAAAAAAAGAAAAAAAAAAAAAAACAGAAAGCTAAGAAAAGCCAAAAAGAAAAATCTGCCATTCTTTTGGAATTACTTTGCAAGGCTCCAGTTTCCTTATAAAAAGGTTTTCAAGCTATCAGGAGGGAACCCAGGGCTCAGAGCCATCCAGCAGCTGTGAGTTGCCCTGCTCAGCATGGCCCTGGGAGTCAAGCCCCTCCGTGCCCTCCTAGGCTGGCATTAGACACAGCCCAAAACCATGGGGCTGAGCTGTGCTGCTCTGGGCAGGGAGGACAGAGGCACCAGAGCTGCTGCAAGGCACTTGGGTTACTTCAAACACCTGTGCTGCCTCCTCCTCTCATGGAGGTTTCAACGTTCTCCCCCTCCCAGGAATTTGGTGGAGGAGCTTCAACCTGCCAGCCTCAGCAGCCAAGTGGGCACTGGGCTTCCCTCACCTCCTGCCTCCCCTTCCCAGGGACCAGCAAGTCACATTCCCACCCCTGCACATCCCCCTGCCATGGTGAAGATGAATGCAGCCAAGGCCAGCAGGACCAGGGCAGTGACCTGTCCATCTGTGCTGGGCGCTGGTGAGGCCACACCGCAACTCCTGGGGTCAGGTCGGGAACAGAGCTGGGGAAGGGTCTGAGCACAAGCCTGATGAGGGGAAGCTGAGGGAGCTGGGGGGACTCAGCCTGGAGAAAAGGAGGCTCAGGGGAGACCTTATCACTCTCTACAACTCCCTGACAGGAGGGTGTGGTGAGGGGTGGGTTGGTCTCTTCTCCCAGATAACAAGGAACAGAGAAAACACGTTCAAGATGTGCCAGGGCAGGTTTAGGTTGGATATTGGGGGAAATTTCCTCACTGGAAGGGTGGTCAGGCTGTGGAACAGGCTGCTCAGGGAATGGTGGAGTCACCATCCCTGGAGGTGTTTAAAAGACGTGGAGATGTGGCACTTGGGAACATGGTTTAGTGGAGTGCTTGGCAGTGTTGGATTTACATTTGGACTCAATGATCAGAAAAGGTCTTTTCCAACCTAAATGATTCCATGATTCTATCACTCTACTATCCTAGTACCTAATGATGGGGACTGGAAATTATGATCTCAGCATTTATGTCTTATGGCCTTTGTTTGGAATATAAAAGGAAATCAGGGAAAAGGTTGATTTTTCATCTCTCTGTCTCCAATTCCTATTCTTCCCCTCCAAATTATGCCGCATAAGGAACCATTTTTAGCCTGTGTGCTCTTCAGGGCAGGGACTCTCTTACTGTGTGTTTGTACAGGGACTGGCACTCTGGGGCTTGGTCCTTAACTGAGATTTCTGGATGCTACTTATTATACATAATAAACAACATTATTCACTGCCCATCCTTGCCACTGTCTGTCTACACCTTGTAAGAAGGGTAAAAATTGCCCCCTGTCCCCCTCCTGATGGGGGTTACTGGAGCTGGTAAATTTATTTATTTCCCCAGGGAAAAACTATCTTGTTGGAAAGTAGGGGAAAATGTCACTCTGATATTTTTAATGGGTGGTGGGTATTTTTCGGTTTGTTGTTTTCCTTTAAGAAAGGCAGAAGTTGTTTTCCTTAAGAAAGGCTCCAAATCAGCACTGCTCAGAAGCAGTCTCAGCCATTTAAAGTCATTATTTGTAATGCAAGAGAAGCCCTTTCTTGTTCCCCTCAGCCCGTTGCCATTGTAAATAAAATAACTGATGTTTCCCCCAGTGTTTTGGGGTGGAGGGGGTTTGGCAGTAATATTTGGTGGACTTTATTTCAGCCTTTCTGTTCCCTTTCTGTACCCCTACTCATGCTGCTGACTTTTGGAGTGATCATAACCCAAAGGACAAGCCCAGCTCTGGAGAAGACACCTCCACCTCTCCCTGGCACACTGTGTATCCCTCCAGGATTTAGCACTTCCCAAAATGTTAAAAATATGAGGTCATGAAGAGGAAGGGAGGGGAGAGAAGAGAAAGTTATATTAAGTCGTTACTTTTTATATTCCAAATATACATCCATTACAATTTGTCTTCCTCTTAATGCCTCAGATTTGCAGGCTCTGGGAAGATTGAATTGAAGGAGAACGAGAGTGGCCAAAAATGCTTCGAGCTGTGTGCCCCAGGGCAAGGGGGGAGACCCAAACTCTCCTGCCTGCATGGGATGGGAGCTGCCTCCCCTCGTGGGGAAATGGCTCCATCACCCAACAGCTCCACACAACCTCTGGCAGCTCATGAGGGGCAGGAGGCACCTGCTGTGAAGGGCTGGGGTAGAAAAGGGCTTGGCTCCCAGTGTTCCTATCAGACAGGGTGAGGAAACCCAGAAACCCAGAGGAAATGCCCTATTGCCTGCAGACCTTCAATTTTAAAAAAAAAAAAAAAAAAAACAGGGGAAAAAATTTATATCTTTTATTTTTTTTAAAGGATTGCGCATGAGAAAATTGACTCAATTTTCTGTTGGGAGGACTCTCAGGTCTTTCAGGTTGTTTTTTGTTGCTGTTGATGCTTTACATGATTTTAACCCTCTCTACTTGTTTTCTCCCCTTCTCCCCACACCTTCCAAATAAAGTAAATAATAGAGTCTGGGCCCTATCTGTCCCAGCCACCCTTCTGGCACCGTCTGAGCCTCTGCGACAGAAAGAACAATGCAGGATGGAGGGGAGCTGGGAAGCCTCAGTGGCTGCTCTGAGCAGGTCGGCATAGCAACATCTCCAGGGAGAGCGCTCCATGGGGTAATTTCCATTCACTTTAAAGCCCACTTGGGCTGCTGGAGTGGTATAAAAGGGACTCAGAAAGCCTGTTAATTAGGATTAGCATAGCAGCTTCAGGAACATCAAGGCACAGTGCTCTGAGCTGAGCCATTTACCTTGAGAGAACTCAGGGCTCTTGACCACCTCCTGAAGAGGCACAGACAAATCTGAAATCAGATGGCAGAGCCATCCATGAGGGAAGGGTCCTACCCTGGCTGCTCAGTGGCACTGCAGCCCCTCTCCTGGGCTCACACCACCCTTTGCTGGGCTCAGGAGGCACAGACCCATCTTAGCAACACAAGCTGCATGGTGTGAGACCCACAGGGCATGTGCTGGGTGCCCCTAGGTGAGGTTTTGGGATGATGCCCATGCCATTGATGCCTTGATGGAGCTGCCTAAAAACAGAGGCTAGATAAAATGAGGAGAATAAAAGTATGTTTATTGAAGGGCCTTCAAGTACTCTTTGGATAGCCAAAACCCCAGGGGCTACACCCAAAATGGACACCTGGGTCAGGGGTTTTCATACTTTTATAAATTTGGTCCATTTGCATATCAGGGTTAATTTTCCAATTTACAGCTGCAGGTAATGAAGTCATTACCCCAAATTTGCTCCCCCTGAACTCACTATTGTTTACATTTCTCAGGGCCTGAGACAGGAAGGTATCCTTGAGTTTCAGGCCTAGAGAGGAATTGTTTTGTCTGACCGAAATGGGAGAACAGCAGCTGACAGGCTATATGGAGCTTAGAGTTATACACTATAGAATTACAGGATATGAAAAATAGAAAAGCTCAAATCCTAAGGCATCACCATGAATGTCTGAAAAGCCCCAAGAGAAAGCAGCCACTGTGAACAGGAGGTGGCAGCCATGGGTGTCACCATGCTTTCTCAAGGCCAGGCATGGGCTCCCTGGAAAAATGAGGCAGGGACATTTTCTCAGCTGCTGGGATATGACTTTTATTCCTCTGCCATAAGGTTCCTGCCTTTCACCAGCCTGCTGTACGAAAGGCCCGAGGAAGGTGATAAGTCTGTAAAAATGAAACCCATCCTTGCAGCAGCTTTATCACACACATGGGCAAAACCAGGCTGCAGGGAAAGGTTGAGTCATTGCCAGGCTGCCATTGGGCTGATTTGCATCTCTCGAGTGTTGCTGACCCTGACAAACCTCCTCAGGAACCTTTGCTGACACCTCCCCTTGCCAAATGTGTGGTGAAACACAGATGTCTCCCTCACATTATTCTGCTTCTCCGGGTGTTTTCGCCTCCTCAGGGTAAAACACTACCTGAATCAGAGATGAGCTGAAGGCAAAGCTTCCCATCTGGGACTGGAGTACCAGTTTCCTGGTATACTTCACTCTTCCTGGAGAAATAACATTAGGTCTGATCAAAAAATACCTGTGGCAGCAATTCAGTCCTTCACACTGCAGTCTGTTTTCCAAGATCATGCAGTCCAGGGCTGCTGGCAGCCATGCTCTCAGCTGTGCCCATCACAAAGGAAAAAGGCCTTTGCCATATTGGCACCTGGACCAGGTTCAGGCAGCTCTGAAATACATTTTAAGGCAGAGAGGGCCCTGTGCTCTCCTCCCATTTTAGCCACAGAAACTCAAACAAAATACATATAGCAGTAGAAACTCACCAGGCCGGAAAAAACAAGAATCCCTGCCCACATGTTTATAGTCAGCATCTTCAAAATGCCCAGTACCTGCTGTGGTCCTTGCCATGAGGGCATTCCATGAGGAAAATCCTTCACCAACCAACCCTTCTGTCACAGCCAGGCCCCCCCCAGCATCCAACAGAGATCAGGAGCTCAGGGGAGGAAGTCAAGACAATGTATGAGAAGGAAAAGCTGTAGTAAGGATTTTTAGTCAGCCGGGACTGCGACACCTCAAAATAACAGGTACAATAACAATTCCAGGTGACTGAATTTCGGAGTAAGACCACACATTGGCCAAGCAGGCAGAATCATAGAATTGAAGAATAGTTTGGGCTAGGAGGAATCTTTAAATTCCATCTAGTCCAGCCCCCCTGCAATGAGATCAGGTTGCTCAGAGCCTCAGAACCTGACCTTGGATGTTTTCAGGAATGGGGCTTCTACCAGAGCAACCTGTGCCAGGTTTTCACCACTCTCATTATAAAATAAAATTGTCCTTTTATCTAGTCTGAATTTACCATCTTTATGTTTAAAATCATTATCCCTTGTCCCATTTTGGCACTGAACCAGAGAGCAAAAGGAACGGCACAGCCCCTGTACCCTCCCTCTGCTCAGCACCACTGGGATATTAAAGCCTAAGAGCCGAGTGGAGGAACATGCTGAGCTCATTCAGGCATTTCTCATTAGTTTCTCATGATTTCTCAATATCCTGCTACTCAACATATTCATCTGGCAGCAAATTAGAGATGAGGGAAAAGCGTCTCTCCCTAAATCATCCAGAGAACACAAAGCGACGAAGCAAAATCGTAACAGACAGGGAAACTTCTTGTGAGTCATCATCTTCCCTCCTTCCCTCGTCCCTTTGCAGCATTGCTGATAGCCCCAGGATTGTTCCATGAAGCCTGGAACCAAAAGGTACCAATTCCTGCCTTTTTTTTTTTGCTTTCATTTCACATAAGTAAAGGAAGAAATCAGCAATTACATCTTTGTGTCTCTCTACTTCAGGCACCTTGTACCTCTTCAGGCACCTCTATCTCAGGCACCTCTGCTGAGATTGATGGCCCAGTTATGCCAAATCCATGACATAAATAACCCATCCCTTTCCCACCATGCCCAATAAAATCCAACGTACCCACCACCCCCAAAAAAGAAACACCAAACAAACAACAAAAAAAAAAAAAGCCCGACAAAATATACCAAACAAGTGGATTCATCAAAGAGAACACCAGAGCAGTTGTGATCAGTGCAAAACAATCCAGGGGTGCTACATATATGAGGAAGGGAAATGGTCTCATGTCTGTAGAACAAAGAAAATGTTTTTGTCAAATCTTCAGATCCGTGTGTTCAAACTGCAAGGCAATTTCACTGGCACTGGTTTTGCTGAATCCTACCACATATTTCAAATTGTGGCTTGATCATCAACTTTCGCTGCTCAAAAAGGAAGATAAAAACTTGCTCTAGGCTGCTGTATTTTTAAAGAACCATTTCTGATTTCTTTGGCCAAATTTTCAGAACAAATGCATTTGTCCTTGAGATACATTTTATTTGATCTGCATTGATATTCACAAAGTAACCCACTTCTCCCTGGCTGAAGGGACTGAAATGTTTGCTTCAGAGACTTCAGATAAGCCATTAATAAATGTTGCTGGGTTTAGGGGTTATAGGGTCATCATTCCATGTGGACCTATAGGTAGCCAACATTCCTACAGTGTTTAGAACCTGAATTCAAATTCAGGACCAGTATATACGTGTATATATTAGGGAAAAACTTGGCAGGTTGAAACCATCCTCATCTTTCATCAGCTAAAGCAACAGAAATATCTAGTTTGGAACTCTTGGGATCCAAAAGTGCAGAAAACTGAGTCCGCATCCACCATCCCACTTGTGAAAGGAGGGATGAAAAGCAGGGAGGTCTTGGCATGGCACTCTAGAAAGGGAACGCTGTGAACTCAGCTCATCCCTGGTGTCTGCCACCTCCTTTCTGCTCTGTGACTCCTTACACTGAGGCTACTGCCCTTGCAAACTGGAAAATCTATATTAAGTGATGTGCAAAAACCATCCAAAGACACAGGAGGTTGCTCACCCTGTTTGTTCCCTCACACACAGAAACAGTTTTTGACACCAAGTACCTCTTGCAGTGACAGCTTCCACCTGCTGATTGTCCCAGCTCCTCTCCAGGGAAGAGTTTGTCTCAGTGACTCTTGAAAATACCAAGTCAGGAGGCGATACCTGGAGTGCTGGAGCTCTGGAGTGTTTGGACCATGCTGCCTTTACCAATGATTTTACCATCTTGGGCCAGCCAGAGGTCCAGGCTCTCCAGGAGCAGGGTCCCAAGGGAGCAGAAATTCATCTGGCTGATACCTGCACTTACAGAAAGAAGGAAGAAAAGCAGGATGTGACTTTAGAAGAGGTTTTACTCCAAAAGGCGGCTGATGAATGCAGGTAAGTCAACTGCCCTCACATGGAGTTCAGGACTTTGGATGGAACAAGTACAGAAGGGAAAATTTAAAAAAATGAAAAAAAAAATCCAAAAATAATATAGATTTTTGGCCACCTAAAAATGTATCGGAACAGAAACAACTTCTCACTGTGATCAGATTCTAGAGCAAAGCCAGAGCTCTCCTCAGAAGAGCAGATTCTTTGTTGGTGGCCTGAAACAGCCTCTGTGAGGATAAAGCACAGGGACCTCACTTTCAAGCAATTAAAAAGCCTCCTGACCCCAAGCCACCCATAGCAGCTTGCTGTAACATTTCCCAGACCCAGGCCTGGCCCTACATGGCCCCACTGCATGCAGAGAGTTGCAAATTGCTCCAGAAACCTCCAGTACCTGGGAGCAGGTCTCCTTCCCCAGCAATCCTACTGTTCTCCCTCCCTGGGCCCCAGGAAATGACATTGTACCTATGTTCACTCAGATATCCTGCTACAGATGACCCTAAAGGGTCTCAAGTGAAGAGGGAATAAATAGACTGAGGCACTGAGACCCTGCATTAGAACAGCACTCCCCTTTCCTCCATCCAATCCAGGGCAGCCAGGACACAGCCAAGCTTTTCCTGCATCCTGGAATGGGAGGGAGTCCCTAGCAGGATCTGCTCCCTGCCTCATCTCCTCATCTCAGGGAGTGCTCATTGCTCGGGCAGATTATTATACGGCAAATTTTATTTTAGCTATAACTCGAAAAAGTAATCAAAGCAAATGCAACAGCTCGGAAGGAATCAGAGTAGGATTAGACATTTATGTGAGTAAGAATAGCTTCTGCACTTTGACTTGCTGTGATAAAAATAATAAGAACCTCAGTTTTCACACTCCAGGGCAGAAAACTGATCTCTGAACAAGGTGTTAGAAATAGATTTCCTCTCACAACAGTAGTCCTCAACTGCCCAGGCCACAGCACAGGGTCTAGAGATGTCGAGTAGCCACTGCTAGAGACAAAGCTGCCTGGAAACCTGTGGGCTTGTTCAGGAGCTGCCACAGCCAGGAGAGCATGAGATGGGTTGCAGTGTATCAGACCTAAATGAAACGAGCCCGTCACTCCCTTTTCTCTTTGCATTTCCTTGCTAACTCCCTAGTCCACGCCAAATGAAGATCAGTGAGTTTGTGTACTGGATTCCAGGGATCTCCTCCTCGCTTTCCTCTGGCTTGTTTCTCTGCAGAGATGGATCACTGACACCCCTCGCCTCCTCTTCCCCCCCAAGATGAGCCTTTAAGTGGTAATGGCCTTAGGCCCAGCTGATTAATAAACTGGCTTGAGACTGCTGATCTCTTTGGACCATTAAACCCTTCCCCAGCGACTAGTCATTAATCCCTCCAAAAGCCCTCCTGGATGAGGTTGTTGTTAGCACCATCAATCCTTTTTAAGGCCTCAATTTGCAGTGGGAAGGAGCAGGGAAGTGCAGGAAAAGGTGCATTTGTCAGGTGGTGCCATCTGTTCCCTGGGTTACAGGCACCTGAGGCAGAGCTCAGTGCTTGCACCCAGGTGAGGGCTGTCCCTGTGCAGCACAGACCATCCACCACAGGGCAGGACAGCACTGCACCAGGCAGCTGGGGGATTAAGGAAGGCCAGGAGAAAAAGCTGACATTTTTTTCCTTAGTTGCAGCACCTTTGGCTGGGGCCAGAAGGCTCCAGCACGTGTGGTTACCGATGAATACCTGCTGGTATCTGCAGAGAAGTTTTCAAATAAACAGGTCTGGGACATGAACCACGCACAGCTTTGCTGCCTGTAGACCCCAGCAAGTCCCCTTGTCTTAGCTCCTCTTCCTAATTCAAATGTCTGCATTATTAAAACTGCCACATCTTCAGACAGAAGACTTGATTTGCCTTAATGTTGACTCTGGGAAGTGGAATTTCAGCCGCCCAGTCCGGTCATTTTCAGCCTCTTTCCCCACTCTCAGCACACTAGCCCTGATTATCTTTCCTTAGCTCTTCCAGGACTTTCTCACATCCTTAAATCTCATTACCTTGAGCCATGCTCAAGGGCTTGGAAGGAGGATGGTGGCAGCAGAGGTGCTGAACTGTACCCGCCACTGATGGTGGCAGCACAGAAATCACATCTGCAAAACCACAGTCCAATGTTTCTGCATTTTAACCTAAAACCTCACAGCTATTTTTTCCCTCCCCTGTGTCTGAAAAGTTGCAGCTTTTGAACTCTGGGTTTTACATCCATGTGAGGTTTTCAAATGAATGTTTAAGATCAGGTTTTATAGATATGAGGTCATATAGGCCTGTCAGCTGGAATCAAGCTACAATTGTGGCTGCACACAGAGCAAACTGTGCCCCAGTCTGGTCTGTGCTCCTGCATATTGCACTGCTGTTAAAGATCTACTGGAGTGGTCATAGAAGGGAAGGGAGTGAGGGATGATGCTGGTACACAGCTTAGGGACAGCAGTTTCCTTCTGCTGTCAGTTGTGTGATGGATGGCTGCCCAGTGTTCAGGCAACAGCAAAGAAAACAGCTTCAAAGTTTAAAGTTGGCAGCTTGACTTAACCATGATGTCATTGCTCCCAAAGCATGTCCAAGAGGGGCAATGAGAGGGAAAACCCCTGGCACTAGCACAGCTTGGAAAAGGATATCTGAATGCTTGGCCAAAGAGCAGATCAGTGCTATGCTCTTGATTAGACTTCCCATGTCGCTGTGATGCCTAGGTTTTAACTTTTATATTTTCCTGATTCTGTACTGCCTAGAGTGTAACTCTGAGGTTTTTTGTAGCTTGCTAATTTCTGCTCTCTCGTGCTAGGTAGATATAACAAAGCCTCTCTGGGCCTGCTCTCCAGGGTCACCCAGACTGTCCTAGGCCCAAAAGTATAATCCAAAGAGCTTCTAAGGGGGGCCAGCGGAGGGGAAATTACGTCATTGAACTGAAGCTTTAATTGGAGAATTAACCCTGATATGCAAATGAACCAAACCTACAGAGGTGTGAAGGACTCGTGACCTGTGGTCCATCTTGGGGTCCATTTTTGGCAATAGCCTGTGGCTCCCAGGGTGTACGTTTGAAGGCCTTTCATATAAATACCTATTTCTTTCTTTTACTCCTGTCCAGTCTCTGTGTCTAGATGGCCTCTTAAGGCATCAGCTGTGCTTCATTTGGCAGCTGTAATTTGGAAATGACGGTGTCAGTTCTGTCCTTTCAGACTGAGACTTCTTCTGCCATGGAACACGTCTCACCATCAACAAGCAAAACTTCTCCACATCCTCATCAGAGGTCCTGGTGTGTTTCTTCACTACCAGCACAGCCCAGGTCCTGCATGAAAGAATCACCAGATTAATGTGGACAGGAGTTTTCAGAAGTCACTGTGGCTTTGGCAATGGTTTGGTTGGTGCTGAGCACACCACATACAGGCAGCAACAGCTGGACTCCACAGGGAGACAGGGAAAAAGAAAACAACCACACACACATGCAAAAATCATCAGTCAGGCTCGTTCTAAATGATTAATGCAGTGCACAGAGAAAGGCTTTTCAGCTCTTAAATCTTCACACGATTATATAAACCTTAACTCATTGCAGCTACTGAGGACCTGTGCTTGTTTGTGGGCATTAACAGCTGCTGTGGTGTTATAATTAGAGCAGAGAGTGAGGAGTCCCATGGAGAGACAGAGGAAACCCCAAATTGCTCAAGTCATTTAAACATTCAGGGAGATAAAACACTGCAGAGAGGTTCTGGAGTGAGCAGTGCTCGAGGGATGGAGGGGTTACAGCCACCACAAAAGTTGTTTCTGCTCTCTTGGGTCCATACAATTAATTATGGTTATTAATTATTTAGGATGCTACAGTAATAATTAGTGCAATAATCACCTCAGCCACTGAAATCACAGAATCACAGAGTTATTGTGGGCAGGGACACCTTCCTGCTGTGGCAGGGACACCTTCCACTACCCCAGGTTGCTCCAAGCCCCATCCAACCTGGTCTTGGACACTGCAGGGCTGGGGCAGCCACAGCTTCTCTGGACAACCTGTGCCAGGGCCTCACCACCCTCACAGGGGAGAATTTCTTCCTAAAATCTAATCTAAACCTGCCCTCTGTCAGTTTAAAGCCATTACCTCTTGTCCCATCACTAAATATCCTTGTCCAAAGTCCCTCTCCAGCTCTCTTGGAGACTCTTTAGTCTCCCTTGAGCCTTCCCTTCTCCAGGCTGAACAGCGTGGTCCTACTGCCCCGTTCCCCAGCCCTCTCTCGGACATCTGCCCAGGAGGAACTTCCATGTGACCCCAAATTCATCCCTAGAGAACGGCTTTTCCCAAATCCATCGCCCCTTTCTGTGCTGGTGACTCGCATGGCCTGTCCCAAGAGTGCTCACATTTGCAGCACGATGCTGTGATTTCTGCCTCTGTTCTCCCTGTCCATGGATATCACAGCCCAAGAGACATCTGAGAGTGGAGGACAGTGCATGGATCTGAGAGGTTTTGCTTCATCTTAGGGCCTTGCAAACAATTACCTTCCTCAGTGAGGAGTGACCACAGAGAGGTCACTTCCCATCCCACAGCCTGCCAACTCCATCCACCCATCAGGTGACTCAGGAGGACAGGAATGCCCCAACTCCCCTCCAGCCCCTCTCCCATCCATCTCCTCAACTGCCACCTCATCCATGAGGATTCAACTCAACCAAAAATTAACACATTTTGCAATGCCCACACCCTGAAGAAACACCAGCTGACTCACAGCATCAAAGAAATAACACTGAAACCCAAGAGTCAGCTCTTCTTCTCCACATCCAGCCTCTCCTTCCCCCCACCAGGCAGATCCCAGCTGCTGCTCTCAACATCCAGGCCCTGGTGGTGTCCCAGCCAGGTGACATCGCCCAGCCTCCTGGGGACTTGCGTAATGGGGAAGTGTCAGAGATTAGAGACAGGAGAGCAGCGGCTGCAATATAAAAGCAAACTGAATAATTAAAGAGAGGAGCTGTTCCTTGCAGAGAACAAAATGAAAGAGTTGTGTGATTTGAGCAGAAGTGACCTTTACACTTCATTACAAGGAGGTGGCGTCCTTATAGGGTTATTAATATTTCCAGCTGAATTAGCCTGGGTTAAAAATGGCTCAAAGGAATGAAGAAGGAGAGAGAGAGTGAACAAAAATATATCATTCTGTCTTTTTTTCCTCCTCTCTGCTTTTTACCTTTTTTTTTTTTTTTTTTTGGTGATTTGTTGACTTGAAAGCAGAAGGGGCTGAGTGGCCATCAGGAATGAGGCTTCATTAGAAACAGGGAGAGCTGCAGGGTGACCTGGCTGAGGGATCTTCCCTCCACCCTGGCTGTGCTTCAGAAGAAGCCTGTGGTGCCTCTGTGGCTGTTTCCACGTTCTCATCCAGTGCATAGAGGGAGTTGTCACTCACCAAGCTGCAGAGACATCACGGGACTGACGTTCAGGTGGTTCTGAGCCAGTAGTGGAGCTCAGTGTTGCTGCTGCTGGGTCCACATGGAGTCAGTAGGATCTCCTAGGGCAGACATGCTCCTGTGGTTGCTGTTCACCACCCTGTGGGCCAACTGATTCCCCTTCCCACAAAACATCAGTGTGGAAATGGACAACCATGCTCAGCACGTTTTAACCCCCCCTGACACGAGGGACAGACAAACACCCTCCCTCCCAAACAGACACAAAGCCAAGGCCATCACTAAGGCTATTTTAGCAGAGGGCAGACCACAGAAACCCTACAGAAAATAGAGCTGCTCCAGTTCTGTAGTTTCATCCTGAAATTCATACACACACACAGGAAAGAACCTTCACCTCAGCACGTCCCAGCAGGTGCAGCCCCACACAGCTCCACAAAACCATGACTGCCAATAAAGTCCCAAAGCACCGGGTGAATTAAATGAGCAAAGTTGAGCTCAGCAACCTAAACCTAAATCCAAGCTGCAATTTTGCTGCTCAGAGCCTCGAGGTGAACACAGTTGTGCTTTTTGCTCTGATCACTCAGTCTCATACTAGTCCCATCTCTGACTCAGAGACACAGAAGCATTGCTACCTTGATAACACAGCCAGACACCTGCTTGCTTCCCCACAAGCCTGGCCTGAACAATTTCTTTTACTGCCTCTCTCTGCCCAGCAATAACAGGCATCAGAAAAACCCACCAGAGCAAATAGAAGAGGAGAGAAACATAAAAGCAGGTGCACATCAATAAGGAAGGAGGGTGCTGCGGTGGAGCCTGCAATCACTCCCAGGGGCTGCATTGTTACCACAGTGCTTCCTTCCACACTGTCCTTCCTACCCTCCCAGAGGCACAGCAGGTCGCCTTCCCCTGCTCCACTTGTGGAGGGGCCTCTTGCAAATTTAATGCTAAAACACAAATCAAATAAAGGCTCGAGGCTTTTGAAGTGATCATGAAATGGACACGGTGGCAGCTGCCTCTCCTCCAGTGGCTGCTGAATCACAGCCCCTCACTTATTTATAGGCCTCCCCAGGGTGCTTGCAGGCGAGTCGATGACAAATGCCAATGAACATCCACCCTCACCCCCACAAGGTGTTGTTACCCTGGCTGCAAAGGAGATGCAGAGCGAGGAAACTACACCCTGTCAGCTGTGCCAGACGGGTGAAGCGGAGGCAGGCAGAGCACCCAAGACACCTCACCCACCAGCCAGTGCCTCCAGCAGCATCACCTGAGTGCTGCTCCCAGCAGATGCTCTCGCCCTCCAAGATGTAGCTCATGTCCATTACTAATTCCCACAGTTTTTGATGCCATCTTCACTTTGACAAAGGGCAACGCTCTTGTGGCCACAATGAAGAGGACGCTGGTGTGCAGAGCAGGGTTCCGAACCGATTCCAGGGATGGAGGCCAAGACACTGATGCTCCAGAGGGAGAAGCAGAAGTAGATGCTAAGACCCAAAGTTTTCCCCTTATTGCTGGAGGCTATTGCACATGGGCCAGGCATTGAACAGCTCCAAGGGCAAGAGAGGGGAAAATTCAGACTTAATATGGCCTTGGTGCTGGGAGAAGGCATGAATGTGAAGGGAGAGGAAGGAAAAGGCTGAATCTTCCCCAGACTTGGTCAGGGAGGTAGGAACACCTCTCAGGGAAAGAAAAGGTGAAGAGTACCACCCTGTTCTGTCATGAGGAGCATCCCTCCCAGGTGATGTCCACTGGAGCTGTGCTCCAGAGGGAGGACATATCTCCCTTGCCATAGTGCCAGGGAGCTCTCTCTGGGTGCATCCACAAACTCTGGTGCTGTACACCTGACAAAAGTAGGAGTCAGGCAGCAGGATCTCCATTATCAGAGATGATTCACAGGCCAGAGAGATCACAGCTTGCCTCGTAGATGTCACTGGGACCTGGCAGTCCAGGAAAAGTATCCTATTTATAAACTGGGACAAATTACAACTGCTGAGGTATAGCCCACATGGGAGCTGCTGCCTGCTTTCTGGAATAGAGTGACTCTTTAAATGATACATGAGGCTGCAGGGCTCCTCCCCAGGGCTCTGTAACTGGGAAATGGCCACCTGGGCAGGTGTGTAGAGAGCCCGGTCACTCACAGCCCGACCAGGGCTTCCATAGGCTTCCTGGTGTTAGTGGCACTGGGCTGCTGTAGCTGGTCTTTAATTCAAGCCATCATTCATAGATTAAATCTGAAGTGGCTGTTTGAACTAGACTTGTTTTCTGTGGAAACTGTCACATGGGCTGAGAAAGCAATGGGATTTACAGGGAACACCCAGGGACTTGTTCTGGTGCAATTCCAGGTGGCCCCAGGAAAGGCAGCGAGCTGCTCTGCGAGGGAAGCTGGGATTGCTGTGGAGTTTTTAGGCTGAAAATCTCTTGAGGTTTGATTTAGGGCTGAGCTCACAGTGAGGCCAACAAGACCACTGATAAAGCCTCTCCCTCGACTCTTCAGTTTCATGACCACTGGTAAAGCCTCTCCCTCAACTCTTCAGTTTCACGATGTTTTTAAGTACACAGTTCCAGGTCTAGGTGGAGTTAGCTGATGGCATAAAACGTTATTGAAGCATGAGCTGGAGTCAGGGAGACATAAAGGTCATCTACGATTTGTTTTCTTTGTTTCAACTTCCTTTAGCCAAACCCATGACTGATCTGAAAGGAGTGGAGGCAGCAGCAGTCCCACACACCTGGCCAAGATCCGCTGGGAAACGCAACTGTGGAGCCATGGGGAGAAAAAGAGGGAAGAGTAAGGAAGAGGAGAGAAGAGGTGCGGAAGACTCCCTGCTAATCTCAACAAGCAAGTCCCACTTTAACTCCACTAACACAGAAAGCAGTAACAGCAGTAGCTCATCATCTGAAGACTGTGACATGAAATTTATCTTTTTTCATTGCTTTCACAGCAATTTTGCACTGTGTTTGATAGCTGATGTGCATATCCAAATTCATGCAGCCCTACCACCCCTCTCCCTCTGCCTACTCACACTCACCCACGCTCTTCTGCGTGTGACTCAGGATGAAAAGGGGTTTAGAAAGATGCAGGGAACGTTTACAAGCCACCCACCGTTTCACCCCCAGCCTGGATGGCCACGTTAGCACGTCCAGGTTGCATTCTGAGGCGAATCCCTGGGACAGGCTTTTTTTTTGTCCCCTGCCCAGCCCGGCACAGAGCAAAGCTGCACCAGCTCTGCTTCACTGTTTACTGCTGGCTGAGCATTGCAAGGCTGGGTTTGCTTTAATTTGGTGAATTTCCCAACTTCTTGCTCGATGCTTTGTCCACGTCTCAGTGCAAGAGTGGTCACTGCAGCAGACCCCAGAGACCTCCTGCATATGGCCTCACAATAAGGAGGTCACTCGGTCACACTGGGCAGTGTAGGAGGGTGGGAGACGTTTGCAAGACAGCCACAGCCTGTCCCATTCAGCAGCACCAGCAAAAACATGGTTGTGTGAAAGTCTGTGGCTTTTTCTGGGCTGGTTTGAGTTCGGTGTGGAGGCTTGAGCCTGTGAACTCTCCAGCAAAATCTTTGCAGCATGGGGGCACAAAACGAGCAGCACAAAAATCCCCCAGCAGCAGCTGCCAGGGACTGACAGGGGACAAACTAAGCAGGTTTGGGTGACAAACCAAAGCCAGTCTCCCCCCTTAACACGGCTGCTGAGAAGCCATTTAGGGGAGTGTGTCACCACTAACATCATCCTGTTTCCATGGAGACCAGATTAACAGAGCTGTCGAGAGGAGCTGCACTCCTAATCTCTCCTGGAGAAAAGAGCTTGCTGATACAAGAGACTTTTAAACATCTTTAATCCAAATTCAGGGTTTTCCTTTCCATGTTCTCTCTAATCCTTCTAGAGGTTACCAGCCCCTCTCAGGCCCGAGCCCAGCACAATAACATCAAACAGTGCAGTCACCCACAGCCTCTGCAGTCCCTCGCTAATATAAAATTTTCTATCTCTCTCTCTCTCTCCAAAAGTTTGGCTGTCTTAAAAATAACAATTTTCCCAGCCCATCATGTGCAAGGGTCCTGAAAAATGATGTCTTTATTGGTGCACTCAGCCTGTTTTCTGGAGAGGGAATTAGGCCCTGAGGACAGAGATGGAGGCACCTTCCTCCATCAACAAAAAGATGCAGGTCCTGCTTTCTGCATTGCAGAAGTCACTTTCCATTGGCTTTTTTCTCCTGAGCTTTTGCCTTTCCTGTGTTACATCCCAGATAAGAGCAGATCCCACAAGAACACTGGATAATTTGCCCAGTGGAATGGTGCACTGCAATTGCACAGCTTAACCTAAGGATTTATGGAATCACAAACTGGTTTGGCTTGGAAGGAACCTTAAAGACCATCTGGTCTACCCCACCTGCCATGGGCAGGGACACCTTCCACTACCCCAGGTTGCTCCAAGTCCTGTTCAGCCTGGCCTTGGACACTTCCAGGGATCCAGGGGCAGCCACAGTTTCTCTGGACAACCTGTGCCAGGCCCTCCCCACCCTCACAGGGAAGGATTTCTTCCCAATATCTGATCTAAATCTACCCTCCTTCAGTTTAATGTTATTCCTTGTCAAAAATCCCCCTCCAGCTCTCTTTCTCTCTCCCTCCAGACACCAGATTTACTTCTATTTTGGGAGGTAGGACCATAGTTACCCTGTTCTCTACTTCTACTAGCCCTGCAGATTTAAGTGCAGTAGAACGAGGTCGGCTTCCCCTCCAGATCTTTTGGGCTTGGTCTGTCCTTTTCCTGATGGGCAATTCATATCTCCAAATGCTCCAGGAGTTCCCATGCCCTCCCTGCCCATCCAAAGCAGGCATCCACATTTTCAATCCACCAGGCAGGGCCTTTGCCAAACAGCTTTTGTTGATTTTTTGTTTTTTCCAGTGGGATTCTCGCTGATTAAGCCTCATGTACCTCTCCAAGCCTCCAGGCAGGTGGGACACTGCACACAGCCCTTTGTGCTCTCCATTGAGGGCCACACTGAGCACTCCACACTGTGGCTCATAAAGCACTCCAGCTGTGCTGAGTCAGAGCCATTTGGAACATCTCTGCCTGCTAAGCTGAACAAGGCATCAAAGGCTCTGCCACCTTCCTGTTGCTTCCAGAAGTCAAAAGAAATTTCACTACTTGCTTTTCCTTGCCTTTGCTTTACCCCAAAAGCTTGTCAGGGGGATCGTGATAAGGTTTGACAGTGCCAGAATGATGGAGAAGGAGTCAGTGTGACTGGGAAAGTACAGCTCAGTCTCAATTTCGTTCCTGCTCCCCTTGCCAGAGGGGCCGGTGATGTTCTGCACATCTGGAGGCATAGCTGTGGCTTTGCACAGCCTTGCCCCAGAGGCCTGAGCTGGTAAATCAGCTCTACTACAACATCTCACCTCCATCAGCCCTCTGGCCCTTCCCTGGGATCCTGCATGTGCTGTTGCCTTGGCACACAACACACATGCAAGCCTGAAGCTTCCCAGAAGCTCTGAAAGAGGCACAACATGGATCTGGGAAAGGGCAGGCTGAGGCACATCTGTGTCCTACAGCTGTGGGCAATGAAGGGTTAGTTTCTCTCCAGGCTCTGAAGGCACATCTCTGAAGCATCAGGCTATTTCTGCTCAGCATGTCTGATTTCAGATGAGAGCTCTGCTGTGGGATAGAGCTGGCATGTGGGATAAGAGGGAATAAAATTATGCACAGGATATTTTGGTGCAGGGTTTCCTACACCTACTTCTATTGTCCTTCTCTGACTGAAGGCTCCATCTGGTACGTTCATGGCTGGGCACAGTGGCTGGAGGCCAGCAGAAGGCAGAGCAAGAGGTAAGTTAAAGCAGGGTGCTGCAAAGGCTCTGTTTATAATACCTGTTTATAATACAAGTGACTGACTGGGGGGGGTTATTATTATTTTTTTTTTTTTGGTTGGGTTTGGGATTTTTTGTTGGGGTTTTGGGAGATTTTTGGGGTTTTTTTGTTTGATTGGTTGGTTTGATTCTTTTTGGGGGGGTGCTTGGTTGGTTTTGTTTTGGGGTGGTTTTTTGGTTTGGCGGTTTGGGAGGTTTTTTTTGTTTGATTTTTGGGTTTTTTTGGTGGTGGTGGTGGTTTGGGGATTTTTTTGTTTATTTGTTTTGGGGGATTGTTGTTGTTGCTGTTGGTTGTCCAGATATCAGCCCCTGGGCTCTGCCTTGTACCCACAGCCACTCTGGGCCAGGACTTTCATCTCCTCCATCCTACCCCTTGGGCCAGTCCCTCTGAACACCTGATGCCCAAAACAGGCGACAAAACTGAGGAATGCTATTACTGTTGCTGTTATTATTAATAATTATTATTAATGTTTGGAGCAAACAGGCTGTTCTGTCCCCACCAAGGCCATGTGTAGAGACCCAGTGACCACAACCAGGGACTTTCAGGAAGGATGACCTGTGGTGTCTGTTGAGGCCAGCACGGCCCTGGGGGTGTCAGAGGAGCGAGGGTGGCAGGAAGGGGTTGGGCAAGAGCTATCCTGAGCACGTCATAGGTTACAAGGTAAGATGTAACCAAAAGTATGTATTCTATCACCATCTTCATAAGATGTTAAAAGCAGGTGAGGCAGTGCTCTTTATCTCTTCCATGACTCATCCCTGATAACTCCCTCCGGAGAGATATCTTCTGTTAATGAGCCAGCTGTTAAACACAGGTGGGGCAGTGTTCTTTATCTGATACCTCCCTCCAGGAGCTATCTTCTGTTAATGGGCCATCAAGGGCTCATTGCATGACTCATAAAATGACACCATCCCATTATGAGATGCTCCGCCCAGGGGGGGGAACCAAGCATTCCTAGCTGGATATAATCCGAGGTTTGGAACACTACCAGCCTTGCCTACTGGATTCCCAGAGGACAAGAGCTGCATAACCACTGCTGGACCTTCAGAGGAGCATCAGACCCTTCCACACGATCACCACATCAACGGGATTGCAGCCACCATTTAATGGGACTGCTACCACCACCCTGCCCGGCAGGGTGGCACGTTGTATCCTGACTCTGACAGTTTAAGCCAGTATTTCTGTATTTTTGCCTTTATCTTAATTTTCCTATTAAACTGTAATTCTGACTTGGGATCTCCCACTGGTTTGCTTTCTACAGCGCGCCACACGGGTGAAGGGGATGGCACCGCCTTCCTCCCCGCGCCTTTCGGAGCCGGCAGAGCAGGAGCAGCGCTGTCCAAGGTGCTCGGGCACCTTCCTGCCACAGCCGGGCTGGGTGCAGGGGACAGCGAGTGGGGACTCTGCTGAGTCGGCCCCGGCTGTCGGGATGATGTGGCTCCAGCGGGATCTGTCACGCTCTGCCACCATGCCTTGTTTTTGCTGGCGGGCAGGAGCTCAGCCACGGACAGGCAAACCAGGGGGAGGGAAGCGGGGAGGAGAGGGGCCAGACAAGATAAATAGGTAGCGTGAGGATAATAAAGGAGGACAGCTGGCCTAGAAAACTCGAAAGATAAATCGGCAAGGGGGGGGGGGGGGTGGAATCCTGAAACTAATTCCAAAGCGTGAGGGTCCTGCTGAGCCCGCAGGAGAGAGGCTCCTGGTGGCAGCCACTCCCTCTGTGACTCCTTGGTGCCTAGCATTCCTGTGGCCAGCACAGCCACGGTGGACACCTGCCACAGCCCTTCACATCAACAGGGTTAAAGCCATGGAAAAGCAGGGGGCTTTCCCCAGGAGCAGGGGACCTGCTGGGCAGGACAGGGGTGGCTGCTCAACCCGCAGCACAGACCATCAACCTGGGCCCTGCCGACGCTCTGCCTGCCTGGGGGATGCAAACAGGGCTGAAGGGACCAGCAGGGACTTGCCTTTGCCTCCATATTCCAGTCCTTTCCTTACCTTGTCTTTTATCTGAGACTCTGATCCCCGCCAAAGGAGCTGGGCAAGTGTCCCTGTACTGCCTTAGTGCAGTACTAAACCCCACAGAGCTCTGTGGAGGCCAGAGATGAGGGCTTGCCACCCTCTCGGTTGGGCCAGTGTGTGTCCACACAAAGCACCAGAAGTCCCCAAAGCAACTGAGGCTGAAGGATTTTTTGTCATTCAGGTCCTGTGATGCACCACAGCACAAGATGTAGGAAGGTTCATTAACCTCTTCAGTAGCAAAGACACCAAAAAAGGCACCCTGCTGACCTGAGCAGGATCTCACAGGAGGTCCAATGGCCCGGGCAGAGACACAAATCTCTCTCTCAGCGTTTTCCCCGTGCAAATGAAGCTGGCACATAAACACTGGTGCGTTCACAAATGGCATCAGCAAGCAAAGTGGCCCAAAGTCGCAAAGAAAGATGGAAGGAAAGTTAGAACAGGGTGAAACAAGGGACCAGTGAGCAGCTCATGCTTTCCAGATTGACAAAAAAAGGAATTACGAAAGAAAACAGAGCCCAGCCTTTATTCCTTTCCAGCCACCCTGTCCACAAGCCTCTCTCCCAGCATGGGAAAGGCAGCTCACCCTTAATCCTCCCCACAGATACTCACAGCCCTCCCTCCAGCGCCTGGAGCCCGGCTCGGGGAAGTGCAAACAGCCGCTGCAAAGTCAGAGCTAAGTGGCAGCTTCCCATTTCCCCAGCTCTAATTGCCAGCTGAGCAGACGGTTAATCTCCCAGAACGTGCTGTGATAAGGGTGCTGCTGAGTCCCCGTAATTGCTTAAGAGCTGCCATCGAGGATGCCGGGAATTGCCCAATTATTCTCTCCCCGGTTTCTCCACACCCCACGTTCCCTCCCTCCCCCTCTCTAAGTTTTGTAAATTAGAAAAGAGCTGCCTTTTTTTTTTTTTCCCCTCTCTCTCAAAAACAGCTGGCACAGGATTTCTCAGCAGTTCAGTAGGGATGAAGAGATTATATCTGGGCTGCCTAATCCTGTGTGGGCAGGGAGAAGAAAATGGGGGGAGCAGCAGTGGGGATCCCAGTGGAAGCAAAGGGGAGGGAAGGTTGCACTCACAGGTGATGCCTTGAACAGAATTCATCCCAGCAAGCCAGCACTGGCCCTGAGTATAAATCACATCCCATTTCCAGCTCTTCAGTGGCTCTATTGAGCAATAAATCAGCTCCTCATCCAAGCTGGCTGAAACATTCACACTCTCACAGTTACCTTACTCAGTGCTGAAAAGTTAAAACCTTCCTGCCAAGGCCAGCAGGCTGGGGAGAGTCAAATATCCAAATCCCCTCAGAGCTCAGCAGTGAAAAACACAACAAAAAAATAAAAGCCAAAACCCACAAGACAGAAAACAACTGAACTGCAGATCACCTGCGCATCTCCATTTGTTCAGCTGTTTTTCTCCAGCTGATGCAGTGGGCCAAGAAGTCATCTGGTATCATCAGACAGGCAAACAAGCCAGGCCACTATCTAATCCAATGCTAATATACACACAGAGGCAGCAGGACTCAGCTCCCAGCCCTTGGCTATCTTTGCAGCTGTTTAAAGCTTGGTTTCTTCCCTAAATGCTTCGTGACTGTCCCTTAGATGCCACTTTTAAGCCCCAGAATGGCAGCTCTTTGAAATTACAACACAGGCAGAAGTCTGCAACGCCAGCAGAAGGATTGAGGGATTTAAAGTCCTTTAATTTTAATGGGATCAGGTTTGTTCTTATGTAAAGAGTTCCTAGAAGTTTGGACATAGACACATTAAAGATGCAGCACCTCCAGTCTGGGTCACTCAGGTGGGTTTTAGCTCCTTTTTGCACTGTCAGCTCGTGTCCTAACCCAGCTGCAAACCACAACAACCACAGCATCTCTACCTCCAGCACATCTGCAAGTGGCTCTCCATCCCACAGCCCATTCCTCCTATTCCACCCATTCCAGACCTAGATGGCATGAGGCAGAACAAGTGTAATATCAGTTCCCACACCGGTTTAGCTTTGGAAACCCCTCAGTGTCCCCTCTCAGCTGGGGAAAAAGCCACTGAGCACAAATCCGCCCCACCCCACTCATGGCAAGCTGGAAAGTGAGATGAACCAACAGAGGACGGAGATTCTCAGCAAGGGGGGGAAAATTGGAGCACAACAGGAGAAAAGATGACTTAAAATCCCACAGTGCACCTTCAACTCAATGAATGTCCCCCACCATGTCACAGGAGAAGAGTCAGGGATCACTCAGGCAGATCTGAGCCGGAAGTTAATTTAGTGAGTGGGTAATAGGCTGGTAAATAAGATAATATATCAGATTTGCTGATTCCTTAATACCCACACATTCACTCATAGCTTTGATGTAAGATGTAACTTGACATATAAACAAAGGTATAACAATGAACACAAAACAATAATTAACAAGACTACAATTAGGTGGAACATCTAATTCATAGCTCCCGTGACTGTTGGTGACCACCTGAGCAGATTTTCTCACCAGTGATGTTTTCCAACTTTCTTCACTCCGGCTGGGACATGGTGGGTTGTGACTGCATAGTTAAAGTTGCACCCCATGATTTTAATGAAATTACAGATACAGATATTTGAGGGATTGTGTATATCCTCCATAAATACAGAATAGCAAAAGGCTCTCTTGCAAACACATCCATTCCCAACACATCCAAGTACAGTGTCAGAGGTCTCCCTGGGATGTATTTCAAAATAACATTTTGTTCAGTGTCAGGACAAATGTCTTGGGTCTTAACAGTATTACATTCACAAATAAATCCTTGTTGTTTCTGCACTACCCACGTGGCAGCAGTGGCAGTTTGCCATTTGTTCCCATTTTGCTAGGCCCATTCTCCAGCTTCTAACAGAGTACAATTCCATGCTGATTCAATCCCAGCACAGTGATTTGGTTTATAGAATCATTTACGTTGGAAATCACCTCTAAAATCATTGAGTCCAACCATTAAACACTGCATATGGTTAAGACAAAAGCTGGGGCCCTACTGCTGGTGGGGTCATAAGTTTACTAGATACCACCAAGACTGGAAATACTTTTTGAATTAAATATATTTTGAAAAATTTTTAATTGAAATTTTTTTCCCAAATTACCTTTTGAATCTCCGTGGGTAAGGTGCCCTCATCATCCTCCCTTATAGCTAGTGCCGTAGTGGATTGCACCTGCAACTGAGCTTGGATATGGCTGAGAGCTGTGGAAACATTATTCTGGGTGATGCCAAGTGCATCTACAATTAGGTGGGTGTCCTTTTTCCTTAATTCTTTGCCATTTAGACAATATACCAGCCAAGAGCCACTGACTAGTCACTAATGTCAACAAAAGATTTTAAAGGGTGTTCTTGCTCATACAAATCACTTGTTGCCAAGCTTAATTTATTTTCCAAAACATCAGCATCCGTGCTGTTTGTTGAATGCTCCTAATCCTGTCCCTGGGATGCCAGTCACACCTCTCCTGGCTCATTTTGGAGAGGTGAGGGCTCACCTGCCCAGCTCTGTGAGCAGCCTGTACAGAGGTATTTAGGAACAATAAGCAGGAAGGTTTAAGTGCAGAGATATTAACCTGCAGTGACAGTTCCACTTGCCTGAGGCTCCATAATGGATTAAGTATCACTTGTTGCTGCCCTGTCATTTTAATACCACTGGGCTCAATTTCAGAAATCTGTGTTCCAATCAAGGTACCAACAGGGTCTAAGGGGTAGTAGGATACAGTGTGGGGGGTAAGGTAATTTTTGCTGTGCTGATATAAACAATCCCAGTTTCAAATCAATTATATCTCCAACATAAATAGATACATTATGTCTGATAATGTTTCTCTTTTCATGCATTCCTCTGATGTAGCACTCCTTGAACAGCCACCAGCCTGCTTAGATCTATACCCCTTTTCAAAGGAACCACACTGAAAACTAAGCAAGTACACTTCCACTTCAGTTTTTGGGTTTTGTCTTTCACATATTCTGCTTACATCTCCCTCTGCCAAATCCACATTAATGGGCGGGACTCCTAAATTTGTACAATTACAGCTTGCTTTTTAGTGATTGTCATGGCAATGCACTCAGGCTTAAACACGATTACAACCATTACCACCCTGATTTGTACAAATAAAAGACCTGGGGGTTTTCACCCCATCCCTCAGGCTTGTTGATGGATAAACTAGATCTGGGTCACATTGCTGGGCTTTGGCACTTTGGTATAACCCAGTGTGGTTCCTGGAAAGGGAAATAAGACAAGTCTCAGTGGGGATACTCCAAACTGGTTACCCCTTCTATGTGATGTTTACCTCCACTGCTCCCTTTGGTTGATCTCTTTTCATAAGGGAATAGATTTTTAAAAGACCAGGGGTTTGCCCTATTAGTGGCTTCAAGGCCTGGGGGTCTGTAGGAGCTGAGAGAGGGTAAAATGTTGTTTAATGAATATATAGGGATAGCAGGGATTTACCTCATCTGCCAGGGACACTATTCCCTTGCTCAGTGTGGGACAGAATGGGATTCATTGTTAGAATCTGGCTGTCCTGTTGAAAACACCCCTGGCCCCCAAAAGCCCTCTGCTTCACCTTGGGTTTAATACAATCTCCCCCAGTTAAAGAGACACCACAAATACCCAGTTCCACTCTTGCCAGGCTTCTGGCCATATTTTTCTTGCAAATTATCCAGTTGAAGAGAGTCCCACAGAATGGCTCTGGTGGTATTTCTTTAGTTATCCCCCTGGGGCCCAAGGGACACTTCAGTTTTAATGAGAGGAGCCACCTCAAACTGCAATTCACCTAATTCACTCTCTTCATTACTTTCATCCCTGAATCCCCAGTCAGGGTCCCTCTATATATCTCCATTCCAATCTTCTGGGGATGCAATTAACTAATAGATCTTTATGGGGCCTGTGGGATTGGGGACCCAATTTATCATAAATTCTAGCTTGTCCTCTACTCTTTTTCCTTCCGCCCAGCCCAGTTGTTTCTGCAATTGTTCTATTCACAGAGGTAACAGCATTTCTTGCTGCTTTCTTTGTTAAAGCTCATCTTGTAACAGTCCCATTTCCTTTTCTTTGTATTCCTTACAATGGCACACTGCTTCCAACCACATTTACAACATCTTGCATATTATTCCCTTCACCATTTTTCAGTTTCCCTCTCATGCAATTTAACTGTTCCTCTATCTTCGCCCCAATTACTCCAATTTTTCAACACTCAAGCCTCAAAAAGTCTTGGAGAGGGTCGAATTCCATGCCTCCCTAAACAGCCAGTAATTGAATCTGCCACCCTACTGACTGTGCCAGTTTTGTCACGGGAGAAGAGCCAGAGATCACTCAGGTAGATCTGAGCTGAGAGTTGGTTTATGGAGTTCTAATCAGCAGATTTAGGTGTGCAAATCCCAGTCCTGCCTTCCACCTGCATACAGCAGAGACAGCCTCCCAACTGCTGTGCTCATCCCAGAGCTCCCACACTCCATTAAAAAAAAATGGAATTCATTCCCATCCAGCCCCTGCAAAGCAGAAGCACCTCTGACCCTTTCCTATCCCCAACATCAGGGTTTCCCCTGCAGAGGAGCCAAACTCAGCCCTAAAACCAACCAAAATCCCAGAATCCCAGTTGTCCTTGCATCCTCCAAGGGATCATGGAGGCTAATTCCTGCATCCCACCAGATAAGGAAGGGAAAACAGGAATTCCAAGATCAGAAAAATCATTTAGAACCTCAGAACACCAATAATTCCCTAAAATGGGAGCCATACCTTGTTTGTTTAGGATTCATTCCCATGGATACAACCTCTGGAAAAAGTGCACCTGTACCTCCCAAATCCAGGGGATTTGGGAATCTCTTCAATGTGGCAGCAGCTCCACATCCCCAATCCCATCCCTTCCTGGAGGATGGATTCCCATCCCAAGCCACCTGGGTCCCCTTCCACCCCACAGAGGACACCAGGAAGTGACAATTGCTTCTCTTTATTGGGATTGGGATCACGAGGACATTCCCAGAGGGCAGAGCCTTTTCCAGCACATTCCCAGGAGCATTCCCAGGGCAGTCAGGCTCAGCAGAGCAGCCGCTGCCAGCAGGAGCCCCCGGATCACCACAGGAATTCCACCAGAGGTACCTGGAAGGGATAAAACCCACTCAGCACTTGGCTTCCCAGCCTCCATCCAATCCTTTGGAAGTCTTTGGGAACGAGCTCCCAGAGCAGCTCGGGGGGGGTGGTTCCAGGAAGTCCCTTTGTGAAATCACTGGGAATTCACAGCAAGATCAGCCCCCAGGTGAGGCCTGGAGATGCAACCCCACAAAGACCCCACAACAACTCTTACCCTGGGGGGTGTTCCCAGCTGATCCCGGACTTCCAGAGGGGCTCATTAATCCCTGAGCTGGCTCCAGGATGAGCAAGGGTCCCACGAAGACATCAGCCTCAGTCAGCCCTGAGGGCCCACCTGGAAAAAGATGGGAATGAGTTCCCAGGAGAGGGAATTCCTGCTCAGGCTGGAATTTGGGAATTAGAGGAAGATGGACACTGAAAGAGTCCAAGGGTTTTAAATGCAAAGACACAGTCAGGATAGAATCGGGGAATGGTTTGGGATGGAAGGGACCACAAAGGCCATCCAGTGCCAGGGCAGGGACACCTCCCACTACCCCAGGTGGCTCCAGCCTGGCCTAGGATGCTTCCAGGCATGGAGAACAGTGCCAGGACCTCCCCACCCACATGGAATTTTTTTCCAATATCCCTCCAAAATTCCCTTCTTTCCTTTTCAAGTCCCATCCCTAACGACACCGGAGGAGAGCCGGGATTGTCCTTTTAACTGTGGCCTGAGGGGCCCTGGGGACACCTTTGGGACACACCTCGCTGGCTGGGATCAGCCCTCCTCACACGCCTGCCAATCCGTGCAGCCGGAGCACGGAATTCCCGGGAATCTCCTCCAGGAGAGGGACAGCTGCCGGTGTCACAGCAGCTGCAGATGGCTGCGGTGCCCTCCAGAGGTGCCCACCTGGAACAGAATCACCTGTGACCCCCCTGCCACGGGCGGGTCCCCCCTCCCCACCAAGGACACTCACAGGCCGCTGGCTTTGCTGAAGGAACAGGCTTTGTTCCAGGGATTTGGGGCCTGGGCCACTGGGGTCACCCGCAGGTGGCAGCTGATATAGAGCTGGCAGGGGAAGGCAAGGAAAATTCATTAATCTTGGAGATTTTTAAGGCTTTTTTCCATAGAGAAATGGGGAAAGGAGGAGGACGAGGGGTGGGAACAACGCCTCACCAAATTCCCGGCGTCTCCCGCAAATTTGAAGGCATCCACCAAGAACCGCAGCGACTCTGGCCGGGGCCGAGGGGACACAAAGGCTGAGCCAGTGTCATCTGCCCTGCCGTCCACCAGGCACCTGGAGAAAGACCAGGAATCATTCAGGATTCTCCCCAGGAATCCAGGATCCTCCAGACAGCCCCAGAGCCCGGCCTTACCCGCCCAGGTCGATGAAGGCATAGCGGGGGGACGAGCTCCTGTCGGGGCTCGCGGTGGCCACGCACTGATCCACGAAGAGCCGCAGGGGCACGTGGCCCTCTGAGGTGACATCGGCCTGGAAGCGGAGGCTGTCCCCAAGCTGGAAGCTGTTGGAGAGCCTCTCCCTACTCCAGTCATCTGGAATGCAGATCCCAGGGGATGGTGTCACTTTGGGGACCTTTTAAATGCGCGGCAACACCCATGGGGTGGATTTGGGGGGCATTTGGGCTCTGTTGGAGCTCCCAGGATGTCCGCAGGAGCCGGGAGCTGGGGGACACAAGGCTGCCAGGGCTGCACCCACCGTTCATGAGGCGCAGGGAGAAGCGGAGCCGCTCCTGGGCTGCCACCGTGGAGCGGAACGGGGCCCACGTGGGGTGCACGGCACCGCTGCTCACGTTGCTCTTCCTAAAGGGAAGCAATGGGAATTGCCAGGGATGGCACTGCCACCTCAGGGCAGTGGCAGAGTGGGGACAGCCCCTGCCGCTCACCTGGGGTAGTGACACTCAATGAGGACCTCAGCCGGGGTGGCCCTCACGATGAGGGGGTTGCCGGAAGGGGTGGGTTTGTAGAAAAGGGTCGTTCTGTAGATCAGAGAGTCTGGGGTCACCTGGAAGGAGGATTTGGGAGAGGGGAAAAAAAAAATCAGGAAAATGAACTCGGCACCAGCAGGGACCGTGCCGGGACACAGAGGCCATGCTCCCAATCCTATAGAACACCACAGAGCCCTGTGGTGGCACCACAACAAGGCACCAGCTTGAAGGAGGTCACAGAGCCTCCAGGACCCGTTATCCCATAAATTCCTGCATCCAAATCCCACTGCTGAGTGCGTACCTCATCCCCGGTATCCACACCCCAAAACCCACCCCTGCTCCGGGCACTCCTCACCCCAACCCCGCCAGCACCAGGGCACCTCTAGGGGTGACACCTTCACCACCCAACCCTGGCCCCGACGCCCCTCACCTGCAGGGTGCTGCCACACTCGTGCAGCGCAGCCACGAAGGTGACAAAAGCCTGGGCGGAGTTTGGGGAGAGAGGCGGGCAGGAGGCCGTGCCCAGGCTCAGCTCCGCTGCCCGCACCGGGCGCCCGGTGCCGAAGAGGTCCCTGCGCACGGTGACCGCCAGCTGCCCCTCCTGGCACCGCACGGCCACCGCGGGGCGCGGGGCCAGCGCCCGCAGCTGCGACAGATCCACCCGAGCCCAGGGCTGCGACACGGCGGGGACGCGACCCCGGGAGGAGTCACCCCGCAGCCGCCACGTCCCGGAATTCCTCGGGGGAAAACCCCAGGGATCGGAGGATGCGGCCGCAGCCAACATCCAGCAGAGCAGAGCGACCCCAAAGCAGCTCCCTGACCCCATCTTGACCCCAGGAAAAGCAGCGCATGGAAAAGGGGGGTGCGTGGGAGCCTTTTATGGGAGAGTTCCCGGGGAATCCCATTCGGGATAACGGGATCCAGCTGGGGATCCCATTCGGGATAACGGGATCCAGCTGGGCCCACCAAGGGGTGATTCCCTCCCCTTGCAGCCGGGAATTGTCCCGTTTGTCCCATGTCCTGCCCGGCTGCGGTGGTATCAGTGCCACCCGTGTCCCACTCCTTGAGCCGGAGCCGATTTTGGCCAGCGAGGCTCTCCCGGACATTTCCCCCCTGATCTTCCCGGGAGTTCCCCAAAATCCAGCCGGTGCATTCAGAGCTGGGGATGTGCCAACCCCACCCGGGAGCTTTGGGATGCGCATGTGCCCGATTTCCCGGGAATTCGCTCCGGGAAATTGCGCCTGGCTTAATGAGGGCACCATAACGAGCTCACTTTCGTAGAGAGCAGAGGGGCAGAACACCAGGGAATTCCTGGTGGGAATTCTCGACTCAGGTCCTGCTGTCCCCTGCAGCATCCATAATGTCACTCCCACATTCCCACATCCCCCTCTTGCACCATCCCGGTGTCCTGGCATTGCCCCGGGTGTTTTTAGGGATGATGAATAAATGATGGGACACGGAAAATCGCTCCAGGCCTCTCCATGAATTCTGCAGGAATGGGGCAACTCCCGGCCTGGCTCATCCCCAGGCTGCCCTGGAATGCTTTATCCAGGGGGATGGGGCTGCTCAGGGGGCTTCAGAGGGATCCAGAGGGATGGGAGGGAATGTTCCTGCATCCAGAGGGATCTGTGGGGATGGGAGGGGATGTTTCTGCTTCTCACAGCCCCATTCTCCATCCCAGCATCAGGAATGGCTCTGGGAATCCAGGATTTGATCTGCCCAGCCTCTGTGGGACCCAGCTCTCCAGGGATGGGTGCCTGCTCCCAAAGCTCCATTCCTGCTATTCCAGAGGGAATGATCCAGGATCCCAAAGAGCCCCACACAGACCCATCCCAAGCTTTCCCTCTCCAGAGTGGATTTCTCACCCCCTGGAGCAGCTCAGCACCTTTGCAGGTGAAGGTCCCAGCCCTGTGGGTCACTCCATGGTCAGTGCAACAGCCCCAAGAGATCTTCCACCCTGAGAGGTGCCTCCAGCTCCCGAGCAGCCAAGTCCTGCACCACGGGGTCACTCAGGTGGATACAGGAGCAGAGTTCTGCCCGGGATGAAAAGATCACAGCACTTCCATTTCGCACAAACACACAGCTGAGCCCTCCCCGAGCCCTGTCCTGCTGTCCTGCTGCTGCCCTCCACCCCAGGGGCATTTCTGCACCACTGCTCCTGGGCGATGCTTCGGAGAGCCGGCCCTGCGCTCCTGCTGCCTCCTCCTGCCACGCAGAGCCTCGTGCTCTTCTGTATGGATATTACACTTGGCTGCCCCTCGGGAGCTCCACGAAAGCCTTTTCACAGCTGCTCCTCGTGCAGGAGCCCGTGTGTGGGGCAGCAGCAAGGCAGGAGACCATATGCTCCAGCACGGGGCACAATGAGCCACTCACTGAGACGGCGCGGCTGTGATGAGCCATTGTCATGACTGATGGCACGAGGACTCTGGGGGAGCAGATTTTCACAGCACATAAGCCCTAATGAACAGAGAAATAACTTCCTGTGATGATGGAGATGTACACGGTTCCGAAAGCCACGGTCCTGCTTGGAAAGAAACACTTGATTGCCAGCAAGCCCAGGGAGCTCTGCTACCCGGGCAGCAGAGCTGAGAAAATGTATCTTCCTGCCGGCCTTGGGAGTGGGGAATGAGCCAACACTTCAGTGGAGGAGGAGGAATTAGAGCACAAGGGGTGGCAGTGGAGCAGAACAGGTTCACAGGGCTGGGGGCTGCACCTCTGCCGTGGTGCTGCAGCCGCCAGAAAACCGTGCAGCTAAAATGCATCTCCTGCAGCACCCAGAACCCCCTGCAGAGGGGAAACTGAGGCACAGATTCAAGGAGTCATTCCTGCAGAGCTGGGCACCCCCACACTAGGGAAAAGAAAACTTTAAAACTCAGTATTGGTCTTTGCACCTCACAAGTTCGTTCCCATAAGGAAACTCTGTCGGCTAATATTGGCTAGAGCACATGCCACAGCCTTCCCCAGTGTCCAGGAGGAAGCTTTGCCACAGGAACTGCTGCTGAGCCACCTCTTATTAGAATTTACTACGGCTCTGCCTGGAAGCTGCCCTGTGCTTTCTATTTTTAGCTGCAGGCAGACCTATTCATATCCGTCAGTGCTGAAACTCAGGCCCTTCCACAGCTTTGGTGCAGTAATTCAGGGACATGCATGAAGCCAGGTTCCCAGCTTTGAGGACAGCTCACCAGGACAAATAATAAATCCATGAGCTGAGTGCTCCCAAGGCTGGGGGGACACAGGGGGTGCTTTGCTAAAGGCATTCTCATCACACTCATTTATTCCACGGGATCACACCACTTCTTTGGTGCAGAGAAAATCATGGACTTGAATGTGATTTACCAGCTCATAAACTGCAAGGAGAGTGGGAGAAATAGGGTGAGAGAGAGGAAGAGTCCAGGAGAAGTGGAAATAGCTCCACAAGGTTCCACACTGGTGGTGGTTTCCCTGCCTGTTAATTATTTTATCTTAAAACGCTTTTAGAAGAGAGGGAATTCATTAGTGCTTAACACAGAACACATCAAAAATGTGTGCTTTTACAGCTGGTCACAGTGAACATACAGAGGGTGAATCTCAGAGGTCTGCAATAACTCAGGGTGATCAGAGCAAACCAATGCAGCAGCAAGATGCAGATGTTTGGTGTTGGAGCTCCCAATCAGCCAGACCTTGTTCTCATGACTCTTCATCACGCTTCCCCTTTCACGTGTGTGACAGCACGTGCCAGATCCACTCAGGTAACTGACAGTCTGACAAATAGAAAAGCTCTCAGCAGTGAGACTGATACACACCTCCTCCACAAGAGCACTGACGTTGCCCACTGACATCATCACTACACTTCACGGCAGTCAAACCCAACCTTGACAGAGGAAAGCTGAGCACGCACCCAACCCAAAGGCAGCTCTTCCCCCTGCTTGGGGGAGAGTCACAGCCAGACACTGCCAGTCCAGCTGACAGGCATTTGTATGGGCAATATCTGTGGGTTTAATCCCACCAGTTTTCCCAAGAAGGAAACACCTCACAGAGCAGTTCAGTGGGATTCATCCTTCCTGGCTGCAATGCCGATTCCTGCTCCTGTCTGCAGCAAGCAAGGAGCCTGAGGCTCTTCTGCTGCAGGGTGCTGCAGTCAAAGAGGTGGCAGGAGGGTCTCTTGCTTGTACACACTGCTGGTCACTGCCACTGGTCACTCAGGATGGCACTTGCTACCCAGCCTTCCTGCCCCAAGGTGTCAGCAGAGCAGATGGAACAAACGGGCAAACGCTGCCTCTCCCATCCATGCACTTTCCAGGAGAAGCAGCGCCAAATTAATGGACAAAAAGAGCCCAAAACAAAACAACGAAGTGTGTGAGCATATTAAGTCCTTTTCCATCCACAGTTTATGCTTCAGCTGCTACCTTGAGACTGGCACAGAAGCCAATGTGCCGTTTGCTTCCCACAGCTCCTGGGATCTCCGTGGCACCATTTACGCTTGGGTAACTCAACTTCTGGAGGCCATTAGGCAGGGTAATTTCACCAGTTCCTGAGCAAATGCCTGGAGGGGTCCTTGCAAAGCCAGCTCAGCACAGCTGAAATATGAAGGAAATGTTCATTTGAATCCTAAGGAGAAATGTAATGATTGCTTTGTAGTAAAGCACATTCAAATCAGCCCCACTTTGGCTGATCAAGGCACAATCTCATCAGCACTCTCCGAGAAGAAACACTTCTGATCCAGAAAGTGAGCTTAACATCTTTATGGAAGAGTTTTCATCAACTGACAACACCCATTTGGGGAAAAATTAGTTCACAGCATCACTCAGGTGCAGACTTTAAAACAAGGGTATTCTTTTCTATTTTTTTTCACCTTTTTTCCTATTTTTTTTTTCTTTTCCAAAAAGGCACTTTCCATTTGACGGGCCCACCTCCACTGTGATGCCAGCTGGCCAAACACATCGAGGGGCTGTGGCCTGTTTATTCATCAATGTGTGGGTGAAAACAGGGCTCTGCAGAGCAGCTTCCACATCTATGTGTGGGTGCTGGGTCCTAACCAGGGTGGTTGGGAACAATCTTGTTTTCAGGGGTCAGGAAATCAGAACAAGCCCTTGAAAATCCTGGAAGGAACAAGGCCCTGGGTCATCCGGGCCCAGCAATGCTGCACAGAGGGTAAAAACATAGAGCAACCATTCTGTGAACAAGGAACCAGGGTAAGTGTCACTGGTGTCACCAGCTCAGCGGCACCATGAGGAGGAACTAAGTGAGAAATCCAAAGGAAACACTTACAGGTTCACTGGCAGCTTGTGAAGCAGACAGGAGAAATAGTCCCTGGTGGGATATCTGTACTGATGTGCCCAGAAGGATGACACAGGAGGCAGGAGGGATGGTTCCCAGCCCATGCTGGCTGACAAAGCAGCTTTGGAAGTGGCAGTAGCTGGTGATTTGTTGGACCTTACTGTTTTGAGGTGCGGGTCCTCCTCAGCAATGTTTCACAAAAGAGGATGGGTGTGCTCCTCACTCTGCCTTGGAAATGGGAAAACAGAAGCAGAGAGCTGCAGCAATGGGTGAAAACAGCCAAGTTTATCCCATGGCTGATGGATCAGAGCCCGAGCCTGCAGGCTGTCTCCTCCAGCTCCATACCTGTTCCTCTGCCCAGCCAGGCACCTGCAAAGGCTGCTTTCCTCTAGTCCCACTTCTCCTTTCACACCCTGCCTTTGCCACCTGTGCCAAACAGGACAGGAGGCAGGTGGCTTGTTAGAAACCCTCCCTGCACCATCCAAACTTGTGAATATGCAAGGCACGCTGCATTTTGATAGATGTCTGGGGACCTGACAGAATTAATGGAAAGAGAAGGAGGCAGGACAAGTATGAAAGGTACTTGTGAAGAGCAGCAGGCCAGGAAAGGTTGAGGGAGCTGCAGGAAGAAAGCAGGGGGCTATCAGTGCTCCCACTGCTGTCTTATCCGGGCACAGACTGGCACCTGGCCTTGGCAGCTGCCAGCACTTGCTTGCGCTCATCTCTGCATGTTCCTGTGTGTGATGGCACACAGATGTTCGGCTAACGAGGGGCTGTGTGTCAGCGCTGTGCCCTGGACCGTGCTCGTGCTCAGGCAGGAGCATATGCCAGCAGAGAGCAGCAAACAAACCCCAAGGAACCCAGTTTCTTCTGTGTGGGACAAAGCGTGGGGCTGACACAGAGCGCCCTGCCCAGTGCCCTTGGGCAGAGCGTCCCTCAGAGGAACCTGTTCAGGTGGAGGCCTCAGTCCAGGTGTCTTCCCATGCCTTTGAACAAAGGGTTCTATTGAAGAAAACCTCATATGCAAGTTTGAGGAACTCAAAAATCCCTGGTTCCCCCCAGAAAGGGGATCCTTTTTCTGTCTGCCCCAGGCAAGCTCAAACCTCTGCCCCTAAGCAGCGAGTAAGGAAGGAGGACTTGGCCCTCACTTTGATCTCCCCTCCCAGGGGCTGCGCTGTCCCCAGAGCAGAGGGGCTGCTGTTCCTGGGTGGGGAGCTCAGCTCCCAGCTCCAAGGATAGCACAGAGTGTGATTTGCCTTTGGTAACTCCTACCTACCTTCCCCCGATGTTTAGGGGCTGCTTGATCTGCGTGGGATTTTTTCATCTCTAGCACCGACAATCCTCTGATACTGCCTGTGCTTTTCTTTGACTCTAACCAGAGCCCTGAAGTTGTTTCTCATATCAAACGCTCCCAGTCAATCTGATTTTTAGAAAACACAGCGCGTCTGGGGAGAAACCTGCAAAATATAGAACATGTTCCCCATTTGCATCCAAATGTTGAAAAACCCCATCACTCCTCTATGGCACATCATATCAGCACTATACCCGCCATGAAATATTCATGGCCATTTATTATGATGTGTTTATTATCCTCATAAAACTTTCCAGCAATCAGTTTCTTTATTTGCTCAGCCTGCAGCACGGATGGGTGCTTTTGTGTCTCCTTCAGTGCTGCCAGTGTTTGAATTAATCCAGGGCCCCTGTCACCATAAGAGCAACACCACTGCTATCCCAGGCTCAGTCCATCCCAGGCTGCTTCCCTGCTTGTGGCATCAACAGAGCACTAACTGGGAACTGTAGGGTGACCATGACATACTCTGCCTGTATTAGGTTGCTGGAATGGAATGAAATTCAACCCAAGATTGACTTCTTGAGCCCAGTGTGACAGCACAAGGAGCAGAGGACTTAAACAATGCTGCCAGTCCTGCTTGGGTTGGGGGCAGTGGGACACAGCGCTGGTCTCACTGTCCATGCATCCTCCAGGTGAGGTTAAAAAAGAGAAGGGAAGCTCTCAGTGAGGACAGCTCCTGAAGGTTTCATGGCAACTGCCAGATTAATGTTAATGTAAGCTGCTAAAAGATTTTCAAATGGATTAGTTGTCCATTTCCTTCTTGGCACCCTGAGGGTCTGGTGCCAGAAGAGCAGACCTGGATCACCTCTGCAACCACAAAGTCCCCTCCTGGCAACAAAGCAGAGGCAAGGGCTGGACCTGGAGGGAGCATGTGAGAAACACAGAGATACCTTCTGGAACAGATTCAGCTTCTTTATAGCAGTTCTTTATAGCAGGACACTTTTGTAAGAGTGCCCATTATGAAAACCTTTTATTCCTCCTGCCAGAGCTTGCGAGCCCTGCCCTTTCCATGAGGAGGGGAGTAAAAAAAGATCTCGGAGGACAGCGAGAGCAAGAGCTCTCCTTTCACAGGGATTGCAAAGCTGAGTCTCAGTGGAGTGACCTTGATACAACCTCTTGTTTCAAACACACAGCAAACATTTCTGCGTTGAACAAACTGCTGCAAGAGGATTCAGGCTCCTCTCTTGCCAATGCACTGGCGCTGCTCTTCCCCAGAGCGCAGTGTCTTCCAAAAGCAAACTGCATCAGCCTCAGAAAAATAAATACATCTACTTTTCACATCATTTCATCTCCTGATAACAGTAATGAACTCAGTCTGTAGCATTACTGGGAATTAATGACTGCCTGCCTCCTGACTCACCAGCTCTTCCCAGGCTATCATAAATTCCCGGGAACAGTTGTGAACCACACATCACCCGGTAAGCTGGAAATAAAGACCTTGTCCAGAACCCTGGGGCAAACATACAGCGTGCCAGTGCCACCTGGAAGCCTGGGAACGGAGATGAGCTCCCAGATAAACACTGCTCTGCCCCGATGGCTCACTGGGGGCGAGCACCAGGAGCTGCTTCCTGGGGCTCCCTGCAGGATCCCAACCCTGGTTCTGCGTCACTCCTCCAAAATAATCTGGCTGAAAGCAGCACACGGCACCCTTGGGGAACTGATCCTGTGGGTAATTAAGCTCGCTCTGCACGCTGTACCATTAACCTTTTTTCCTGGCTAACTCTTCAGCCTCACGATGCTCTTGTCTGAGAGAGTAAAGAGCCTCTCCGAAGCTGCCCCTGGATGCAGGCACTTCCAGACCATTATCACATCACCTCGAACCTGCTCTTAATAAACTAAAAGAAGATGCTTCATTACTGAAGCCAAGCTCTGCAGTTCATACCTGCTTGGCTGTCTGTTCTGGTTTGGTCAAATTTAGAGATATATCCTCTGAGAGAAGGCACAACCACCCCTCCCCCACCAGGTTCAGGAAAAAATAAATTTTCCTCGAAGTAAAGTGAAAGAGATAAGAACTATTTATTTAACAAACACACGGGAAAAGGAAAATAATGCTAAATAATGAAATCTTTTGCTGTGAAGAAAAAAACCTGGGAAAGTGTTAGAGTCCTCCCTTTGGTGTCCTCGGAGCTGGGGCTTGGCCCAGGGCCAGGCCCTCTGTGCTTGGTGGAAAGTCCTCCCAATGTGCTCTGATATTGAAGCAATCCACAGAAAAAGGGAAAAAATCTGAAATTCCAGGGAAGGAAAAGCAAAGTTCAACTCTCAGTCTCTCTCCAGAGAAAAGAAACTGAACAACTGGCTGAAAGCTGGCTGGAAAAAAGAGTCGCTATCTCTGTGTGACCTTGAACAAGCTGCAAACTGCTTTGAGAAAGTTTTACTCAGTTTTTCCTTCCTCCTCTCAGGCTCAGTTTAAAGGCATAGAAAGGCACAAGAATTAATTTCTGGGCATAGGGCAGCGATATGGGATACACATCATAAAGTCACCCCAAGACACTGTCAGAAACCATCGTGTCCCATACACCAGGGCCCACGAACTTTCTGCCTTTCAGATCACACAGCTTTCAGTGGGGACAAGAAGAGCTGGTAAAATTGGCATGGCTATATATTTATTTAAATATTGAGATTTCCCACTCTCCCAGTTGTAAATGTAAATTTGTGTGTAACTAGCTCCGGTAATTAGGGTTAATGGCTAAAGAGCATTTGGAAATTGTGCAATTTGTGGAGTCCTCTATCAGAAAGGACCAATTAGGTTTGCTTCTCCTTTTAAAAAATAAATATTTCTGTCATCACCTGTTCATTGGACATGTCTGTCTGGGCTGCTTGTCTCAAGAAATTCAACTAAATTAACAGGTTTAGTTATCATGTATTAATTACAGGCCATGCCCAGATTTCTGTGACTTCAGCATTCCACTGGCAGAACAGATAGAGGTATGGCCGAGAGTGGAATATATTTTAATTAGGAGGCAATACAGCTGGTACATCAAACCAAAAGGCTGAGCAGCTCCACTCCAGCCCATAGCTGAATTCATTTACTGTTGGGTCTCACTTTTACTGGAGCCATCCATCCACACCTTATTCTCCAAGGACAATTGCTGTGCAACGCAGGCCAGTGCAGGAGAGAGATTTGTCTCCTGACAGATTATCCCCAGGGAGAAGCAGCGCAATGCTCCAGGGCCTTGGAGAAGATGAGGCCTGAAAAATAATTCTGCACTAAAAATGTGTTCTTCTTCCCCTCTGCAGGCACCAGCTCTGCCCTTGGGCCTCTCAGGGCAGAGCTGGGCTCACAGGGGCTCCCAGCCCAGCGTCCATTCCACTGTGGGAGCTGGGTCATGGATGCTGGTTAGCCCAGTGGCTGTAGCTGTGTCCCTCCAGGTCTTTAATTAAGGCAGCTTGGGCTTCCCAAGCAGTGGGGTGTGAAAGCAGCACCTCATAAAAATGCCCCAGTCTCAATAACACTTCTAAATCAGCTTCCTGGGATGCAGCTGTAACAAGCCCCCTGGAGAAACTGTGGCAGCGAAGGGAAGGCTTTATTGGCCCTTAATTATGAGCTCTGGCACAACTCCCTGCATCTTGCTCTCTGGAAAACAGCAAGGAGGAGCACTCCAGCTCTGCGTCACCTCCCCCAGAAGCTCCCCAGTGCTCCCACACCTTGCCACACATGGGTGCAGACACTGCAACAACTGCAGCCCACTTCTAATCCTCCAAAGACCCAGTTTTGGCTCTTTCCCCTGTTATTTTTCTGGTGGTGACCCGTGTACAATCGACTGAAGCCTCCTGACACGCCAGCTGCTCCCAGGTTCCTTGCTGCAGCCCTGAGGAAAGTCCCACAGGCCAGCAGGCCAAAGACTAAGAGCTGCTGAGGTGAACAAGTCCCTAGAGGGGGAACCTCGTGATTAAGAGCTCTTTAACCCAACTGAACCCCTGCAGGATCAAAGGCAGCGGGTGGGAGGCTGGATATGTTCAGGAAGACATGGTTAATTGTGGGAGCAATTAGCCTCTGCAAGAATTCATCAGGTACACGATGGATTCTCTGTGCCTGGAAGTGTTTAAACCTCAGTGGAGATGTTTTGGAAAGATAAGCTTATGTTTGACCAGGGCGGACGGGCTTAATACAGGAATAGCCAATTTTATGCAAGAAGAGATGAACAGAATGGTCTTTTGAGCTGGAAAAATCTCTAAAATCTATGAAACTATTAATAGAGAATGAGACATTTCTAGTGGGTTTGACAGCTAGATGACAAATCTGTGTTAAATTCCACAGGATCCAAAGAAACTACTCAGCCTCATTTTCTGATATCCTCCAAGGGGTTTCCCAGTGGGGGATTTTAGCTTTCCATTTTTTAGCTTTAGAATAATCTTCCAAACTGGAAAACTTCTCAACCTCCCCTCCTCTCACCTCCCCCCGCTCCTCCATCCTTTCCTCTGTCTCGGAGAGTACGTGCCAAGCTGTGCGTGGGTGAACCCCTGGGAGAGGCAGCGGCAGAGCCATCCCACATGCGTGAGGAACAGAGCGGCGGGCAGAGGTAGGAGAAGCCAAACTTTGCACTTTCCCAGCCCAGAGTGATCTCAAAGCTTGGGCATCCCTTGCCAAACCTGGAGAAGCCCCACAGCACGAGGAGGGAGTGGCTGCACCCATTTTGCTGCACCCATTTTGCTGCTCCCAGAGTCGTTTGGGTTATCAATATTTCCCTTTTAACTCTGCGGTGAAGCCCGATCTTCCCAAATCCATCCGGGCACAGCAGCTGTGGCTGGGGCTGTCTCATCCCCCTCCAATAAAGGAAGCAGTTGTGAGGCTCATGGCATGCTGCAGGTGACTCAGAATTAATAACTGCTTCCAGGACCAATTGTTTCAGCCAAGGCTGCTGAGTTTGGTGTTTTATATGTGTGTTTTGGAAAGGATGACAAATAATTGAAGATGCAGAGTAACTCCCGATCAGCCATCACCCTCAGTGGACTTCCATCCCCACCACAATAGAAACCTCTCACTTAGATGTGCTGCACCCTCCTTCCCAACCTTCCTCTGCTGTGCTTGCTCAGGAGGGAGACTCTTCAGGAAAGCCTGAAGTACAAGTTTCGACCCTCTCCAGCAGTTTCTTGTCTGTCTTCAACTGGGGAGCTCCCTAGCAAGATCAAGGAGGAAACGAAACAAGGGTCAATTGAAAGTGGAAGAAATGAATGAAAAGGGAGCCAGTCCAATATTAATTAATTTAAAATATATATAAATATTTAGGCCATTAAAAGTAAAAGCAGTCAGCCTCTGAATTTTGGTGGGACTTCCTGACAGGCATGACAACAGGACCATGTATTGGAAAAATCTGCTCTCCTGTGGGGCTTCCAGTCCTTCAGAGAGCAAAGAGGTTAATGAAATAGAGGTGGAAAAGATTGCAGTGTTTCTTGCACTTCCTTGTAATTTAAGTGTGTGCTAAATACTGCATTCTTCCAGAAATCCCAAGTGGAAGAAGTAAAGTAACAACCACTTGAAGGATTTAACCCAGAAGTCTCCAACTGAACTCATATTTATAAGAGAAACTTTGTATAAATGCATGGAAAGCCTGGGAAAAAACCACAGAAGCAGCAGCCACTGCTGAAACTTCTGGAAGGGGAGTCATTTCCAGAAGAACCCAAGATTTGGACAGGCCTTTAAAGGTGACAGTCCCTCTCCTCAGAAAGGGGATTGTGATCATCCTCTGTGCACAATTCACTGCGCAACACAGCGGGGAGGGTGGGAAAGGGGGCTGGTGACACGGAGCAGGATTTCAAAAGCCAAGGAAGATTTAGCCCTTGGATCGTGCAGATCCTGCAGACCTGCCTGTGCCGAGTTACACCAGCCTGGCTCAGGATGGGAAGGCCGTGATGCACGCTGAGCCAGGGAGCAGGATCAGCTCAGGAAGGGCAGGAAGGCAGCCCAGCAGCGAGCCTGTGGCACCAAAGATCATGGAAAATGGGGTGGCTTTGGGCCCCGCTGAGCTGCAGTGGGAATGGGCGCCCTGGGAATGCGGGAGTGAGCAGGCAAGTCCACAGGGCACATCTGGGCACATCAGCTGCAACACTGCTTCAGTGGCCATTAAAATCACCCCCTGACATTCCCACATGTGTCTGAGGCAACTTGTGGGGCAGCCCAAGGCGAGAGAGACTGGGGAGGTGACCTCCTGCCATAAGAAGACCCTCCAGCACTGCAGATCATCCCACAGTTTCCTCGCCTGTCTGCAGTTGGCTTCTTTCTGCAGATACCACCCTGAGGGTCGACCTGTCACTCCCCATCTCCTCTTCCTCCCCAACCCTCTGCAGCTGGCAAACAATGGAGCTGCCAGGCAGAAGCTTGCTCTGCCCACGAGCAAAGCCAGCAGTGCTCTGGAAACTTTGCCTCCCCTCCTCAGGAGATGTGTTTTGTCAGTGCACCGACACAGCGGGGCCAGAGCTTCTCTGTTATTCCATGGGATCTGTTCCTGCCCCAAGAAAGAGCAGAGGGGAGAGATGAACATCGAGACACAGCAGCGCAGGAGTGAGGAAGCCACATGAACACAGGGCTCCTAGAGAGCCTGTCATGCTCAAACTGCAGCTAAGATACTGGCTTGTCCCTTGTCGACACACTGTCCCCTCTTGTCACCTGCTGTCCTGGCCCTGGCAGCCCTGTGAGATGGCTCTCCCACGTTCTAAGGGACACAAACACCTTGGCTGTTCCCTGGAAATGCTGAGCCAGTCAAACAAACCCTGTGGGCTTCTGGCTTTGCCCACAAAGAAACTGGCTGATCTTCACAGAGCTGCTCTCAGGCAGCAAAGCTTTTTCATTTGGTTGGTTCTTCCTTCTCTATTTTATTTGTGTCTTGGCTCTTAGCTGGTTCTGAGCACAACCAAGAGCCTGCAGGAGGGGCCAGGCTGCAGTGGGTACATATCAGCACAGCCTTGCTGATTCAGAGTGACCAAGCATCTGACAGGAATCCTCCCAAACAGCAACATGTGCTTGGTGACTCCTGGCACTGCAGAAGTGGAAACCACACAGATTGGATTTCTCATCCCTCTCCACACAGCTTGAGCCCTGGAGCCACAGAGACAGGCAGCTCTGGCCACCACATCAAGGGTGAGGTCAGGGAAAGGCGGATGCTGTGCTGTTGGAACCCTGGGTTCTGAGAACCTGTCAGTGCTGAGAGGCAGTGATCCTCAGGAGTACACTGTATTCGATCCAAAACCCTGGGAAAAGCTTCCTAAATTGTGTGATAACACTGGGGTTGTTGTTGTGCAATTAAAACTTATATCACAGGGTGGAATATGTAGAGATGTAGAAAATTAGGTTTAGGGGATATAGGTAATAATAGGTTACAATGTGGGGATTTGGGGTGTAGATTTGTTCTTCATCTTTTCTCCTTCTTCTTCTCAAATCTGGCTGTTCTGGTATTGGGTCAAAAAACCCACACTGCAGGTCGTGAATAGATAGTTATTGGATTGTAAGTAAAAACATATTACTTGGTATTTCATAATTGGTTAATTTAGGCTTTAAAAAGCCTTGAAAGTTAGAACTCACAGCCATTTTTTCCACCCTGTACTTTGGAGGCACATCCCGTGCAGTTGCACTATAGATAAGATATAGTGAACAACCAAGTCCAAACAAGAAATCTCAGTCTCCTGCATTTTCATTCCAACTCTGAGTAAAAGAACTCACAGAACAGCAAAAAGAGAAAAACAACAAATGGGAAAATGAATACTGTGCCATGTGCCTCTGTCCTGGCAGGAGCACAGTACCCTGTTTCAAAGACAGTGAGAGATCTGGGACCCTTCAGGTCACCCTAGAAGTGGCACTTGCTTCCAGCTCAGCTGGTCCCTGCTGCCTCAGTGATGGAGCACTGCAAGCTTTGTAGGGCACTTCCCCTTAACAACCCAGACCTTGTTCAGCTTCTCATGCCTTTTTGGAAGCTGTTCTGCCTTCACCCATGCTTAGTTAGAGAGGCATCAACACCACAGAAAAAACCAAAACCAAAACCAAGTTCCTCTAGAGCTCTTTAACGACGTTCCTGGTCTAACAGAGATTTACCTTCTCCAGAGAAGGCTGTAGAAAGCACTACTGTCCCATGTTCACCTGTCTGCTCTCCCTCTTGTCCACTAGATGTGAACAGCTTGCAAGAGAAAACATGCCTGAGAGCTCAGGTGTGCTCCTGACTTGTGGCTGGGAGACACCTGTAAATCAGGGCTTGGCACAGCAGATCCTTCTGGCCCTTCTTCTTCTCTTGCAAGAGCAGCAGAGGGGCTGGTGGAGTTTTAAAGCCAGCGGACAGTAAATCCACATGGCACTCACTCCGTTGTGTGAAGATTCATGGCTGTGTTCTCTGAAGGTCAGCTTCGTCTGCTGCAGGCAATTAGGGATAATCTACGGCCCCTGCCGCCACACCGGCCCTGCCCGTATGCTCCTTGTCAGCACCACACCATTGGTCACATAAAAGTCACAACTGGTCAGCGTCCTGGAGAAATGCTGTGGGAAGAGCAGGAGGAGGCAGAGAGCTCTTCATCTCATGATGGGCTCCCGGGGATCTTGCTTCTCTGAAAAAGCTGAGGACTGGCAGAGGGGGACGGTCACCGTCACCTCTCAACTTCTGTCCCAGCGCTGTCCCCGCAGAGCTCACGGGGCTCCCTCCAGCACCCACGGCCCTTTGCTCTCTCCATCGCTCTCTTATGACCACATCTCCTTCATCCTTGAGCGTTGCATCACTAGCTCACTTTCCCTGCCCTGCCTGGAGCCCTGGTGCCTTCCTTGGGGGAAGGACTCCTCCTTCCTGCCCTGCTCTCCCTCTGCATCTGCTTTTTTGAGTATCTCTCTGTTTGCAGGCAGAGAAAGAAGTAGACCACATGCAATTCCCTCCTTTGCATGCTGGAGTTGGAGGACCTCAGGGTTTGGGGATGGCAGGAGGCAAAGAAGGGCTGTTCTGGAGTGAAGGCACAGTGGCAGGGAGAGGTCGCAGATGCCTGACAGACCCCAGTGCCACACTGAGTATGCTAAAACCTGGATTCAGGAAATAACTTTGAGATCTGAGCCTGAAACCCTTGATTTAAAGGTATTTTCTCATGGTTGCTCACTTGGTGGCATCTCTAAGCATGGTCTCTGCAGTCTGCAGAAGGGGCCTTGGGATCCCACATCATTCATGCCACTGAAACCAGTATCAGAGACAAGGCTACAACCCTGACCTGCTGACCCACAGCAGGGACCAGAGTCTGAGAGTGCCCTTCCAGTGGCTTTGGGTTCTGGGATTGTGAAAATTATTACATATCAGCATATCCTGCAAATGAAGCTCACATTAGATTTACAAGAGTTCTCTTAACAAAGCAACCCCAGGTGATGCAGGCAGTTTTTCACCAGGGGCTGGAAGCGAGGCCAGTGCAGGGGCAGTGGTAATGAGGTCCCTGCTGGAGTCACTGGCAGCAGGGGGAAGGATGAAGGGATGGGAAATACGGCGACTTTGGCCATGCCCCAGGAGCTTGTGCAACTGGCACAGTCCCTCCTCCCAGGCCCAGCAGGGAACAGGAGCTGGGGCATGTTCTCCCTCCGAATTGTCTCTGTGGGAGGAGGAGGTGCATGAGTTTCGAGCCTCCCTGGCCCTGTCTCTCCCTGTTTGTCTGCTTTGTTTTTGAGCAGCCCTCAAGGCTGTGTTTTGGAGAGAGGGTTTCATCAGGCAAAGGAAAGGTACAAGGATGAGTTAATGAGAACGATTATTCAGTGACAGCTGCTGCCACTCACCTCCTAATGAGTGTAAGGTACAGCCTTGCAGAAACAAGACTTTCTCTAATGATTATGTTCAGGAGATTAATTTACGAAACTCTGCTTAAGACCTGTGGTGATCTTATTTGAAATCTAGTCAATGAACAGGCGAGTGTAGGGGAAAAACATACCTTGTTTAAAGTTCAATTGCTGGGAGCAGAGAGATCCTGGGGCTGGATTGGGGCAGAGCAGAGACGTGCAGTCCTTGCTCTGCTGTCCCTGGGGTGCTCCCCATCACCCTGGGGATGTGCAGCCCACCTGGATCTCAGCAAGGCACGGTCTGGCTGCAGCAGCATTTTATTCCCTGACTGCTGCAGTGCACAAATCAAACCCTCTGCCTCAAGCCCAGGGCTGGGGAAGGACTGGACCACGAGCTCCTGCAGGGAACACTGGCCCTGTTTGGCACTGCAGGCAGACTCTTCTCTACAACCACGGCCAGGTCTGCTAATGGTTTTATCCCTGTGTCCAGCCTGAGCACTGCTCATCACTGGCCTCTCCACACAGGCATGAGATGCCTAAGCTTGGCACATGACACCTGCCATTTAATGTCCCCATCAAGCCACAGAGAAACCAAATGGACTGGAAAACTGGCCCGGGATCAGTGCTTCCCTTCCAAACTGGCACCCACAGAACGCAGGACTCCTCTCCGTTTCAGCCTGGCATCCCCACCAGCCCCCTGCCCAGCTGGCCATGGCCAGGACAGCAGCACTGCTGGGGGCTGTTGCCTCTCTACCTGTGCTGCAGGTGGTGGGACACGGTGTCCCTGCTGCCCAGCTGGCCTGGCACAGCTGCCAGTGCCCGGGGGGCACAGCCCTGGTGCCCCAGTGCAGGCACAACGCTCAGCTCCCTTTGGCACTGGCGTCACAGCCCTGCCACCAACTCAGACAGATGGTGAGCGAGCCCAGCTCCATCTCCTGGGGCTGTTTGGCCACTACAGAGAGCTGCTCAGGCCAACCCGAATTTGGCTGGCCGGTGTCCATACCCCTAATGCAAATATTTGGGCAGGAGTGGCTGTGAGCCCAGTGGGTGAGACTCTGTGCTTCCCATGGAGGCCAGGGAAGGGGGATGTCCCACAACAGCTCCTGGGATTTCCTCACCTGGAGACACCAAATCTGATGCTTGGGAGCCTTCACGAGCTCCTCCAAAAGTTGCATTTTGGGCATCCACACTTTCTGCCAGGGCTGGTCTGGCTTCCAGGGCAGTATCCCAAAGTATTGGCTGCAGAAATCTGCATTTCCCCTACTGGTCTCCCTTTGAAACCATTCTCTTTGATTTGTGGCTGTTTCACCTCAGCTCCAGGGCCCTGCTGTGGTCTGTAGGGAGCAGCCAGTGCCAATCAACCCCTGGCTGCTTTCATAAAGCTGTGGGTAATTTTTGGTGTTTTCTGCAGTGATGTCTTTCAATTCGACCCCTTCAGTGGCTCCTTCACATCCTCTTTTAAATCTGGCAGGTCCATGGATGGAGAAACACATGGAGGCTCTTGGAAGGGCTGCAGGGACTTTACTGCTACCTTCAGTTCCCAAGGCCTAGAAACCAAAACCAGCTTCCCCTACACAAATCTGTAATATTCTTTGCACACTGCCTATGGCAGTAAAACTCCCATCACTAATCCATACTGCTCCCCTTCCTAGAGAAAAGAAAGGAGTGGGGTTACCATGCTGTCAAGGGATGATGAAACCATTGTGGTCTTCTCTATATACCCAAAAGAAACCTTTATCAGCCTCTGTTTGGGGCCAGAGGTCTGCAAAATGCAGTGCCCTTAAAAATGAAATAAGAAGCCTTGAAGAACTTTTATTTGCTATCTCTGCTCACAGGAAATTAGAGGAGCAGGACATGAGGTCTGGTTTTATGTGGAGTCCGTCCTTCCTTCCTTCCTTCCTTCCTTCCTTCCTTCCTTCCGTCCTTCCTTCCGAATTCCTTCCTTCCTTCCTTCCTTCCTTTCATCCCTCCCTCCTTTCTTCCTTCTTTCTTTCCTCTCTTTCTCTTTCTTTCTTTCTCTTTCTCTTTCTCTTTCTCTTTCTTTCTCTTTCTCTTTCTTTCTCTTTTTCTTTCTCTTTCTCTCTTTCTGTCTCTTTCTCAGTTTGCTTTAATTGCATACCTCTTGTACCCCAGAAATGTGTCTTGCATGAGAACTAAAGACAGAAAGAACACTCACTCCATAAAAAGTCCAATCAATACTGCTGGGCAGCCAGAGCCAAAAACATGTCAAAAGTGAGCTGGGAATTAAAAGTAAGTAACAGATGTCATTTAAAACCCCAAGGCGAGACAAAGGGCTGAATCATGCCCTGCCTGGCTGAACAGCCCTGGCAGGATGGGAGCTGTGAGACCAGGGAATTCCTCAGCTTTGGACATCAGGGGGAAGGGTGGGGGAGCAATGGAAAACCACATGAGCAACAAGAGGGAGAATGGCCCAGCCAGCACGGGGAGTTTGACCCTGTTGCAGGAGAACCAGGAGGGACGAGATACCGAGGGCACAAGAATCGATGGCACATGGAAGTGGGGGGCAGCAGGGATGTGCAGGGACCACGGGACAAGGGGAGCAGGGCGAGACCACCCAGTGCTGGAGCCGGAGAGTGGCCACTGTGTGGGGCACGGCAGGAGCCCGCCCAGAAGGGGATAACAGAAGGATTTATGAGCACAGCCATAATGAGAGCCAGTTATCCGTGACCATCCTAAATCTTGTCAGAGAGAGGATGAGAAGGACATCTCCAGTGGACAGGATGGAAGATTTAATGCCACCATTCCACAGCATAATCACAACATGAGCCCCCCACGCTGGCGGCTGCTCCGAGGGAAGGGGACTGCCTGTGCTTCCAGGGTTGGACAGGGCTCCGAGAGGAGGGAGGGAGGTTAAATAACACCAGAGGCACTGCAAAGAGGCCCAGCATCTCTCCCAAAGCCCAAGGAGGGTCAGGATGCTGACAGCCTGCTGCAGCCCAGGTGCAGGGTGCACTGAAAGGCTCAGGTCCCAGTGGCCCACGCCAGCAGAGCCACACTCCCATTGTCCCGCAGCTTTGATTAACGACACCGCGTTTCCAGCCCAGCTGCTGCAGTGCCCTTGTCCCAGCCACGGAGAAGAGGACCCAGCCCCACAGCAGCATCCCAGGCTGGAGAGAAGGTGCTGAGAAGGTGCTTTCCTCCCCAGCACCAGGTGACAAAACCTCTGCCACCACCCATGCTCGGAGCTGCTCCTCTGCATCTGCATCACACAGGTCCCGCTGCTCAGAGCGCAGGCTGGGGGCACACACACACTGCTCTGCCTGCTCTCCACGTGTGCCCTGGTCTCCACACCAGCCCTCAGGTCCTTGCACAGCTCACAGACCAGCAGAAGTGCCCCGTGGGTTGAGCTTTCACTGCAAGGACTTGGAGAATATGAACTCAGCCAGCAACAGAGTGAAGCCAGGGGCCTCCCCCCGAGCCTGGGGAGATGGGTCACTGCACCTTCCACGGGCAAGGAAGGCTCCAGCCAGGGACACAGGGGCACGAGGGGACATGGGAAGAGCAGTCACAGCCACTGCAGCCCCCATACCCACAGATGGAGGCCACAGGAGCTGCCTGCCTCCCCCTCTGCAACCAAGCAGCCTCATCATCTGTCCCCAAGAGAGAAAGAAATCAGGTAAGCAACGTCTACAAGCCCATATGGAGGGGCTGGGATGCTGCCCAAGCTTCAGCTCAAAAAAAAGTGCACATTTTGTGGTATAAATATTTTGGTTTGCCTCCTCCTCGCCAGCCCACGGGCTCCAGCACAGGAACCACAACAGCAGCCCTCCTCAGAGCCGTCTGGCAAGAGGCTGATCCCCACAGTTACCAATGTGTGCTGCAACAAAAGCCCACACACACTGACCCGGGGGCCCACATGCCTCCCAGGCATCACCACGAAGGAGAGAGGCTTCTGGCTGAGTGGAGCCAGGCTTTCAGTCCCTGGAAGGTGCTGCTTCCCAAAGGACCTCAGAGATTGCCACATTTAGGTCCAAGGAGATGCTAGGCTGCCCTGTGACACAATCCAGTTCTCATGGAGCTGCTTGGTACCTTTTGTTCCTGTTATCTCCCATGACAGAAAAGAGCTGATTCCTGTCCTGTCAGCAGCCTAAAATCACAGAGTCATAGAATGGTTCAGGTTGGAAGATAACCTAAGGCTCATCCAGTTTCAACCCCCTGCCATGGGCAGGGACACTTTCCACTATCCCAGGTTGCTCCAAGCCCCATCCAGCCTGGCCTTGGACACTTCCAGGGATCCAGGGGCAGCCACAGCTTCTCTGGGCACCCTGTGCCAGGACCTTCCCACCCTCACAGGGAACAACTGTTGCTAATACCTAATCTCTAGAGATGCTTGCTCTGAAATTCAAACAGTGGCTGTAATTGGGAATCTGTCCACAGCACTCCCAACACGACCCCTTTCATCAGTAGTGGAGCATCTCCCCAGGACAGATCCCCACTGCTGTGGGTCCTGTCCTTGCCCCACACATCCACCAGCCCACCAGGAGCCACCCCCCATTCCAGTCTCTTCCTCTTTTCTCCCCCCCAGTACCACAGGAGAAGCTCCCACGCACCAGAGCTGCTCTCTGGTTTTATGTGGAGTCCTTCCCTTCCCTTCCCTTCCCTTCCCTTCCCTTCCCTTCCCTTCCCTTCCCTTCCCTTCCCTTCCCTTCCCTTCCCTTCCCTTCCCTTCCCTTCCCTTCCCTTCCCTTCCCTTCCCTTCCCTTCCCTTCCCTTCCCTTCCCCCTCTTTCTTTTCCTTCCTTCCTTCCTTCCTTCCTTCCTTCCTTCCTTCCTTCCTTCCTTCCTTCCTTCCTTCCTTCCTTCCTTCCTTCCTTCCTTCCTTCCTTCCTTCCTTCCTTCCTTCCTTCCCACAGTGCGTGAGCAGGTAGGGAAGACAGGGATGTATCTTTTTTAACCATCAGAGCACCTGTGGCCATGTCTCACCAGTGCCGAAAACAAAGAGGACTGAGCTGCCACGTTCCCACAGAACCACGGTGATTAAGCCCAGGTGATGGCCCCAAAACTTTCTCCAAAGGCTTGGGTAAATATGATGGGAATTTGGTGGTGTGAAAATGTGTTCATTTGATTAAACAGGAATGGAGAGGAAATCCTTCAGGCCTTTTCTTCACTGAGTCCTCTTGGAACAAGAATAAGAGAGGGAAAGAGAATTTGTCTAAGAAGAGAATTAAAAGCAGTTTTTCACCAATGTACACTCTGTGGCTTTTAATTCTTGAGACATGGGTTGAGGTCCAGCCTCCCCCAGACCCCGTCCCTCACCCTGCTCTGTTGGCACAGCAGGTACCCAGGGAGAGACTGGGAGCAGCTCTCAAGCTGCTGGCTTGCTCTCAGACATCCAGAGCAGGACAATTAACCTGCAACGCTCAGACAGTGCCTCCCTGTGTGTGTGCTCCACAGCTGCGCACCCAGTGCAAAACCTGAGCTTGGGATCTGCACTTACCTGGGCAAACATTTGTTTTGTGCTCTAACAGCAAGGTGAGCGTGCTATTCCCCTGTGTAAACATCAACTCCTCAGACATAAGCACTTCTGAGCTGTGCTGCACTCCTCTCTCGAAACAGCCTCTTTCTACGGTGAAATCGGCTGCATTCTCCTGTGTCAACAGAGTCAGTGCTCGAGGCTGTCCTGGACTCCTCTGAAATGCCTCTTGTCTTGGATGGGAACAGTCCGAGGGTGTTTATTTATCCATTTTTAGATGCACTCTGTTCCTCGTGCCATCTCAGCCGATGGGTCTGCAAGGCAGGAGCAGGAAGAAAGGATGATCAACTGCATAAGCACAGGAGAAAAAGGGCTAAAACACACTGGGTTTGTCCTCCCAGGCTAATGTGGTACCTCTCTTGAAAGAGAAAGGCAAAGGGATTACAGTAGTTTCCCCTCTCTGCGAGATGGCAACCAAAGCAGGAACATGTGGGGAGTGGGAGGACCCAAAAGCAGCCAAAAGTGAGTCCTGGAATGGGAAGAATGAGGCTGGAGGGAAGGTGCCAGCAGAGCTCTGTGCAGGGCAGGTTTGTGACCCATCCCAGTGTCTCATTTGTGACCTCACACTGGTGGCTTTGGAGCTGGGCCAGGAGGCAGCAGGAGCAGATGGAGCTGCACAGCCCAACAGCCAGCCCGGGACAGCTTGGAGCCCACTGGGAGGGGAGTGAGGAGCACAACGTGCAGGGCTCAGGCTCAGGAGCTTGGGCTCAGGAACAGCTGTTTCCACTGCCCAGCAAGGGCTCATCCATGGGGAAGGGCCAAGGAAGAAAATTATCCAAGTCAATGAGTCCAGGAAAGCTTTGATAAACTCTGAGTGGGATGGGACACCTGAAAAGAGAAATGTCTGTGGGGTCTAAATGTCTTCTTAGACACTCAAGAAACCCCTTCAGCCTCAACAGATGGTGGCATCACACAAGTCCCCAGCTGCTGTTGTTTTCACTGGGAAACATTTTTGTCATGACTTTTCCCCCTGATTTTAGGCTCCTGAAAGGATAGACAGGATCTGTTTGGGGATGTGTGGGTGAGTTATCACCATCCAGCCTACTCTGGATGGCCTCACTTGGATTGCTCAGCTATTCTGAGCTGCCTGCAGTGGTCTGGGACAGGACTGATGGTGCCATACCTCTGCTGTTCATGTTTCTGTTGAGATGTAAATGCACAGAGTCCTGAAATGAGCCCACATCAAGGAACTGGGCTGGGAAGGAGAAAGCTCCTGTACCTCCTCTAGCACCTAACTCACCCCATGCCACAGGGTGGGGCACAGTCTTGTCTCTATAGGTACAGAAGCCAAGGCAAGAAAAGTGAAATTACTTGCCCAGGGTCACTCATCAGAAGGCTCTGCACATTCAAGAAGGTCCAAAAGGAGCAGAGAAGGGCACCTGAGTGAGCTGGTGAATGGAGGACACATGGTCTAAAAGTGCTGTAGAAGAACAGAGCTTGCTCAGCCTTGATAAAGCAAACTGGCAGTGATGTGATTTTTTTTTTCTCTATAAATACACCTGGAGGCCAAAGACCAGGGAGGAGGGCGGGAGAAAAGCTATTTAAGCTGAAGGACAATAGTGGCACATGAAAACATCCCTATTTATGTCTGAGGAAGTAAAAGAACAAGTTGTGGGGAGAAGGAAGGCAGAAATGAATGGCCTGAAGGGGAGGCAGAGGAGATCCAGGCAGGGGCCAAGTGGGGGCTGCCTCCCCCAGAGGAGGATTCCTGTAGGATCGATGGCCTTGCAGAGCTCAGGGTCCTCACCCTTCCTGCCTGGCAAGGTGAAATGGAGAGGTGGGATTAGACAAGCTTTGGCACCAAGCAGGAGAAGGGAGGGGAAGTGATACCTTTTCCTGGTCTTAAAATCAAGAGTCAAACACGGTTAGAAGAGAAAAAGGGATTTTACCTCTGTATTTATTTTAAGGATCCTTAGGTGCACACATCCAGGTGGAATGCACTGGAATGCACTCTGCAATGCACACACACAACAGATCGAGTTTAATGTTATAGGTCTCACTAATTAGCAGATCTATCAAAGATTCCCCAATGAGAGGCTCGAGTGAGCTCCCCTCCCCGAGGGACCTTCCCCTGGATGGTTCTATCTCAGTTTACAGAATGTGTTCTGGAGAGCACCTTGGGGTCTGGGGCTTCTGAGATGTTTAGTCTCCTAGCTTGACAAAATAAGTCTAAGAATATAGGCTAAAAACCACTAAGAATACAAAAAAATATAAAAAAGGTATTTTAAAGGGGTGTAAAAGAAAAGGCAAAAAGCCGTCATGGCATCAGAAGCAGGAGCAGGGTTATGGAGGAGACAAAGAGATGTTCGGTGCCGGGCCTGAGCAGGGTGTGCGGGGAGCACCGGGGGTGAAGCTGACTGCCAAACTGCTCCTCAGCATGAGCAGCAGGAAAACAGGTGCCTGGCCCCACAGGAGAAGCTGATGCTTCATCCTCTCATCCCCCCAGGCTTTCCACACACCCTGGCATGTGCTGGGAAGAGTCCTTACATCCCTGGGTTGTGCACGGACCAGCAAGGGGTACAGATCCCCCCAAAGTGTCACCAGCACAGCAGCCTCAGCACAGCCCTGTGCTCTGCTGTCCTCTTGGCTCAGCAGCAGAGCCAGACATTGCTTTCTCACCCCCGCTTCCAGGAGCAAGCTGGGATTTCCATAACCATTAAAAACAAGCCTTTGTTATTAGCCCTGTGAATTATTTATCCTGTCATAATTAATGCAGGACTGTAAAGGGCCGTGGCAGAGCTCCCCAGCTCGCCTGTCAGCAAACACCACTCCAGCCCTGCTCACCACTCGGGCATTAAATATGCATTGGGGCTGATAAATGGCTCCAGCACGCTGATCACTGCGAGGCTGCTGAACAAAGTGCCCTGGGCATGGACACTTCCCTCGGGAAGGGCTGTGCTGTGATAAACTGGGGGTGGCTGGGGATGGAGGCAGCTCCCAGGGAGCACAGGCTCATTCCCCCCTTGCAGCTCTTCCCATCCCCAGCTCTTAGCACTGAGCAGAGACACCTTCCTGGAGGTGGTATCTGAGCCATCCTCGGGTAAATCACTCCCCTCAGGCTCTGCATTCATGTCTGGCCCGCTCTGATTTCAGGTCAGGTTGGGGGAGGATGGACCCCTCCAAGTCTTCCTTGCTTTTCAGAGATGCCAGCTGAGCTGCTGGGCTGCAGGGCTCCAGGGACAGTGACCCCAGAGGGGGATGTCCACTCTGCCTGGGCCTCCCGGGACCATGAAGAGAAGGGGTGGACTTCTCTGCCTCCAGTGGCTTCACAGGTTTTAATCAAATGCCAGCAAAGAAGGAGGGAGATGGGGAGTAGCTTGCCTAATTAATAAAACAAGAGGAAATCAACAGCTGCTATGAAGCTCCTGAACTCTTTTGCTCATTGCTCAGACCAGCCCTTAAGAAGTAAAGCAATTCCAGGGTATGAGGCTTTCTCCAACTCAGCAGGCTTTGGGGCAGAGAGCTGTGATGGGAACCTGGGGAGCAGGATCCCATAAGGACAGGGATTACAGGACACCACAGGGACTCCGTAACAAGCTGCCTGGTCATCAGATTGGTGAAAAACAAACCAAATCCAGGCTTAGTGCAACAAGTCAAGCTGCCAGGGATCAACACCTGGATGCTGTTACTCCTTATCGCACCAAAATCCCCTCCCATTAACTTCCCTCTGTCAGGCTGGGTCCTCCAGGACACCCTGTACCTCAGCACCCCAATGCTGCTTGTTCTACACCTTTTTCCTTTTCCAAAACTGCCACTCCTTATAGATTACAGCGGCAGGATCCATAGAAAAGTTGGTCTCAATTACAGCTAAGTTGATTTAAATCCAGGATATGGATACAGAGCACATAGATTTGATCAAGGGACTGTAAGAGCAGCAGTTTTGCAGCCTGGCTCCATGAGAGTGCTCCAAGCAGCCTTTCCCTGGCCACACTGGTGCCTGAGAAAGGATTATTCCAAAACATGCAATGAGCTGACTCCACCATGGAGTTCTGAGCCCACTGGCAGGAGTGGAGCTGCTCCCATCCCACTACTCAGGGGGTTTAAAACAAGGAGAGGAAAAAAGAAGCATTAAAACTTATTGTGTGGGCTAATCCTGGCCCGGCAGTGAAGTGCACTTAAAATGACCCTTCTCTAAGCTTCATGTCTCCCATTTGACGTTTCTCTTATTTGAGGATCTTTCTGGCTGCAACATCAATTTCTCTGTCAACAGCCCTCAGTGCATCTCTCTTGCTATCTTTAGGCTGGGTTTATTGATCCCTCATTCCTATCTATCCATCTCACTCTTTTGTGCTTATCCCTGTCTGGCACTCGATTTACTGCAGGACACCTGCCCTGGTTTACAATGTGCAGCTCATGTCAGCCCCCTTTTTTCCACATTTCCCCTTCCCCAGTGGGGAGGGACATGAGGCAGGGAACTGCTGGGCAGCCTGCAGTGCCCACGCAGCTGAGAGAGGAGCAGCCTGGCAGACAGAGCTGCTTTTTGTCCAGAAGAAACCCCCTTTGGCAGGGCTGGAACATCCCCTCAACCTCTCCTGGGAGGGAGTTAAATATAAACCAGGCAGCAGCCATCGGAGCTGTGGTGTCGGACCTTCTGCCCTGCAACTCCTGCTGTGACACACCTTATCTGAGGAGATCAGTCAGAACTCTGTCCTAAAGCTGCCTCTGAATCCCAAAAACCAGCCATGCCCTCGGAGATAAGGGCACCTGTGTCAGCAGCCTCAGTTCTCCGCACTGGCTGCTGGATCACGGCGGAGCAAGGAACAAGGAAAGGCAGATGAATGGAGAAAAAAAATAAAAGACTGAGAAAAGGGGGAGATGAAGGTGTGAAGCTCTGAAGGTGTGCCCTCAGAGCTGCTCTTGTTTTGTTTCCACCTTTCATGTCCCCAAAGGTGAATTGGGGAAAAGAGAGGCCAAGAACAAAGCCCTGTCACTTCCCCTGGCTGGTTAACTCATTATCCTTAATGTGTGCCATGCTGTGGCAAGCTGAACAAGGTGAAGGAGAAGGATTTTCTGTCTCAGAGCAGGGAAATAAAGTCCCTCCCTACTCAGCAGACAGCCACTTTTCAGAGGGTTTAGGCTGACGGATGGCCAGACTGTCCAGACACCCCTCCCCAGGGCTGGGCTGAGACCCTCACAAAGGGAAACCCAGCTTTCCTAAGCACAGTTTGTAACCAAAGAGCACCCTGGCCTCCGGGCAGAGCTAAGCAGGTACACACACAGAGAGTGTGGAACCACCTGGAAAACCAGCTGAGAGACCAGTGCCCTTTCTGAATGAGACTGAGGTGTCAGAAAACCCCAGGGAATCCCCAAATCCTGAACCCACCAAGGGGTACAATGTGGAGTAGCGATAAAGGCTGAGGGAGGAACATGCAGCTGCATGAAAATATGGCCAAGGGAACTGCCAAACCTGACACTCCTCTCAGTGGGAGCAGATACACCTCAGGGCAATGGTTCCTAGAAAAGCTGAGGGGTTTCCACTGAAAGCTGTCCTGTAGGATGGCATCCATGAGGGCACAGCACTGCAGATGTGGCCTGAGACACAACAGCCTTGTGCAGCAGGAATCTCGGGGCTGAACCTCATGGTCCAAAGCAGCTCAGGGGCAGAAAAGCTGCTCTCTCCACATCCTTGCCTGAACCACCACACTGCCCCTGCTTGAGCAAGCAACATGCAAAGACACTGATGCAAAAGCCATTTTTTGTCCTTCTGACAAAGCCACAAAAGAGGGAGATGAGGAAACAGCCACTTGTGGCAGGCAGAGACTGAAGAAGATTCATGCCCCCAGTAAAAACTGTCTCCACATTGTAGTCCCAGCAATTCAAATGGAAATTGTTTTTACAGAAAAAGGACAATAACAGTGAGGCTGCAAGGCCACATCCTTATTTAAGAAGTCCTGCTGGGGGGAAGGGAAGGGAAGGGAAGGGAAGGGAAGGGAAGGGAAGGGAAGGGAAGGGAAGGGAAGGGAAGGGAAGGGAAGGGAAGGGAAGGGAAGGGAAGGGAAGGGAAGGGAAGGGAAGGGAAGGGAAGGGAAGGGAAGGGAAGGGAAGGGAAGGGAAGGGAAGGGAAGGGAAGGGAAGGGAAGGGAAGGGAAGGGAAGGGAAGGGAAGGGAAGGGAAGGGAAGGGAAGGGATGTTCACCTGGTAACGCCTCTGAATTTACAGAGAACGTCCGCAGCATCAACACAATTCATTTGCTGCGTGGCAAAGTCATGAGCTGCCATGGCAGAAGGCAGTGCAGAACACCCTGTGCTGGAGCCAGAGGTGAGTCCAGTGGGTCAGTGCACAGAACTCCATCAGCAGCTGGGGGTCACTGGAGCATCTCCAGTCCAGGCCAGAGCTGGGTTTGGAGGTGGCAGCTGAGAAACTTTCTGGGCTCAGGAGACAACATGACCTGTGCTGGTGAGCAGATAGGAAACACCTCAGCCTGAAGTCTGCCAGCAGCAGAGCCTCACCACCCTCCTGGTCCAGACCAAGGCTGGAGAAGGAAAAAGGAGTAACAGCCAGCTACTCCATGCAAACAGGTCTGTCAGTCTGAGCTCTCCCAGAACGCCCTCTGTGTCTGACAGAAAGCAATCAAGCCCAGGCCAGCTTACAGGGAACCTTTGCCATTGCTTTGCAGTAGAAAGATTTCCATAAATTGCTGGTCTGGTTGTTTTTTTTCATGAGACATTTTGTCTCAATTTGTCTTTCCCGAAAGGTCATTCTTACAGACAGCAGCCCACTGGCGCCCATCAGTCAGAGGCTCTGACAAGCCAGAGGATCTGTCAGACCACATTTTGCCTCCCAGCTACATTCAAGGTTTCACATTCAACACTTTTAATTCCCCTAATGGAGTTCTCCCTTCAAGGCTAGCACACTACCAGAAACCAGGGAGCACCAGCACCAGGCAGAAGTTGGCACAGGAGTTACAATCCACGTTACTGCTGGGGAAATGCAGGTAGCCACAGCAGGAAGGCTCCAAGCAGACCTTAGCCAGGTAAGAGGGTACAGAACAGTCCCAAATTTAGGAGCATCCAGATAATGGTGAGATACACAGGGATCACAGCAGCTTGGAGAGGAGTCAGACTCTCCATGTCCCAGGTGAGCAGGCAGGGGAAAGCATCAGGAGATGGCAGGGCTCTGTGTCACTGCCTCTGTGTCACCTGCTGGCTGCAGAGCTGGCAGGAGAGCCTGGTCACGGGGTGTGGGGTCCTCCACCAGCACAGGACAGTGAAGAAACTCCACAAGAAACTCATTCTGCTCCTGCCAGTCCTTCTGGAGGGCAGCACCCGAGCAGGGACTGCAGCTGGATGACCTAGACCAAAAACCGTGCACGTGGCAGCTTCAGCTCCAGGAAGAGCCATGTCAAGCACTCAGCATTGAGAGTAATCATTTACACTTCCCTTTTGCTGAGGTGCTGGAAGGCAGCATGAGCCAAGCCTGGGCTCACCTCAGCCCAGATTCATCTCACTGGGAATGTGAGGAGTAGCTCTGGGACACCTCAGCACAGCGACCTGGACCTGGGACCAGAGACTGGGTAGGAGGGAGAAGGGAGTGCCAAGGAGCAGAGGATCCCACTGTGGCATTTGGACCCATAGAGTTGTTCATAATCACAATATAAATAAATGATTTAAAAGCTGAGGTAGGGCAAACCCCTAAGGCCCCAGAATAAGCTGCAGAGGCAGCATTACGAGCCTGAGTGTCATCTTGAAGATGTGGGCACAGATGATGGGAGACCCCCCACATCTCAGGGCTGGCAATGCAAACTTGTGAGCTGAGCAGAATCCCCCTCAGGGGCAGCAGGAGCATGGGACAGGAGCTGTCCCATGGATGTGCAAGGGAACACATTTAGTCAAGTCAGATGCCCCATGAACTCACACACAAGTGAGTTCACAAGCTGAGCCTGAGGCCTGCGGGAAAACACATGAAACCCCCACAGTCCTCCTGGCAAAGAGCTGAGGAGGGTGATGGCTCTTTGCCCCCCCTGCCTGGACCCCAAAGTACCTGGGGGAGCCCAGCACCAGGGGCACAGGGGAAATCCTGGCTCTGACTTGCACAGCAGCCCCAACAGCAGCACTGCTGATGGCATTTGTTAGGTATTGATTGCACAATCAATAGGCTGTCAGCGCTAGTGGCATTTTAACTGGACTAATAATAACAACAACAACTGTTCATTGCATTTTTGGTTATACTGTTAAAAGTTTTAATTAGACATACGATACATTTTGGGCTCGGCATTAGGAGGTGTGTTTGGCTTTTGGTAGGTAACACCCCCCAGCTGGGCTAACACATCTCTGTCCTGCCCTGTCCCCCGAGGGGGATGGAGGAGTTCAGGGCATCTGACTGCAAGGAAAAGCTCAGCCCCACACCAACCTGATGCAGGGTCCCTCCCTGCCTGCTTCACCTCCTGCACCCTTCCCCAAGGCTGCTTCTGGGGATGGATGTGACAGGTACCACCCTGAAGACTGGCACAAGCCTGACAGTCCCCCAAACTGTGCCCCAGTGTGGGGCTGCTCAGCCCTGGCAAAGCCCCTCTGTGTGCCCATGCCAGCTGTACCTTCTCAGTCCAAAGGGTTTTCCCACCATGAAGGGAGGATACAGAGGAGCTTGGCCACCTGGCACAGAGCTGGTTAGCCCCAGGTCCCTCATCTCAAATGGAGACATTGTCCAGCTTTCCCAGCAACCCAAATAAGCCAGGCATTTCTCCATCTCCTCTGCACACCCTCCCTTGCAACTCCTCTGAGCCTCTGTTCCAGTGACTGGCAGCATCTCAGGGCTTCCAGGGGCAAGAAACAGCCTGTGCTCACAGCCCACCCAAGGTAACAGCTCACCACAGCATGCTCACTTTTAATTTGCTTATCCAAGCAATAAAGCAGAAATGAGATATGGCAGCTAATTAAAAGTATCGATTCATGTGGCATTCAAAACCACCCGGACCAAGTCAGGGCTGGGAAGGAGGGATGAAGAGGCTGGAAGAGAACAGGGCACAGCAGGACTGCAGTGCTGCAGTCAAGTGTATCCTTGCTCCCTGTGATTTCTTACACGAGGAAGACTCCTCTGCTCTAACAGCCCTCTCCTACAAGGCACCATCCCTGAGACACTGGGTCTTTTTTTTACCAGACAAATCTCCAAGATTCCCATTCCCTCAGCTCCGTGTGAACCCTCGTTTGACATGCCCCATGTATTTTTAAGGCTGGCTGACAGCAGGCAGACAACCACCCTGAAATGGGGGGGGAAACACGGCCGGGATGTGTTTCTGCAGCGAGGCTCTCAAAGGTCACCACTTGCAGAACCCTCTGACCTTCACATCAGCGGAGCCAACACACGGGACATGCTTGTCTTTGTGACTCAGGTACGTGCAGGACTCGCAGGGTGCCTGGGGCCAGCAAATCCAGACAGCTTCCAGCTCACCTGCTCTGCACACCATTGCACAAGATGGGTTTAAAACCACAGTCAGTGTCTGTAGCTCGCGTGGGAAGGGGAGTGGGAAAGATGGGGGCCATCAGCAGGGTCTCAGGTGTCTGCTGTGGGCAAGTAGAGAGTTGGTGGGAATGGATCCCAGCTGAGAGAGGTTTAGATTAGCTATTAGCAAGAAATTCTTTCTGTGAGGGTGATGAGGCACTGGCACCGGAGAAGCCGTGGATGCCCCATCCCTGGAAGTGCTCAAATCCAGGCTGGATGGAGCTCTGAGCAACCTGGTCTAAGGGAAGGTGTCCCTGTATACAGCAGCAGGGTCCCTTCCAGGCCATTCCATGATTCTATAAAGAGGAAGAGGAGGATGCTCATGACAAGACAGGAGCTGGGGTTTCCTGTGTGGCCAGTGTGGGTCTGTCTGGAGGGGAAGGTGGCTGCTGAATCCTCACTTCCCACAAGGGTAAAAAGTTTGCTTCTCAAGAGATGATCCAAGTGAGGAGCATCCAGACAGTGCTGTGCCAGAGACAGAGCTGGGAACAGACTCAGAAGCATCCACAGCCACGCGTGAGGTAAGAACATGTCACTCTCTTGCTCTGCATTACCCATCCCATCATCTCCCCACCCCTCTGAGTTGCACAGCTACCAACAGGAGTCCACAGGGGATCATAAAAGACCCAGAAACTGTCACTGAAAGCTTTCTCCCTGTCCCTCTGACCTCACACAGCAAGCAGATGCCACCATGGCCTGGAGTACAAAGGGAGCAGAGTCCCCAAGTGAATCATCCCCATCTGAGGACTCAGAAACAAAGAGGAACCTGCAGGAAAGGACTTCTGCTCTGAATACGCTCCAAAAGCTTCTCAGAGAAGTGACAAAGTACCTTCTCATTTTAAAAACTGCCCTGGCAGCCTCCTCAGCGAGGTTTGCACCCACATCATGGGCATGGACCCCGAGGGGATCTCCATCCTCTGCCTGGGGTGTTATCAGGGCTTCCCCTGAGCTCTGTGGGGACTGCAGGCACAGCTTAGCCTCCTTCTGCTCTGCTTCCTCTCCTGTTTTCCCCAGCGAGCAGCCTGCCCCACCCAAGCCATTGCAGACCATCCTGCCCTGCCAAGTACCCGGGCAGCTCTTCCCAGAGCACAGCCAGACACAGAGAGGGCCAGTGGCCACGTCACAGCACCCCATCCCACACCACACCTGGGGATCACAGCGCTGGAGGAGATCAAATACCCCGCTACAGCTGCAGGTAATCCATCCAGACAGGCAGGCAGAGGGATTCACTCTCTGTGACAGACTTTATCTGGCTCCAAGAAGGATAAACCTAAATCCTCTACTGTATTTCCCCTCCACTCTCTAGTCCAGAAGATGTAATGTGACGTGTGGCCAAGACCAAAAGGCAACATTTAGGAACACGCAGGGCTGGGCTGAGGAGGACACCAGGGAGAGCCCCGTGATGGGACAAGGAAGCCTTCACCCTCAGAAGCCCAAACTGGTGGGTCAGGGGGAGAAAGGCTGTTGGGAAGGCATCCCAGGATCTTCTGTCCATCCCTCCAAGGGAGGTGGTTGAGTTGCCTTCACCTCCTGCTCACCCCTCACCCAGGGCTGCTGTCATGGCAACACATGCTTGAATTCAGGAAGGAATGGGTACTTCTGCTTGTTTACCCTAGAAGGAGGCAGCACCCTGGTATTTTGAACAGGAGAGAAGGAGGTGAGCGAGCCAGCAGTCAGCATGGGAGCTCACGGACAGGCTGACCTGAACCTGCATGAGCTGCAGGGCTGCAGCCTCCTGCCACCCACAGGAAGGGTGCAGCATTCATCCCCTTTGGCTCTGCTCCTCCTGGCTGGGAGATGTGCTTGTGGGGATGGTGACAGTCCCCACACCACAGTGGGACCCCCGCATGGAGATGGGGTGATAGAGGGCTTCACCTGCACAGGACAAAACTGGGACATGCTGGGTGCCCAGCACCAATCTTCCCCTCCAAAGGGGGGAACCACACCTCAGAAAGGTCCTTTAGCACTCACTGGGGGCTGCACAGAAAACACACAGTGCCCAGCACCACCAACCCCCTCTGGCAGTGGCTCCTGCACAGGGGGGTGGTGGCTGCCCACCCCAGCCATTTCCCAAGAGCAGCCCCAGGGCACGGCATGTCCAGCATCACCCCTGGACCATGAGAACAAGCTGAGTGCAGAGCATTTCCTCTGGAACCTCGCTCCTACCTGCAGGAGAAGCACTTTGATTTCAGAGCTGCTGAATCCGAAGGAGCCTGAGCAAGATATGTCCTCCTCCAGGAAACAGCTGCATGGGAGGCTGGCGACCTTCTACACCACCTCCACATGCCAGCCCCTGGAGAATGGGTGGAATCTCACTTGCAGCAGCCCTCTGCATTCAATGCCTCACTCCTGGGATAGCAGCACCAGCAGCAGCAGCAGTCCTGGTTCCCCTGGGTGCTGAGGAGGTAGGAGCTGGGGGAGGAGAAGCTGTCTAGGGAGCTCTAAAAGTGGCCCATGCTGGAGAGCTTGGAGTTGCCTCCAAACTTTCCTGATTTTAAAGAGATTTGGGTCCAGCCAGCCCATAGGAGAGACACAGTGTGGTCAGGAGGACACAGCAAGACTGGAGCTTGCCCCCATCACTCCCCTGGCACATGGATCTTCTCACCAGGTTGAGCCTGCTGCGCTTCAGGCTTCATGCCAGACCCTGGGCTCAGAGCCAGGCCTTCTCTGCAATCCCTAAATCCACTGGTCCAAACTCATACGAACCTTGTTTGCAGCCTGCTGACCTAACTTAGCTCTGGAGAATGGGCAAAGCCAGATGGTCTCCTGTGCTGCAGTCTCCAGCCCTGCTGCCCACAGCCTAAGCAGAGGTTATTTTGGGGCTCTCTTGCTACCACCAAAATGGCTTCTTCATGAACACCTTAAGAAAAACAAAAAGCAGGCAGCTGGGAGGCAGCAGTTATCACCGTTGTGTCCTGGCAGGCTCTCTCCATTTCCCCCAGCTGTGAAATGGGTACTTGCACTTCCCAGAGGTCGATGAGAGAGCTTTTTCTGGGTATCATCCAGTGACAGTCATTTCATTCCTTGAAGCAATGCTCACAGGGGAGGGAAAGCCAGTATGACACAACACAGTTATGGCTGATTCACCTGAGCATCCCAGTCCTTTTCCTGCAGCTCTGGTACAGGCAGGCAAGGTCTGAAGATGCAGCCTTTGATAGCAGAAAACATCTGCTGCAGATGTCAGGGGGCTTCCCTGGTCCGATGGGTGGCTGCCTGGTGAAGTACACGTTTCCCCCTGGCAGGACCTCTCCCAAAGTCAATATATTTGCTCCATATTTGATGTCTCCCATCCACAGCCCACAGCTGAGAAAATCCCCTGTACAACAGAAGCTATCTCTGGAGAGAGCTAAAAGAAGGGAAATATTAATAATATATGGACAAGGCAGCTCAACACATCGTGGCACATGGGCACGTCTCTGCAGGGCACTGAGCAGACCTTTACAGCGGGGTTTTCCTCCTGGACGCCTCTGGCAGCCCTCTGCTGCCCATCTCTGGGAGACCCTTAGTGGGGAAAGCACTTGTAAAATGGGCAGCAGCCAAAGCTGGATCTGCTGAGCCCCGTGTCCGCTCTGCCGGGAATTTAGGCAGCCTGCAAGTGCAGCTGTGCCATTGTGTGCTTCCCTCCAACATCTGCCTGTCCTGCTCACTGAAAAAACTCATGGAGCTGCTGCTAATTTCATTAGCAGGCCCGTCAAGCGGTTCATCAATCCATGATTTCCTGGCTTGCCGCCTTGAGGAAACAAGCGGGATCTGCTCTGAATTCACAAAGCCATCCCCTGGGGTCATTTGTCTGAAGGCTTAAAATTTCCCGAGTGCATTATTATCTCGGATTAAAACTGGGCGAGGGAGGGGGTTTGACTGGTTTTTTCTCCCCATCCGCGGGAGTAAGGCACACCTCCCTCGGCCGCCGGCAGCTCCCGACCCGCGCCAGGAGCTGCCCTGTGCGGGGCCGGGCAGGGGCGCAGATGGAGCAGCGCCCGCGGCGCCGGGCGCGGGTCGGGGCGCAGCTGCGGAGCGGCGAGTGGTGGAAGAGGCATCGGGAAACGCTCGTGGTGGCGTTGCCAAAGGCTCGGATCCCCGCGCCGACGGGCTGCGAGCCCGCACAGACGGTCCCGCATGCAGGGTCCCACCCGCTCGTAAGGAGGGTCCCGCACTGAGGGTCCCGCACTGAGGATTTCCCCGCCCGCACGAAGGGTCCCGCCCAAGGAGGGTCCCGCACAGACGGTCCCCTCGGCCGCACGGAGAGTCCCGCACAGACGGTCCCCTCGGCCGCACGGAGAGTCGCATCCGCAAAGAGAGTCCCTCCTGGCTTGTCCCCTGCCCGCAAGGAGGGTACTGCGCAAAGAGTGCACCCCTCGCACAGAGGGTCCCTCTCACCCCCCGGAGGATGTCGCACAGGCCGCCCGGAGGATGCGGCACTGAGGGCGTCCCCCCCGCCCGGAGGATGTGGCACAGGGGGTGTCCCCCCGCCCGGAGGATGCAGCACTGAGGGTGTCCCCCCGCCCGGAGGATGCAGCACTGAGGGTGTCCCCCCGCCCGGAGGATGCGGCACTGAGGGTCCCCCCGCCCGGAGGATGCGGCACTGAGGGTCCCCCCGCCCGGAGGATGCGGCACTGAGGGTCCCCTCAGCCGCCCGGAGGGTCCGGCCCGGAGGGCTCCGAGCGGGCGCGGCGGTTCCGCGGGCCACAGCGCCCTCTGCCGCCCGCCCGCCGCACCCGCGGCGCCGCGCTGGGAACGGGGAACGGGGAACGGGGAGCGGGGAGCGGGGAACGGGGAGCGGGGAACGGGGAACGGGGAGCGGGGAGCGGGGAGCGGGGAGCGGGGAACGGGGAACGGGGAGCGGGGAGCGGGGAGCGGGGAACGGACGGGGAGCGGGGAACGGGCGGGGAACGGGGAACGGGGAACGGGGAACGGGGAACGGGGAGCGGGGAGCGGGGAACGGGGAGCGGGGAGCGGGGAGCGGGGAACGGGGAGCGGGGAACGGGGAACGGGGAACGGGGAACGGGGAACGGGGAGCGGGGAGCGGGGAACGGGGAACGGGGAGCGGGGAGCGGGGAGCGGGGAACGGGGAGCGGGGAACGGGCAGGGAATGAGGAACGGGCGGGGAACGGGAAACGGGGAACGGACGGGGAACGGGGGACAGGGAACGGGCGGGGAGCGGGGAACGGGAAACGGGAAACGGGGAACGGGCGGGAAACGGGGAGCGGGGGACAGGGAACGGGCGGGGAGCGGGGAACGGGACGGGGAACGGGCAACGGGCAGGGAAGGAGGAACGGGCGGGGAACGGGAGGAGAGGGGGGAACAGGCGGGGAACGGGCAGAGCGGGAGGGGAACGGGCAGAGCGGGCGGGCTTTGCAAAGAGCCAGCAGCAAATCCAGGAGCGATACTCCCAGGGGAGGGGGAACCTGGGAGCTGGGGCTCGTGACATTATAAGGAGTAGCTGAACTGCAACCACGCTGACTTCAACCAAGAGCATCTTGGTCATAAAAGGAAAAAAACTAAACCCAGAAGATCTACAATTTAATTTAGAGATGACGAAAAAACTTTTATTCTTCCCCCAAATTCTAATTTTGGTATTGTAACTGTTCCTACCCCCACAATCCCCAAAAGCAAAGCCATTCTTTTTAAATGGAAAACATACACATGAAATGCAGAGAGGCAGTTTTGCACTGGAGGGAAAGAAAGAACAAAGGAAATAAACTCAGTTTTCCACTATGAACCTTTCTGGGTTGATATTTCCCCATGTGTCCTCCCATCATTTTAGCCAAACTCTTGGCTCAATTTGACCCAGAACATAAATTCCCTTCTCCACCAGATATTCTCCTACTTGGAAACCAGCCCAAGCCCACCCCACCGGTGCAGTGGGCCCACAGGCCCAGAACCAAGACATGAGGTGTCATCCTCCAGTCCCAGCACCTGCTCAGTGCCCTGAGGCGTGGGTGACACTGCTGCTTGCACTGGTGGTGCTGCTGCGTGGAGGGGTTTGGGGGCTGCTCCTGCACTGTCCCGCTCCCCATCAAGCTGCTCACACTGTGAGCAGGCTGCAGCACAGCCTGGCAGAGCTTTGCTGGCACTCGCAGTGGTGCCACGTTTCCATCGTCACACGTGTCCCCGTGGCTCTGCTACTCATCTCTCCTCCAGAAGGCAGGGGCCTTTGCAGCCTGCAAAGCCCCAAAACTCCCACTGAGTACAAGAAAACCCCCTGCCTAAGAAAATAAATGTGTTCTGCGCTCTCTCTCTGAGCTACCCACAGCAAAGCAAATATGGGCACAGTTGGCTCCCACCATGGCTTTGTTCCTTAAAAACATGTCATTTCAGTCAAACCTCTCCTGGCACATCTGGCTGTCATTAGATAGAGGAGAGAAACACTCTCTTGTCTCACTCCTGCTCGTAGCACTGCCAGCACTGCACCTCTGAATTGCACTTGGCATCCCAGACATCCACAGCCCAAAATGGGAGTCACACTGCTCCCACAGGCTTGGGGATGCTGTCCCCAGGAAGGTGCAGTGCTCAGGGCACCAAACCACCTGCACCAGGTGCCCCCTGACAGCACCAAATACAACAGAAAAGAGAGGCAGGCAGGAGGCAGCGGCTGCAGACCCTGCCAGGTCAGTGCCCAGCCTCAGCAAGGGTGGTCACCAGGGCAGTGACAGTGACCCAGAAAAGCCTCTCCATTTGCAGATGTCAGAGGCACAGTCTGGCTGGTCTTAGCTGAGTTATGGGATCTTGTGGGGGAAGAGTCTCTGGGTGCAGAGCGGGCAGTGTTTGCAGACACTCACTGGGCACTGGTTACCTGAAGTGAGTTATAAAGGCTGAACCCAAAAGGCAGTGAAAAAAGGGACAGGTCAGAGGGGGAGCTGGGACAATCCCCTGATTTGGAGCCACCTCACGAGCTGCTGTCAAGGCAGTGCCAGCAGCAGTGCTAAGGACCTGAGAAAAAGGCCCCGGCAAGGCAGCCACAGAGTCTGCCTTGTGAAACAACAAACACTGTCCCAGGACAAGGTCAGGCATCATCCAGATGACCTCTGTTCCCCCTCACTGCTTCCCACCAGCTGAAGCTTTCTCCTCATCCTCAAACAGACTGTCTGAGCTATCAGAGAAGAAGTCCTCCAGCTCCTCCTGCCTCATCTTGGACTCCAGAGCGGTGATGCGCTGCTTGAGCTTCATCTGGGCATCGTTGTACTCAGTCAGGAGCCGGCCAAAGCGGGTGTGCAGTGTGTCCAGGTTCGAGGCCACCCTGTCCAGCCTCTCCTCCATGCTCTTCCCTTCTGTGCTTTCCTCTGCAGCTGACTCATCCAGCAGCCCTTCCTTGATTAGGATCTCCCGGCCACGCTCCTCCAAGATCTTTTTGGCATCCGGATACTCTGTGACTGCTTCCATGAGATCTTCCTTTGACAGGCAGAAGAGATCAGAGTAGCCCAAGCTGCGGATGTTGGCCGTGCGCCTGTTGCCCATTTTGCTGCCTTTGATGTTGAGGATGCTGATCTCCCCAAAGCAGCCCCCTGCAGTGAGCAAAGCGTACTGTGTCATTCCATCATCGGCCACCACGGCCAGCTTGCCCTCCTTGATGATGTACATCTCCTTCCCGATGTCCCCTTTCCGGCACACGTAATCGCCTGGGCTGAACACCTGAGGGCGAAGCTTCAGCACCAGCTCCACCAGCAGCCCCGCCTCACAATTCTGGAAAATCCTCACCTTCTTCAGTGTCTCCAGGTGAACGTTGATGGCAATCTCTGCCCTTAACTTATCAGGGAGATTCTTGAGGACCTCCCGTTCGTCTACTGCCTTCTTGTTGGTCCACAGGTAGTCAAACCACTTGATGACTTTGGTTTCCAAGTCTTTGCTCACCTTGCGGAACTGCATGTAGTGTTTGATGGCGTCGATTTTGGCCTGGAACTCCGCCCTGGTGGCGTTCATGTTGGATATCATGGATCCCACATTCCCCACGATGGTGGCAAAGATAAGGACGCCAATGAGGAAGTCAAAGATCACGAAGAGGTACTCTTCATCCCTCACAGGAGGAGGAGTCTCCCCGATGGTGGTCAGAGTCAGTGTAGACCAGTAAAGACAGTAGATGTACTCCCGGGTCAGATACCCATACTCAGTGTCTGTGACATTGGGATAGACCCAGCTGTCCTCCCCAAAGCCTATGGCCTTGGAGATGGCATAATAAATGCAGGCATTCCAGTGGATGATGACCAGGATGTAAAGAACCAAGTTGCTGATGCGGAAGATGTTGGGGTGGCTGGTTCTGGTCTCGGTCCTATCGAAGAACTCAAACATGCGGGAGAAGCGCAGCAGCCTGTTGAAACGCAGCTCAGGGCAGTGCAATCCCACTGCAAAATAGGCCAGGTCTGTGGGCAGGATGGAGAGAACATCCAGCTTGAACTGGAGCATGTGGATGTAGTTATCCCGTAACTTCTTCAGGTCCTTAACCAGGAGGCCCTGTTCCAAGAATCCTGAAGGGAAGCAAATCACAGGATTGCCTTGGTTTGTGTTCGGCTCTTCTGCAGGTTTTGTAAGCACCTGAGCATGCAGTGGATTTGTAGGCATAACTACACAGGGTCACCCAAATATTACCAGTCCCACCCGCCCTACTCAGTTTGTTATCACAAAAACATCTGGCAAAATCTACCCAAAGGTATAACTCAGGGATTTAGTCTGTTGCCACAAAGAAACAGGGACACAAAGGTTTCCATCTTCCAGATCATGAAATATTGCACTTCTGACAGAAAACATCCGGCCAAGTGCTGCCTTCCGAGAACATTAATTTCTACCATTTTTCCATGCAGATAATTCATTAGCTGAACTGATGCAAAATCAGAGACACAGGCCTTCAACTATGCCCGAATACTAATAGTAATGCGGGTAATTTTGTACAATTATTCAAAGGTGAAGTTGAAAGCTGGGATGATTAATCTTTCATATTGAAACTTACTCCCTTTCTCAGATCTTCTAATTAGATTCCTTCTCTGGAGGCTCCTCCACACTGGTGAACACCAAGGTAGACAAAACCCTCCTTCTAATGGAACTGTGGATTAGGCCTGCCCCTTGCAGCTCATCTCCACTTTTAAAGGATTAAAGGAAAGCCAGGATGCTGCTCACCTGTGTGCAGGCGGATCACTGTGTCCCCAAGGTAGAGAGCATCTGAGATGTAATCTAACACCAGCCACAGGACAAAATAGGTCTTCTGCAGGTCAGTGAAGCAAGCCCTGGAGGAAAGTCATCAAACAGGGTGTGAGACCACAAATCCCCACATCTTCTGTAACTATTACAGCTGGATAGGCTGATCCTGAGGCACCCAACTCTGCAACAGAGCTTGGCCACTGGGTGCTCCTCTTCTAGGAATCAAAACTCCCTGCTCTGAAAAATCTGCCCTCCCTTGATGTAGGTAAAGCAACGTTTTGAAACCACCTCCCAAATGACCCTGAAACCACGGCCCTTTCCAGCTGGGCCAGAGGGTGGATGCTCTGCCTTTGCATCACAGAATTCACGGTGATAGTGGAGGGTCCCTTTCCTTTTGGTGCCCACCAGCACCAGAACCATCAGTGTCAGTTTGATCCTGGTTGAGCCACAACAGCCAGGTGATCAGGAGGGTCAGAGGAGGAGGCAGGGACCCTACAACCTCCCAACTCACCTGGCTACGAGCAGGCACCAGTTGTAGAGGACAGGAACTGCAATCACAGCCAGCCAGTGGTAATACCAGTCCCCCGCAGGGTCCACCACAAAGAACAGCCATTTCCTCCTGGAAGCAGAGAGAAAAGCCAGAGCTGGCAGTGTGTGTGCAAAAGAGGGTTGGAAGGAACCATCTGAGCCACATCCTTCATCCCTTGCACCACACTTCCTCGAGCTGCAGCTTGGGTGCCTGTCTGTAAGCCAAAACCAATCCCAGCAGTGCCGAATCCCAGCTCTGTTTAAGTTCCTTTATCCCTAAAACTGAGCTGAGAATGCAGCAGAAGAGGAAACTGTGGGATGCTAAGGCACAGCAGGTGGCCCACATGACACAGCACCCCAGTGGCACAGCCAGGAACAGATGTATGGAAGAGGGAAATCAGAAAAGTTCTCGTGACGTGACATGACATTGCCTCTCCCAGATGAGGTAGGGACCTGTGCCAGGCAGATCTGAAGAGAAGATCAATTGGAGCAGCAAGGAAAGTGTGCTGCAGATCAGTGGCAGCACCAGGAGGGGCTGCCCAAGCCCCAGAGCAGTGGCCCTGGGGGCAGCTGGCATGGCAGGGCTGCCATCATTGTGCCTCCTGCAGTCAGCACAGCCTGGGGTCCAGCCTTTGAACTGCTCCCAAGTGTTTGATCCTGCTCATCTTGGGACTCTGAGATAAGAAGTGTGTGCTCCAGTTGCCAGATTCACTGGAGAAGCTAGGGAAGAGGAACTCTGTGGCTGGGCTGATAGGCTTAGCTGCTGCAGCCTGATAGGGCAAAACACTCTCTCCCTCCTTCCCTCCCTCCTTTCCAGCTTTTGAACACACAAAACTCCCTCCAGTGATAGGAAAGAAAACAACCCACTTGCCAACAGATTCCCCATGCCCACCCCATTACTTCTGGCAGCTTCAAAGGCAGGACCCCTGCCTGGAAGTCTCCTTTCCCTGGAGCACAGGCAGTGCCTGGAGCGTGGGGATGGCACTCGGCACAAAGCCAGCCCCAGTCCCTCATGTTCACCCTCTGTGCACCCACAGACAAGCGGTGGTCCAGCCTTCCCATCAAAAGGGCTTATTTTTAACCAGAAAGTGCAACTTGAACGTTTGTTTTTTTAAGAAAGGGACTCTGCTCCCTAGGACATACAGCACTGCTGCAGAGAAAGCACTGACCCACCTGCAGCCAGCCCAGCCAGCACCCACCCACAAGCACCTCAATAATGCTGTTCATGATGTTGGTAATGTCAGATTTAAATCACCAGTGCTGCCATGACTGCTGGCCAGAGTCACTGACATTGGCAGAGCTGGAAAACCAGGGCTCTGGGTTAACCCAGGAAGAGGGAATTATCATCTGCCTCTCCCCAAAGGCTTTGCACTCAGGCCTGGAGCCGTGGAGCCTGCCACAGCCATGAGCAGCAGCTCACGTGGGATTACCAGACTTGGGGGTCTTCTTACCTTTGGAGATGAGGACCTAGAAGACCCCAGAAGTTCCCAGTGTATCCCCAGAACCCACTGGCCCTTTCACAGCCCTCTCACAGCACACTTCAGCTCCTTCTAGTCATGAACAAGCTCCCCTTAACCTCCCAGGGCAGACCAGTTTTTCTTCCATTACTGGTAAAGACCCACATACAAGGCTCAGATTATTTTTCTCCTACAGAAAACAATTATTTCTCAGTGTTTTAATTACCATGTATAATGGTAGGGTCCAGACTAGTCTGTGAGCTTTGCCCTCTAATTAGCCAGCAGAAGAAAAGCCAGGTTATTGCTTCTCACCAGGAGTGTGAGCTGAGGAGATGAAAGGGCTGGATTTGAAAGAGCCTTTTCAGAAAGCTGCTCTTTGTGGGGGCACAGGCAGCAAACACACACTCGCTTCATCCTGCAGATGATGAATGAGAGCAGCAAATCCCACAGGTTTGTGGCTCCTGGGTGGGATGCAGTGGTTGCTGGGTGGAGTCCTGCAGCCCTTGGCTTGTGTCCAGCCCCTCATATGCACAAGCTGCAGGTGCATGTTATATCATCATCATCACATCATTATTATTATTATTAACCTAGGGCTGGCTCCAAACACAATCCTAGTGTGGGACTGGTATGAAATTTGGGAGGTCTGATGTGTTTCCCACCAGGGCATGGACCAGGAGAGAGAACACCCCGTGGCTTAGGGACAGGTATGTCCCACGGGGACAGACCACCAGGTCCTGTGTGTCAGCAAAACAGCCCAGCAGAGCCAGGCTGGCTGCCAAGGCAGGGGCTGGAGAGGGCAGGAGGGACCCTTCCCACCACTCCATCCCACCTCCTCCTTTCCCATCCCCATCAGCCATCCCCACTGGGAGCCCCTGAGCTCCACGCACAGCTGATCCCCAGCCAGGGACAGTTGGGGCCACAAGGAAGGGACCCTACTTTTTGTTTAACTTCTCAGCCTCCTCATCCTCAAGTTCATCTGCAGCTGCTGTCAGGAGCTCGGGGCCTTGAAAACGCTCCAGGAAAGGGTCTGGCCTCTGCTGCTCTTCATGCAGGCTCTTGTTGGCCCAGTCCCTGAGCACGAGCACCAGCCGGACTATCCTGGACACGGGAGAGAGGCACACTCAGGAGTTGTTAACAGAGCAAGGACAAAGCAAAAGCTTCAGAGTCATCAGGGGAGCTACAGCTGAGAAGAAAACTCTTGCAGCTCCCTCTCAAGCACTAGAATTTCTTTTTTACCCCTTGTAGTGATGATGTGGGACCGAAAATATACAAGCGAGACCACCTTGGTAGAGTTCCACAACTTCTCCCCCAGTCCTGCTGTCATTCCCACAGGAATATGGGGAATCTGTGGGTGACTGAGGCAGAGGGAGGCTGCCTGCAGGGAAAGGAGCCCCTGAGCCCTCCTGGGGCCCCAGTGGGGGTGAAGGCATCCCCTATCACAACCCTCTCCACACGCAAAGAGCAGCATTCACAGAGGCTCATCCCTGCCTCCCGTGAATTCCATACAGCAGAAGGGGATCCTGACCCCATGGAAGGCCCCAGTGACGAGGCCAGGCACAAAAGGCTCAGGCTCACCCCATGCCAGTGGCACACACAGGTACCTGGCCAAGGCTCCCTGGCCTTGGAAAGCGTGGTCAGCTCTCTGCTCCCCCCCATCCGGGCTGGCTCCTCTCTGCAGCTCTGAGGAGGAGTCGTCCTGGGTTGAGCAGGCCCTGCAGTGGGGAGAAGGGGGGATCACAGCCACACTGTGCCACCATGGCACTGCCACAGCCAGGAGAACGGGAGGAAGCTGGCAGCAGAGATTGGGCATCACAGCCCTGCCCACACCAGGCCTTCCCCTCCCCTGCCCCACCACTGCCTCCCTCAGCCAAAGCAGGGACCAGCCTGACCTCCTGGTGCTGAGCCCTGTCCCCTCGGTGTCACCCTCGGGCTGGGGAGGGCAGGGCTGGCGGTTGGCTGGGGGGCTGTGCAGACCATTGCTCTTCGCTGGCATCCTCAGTGTGAGGACACCACGGGCACACACCCTACCCCAGGGACCTGCAAAAAGCACAGAACAGCCACAAGAAAAGACGGGCAGGACACGTCACATGGTTCGAACACAGAAATCCAGCACAGAATGGGAAGAGAGGGTCAAATCCCACGGCATGGGCCCACCCCACGTTTCTCACCACCAGCCATGGCTGATGCTGCAGGAGGAGTCCTGCAGGGCACTTTGTTCTCTCCAAGAGATCCCACAGCTGCCTGGGGCCATGAAAGATGCTCTCCTCATCGTTCAGGCTCCTCATCCATTGCCAGAGCAACACCTCATTTTCCTTCTCTTCCCTCTCCCTTGCCTTTCCTACTCTCCTTGCCTTCGGTTCCCTGGCCTTGCCTGCCTCTCCCCTTCCCATTCCTTGCCTTGTGTTCTCCTCCTCTTCCCTGCCTTTCCCTGCCCTGCCTGCCCCTCCCTTGTCTTGCGTTTACTTTGCTTTGTCCTTCCTACCCCTACCTTGCCTTGCCTGCCTCCTCCTCCTCCTCTGCTTTGCTTCGGGTTGCCTTGCCTGGCCTCTCTGTGCCTCGCCTTGTCCTGCTGTTCCTTTTCTACCCCTCCCTTGCCTTGCCTACCCCGCCCCTCCCTCGCCTTTCCCTTCCTCGCCCACCCCTCCCTTTCCTACTGCCCCCCTTGCCGTACCTACCCCACTCCTGCCCTGCCTGCCCCTCCTTTCCACACCACTGCCGAGAAGCCACCAGCGTCCACTTACGAGCCCGGTGTCCTCCGAAGCCTTGGACACTGTGCTGCTGCCTTAGGCGGGCTGGCAGGGCTGCCTGGAGAGCATCCCTGCCCCAGGAGCTTCCCGGGCTGCCTCCGGAGCTTTTAAAACACAAAGCCAGGGCAGCACGAGGTGATGCTGGCACGGTGGCTGGGCAGCAGCGGGGTGGCAGCGGGGACAGGGCGCACACCCGTGCGTCTGTCACCGCCCCGCACGCCCATCCCCTGAGCATCCTCGATGCCCTGAGGAGCTGACAGCAGCCAGCGTTTTGTTTGGGGATGGAAGGGGAGGAGGGAAATGTGGTGCTCGGGCGTGCTCCATTTCCCTACGCACGTGTTCCCTTGTCCCCCCACCCGTCACCTCCTCGGGGGCTGGAGGGACCGCAGACAACTCCAGGACAGAGCCCAGCTGGAGATCACAGCCATCCTGAGCAGCTCTGTGTCCAGCGACCCCTGAGTCCCCTCGGTGAAGGGTCATTGTCCACCCAGGGACAAGCACAGCCAGCACCCCCCCAGATGGGCTCAGGTCCGGCCACACCAGGGGATGCATCTGGGTTGCTCCCCAGCCTTCTGGTCCCACTCCCCTCTCAGCCTCCTGCCCTGGGGCAAAAAAGATGGCGATTGTTTCCCTGTTTCAGAGGCTGTGCCACAGTTACTGCCAGGATGGAAAAACTAGAAAAAATAGGCACATTTTAAGACCCTCCCATCCACTTACCTCTTCTCGTGCTGGCAGAGCAGGGGACCAAAAGTACTGCTCTGGAGTCCCATCAGAGAGCTGCAGAGTTTGAAGGTGATCATGAGATGTACTTTTCACCAATTTCTGCCCTCTTCTTTTGCTCAGGAAGTCATTCTAACACCCAGTTAGCAAAAAATCTGCATCCCCAAGGCCATAAGGAAGAGGTCAGCTTTTACCCTCTTCCTCCAGGATCTAACCCCTTGTCGTGGCTGAGGCTGGATCCGTCCCTCGTGGGCACATGGAGTGCTGCACCTTGTGCAGGGCTGATCTGAAAGCACCAGCGCCGGGAGTCTCTTTTATCTTTGCTATCAAAGGTTCACCTTTTACTTTCCCCTTCAAAGCCTTAAATTCCACTTGTTCTGATCTCACTGAGCACCCAGGCAGCAGGGACTCCAAAGGGAGAAACAGAATTTCTCAGCCTTGGCTGGGGCTGTGGTTCCTGGACGAGCACCCAGCAGCACAGGATGTCACCCTGCTCTTGTCCCCACATCACAGACCCCAGGTGACAGCTCACCAGCAGCACTGGCAGCAACACATCCCCCTTCCAGCTCTCTTTTTGCTCCCTGCCTGCAGCTGCCTCCAAAAGGGACACGGGAACTCCAGGAGCTGCTGCCCTCGGAGCTCCCTCGAGCACTATCGTGCACAAGGTGCTTTATTTGCTGTGCACGTCATTGTGGCAGTGGCCCTTGGGGACACCCAGCCCCGCCACGTGCGCTGCCCTGGGAAAAAGCAGCCAGGAGGAGGAGGCAAGGAAGAGAAAAAAGGAAATAAAAGCATTGCACCCCAACAGGAATAGCATTAACCAGAAACTTTTCTCCTCGAGATCTGCCCCCCAGCCAGGGCAGCTGGGGCTGAGACATCCACGAGCAGGTCACAGTCCTGCTGCCAGGGAAATAAACCTTACCTGTTCCCACCTACTGGGATATCAGGATCAGACTCCACAGCAAAGAAACATGTCCAGAACACACAGAGTTTATTAAAATATGCATTTTGTGCTCAGTGTTTCCTGATTTACACCAGAATTTATCCCTTACATAGAAGTCATATTGCATCTTCCACAACCTGCCAGTAATTAGCCCATGAGAACACATCCAGTTTGACCACTTCTCCTCCAAATATCTTCAAGCCACACTTTGAAGGTGGTGTGCCCTCCCAAAGTCATCCCTTCTCACCCTAAAACACAGCTTAAAATAAACACCAAGCACAAGCTTCCTCCAAAACACATTAACACCTCTCAAAGGAGAGAAACCAGACACACAATTTACCTCATTTCCTGGCACGACTCACACCCCCTGATACATAACAGTTGTGCAAGGTCCTCTGGTGACCCTGGCCACATCCCTGAGCCACAAGCCACAGGAGCCACCTGTCCTGCACATCCCCCCTGCCACAGCACAGCACAGCACACCGAGCCCACCACACCATCCTGGCTCTCACCTGCAATAAATCCCAGCACTCTCCTCAGCTCAGCAATCAGCCACAGGTTCAGACCTGCAATTACTTTGGGACAGTTATTTATTAGTCACTGTCCAGCTGCCAGATTTACAGTCACAGATGCTTGATGCGGTGTCAAGCAGAAAACACCCAAGCACTGATGTCTGTAAATAAGCTACTGGGACATCTGGATGACATGTAGATCCAGCTATAATTAGGTATAGGTGGCACAGAAAGGTCCTGTTAAGCCTTGCCAAAACCTGCCCCCAGAGCCTGCAGGCACAACTCCAGCAGATGTGCTGGATGAAGCACCGAAACCATCTCAAAGTCACCTCAGATTCAGGTGTTACTAAACTCTAGAGAAGGAAACAAACAGAAGAGCTGTTGAAATCAGCTTGTTTATAGCTAAAGAGAATCTAGGTCAGGAATTTCCCTCACCCATGTCCTTGCACCATCACTGAAGTTACAGCTTGGCAGCAAGACCTGGGAGCAACGCTGCCTTGTGCCACTGGGAGCCTAACAAGTATCTTTTCTCCCTGACCTGTTTGGTGCCATCGCTGTTGGGACGAGGTTTTATAATCCAGAGAGTCACCATGGGGAGGTTTCCCATGTGAATCTCTCTGGGAAAGAAGCAAGCTCCTGGATAAGCCCAGATGTCAGCAAGGCTCTTACAGTCACTTTGGATGTGAACATCTGCAAACCTGCTGTGGCTGCAAGGATGGGAGCTCCTGGCCCCTCCAGCTCCATTCCTGGAAGAGGGGTTGTGGCACAGGACACCTGGCAGCATTACCTCCACCAAACAGCAGCTGCATAAGGAAGAAAAGAAAACCCACCACAAGCTTAGAAACACTCAGTCACTCTACAGAAGATGAGGAATAGACCACAGCAGTCAGCTGAGGACTTTTATGGGGTCAGAGTTGAGTTCTCCAAGGTGGGATGTGGCCAGGGGACCAGGCTCACCACAGGCTATGAGTGTAACAGGACCCCACATGCACAAACACCCAACGCCTTGGGTTTGCAACTCCTCCGGCAGCCTGAGGGCAACAGCACAGGACACACACCTCCTGTGCCAGCCACCAAGCTCTTAGGCGACCTCAGCTCTTCACAGCAGCTTCTCACACCTTCACTGTCATCAAGGCCTGAAGGACACAGATTCTTGAGGGCCCACAGTGCAAAAAACAGTCCAGAAGAAAGAGTTTCACTGCTGGCAAGAACTCCTCTCCCTGTCCTCACCCATCCTGCCAGGGCGAGCAGGGGAGGTCGGGCATGGGCTGTCATCTTCTCAGCCAGAGCCACGTGTTGATGAGGCAAGCAGAGATCATCACGGAGTACACCAGGGCCTCCTTCTGTCTCCAGGCATGGCACTGCTCCTCCAGCACACGGAGCCTCCCCGAGATCCTCGCCAGCTGCAAGGGAAGTAGTGGGGCCACTGTCAGCCCTGCAGCAAAGCACAGGACGCTGTCAGCACCCCAGAAACATGGGACAGCAAGGGATGGAAGGATGGGAGCTGCTGCCTCCTTCAGGTCCTCCTTTTCTTAAGCAGCAGCTACCTTTGTGTGGGAGGATTGGCAGCAGTACCTCAGGCCTGCAGCAGATGCTACAGGAAAAGGTTCTTCCCATCAAAGAGCATCTGAGCCCCTCTCACTGCCACCAGACAGAGGGAGCTGGCTGTGTCCTGCACCCCTTCAGCCCCTCGGGATAGGAGCTCGAGGGATCAACACACATGTGAGTCCTCTCCTGCTTCTCCTCAAGGTAGGACCAGCCTGACAGCACCAGCCCACCAGGATTGACCAACTGACCCCTGCAGCCTCCTCACCCACCTGCTGTGGCTTTCCCAGGAAACATGTGCAGCCCCTCACCCCCATCTCACCTGCCTCCTCATCGCTGCCACCTCCGTCACCCCGGCCTCCTCCAAGGCGCTCTCTGCAGCTAGGATGGGCTCCTGGGAGCTGGGAAAGGAAAGCAGAAATGCAGGTGGACAAGCACTGCTCGTGGGGGTGCAACTGACTCCCCACAAAGGCAGCACTGCCATGGGGAGCTGAGCTGTGCAGGCAGAGTGTGTGTCCCCGGGCTGGGCTGCCTGGGTGCAGCACCAGGAGAAAGCAAACAGCAGCTGCACAGCATCCACTCATCTCTTCTTAACCCCATCATGCACATTTGTACCCCCACAGCATGCACCCAAAGTGATCAGGACAAACAGACAGCACATGCCATGACAGGTACCAGGGGAAACACATGCTGCTATTTCTTTAAAGGTCCAACAAAGAAAACATATCTACTAAGCACCCATTCTCTGGAGTCCCAGGAGTTCAATAAGGGCTGGATAAATCATCTTTAGAGCCAGTCAAGTATCACAGGACCAGTGCAGAAATGGAGGGGTGATCCCATTTAGGGGTGATCCCATTTACATCAGCAGGGGAGGAAGCTGCCATCAGCTGGAGGGAGCTATCACTTTTTGATCTTGTAGCTAATTTTACCTGCAATTTGAAACATAAATAAGCGACCCAAATGTCCACCACTTTCTTCCCTCCCTGGAAACACAGGGGCCCGCACTGGGATTAGCTGCTGCACTGGCAGAGGCAGCACAGACCACTGATCTCCAGGGCAGTCCCTGGAGGCACAGGGTCCACAACACTGAGTCACAAAATAAAGCAGATGCACAGTGAGAAAAAGAAAAATTCCTGTCATTATAGGCTAGCCCAAAATCAGCTGTTCTATAACCAAAACTGTGCACACCAATAGCTCACACAGGCACTCACTGATCCTTGAGGGGTTAACGAGCACCTAACCCTGCTCCTTGGAGACCATGAGGAGGAGAGGGTGTTTATCCCTGTTTGCATCATGATGCTGATCTCGGTGAAGACAAGCCAGAAGAGCATGTGGAGATTCACTGGATCTCCATCTGAAACTCCATTTGTGAGACAATACCTCCACAAAATGTAGTGCAGTGTAAAATGACAGTCACAACAAAAAGAAAATGCAATTCTCCCCGGCAGAGAACCATGAAAAAAGGACACATCCTGCAGCTTTTGACTCAAAATCCCAGCTGATACAGGTGAACTCCTTTAGAGTGGAGACTAGAAATGGCATTCTGATGACTCATACCCTTCAAGAGGTCACAAGAGCCAGATATTCCAGCCTCTGTCTTAGACCAGACCTCACTAAAATTTCAGGACAAACAAATCAGCACAGTCTTTATTTTATTGTTGCATAGGGGTACAAAGCTGTCATATTGAAGGTATGTCTGCATCTGAAGGGATGTAAAGTACTAAGAAGAGCTGTTTGAGGGTGGCTGGTTTCAAAGGGAGATCAAGACCTGGGGAGAGGCCCTGGAGTCATCCCACTGCGTTACAGCAGCTCTGCAGGCTACCATGGCCTGAACGTCCTCCACTGCTGGAGGGAGGAGAGAAAGAAGGTCTTAGGTAGCCACTAACCAGATCTCTTCATCATTAAGAAATTAAAATGATGTTTGAAGACAGCCTCAGCCTGCTGTTTTTAAGAGCAGAGACATCGCTTTGCATCATCAGCAAGCAGCAGCCAGCTGGGAAGGGAAGGAGGACGTGCCACCGATGATGGATGCTTGCTCTCCTCCCTTTCTGCCTAAAGTCTCTGCTCAAGGAGAATGAGAAGTATTTAGATGTTCCTCCAGGTGCTCAGCAGCCTTAGAGCAGTGGGGACATCTTAAGGCTGCAAGGATGTCTTCGAACAAATAGAATTTACTGCAGTGGCACAGATACACGGGTGGTGGAGATGGTTCCTCCAGCACATCTGGAGGGATTGAGGCCACTGCATGCCTGCTCCAAGGAGCACAAAGGCACAGCACACGCTGGCCAGGGGCACTGGCTGTGGAATGGGTACAGCCAGTTCATGGAAAGGTTAATTAAGAGTGACCGAGACGCAGCCAAAGCTGCTGGGAGCCTGCAGGAGAGGCTGGCTCAGGGACAGCACCCGGCTCAGGCTGTCTGCTCTGGATTTCAATTCCCTTCACACAATCCTCTCCAACAAGCTGTCAAACCATACAGAAAAATTAGTCCTTGCTTAGCAGTGACCCCCCAGCAATGTCACAGCAGCGCTGGGTCACTTGGGGTGTTAAGGGGTCACTTGGGACTGGTGTTAAGCTGAGCAGCAGACTCAAGCCTGGCTGGGTTAGTGAGGTGCTCCAAGGCCAGGCACCCAGAGCAGGCAGACAGGACAGGTGAGAAAGAAAGGCCAAGGCAGCCCTGCAGCACCATCCTGCAGCCCACAGCTTACAGAGCTCGTGGCTGGCTCACGCCTCAGCAAGGCACAGGCCAGACCTTGCAGAGTGACAGAGCTGGCTCAGGACAAGCCAAAGTCACCTGGACGGTGCTGGGTCTCGCAGAGAGTCCTGAACACGGTGGAAGAGCACCTGGCCCAGGAGGTACATGGTCTGGAAGATGTTCTGCATGGAGTAGATCCTGCCTGGCTCCGTGAGGAGGGAGAGTGGGGCACTGGGAGCGGGCAGGGGACACGAATCCGGCCTGGGTGCACATAGAATCATGCCTGTTACTCCCTGGCCTCGCACAACAGGGCACAGCCTGGCATTAGTGCCCCTCATCCCTTCAGCAGCTCCAAGCATCTCTGGGCAATGCCACCAGCACCCAGACCCTGATGTCATCAGCTGGGAGAACCCTCTCCAGCAGCCCCCAGACTCAGAGGCAGCCCCTTGACTCCTCCAAAGCCAAGCATGGCTGTGTGCCATGCTGCTCTCCTGCCACCCACGACAGCTCTGGACTTCTAGTGGGACAGCAGCCCCTGCTCCAGGATTAGCTCAGAGACAATTTCCCCACTGCAGAGACTCTGGAGCCTAAGGCCATGAGCAGAGGCCTGAGGAACAACACAGCTGCCCCCAAAGCTGCCCAAAACAAATGTCTCTGACACCAAAGGCCATGTTCCTCTCATGGATGTGTATGACTTGCCAGGCATTGCATTGCTCTGATTGGAATCCCCCATGCCCCTCTCAGGACAACACCAGAGAGCTCCAAAACAGCCCAGTGAGAGGAGATGCTGCTCCCCACCCGCCCTGGGTGACGCTAGGCCCGTGCTCACCCCTCATGGTGCTGTCCTGGGCTGTGCAAGACCAGCTGGGCACAGTCACTTGGGGTCCTGTCCCGCCGTGACCTGCTGCTGTGATGGCCCTGTGGGAATCAAACACAACCACGTCAGCACAGAGCTGAGCCCAGCCTGGTGCCCTGGGCAGGCTGCAGGGGCCCATCTGCATGGGGAGAGCAATCAGTGTTGGGAGCACTACAGGAGCCCCAACCTGGTGACCTGATGCTGGTGGAGGTGGGGAGATGTGCTCAGAGCAGACAGAGGGTCCCAGCACGAGGCTGCTGATCTGAACTCTAGCCAGATCAAAAACCCTGAGCCTAACCCATCCAGGATCAGTTCTTGAATTTCAGGGAGGTTAAAGCACTTGAAGAGGCTGAACAGCAGCTCCAGCAGCCAAACCATGTCTTTGCCTGCCCATGCCTGGGACCTCTCTTTGAAAGAGTTTCACACAAGGTTAAAATCTGCTTTTGGCTCTGACCCCAGCACTCTTTACACTGCAGTGATGAACCAGCTCTGCCTCATACTTCACCAAGAAGGAAAACAGGTTGAAAAGGGACTTTAAAAGTAGCAGCAGCAGCCTGTGGTGGGAGTGCACCTACCTTAGCCTACCCCCTGCTCACAAAATGCAGCAGGAGATGCGGCTGAATCAACATCCCAGCACACAGATGTGCACTGGTTCCAGGACAGAAAGAAATCCCACCATCCCCCCGCTCACTCCTAGGGTCTCCTGGAGATGAATCCTGGCTTGGGGTGATAACAGCCACCTGGAGAACCCCAAAGCTGGGACTGCTCCCGTTCCCCACCATGGGCCCCCCGTCCCTGCCCGCACGGTACCGATCGCTTGCGGCGCTGGGCGCTGGCTCTGCTGGCTGAGGGCAGGAAAGGGAGATCCCCAGAGGGGTCTGGGGACACATGCACCACGACAGAGGGGACCTTCCTTGGCTGGGTCAACAGGACTGGCCTCAAACTGGTGTCTGATATCTCTACAGAAAGGAGAGAGGGAAGAGTTAAGCCGACCTGAACGGCCTCAGGGGAGGAGAGAAGAGAGATGCACCCATGTGGAGAGTGAAGGCTGTGTCTGGTGCCAGATGAAAAAACACCATGGCCTGGGGTTTTTTGGACAGCCCAGAGAGGCAGACCCACTGCTTCAGGACAGCAAGGCTTCAGAGCTGTTTGCCAAAGACAGGGCCAAATGTCCTGCATCCCAAAGCAGGAGCCCTACCAAAGGCCAAGAGGGAACTGTAAGACACATGGAGGGAGATGCCTCCACATTTTGCTCCTCACCGGTTGGAACTAAGGCCCCTCCAGACTTCTGTTGGTGACCTTTGCCCACCTCTTCCCAAGCCATCCACCATCCTGTCCTACACTCCTGAAGAAAAGTGCCTACATTATCTGCCCCCATCCTCTCCCCTAGCAAAGCAAATGACTGCGGGGGGTTATACAGGGATCCTACTCCCTAGGATGCCGTAGTGCCCCACCAACCTTCAGCCACCCCAAAAGACAACCCAGGGCTTTACCTGCAAGAGAAATCCTATCAGGGATGTGCATTCGAAAGGATGGAGGGACATCCTCTGTCCTTGTCTTCCTGTCCCCAGGGCTGCAGCTCTCTGCCACCTTCAGCCTGTTGGGAACCTGCATCCTCTGGTTGATAGCTTCTGTGAAGAGCAGGTCACAGCGCACCCGGTTCACATCCAGTCCCCAAAGCGGCCACATCTTTGCAGATGTCCTCAAGGGTCCTGGGCTTTCACACAGAGGGAAAGAAAGCTGAAAAGTGGGAGCAGGAGCAGCGCTTCCAAAAGTGACAACAGGGGCAGCTTTTTCTTCTTTCAACACAACATGCTATAAGACAGCTAAAATTCAGGAAACAACCCAAAAGACAGACACTGCAGGAGCTGTCTGAGAGAATGGGATGTCCCACAGTGCCCAGCTGGCAGGGACAAGGCTGCAGGTGTCCTGCTTAGCACCCACTGCCTCAACTGACAGCAAGGAAATGGCTCAGCACACAGTTCAGTGTACCCTAAAAACTAGTGAAAAAAAATTCTTTTCCATCCAGAAGCAAAGTTTTTTGGAGGGCCGGGATCACATTTTTGTGTTCATCTACACCTCTGAGGAAAACCGAGGTTTTCTAAAAGCAAAACACACATTTTGGTGACAGGCTTCAGGGTTACCATGGGCAAGGCTTTGGTGCTCAGCTTTGAGGAGTGCTCTGGGGCTACAATGTCCCAACATTTTCACTGAGCCATACAAGCAGAGGGCAATCAATGTACACTTTTGGGAGAGGAGCCCCAAAATACACCTTCCTGGCTCCCAGCATATGCACTCTTCATTCTTTCCCATAAAGCTGCAGCTGAGGAGAAAACCCCAACAAGCAAGAGGTGCTGAGGCTGGCAGACCCCAGTGCTGCCCAGGCACTCCAGACACGTGTGCACATCACCCCTGCACCCTCCTTGCTGCCACCTTTTGAGTTTACCGTGCCCAAAAAGGTCCTTCTTTGCTTCTAGAAAAAAATCTCCACCCTAAGAGGGGACAGCAGTAGCCAGGGCTGCCCAAAACCCCCCTCACTTCTGCTCCTCATGGCTCTTTGGACCTTCTCACCTTCCCCAGCCCACTGCAACCCTTTAGGATTTCACCTAAAGGGTAGAGGAGCAGAAAGAAGGATCACTGCCCCCTGCAGCTGCCAGGCCTTGAGACTCCGGGTACAGAAGGGTGGCAGAACCAGCTCTGCACCTGCTATGACCAGTACTTCCAGTGATCACTCACCTCATGCTGCTCCCTCCTCCTCTGTCATTGAAAACCTTTTAATTACACAGGCATTTGCCCAGCATCAGCAGTGGCCATTCCCTGCTTCCAGCCTTGCAGACCCTGCATCGCTGTCCCTGCATCGGGTCTGCCCTGGAGGCACTGCTGGGGACCCAGTGGGGGCCCCACGCCATCCCCAACCATGGGTCTCATAACACACACACACTCCCCTGCTTCTCCCCAAAACCCCAAAGAAAGTGGATTTTTACAGGCACCCCATACTCAGAAACAGAACAGTAATTCCTGGGATGGTCTCAAAATGTGTCAGTCTCGCAGGAGAAACCTGCGTCAGACACCCAGCCATGGTACACAGCCATGGAGGCCACCAGGCTCTCCATCTCATTTTTAGTGCTTCAGAGGATTGAACACCCCGTGTTGCGTTCCCAGCCTGTTTTCTGGGAAACCAGCATATATTAACAACTGTAAATCTGGAGAGGGCAGATGGGTTCATTTTCTAATCACCTGTGAAACCACTGCAGCTCCCAAGGAACAAGAGGGATGGGAAGGGGTGAGGAGCAGGCTCTGAGACCAAGCTATTAAGAAAGAAAAAAAAAAAAAAAATCAGCTGTCAAAACTTGTAAGAACAAAATGCTTAAGTGGCTGGATTTCCTCCTTTAACTTTCTTTAGGGCTTTTTCGAGCTCTTGCCAAGCACCCCCCACTCTCTTGGAGAGGCTCAGCCTCTGCTTTGGCACTTCTCCTTGGATTTGCAGTGACAGGGAATTTCCGGCTCACTAAGCCGGAGTAGGTTTAAGTCCTGCAAGCCAGGAAAACCAGCCCTGGGGAGGCAAACTCCACAACCTCCCTCTCTCTGTCCCTCTCCAGCCCAGGACACCCCAAACAAGGCAGGTGGGGCACCAGCCTGGTCCGGCACCCTCCGTTCGCCTCTCGGGGTGGCGAGCTGGAGGGAGCAATGGGTTTGCTCCCAGCTCTGCCCTTCGGCTCGGGGATGCGCCTTGTCCCGGCGGAGCGGGGTCACCGGCAGGGGAAGGGGCTCCTCACCCGGCTCGGGGTGAGCCCGCTGCCCCCGGGATGGCTCCGGGCACCGCGGGCGCTGATCCCCGCGGGGGCAAAGGCACGGGGTGGGGGGGTCCCACGTCCTCCCGGTGGGGACATCCCGGCCCTGCCCCGGGGGAGCCCCGGCCCGGCTGTGCGGCCGGACAAGGGGGACACTTCGGGGCGGGGGAGGGACACTTACTTTTCTTCGCAGACCGACGCAACTTGTCGGACCTGTAAACAGCCACGCCCGCTGCCGGGACGGGGCGGTGCCGCCGGCGGCAGCCCGGCCCCCCCGTAATTAGCTCAGCCCCCCGGTAATTAGCCCAGCCCCCCGGTAACCAGCCCGGCCCCCCCCGGTAATGAGCCCAGCCCCCAGCATCCAGCCCGGCCCCCCCGGTAACAAGCCCGGTAACAAGCCTGGCCCCCCGGTAATTAGCCCGGCCCCCCGGTAATTAGCCCAGCCCCCCGGTAATTAGCCCAGCCCCCCGGTAACCAGCCCGGCCCCCCCGGTAATTAGCCCGGCCCCCCGGTAATTAGCCCGGCCCCCCCGGTAACAAGCCCGGTAACAAGCCCGGCCCCCCGGTAATTAGCCCGGCCCCCCCCGGTAATTAGCCCGGCCCCCTGGTAACCAGCCCGGCCCCCCCGGTAACAAGCCCGGTAACAAGCCCGGCCCCCCGGTAACAAGCCCGGCCCCCCGGTAATTAGCCCGGCCCCCCGGTAATTAGCCCAGCCCCCGGTATCCAGCCGGTCCCTCCTCGCTTAAAGCCGCAGCCGGTAATTAACGCGCTGCGACTCACCCTGGTGCCACCTCCCCCGGGAGCCCCGCTGTCCCCAGCCCTGCTCAGCCGCTGCTAGAACACAGGGATTGCTCTTGCCAGGGGCAGAACCGAAGCCAAGACGTTCCCCGTGTCCCCATCCCCGGGACGTTTGCGGGCAAACCCCGCTCCCCGCAGCCCCCGCAGCCCCCGGCCCGGCACAGCCCCGGGGCCGCCCTGTGCCGGAGCTAATCTCTGCCCCTCCGAGGCGATAAAATGATCCCTTTGGGATTAACGGCAGTTTTAAACACTTCTGAATGGGGACAGGGTCCAAGACCTGACCGTAAAATCTGGGTTTGAAAGGATTTAAAATAAATCCCCCGCTGCCCTAGTCTTGCTATTTAAAGGGGATTATCTAAGGGGTTTAGGAGCACACAGAGGACGGCAGGACAACCTGTGCACCTCAATCCCCTCAAAGACCCTCGGAAAAACTTCCTGCACCTCAGCTGCCAACTGCTTGGGGCTCACAGGACACCCTTCAGCTCTCACAGAGGGTACAACACAACCCCAAGTGAAGTTCAAGGCTCCAGCTGGATGTGTGGGGTTCACTCCCAGACATTCCCATCCTCTCTGGGGACGCTCCTGCAGCCGTGGCAGGGTTATTGGTGTCATTGTCCCCCACACCACCCTTTGTGGGAAAAAGCCACCCTGTGCCACTCAGACAGTGAGGGTTTTTTAATAAATACCTTTTTTTTTTTTTTTTTTTTTTTTTGCACAGAAATATACCAAGTTTTACAGAATACAAACTGCAGGGATAATGACTGAGCATCAAAGACAGAGGATGCGGAGCACCCTTGTGTCTCCCTCCGGTGCTCTCCAGGCTCTGGCCCTGACGCTCGCTGCCAGGTCTCCCCATAACCCCGATCTGCTAAGGCTGGGGAGGGGACAGACAAGGTGCCAGCATGTCCTACCCCAGGAACAGCTGTGCTGGGCAAGCCTCAGCTCTGAGCTGAGGGCACTGGCTGCGAGAGCATCACTGGGGCTGGGCAGGATGCAGCCACTGATGGATGGACAATAGCCTTTCGGTGCTGGTGGAGAGGCTGGTGCTGGGTGAACACCGGGTGGTGGCAGTGCTGGGAGTTTCTGGGCTGCTTCTGGGGGGTTGGAGCACAACCCTTGTTTTAATCCATCAGACATGACTGGGGAAGGGCAGTCCCACTGCTTGGACCCTAAAGGCAGCTGCCCAGGAAAAGGGGACACTCTGATCCCACAGCAAAGCACCCGGCTCTGCCCTGCTCTGGCAACACAACCACCCGAGCAGGGCTTGGCCCTGCTCCTGACTGTCAAGGCGTGGTCTTGTGGCTCCTGCCCCTGTCAGCAGGACTTCCATGCCACACCCTGGACACCAAACCAGGTGGGGACCGGAGGAGAGTGGAGTCTCACATTCCACTTTACCAACTCTGGAGGACAAAGAGCCCCAAAGAGAGGGGCCAGGCAGGGCAGAGAGGTTTGGGGTAGGGAGAGGGGAGGTTTGGCCTGTCTGCAGGCTCTCAGCTCTGGGGCAGACACCATATAGGCCACACTCCAGGAGAGAGTTGAATCCCCACCACTTAAAGCCATGGAGACCACATTTGGCTCGGGGTCAGAGACGACCCCCTTGGCCAGCTCTGCAGCAGCCAGACCTCCAGCTGCTCAGCACCCACAGGGGGAAAGCAGAGAGCATCAGGAAAAGACCCTGCTACTCCAAAGTCACTTACCTCAGGTGCAAGACCACCATGAGCCCTTTCTCCCTTTCCAAAGGGATCTAGGAGATCAGAGAGCATCTTCCTGACTGCTCCTCCCTGATCTCCACACAGCAAATACCGCTACAGGCACCACAGTGTGGACCGGGCTCCCCACTCCCACTTGGCAACAAATCCACATGTCCCCAAATACAGAGCTGGCCTCACCAACTGCGGGGATGGACAAAAACTTGCCACACCAATTCTGCATCCCCAATTCCTAACCAGAGCCCTGAGCAGTAGAACAGGGCCCAGCGAGGACGTGGGGTGAGGCTGAGCAGCAGCCCAGCGAGGCAGCAAGGCTGCTCTCATCATGGGAAATGTTATGTCTGTTTGAGGGGGAAGTGAGGAAATCAAATGCACCATGGGGAGACCCCCATGTTGAGCCAGGAACAAGCTGCTGCTCTGCTCTGGCTGCTACAGCACTTATGTGAGTGGGGAGTGAGGGGCAGGAGGTGGCTGGCTGGCTCCAGAGCCATCCCACAGCCCTGCCTCACCCCACCTGGGGACAGCTATTTTTGGTTAGGAGGGTAAGGCTATTGTGTGATGGCACCAGATTGTACAGGTGAGACGGAGGCCCGATGGACACCTGAAGGGGGTCCCAGGCACGGCGAAGGGAGGGTGGGTGGTGAGTGTGAGTGTGTGTGTGTGAAGAGGCAGGAGGGAGGCAGAGCCGCTATTTGCCCGCGGCAGGGGCCGTGGCCACGATCTCTTCGTACTTGGGCGGAGGGTCATTGTAGGACACGCTGGTCTCCTCGCCGCTGCTGCTCTCTGGGTGGCCCGTCACCTCCTCATAGGAGGGCGGGGGGGTGGCACTGGACAGTCTGGAGAGGACAGATACAGAATGCTCTGGCGGGCAGAGGGTGCTGTCTGGCTGGGGGGTGCCCCCGGCTCTGCCATCCCCAGCGCCCCGGTTGCTGGCTTCCCGCTGGTACTGGGTCTCCCCTTGGCTCTGCGACCGCTCCCGGTACACCATGACCCTGGGGAGGCTGCGGCCCGTCCGGCTGGCCAGGTAACGGTTCTGGGCATAGGAAGGGCGGTGGCGGGTGGCCTTTTGCAGCTGGCACCTCCAGATGATGAAGAGGGCAATGACTATGAGAAGAGCCACTCCCAAGAGGGGCACCACCACGTACATAGCGTCAGAGCGCTCCGTGCTGTGCCCGGGGTCCTTGACAGAGTACACAGAGCTGGTGTAGCCTTTCCAAAACTCCATCTGTGACAGGAACAGAGAAACAACCATCACATGCTGCAGGTGGGAGAAGGACCCCCTGACCACCACCAGCAATAATCACTGCCCCACAAAAGGGGCACCCCTTCCACCTGAGGCGCTGTGGGAACAAACGCAAAAGGTCACGGGAACGTCCCTCAACAGCCCCCACACCGAGCAGGGAAAAAAGTATTTCACACCAACCCCAGCCTAGAGAATCAAGAACAGCACAGATTTGCCACACGTGCCGTGGGAGCGCCAGCTCAACCTGCAGCTGTGGGCAGGGTGTCCTGGCAAAACCAAGGTGAGGCCACTGCCTGGGAAAGGAAAGCCATGCTGGGAAGTGAGGCCACCACATGCTGCCTGCAGACAGAAGAGGACAAAGGGAACGGGAGAGGCTGTTCCCCCTGTGCTTTCCTTCTGTCTCCAGCTTGCTGAGGCGTGAGCCCTCACACATGCACTGGGGAGCAGGGCAGGACAAACGCACCGTCTTCTCCTTGTTCTCAAACACCTCCTTGACCTCCTCATAGCTGCAGACCTCCTCGATGCACTCCCGCTCGATGGTGCCCTGCCGGATCTCCTCCAGGAAGCCATTGGCTCTGGGAAAGCGTTTCAGGAGCGAGTGGGCATTCCTGGCCCCCAAGAACACTGCAACACACAAGGCAGAAATATGCTGAGCAGGGACAACCCCATGCCCACCCTCTGCCCAGCCAGGCTTTCCACCCCAGCTTCCTGATGCTACGTGCATCCCCAACATCAAAAACCCAGGGCTACAATCAGGTAGGACAGCAGGTTGGACAGCCAAAGGGGCACAGAACTCTTGGGGTCTGCCCAGAGACATATGGCACCAGGAGCCCTTCTGTCAGGGCTGCGGTGGTAGAGACATCAGAAGCGGCAGCTGCAGCCACACAGGGCAACTGAGGAAGAGACAGAAGCCTCCAAAAATATTTGTTTTCAACCTTCTACCCCTGATGGATTTCGTCTTTCTGCCCCATTGCTGCAGGGCAAGGGAGATCCCACCAGGAGAGCAAGACCCCACAGGGCTGGGACACAGATCTCTGCCAGGACATGGGGCCAGCACTGAGAGGGACTCACAGCACACAACAGTTCAAAACATGACAGCCTGCTGGAAGCTGGTGTCCCTGCTGCCAGCTGCTCAGGGTCATGCAAGCTCAGGTGGTATCAAGGACTCTGTTCAGGCCCTAGAAAAACCACTGTCTTCTCCCAGGCCCAGGACAACAAGGGCAAACATCCCCAAAACACAGGGACAGCGCAGAGGGTTATGAGTCAGGGGCCTGAGCAACCTCTCCTCACAAGGCATCACATTCTCATCCTCACTGTGTTTTGATGCAGAGGCCTCACAAACTTTGCTCTGCTCCCAAAGCCTGAGAGACTCCTCAAGTCTTCCCACAGCACATGCAGTCCTGAAGCCAAAGGGAGCAGGAACAGCACCTTCCTGCCTGCAAGAGAGACATCAAAGCCTCTCCCCCTCATATCCTGCAGGAGGGACACCTCCATGGGGTGCAAGAGGCAAGCACCTGCCAGGACCTGCAGCAGCACAGGAGGCAAAGAAGCTGTTGCTCAGAGAGCAGAAACTTCACACAAAACATGATCCTTCCAGGATCCAAACACGCATTTCATGAATGAGTGTCTCCACAATGCAGTTCAACACACTCAGTTGTAGGCTGGTTCCAGCTCTTCCCACCAAGCCACAGAATCCTGCTGCTTCCCTGGGGAAGATGAATCAGTTCAGCTGGGTGATCCACAGGAACCTATTTACCTCCTTCACCCTCAGGCTCAGTCTTCCACTGGATCAACACAGTGAACCCATTCACACAGCAACAGCATCAAAGGAGGCAGGGGGACAATCTCCCATCTGACCAGCTTGGCACTAACAAAATACTGGCTCCACAAGCCAAACAGTCTGTGAAAAGCCACCGACTTCTTTCCTTAGGAGCCTTTTGGCTGGGAGAAAGGCAAGTTTCCTTCTGCTTTACCTTCCATGTATGCTGCTGCTGGAACAATACAGCAAAGTATTTGTGAGAGTATTTGGAAATATCAACAGATATTTCCAAAGATCGTGGTGTAAGAAACAACTACTACTGTGCTACACCATCCTGGGCTTGGAGGCACTGAGCTCCTTTTGTGCTGTGTAGGTGCATTTTCCCCTTGTGATTTATTAATGCCTTGCTTCTGTGAGAGAGTTTGCAGAGGGCTGAACCACTGAGGTGTGAATGAAGAGCAGCATGAATGATGTGAGTCACAGATCTTCCCTCAGAATCGACTTTATTATGCAAACCTTTTTTTTTTTTTTTTTTTTTTACAAGGACAACCAAAAAAGCATTTTCAAGAGGCACAGAAGGCATCTTGCAGAAGGACAGGGATCAGCTTGCCTTGGCTTTCACAGTTGAGGAAGGCTATTCTGGCTGGAGAGGGACCAGGCTGGCAGGCTGACCTTCTCTTGAGCCTTTCCAGAAGGAGATGAAATTTTACAAAGACAACATTCATTCTGCAAATGTCCCATACTTTGCTGGAGAAGTCTGGCCTCACCTCCTTTGCCTCCCACCTTGATCAGGCCATGGTATAAACTCTCTCCTCCTTGGCACTTGAGCCTGAGACTCGGATTTCAACTTCCTCAGCACGTCTTAGAGCAACAAGCTTGGCTGCAGATCTCACTGTCAGGGTTTTCCATCCCTGCAGAAAGCAGTCACTGGACCCCTTCCCTGCTTTGTCGTGCTGAGCTGGCCACTATGGTGGGAAATAAAAACAGACAAACAGGCAGGCAGGTACCACAAGCACTGTCCCAACTACAAGCATGCTGTGACACAGGTGTGTGTCCTTCCCCACATGCAATTCCCCTCAGGGACATAGAAATGGCAGGAGAGCAGAAACTAAGTCACTGCTCCCTCCCCTCAAAGTGCAAAGAGCTCACACGTGGCTCGGGACCAGAGCAGGAAAGCCACTGAGCCTCTCATCTCCAGCTGGATCCCCAACTGACATGAAGAGCAGACAGCCAAGCAGGCCCTGTCCCCAAACCACAGGGCTGAGGGGACCTTCCAATGCCCAGCAGCCTCAATGCTGATCCCCTGTGCCTCTCCAAGCCTCCCCACACCAGCTGGAGAACCGGTGCTCAGGAAAGATCAGAGCTTTAGGCAGGGGAAGCAGGAGCAAGGGCTGGGTTCACCTCATCCCTGCTGGGTTTCCTGGGGTGCTGCTGGCACCTGGTGGACACAACCCCACACCTCAGCTGCCCTGCTTGGGGGGGACACCCTGGGGCTGCTTCTCTGGGGAGGGACTGTGGCTGTGCCTGCAGAGGGACAGCCAGGGCTGCCAGGGAGCGTGTGGTGGAGAACCTGCCCATGGCCACATCCCGCTCCTGCATATCAGGGTCACCATGAAAGGGACTGCTTGGCAGGAGTCACTGCCACCACAGGGAAATGCTGGTGAGCCAGCACCTGAGCTCTGGGAAGGAGAAAAAGCAGCAGTGGAGGAAGGCAGGGACGCAGCTGGGCACCCTCCTCATTAACTGGAGATTAAAGCAGCCTTTTAAAAACACTGCCTGAAGAGCTCTGCTCCCTCCCACCCCAAGCACAGCACAGATAATGAAAGAAGGCATACCTGTCATCCCTGGGGTCCTCCTCTTCCCCAGCGTGGCTACTGCCTCCACCTTCACAGCTGGCTCTGGCGACACTCCGAGCAAATCCCGAGATCCCAGACAGATCTCTCCATCTCCCCCTTCACCACTGCCATCCTCCTTAGGCTCCCATCACACCAGGGCACAGAGCCTCCGTGCAGGCTGCCCAGGAGAGCGAGGAGGGAGGGTTGAGCTCAGCTCTGGACACTCCCTGCACCCTCGCCAGTCTCTGAGCCCACCTTTAGCACTGGCCCAGCACTGCTCTGGGTGTGCCACAGCGAGCTCAGGGTGGGGCTGAGCTCGGCAGCTTCCACAGAACACAGAGCCCCGCTGCCACCAGCCACATAGGGCAGTGTGGCCCCCAGGGTGGGCACTGGCAGGGTGCCAGTCATGGGCATGAGGAGCACTGTTGATGAGAGATGTCAGCGCAGACAGGCAGCCCTGAGAGCCCTGGGGAGGCCCGTCCTGCACAGCAAGCACCACACAGAGACAGAAATCCTGCAGCCTCCGGGTAGTCCCGGAGAGGTCAGACCTTCAGCACCTCCTCTCGACTCCCACCTTGCAGAGGGGAGAGAGAAGCACAAATCAGGCCGGACCTCAGACCTCACCCAGGCCTAACAGCCGATGGCAGCTGCTCCCCACAGGGGATAACAGCCCCCAAAACGCACAGGCACCCCTTTCTTCAGGAGTGGCTGTCAAACATCCCCCTTCTTTCCTCCAACACCACCGCCACCTCTCTGTCTTGCCTGGGGAGCACTTACTTGCCATGCTGCCTCACTCGGCCAAGGGGGGGTCCTGCCTACCTGCAGGGAAGAAAACAGGAGAGTCACTGACAGCTTAAATTTCCAACCCCTCAAAGCCCAAACCTCCATCGCCCAGGGTCAGATTCATGCAGAACGCATGGTGCTGAGTGGTGGACCCACAACAGATCCCAGCCAAGCAGTACCCCTGAAGAGAGCCAAGCACTCCAGCTGCCTCCCCACTCTTCACCTGCCTGGAGGGGCTGGAGGGGCTCAGGGCACCCTCAGCTCCCAGAGTGCTGGGGCAGGTCCCAGGGAGGAGCAGGGCCCTTGCAGATCAACAAAGCAAAAAAAGGAAGAACTGGATGAAGGACAGACCCCCATTTCTCACCAGCAGATGAGATGACCTGCATGTCAGAGACTGCTGGGAGCAGCCTGGCGCTCTCCCCTTCCACGAGAGATTGATGGATACAGGTGAAGCAATCATCCTATTTTAGAGCAACTTCACAGCCGTGCCAGCTCTCACTTCCGCAACTCCTACCCACAATCTGGCTGTTGGGCCAAGCTAAGGGCAGCAGCAAGAGTGACAGAGCTCCCTGCACACCCAGGATACAGCTCTCCAGCTGGAAAAGCACCTTTTGTCCTTCAAAAGCAAAACTAAACTGAACAAAAGCCCATAGAAGTTAAACAAAGCCCTGCAAAAGCAAAGGATATCTGCTTGTTTTCCATGCTTTGTCTTCTCCCTGTGCTCAGTGCCCCACGGATCAGACTGCCCTGGGCTGACTATTGCTGCGTGTGACACTTGCTGTGGCAAAGCCACAACTCTGTCAGGAGACAGAGGGGACAGGACTGCCCAGCTCCTACAGTGATTTATTGCAAATGAAGGAGCAAGCATGGTTAGAAACAGCAGGAACTAAACCACATGCTGGTCTCAGGTCCGGGGCTTTAGATACCCAGTTATTCCAGAAGCACTTGGATCTGCTCTGTTGGAGTGAGGTCAGGGACAGCACAGAGCCCTTCACAGGGTCAGCAGGGCTGGAAACACAGCTCTCCTTTCACACAGAAGACAGGCACACTAAAGGGCTGGTGCTGCTCACCAGCACACCTCACAACAGCCACCTTCCAGTAAATGGAGCACCTCTCCCTGCCAACATCAGGTTTGCTGTGCTTTCCAAGGTTCCTACACCATAAGTGGCAAGAAGGCATGCAAGACTGGAGCTGTGTCCAGAGGGACAAAGCAGCTTCTTCCCAAGAGTTTTGGAAGTTCAGATTGCAAACCTCAGTCTGGAGACGAAGCAAGAGCGAGGGAAAGCAGCAGAGCACCAGAAGTACATGGCAGGGGTCTGCTGCTTCCTGTGCCCCACAGCCCAACCCCACTTCTCTGAGCCCTTCTGGAGGATGTGAGAGGCCTCTGGATCATTGCATTCCCCCACAGGGCATGAGCAGGATCTGAGCAGGGACCACCTGACCCACGTCTGCTGTCATCAGTTTTTACAAAAAGACCCAAAGCCCCAGGATAAAAGAAAGCACAGCACAGAGAACATGCCACAGTTCCCACACAAACCCTCGTTGTCACAGGCATTCCCCCCTCTGACGGACAGGAGAACAAAGACACAGAAATAAGGATATTCCCGCGTCACACACCAGGCAACGAATTTAATGTTGTATAATTTAATTTACAGTCTTTCTTCCAAGTATCTGTGTCAATGCACCCAAGTGCCACAATCAGGGAGGTGCACACAACCCTCCAAGCACGAGCAATGCCGGTGAGAAGGGCAGACGCCCCAGACGCTTATTTTTATTTCCACAAGCAAATTCCTGGCCACCTCCCCTGGCTCCAGCGAGCAGGAAAAGCTGGAGCGCTGCACAGGCTGACGCCAAGGGGAGCAGCATCCCTCCTGCCCCCACGCAGGCTGAGAGAAGCCTGAAGCTGGAGGCTGACCTAGCAGACGCCCACCCATTCCCGATCCCCCCCCGCTCCGGCTTCCCATCCTCTATAAATACCCCATCGATAGGAGGTTGCTAAGGCAACCGTGAGGAGGCGCGAGGGATGCAGCCATGGGAGTGAGGATGCTGCAGTCGCACATTTGTGTCTCCCCCAGGCTCCCCCCATCTCCGCCCCCGCTCCCGTCACTGATGCCAAAGGAGGAAATCGTGCCGGGGAAAACACGGTGCGCGCGTGGAGCAGGCCCCCCGCAGCCCCCGAGGGGACCTGGGGGTCCACACTGGGAGGTGGCAGCTCCTCGACAGGCTGGGAGGGGGCACAGGTGCAGGTCGGGGGGATCCACAGCCCACAGTGACGCGCCCCGGCGCGCAGGGAGGATGCTGACTGTGCCAGCATCACGTAGCCGCGGTGCCAGCGGCTCAGCTGGATCCCAGCAATATTGGGGGTTTTCCGTGCCAAGATCCACGGCGAGGAGAAGAGGCTACAGGGCAGGAAGCCTCGCCCTCCCAAAACAGCCTTCACACCCCATCCTGCTCCCTGGCTGGTCCTCACGCTGCCCCGGCAGCCCCCAGCCCGGCTCCTCCGTGCCCAAACCCAACTCCAAATTATTCCCACTGTGCTCAGCTTCCAGAGCCCCCCCACAGCAGGGACCCCCCCAGCTCATCTGTCACCCTGCAGCAGGGACCCCCAGCCCACCTGCCCAGGTGTGCAGGGGCTTTCCAGTCCCCCCTCAGCTTTCAGTGCTACCCCACGGCAGAGCCCTCAAGCCTGTCACCCCACAGCAGAGCCCTCAAGCCTACCTGTCACTCCACAGCAGAGCCCTCAAGCCTACCTGTCACTCCACAGCCGAGACCCCCAGCTCACCTGCCGCCCCACGGCAGAGCCCCCCAGCCTACCTGTCACCCCATAGCGGGGTCCCCTTCCTCACCTGTCACCCTACATCAGGGACCCCCACGTCACCTGTCACCCCACAGCGGTGTCCCCCAGCCCACCTGCCCGGCTCCGCGGGGGCTTTCCAGCCCCACCCTTCACCCCACCGACACGTCCCCCTCGTCACCGCCGTTCTGCTCTTCCCCGCGCGTCCAGACACGCCGCGCCAGTCCCACGGCTCCCGGCTCCCCCCTCCACGGCCCCAGCCCTTCCTTCCCGGTCCAGCCCCCCAGCCGCGGTCCCACAGCTCCGCTTTCCAGCCCCGGCCCCCGCTGCCGCACCCCGGTCCCCGCCGGTACCTCATGGCGGCCCCGCGCCCGCCGCAGCCGCTCCCTCCCGCCGACAGGCAGGGGAAGGGAGGCCCCGCCCCCGACACGCCCCCTCCCTCCCCTCGGCCAATCGCGCCTCTCCGCGGCCCGCGCGCGCCGCCTTCCTCCTGCAATGGGAATGCGGGGCGGGGAAGTGGGCGGGGCCGCACGCTCCTCCCCCAGCTCGCGACGGACCGTCAGCCAATCAGAGCGGGCTGCGGCGGCCGGGCGGTGCCGCGGCGGCCGCTGGGAGTCGTAGTCCTGAGCCCCGCCGCGGTCCCGCGGAGCGCGGGCGAGGCCCGGAGGCGGCCCCGGGATGAGCCGGAGCCCCGGGCGGGTCTGGTCCCGCTGCCGCACGCAGCGCTGTCTGCTTTCCCCTGCCTGTTGCCTCACGCCGGCCTGCTGAGGCCGGGGCTGCCAGCATGCCGCGGGTGTCCTGCGGCCACATCTTCTATCGCCTCTTCCTCTTCATCATCCTCCTCTTCTTCCTCCTCCTCCTCCTCCTCCTCGCTGCCCGAGTCCTCATAAAAGAAGAGGGTGGCCTGCACCGGGAAGTTCTCCAGCAGCTTCTCCCCCACGCTGTACAGGTGGTCAAAGGCCTTGGACTTGGGCCAGAGGAGCCTGCGTGGGGAGAGCCGGGGTGAAGCCGCGCCCGCCGCGCCCGCCGCGCCCGCCCGGGGCCCCGGTGCCAGGGCACGTACCTGACCGGGTGCTGGAAGAACGCCAGCGCTTTGCTGGGACCGCCGTCCCCCTCCGCTGCCCGAGCCCGAGCCTGAGCCTGAGGAGACACAGCCGGGTGGTACCCGGGCTCCCGCTGCCCCTGCCCGCAGGAGCACGGGCTGGCACCAGGGTGCCCTGTGCCCGAGCCCCACACACCCAGCAGCTCCCCCCTCCCCTGCCCTTGAGCTGAGGCACTCACACCTCCGCAAGGAAGCTGGCATCTACCCCCACACCCTCCTGACAGGCTTTTTGCCAGTGTAATCTCTCCCCCGTGCTCAAGAGCTGTTGCCCAGGCATCCCACTAACCCCCTGAGGAATGCCCGCCCGGCCTGGGAACAGGGGACCCTTTCAGGCTCCCGTGGGGAGGCTGTTGTGGCCGTATCCCCCCGGGGGGGTCAGCCTGGCCATGTCCCAGGAGGCTGCCTGGGGCGCGGGGTGATGCTCCAGGGGAGGTGGGCACGGCACAGCCCGGGGGCAAAGGACTCTGGGGTGACGGACTCTGGGGCGAGAGGTTGGTTTTCTGCCAACAACAGGGACCCCAACCTCATGGGCATGGGGACAGGACACATAGGAGGGAGTGCCAAACTCACGGGGTCCATCTCCTCCCGCCGCGTCCCGGGTCCCTCCTGGGCTCGGGGCAGCCACGGTCTCCAGAGTGGAAGGGCTCTAGGAGAGAGAGCCGGTTCAACGCCACAGCCACTCACCCTGGCCCACTCCCCTTTGCCTTGCACCTTGCACCTTTGCCTTACACCACAGCCCCACAGCCTCACACCAACACCCTCTGTCCCCCCCATGGCGCTGGGATCAGAGCGGTCCCCAGCACCGCAGCCTTCACCCAAACCCAGCTGGAGCCTCCCCATCCCACCTTCCACTCCCCCAGCCCGCCCCGCTCCCCCCAGCCTGCGCGGCACCCATCACCTTGCCCCTTGCTCCAGCCCCAGGGGTGGGCAGGCACTGGCCACAGGCACCCGGAGCCCGCGGGCAGTCAGGCAACAGGCAGCAGCTTCCATGGTGGCAGGCGACGCTGTCCCCTCTGACGCTGCACACCCTCGGTGGGGACACATTTATAGCTCTGCCTCGGCTGTGACTCACAAATTCTTTGGGGCAGGGAAGCGAGGGGCTGGGGGTGTGGGGACAGCGGTCCCCGCGGTGTGAAATTTGTCCCAGTTGTGTAAACAGAGGGCCGGGGGGAGGCTGGGGGCGGAGGGGCTGCGATCTCTGGTGGAAAAGCAAAACACAAAAGGGAAAAGTTGGACACCGTTTGTGAGAAAATCCACGGGGGGGAACAGGGGAGGGTAGAGACAATTAACAAGGATGATTAAGTGCTCTTTGTAGCCATTTGCATAAGGGGGGGGGGCGATGGGAAAGGGATGGGGAGTGGTGGGGCAGCATGATGGGCATGGGACTGGGACAGTGCAATGTGTTGGGCATGCCATGGGGACAAAGTGGTGGGCTTGTGATGGGGACAGCACAAAGGGCATGATGAGGACAGTGACGGACTACAGTGGTGGCAACCAGGAGGCAGGTGATGACTCGAGAGAGGCTCAAGAGCAGACAGGGAGGGAAGACACATGGCAGGGATGGATCCCAGGCACTAGCAGGACAATGGTCTTGCTCAGGCATCCATGGCCCAGCACCCCAGGGAGCTGCCAGCTCCCATTTCCACAGATGGGAGAGCACTCACTTGCCAGTGCTCCCTGCGCTCTCCTTTGAGTTTTTGAGATGTGGACCACACCAGGAGGTACAGAAAAGCTTCTCAATATGAGGATACAAGTCTGATACCCTCTCTCCTGTCCCCAGCACTGCCACACATCCCATCCCTGCCCACTGCTCCTGCCCAAGCGCTGAAGGCAAAGTGCCCCTGGCAGACAGGTCACCTCCCGCTCCTGGGAGAGTTTCAGTTTGGGACAAGGAAAGAAAGTAGCAAATGGTCCCTGTTGTAGCTCTGCTATCAGCATCCAAACACTGCTGTCCAAACGCTGGCTGGACCCTGCTCAGCTCTAAGCACAATTTGTCACCAGGGGCCCTCCCTGTCCCTCTCCATCTGTGGCAGCCGGTGAGCAGGAGGGGGCACGGGGCCAGCACAGCTCTCATTACCTTCCCCATTTGCTCCTCATTTGGGCCAGTAGTCTTACAACAACAAACCCCGTGGAGGACAAGCAGGGCCAGGAAGAGGAAACCAAAAGCCCAGGCTGGCTCTGAGGAGTGGAAAACTCAACCTGCTGGTGTTTCACTGCCCCTCCAATCCCAGTACAAGCAGCCCAGCCCAGAGTGGACACACGGATGGTGGCACAGTCACCTGCCTGCCAGTAAGGCTGTCCAGAAGGATGACAACAAGCCTCAAACCTGAACCCATTAGGTGAACCTACCCCAATAATTCATAGACAACAAGCAAAACAAGGCATCCCAGCTCCCCAGTCCTTCCCGACACCCAAAGGGTTTAATTTTGATCTGCAATAAGCCTCTGATCCAGGCGGAGATTTGCAGGTGGATTGTGCAAAGCTGTGGCTGAACAACTGCAGCCCCTGATCCCCTGGGCTGGGGCCCTGGCTGCTCACCCTGCCCCAAGCAGCTGCCTCCAGTCCTGGGTGACCCCCAGCTGCAGCCACTCTGGGTCCCACCCTGCACCTCCAGCCACCTCCGTAAGTACCACAGGGCTCCCTCCCGCACCTTTCTGCCAGCACCCGGAGCACTTCAGGTGTTCCTTTTCCAGCAGCTGAGACAGTGTGGGAGGTCTTGGTTAGTGCACAGGAGAAGAGATGGAAAGTTGGGAAACTTTGGTGCCAAGCATTTGAGGTGGCAGCGTGGGGGACGGGAGCAGAGGGGAGGCCCTGGGTGGTGGCAGAACGCTCAGCCAGGAGCGTTCCCAGGGTGAGGGAGGCCACTGGCCGCGGTGCCGGGGCTCAGCCCGATTTCGCAAGGCACCGAAGGAGGAGGAATTTTGAAACAAAGCAGAGAGAAAACAAACCATCCCTCTCCACCACCGCTGCCAACCCCTGCCCCCCCGCCCGTGTGCAGGGCTGTGGATGGGAGGTGGCGCCGGCACAAAATCCCATCAGGAGCTGCATCCCGAACTGCTCACCCCTGTGCAGGACAGGTTGCCCTGCTTGGCTGGCATGCTTCCAGGAAGCATCCCAAAGGAGATGCCTGATGCAATTCTGCCCTCCGTGGGCCTCCAGGCTCTCCTGGGGATGCAGGTGTCACTGTCACATGCATCCCTCTCCATCGTGGTCCCCAGCAGCACAGAAAGGCTGATATCCATGGTTCAATCTCAGGTGGCCACGTCCTCTTATCCCAAAGGAGCCTCAGCAGCTCGGGGTGGGTCGTTGGTGACTGCAAATGCCTTGGGTGAGCCTCATGCAGATGGGGACGAGGTGCCATCCCCTTTCCTCAGCTGGGGGAGCTTTGGGTTCACCACCAGCAGGTCCCAAATAAGATGGTGCAGACATAGCTTTTGGCTTCCTCGGCTCAGGGTGTCACAGAAGACAAGGGACCTCGAGGAAAGCAGCGGGCACTTTCCCCTCACCAGCAGCTGGCTCTCCATCCCTGCCCGCGGCGTCAGTGCAGGGGAGGGCTTTGGCGTCCTTCCTGGGCAGTGCTGCTCTGCCTCTCGAGCCTGGCTGGGGAGATAGCGGAGGTGAAAGGGCGCTTGGCGCTCCTCCACGGGCTTGGGTCAATCGTTAATCGGGGAGGGATTGCTCTCCACTGTCGCAGGTAACCTCCCCTCGGCTCCCACCCCGCACAAAACAAGCACCCCCGGCAGCGGGGTGGAGCTGCAGCGCTGCGAGCGGAGCCTCTCGCAGGGCCATGGGAACGTGAGCACACGGGAGGGACCTGGGCGAGAAGCTGCGAGCCCTGGGTAGGTGACAGAGGTGACAGCCAGCCCCCACCATGGTGTCCATGGGGCTCCAGCTGCTGGGCTACACCGTGGCTTTCCTGGGTTACATCGGCACGCTGACGGCCACACTGCTGCCCAGCTGGAAGACCAGCTCCTACATCGGCTCCAGCATCGTGACAGCCGTCAGCTTCACCAAGGGGCTGTGGATGGAGTGCGCCACGTACAGCACGGGCATCACCCAGTGCGACATCTACAGCTCCCTGCTCAACCTGCCCGCCGACATCCAGGCGGCCCAAGCCCTCATGGTGAGCTCCTGCGCCGTGTCCTCCCTCGCCTGCCTGCTCTCCGTCGTGGGCATGAGGTGCACCGTCTTCAGCCAGGGCTCGCCGGGCAAGGACCGGGTGGCGGTGGCGGGCGGCGCAGTCTTCGTCCTCGGGGGGCTGCTCTGCTTCATCCCGCTGGTGTGGAACATCCACGTGGTGCTGCGGGATTTCCGCAACCCCGTCCTCCCCGACAGCATGAAGTTCGAGCTCGGGGAGGCTCTTTACCTGGGCACCATCTCCTCCCTCCTCTCCCTCATCGGCGGCTTCATCCTCTGCACCTCCTGCCCTGCCCGGGACACAACCACCGCCTACTCCAGCGCCTACCAGCCCCAGCTGCTGGCGAGCAAGAGCCCCCGGCCCTCTGTCAGCCCGGTGCAGAAGAACAAGAGTGAGGTCAATTCCTACAACCTGACAGGATACGTGTAGTGGCTGCAGGTGGGAACCAGGCTGGCACTTCTCCCGGCTCCTCAGAGCGTCCGGGCTGGCACCAAGGGGACGCGGTAAGAGCAGAGGACACGGTGGCATCGCCCGTGCTCAGCCCTCTCACGTGCTTGGGGGGGTTGACCCCGCTCTCTCCCTGGGATTCTGAGAGCCTTGTGACTGCTTGGAGATCCCAGCTGGTGGCTTACATTGATGAAGGACCCTGAATCCGGCTTCTGTTCCCTACTCCATGCTGCCAGCTCACAGGCAGCTCCTGGCACAGCCGGACCCCAGCCTGCAGCCCCAATGAACCTACCTGGATGGGGGGAGTGGGCTTGTGGCCCCAGGGACCAGCCTGCTGGCCATGGAGGCATCACAGCGGGGTCAAGGGCATGTGCGTGGGTCTGGAGTCACTGCTGGGGAGGTTGAGTGCTGGTTGCAAACCGATGTTGCAATAAATATGTCTTTCTAGCCAGACTGTGTCCCAGCTTTTCTCTAGCACCGAGGGGCCAGCAGGGGGGCTGTGGTGGGGGCCAAGATGTGAAAGTGGCCCTTGCTGTGGCACAGCTGATGGCTTTGTCACCCAGGAGCCCAGGCAGGTGGGAGCACTGCTGAGGGGGAGGAGGGCCACTCCCTGGTACAGTTTGTCCCTGGGCACCACGCTGGGAGGTTGCCATGCACCACTACTGCCAGGGTGCCAGCGGGGGCAAGCAGAGCTCCCTGTGGGCTAATAGCAGGCAGCACCTTCCCTTCTGTCTCCCCTTCTGCAGGTGTGATGAGACTGGGGTGCCCACAGGGGGATTCATTGCCCCTGTGTGCGGCACACCCAAGTCCCCAGGTGGTGGGGAGCTCTGGCACTCCCCCATCCCCATCCCAGTGAGCACTGGCACCCTCGGGGCAAACATGGTCCCAAGGACCAGAAGCAGCTCCTGGCCATGGTATAGGCTGAGCAGCTGCAGAGAGATCTCACAGGCAGGTCCTGAGCCCCGAGGTGCTTGAAGGGCGTGTTTTGGGAGAAAAATGCCACCAGTGAGGCACTGGAAAGCTGCAAGGGATAGGCAGGCAGGAGCCAAGGCTGTGGAAGGACAGGCTGCGTGGCTGCAGCCCTGCACAGGAGCAGCAGCATGACATTCACACAGGCTGCTGGTGGCACTGGGGGATGCTGGGCACATGCAGGAGGAGAGGAGGTGCAGGCCCAGCCCCACAGCCCACCGAGGAGCAAGTACATCTTAATCCATCTAATGTACCACTGCCCCACATGAGAGAACCCCCACTCTGCCATGCCACAGCACAGGGCCACCCAGGGACCCCCTTGCCCTGGCTCTCTGTCCCTCAGGGAGCAGGAGCCCTTGGTCTACCTGCTGACCCCTCATAAAGCAATTTAGATTAGGCCATGGAGAGGAAGGGACCATGCTCCCCACTCAAACGTCACCACTGTCACCCTTGCACGAGTGAAATCATATTTGCTGTGGGGTTAACACGCTCCTGATAACGTTGGGTCACGCTTTCTCCCCTCCTCAGAGAGCAAGGAGCCACACGGGGACCCATCCCCAGGGCGACGCTCACTGGAGGGCACCAGGGTGGATCTCAAGGCAAAGGCCAGAGGCCCCATTTCCATGGCCAAGGGACAAAGCACAAAGCACAGCCTCAACCCTGGACCAGCTGAGTTATTTATTCCTGCCCCGGGGAAAAGAGTGCCCTGGGGCATGCAGGAGGCTTAACCTGCTGGCTACAGCCCCCCAGGAGATGCTGCAAGTTCTGAGGGTCCTTTGGCCATAAATGTTTTGTTTCTGGGCAGCTGGTGGAGAGAGTGGGAGAGAAAATAGCTGGTACAAAAGGTCACACCTTAAAGAGGAGGAATTCCTGGGCACTAGGTCCTTGCCCCTCACCTCCCACCCCTGTCTGCAGGCAGAGGCTGCGCTAATTAAACAAAGGGGCATTTGAAACTCTCCGTTCAGAGCTTGATTGGTGCTGGCCTTATTAATGCTTTAATTCAAGGAGCAGAAGGGAAGTTTCCCCCAGAAGGAGAAGGGCAGCTGGCACAGGCAAGGGCAGGCAGAGCTCAGAGCTTGGGTACAGAAACACCCGTCACACTGGAACAGGGACCAGCCTTTCCCCAGGCCCCCGTGCCACCAGCCCCGCCACAGGGGAGCCCCTGAATTAAGCAGTGGGTGGGGTCAGGGAGGGGAACATTTCTCCCCTCCAGCTTCCCTGACCTTCAATGTGAATGCACCCCAAGATGTAAAACTTGGCTACAGGGTAAGGCAGGTTGACGCAGATTTTCCACTTGGGAAGGAGGATGGGGAAGGGGAGGGGAGGACACTGGGTGCAAGGATGGTTAGTGGTTATCTCTGCATCACGCAATAGCCATGTTCCTCATTATTGATAAACCAGGTTCCTGAGGGCAGCCTGGATGTGGCCCAGCCTCGGGACAGAGAAAACAGGAGCTCAGACTGTCCCAGGGGGCAGCTGTGCTGATGGTGAGCATGAGTGAAGTGATGGAGCTGAGCCAGCCCCTCAGATGGCCTCTTGCCCCTTACCAGCTCAGTGGGAAAAGCTGAGGGTGCTCCAGAATTCCCTGCAGGAAAGGTGCAGGGGAGCCCAGCCAAGTTCAGGACAAGATGGGCACCCAGGGGCAAAGCAGGGGTGGGAAGAGGGCTGGGTGGGAAGAGCTCTCTCCTTCTCAAGCCCTCATCTCACAGGATGGTGTGAGATGAGGAGTGGGGAGCCTTGCACCCCTCACTGGAGGGCCAGGCTGCAGTGACTAATCCCCTGTCATAAGGAAACGAGTCGTTCATTCCCCTCTCCTTTTCTTGCTCTGGATGATGCCTCGATGGAAGAAAGGGGGCAATAAAATACAACGTGCCCTTATCTTCAAAAGCAATAGAGGCACTATAAATGTTCAGTACACCCCAACCGTGGATCAGGGACTGCAACCTCATCAGCTGGTCACGAGAAACATGCAAAAAGTCACGACTTCTTCTTCCAAAGAGGGAACGACTCAGCCCATCTCCAAGGCCCTTGCATCCAGCCCTTGCCCACCAAGCACTGCCCCACAGCAGGGCTCTGCTGCTGCCAGGTGCAAGCAGAGCCTCTTCTCATGCACAGCATTGGGCAGGGATGCCTGGGGAAAAAAGGGCACAGGTTTGCCCCAGACCCACCAGAATCACACACCTCCTGTCTCCCTGGGGCTCTCCATGAGAGCAGAGCTCAGCTCCTTCTGGCATCCCCAACCTGCTTCTCATCCCTGCCTAGCACAGCTGACCTGAAGCAGCAGCAAATAATCCATGCAAGCTCTCTGGGGAGTATCAGGCCACGTGCTGGGAGGGCCCCTCTCTGCTCGCAGCCCCCAGGAATTGCTCAGATAGGAGAGATGGGAGCGGGAAGGAAATTCAGGCCAAGTTCCTGATGGGCTGAGGCACTTGGAAAGGGCCAGCACATTCCTCCACCCTCTCCCCAGCCACAGCACACTCCCAGCTGCCTCCCACGCCGTGTCAGAGCCTCCTGGCCCCTCAGCAAGCCAGGGCTGATATGGAAGATTGCCCATGGCTTTGCAGCAGCCTTTTCAGGAGCAGCAGAGGGTACACAACTGAAAGGGACTGCTCCCAGACACTTCAAATCCTGACTCCCAGGCCGGGCTCAAGTCACACACTGGTGGGAATGGGAGAGGCACTCCCTGCCCCAGCTATGACCCAGACCCCACATGAACCCAGGAATGAGCCTCGTGGATTCACCTCTGGGCATCTGTGGTGCTCAGCTGGCAATTGCACTCCCATTTTAACTCCAAAGGCTTCCTGCCCTCCTGAAGCCATGGGGATGGCCCTGTCTGGAGTCAGGGCAGACAAGCCAGGCTTGTTGGTGCCTGGTTCTCCTGGTCCTGATGGGAGACCTTGCAAGGGAGGTGAGAAACGAGCTCCTCTTTGGAAAAACACCTTCCATCAGAGGAAAAACTGGTGCACAAACTCATGGCTTTCCACAGCCTCCCAGAGGAGACCTGTTTAAAGGCACTTTAAAGGATCTTTCAGTCTTTAAGGAAAGATATGAGGGAAGCAGGGCACACTGAACTCCATGACACTGCAGGGGACAGAGGCCTTTGGGTGCACCAAAGGAGATTGCTAGAAAGCACCTTCCTGTTTGAACAACAGCTCAGAAATCTATCAGGAGGGTTATAAAAGGTGTTTATCTCAGAAAACCTGATACCTGTGCAGAGGACACAGCAGTTTGATCTTCCAGGCATTACATTAACATCACAATCAGATTGTTCCATAATAATTTGAGTCTAATCTCTACCAGAGGAGCTTCAGGTTAGTGATCTCAGCAATCCTCATGTACATGCAATCTGTAGCAGCAAGAAAAGGCTTTGTAGTAGAACCCACATCAATTCAGGGAGCAAGACATACTTTTATAGTGGGACAAACATAAGGTCTTCCAGGGATTTTAACAGAAATATTGGGGAAAACATACTCCATCTCCAAAATCTGCCAAAATCTGCTTTGGAGAATTGGTTTAGAGAATTGCAGAGAAATTGTCCTGCCCCCTCGACAGCTCCACTGCCAAGTGATGGTTCCACAGCACCACGCTGGACAGAAGAGGGGAAGACCAGAGAATCCCAAATGCCTTGACATGGACAAACTGAGCTGCCACCACTTTAGCAAGTCTGCAGAGTCATCCCAGGCAACCTCTGCCATCCTGTCATCCCCATGCTTGAGGCCACCAACATTTTGTCAGCTGCTTACAAAAGCTCACTCCTAGAAGGGGCTCAGACTCCAGGCACAGCTGAGCCCCTCCAGGCTCTCTGCTAAGCACCAAGAGTCTGGAAGAAAGAAATCACCCCATAAGTAGACAAACCAGGGGGGCTTCACCAGCTTTGAGGTTGCCTTTTATCTCTACTCAGAATTTCAGGGTGTGCTTTGGATGAAGTTTTTCCCACACTGGTAAACTAATCTTTCCTCAAGTCAGGTGTCTTTTTTCACAGAACTTACAACACCCTCTATTTCTGGGATGTCCGGCCTGCTAAAAAAGGCTGAAAGCAGAACAAGACTCACGTCAGAAGCAGCATGATTGCCTCGAACTCGCTTTCCCAGAAAAGCTGTCTCTCTAGGTTTCTCAGGTCACTGGAGCAAAGTCCCACAGCACTACCCGGCAGGTGCTCCCAAGATTTCTCCAACAGATGCATTTTCATTACCCAATTTTTTAGCCCTTTCCTTTTGAGGGTGTGGGCACAATTTCAGCCTTCAGTATTTTTCAAGGCATAGAAAAGCCCAGAGACTCTGCAGGCATTACAGAGCTAAGGGCAGACCTCAGCTGTCCCTGGATCCACCACTGTGATGCTCCAGTGCCCTTTGAGCTATTCCAGTACACTTTTACAGGAATGAGGGCACTGCGCTTTGCCTCTGGTTCTTCCCCAGCTGCCACAGAAGCCAAGCACACACCCCACAGAGCACTGGGAGCCTCTGATCCTCCCACGACTGAATGCCTCCTCCTCAGCCTTCTGCCCTTCCCCAACACCCTTTATTTTAATGGTGTTTCCAGATTGTGAACTGGCAGGGCGTTTCACCCCAGGCCTGGCTGCTGGCCGGGACAAGGCTCACTCCACCTCTCTGCTGCCCAGGGAGGCAGCAGGGAAGAGGTATCAGAGAGAAAAACAATGAGCTCCTTGTTTTCAAGGCAAGGAGAGCAGGCTTCAGGACCAGGGACACCCTTGGCAAGGGAAAGGATCTCCCTGTTACAAGGCAAAGCCCCTGGAAGGGGAAAGTGGCTCCCAGAACAAGTCCCCATAGCCCAGCCCAGAGAGCTGCCAGGATCCTGCTAACACACCACAAATTTCCAGCCCCCATGGCAGACCTGTCCCTGTAGCTGACACCCCAGGGCCTGCTCACAAGCAAGGGTCTTGCTGTGGGTTACGGCCTCCTTCCCAAAGCTCAGGAAGTCCTGTCTCCCAGATCTGCTAGGGTGACCAGCATCCCCAGGGGGCTGATTTCTGCCTTGGGACTCTGCAGCTGGAAATAAGTATGTTTTACCTCACAGGTCACAAGCAGATGCAGCTAATCCACCCAACATCAGTACCGAGTAAAATCCTCATGGGGAGTAAAAGGGAATAAGCAAGGCAAAACACAGTGTGAAGGCAGCCCAGTCTTATGTGAGGAGACAAGTTTACCCTCAGCTGTCCTTGAGTGCAGCTGCCCTTTCCCATGGAAAATCTTTGCAAAGCAGGGGGATGGCTGCCCAGAAAACACAGGACTAAAGCTCTCAGCTCAGTGATGGGGTGAAGAGAGCCACAGTGCCTTCAGCAGCGTGAGCCCTGAACACAGCTCTTCCCTGGCTCCTTGCACTGCTGCCTGCCCCTGCACACCCCCCATGCAATGCTGGGATCAAGGGCAGGACAGGCTGGGTCCCCCCCAGGCCTTGCCAGGGCTGCTGGCCACAGCCCCAGGACTTGATGGGGCACATCATGGTACTGGCCCAGTGGGCACCCAGAGCTCTGGGAGGAGGAGGCTTTGCCAGAAAGCCTTATCTCTGAAGATGCCTTTCTGACCTCTTCACCTCCAGTAAGTGTTTATCTCCACTACACAACTTAATCCCTCCCAAACTACTCTGGCAGCAACTCCTGGCACGGGCATTGTTGAGAGAGCTTTGAAAGATGCAGAAGAGAAGTGCCAAGTTTCAAACCCAGGTACTCTGATACCAGCTTATCTAAGGAAAATTAATAGCTGCAGTTTGCCAAGCTACATCCATTTAGGAAATGCTCCATCACAGAACTACTTTGTGTGTTATTTCCTCACACTGAGGAAAACAAACCCGCTCAACAAATGCCAAAAGACCCATGTCTTGCTGTAAGAAGCATATATTTTTGTCTTGCTGCTGATGTCAGACACAGAGATGTGAGAATAGGAAGCTTGCTAACTGTTCACAGGCTGTTGAACGCTTCCATAGGCTCACAGATCTCTGCTGATGGATGCTTACATCAAAGCTGGCCTTTGCTCACCACCTCCTCATTCAGCAAAGGCCATTCCTCTCACTAACGCCTGAGTGTCTGTTTTCTGTACATCACCGTGCTGGTTTTGGCTGGGGTAGAGTTAATTTCCTTCACAGCAGCTGCTGTGGGGCTGGGTTTTGGCTCTGTGCTGGAAACAGGGCTGATAACACAGGGATGTTTGAGTTATCACTGAGCAGGGATTACACACAGCCAGGGCCTTTCCTGCTCCTCACCCTCACCCGTGAGGAGGTTGGGGGGCACAAGGAGCTGGGGGGGACACAGCCAGGACAGCTGAGCCCAGCTGAGCCCAGGGATATCCCAGAGCATACAGCACCACCCTCAGCACATGAAGCTGGGGAGAAGGAGGAAGGGAAGACATTCTGGGTTTGTCTTCCCAAGTCACTGTTCCACGTGATGGAGCCCTGCCTTCCTGGAGCACCTGCCTGCCATGGGAGGCAGGGGATGAATTCCTTGTTTTGCTTTGACTGCACACACGACTTTTGCTTTAGTTATTAAACTGTCTTTATCTCAACCCACGGGTTTTCTCACTTTTACTTTTCCAATTCTCTCCCCCATCCCACCGGCGGGGAGGGAGTGAGTGGCTGCGTGGGGCTGAGTTGCCGGCTGGGGTTAAATCATGACAATCATTCAAACATGTTCTCCTTTCCCTGGGTGGCAGGAATAAACCAGGAGACAGCTTTTACCCCAAGGGCTCGACACATTCCATGAAAAACACTAGAGATGTCTGTAAATAATCTTCTGAAAAATAAGGTCAAGTATGTTAGGGATAAAGTTCAGATCATAGAGCTACTTAAATGGGAGGGAATAAAAAAAGATGCAAAGAGGAGGAGCAGCAGCAGCTAAGATTACACATATGTGCCGTGAAGAACATTGAGATCAAGTCTGAAGGAGGTGTGGACATTTCCTGCTTTAGAAGCAGCTTTGGAGAAGAAAATAAAGGTCTGTCTTTTCACCCGCCCAGGGTAGATGCTTCAAAGGATGATTGGCTTTTGGGATAAAACTTCCTAGAATGGTCAGAAGCATGGATGCTCCCCAAGATTGTTGGCTATTTTGTACTTCAGAAACCATATTTCATGCAACCATAAACACTGGTGCAAGCATCCCAAACACTGGTAAAGCAAAACTTTGGCTCATTGCAATATCCTGGTACAGATTCAATCTCCTCAACAGCTCTAGTGAAAATTAAATATGATTGGAGTGTAGGCCTGTGGCTTAAGGACCAGCTGGAGAGACGTCAGAAGAAAACACCAAACATGAATGAAGGTAAGAAACACTACTTTCAAACCATGAATGGAGGGAGATAAGGGAGCTACCTTCGATCTCAAGTGTTCCCACCTGCAGCACTGACCTGAAAACACAGTAAACAGCACAATCTGAACATGTCAAGAGAGGTCACAGAAACAGCTCTGAAATCTTGAAAGATGAGCTGGAAGTGAAACAGGGTGCAACCAAACAGGAGATCAGGAATGGTAAGCACAGAGACACGTCCTACAGACTGCAAAAAACCCCACAGCTGTATAGACATGTCCTTTCTGCCTCCAGCAGCAAGAGAGAAAGTCCCTTCTGTGGTAAGGTGTAGGTACAGCCCCGGGGGAAATGACGTGGCACAGTTCTCACCACGCAGGATGGGGCTCTCTCTGTCCACATTGCTGTGTTGCTCAGCTCTGACTCTCAGGCAACACACACGGCACACATTTGGTGCTATCACCTCAGCACTGGTTTCTGTCACATGGTCTCGTGCCTTCCCAGGTAAAACAAAGTGTTGGAGTCAAAGGAGCAGCGCTGTGCTGGCCTGGGTGAGAGAATGTACTTCAGGAGGGACAGGGAATGTGTGACTGCAAGGGTGGGTTCTCCTCAGCTCCTTGGAGCCAGTCATTTTATGGCATAAAGGAGGAAATCGGGTTTGATTTATGATGCTTCTGTGCTGGAAATAAGCACAGGCTTGAACAATATTGAACTACTCACACTTGTTCTTATTTTCTTCTCATGAACCATATACTGCAGGCAGCACAGGGAGTTGCAGCATCCTTTGGCTGCAACTGCTCCCCTTTGTCACATCTGGCCGCTCCCAAACCCTTCATCTTCCTCCAAACACCCCATCATCCTCGACATTTCCCAGGTTTAAAGTACGGCCGTGCTGCTGGCTAGAGAAGAGTCCAAGAAAACGAGCCTAAAGGCAAAGCTGCCAGGCAGGACAGCACCGGCTGAAGGAGCTGGGCTCAGCCAGGCTAACGCAGAGCCTTGCAGCAGATCTGACGGCAAGGCCAGCGTCACCACCCCGCCGGCTGTTCCCATGGCTACACGGGAAGATAAATTGAGTTCAAGGAACCTCGTGTCGCTACATTATTTAACAAACAGACAGTCACGCTCAAGAGGAAAACACAGGCGGGGACCCAGTTTAGCAGCTGCGTGGGCTGATCAGACCGATGGATGCCCGAGTGCCTCACGGAGTGGAAGGGCCCAAACCCTGAAGCTCTAGCCCGAGCCAGGCAGGGTGTTAGCCACAAGAAGAGTCCAGCATGGCCACAGAAAAGCCATGCTGGTCCTGCAAGACCACAGCTGTTTGTCCACAAACACAACTAGGCCTTGCACCTGACAGAGCCCTGGATACCTGACCCATTGAGGACACAATCCAAAGCCTGACTTAGGAAAGGAAAGGAAAGGCCACTCCACCTGCAAGTCTGTGTTCTGGCCCAGGCCCTCGGATGGATTCCCAGCAGCACTGGGCAAGTAGGACAAGGAATGTGGGCACAAAGAAAAGCATAGGGGAAAAAAGAGTGTGGAGGAGTTATAGGGGCGTTGAGAGAGATGAACAGGCTTTGAGGGCAAAGATGTGGATGGAGCTTGGAGGTGCTGTGAGGAGCTTGTGTTTGGAAAAAATGGTTCAGCGTGGCAGCAGTGAGGAGAAACAAGAGGGGTCGGGGGAAGAGATGAGGACGGGAAAACAGGAGCAACAGGAGGTGTTTGGCCCCATGACTGCCCTGAGCCAGCGAGGGATGAGCAGGACTGTTCTCACCACACAATGGTGTAACCCAGAGCCTTCCCCAAAATCCTGCAAGGAGGAGCAGAAGGTGACCCGGCTTGGTCTGTGATTCATCAACCAGCTGCAGAGGGGCACGATTCTGTGACTCTGTGAGATGCCAAGGTCCACTGGGCTGCTCTCAGGACCCCTCCGTGGGCAGGCAGAGGGGACACGTGTGGGACACAGCCAGGCCAGCAGTGCCACCACGTGGGAGCAGGTCACCTCGTTCTGCCAGGACACGGGCAGCAAGGCTTCCCGGAGCGTGAAAGAGAGCCTTGGAAACACGTACACACATACATGTATAAATAAACTCAACTCTCACCCTCCCCCCACCCCAGAAACTTAAAAAGAATGAGAGACTTATCCAGAGAAATTTTCTCAGCCAGAAACCTGCTCCTCGCTGGAAGCCAAAAGACTGTGTTGTCTCTCAAGTGTTTTTCAATAATGCCCAGAAAAATAATTCTCTTTTTACCAGGAACTGAAGTGAGACTGACAGGGCTGTAATTACCAGGGTCTTCCTCCCTACCAGTCTTGAAAACTAGGACTTTGGCCGGCTTCCAGTCAGCTGGGACCTCTCCAGACTTCCAAGACTTGAAAAATGATGGAGAGAGATCCTGTGATGACAGCACCAGCATTTTCAGTACCCTGGGAGGAATGCCATCATGCCCCATAGATTTACGTGCATCCAGCTGGAGCAGCAAGCCTCAGACAAGTCCAGTTTTGTCTTGGAGTTTATCCTGCTCCTAATCACAGCCCTCCAACACGGAGCTCTGGGGGTCCCAGGACCCATCACTGATGTTAATGACACAAGTGAAGGCATTAAACATCTCTGCTTTGTCCACGTCCCTGTTTGTGAGGTGTCTGACCTCGTCAAGTGCAGACCAATGTTATCTCTGATCCTCCTTTTGCTGTTAACATGTTTTAAAAAGCTATTTTTGCCGTCCTTCACAGTGCTGGCCAGCTTGAACACTAATCGAGCTCTGGCCACATTAATTTTTCTCCCTGCAATGGTGAACAGCATCGCTCCCATTTTCCCATGTAGCTCGTCCTCACTTCCAGTGTCCATACTCTGGGCCTTCTGTTCCCCTCAGAAACGAGTCCCCTATGACAACAACCTTTTTTTTGTCCCCACAGAAGTGATTTTGATGTGGAATGCAGGTCAACTTGACCTTGTCAACACCTCCAATCTCGATGGAGCATAGTCCTCAGAACTCATTCTACTTGCAGAGCCTTGTATCTCTTACCCAAGGGCACCTGAGAAGGTGGGGTACTCCCAGAAGAGCACCCAGAGAAACGCAGTGTAACCCTTCTGTGCAGCACAGACCACCAGGAACAGCTGATTCCAAGGGAAGGCACCAGCACAGTCAGGAGTTACAGGGAAACAGTCTTAGGAGAAGTTCCCTCTTAGGCACCACTGTACATTTGCTTTGATGTCCTGGAGCACAAGATAAAAATCCAGCATGTACAGGTTTAAAACAGAAATGTAACTATCATTTTTCTGGCAGTCACAAGCACTGCACAGGTGTTTTCACTGAAGTGTCCAATACATTCTTAGGTCCCCATCCTCAGACAGTGCTGCTAACTTAGACATTGCTTCCTTCTCTGTTGAAAAGTGCCTTTATTATCTAGTTTCTAGGTTATAAAAACTTAATTCTAGGCCTGCAGAGCCAGCTGATTTCCTTTCTACCTAGTGATAAAGGCTATCTTATCTGTCTTTATGGAAAGCTGAACTTCAACAGCTAACAGCCATCGAGCTGTATGAACTGGTTGCACCCTGGAATTTGTTATCAGAGAAAAGAATTTTCCTCCAGTAACATACAGATAATTGATCTCCGTCCAAACTCTACCACTTCTCTCCTCTTAGCATTTGAGCTGAAATTTTTGGTAAGGAAGTAAAGCTTTTATTCTCCAACAAGTCAGGACTTCTCCACAGGAAATTTACTTTGTCATTAGCAGTTTTGCCATTGGACTGTAAGTCAATCAGCACATTTAACTAAAACACACCCAACCCTCCAGAAATGCTCTAATTTAAATGGACAGATTCCTCTGGAATCAAAACCTGTTATTTTAAACAGGAAAAAAGGGTCAGGCAGTGACCGAAGAAACCAGGTGCTGAAACAAGTTCCGAATTTAACATTGCCTGGTTTAAGGAGACTTGTATTGACAGGCACGTGTCCCTCGTCCCGCACTCTCGGCCTGCTGCCCCCGTCCCGCACCCCGGACCCGGTGCCCTCTCACTCCGCACCTCGGGCCCGGTGTCCCCGGTCCCGCACCCCCTGTCCCGCACCCCTATCCCGCATTCCCGGTCCCGCACCCCGGTCCCGCACACGGGTCCCGCATCTCCTGTCCCGCATCCCGGCCCAGTGTCCCCCCTATCCCGCATCCCGGTCCCGCATTCCCGGTCCCGCATTCCCGGTCCCGCATTCCCGGTCCCGCATCCCCGGTCCCGCACCCAGGCCCGGGGTCCCCTCCGGTCCCGCAGCCCCGCCCGCAGCCGCGTCCCCCGTCCCCACAGCAACACACACACGCCCCGCCCCCTCGCGCCCGAACAGCCAATCGGAGCCGCGGAACCGCGAGTGGCGGCCGCATTGACCAATGGCAGACGAGAGAGGGGAGACGCGGGGGCGGGGCCGGGGCGCGGCGCGGTGACGCCATCGCGGCGCGCGCGGTCGCGGAGCCGCCGCCGCGCCTGAGGGAGCTCGGCCCGCGCCGCCGCCGCCGCCGCGCCATGAGCCAGTTCAGCTTCGGGGCGGCCGCGCCCGGCGGCGCCTTCAGCCTGGGCGCGCCCAGAGCGGCCGCCACCACGACCACGAGCGGCTTCGGCTTCTCCTTCTCCGCGCCCGCCGCCTCCTCGGGCGGCTTCAGCTTCGGCAGCGCGACGGCGCCGGCGGCGGGCGGCAGCCAGCCCGCCGGGCTCTTCTCCTTCAGCAGGCCGGGCACGGCCGCGCAGCCCTCCGGCTTCAGCTTCGGCTCGGCCAGCGCGGCCCCCGCGGCCCCGGCAGCCGCCGCCTTCCCGCTGGGGTGAGAGCCCGGGGGGCCGGGAGGGGGAAAGGGCAGGGGGGCTCCTGTCGGTGCTGAGCGAGGGCTCTGCCGGGGATTCTGCAGGGAGCGAGCCTTGGCTGCTGTGCCTGGCAGTTCCCAGCGCCCTGCAGCGATCGCCTCCTTGGGAAAGTGCTCAGCGAGCCCTGTGGCCCGTCCCGGCGGATGTTTTCATGGGGGAGCTCTTCCACGTGTTGGGAAGCAGATGTTCCACGCTTCCGTCTGTAACTGGCGTGGAGACGCTTGCACAAGGAGATGCTAAAGCTTTGCTAACGGATATAAAACGTCTGCTCCTCCTGACCCGAATCTGGAGGGCTCAGAATTGGGAGTGATTTGTCCTTAAGGAAAGGCTGTGAGTTCTGAAGTGGTTCTGCAGAAGTGCTGCCGTCAAAGCTTGCCAGATGGGAGCAGTGGGAAGGGAGCTAAAAAGGGGACGAGCAGAAGAAACCCAGCCTTGTGTAGAGGGAGCGGAAAGGGTGATTGTGAGCTGAGAGAAGGAGCAGCTTCACTTATGCTGCCATAAAATGGCCTGTGGTGCCTGGCTGGGTTGAGGTAGTGAAGGGAGAGGCAGTAGAAAGAGCCCTGACAGGGGATGGCAGATGACAGCAGCTGACAGAGTCTGTTGTCAGAATGGGGACACAGACTGATAGCTTCTGCTGTCAGCAAAAGGTCAGGGAGAAAGGCAACTGTGTACCTGAGTGCATGTGTATCTCAAGCAGACTGGCTTTTTTTCTTTTCTTTTCTTCCCTAGGGCAAATACTCCAAAAGTGAACTTTGGAGCCAGCACTGCCACTCCAGCTGCTGGAATCACAGGGGGCTTTTCTTTTGGTGCCCCAGCTGCAACCAGCACACCCTCGAGTCAGGCAGCAGCCCCGTCTGGCTTTGCCTTTGGCTCTGCTGGCGGCAGCAGCAGCAGCAGCAGCACGGCTCAGTCTGGGACAACAGGAGGGTTCACCTTCTCCAGTGGCACCACGACTCAGGCGGCAACAGCCGGGTTCAGCATCGGCACCGCGGCCCCGCAGGCGACGTCCGCAGGGCTGACCTTTGGCACGGCCCCTGCGGCTGCTGCCACCACCAGCACAGCCACCCTGGGAGCTGCCACCCCGTCAGCAGCCCCCTTCAGCCTCGGGGGGCAGCCCACAGGTGGGTGAGCAGGCTGGGGGTGCAGCTGCAGGCTGGGAGCCTTGGCCATGGGGGGTATCTGAGGGTGCAGTGGAGGAGCTCTGCAGCCTCTGCCTTCTGCTGGGGCAGAATGGAGCGAGGGCTGGAGCCAGAGGTGTTTCTCCTCGGCCTGTCCTGGGTCTGCAGTGCTGGGGAGCAATTGCTCTTTAAGCCTGTAGGAAAGAAGTCCATCTTTGCCTTTTGCTCCTGCATCCAGGTCTAACCTTTGGGTCACTGCCTTTAACAGCAGCCACGAGTACAAGCACGGCAACGCTGAGCACAGGTACCAGCCAGGCACCCACCCTGTCCTTTGGAACCAAGCTTGGAGGTAGGAAGCTGTGGGTTTTTTTGGGAAACAATTCCTCAAGGCTTTGTGAAATCTGATGCACTCCTGGCAATATTTGTCTATTGGAAGTAGACAAATATCTTATGCTGGGGTGTGGGAAGGGGCCAGAAGTGTTTGTTCCTCTGAGCTTGCCCTGGCAGTGCTGATCTGGGACAGCTCCTAGAGCCATTGGACAGCGTGTCCTGTATTTTTCATTGTGTCCCACGGGCCAAATTCTGTTCTGTACTTGTTTGGGGAGCACAGTGGAAGGGAGGCACAATCCTAAAGGGGACATTGGGAAAGAGAGGGAGCGGAGGGAGAGTAAGAGGCAAAGGGAGTTAAAATGCTGACATCCCCAAGAACCTGGTGTAGCCGGGCAGTTTGTGTCACCCTCTCTCTCAGCAGCGTTGTTGTGCAGCGGGTGGGAGCTCAGTGAGCTCTGCTTGTACAGATGGAGCTGTTTCTCTCTGCAGTCACATCCACAGCTGCCACAACGGCCTCCACCAGCACCAGCACCACCTCAGTGCTGGGCTCCACGGGGCCCACGCTGTTTGCGTCCGTGGCCACTTCTTCAGCCCCCACCTCGGCCACCACCACGGGCCTCTCACGTGAGTCTCTCCAGGCAGGTTTATCCCTGGGGGAGTAAATGAGCAGTGTGGCTGCTGCTCCCTGTGGGTGCTGGAGCTGCTGCTGCTGCAGTGGGAGGGGGAGCAGGCTGGGCACAGCTTTTCCAAGGGGCCCTGCATTGCATGGGTTGTGCAACCCCTTGATGGTGTCTTCTCTTTACAGTTGGTGCCACTTCCACTGCTTCCACGGGGACAGCCAGCCTGGGGACACTTGGGTTTGGATTAAAAGTTCCTGCAACAACAGCTGCCACAACAAGCACTGCCACTGGTAGGAGTGAGATGCTGAAAGTCGCTGAAGAGAAGGGAGCCTGACTTGTGAGAGTAGCAGCAGAGCAGTTGTGATTTGTAAAGCCCTTGAGTCACTGAAAACAAGAGAGTCTGTCTTTCTCTGATGCTTTTCCATCTCTTTGTGAAAACATAGAATTCTGTCATCCACTGCAAGGGTTGCAGGGGAGGAACTGGGTGTGCTGGTAGTTATGGGCTCTAACAGTAAGACTTGAGGGGATTGAGAAGGGCGTGGGCTCGGCATGTTTTCATTCCCTCCCTGACAGAGGTGGGATTTGCTGTTGGTCCCTTCAGAGGGATCTATTGCAGCTCCTACAGCCCTGGGCAGTGCACCCTGGACCTGTTCTCAGTTTGTGAGGTACCAGGTGCGTCCTCCTCTGTTGCTTGACTTGAATCTCTTCTTCCAGGGACCACATCTGCTTCTGGCTTTCCTTTGAATCTGAAGCCATTGACTACGACTGGTGCCATTGGAGCTGTGACCTCCACAGCTGCCATAACCACAACCACCACAACCAGGTGGGTGTTTGTTACCACTGACCCTTTCCTGCCTGGGGCAGGAGCAGCTGCAGTGCTGGTGATGGGATCTGGAGGAGGAGGGGGAAATGAACGGTTGCTGTCGTGTTTCTCTTTCCTGACCTTGTGCCCTGTGCTGGCCCTCGCTCCCTCTCAGTGCCCCCCCAGTGATGACTTATGCCCAGCTGGAGAGTTTGATAAACAAGTGGAGCCTGGAACTGGAGGACCAAGAGAAGCACTTCCTCCATCAAGCTACACAAGTCAATGCCTGGGACCGGATGCTGATAGAGAATGGAGAGAAGGTGAGGTGACCCCCACTGGAACCTCATTCTGCTTGCTCAGGTCCTTAAAGGCCTCCGTGTTACAAGCCATTGAGTGGGACTTTCTGCCTGCAAAAGAAATAGATGTGAGCTCCACCTGGGTGCTTTTCACAAGCTCTCCGTGTGTTCTGGCCTTTAGGCCTTGGTGTTTGGAAATCTGTTCTGTGACTTTGCCCTGTGCTACCAAGTTCCCTTGGGGGGGATCATTCCAAGCTGAACCTCCCTTATTCCATCTTTGGTCTGTAAATCTTTATGGAGCCATCTCTTGTTTCTAGCAGAACTTGCATGGTGCTGCTTTCTCCCTCCCACCTCTCTTCTTTGCTGAGCTGACTTGAGAGTTTCCAAGGTGTAATGAAATGTCTTCTGTTTGCAGATTACTTCGTTACACAGAGAAGTAGAGAAGGTGAAGGTTGATCAGAAGAGGTAGGAGACTGTGAGCACTTGAAATGATTTTTCTTTCTTCTCTGCGTTGTCCTGCCATTGTGTGACAGCTCCGGAATGTCTGCAACATGAAAGGGAAGCAGTTGGCATTTTCTCTTTTCAGACTGGATCAGGAACTGGACTTCATTCTGTCCCAGCAGAAGGAGCTGGAGGACTTGCTGACCCCTCTGGAGGAGTCTGTGAAGGAACAGAGCGGGACCATCTACCTGCAGCACGCGGATGAGGAACGGGAGAGGACGTGAGCACAAATCTGCTGGGCATGGGGGATGAGCAGTGTCCTGTGGTGATATCAGTCAGCAGGAGGCAGAGCTGCGATGTGTGACTGTGTTGAACAATGAATGGCTGTTGTCAGATAATTAATCCTGTTTCATGCATGGCAACTTAGATTTTACTCATTAGAAACTAGAACAGTGAGTGGAAGCCCTTGAATCAGCATGAAATGCTCTTTGGATGTTGGTCTAATCAGCTGTTTTGGAAGAGGTTACTAATTTTGGCATAATCTCTGAAAATTAATGATTCTTCACTGACAGAAGTGGTGAGAGCAGAGTGAACTATGTGTGGCACCAGCATCCTCGTATGCCTTTAGTGATGCATCGTTACAGGCTAATTAAGGGCAGTGTTTTTCTGGTTCAAGAGATAAGGAATCTTGAAGAATCCAGGTTCACTGCTTCCTTCAGTTCTGACAAAGCCTTCCAGGAAGTCCCCCCACTCTCTTGCTTTTCTTTCTCGGTGTGTAGATCAAGGGCTTGGGAGTCGCTTCATGTGGGTGATGGAGCCTCTCTGGGTGCTGTTCCCGGGTCTGCCAGCCTTGGCTGCAGATGTGGAAGCTCATTCTGATTGCCCATAGCTGGTGCAAGTCTTCAAAGTTCTCCTCAAACCTTCTGATCTTGGTTCTCGTGTGCTCTGCAGCTACAAACTGGCTGAAAACATCGATGCTCAGCTGAAGCGCATGGCACAAGATCTGAAGGACATCACTGAGCATTTGAATACAACACGAGGCCCTGCAGACACGAGTGACCCGGTAAATGCAAGCTTCTATTTTTATTTTTAATGATATGTATTAAATTGGTCTTGATGCTCCTTATGACTTTACTAAACAGCTTTTTTTCAGTAAAAATTTGCCTTCAGCATTTTTCCATGTTCATTTTTAATTTTGCCACTTGAAGCCAAGGATGTTGAATGTTCTGCTGGTTCCTTGGTCTCAGTTAAAATAAGCCAAAGCCACAGACACATAATCTAAACTATGCAGTCTTCTTGCTGGTAAGGAGAAGCAAAGCAGCAGGGCTGCTGCACAGGCTTCCCTGGGCAAGTGGCTGCTGGTTTAGGGAAGCTGTGCAAGGAGAAACTTGCCCTTGACTCCTCTTAGTGTTCATGCAGTGTCACAACTGACTTGCACCTTCTCTCTCTGCTCAGCTCCAGCAGATCTGTAAGATTTTGAATGCACACATGGATTCCCTGCAGTGGATTGACCAGAACTCAGGTGAGATTTCTCCTGCAACCTTTTGGGAATGTGAATGGGAAGCAGGAGCACGTCTGTGAGTGTTTGTTGTTCATCCCTGAAGCTGCCTGAGGAGTCTTCCTCCTCACCTTCAATGTCACTGTCCCTTCTGTGTTGAATTCTCCTGCTGTGCCTGATTAGAGGCCTCTGCTGAGAAGTAATTCCTGGCAACTGCAGCTGTTTTACCAAAAAAGCCCTGCTTGAATGTTTTTCTTTCTCCTTCTGCAGGGTTGTGTTCTGGGGTGACTGTGACATTAATCCCTTGTTTCTCCCACAGCTGTGCTGCAGAGAAAGGTGGAAGAGGTGACAAAGGTTTGTGAGAGTCGCCGCAAGGAGCAGGAGCGCAGCTTTAGGATCACGTTTGATTGAAACAGCCCCATGTTCAAAGGATGAACACAAAACCTCCACAGAAATTAGAGGTGTTTGAGGTCTGAAATGAGGACCTGTCTTTGTTTCTTTTCTTGCAATAAAATGTGTTGTTTGTTCCAAAGTCTTTGTTGTGTTGGGCAGGAGAAACTGCATGAAGTTTGTGGGGGAAGTGTGTGCTCTGTGCTTTAGCTGTGCCTGCAGACTGGTGGGATACAGAAATGCTGCCTTGGAGGGCTCGGGGCAGTCTCTTGTCGCGGGGGGAGCCAGCAGAGCTGGGAGGCTCCCAGGGCTGAAGTGTGAACACAGGCCTGCAGCAGCAGAATGCAGCACCCTCAGCTCTAGCAGCCTTGTGGACCATAACCATCAATAAGCACACACTAAGGAAATACCACAATAAGTGCATTTATTCACCTGGCTTCTTCCCTCCCTCCTTGCCACAACAGGCTCCAGGCAGTCCCCTCTCTGAAGCAAGAGCCCAGGCCCCAGCTCTCCCTTCCACACTCTGAGATTGCTGGACCTGCACGTTGCCTCCCAAGTGTCCTTCACTGTCCCATGTTCAACCATGGAGTTGCCCCAGCTCACTGAAATCCACAAGGCTGCTGGTTCTTTCTCCACCCCTCACGTTGCAGGAGGGTTCTCTGCAGCCGAGGAGCTGGGGATGGCAGAGTCAGCCTCTGGCAAATGCTTCCTGCTTTTCCCAAAGGCGATCACCAGGGGCTTTCCGTGCAGCTTGTATCCGTTCAGCAGCTGCAGCGCGCTCTGGGCCGACTCCGTGTCTGCAACAAGAGGGCACAGTGGGCACAGGGCACCCAGCAGGTGCTGGCACGGGGACACAGGGTGTTCCTAGGGGTGCACCCATCTGATGGCCCCACAGCCTGCTCTACAACTAGTGTGGTGTGGGGACCCTCCAGCAACACTGACATGCTGAATAAACACTGCCCGTGACACACCACATCACTTCTGCCCTCATACATCCTCTTCCAACCCAGGGGAAGGACTGTGGTATGATAGAAGAGAAAGGAGTGAATTCCCCTGCTTCTCCTTGGAGAGCAGGCTTGGCAGCAGCCCAGTGCCGTGCAGGAGGATGTGACACCTTTGGGAGTCAGGGAAGAACTGAAAGGCACGAGGCAGCAACTCACCAGGGAAGGTGATGAAGGCCTGATCCCTCATCCGGCCGCTTAGGAGGCGGAATTGGATCAGTGGGCTGTCCTCCTTCTGGAACCGAGCAAACAAGGACACCAGGTCCTTCATCGTCACTCGGGGGCCCAGGTTCTTCAAATACAGCACCTGTAACAGAGACAGAGGGTCAGTCAGCCTTTGCCATACAAAGACACCTTTCAGCCTGGTCCCAAATCTGTACAGCTCCAGGGTGTGAATTAGCTCAACCCTCACACCCAAGTACTAATGATAACACTTGGAGGACAGGTGGCTGTACAGAGAAAGGCAGCTCTGAACTCCAGGCATCACCCTGCTTGCCTGCACCAAGTGCTGACAGTTTCAGTTATTTATAAAATGCAACAATCTCCAGCTACCAGATAGGCACAGTTTGAGTAAGGTGACAGCAGGCCTCAGCCAGGCCCAGACAGACAGAGCACATCTGACAGGTGACCTGCTGGAGCCAGGGAGGGCTGGGCTTACTCTTTCCCAGGCTGGTGACTTCCCATCAGAGCCCAGAGTGGAGGCTGCTCTCCCCCTTGGCCTGGAGGATCAGCCGAGCAACTTCAAGGCAACAGCAAAGAGGAGCCTTTGCCTACTGACACAGCTTCAGGGCATCCTGGTGAGCAAGGATAAACCCTGATTCACCTCAGCTTACCTTGCTAGGCTCCCCTGGATGGTAGGATGAGAACCTGGGTATTTTCCGGAGTTCTTCCTCTGACAGGCGGTTCTTGAGGATCTCCTCTTCTGGGACAAACTCTACGGGCTCTTTGATAACCACAGGCCTTGGAGGGGACTGGTGGGGCTGTGTTGCAGAAACACTGGGACTTGCTGCCTGTTCTGCCTGCTCCTCCTGGTCTGGAAGGGATGACTCCTCAATCACAGCCCCCTGTGGGGCTGGGGAAGGGGACAAGCAGGGGTCACTTGTAGCACACTGGACTTTTTCAGGGCATTTCTTGCTCAGCAGTTCTTGGTAAACACTCTCCAGCTGAACCATGGGGTCCTTTTCATCACTTCCCCTCTTCTGAGTGTCATCTAATTCATAACAGAGAAACGTGGTAACTATCACCAATAACCTGGAAAACACATGGACTGCAAGAAGAGACAAGGGAGAAACCCTCTTTCACCCCAGCCTCCATGCCCAGGCCCTGCACACTGTTTAGAACAAGAGCAGCCCCAGCAAGTGCTGGTTCCTCAGCTCAGGATAAACCTGCAGAGAGCAGCAGCTCCACCAGTGCTACATCAGAGCTCTTCTCTTCAGAGATGCCCTCACTTGCTTATCTGCAGCCGCATTTCAACACACCTTCCTCCTCCTGCATGCACAGCCAGGGTGGGCCATGCTGCCTTCCTGTACCTCTACATGGAATATGCATTTTTTGCTTCCAAGGACATCAGATTAAGCTCCTGGGTTTAAAGAAGGTCCATGACATGGACTGATCAATGGTCTTTTTTAATTCTATTTAATGGAAATGAGGACAAATGTGAGACCAGCATCTCCCAGCCTACAACTGGATCCAATTCCACTTCAGCGAGGAGGCTTTAACAAGTCATTCCTCCTCTTACCTGCTCTGTGCCTTTGCTTCCTTCACCCCCTGCAGTTACCTCAGAGAAGGAACAATCTCCAGTCCCACACAGGCACTTTGTGTAACTCAGACCTCGAGGCTCTACCAAAGCATAACCCCGGCTCCTCTCCCACACCCCGAGCTGCTCTGCACTACATGCAACACATCAAGGAGATCCACGCTCTCCAGAAATGGACTTTAAAAGCCTCTATATTAAACACTTCAGAGAACCAACTCTCTGCTCCTGTAAGAGAAGAAAATATCTCCTCCCACACAGCACCAAAGCAGAACCACAGCTTCAGGGACAGAAGGCCAGACAGAAATGTGTTGGGCTCCCACACAGCCTGGCTCTCTGTACTGGAGCCAAGGCAGGAAGAGCCCTGAGCCCACAGACCTTCGTGGTAGAGGGCCCGGAGGAAGGAATGTCGGTCTGTTCCCTGGAAAAGGGCGTTCTCGATCTCCATCTCCCGCCGGCTCAGCTGCTTGCTGCCCGCAAACCTCTGCGGCAGCGCCAGGATGCGCTGGCGCTCCTCCAGCTTCTCCTGGATGGCATGGAGCCGGTCCTGCGTGGCCTCCGGGGCCGCCCCCAGCCCAGAGCCCTGGAAAACAAGCATGGCTTGGCTCAGGAATGGCACGGCTTGGCTCAGGAACGGCACGGGCCTCCTTCTCAGAGCAAGTCAAATGTCACCGCCCCAGCCCTGCAGTGGGTGCAATTAGGAACCATCCCCCAGGGCACCCAGAGGTCCTGCCACTGCAAGGGTAGGACAAATACAACCACACAGCAAGCTCAGTCCTTGAGGGAAGTGGAGCAAGAGCTCCTTTCTCATGACCTGCCTGTGCTGCTTCCCTCTCCCCGGCCTGTGTCCCTCTGTCCCTGCAGCCTCTGACAGCTACAGCCATTTTCCTTCAGTGACTGCACAACCCCCCTTTGGCAATTCTCTCCCCACACCTACAGCATCCCCGAGCTCAAGTTTCCACCACACTCTTACTGAGACCCTAAGGTTTATGCTGAGGATTAAACCCTGACCAGCACCACTGAGCCACGCAGGAACTGCAGCACAGCCCTCACAGCTCACCTGCGAGGAGGGAGCACCCCTGCATAAACAAACCTCACTGCATGGGCCACTCCAAAGCACAGAGACACACCCCAGCTGCTGAAAGGGCATTTCTGCTCCCCCCTCGATCAGAACACAGAGAACAAGCTTTTATGGGGCTTCGGGTGGATTTTCTGTCCTCAAATTCAGTTTGAGAATCACTGAGGCAGGTCCTTCTGCCTCGGGCAAGAAACCAGGCTTTCTCCCTGCACTGAGCACAACCGAACAAAGACTTTCCCGTGGTACCTCTGCCCCACATCTGCACGGCTTCTTCCATTCACCATTTCACAGCTTCCCTGAGGCACAAAAGGCTGTTTATACAGAAAAGCAATTCCCGGAAATCATTTGTTGTACTTTGTTTTCAAAAAAGCTGCACTTAGCAGCTGAAAATAACAGAAATCTGCACTCAGTACTTTCCCAAGAGCTCCCCAGGCAATCTGAAGTCCTCTCTGTCTCAGTTGACATTACTCATCACTCGTGGTGGAATCTTTCACTCAGGGCCTCCACGTACAAAGCTGCACATCACTACCTGACTTGGGCTTTCTCTCTAAGTATTCTTGTCTCACAATCTGTAGAAGACATACCCTGATGTCACCATTTTTTCTGTCAGAGCAGTGTTTTCCATACTAATCTTTATTTGTGAACGTCCCAGAATTCATTTCATACTAAATATAACAGCTGGTACTGCTGACATTCATTTTTATTCTTAAATTAACACCACCCCTCTCTACACCAAGCTTTAATCAGGCCTGGATTTAATCAGGGCTGGATTTGCATTTAAACACCAAAACAAGTGATGACTTCAGCTGAAAAGAGGCAAACCCCTGATTACCACAGACAACTCTCTCCTGCACACAGCTATCACTCAGGAACAGGAGACAGAGGGAGGCCAAGGATCAGCCCAAGTCCTGTTCTGCATCTTCTAGTTTGGCAAATTAAAAGCAGGACACTCCAGTGCACCTGACACAGGACAGCCACAAAAGCCTCTTGTCTCTGGAATGTGAAAGAAAGGGGTTAAGGTAGGGGAAGAGGAAAAACCTGCTGGAACAGCACCCAGGGAGGAGCCAAGGCACCGCCACCACACACACACTCGGTCTGACAGCTCTGCACTGCTTTCATGTGGCTGTCCCAGGGCCCCTGAAGCACCTGCAAGCCCCAAAGGAGAACATACAAAACCCTCCCTGCAAACAGCCATCCCAAATTGGGAACGGGATCCAGGGATGCATCAGGATACTCAAAGGAGGATGTTGAGGTGCTTTGAAATATTTCCTTCTTCTTCTCTTCTGGCATTTAAATCCTTCATACACAGGTATAAGCGAGTGGAATTTTTTGTTTGAGATCAAGGCAGAGGCAGGAATATCCTCATGTCCTGCAGTGTTCCCACAGGACCCACTCCTGTCCCCACCACATCTTTTAACACTGACCATCCCACAGAAGAAAACAGGCCAGAAGAAATGTATGATCGTGCTGGGCTGAAGGCAAGGGACACAGCGAGCGGCCATTCTTTACCACAGAACTTACAAAGGACTGGAATTTTCTACCAGAGTGCCACAGGATCAGAGGGACCTGACCACACTCAGATGGGAGCAGAGCATGCCCACCTTGCTTGCTGAAGCCTGGTTCTTCCAGAGCAGAATCTCCGAGTCAGAGAGCCCCAGTTCCCGGAGAGAGGAGGTTTCTTTGTCGCTCTCCTGCAGGGCCTGGAACTGCGACAGGGTCAAAGCCCCCGCAGCCTCTTCCCCGAAAGGTTTGTAAAAAGCTGCAGGGGCAAAGCATCTCCGCTTGGACTTGCACCTGTGAGCCAAAGCAACACAACAGCACAAACAGCTCAGCACTGAGGAGCTGGGGGACAGCAAGGGGCTGGTCTCTCTCAAACCACGCCTGGGCCAGATGAGGACTTACTGCTCGATGGAGACAGTGGTGTCGAGCTGGTGGTGAAGGAGGCTCTTCAGCTGCCTCTCTCCTTCTGTCTCCAAGTCTTCCAGGAGAAGCTCATCGCTGGACAGGCTGCTGTTCACCCTGGGGCACATAGGCACAGCACAGGCGCTGTCAGTAAGGCAACGGGGGAAACTCTGCTCAAAACACATCCTTGCTACAGCTCCTCTACCTTTTTAGCTGATTTAATGGGATTTAAAGAACAAGGAACCAAAACTACTTGACCAAAGCTCCCTTTAACATTACTAAAAAAGTCAACAGATTTGGGACTACTCTGAGAATGTTAAAATACCCCAAGGAGCCTTCGGGTGGTTTTGTATTGGTGGGGGGCTTGTTTGTTTATTTTAAGATCACATGCAATCATTTTTATTGACCGAAATCTAGCATCTAGACAGACACTGCCAGTTTCAAATAAGTCAGGGAAGAAAGAAAGGAAATCGTGACGCTGAAGAGGAACTGTGAATTTCAGCAGCGCTTTTCCCTTCCCGGGGTCACCTGCTTGGGAGCAGAGAGACCCCAAATCCACCCACCCCACACCCAGACCGGGCAGCCGGGACCGTGCCGCGCTCCCGCACCGCCCCCTCCGGGCCCGCACCGCTCCGGGACGCCCCGCAAACGGCGACTGGGGGTGGAACCGAGCCCGGGCCGTGACCGGCGGAGGGGCCGAGCCCGTGAGGGCAGTCTGGGGACCCCGGGAACCCCGCTCACCGGCGCATGGCCCCGCCGCTCCGCCGCTCCGGACTCCAAGGCCCGGCAGCGCCCGCGGTGCGCGGGGAGCGCCGGGAGCCGCTGCCCGGAAGGAGCGGCCGGGGCGAGCGGCGCGGCTCGGAGCAGCCCCTGAGCCGCTGCCTTGTCGTGGGCTGAGCCACCCAAGGCTGCGGGTCAGGGGCTGCTGTCGTGGGCAGCCCCCGAAGCCTCTCGCTCACTCCCCTGTGCAGCTGGGTTTTAATTTATTGCAGGGTTCAAGGGTTGAGATAAAAGAGATCTGTCATCAAATGCCGTCACGGGCACAACAGGCTCGACTCAGAGAAATTAAGTGTATTACTAACTAAATTAGAGCAGGGTAATGGGAAGTAAAGTCAGCCCTTAAAAACACCTTCCCCCTCAGCCCTCCCTCCTTCCCAGCTCCACCTCCTACCCCGGCGGCGCGGGGAGGCGGCGATGGGGGTTTTGGTCAGTTCAGCCCCCGGGGCTTCTGCTGCTCAGGGACAGGAGTCGTTCCCTTGCTGCACCGTGGGGTCCCTCCCACGGGGGACAGTTCTCTGTGGACTTCTCTGATGTGAGTCCATCCCACAGGCGACAGCCCCCCTCAAACTGCAGCAGCGTGGGTCACTGCCACGGAGAGTTCATCAGTCTTTCAAGGACAGGGCACCTCTACCTCGGGCTCACAGCCTCCTCTCAGGCATCCGCCTGCTCTGGCATGGGGCTCTGCAGCCCCGTGGTCCTCCAGCGGAATCGCAGCTTCGCCATGGTCCTCACCACGGGCTGCAGAGGAATCTCAACCCCAGCACCCGAACACCTCTTCCCCCTCTGTCCTTCTCCATTCCGACTTGGTGCCTGCAGTTGTTCCTCTCACATGTTCTCACCCCACTCTTCTCTGGCCACAATTAAAACTGAGCCAGAATTATGTTCTTCTTTCTTATTAAATCTGTTTCACAGAGGCATTACCACCATTTCTAACTGGCCCAGCCCTGGCCAGCAACTTGTCCATCTTTTGAAGCCACCAGGGATTGGCTCTGCCAGACATGGTGGAAGCTTCTGGCAGCTTCTCACAGAAGCCACCCCTGCAGCCCCCTCCCACTACCAAAACCAGGCCGTGCAAAACCACGCAGAGCCCTCCAAGATAGCATTTGTGTTATCTCCCCAGTCTGCAGGCAGAGCTAAAGGACAAAGAGCACACACTTACTGCACAAACTTCATGCAGTTTCTGATGGGAGCAGGTGAAATCCAGTCCTACTACCACACAGACGGGCTTTGAACAAACAACACATTTTATTGCAAGAAAAGAAACAAAGCCAGGTCCTCATTTCAGTGCTCAGTTCCCAAACACCTCTGTTTTCTGTCAAGGCTTTATGTTCATCCTTTCAACATGGGAGTGTTTCAATCAAACGTGATCCTAAAGCTGCGCTCCTGCTCCTTGCGGCGCCTCTCACAAACCTTTGTCACCTCTTCCACCTTTCTCTGCAGCACAGCTGTGGGAGAAACAAGGAATTCATGTCACAGTCACCCCAGAACACAACCCTGCCCAGTTTTGCCTGTAGAAAGAAAAACATTTTCTTGTTGACAGTCACTCAGATTTGACAGTGGACAAAGCAACTTCTTCATTAGCGAATGACAGAGGGAAAAATGGGTCTCCTTTCTAGGACAACTTAAAGGAAACAGATGGCTATTTTCACATACATTCAGTAAAGCCAGAATTCAGGTAGAACAGAAGCTGTACCAGATTTCCTGAAAAAGGCATGTTTGGAATGTGGAGCTTAGCATAAATGTTGTGAAAGAAAACACCTAATTAGATCCTGACCTAAGCCAATAATTCTATGTGAACATGGAGAAGCAGGCCTGCTTTCACACCAGGTGTGAGCTTTTCACAGCACTCTGGCCCAGGCAGTGCACTCTGGAGCTGCTGAGAGCAGAGCTGCTTTATTCTGCCGTGCCCCCGTGTGGCTGCTACCAGTTAGAAATCCAAACGGCCCAGAATTCCAGAATCCCTCACCAGGAGGCAATCCCGAGGAGAAAAGTCCCTTTTTTCTGTCTTGTTTTAGTATGGCCCGAGCTAAACGTGAATCCCAAACCAGAAACATTCACTCCACTGGTCAAGTGTTTGCTCCTGAGTGCATCTCCCACTCTGCACTGGATCTCAAGCTATTGAGGCTGTGAAATTCCCACATTATTCCTCCAGTTACCCCATGTGCAGATCAATGCAGGCTGCTCCATCTTACCTGGATCTGGCTTCCTGTTTTCAGAGTGGGAAGGATGGTAATATTCAACACACACACTTCCCCTCATCAATTTTCCTGCTCCACAGGCAAACCCCATCTCTTTTACAAGTTGGACTATTTAACATTAGTTTGACAGAATGAAGAATACGGTTTTCAAGTTCTCTGCTTTGCACTGATGCATTTCAAGCAGGGCTTTTTTGGTAAAACAGCTGCAGTTGCCAGGAATTACTTCTCAGCAGAGGCCTCTAATCAGGCACAGCAGGAGAATCCAGCACAGAAGGGACAGTGACATTGAAGGTGAGGAGGAAGACTCCTCAGGCAGCTTCAGGGATGAACAACAAACACTCACAGACGTGCTCCTGCTTCCCATTCACATTCCCAAAAGGTTGCAGGAGAAATCTCACCTGAGTTCTGGTCAATCCACTGCAGGGAATCCATGTGTGCATTCAAAATCTTACAGATCTGCTGGAGCTGAGCAGAGAGAGAAGATGCAAGTCAGTTGTGACACTGCATGAACATTAAGAGGAGTCAAGGGCAAGTTTCTCCTTGCACAGCTTCCCTAAACCAGCAGCCACTTGCCCAGGGAAGCCTGTGCAGCAGCCCTGCTGCTTTGCTTCTCCTTACCAGCAAGAAGACTGCATAGTTTAGATTATGTGTCTGTGGCTTTGGCTTATTTTAACTGAGACCAAGGAACCAGCAGAACATTCAACATCCTTGGCTTCAAGTGGCAAAATTACAAATGAATGTGGAAAAACTCAGCAATGCTGAAAGGAAATTTTTACTGAAAAAAAACCTTCTTAGTAAAGCCATAAGGAGCACCAAAATCAATTTAATAGATATCAGAAAGAGCTGGTTATTCAGACCTTGTTTTATGAGGATATAAAAACAGTATAAAGAAAAAGTATGAGTGGAGTATCCACATGGGGACAAAGGAAGAGTTAGAATTATGTCAATATCCTTTGCCTCCTCAGCAATATAAAATAAAAGCTTGCATTTACTGGGTCACTCGTGTCTGCTGGGCCTCCTGATGTGTTCAAGTGATCAATGATGTCCTTCAGATCTTGTGCCATGCGCTTCAGCTGAGCATCGATGTTTTCAGCCAGTTTGTAGCTGCAGAGCACACGAGAACCAAGATCAGAAGGTTTGAGGAGAACTTTGAAGACTTGCACCAGCTATGGGCAATCAGAATGAGCTTCCACATCTGCAGCCAAGGCTGGCAGACCCGGGAACAGCACCCAGAGAGGCTCCATCACCCACATGAAGCGACTCCCAAACCCTGACTCTTAACAGATACATGGAGACAGACAAGCAAGAAAGCAAAGGACTATGAATAAAATCTAAGTTGCCATGCATGAAACAGGATTAATTATCTGACAACAGCCATTCATTGTTCAACACAGTCACACATCGCAGCTCTGCCTCCTGCTGACTGATATCACCACAGGACACTGCTCATCCCCCATGCCCAGCAGATTTGTGCTCACGTCCTCTCCCGTTCCTCATCCGCGTGCTGCAGGTAGATGGTCCCGCTCTGTTCCTTCACAGACTCCTCCAGAGGGGTCAGCAAGTCCTCCAGCTCCTTCTGCTGGGACAGAATGAAGTCCAGTTCCTGATCCAGTCTGAAAAGAGAAAATGCCAACTGCTTCCCTTTCATGTTGCAGACATTCCAGAGCTGTCACACAATGGCAGGACAACGCAGAGAAGAAAGAAAATAATTTCAAGTGCTCACAGTCTCCTACCTCTTCTGATCAACCTTCACCTTCTCTACTTCTCTGTGTAACGAAGTAATCTGCAAACAGAAGACATTTCATTACACCTTGGAAACTCTCAAGTCAGCTCAGCAAAGAAGAGAGGTGGGAGGGAGAAAGCAGCACCATGCAAGTTCTGCTAGAAACAAGAGATGGCTCCATAAAGATTTACAGACCAAAGATGGAATAAGGGAGGTTCAGCTTGGAATGATCCCCCCCAAGGGAACTTGGTAGCACAGGGCAAAGTCACAGAACAGATTTCCAAACACCAAGGCCTAAAGGCCAGAACACACGGAGAGCTTGTGAAAAGCACCCAGGTGGAGCTCACATCTATTTCTTTTGCAGGCAGAAAGTCCCACTCGATGGCTTGTAACACAGAGGCCTTTAAGGACCTGAGCAAGCAGAATGAGGTTCCAGTGGGGGTCACCTCACCTTCTCTCCATTCTCTATCAGCATCCGGTCCCAGGCATTGACTTGTGTAGCTTGATGGAGGAAGTGCTTCTCTTGGTCCTCCAGTTCCAGGCTCCACTTGTTTATCAAACTCTCCAGCTGGGCATAAGTCATCACTGGGGGGGCACTGAGAGGGAGCGAGGGCAAGCACAGGGCACAAGGTCAGGAAAGAGAAACACGACAGCAACCGTTCATTTCCCCCTCCTCCTCCAGATCCCATCACCAGCACTGCAGCTGCTCCTGCCCCAGGCAGGAAAGGGTCAGTGGTAACAAACACCCACCTGGTTGTGGTGGTTGTGGTTATGGCAGCTGTGGAGGTCACAGCTCCAATGGCACCAGTCGTAGTCAATGGCTTCAGATTCAAAGGAAAGCCAGAAGCAGATGTGGTCCCTGGAAGAAGAGATTCAAGTCAAGCAACAGAGGAGGACGCACCTGGTACCTCACAAACTGAGAACAGGTCCAGGGTGCACTGCCCAGGGCTGTAGGAGCTGCAATAGATCCCTCTGAAGGGACCAACAGCAAATCCCACCTCTGTCAGGGAGGGAATGAAAACATGCCAAGCCCACGCCCTTCTCAATCCCCTCAAGTCTTACTGTTAGAGCCCATAACTACCAGCACACCCAGTTCCTCCCCTGCAACCCTTGCAGTGGATGACAGAATTCTATGTTTTCACAAAGAGATGGAAAAGCATCAGAGAAAGACAGACTCTCTTGTTTTCAGTGACTCAAGGGCTTTACAAATCACAACTGCTCTGCTGCTACTCTCACAAGTCAGGCTCCCTTCTCTTCAGCGACTTTCAGCATCTCACTCCTACCAGTGGCAGTGCTTGTTGTGGCAGCTGTTGTTGCAGGAACTTTTAATCCAAACCCAAGTGTCCCCAGGCTGGCTGTCCCCGTGGAAGCAGTGGAAGTGGCACCAACTGTAAAGAGAAGACACCATCAAGGGGTTGCATAACCCATGCAATGCAGGGCCCCTTGGAAAAGCCGTGCCCAGCCTGCTCCCCCTCCCACTGCAGCAGCAGCAGCTCCAGCACCCACAGGGAGCAGCAGCCACGCTGCTCATTTACTCCCCCAGGGATAAACCTGCCTGGAGAGACTCACGTGAGAGGCCCGTGGTGGTGGCCGAGGTGGGGGCTGAAGAAGTGGCCACGGACGCAAACAGCGTGGGCCCCGTGGAGCCCAGCACTGAGGTGGTGCTGGTGCTGGTGGAGGCCGTTGTGGCAGCTGTGGATGTGACTGCAGAGAGAAACAGCTCCATCTGTACAAGCAGAGCTCACTGAGCTCCCACCCGCTGCACAACAACGCTGCTGAGAGAGAGGGTGACACAAACTGCCCGGCTACACCAGGTTCTTGGGGATGTCAGCATTTTAACTCCCTTTGCCTCTTACCCTCTCTCCGCTCCCTCTCTTTCCCAATGTCCCCTTTAGGATTGTGCCTCCCTTCCACTGTGCTCCCCAAACAAGTACAGAACAGAATTTGGCCCGTGGGACACAAGGAAAAATACAGGACATGCTGTCCAATGGCTCTAGGAGCTGTCCCAGATCAGCACTGCCAGGGCAAGCTCAGAGGAACAAACACTTCTGGCCCCTTCCCACACCCCAGCATAAGATATTTGTCTACTTCCAATAGACAAATATTGCCAGGAGTGCATCAGATTTCACAAAGCCTTGAGGAATTGTTTCCCAAAAAAACCCAGCTTCCTACCTCCAAGCTTGGTTCCAAAGGACAGGGTGGGTGCCTGGCTGGTACCTGTGCTCAGCGTTGCCGTGCTTGTACTCGTGGCTGCTGTTAAAGGCAGTGACCCAAAGGTTAGACCTGGATGCAGGAGCAAAAGGCAAAGATGGACTTCTTTCCTACAGGCTTAAAGAGCAATTGCTCCCCAGCACTGCAGACCCAGGACAGGCCGAGGAGAAACACCTCTGGCTCCAGCCCTCGCTCCATTCTGCCCCAGCAGAAGGCAGAGGCTGCAGAGCTCCTCCACTGCACCCTCAGATACCCCCCATGGCCAAGGCTCCCAGCCTGCAGCTGCACCCCCAGCCTGCTCACCCACCTGTGGGCTGCCCCCCGAGGCTGAAGGGGGCTGCTGACGGGGTGGCAGCTCCCAGGGTGGCCGTGCTGGTGGTGGCAGCAGCCGCAGGGGCCGTGCCAAAGGTCAGCCCTGCGGACGTCGCCTGCGGGGCCGCGGTGCCGATGCTGAACCCGGCTGTTGCCGCCTGAGTCGTGGTGCCACTGGAGAAGGTGAACCCTCCTGTTGTCCCAGACTGAGCCGTGCTGCTGCTGCTGCTGCCGCCAGCAGAGCCAAAGGCAAAGCCAGACGGGGCTGCTGCCTGACTCGAGGGCGTGCTGGTTGCAGCTGGGGCACCAAAAGAAAAGCCCCCTGTGATTCCAGCAGCTGGAGTGGCAGTGCTGGCTCCAAAGTTCACTTTTGGAGTATTTGCCCTAGGGAAGAAAAGAAAAGAAGCCAGTCTGCTTGAGATACACATGCACTCAGGTACACAGTTGCCTTTCTCCCTGACCTTTTGCTGACAGCAGAAGCCTCCTTTCAAAGAGATGCACACCTGGGCACGTCTGTGTTCCCATTCTGACAACAGATTCTGTCAGCTGCTGTCATCTGCCATCCCCTGTCAGGGCTCTTTCTACTGCCTCTCCCTTCACTACCTCAACCCAGCCAGGCACCACAGGCCATTTTATGGCAGCATAAGTGAAGCTGCTCCTTCTCTCAGCTCACAATCACCCTTTCCGCTCCCTCTACACAAGGCTGGGTTTCTTCTGCTCGTCCCCTTTTTAGCTCCCTTCCCACTGCTCCCATCTGGCAAGCTTTGACGGCAGCACTTCTGCAGAACCACTTCAGAACTCACAGCCTTTCCTTAAGGACAAATCACTCCCAATTCTGAGCCCTCCAGATTCGGGTCAGGAGGAGCAGACGTTTTATATCCGTTAGCAAAGCTTTAGCATCTCCTTGTGCAAGCGTCTCCACGCCAGTTACAGACGGAAGCGTGGAACATCTGCTTCCCAACACGTGGAAGAGCTCCCCCATGAAAACATCCGCCGGGACGGGCCACAGGGCTCGCTGAGCACTTTCCCAAGGAGGCGATCGCTGCAGGGCGCTGGGAACTGCCAGGCACAGCAGCCAAGGCTCGCTCCCTGCAGAATCCCCGGCAGAGCCCTCGCTCAGCACCGACAGGAGCCCCCCTCCCCTTTCCCCCTCCCGGCCCCCCGGGCTCTCACCCCAGCGGGAAGGCGGCGGCTGCCGGGGCCGCGGGGGCCGCGCTGGCCGAGCCGAAGCTGAAGCCGGAGGGCTGCGCGGCCGTGCCCGGCCTGCTGAAGGAGAAGAGCCCGGCGGGCTGGCTGCCGCCCGCCGCCGGCGCCGTCGCGCTGCCGAAGCTGAAGCCGCCCGAGGAGGCGGCGGGCGCGGAGAAGGAGAAGCCGAAGCCGCTCGTGGTCGTGGTGGCGGCCGCTCTGGGCGCGCCCAGGCTGAAGGCGCCGCCGGGCGCGGCCGCCCCGAAGCTGAACTGGCTCATGGCGCGGCGGCGGCGGCGGCGCGGGCCGAGCTCCCTCAGGCGCGGCGGCGGCTCCGCGACCGCGCGCGCCGCGATGGCGTCACCGCGCCGCGCCCCGGCCCCGCCCCCGCGTCTCCCCTCTCTCATCTGCCATTGGTCAATGCGGCCGCCACTCGCGGTTCCGCGGCTCCGATTGGCTGTTCGGGCGCGAGGGGGCGGGGCGTGTGTGTGTTGCTGTGGGGACGGGGGACGCGGCTGCGGGCGGGGCTGCGGGACCGGAGGGGACCCCGGGCCTGGGTGCGGGACCGGGGATGCGGGACCGGGAATGCGGGACCGGGAATGCGGGACCGGGGTGCGGGACAGGGGGGACACTGGGCCGGGATGCGGGACCAGGGTGCAGGTCGGGGGTGCGGGACCGGGGACACCGGGCCGGAGGGGCGGCGTTGGGGGACGCGGTGCCCAGCCTTTTCCCCGGTCGTTGCGGTTCCCCTCGCTCCTGGGTGCTCCCGGCGCTGGGGCGGTCCGAAGGCTGGCGGGTGGGCAGAGACGCGGTGAGGAGTTCTGCCGGGTTTCCTGCAGGAGTCGCTGTGAGGCTCGAGCTGTCCTTGCAACAAAAGCTTGGCTGTCTGGAAAGGTTCTTCCCGCAGAGGGTGGTCGGGCACTCGAACAGGATCCCCGCGGAAGCGGCCACAGCCCCAAGGCTGACACATTGTAAAGAGCATTTGGACAACACTCCCAGGCACATGGTGGGACTCTTGGGGTGTCCTGCACAGGGCCGGGAGTTGGACTCGCTGATCCTGATGGGTCCCTTCCAACTCAGCATATTCTATGATTTTATGTTCCATTTTACATGTTTTGTCATCACACATACAGGAACTTGGCTAAACTTTTCCTTCCCAAACACACAGCAGGAAAATTGTGCTTTACAGGCTGTTCAAAGCACATTTGGTTGCTGCTTCATCTGTCACTTGTTTTTTCTGCACAGGTGAGCAGTGAGTATGGACATGGACAGTGTGTTCTCAGGCTCTTCTCTGCAGAGCCTTGCCAAACTGCTGCATGATGCACAAGACAAGGATGATGATGATGATGATGATGTGGTGAGCTTTTCATAAGAGTTGCTGCTTCTTTTGCATCTAGTACCATAGCCCTATCTTGTTAATAAAGGAGGAGCAAATCTCTTTTTCTCCAGAGGGAGTAAAAACAGAATGAAAACCTGGGAAGGTGTTGGACTGACTGAAACAGCGAGAGGGTACTTTAAGAGTAACAAGCTCTTGAGGGAGAGTATGAGCAAGATGCCCCAGGAAAACAGGGAGACATTGTGAGCACAGCGTATGAGGGAGGTTAAATTTTTCAGCCTGAAGGAAATGAGAGCATGGAGTTGAAAGAGTTTTAGGTACTTCAGACTTCCCCCTACTTTTTCCCTGAACTCTGCTGGAGATGAAGGCAATTACAGCCAGATACTTCATATGAAGGGGAAAATTTGCTACTCAACTTCTGAGTAAGGACCAAAATATCCAGAGGCAACTGAGTGTATTAATTTTATATGTCAGGCATTGAAGAACTGTAGAGATAATTGATCACTGATGTACAATATGTAGTTTGGTGGTTGTAAAATAGGGAAAGGTGGATAATCATGCTAAGGTGCATAATCTGAAGGAATAATGAGAGAAATATCTGAATGTGTTCTTCTGTATCAATTCATCTCAGGAGCAGATGAAGATCACAGTGTTTGGAGAACATGCATTATTCCTGCAACACACAACCGCTGCTTTTATCTAGGCCTGCCTGAGTGCTGGGAAGAAATATTCCCAGGAACCCCACAGGTGCCAACAATGTAGAAGGCCTCTGTGAAGACTCAAAACTTTGCCAAGTCACTTAGGATTTTGAACAGATCATATTATGACATGGATAACAAAAAAAAAAAAAAAAAGAACGGATAACAAAAATGGCAAATGCCTCAGTGTTCCTCCAAATCACTCTTCAACAAAGAGCTGACCAGCCCCATTAGTGGCAACACATGTCATAATTTGGGATAAAAGGGGTGCATATCCCTTGAAGGTTTCTTTCAGTGGGTTACAGATGTGGTCCTTCACACTCCAACTATCCTCCAACTGTTTAATGCCTGCCTTTTAAACCCAGCATTATTGCTGTACATCTCTGCAGTAAACATCCTGATTTTAAAAATAATTTGTTTACATCTTATTAATAAAATGAATGACACTTCAGAGACAGGAATGGAAAATTGCCACGAGGGATGTCAATTAAGTCTGAGTCAATCTGGGTAAATTGAAATCTTTATTTTGATTTAATTTAATGCTCTGTGCATATGAGGCACTTTTATCGAACCAAGGAATCTTCATATATAGAGAAATGCCTCACTTTGGCCTATTAGCACCAAATTGATTCATAATTAGAGGAAAATGCTGTTGCCTCATGATCTCTACTGTAAAAAGGAATTAAAATGCTGTGATGGGGCTTTCATGTAGCACCCTTGGTTTCCTGTAATATTTTCATGGCAGGCAAAGTATGGAAATTTTGCCAAAATGCCATGGAAACCAAAACTCACAAAGCACATCTGTCTGTGTTACTGGGCTTCTGTGAGTCCTGCTTAAACCCAGCATGTCAAGGTCACTTTCTGCTGTGTGAGAGAGAGTGAGGCAGGGAGAACATCCAGTGGTTCCATCATGAAACTGTGGGATAATGCTTTTTCAGTTCCATCAGGGATTTGTTTGAGCTCAGACAGCATGTTATATTTACTGACATTATGGTTGTAACTGAGTTTGGCTCTATGAAAATTGATTTAAGATCATTTTGCCTTTCTTTGCAGCCACGCTGTTCTGTTGGTGCCATGACTCCTGGGAGTGTTGGACCAGTAAAGAAAGAGACCACCAGTAAGGAGGATTATTTGTATGTTTTGGCATCCAGTCTCATGTCAGCAGACTGTAACAGCTGTAGTAAGATACCACTGAAGGGTTTGCTGCAGTAAAAAGTGGTCACTGACCTTTGAGATGGGCATAGCATGACATTTCATACAATTACACTGTAAAATTATTCCTTTCCTGAAAGCTTAACTGTAAAACATGCAAAGTGAAGCAGAAAGGGAAATGCCAGAGCAGCCTCCAGTGGAGATAATAACAGTTCAGAGTGCAGCCTGGTTAGGGGCTGCAGAGATCACAGCTGAGCAGCAAAACCTCCATATAAGTAAGACAGAAAGACAGTTTTGGTAAAGTCTTGGCAAAGTTAAGTTTTTTTTGAGCTAATGCTGTCACGTTATTGAGCAGCTTAGTTATGAGCCCTAAGAAAGGCCAACAAGGGCCAGGGTGAGTTTTGCAGGAAAGGAACTGTGGCAAATATAACAGATTATTTTTGCTTGGGATTCCAACAATAACCAGAGGTTCTACTCTAAAAAACTTCCAAGTTTCACATTTACCAGCTTACTAAAAGAATATTTTTCCATGCAGGATAGACATAAACCATACTTCCTGCCCATAGACTTTCGTGTGTCTTAATCACCTTGTCTGGAGTGTGCCCAATAATTAATGGGAAGAATTGGATTTCTGTGTGAGGAGGTGGTCCTCTTGTGAATAACTGCTCACTGAAAAATCTCTTGTCAGGGGGCTTGTGGGAGATTAGTCTTTCATCCTTCTACACTTTGCCCATTTTGAAGTGCTAGATATTTTATGCCAGAGAGGAGGATTTCCAGGAAATAAAGGTTGGGTAAAGGAGATTTAAGTGAAAGGAAAACATCCTCCCTCTGCAAATCCTCATTCATAAGATAGTGAGGTGAAGAAGACTGTAATCATTACCTAGAATGCATTTAATGCAAAGATTTTTCTAAAGCCTAGAAATACTTTTCTAGGCTTTAGAAATGGCTTTTCTTTTTCTTTTTCTTTTTCTTTTTTTTTCATTCTTGGAAAATATTCTAAGCTTTCAGCAAACCTTAAGGAACAGAGACATTTCAAAATGTGTCAGTGTGATTTTTCTCCGCACTTACAGGTACTTTTCAAGTGAAATCTGAAAACAAGAAAACCATTTGGAATACAGAGGAGGTCCCAGAAGGATCTGAATTTGATGATACCTGGGACCCTAGAGAAAAGCCAGAGTAAGAGAGCTGAGACTGCCTGTGTGGGCTTTACATAGCATTAATGGAAATGAGTTAAACAGCATCTACAGCCATCTGAAAGCTCGTGTTGTGCAAGAAGAAAGGAAGAATATCACTGTTGCATCTAAAGCAACATGTGAGGAATGGTTTTAACCCCTCTCTTGAAACCTTCTGATCTCATAACAGAAACGTAGTGTTGTTTTTTCCTGTCATAAGTTTACATGCAGTGTCAGTTACTTGTATAAAGTGGGATTAGGAGGGGAAGTAGGTCAGAAAAACGATTTATTAACTTTAAAATATGCCATTTATGTGAAATACCTGCTTTTTCCTGCTGCAACCGAGATGCATCCATTTTTCCGTACTCATAAATTCATAAAGTACTCCAATGTATATTTGCATTTCAAAGATTTAAGCTCTTTAGAGACAAATAGTACTGCAGGAAGAAAAGCTGTGTGCAGGCAATTTTGAGCTCTTAAATCTTGTCATTCAATCTTAGTCTGTCAAAGCACAACTTAAAACCAGAGCCTTTTTCCTTGCTCATAGAAAAACAGTAGCAAAAGTGTTCTTGAAATGGATATAATCAGGCAGATAACTTGTAGTTTGTAGAGGTCAGAAAGCCCTGAGGGTCAGTCCATAAAGCAGCTTTTGCATTTCCAATCATTGTTCCAATGCCATATCCTGGAGTGTTAAATGCTGGAGCAGATGGACTGTAGCCCATGAAGCTGCACATTGTACACCAGAATCTTCCCTCTCCCCTGCACATGAATCAGGACATGAGGTGTCCAATTTCCCAGTTAAACACAGGGCTGAGACCCACATGAACGGGGACTCAGCCTTTCTGAAAATGAGATACTCAATTTCCCAGTTAAACACAGGGCTGAGACCCACATGAACGGGGACTCAGCCTTTCTGAAAATTATTTGGATTTCAACCTCATGCACAGTTGTCCTTGAAATGGTCTCCTGTCAGGTATAGAACATGCTCTCTTTGTACTGTGGGCACAACAGAAGCTTTTCTCATTACATTCTTTGACCCTTCCCCTCTGCAGTGCTTCTCCAGCCTCAAGCACTTGTGACCCATGTTGCACAGATGAAGAGAGAGTATAAGTCTTTATAATAGTTCATCAAATGAAGCAAAGAAAATGTCCTGAAAGGAGAACAGATGGCTGCAGAGGTGCATCCAAAGCTATTAGACACATTTGTCATTGGCTTAGGAATTATTACATATGCAGGTGCACAATGGAGATGTGAAAGGCTTTCCACACACTTTCTGCCAGCTGAGACAAGTGTTCCACCCCACTAATTTTGCTGAACTTAGTAGGAGTAGCATATGTTATAAATACAAATTTAGTTTTCATTTCCTCATTCATTAATTATCAAGAGCAAGGGAATACGTGACTCTACATTTTGTAGATGTGAAGGAGAAGAAAATAAATGTTGGCTGAATGCAAAACAGAATGTTGTGCTCAAGCTGCAAGAATATGCTAAAGTACAGAACAGAGCACACATAATTGTGACATCCCCCCTTTCAAATTCGTTCCCCAAGAGTTTGTAGTGTTTGAATGGTTTGAATCAGTATTGTATCCACTTAGGATGCATTTCCTGATCGTGCAAAGGTTGGTTAGGGAAGCAGAGGCAGCATGGTGAGTGCTTTGGAAGGTGGAGTCAACAATCTTCAGCTGTCTTCCAGCTGTCTCAGTCATGGCTCTGAACAGAACCCAGTGCAGATGGATTGGAGCCTTGAAGGAAGACTGCAAAAAAGGAGAGACAATGTGAGGGGGATTTACAGTCCTCTGAGAATCACAGTCTCCTTTAGTCTCCTGCCCCTTCTCCAGTATTGCTAGGCAATGACTTCTCTTTCTCAGGTATGAGATTTTCTTCAAGCAGCATGTGGGAACAGAGGATGTCTTCTTTGGGATGACGGGGAAAGACCCCTCCACAGCCTGCTGTGAGGATATAGTGGTGAGCTGAGCCTGGAGCTCTGATCCCTTCTTTGTGCTCTTTCTCTGTCCTTTTCCATCTTCCCATCTTTTTGAGGGACAGAATGTAAACATCAAGCTGTACCGCTGCCTTTGACCTCCTGTAGCATTTCCTTGTGGTTCTCCAAGCATTTGAAGGTGACATTTACAGTTGCTAACCTGAGGAACTTGTGTATCTGCTCAAGGACCAAGTGTGCTCAAGGGAATCTGTGCAAATGCATATGCCCCATATAAACTGGAAGGGAATAAAACATAGCTCTAAGATGAAGTTTCATCTCGGACACAATTTTGGGGAGGAGAGGGGTTGGGAAGGAGATTTTTTTCATCTTCCTGCATTTTTTACAAGGAATGTGGGCTAGCAGAATGCTACAATGCTGACAGCCTTTAAAGTTACAGCTATCAGATCCTGCCTCATATTTATATAATCAAAGACCTCCCTGGCTTCTGAGCTCCAGGACAGGTAGAACTGCTGTGTTATCTTTCTAGCAGAAGCAAACTGTCCCTGCAATGCACAAAGCCTGAGGCTTTTGCTGGATGTTGAACACCTGTCAAGCACATTAGCAGCTCAGGATCTGGAAGAGAGTAGGATATCAATACACATCACTGAGCTATTGAAAGCAGTGATTATCACTGTCGTATTTTCTCTGATACAAATTACCTACTCAAAATGTTGCTCTTTGATACTAGTATTGAAATATTCATGAAAATGAGATCTTTTATGGCTTTTAGGGCAACATATGTAATCACAGCTTTACCTCTGCCCATCATTTCAGATTAAAATCAAGCTGCCAGACACAAAGTACTCAGACATCACATTAGATATCCAGGACAAGGTTCTTGACCTTCGAACTCCCAAAAAGTAAGTGTAGCACAATTGATACAAGTACACTTAATACCTTGTTTGAAATGAGGTTTAGCCAAGCTTTCAACTGCAGGCTGTGTGGAAAGCAAAGCTAATGATTGTACTATTCATTGCTCGTGAGAAATAGATACAGAAAAAATCACCCATAGTCCATCCATAGGTGTATAATGTGCTGGCATTGAATTTGTGATACTGTCTAGTAAAAAACTGCTTTGAGACAGATTTGGCTACTTAAACAACAAGGCTTCAAGGGCCCAAAACATCTGGCAAAGAGCTGCCCACAGTCTTGAAGGACTTCTTGTCTAGGATTTCTAAATACTAATTTGTACAAATATATATGACCAAAGATGGTTTTAAAAGTGGTTTAAAAAGGTTTAAAAAGATAAATTTTCAGTAGCTGAAAGCCAAATTATGGACATATCCAAACACAGATGCAGAGATGGAAATGTTACAAGGTTTCCTAAAGAGATTTCCTTTGATTTTTTTTTTTTTTTTTGGTAGAGCTCTTTCAAGCCTACAGGGATAATCAGCTGACTGATACACTCTTGGACTTCTCAGTCTTCCTCCATCTCTCCCTCAGCGTGCAATGCCCTGCCTGAGATTTCCAGATAATTCCCATGTCTGTTTTGCTTGAAGTCCTTCTTCACAAAGACTGCTTTCATAAGAAACCTTAATCCTCTCTGGGCTGACTTGCTGCACTGAATGGGATGTGGGAAGATCTATATGTGAATAGCTTTCTGCAGATAAATTCAAGGTGCAAGCCATGGATTAAGGCTCAAATAAGTCCCCAATAGGCTAACTATAGAAAAGCTACTTTTCTCACAGCCAAAACCAGGCAGACTGAGTTACCCTGTGCTTGGTTTTAACTCAAAGATGCAACAGGAGTGGAAGAAAGTTTAGTAATGTTAGTTTTGAAACTGGAAAATTGGGAGGAATAATTGTTCAGCTAATGATTTACAGAACCTATGGGCAGTAAAAGAAGTAGCTTAATGCAATAGTGCAGATGTAGGAAAACCTCAGCATCCTTTTCCTTTTGCAATTCTATCTTTTTGGTGACTCAGATCTGCCATTATCTTCTCAGTACCCAGCTGTCTCTAGTCACAAGCCTAGCAAATAAAAAGTTCACCATAAATCTGATGGTTGCTTGGGTACAGCCTGAACCAGTGCTGCTTTTACAAATATAAGTGCAAGTCTTCTCAGTATGAAAGAAACAACCAAGATGTCAAGTTCCACATACTAAAAAACACTGTTCTCCCACAGATGGGGAGGAAGACTCAAAGGAACTGCTTCCAACTCTGTAGTCCTGGGTCTGCTTCTAAGCCAAGCTGCTTTTAGGTGATGGAAATATTTCAGGGCCAGTCCAGCTGTGCATGAGGTATTGCAGGTACCCCACAACCTGTCGCAAGAAGGAGATTTATTGGAATAACCTTCCCTGGCATATTGATTGAGAAATTGCAGGAGTGACTTGCAATGACATCTCAACTGCTCACCTGATCTGAGACACCAACATTCCCTGTGTCTTCTTTTACAGGAAGCTGCTGCTGCACCTCCCCTACCCTGTGAACAGCAAGGAGGGTAGAGCTCGTTTTCTCTCTGACGAGGAGACCTTGGAAGTCACCTTGAGAGTATCAAGGAAGTTTGATTTCATAAATTCTTCTGATGAATAGAGAGATAGAGAGAGTTTGCAAAAACTAAGGTTCTAGTTAGAAGTGTTTTTGAAACCCAGCTTGTTCTGCAGTAGTAGATTGTTTCCCTTGAACAGTCCAGGGGGAATGTCTCTGGAGAAATTAGTCAGGAGGAGCACAGCACCCACAGGTTCTAAAAGCTGACGCTGTCTGGCTCTTACACTGCTCTGGTTAACTTTCTGGTTCCTTCAGTCTGATACAGACCCTGTGAATCAGAAAGTGGGAGATTTCTGGAAGCCAGAGAAAGCCTTTTGTGTGGTTGTGGCTGAGAAGTAGCACAGTGAGGTTCTGGACAATGAGTCTGGTGCTTTGGTACCGTTTCAAGACTTGCAACTGTTGTCCTTGCTTGGACTCCAGTGCTGGGACTGGGGCCAGTTCAGAATCTTCTCTTACCTATTTCTTGGTGAGAAGATCAAAGTTCTTCAGGGATCCATATGCACATCTGAGGCTCCTTTACGCTGGCAGAACAAGTTAACCAACTGTAGTTGGATTGCTGAACGTCTCAGCTCTTTTGAACAGTTTTTGACAATTTATGGTTCAGTGTTGTCTATTCACCTGCTGTCCCTCCAGCTATTCTTCTGATCTTTCTTGATTAATAAAATAATAGGTTCTAAGGAACAGTTCCAGTTATCTTTGAGTCTGCCTTCTCTATATTAAGCTCTGAGAGACCTCATAAAAGTTGATATAAGAGGAACTTTGCATAACAAAGCTTCTCTCAAAGGGGTGAAATGCTGCAAAATCTGCTCTTTGGCCTTCAGGTCCAGTCTAGATGTTTCTCTCAGTAGCTGCTGGGCAAATATATTCATTTAACATTGTTAGTCCTGCAGGAAACAAAGGTACTTGCTCAATGATCAAAGTGGAGAGGACAAGCAGGCCCTGGCATATTAATGCTACACTTAAACCAAAAACCTGTGAGTACTTTCAGAGCAAAATGACTTGAGTCCTGCATTCTTCTGGGGTGGAAGTAGAGGAAAATAATTGACCATCTAGGCTGCAGACAGCACCCATGCAGCTAAATTTTTGGCAGGCTGTAATGGGAAGATGGACACTCCATGATGGACTGCAGACAGACAGTGAGTTTAAAGGTGTAGTCACAGTATGTTTGTAATCACTGCATTGTAACTCCAGGACTAATCAGGCTGATGTCTGGACATTTCAACCACTTCCCTGAAAAGTGAACCATTGCTTGGGTCAGAATAATCCTAATCAACTTCTGCTTTAGCCTTAATGCACTGGAAAGCAGATATCTCAGTTATGATTCATTACAAGCTATGAAATATGCTGGTAACACTCAGGGGCTACTCCAACTGCTATCTGTTTAAGTTTCCATAAATTAGATCTGAATGTCTCTTATTTCAAAGCTGTGGTTGAGCAGGACAATGTAGATGTATGAGAAAAGGCTGAGATCATTCCTCCTGACTCAGTTCTTCCCTCCTGTGCTTGCCAAACAAGCTGTTTCTTGGGAAAAGGTTGCCTTTGTGCTCCCTAGACAATATGCTGCTTAATTTTTGCATTTCTTATACTCATTACAGGAAAAGTGGAAGATTGATCAGTATTTATATGCATGTGAAGATAACTTTTGTCCAAATTAATTCAGTACATTTATGGCAGGGTACAACTCTTCTGAGCCCTGCTCCAGTGCTCTCTCCACAAGGTTATGTTGCCTTTATAGTTGGGAGTAATAATTTACTAAGCCTTAAATCATCAAGTTCTCTTTAATTTAACGTCAGTGTTTGATACTGAAAACGGTGATGAGTCTGGCTCATTGTGCCTCTCTCCAGTGTTTTAGTTTCTTATGGAAATGAGCATATGCCACACTGGTATCTGTATCATAATTTGTGTCCAAATATTTTTTAACCTGAGGGCATTTTATCAGCATTCAGGAGACAAAAATCTGAGGTAAGTATGTTTTGTAAGAAAGCCAGCTACTGAATAGAAAAAGGAAATACAAATGTGTTCTGCTTAAGGGGGAGGCTGTAGTGTGATTTCTTGTACCTGCTGGCCACTCACTCTGTGCATCCATCTCCAGGCTCCTGTAGATCATCCATGAGGGGGATGGCAGGTTGGTGACACTGGATGGGAAAAGGGTGATATCCTGGCAGGGGGAAGCTGAAATCACAGAGTGAGCATATAGGAACACAGGGAACAAATTCATAAGCAACCAGGCTTTGTGGGTTCCACTCAGGATAAGCTCTACTGCCCTTTTCACTAAAGCAGGGACACTGCTCTGGGGGTGGGCAGTTTGCTGGGCTGGTTGGATCCACTGCCTGAAAGCACCATCACTGCCTGGAGAGCATCTCATATTCTCACTTTCTTCCTATCAAGGACACAGAAGCTGCCCTAGACAGAAGGTTAAGTTTTAGTGTTTGGATTTTTTCCATATATCCTCCCAGGAGGAAACTGGTCAAAAGGACACACAGGTTGTCAAAATTCCCAGAAATCTGGAGGCTACTGCCAGCTACAAGAGTTGACTTTTTTTTGCACAGGCTTGAGGGCAGCTTTGCTTTGCTGAAGGAGCACTGGCAGAAATCCTCCAGGAGGAGAACCCCCTTTGCCTCTGAGCATCAGTGCTGCTGCCGAAGTGCCACTCCAGCACCTGCAAGCATCTTAATTAATCAAAATTATGAGCCCAGTTAAACAAGCCAGCCATTAAGCCCCAGCCATTAAGCATCATTGAGCTTTATTTGGTTCCCATAAGAAGCAGCCTGATTAAATGTATTGCAGTTCAGTAGAGGGTACTGTAGATGTGGAAATGAGGTAGAGGCTTGTTTACAGTAGTATCCCAATAAACTGCAGGTTCTCATCTCACCTTGTTTGCACATTCTGTCCTCCAGTTGTGGTTGCAGAGCCACCATCCCCATTTTGACTTGCTCCTGCCTTCTCTCAGAACTGTGGTGGTGTGCTAACATACATGGCTCAGCTCGCTTTCTGAATTTCACCTCTCTTCATATTTCCCTTTGTCTCCTTACTGCCCTGGGGCCAAGATACTTGCCTCATTCTATAGCTTGAGGAAGAGAAGACCCAGAAGAGTTGTTCCATGTGAACACCTGAGACAGTGCAAGAACTTAAATTTAGATTTTTCCCTTAAGCCTGCAGGCTCTTATTGTCATCTTCCTCTAGGTCTGCTGTTGATATCATCATAGAGCCCTTCTATTTGTCTGAAAAGACTACTTCATTTTTCTGCTGTTCAGTTTAAAGTGTGTATCCAAACTTTGTGTGTACTTCTTGCACTGTGTGAAACACTGCTTTATCAGTATATGCTTCCCTCCAGATAAAGTTTATCTAGAATGACTAAGCTGTATCTACGTGTACAGACAGATCAGTCTCCCTCATGCTGGAGCAGCTCCTTTTCAACCTGCTGGTGTCGGTGTAGACTTTTACCCTCTGCTCTGCAGCACCTGCAGCTTGGATTCCTCCTTGTCCTCTGGGATCCCCTTCAGGAACTGCTGCCACAGGCAGACAGTCATTGTTGTCTGCTCGTGGTCCTGGCTCCAGGGAAGGTGCCTGGAATATGCTGGGGGCTGGTTTAGTTTTCTCCTGTAATCTTCACAAACAGGAGATGATTTGTCTCTTGGTGTCTCTCTTTGCTCTCTTTGTGTCTTTCTTCATTCTGTTTTCTCCTTCAGGCAGAATTCCCCTTCAGATTGTGATGAATTCATCAGATGATGGTGAACAGCATTCCTGTTTTTCCTTTTCCCTCACAATTGTTTGTTCTGTGCTCTTTTCAGGGGACTCTGATCTCTTTTCTCCTTTCCTAAGTGCTTTATCTCCTGATTGTTCTCACATTAGGACATTTCTCACCAGAGCCTCCTGGCAGGTTGCAGTTGACATATCTGACCCTTGTTGGATGTGCCTAATGTGGGTGAAGTGTGTGATTCATCTCCCCTCACTCAGATCAGTGCTGGGTGAAGAGTTTTGTCCTTCCTTGAGGTGTGTCCTGTCTGTGTGGGTGGGAAGGGGACACAAGCACGAGCACCACGAGCAGAACCTGGAGCGTGTTAAGGCGCTTTTAGTGAAGGACCATGACACAAAAGCAGCAGATGCTGCAGGCTGTGTGAGGAGTGTTGACAGAATTGAGAGGCCTCTTGAGCCTTTGCTTCAAATGCAGCCAGTCCCACACAGCCCCAGTGGAATCTGGTTATGAAGGCATGAACCAATTCAGCAAAAGTCAGACTCATTCAGAATTTCAGCCTTCCCCAAGGCCTGAAAAATTTCCATCTGCTTCCTGATGTGTGTCCCCACATCCCAGATGAATAATTAAAGAAGATTTTGAAATCCACTCCAGGGCAACAGTGACACAGGCAACACAGGAATGCCTTTGGTTTTGGAGTATTTCTCTCAATCCATAGGAACCTTTGATCATTTGTGGTTTTCTCATCTCGAGGCCTCCCTTTCATCTTTTTTCTCTGCCTCCACACACTCATTTCTGAAGAGAAGATCATACGAAGTTGCCAGAACGGTAGCAGATACTGTCCACCTACAATCCTTAGAGACCATCTCTCTTTAATTGGGTGTCTCCTCTGTGGATCCCAGCAGCTGGAAACTCACTTCTGTTGCTGAACAATATTTTTTTTTAATCCATGTCATTTTAACTTGATGGTATCACAACCCAGCAAACACTGCCAAGACTGCTAGGTTGTATTTACTGAAACAATTCTCTGGTTCTGTTTGGCAACCTGTCTCCTGCAGCTGCTGAGCAGAGAGAAAAAGAGCCACACACCTCTTCTAGAAAACTCTTTTCATGTTGGAAAGCTGTGTAAAAAGGAGCAGGATAGGAATGGAGATGGACACAGCTGGTTTTGTTAACTCATCAGGTGATGTGGGCAAGGCAGGTATTTGCCAAACAGTAGCAGGTGAGGAGCTGTACAAATGTAAGCACCAATACTTGAGTTAAATGACACTGTGAGTTCTGAGTGGGTTCCACCCCTCACAGGTGCCCAAGTAATGAGATTTTACCACCCCTGGGGGTTTCTGTGACTGGGAACCCTGGTGATAGGATCTTCTGACCCAGATTGCTGTAGTTATATCCCCAAAGCAGTTCTTGGGGGGGCACTGTGCCAAGCTGGTAAGTATATAGAGGGGAATGAGGGATTGACTTCATCTGGAGTAGTCAGCTATACCTTTTCTCACCTGAGCTGATCCCAAGGGACCCAGAGGAATCCCTCCAGGAAGAGTTAAACAGTGAGGAACTAGGGGAGCTGGGTCTGTGTTTAAGGCAAACTAGATGGTGGGAATGATGTGGATTGGGCAAAAGCACAAGTGGGAGAAGAAAGACATTACCAAAATTTCTTTAAAAACACTGTTTTGAAGGTGAAGTTCCGAGCAGACAACTGCCCTGAGCTTAGGGCTGATGAGATACCTTTGTTAGAATGTCACCAGCACTGAAAATCCTGTGCCAAAAGAAGCTGTGGGATGGGGACTGTGCCTAGAATAGCTATGAGGTTTCCAAGAGGGCCTGAGTGCTTGGGTCACACAGATTTATTGAGCTGGGAGCCTTGTCTCACTCTGGGGGTCAGACTAAGGTGGCCCTTTTGCAATTACTTTTATCAACAGCAGATGAAAGGGGAGTTGGTGTTGGGAGTTCATGAACCCTCTCAAATGCTCCCAACAGCCGGAGTCTCTGTGTTGTCCTTGCAGCACCTATTTCTGGGTAAGCAGAGTTAGTGTGTGCAGTGCCTGGGTGACAGATTGCTGTTGCCTGACCTGGAACAGGGGATGTCACATCTAGTTTTAGGCCTACATGCATATGCATGCTTGCCTCCATCCTTTTCCCTATTTAGAGCAGCCCATGTTTATTAAAAAAACAAACTAAAAAAAAAAACTAACAAAAAGCCCACCCACAAAAACAAACAAAAAAACCACCACAAGCTTTTGCTCAAAGATCAGTAGGTAAATAGATAAATGAGGGAATTAGAATTGTTCTTATTCTGGAGCCAGGTGCTACCTTCAGACCAGGGATAGGGCATCCCTCGGGTGAAGAGAAGGGTGTCACCATCTGGAAAGATCCTGCAAGGTTGTCCTGAACCAGTGCTTGAATAAGAGAGCAGAAGGTGATTAACTGCTTGCTGTGATACAGATGCTGAATGAAGAGAAGAGCTGAAGTTATAGAAAACTCCATTTCTCTTCTCTTGCATCATGAGTTCCCAAGTTTATGCTCAGTGAGTTTATTTAAATTGCATCTCTGGTTCTATTTGGAACTAATATTTTTATTTTCTTGAATAAAATGTGTTTTCCAACGTTGTTGCCCCTCCCCAAACCACAGCCAAGCAGCATCTCAGGCTACTTTCTTAAATGAAGATAATTGTTCATGTCCAGGAGAACTGGAATAATAACATCTGAAAGAAGCCATGAGACACAACAGGAATTGATTCATAAGTTAACGAAAGCTGTGAAGTGCAGCATAAGGATGACAAGGGTAGGTCTTGGGCAGAATTTGTCAAGCTAAATTCCTTTCTGTTGAAATTATTCTACTTAGAAGAATCATGGACCAACTTAAATGCTGCTTATATACAAGCTTATGTAGTATTTCTTGGTACAAAGCTGGGTAATAGAACAGGGTACAGGACAGAAACAGGAGAAAGTGTGATATGGATCAAAAGAGAAAGAGAAAATTGCTTATATGCCCTACCAAAGGGGGGGGGGGGAGGGAAGTACCACCTGGGTAATGTAGAGTATTTTCCATGGAATTTGTCACCTGGAAGAGGAATGTTTTGGTACTCAGTGAAAGGGACTGAACTGGAGATGGGCCTGATGCCAAACACCTGATTAAAACCAGAGCACACAGAGCCTGAACCCAACTGTAGAAACAATGAAAGAGCTGGGAATGAGTTTGTGTGCAAGATCTTAACCAGGCAATGAGCTGCTGTGGTGAGCAAGGTCACCTCTTCCCCTTGATTTGGGATTGCTCTTGTGGTGGGAAAATGAGGTCCTACAGTAAATATGGACTTGAATGCTAAAGCTCTGCCTCAGTGCTCAGAGCAGGTGGACAGAGCAGGCCAGTGGTGGAATATCACAGCATCTCTTGGGCCATGAGTCAGACCAGACTCGTCACCAGCATGTGGCTTTCCCGTCACAAGGACGTGTTCATCCCCTCTCGTACTGCGTTGCCACGCTCCTTCAAGGAAAAGGAGCCACAGCTCAGTGCTGTGGCTTAGGATTGTGCCCCTCCTAAGGCACAGGCTCAAGGAGAAGCTGGGGAGTTATCAGCCCTCTCCCACGTGGAAAGGGTCCCGTGCTTTGTCTGCCTGGGAAAAGTTAAACCGGGTCAATTTTGCATGTGAGCAACCTCTCTCAAATGAGAGCAAGGAGCTGAGTTACCCAAGCTTGGTTTTTATGGATCTGTCCCGCTGTGCACATAGGATCTAACACGGACCTCAGTGATCAGAGCTCTGTTGCAGAGCAGGAGGTGCCTGTCATCCACATGGATTGAGATGCCTGAATCAGCACACTTGTTTCCCCAACAGTGGAAGCATCAGTAGGTTTATTTTCCATCTAGATGCTTGTTGATATGCATGGTGTAAACCCATCATTCCAGCTAACACTGACAGAGGCGGAGAGGTCTCAGAGTAATTAACCACCAAGCTCAGATGTTGCTGAGAGTGGGAGGGGAGAGGAGCTTCAAACAGCATACTAGCATCAGCTGCCTCTTTCTTAAAAAAAATAAAATCTGCCAAACAAGTTTAAATTGCTTAGAAAGCTCTGGGAGTTGGAAATAAAAAAAAAAAAAAAAAATTAAAAAAACCCCAAACCTGAAATTGCTCTGGGGAAGGAAGAGAGATTTGTGGTACTCTAACAGAGCTGCCAAGAGCTCAGCTCAGAGTAGGTGGAGAAGATTGACATCATGCTTGTAGTGACTTTTCAGACCGGAAGAGGTTAACCCAGCTGTTCACTTTTCCATTCCCAGCACCTGAGGCTACCAGATAAAGTTGAGTTCCTAGGAAAGACCCCCCCCATCTCCAAATATTGTCAAGCTGTGAGCTACAGCTGGTGTTTGGCTAGAGGCTAATCCTTGAACGCCCAAATGCCTGTGTCCCCCAAGGCTGATCATCAGCCCAAGCCTCAAAGGAAAGATCCACATGCAGCACCTGAAGCCCCTGTACTCACAGGTAAATGGATTCCTGATGGCTTTTTCACCTGCTGCAATACTGCTGCTGCTTTTTAGGGAAAGAAGAGGTAGTGCATAGTGGAGCAGCCACTGTGGACACTCCTCAGAGCTGGGCTGCGGTGCAAGGGGGTGTCAGGGGTGGTAATTCACCTGCCCTCTTCGCTGACCCAGAGCCCCCTCCCTGCCCTCAGTCCTGTGGAATCTCAGGATGCAGCTACACCCAGCACGAGTGAGGCAGCCCAAAATCGCTGGTTTATTTTCCTGTCTCAGTTTTATCTTACTGAGATCTCGTCTGCTGACTCCTGGCCTGACGCTCTGCAGGCTCGTTCGGGTTGCCAAGGGAAGCAGACATTGCTCCCCAGGTCTCAACTCACCACTTGCTGCTGCTGTCTGAGCTCGATTAAGATAAGGGGCTCTGTGGGCAGGGTCACGGCTGCCCTCTTGCTGATGCAATGCCAAGCAGGCTGGGAGCTTTCAATAAAAAGTAATTAATGGTAAAGCAGACTCCTGCAGTCCTGCAGTCTCTTGTATTTCTGTTACTTAGGCTTTTAAAGGCAACGGGATCACAGTGGCTTGACTTCCTCCTCTAGCCAAAAATAGGAAGCACACTTAATCTGGTGACCTCACATCCATCTTCTGCCCTTTATTAGCACCATCTATCTCCTTCTGCCTGCTGAAAGGCGACTGTGCCTATCCTCATGGATGGGACAATACAAATATTGCTCAATTACAGCCATGCTCCAAATGTAATTACTCAATTGCAGTGTTAATTTAATTATTTGAGTTTAATTATTCCATCAGGACTTCTATCAGTACAGTCTAAGCTGCTTGCTTTCTTTCTGGGCTAGCATCATAATGCAGCATCTGGCTAGACAGGGAAGAACTGGTTTTACTCACTCAGACCGAGTCAGGCTGAGGAAAGCCTGGCATTGTTCAGAAATGGTGCTCTCAAGTTCAAGGAGAGGTGTCAAGGCTGCAGGGATCTTCTTTTCTCCAGTCAAAGGGTTTCCATGCACAATACTTGCAAGCAGAGAACAGAATCCTATTTATGCACAAATAATTTTGTATGAAGAGTTAGTGACAAAAATACTTGTGGGGGTTTTGTAAATGAAGGAATCAGTCCTAAAGATGCCTGGCAGAAATCAAAAGGAGCAGTTGCACAACATGAGCCTGTGATTAAGACAATATATAGACAGTGATACAGTTGCTAAGGGCTGCTTACAGTCCACACAGAGGGGCTGAGATGGGGCTGCAGTGTGAAGTTCTCCAGTTCTTCTGAGGAATTCACCTGGACAAACAGAAAAACTGCTTGGAGTTTATTTCTGATTCCTATCCCAATATCCTTTCACTATCTCCAAATCACAGAATTGTTAGGGTAGGAAGGGACGTCTGGAGAACATCTAATCCAACCCATCATTGGATCTTCCTCACCCTTAACATCATCCAGAGCCCTTGACTCATGGGGCATGCTGTTATCAGAAAGGGTGCTCAAATCTTCCCCTCCCTTCAGCCATATGAGCTGCCCTGGTTGATGCAGCATCAGGTTGGAGCTGTGACAGGTGCACTGGAAATAGCCCTGCCTATCTCAGAAGGAGCTTTTCACCCACAGGCTCTTCTCCTGCGAGCAGAGCTCAAGCTGTAATGCCTCTGTTCTGCAGCAGCCCAGAGCTCTGACTGCCACAGACAGCCCTGGCCTTTGTACTTGATGTGTGTGCTGCGCTTTAGAAATCCTTCCCTTGCCTTAAAGCTGCTGCCCTTGCAGCTCCGGGAGCAGAAGTTCCTGACATTTGCAGGTGGAGGCATCACCCTTCCAAGAGACAGCAGCATGCAAGGCAAAGATCTCCAGGGTGGGGACGTCTCTGGTGTCGTGGGGTTTCTTGGGGCCGTGTATCAGATGGACCTTTTCTTGCTGGGAGCACTCATGGAACCCTGTGGGGTTCAAGTTGCTGGGACAGTGCTTCCTCAGTCCTTGGTGGCTGGTGATCCCAGGGAATCCTTTTGTCTCTTTGCCCCACTGCACCTGTCCCTCACGCTCCCCTGTGCTGCATGGTTTTATCACATTGGTTTTATTGACGCCGTGGGGCATAGGAGAGGAAGTAGAGGTCAGAATCTGGGTGTGCAATGGCAATTTTGTGGCAGCTTGTGGTAAAATGCTCTGCCCTAGGGTCCAGAAGTATCAAGGGATCATGGTTAAATACAGATGTAGGGGATTAAGTAGTAACAGAGTCATTCTTTAAATATTTTTTGCACACATTAGCAAAAATCTCATGTGCTTTGTTAACATTATAGAGATATTGGCACTTTGATCCTGGCTGCTGTGGCGGAGTTTGAAGGTGGCAGGACCTGCTGTGGCTGTCATTCCTCAGTCCCACTTTGCAAACATCCCTCCCCTTCTGAAGGAGAGGTGGTTTTCTTTGTAGGGTACCAGATCTCACCCAGCCTTGGTGAGCACTGCCTCCATCAGAGCTTCCGGCTGAGGTCTGAGCCATTTGAGGCTGGAATACTTGGCATGGACGTGCCAGGAGTCCTGCCCTCCTGATGGCTGTATGATTCACAACTCTGAATTCACTCTCAAACAAATGGAGAGGTTGTGCCAAGAGCAAAGGATGAGCCTCTGTGGGGCAGAGTGGTGGCTGAACATCCTACAGAATAACTGCAGAGAATTGTGAAAACAGCTCCTAAAAAGCCTCAGGGGCTGAGTGATCCTCAGGGCTGCTCCCAATGTCCTGGGTGCCTCACCTTGCTGGTGTAGCTGCAGAGCTCTCAGTTTGCTGCTCAGGATGCATTCAGCCCATTGTGTGGCACTGGTGGTTTGAGTTTCCCAGGTTCTTTCCCGTGTTCATTCCTGCATTCTCCAGGGCCTCTGTCAATCCTCTTCCTCTCCATGCCCGTGTGTGCCTTCCTGCATCTCCAACCTGCAGCTTCATCCCAGTTTGAGACATGTGACCTCATCAGCATTATCATCAAAGCCCTGCATTTTCCAACAAAACAAGGAATTGGATTTCCATGCCTGCAGTATCTGAGCATCTCTGCCCTCTGTACCTGCCCTGTTTGCCTGTCTGCTCTCTAGGATGTCTCTTCATTTCACTTCTGGCAGATCTCAGGTCTGTGAAGCTCAATCTTGCAAAGCTGCTTCAGTGCCAGCAGAGGTACAAAGGCACTGACTGGGGCTTTTCACAAGCACCCGTGGCAGCCTCCTGCTGAGGCTTCCTGGCTGTTCCTGTGGCAAAATGCAGTGGATTTATGGGAAAAGCAGTAGCCTGGCACTGAGAAACCTTAATCCATTACCCTACTCTGTCTCCGGCTCTGTGGGGAGCTCTGAATCCTGACAGCCTCCTGTTTGTAATGGGAAGGAAGAGCATCATCAGGGCCCTGGCAGCCCTCAGACCTCAGGCTGAGGGGTGTGGATGTGCAGGAGTGCTCCCCTGTCCCCTGCCAGCTCTGGTGGCCCTGCTGGGGTGGGTTGGCCATAAATCCATACCTGTTTACGTCACAGGCAGCCGGAGCCAAGCCCGGGGGGCATTGGAAAGCAGCCTTCGGATGTGTAATTTTGTTCTTTTGACTCTAACACTTCATTTAATATTTCACAGCCCCAGCAATGCATTCCTGTGCCAGAGACAAAGGCTGGCTGGAGGTTCAGCCCCTGACATTTACGTTATTAGGCTGGGGCTCCAGAGCTTGTGCTCAGCGAGGTGAGCAGGGTTCTTCCTGTGCTCCTAGCTGGAAATACAGGGTTGGCAAAAATTTTTGGCACTTGACTTTTAGTGCTGATCCAGCTGATGGTTATGGATGGTGGAGAAGAATCGGGACAACATTGCTTTTAGAAACTTTGCCCCAAGTTTTCTTTAAATGCGAAGTCTGGACTAGGGTGAAGCCATCAAGAAGTGTTGGGCCCACACAATCCCCAAGTCAGAAGCTGTTTCCAGTGCTCCTGTTCTGAACAGCATCCAGACCCTCTAAATACACAGGTTTAAATAATTGCCCTTCACTCTGGATATATTGGCTCTTCTCTTGTATCAAATAACACCTAATGTCATTGTTGCTGAAGGCAACTAGGATGAAATTGCCTGCCTTACTTTTCCCAGTGTGTTGGCTTTATGCATTTGGCAGCATTTGGAGTCAAATCAATCTTGCTTTCCTCTCCTGGACAGGTACTTAGTTTTGCTGATGTCAGGGTACAGCTTTAGTGCAGGGAAGGGAGAGGAGGCAAACCATGGCTGAGAAAACAGGGAATTGGGTTGCAAAGCCCCACAGGCTCAAGGAAGCTCGAGGCTTGTGCATAAAATCATAGAATGGTTTGAGTTGGAAGGGATTTTAAAGACTGTCTCATTCCAACCCCCTGCCGTGGGCAGGAACACCTTCCACTATCCCAGGTTGCTCCAACCTGTCCAGCTTGGCCTTGAACATTTCCAGGGATGGGGCAGCCCCAGCTTCTCTGGACAACCTGTGCCAGGGCCTCACCACCCTCATTGTAAACCATTTTTTCCTTATGTCTAATCTAAACCGGCCCTCTGTCAGTTTAAAGCCATTCCCCCTTTCCTATCACTCAATGTACTTGTTAAAAGTCCCTCTCCAGCTCTCCTGGAACTCCTTTAGATACTGGAAGGGGCTCTAAGGTCTCCCTGGAGCCTTCTCCAGGCTGAACAATCCCAATTCTCTCAGCCTGTCTCCACAGGAGAGGTGCTGCAACCTCACTTTCCCTGGCACAATGCTGCTACCTTCTGCAGAAAAGGGCTGGCAGACAGGTCTGGAGACCTCAGTTTTGTGAGTGCTGAGGTCCCACATGCTTGGGGATGTGTTCCTGCTGCAACCCATGAGGTGTCCCTCACCCTGGACAAGGAGCTATGGCAAAGCTGGCTGGCTTTCAAATAAAGGTCACTGGATGCTCTGAAGAGGAGTAACAAGGGACAGTCGTCCTCACTAAAGTACCTCAGGACCTGTGTGGACTCCTGACTGGTGGACAGGGTGGCAGATCAGCTTTGAAAGGAGTTCAGGTGGATGTGCTCTGCTTGTGTCAAGCCTTGGGGCCCTGGCACATGGAGCAGGTGTACAGCCTGCCCTGAGCTGGGAGTGCCTGGCCGGCTCACAGAGCCAGAGCTTTCCTCTCCCTTCCCTTCCTCCCTCAGCTGTAGATGATTCCTTTCATCCTCTTCAAGAGGCCCCCTGCTGCCTCTTAAATCTCTGTTCACCTCGTTTGAATACTGCAGCCCGCTCCAAAACCTGATAAGGCTGAGTGCGATTAAGATTATGGCTTTCCCTCTTGGACAGGGAGCTGGGGATTGCCCTCCCTCACCTCTGGGGGTGCCAGTAGGTAGGCTGGTGGCAGCTGGGCAGTGTCCTGCCACTGGTGCTTGGGATGGCCAGGGGATGAGCTCCCTGGGCACACAGATCTTTAGGAGGCTGCTGTGTTGTTCAGCTGGTGCCGGTGTGAGCCTTTGGCTTTATTAAACTGCCGTCATCTTGACCCATGAGTGGTTTTCCATCTTATTTTCTCCTCCCATCACATCCCGTTCCCTCTCCTGCTGAGGAGGGGAGGAATAGAGCAGCTTGGTGGGCACCTGGCATCCAACCTAGGTCAGCTCACCACAGGAGTGCAATTTTCATTCCTTGCTTTATTTGTGCTGTGGCTGCTTTGGGCTATAGTTACCTTTAATTACTGGCTCTGCTGAGGCTGGTTGAGCCTTTTCCAGTGAATGGTTCGGAGGTCCTTGCTCCCAAACAATGAAACCACTTACCATCACTTATCTTTTAAATCAGAGTTTATATTTAGCTGTTGCCTTCCATTCAGGCTGCTTCTCCATGCCTGCACAGAGAAAAGCCCTGCAATCCTGCTGTTCACAGGAGGATTTCAATGCTCTCTCCAGCCCCACTGCTGCAGCGGAGTTGGGATGTGATATCCAGGAGGACATCAGGCCCCATACTGCTTGCCTTGATGCTGAGCTCAGTTTTGGCAATTCCTTCACTTTGATCATCATTATAGAGTGAAAAAGTCTTCTAAGCATGTACAAAGTCATTAAAGCTCACACAGCCACCACGCAGAGGAGAGAGCAGCTGAGAGTCCCCTGACTATGTGAGAGGAGCTCTGCTTCTCTTTCCTGGGGGATGGAAACAGAGCTCAGTGAGGGGACAGAGTGTCTGCTCTGGATCCCGAAGGGCTCGAGACTTCTGAACACGAGTGTCATAAATGTCGTAAACCAGGAGATGGGATTGTTTGTCCTGAAATAACTTGGGTTTAATGCAAGCTGAAGGGAACTGGGAGCCGCCTCAGCATTCCCCAGCCTGTTGTTTCCCTTTACAGGCAGCCCCAGGAATAAAAGCTGCTGCAAGAAGTTGCCTTCAGCAAGCACTGGCTCCGCCAGCAAGAGCTGTGCTCTCACCAGCACTGCAGAAACTGGGGCAGCAGGCGGGGAAATTGTCCTTCCACTCATCCCACCCCGCTGACCACGGCTTTGGGACAACTGTCTGTGGAGACAGTGTTTGGAGGGCACGGTGCTTTAAACAAGGTGCGGTGCCATCGGAGGATCCTTTTGGTCCAGAGTGACCTGCATCCAGCAGCCAGGACGCTTTCCCCACTGCCAAGCCCGGCCGTGTGGTGTCTCCTGGGAGCTGGGGAATGACTGAAGCCCTGTCACCCCGTTCCGCAGGAGGGAGGGGTGTTTGGGGCTGCGGCAGTGTGCTCAGAGGATGCTCTGCCCAGCACCACATGCCGTGCCGGCTGCCTGACCCTGCTCCGTGCAGGATGAGATGCCAACGAGAGGGCAAAGAGCCCTCATCTAATTATCGTGCTATATTTGTACGTGAGAGAAGGGAAGTGAGCAAGAGCCACGCTGCTGCTGGGAACTTGATGGCTTTAAGTGAATTGAGAGACAGGACACTCCAATTAAGGCTTTTTTTCCCTTACTGCACACAATTTCTCCCCTCTCCTCTGCCTGCCTGGGAGGCTGGGCTACCTGCAGTGCTTCCCGTGGCAGGAGGTGGCTGCGGGGGAGGCGGGTTGTGCATCCCTGGGAGGAAGCAGGAGGGGTGCAGACAGCAGGCAGCACCAGGGGACAGCCTGTCCCACCAAGGGGGTTTATGATAACGCGCTTCTGGCACCGGCCATGCACACGGCGAAATGAAATGCACCACTCTCTTGACGGTGTTTCAAAACGCCATTAAGGGATCAGAGCATGCTCCAGCCTGGGTGCTGGCAGCAGGCAGGGGAGTGAAATAATTGATTGGCTTCTCCCTGTGATCCAAAAGGGTTTCGATGTCAGGCCATTCATTGTGGTGGCTGGAATGCTAACACAACCCATCGTTGCTGCAGCCCCGCGAACGGGTGACGGTACTAATGGCTAATCCGCGGTGATGGATGGGCTGGGGGAGATGCTACTGCTGAGTAAGGAGGAGGCAGCGAGAGGAGAGTGAAGCAGCAACAGGCTGGGACTCAGCAGGCACTTTCCCAGCCAGTGTGGGAGCTGGGAGGGGGAGGCAGTGGGCAGGCAGCTTGGGCAAGTGTCCGTGTCCTGCTCCCCTCTGCTCAGGGTGGTCACACAAGAGGTAACATCTGAATTTAGCCACTTGATTTTTGCCAGGTCTGGACTACAGAGTAACAAAAAGATGGCAAGCCCTCTCTTTTCCCTCCCTGCAGCCCTTTATAAAACTCAGATCTATTTCTTTATTTTGAATTAAAAGTGCACTGGGGTTGCCAGCATCTTCAGGTAAACGAAAGACAAAGCTGAATGCAAAAGAGAGGGCAGTAAGAAATAAAAAGGTTAGTGATCCCAGGGAGGGCAGTTGTGCTAATTAGCAGCAGACAGGGGCTGATGTGTTCCTCAGCCCAAACTTTCTGTGGATCCACCAACCGGTCCCACCTCTGTAAGCAGAAGCACATCGCTGTTTTGGGAGGATTGTATGTGGTTTACACTGGGCTGAGTAGGAGCAGAAGTGTTGGTCGTGGTCCACCTGCCCTGCTTCAAGGCAGGGAAAGGTTTAACTTCATCCCACCCCCAAACCATGGCTTGTGCTGAGGATTCAGTTCATGGCCAAGCTCATAGGAGGAGGACTGGGGCTTGTCAGACCTCAGATTCAATCTGCACAAAGGGGACCACGCTGGGCTCTCCCAGTGGCACCTTTCTTCCCAAAAAACAACTTCCACACCTGCATGCAAGGGAACAGATTGACTTTAAATGGTTGCAGCTCAAGGAGCATCTCTTGGTTATTGATCACCTACTGATTACTCCAGCTCTTGGTATTCAGCTTGTAAATAAGATTACAGGGTAAATCTAAAATGGGAGCAGAGGGATGATAAAATTCTGCTCATTTACAATAAGCTCAAAGAACTTTCCCCCTGCTGCCCCCCCCCTCCAGCTTTATTATGAAGTCCAATAAAATACCCTGGGGACAAGAAGGAAGAGAGAGTAGCAATTCAAAGGCAACATCAAAAGGCATCTCTATTCATTTTAGCGTGTCAACAGGCACAGGGAGATGCTCCCAGCCAAATGTGGCAGCTGCTCCAAGTGCAGCAGCCCAGCCCCTTCCCTGCCATCCCCAGCCAGCTCTGCTCCATGCTGGAAAGACAGGCCCAATCCCATCCATTTCCCTTAAGATCTCAGATAAGTTTCTGTTTTGATGGCAAGCACTTCAAGTGTTAGGTGGGGAGTTCAATGCCATAGACTGTTCTCATTGCTTTCTGCCCATCTCTGCAAAAGAGAAAAATCCAAATGATCTGTGGCTAAAAATAGGTATTCCTCTTCTTTCTCTGTGCTGCTGCAGGGCTGTCCTTTGGGCTCCTAGAAGTGCCAGGTGCCCTGGATCTACCACAACAAGCTGAAGGAGACTGTGATTTCATGGCAAGGTATTTAAGAGCTGTGCCCACCTTGGAAACCTCAGTCTTGTGATATCCAGCAGCTGAAGTAAGCCCCAGCTCCTGGAGTCATGGGAATTCATGAGGATTTTTAAATCTGGAAGAAGCCTGTTCTCTTCCACTGGGCAGCCATGGGAGGTTTCTCCCAGCTCCATCCTCTGAGGGCAGGGAAAGCATCTCCCTGCTCTGAGCAGCAGCCAGGACATCCTCACAGGCACTGTCCAAAAAGCTTCTCTGCACCTTCTTTATGGATGCTACTGTTTCAAGCAAGGGAGAAAATCTCCTCGAGTTAGTTTAGGACTTGACACCATCCAGCTTCAGGTGCTCCAGCAGCAAGGCTCCAGAGGATGGGATGTTCTGCCTTTCCCCTGTGGGGTCTTGAGGAGGCTTGGGAACATTTTGTCTAAATTGTACTTTTCCCCAGGAACTTTTGAAGTGATTCACCCTCGGCAGGAATTGTGCCAAGTTATTCATTGCCATGTCAGGGGAAGCTGTAGCCCCCATCCTCTGGGAAGATTTGGACTCCCTGGTGCTTAGAGCAGGTTTGTGTCCTTGCTGCTGGTAGTGGGGCCAGCGCTGGTCCCCCCCAAGGGTGTCACACTGTGTGCCAGCACCAACACTGAGGACAGAGTGCTTTTGTGGCAGTGTTCCCTAAGGAATGAGGCTTTTAAATATAGCAGGAATGACTTGAAATCCCAGATTAATTCACTTTTAAACACCAGCTCTTGGATTCTCATCCTCTGCTTCGAGGTGCATATCCCCAAGCCTCACTGGGTGTTTATGAGATTTTGGAATTGAATCCTTGAAGAATCCATTAAAACTTCAATTCCTTGTGCAGTCCAGTGATTTTGGAGGCTGAGGCCTGGAGGAACAAACAAACATTCTGAGACAATCAGAACCAGCAGCGTTTTGTGCTGGTGGGACTGGACCATCAGAAGTGCTGACCCCCTTGGGGCAGCGACAGCCTGCACGGAGCCTGAGGCATTTTTAATGTAGATTGAATGAATGTTTTTGAAGCCTTTGAATAGCCTCTGAGTTCCCCCTTTTCCCATGTTAACAGGAGGCAAAATCCTCCACTTCCCTCAGGGCAAGGGCTTCTGCTTGTGATCCGCAGAGCCGGGGTGTCCATGGATTATTTCTTGGGGTAAGGAAAAAGATTAAGTGTCTGAAGTCTCTACATGCAAGGGTGAATTTCCAGACAGGATTGACCCTCCTAGGGAAATTTCAGTGGCATCTATGAAGCCTTTCACATACAGTTTCTGGCTGCCAAGGGATGGGGCAGCCCCTAAGCTGTGGAATCCTTGGCATGAAGCTTCCAGATATTTGCAAGCCCAGCTGAAGATCCCCTCACCCTGTGCATGCTTTCAAACCCACAGCCTCACCCAGTTGCTGGGGAATCTCCAGGTTTTCAGGAGAAAAAGCACCCCCAGCACCCAAGGAACACCCATCACACTCCACAACCCCACTGCTGCTGGGCTGGAATAGCTGGGGAGCAAAGCCTGCAGCTGCATTTCCCCACCAAGAAGAGACCTCTCCAGCCTTCAAAGTGCCCACAAGAACTCACACCCATGCTGAGAAAAAAATGCCACCTCCTATCCAAAAAGGTGAAAAGACAGGACAAAGTTAAAAGCAGCTCCAAAAATGACTGCTGGGAATAGAAATATCCATGTGTAACCATGGCTCCCTCGTGCCTGAAATGCAGGTGCCAACTGCTGGCCCTGCTGTGCTGGAGCCACAGCCTGGGAAATGGCCCAGAAAAATGCTCCACTCCTAGGGCTGGGGGTGATGCTGGGGACAGTGACATGCTCAGCCCAGGGTGGGAGTCCCTGTGCCGAAAGTGCTTGAGCAAGGGGCAGAAAGGTGAAAACACCGAAACGCTCATGACCACTTGTGCCAGAGGTGCTTGAAGGAGCTCGGGCCTCTCCTGCCAGAGCCAGCTCAGTGGAGGGGCTTTCCTGGGTGGTGAAATAAATGGGAATCTTGCATGATACCACTACACCAGTGGTGGTGGAAATAAAATGCTACACCGAAGCGAGGCGGAGATCAGGTGACCAACAGCAAAAGGCAAATTCCAGCTGCAAGGCCAAGGTGAGATTAACTGTCTTAGTGCTGTAAGATTCTCCAGAACAGATGAAGCCTGCGGACACCAATCCTCTCCCGAGTCAGAGGAAGAGGAAATGTGAAGGCACGTGAAGAAAACACCATAAAGACACCAAAGCCAGTGAAGAAGGAAGAGCTAAAACGCCAAGAGAGGAAAAAAAGGAGATGCTTCAAGCCTAGAAGCTGAAATTCTGTTGTAAAGCTCTCGTGATGGACTATGATACATCAGAGTACCCGTTGTAATTTCATGAAAGCATGGGGGGTGGAACGTTCAAACTGCAATTCTGAGCAAAAGTACCTGTGCTGAAACAAGCAAATGTTGAAGTAGCTGTGATTTGATGAGAAGCTTGAACAGAGAGAGATGAAAGTGATGAGGACCCTTGCTCCCAGGGAGGAAGAAGACCGCTGTTCCTAGAGATGAAGATGCTCCCAGAGATAGGTGAAGAGAACCTTTGCTTCTGAACAGCTCATCCTTAAAAATGGTAC